>NC_064448.1:1208530-2408530 GCF_023343835.1 Lagopus muta
TAGGTCAGGGCGACATCAACCATGAAAAGAGCTGACCCAGAGACTGCCCAGGCTGAGGAGGGGAAATTTGCACTTGGGGAAATTAGCATGAAGTATTGCTCATGCATAAAACACCGTGGGATCTCCTGTACATTTCTTCATTTTATTTTTTTCTGGAGTTATGAATTTTGCTCTTCTTTTGTGAAATGCGTTTCCATGTTCAAACTGGACAGAGTATCTCCCAAGGAAATGTGAGAACAGCTTTTTGTTGGAAAGAAATTTTAGATTTTGAACTTCAAAATGTTGGAATGTATAAGAATTTATGAGTTATTTGCTCTATGCTGGTTCAAGAACCAAATTTCTGAAGGGCTAATATGGAAAAAGGTGTGATAAATCTGCATTTGCGTTCAGTGCTGCTCTGAAGGAGAGGAACAAGCTGTGCTGCAGAAGTTTGAATGGAAAGTTATTGCTTATGCAGGAGGGGTCTGTAATTACCAGGAAAGTATGCAATCTTGTGAAAGTAAATTGCAATAGACATCTACATAGATCACAACATTTTCTGCAGCATCAGCCACTTAAGTTCACATCTCTCAGTTTCATTTTGAATTTAAAGTTTGAATAAATCCAAAACTACGTGGCCCAACTCTTCTGAAATTTCCAAGTTTCATCTGCTTTTGATATAAAACTATAAACCATAAATTGATTTCTCACTTTGTAATGGAACTCCAGACTCAGTATTTGTGCTTTTTTGTTTTACTGTAGAAGTTTGCCTTCCTGTGTGAGTATGAAAGTACTGGTTTTGCCCCTAAGGCTGAACTCGCATGAACCCAGTTTAACAAATTTGCTTTAAATAACTTTTTCAGCATTCTCTGAATCCTGCTACAAAAGAAGTCGTGCAGTGAGTAGTAGGCTGTGAATGCCCTGAGTAAGAACAGTGAGCACATAGCAGGCGGGCACTGGCGTATTTTCTAGTGTAGTTGCACTTTTCACAAAGGTTCTGAACTTATGAATATCTCTTCTATATAAATAAATTAAAAAAAAAAAAAAAAAAAGATGGTTTATCAAACATTTTAATGTTCTTAGCAAGTAACTGCACTGGAACATGACGAGAAGGTGGTCTGCTGTTCTACTTTCTCATCTGTCTCTGTTGCCCCAGTTTCTTCCGTGTTAAAAATTAGTTTCTATTCCATTGCAACTGACCATCAGTTCCAATACTGTATCTTTGCATTCATTTCCCAAAATTGCTCTTTTGGGCAAGAAATCTAATAACAAATGTGGAAAATCAAGTGTGAACAGACTCCTTCCCTAGGCTGTCTTATTGAAATAACATTTCATGCAAATAATCTCATTAGTGTAAAGATTTTGTTCCCTAGTTTCTACCAGTAACTTAAGTTCACATGATTGAGCTATGAGCTGCCGTGGAAGACAGGAGGATTTACAAGGATGGCCATCAGAAGATCAAGCTTTAAATAGTCAGAAAGCAGCAAAACCCACAGCCTTGGGAGACTGCACCTCATTACGAGGGTGTGCCTTGCGTGAGGAATCGCGCTGCTCACTTCTCAGCTGGGCAGGCAGACATGGCTCAAATGTTTCATAAGGTGGAGGAATAATAAAAAAAAAAAGTAGGTTTAATGACAAATAATAATGCACTGTCTCCGACATTAGAGGACATCATTGGCTCTCTTCTCTGTGGTGTAAATCAATGTAATGTGTGAATCCTTTAAAAGTAACATGGAATTTAAAATGGAAAATATGAGAAGCTAGTAGAATTACTGCTAAAATCATCCGTTTATTATCTAGGTGTACTTAATAGCCTGCTAGCTGATGAAAAATCATTTGCTAACCCCAAGGAATGGTTCATTTTCCAACTCAATCACTCAACCATGCATTGGCCAGTGCTTTTTAAAAATACGCCTCAGATTGCTTCTTTTGTCAGCGTCTGGAGATAATTTATAACAGCTGTAACTTCCATTAACACACCTACAAAGCATTTTAGTCAGGACAGGTAAGATCTGCAGGTGAACTTGAGGTGTTTTAATAGCAAACCAGCCAACAGCCAATGATTGCAACGTTTTTAAGTGGTTTTTGGCTGGCCGGAGGTTAATTCAGTTGTAGAGTATCAGTAGACTCAGTTGCTCATAGTAATCAAGTTCCTGTGTGTAGATTGACAGACTCATTTCTTGTGTACTTAAGATAACTTACATTGCTCTGACATTACACTAAAACACCCTCAACAGAATAGCATAGAAGAGATCTTAGCATAATTAGGTTTGGTTTCTTTGTTCCCTCATTAATAAATATTTTGAAATAGCCACTTCCAGTTGTTGATGCAGATGAGTCTGAGTAGCTCCTGCTGGTCTGCCTCACCTCACGGTTTGTAGCCCTGTTACAAGTAAGTCAGACTCTCCCATCCTTTGTGGCAACACGTAACCTGCCTTCTCCTGAGAAGAGAAATGCTGACTTTATTTCCTGTCTGTACCTAGCTGTAGGCGTCCTAGGGCAGAATCTGACAATGCAGTGGGTTACAGGAAACTTGCCGCCAGCGAGGACAGTTCAACTGGAGCCATCCTGTGCATCAATCTCTTCCTCTCTCTCCTTGGCAATGGCGCTCATAGCTTCACCAGCATCAAGCTGATTCAGGAGTAAAAGGGCCAAGAAGTGGTTCTACAACTAAGATAAATTCAGTTTATCTCACAGAACCAGTTTACTGTCAGGTCAGATGAATACCAGTGTAAAGCAAAGGAAGGGATGGGAACACGTTGTGGGAAGCAGTTTTGAGGGCATGGAAAATTTCTTATGGTACTGATTAGCCATTGTATTTGCTTAGCAAATAAATGAATCCTCCATAGTTTAGATTTAAAGGCAGGCACTCCAGGAATGCCCTTAGCAAAGAAACTGCTTTTCATACACATAAGGGTTCTTATATGATATTTTTAAGGAACGTCTCAGCTTGAAGTTTAACAGGATGGTTTCAGATTCTGAATATTTTCTTTTGTTTCTTTGATACCAGAATTCTCATTTAGCAGGGGAAAAAAAAAGAGAAGGAAAAAGTAGAAAAGAAACATTAAGCATCAGAAATCAGATCTAAGATATTTGTTCCATATCCCTTTGGGCAGATTCACACGTTTTATCTAAGTCAAAGATTCTTTTGGAGTGCATGGGATTTGTGCAGAACGGGGAATGTGTGTTGTGATGCTGCTGTCCATGCAGTGTTGTTGTGTTTAATTGCTGTGCTCCACATTAAGTCATGTGCACGTGGAGGGATTCAGGGATCTTTTTTTTTTTTTTCTTGAACATGATTACATTTTTTGTAATTTACATTTTTAGCCACTAAACAGTGATACATTATATTTGAAAATGAGATGCTTTGAGTGTTATCAAGATGTGACAGTGACAAATCTTATGAACGTTGATACAGAAACCCATCATAGTTCAAGTTCCACTTGCTGTATTATAGCTTTCTCTAAGGTTTGGGAGGGGAAAATGTTTTCGTTATAAAGATGTCACTGTTCAAATGCCTCTTTTTTTTTCTCCTGTTTTTCAATTTAAAAACAATATGCAACTGTAGGAGCTGTACAGCTGTATGTACTGATTATGAAACCTTTGCAAAAAAAGTACAAAGAAGAAGTCACTTCCCCAGACATTACAAATAAGCCCCAAATTTGCAGCTTTTGCAGCGTGTCTTACATACATTTTGTGCTTATGCTGTGTGAACAAACTCATAGCCAGTGCCTGATCAGTAAAAAGTATATATCCTCAGCTCCCTGGGTTTGCACCACTCCTGTTAAGTGTCTGTCAGAACTTCTATTGTGATCACCCTTTCAGGGATTTATCACTCAGCTCTAATTCCTCGCTCCAGGCTAAAAAATTGGCATCTAAGAAAGCATATTTGGTTTAAACATGCACTGAAGCTGAAGAACTGGGCAGAGTCTCTCTCTGGTTTCAGAGTTCTGTCTTCTTCAGTACTTCTGAGGGAGCATTTGTAGAGCTCAGTGGAATGCAGTATGTGGGGAAGGGCACAGGACTGCCTGCTCGTACTGCCTGCTCGTTTGGTGGCAGGAGATGCTGTTTCTCAATGTGAGGTCCTGGCTCTGTGGTGTTGTGCCAACATACTGTGGGGCTGAATGCTCACCCTGCATGCACTTTAGCAAGCAAAGCTGCTGCACAGTGATTTGCTTTGGATAGGAAATCCCAGATACACAAGGCATTTATTTGACCAGGTCCCTTGCTAAGGACTAAATATATATCTCAAAATGAAACAAAAGAACAAAAAATACTGTGTGGAATGATAGCTGCAATGAGAATAAAACGGAACATGTAAGAAGCACATGCTGTTATCTGATGTCCTGTCCCTCATACAAGGAGGCTCACAAGATAACAGTGCGGGCACTTGGTGTGCAGTCATCAGAAGCCCAAATTGCCTCTTGCTGCTTCCTTCTCAGCAAGCTGCTGGCCTGACACTTTTTCTCTGCAGTTGCCTTATAATAAGTCCTTTAGTGCCATTTTTTCATTCCTATTTTATCCCTCCCAAAGTGTTGCGCTTCTGTGAAAGCAAATGCAAAATTCCTTTGCTAAATCTGTATCTTCCACCTTACGCACTTTCCAGCCTGGACATACCTTTCTGTGACTCTACCTGGTCTTCTCCAAGGTGCGTGCTGCCCGAGGACTTAGGCAAGGCACAAAGAGGAGGAATGAAAGCTGTGGTACTTCATGGGGCAACCCCATGGTGTGAGGTTCTACCTCCTCGCTAGTCACAGGGCAGGACCAGCAGGTCCTCTGAGCCATGGTGTGGTGCTGTCGGCAGTGCACATGTGGGAGCTTTCACCATGGGCTGACATCTGAGATCACAGAGCTTTGCACAAGCTCTTCATTTACAGTCTTTCATGTCAATATTCTGTGGGCTAAGGACTCACAGTAGCACGCATTGACGCATTAGAGGCCATATCCGTCTGTCTAATCAATCATCCATAAATTGTAAGAGGAATACATACATCATTTAAAAGAAAAAGGCAAAAATAAGAGCCAGGATACTGAGAAGAAAAAAACTGTGTATTCATGTTAGAAGTCCAGGCTGAGCATGCTGGGTAAACAAATGCAGAGTTAAAGCTGTAATTTACCCAGCCTACCACAACTCTCACAACTGCAAGGGAACAGATTGAGTGCAGAGCAGAAGCTTAAGCCATGCATGTTTTGATTTTAAGAGTTTAGGGGGAAGTTGTAGGTCTCTGAATACAGTTTTGACCTAACACTGTTTTATATTAAGAATGCTTGCATGCCATTACCCCATTAGTGTGTGTGATAACATGTGACACAAATTGATATTTAAGTTAGTGCTCAGCTCTCTGTGAGCATGCCAGCTGCATGCATTTATCATTCGGTTAGAAATACATCAACATATTCCATAACTCATTGACTTTTTGTTTTGAAAATAAAAACATTTTTTTCATACTGCTGGTTTTGTATTTTTTTAATAAAAATCAATGATAGTAAATAGTAAAATATGCCAAATTTGTACATTGCAACTGCTGTAAAGACTTCTGAATCTGTGTTCTGCTGTTATTTTGGTATTGACGTTGCTGGATAGAGTCAGTACAGATATCTCTACTTTGTTAGAGCTGGTATTTCTAGCAACCAGAATGTCTACCTTTTGTCTACAGCAATCGATTAAGTCTGTATTTGAGACTACAAATTTTTCTAAGAGGAAACAAAGCAGATAGCATCCTTTAGCAGGCACAAGTCCAACAAATGTCAATTTCTGAACAACATTACTTTGTGTCTCTATTTAACATTAAAGCTGATGGCTTTTTGACAGGTTTATAGCTGACAACTTCCATAGCCAGTCATGCAGTACAATTATGTTTGAGCTAATTTGATGAATCAACTTGATGTTCTATAGTCCCAGTTGGCTTCAATAGCGTATGTGCTCAATTTTCTGCTGGAGGTCAAAAATAAGCTTTGAAATTTGGCTAATCCCATCACATCCGCAGAACATGTCTGGTGGAATAATCTTTGGACATGAAGTCTTGAATAATGCCAGAAATAGGAAGGAAAACTTAGTAATTTCATTGGACACATCAATCATGAATCGCGTAGGCTCAGCAATCGGGGTCTCATGTCCAGCAATTTACTTGTAGGCTTTAAATGCTGAAGTGATTAGGGTAGGAGGAGGAACATTCCTCAGGCCTGGGCTTTGTTCTAGAGGAAAATGGGTCTCCTTGTTAATGTACAGTTAGAACAAATGCTGACTGAATGGTGGCGGGAAGTAAGAATGCAAAGATTTTCTAATTATGTCCTTCCTGAAAAGATGGGCTCTGATTCTCTTTCTTGTAATGGCAGAGTGAGATGTTAAAATGCCCCGGCCATGTTGGTTTTGGAACTGTTATAGTAAAATCATTACTACTCATCAACCTTCTCTCAGATAGCTAACCTGCAGTAAATGCACTGAAACCTCTAACACAAGTGTTAACAGATTTTCCCTGCCAAAATATATTGGTCCTTATTCATTTTTAGTGGATTTTAGGTGTAGACATTTCAGTTGCACTTGATGCTTGCACTTTTGGGCATTAGCATTGCTCCAAAGTGGAAGCTGAAATCTTTGACTTTCACAGTGTCAGAACATGGCTAATGCTCAGGTGAGGATCCAGTACTACTGCCCTGCTTTGTGCCCATGATGACTGAGGGGTTTGGACTCCCATTTCTGTTCCAATCCTACACCCGGGAGGCAGCGTGTGAGGTTCTGTGAGAGGGTTTTCTCGTCTTGTAAATTCTGTGCATTTTCTACCATTTGTACCTACACATACATATGCAGAATGTGGCTTGTGTATATCTGTGCGTGTCTGCATGTGTTTAATGCAGAGCTAAGTAATGTGTGTGAAGCAGTTTTCCTGGCTACAGAGCTGATGAGGGTGCTGCTTTTGCTGTGTGCACCGTCCACAGCAGCGTGCTCCCACTGCTGCCATCCTTCACCTCTCTCCTTCACTGGCTGCATTACAGCACACATGATATAGCTGCGATGAGTCACGGCCATGGAGCTGTTTATTAGAAGCATGCTCTGAATCACCAGGTCAGGTGCTAGAAAGATAGCAGATGTATATATCCATACAGACAGACATATGTATATGCATGTATGTAGTTACACATGTGTGTAGGTAAGTGCTCTTGCATTCTGCTTCCACTGATTAGATCTGAGCTATTACGAGCACTAAATTAGGCAGCAAATATGTCTAGGTCTGTTTCTTCTTTTCTTTTGCTCAGAGCGGTAATTCACAGTACATCAAAGGAATGGATTTTTAAGAAACATTTTTGATTCTTAACTTGAATTCGGAACAATTTAAATGATTTAAAAGGAGAGACTCATTTGGTACAGAATGGCACAGACTGTGAACATTTATGTGCATATGAAACTGTTGTAATGAAGACTGAAGATCGGACTTTTTCCTATCAACATTTCAGAACATTTAATCCCCCTTTTTCACTGCCTTCTTTGTGGTGCATATAAATATGTAACACTAGCCTAGGTTCACCTTTGCCTGTTAGTAACAAATTGTTCTCTGTGTATTCATAACTGATGTTTCTGCGGCCAGTTATTTTTCCGAGGTTTGCCAGTGTAGTATTTCAGCTTGCTTCTTTGAATTTGGATATTCAGTGAGAGGGAACAGCTGAAGCAGCCAGAAGTGGCGTTCTGCAAAGGAGCAGTGTTGCACTGAGGCTGGGTACCAGTTGTGTCAGCCTCTGTGGGACCAACCCAGCATCCTTCCCGTGCCTCTTGAACGTGACACTGCGCTGGTGGGCACGGTGCCACTTGTTAGCAAGTTGGGCCCGTAGTTCCTCTGCTTGTTGTGATTGAATCAGCAGCTGCTTGTGCTATCAGTGAGGGACCTTCGGTTACTGTTGTGGCTGCTCCCTGAGCCTTCCCATGTGAAAGCTTTTTTTTTAATAAGAGAGAAATGATTGGTCTCGGTGATTTGTCCCTGCATGCCTAAAGCAGTGTAACTAGCAGCACTTTAACATTTTATTTATAACAGGAGGAAATGATTTTTGAGCACAAAAATCCCCTGGACTTTAATCATCCTGGTCTCAAGGGCTTTTGTGTTTTTGCCTCCATTTTGATTCAAACTTTTCTATGCATTAGCTTGTGGGAAGTTAGAGACCTGTTTACCAGGTAATCTGATCAACGTTGTGACTCACCCAACGCTTAAAAAAAGCAAAACAAAATGAGACAGGGAGGTGGGGAAGAGCCTTCAGTGTTTATATATTTATATTAGTTTTGAATGAAGAAAGAAAATTTCCTTCCAGAAAACAACAATTTGTTTTACATGCACACGATAGCAATCTGTGTGTGTTCATGGATCGCCTCGGTGCATTCTGCCTGGCGTCTCCCTGCTTCCAGGAGCCAGAGGTGCTGGGAGCACCCTGGGGCTTTGCTGTGGGCACTGCGGGGCCGACGCTTCCAGACTGGCACGTCCAGGGTCTGAAGGTTGCTCTGAGGCACTGAGGGTGACAGCGGTTTGTGGTACCTGTGTGCTGGGAGGAAGGGAAAGGAGAGGAGAGGAGAAAGGGAGATAGGGTTGCGTACCTTCCTGGTCGAAAATCCACGACGTGATATAAGGAGAAATAAATTTGCTGTAGCATAAGGTCCCTTCCGCGCCTGTGTTTTGATGTATCTACAGTGCTTTGTCTGCTTACGTGTTCATAAAACATTATGCATTTGAAAATAGCAGCTTTCCCAATGCCATATGTTGAGATATCTTAAGTATAGTCTTAAAAATCATGAGTGAGTGGCTTAGGAAATTAATATATTTTTTAAATAACATGTTGGATTCTTACAGTTTGCTTTCTACTTTTAGAATCGGCATATTCTTGATTTTAAGCTTTTGCCTGTGACCAGAAGAGCTGCACGCCAGCTTTTTCTGGTTTTGTTTTTTAATGAAATGCGAGATCCTCGTGTAACTACAGAACTGGAGGAAACGAGCTTTTAATACAAGTACTAACTATCCTGAGACTAGCAATAAAATAAGTAGAATTGGCTACCATGAAAAATGGCCATGGTTTCACACACAGTCTCTGCCTAGTTACGTGCCTGATTTATGTGCAGCTACCTCAGTTGTGCCTGCTAAAAGCAGAGGAACTGCTTGGGCAAATGGGTGGTCAGGTGGACTTGTGGACAGCTATCAGTCTCTCCATGCACACTTGGGATGTGTGTGTGTTTCACATGAGCAATTGCAAATATGATATATTTGCTTATTTGTCCCATAATGTTTACCCAAACATTTGTCCTCAGCAGCTATTCTTGCTGTATCGTCATGTTCATCGGTAGGCTGCCTTGCTGCTTAGGATCTACATAGCTGCCATTTAAAGGGAGCAATAATACAAACGTCACAAAAAAGAAAGAAAGAAAGAAAGAAAGAATTGGCATGTCTTGTTTTTCAGTTCCCAGGTTTAGTCATTCAAAAGGAGAACTCAGCGGTTAAGCAAGAATTTCTGATCAGCAACTCTTGTTCAACTGTCTGCTGTTAACTGCCTAGAATTGGATATATCACAAGTATTGCTACGGGGTTTTTAGCCACTGGTGAAGTGGTTTTCAGTAATATGGGTATGCAGCTTTGGAGTCCGAAATCTGCTCACAACAAAACCTAAATATTTATTTTTACATATGATTTTTCCTACCTAACTAACCTGAAACATTGTAAGCAATTGTAATGCCAGCTGCTCAAACTTATGATGTAAGAAACACCATTTTTTTGCTTGCAGTGCAATATAACCCCGATTTTCTCTTTTAAGCCCAAAATGAGAACAACTTAGAAATCTTTCTAACTTGGGCAAGCCAAAGTGTATGTCCTTGGAACTTCTGGGGTATTGACCAACAAAACCCCATATGGTAATTCTTAAGTTTCCTTTTTGTATATGTAACTAACAGATGCTGCAGTATCTTCAGATTCTTTCCATACCGTCCAAAATACGCACAATATATGCAGCCATTGTAGGTCTGGAGATTATATCTGTCAAGGCTGGCTGCATGTGCAAGAAACATGATGGTAAAATATGTGGCAAGTATGAGAACTGCATGAACAAGAAGTTCTGTGCTTGAACTCATCAAATGAACCTGACACTGGCCAACTGCAAAGTTGATGCATTCAGAAAATGACATCTCTTGCCCCAAGAAAATCAGATGACACCAGTATATCATCTACCATCAAGTTTCTCTCCACATTTAATCTGAACTTTTTATTTGAATTATCAGCTCCAAGTATCTCGTACAGCTGCAGAGATAGTGAAATAGCCTTGAAGTCTCAAAGCAGGTCAGCTTCTCCTTGATGTGCTTTTTAGCTATCTGTGTTTTGGTCTGGCAGTAGTGATAACTCCTAGAGACAAAATATTCACAGATAAATAAGAAGGAAAAAAACCCCACAGAACGATATTTTTTGTTCTTTTAAACACAGTTGCAGCGGTATGAATACAAGTGGTATTACTGTTTGGAGTCCTTGGATCCTGCTGAATCTCCTTCCTAAGGACACCCTGTGTCAGGATTTTGAGCTCATGATACGTCCCGGTATTTAACTAAGACACTGTCCTGTGGTTCACACCTCAGCTGTGATCATCAGTGTCTCTGTGACAAACACAGTAGTTGGGAGATGGAAGTCTTAATATTCTTCTCTATTTTTGGGGGGAAAAAAGTACTTTTCCGTATCCCATCTCCTCTTTGGCTCTACCTGCTGTGTTCACCTTGCTGTGCAGGCATTGGTCTTGCAGCCTCTGAGCCACTTTGCGCTGAGCCCGAATTCTCAGGCATCCCAACTTGCTGAGAGTTGTCAGAGACGTGGGACTGTTTGTTTTTCTCTCCCTCTCTCCCTCCCTGTGAGTACTGCAGCCTTTCACCCTGTAGCCCTGCAGGCCTCAGCTGATGTTCGGGTCACAGGAGCGGACCTGCTGGGAGGGGACGTAGCACCCTGACAGAGGATGTGTGCAGCAGGGACACGGACCGGCTCCTTGGCACCAGACCTAGATTTAGCTCTTTTTATTTCTTTGCAGAGTGTAATTTACATACCTGCTAGCACAGTGCACTATTGATCTCATTTCTTTGTGTCTGTTCGTGACTACTAACAGACTAGACAGGTCCAGATTTCTTAAGACTAAATCAAACGTTATTTTCTGAGTCAGAAAAAACGTGTTTGTTTCTTAGTTACTGTATGTGCGTCTCTGCTGACTTGAAATGTATTCTGTAATCCCATGCATATGTGATTTCTTTCTTGGTACTCCGGAGTGCACTCTATAGATAACACTTTCATGGTATTTTAAATTCCTATATCTTCACTGTTTTCAGAGAAATGAATATGATTTAACCTTCTTTAGAGCAAGGATAAACTTTGAAATGAAAACTAACATATGGTCTACGTGCTATTTTTGTAACTTTATTTTATAATTTCTGAGCTGATTTTGAGAGCTGATTATTATTTAACAAGTGAAACAGGCTGTCAGTGTGACTGCCGCGGTGCTCTGTGAATTCATCCTCAGTTCTCTGAAATTCCTTTCAAGAGCAGCTCTGCAGAAGGAGATGTTGTAGGTCCATGCTGGGACCTGTGGGCCAAGCTGCTTGGGGAAGCCTTCATGCTAACCTTCGGTGTGCCCAGCTGCAGCAACAGCCTGTTAGTTTGGCATTTTTTGTAGCACTAAATTCACTCACACTTTTTTTGTTGTTGTTGTTAAATATATTTGCTGTCAGACCACATTATATTTCTTCATGATCCACTGCATTTTCTGTGTGTTTTCCTGAGAAGATCCACCACACTCTATCAAAGAAGACTTTTTTCTCCTTCCTTCTCTTCTCCTAGCCACGCTTCTTGTCTTTGCTCAGTCCCACAGATGCATATCTTAGAATTGACCAAGAGGTCCCCAAAGCACCTCTGGCTTCCCCCAGCAATTCACCCATTCATGGGCTTCTCCCATTCAATTCACTCACAAATCATCCCCACGGGCATTTTAGTAGGGGTTCCTCTGCCTCCACAGGATTCTGCTAAGTATAAAATGTGAGGAACCAGAAATAAAAAATTATAATGGAATCTTCCACCTCAGAGAACACGGTGGATACTGTGAAGCTAGTGGCCTGGCCGGTCTACTGGGGAAAACATAGGTGGAAAAATGTGGGTGCACTGGAGAAACATGTGAGGAATCCATTTACACATTCTGATAGAGGTTTTTTTGAACAAAAACTCCAAGTAAAGATGTCTAAGTGTTGCAGGCCCTGCTGTTTCATCTTCTGTGTGATGTTGTCTCTATTCCCAGTAGAATCCAAGAGTACACCTCCACCTCACTGCTTCTGCATACAAATATTTGCCTGAAAAATACTGTACATTGTAAGGTCACATGGAAAAAAATCACACCAAGAGCTGAGCAAGTTTTTACTACTGAAATTAAGTAGGTCAAGAATCTATCTATTCTGTCTGGTAATGTGCTCTACAAGCTAATGAGATCTTGAGAGAAGGAGCACATGCGTGTGGTTGCCAAGGTGAGCATACATCCACATTACAGACCAATAAATGGGAGTAGCAGTCTCTGATTTTTGTTTCATCCTTACCCAGCAATGCTCTAAAAATGCGTAACCCTACCTACAGAACTTTTTGGAATGGGTAGAAATGTATCATGAAAGCAATTAACTGCTCTTGTGATTACAGAATGTATGCCTTCATCTTAATGGGTGGGATGACCAGGCGTATATACTTATGTACGTACATTTTATTTGTATCTTCAAATAGATAAGATGTATTACGTGATTACAGTTGTAGGATATGATGCTTATCCCATAGCTGATTATGCCACAGGTGAGTTAAGACCTCATTAAGACTTTGGTGTCAGGTCTAGTGCTGACTTGCTTGTTGGATAAAATCATTTCCCATGGCATATAGGTTTTCTGAGTCATTAAGACCTAAAATACTGTTCCAAACTCTGCCATGGAATAGGTATTATAGAAGAACATTAATACATAGTCATAAGGAGATATAATTATATGTGTGTGTGGGTATATATATATAATGTTTAGTCTAGACATCAGTGTAATTATGCACAATAAGATGTGACATCTGAGATTCATGTGTGTTATAAATCTTTTTGAACAGGAAAATGGTTAAGTCTGGGAAAATTTTATTTTTCCCAGCACTGCACTGCCTCGGCCCCTTTTCTATCCGAGTTCTGAAAGAAAGACAAGGCTTATCATTTATTATTGAGACGTTTTCTTCTAACGTCCATCTTCCCATGTAGCCCAAAGCCCATGAGTTTGCTCGCAAATGTGCAGATGGAACAGACTCTTGCTGTCACCAACCCAAAGCATGATGCTGCAGAGGTGAAGGACCTGGCTGCACGGCCTGAAGACAGAGCAGGGCTGTGGAGCCTGATATTTATAATGTCCAATCTTTGTCTAAGGGAATTGCGAGGCTTGCTTGGAGAGTCAGGACTTGACGTGACAAGGAAAGAAAAGAGAACTTCTCTCCCGAATTTTCCCATTTGTCGCCACTTTGGCAGGAAAATGAAGGGTCAGATTTCAAAACCTGGCCAGCCTCTTTGTGCCTCCAACTTGCAGGAGGATGTGAACGGAATTAATTGTGGGTGGACTTAAAACTATTTATTTGTCTTAAGAATTTAATTTTGGAGAAAGAAAACGGACGTTTTAGTATTCAATATTTGTCCTTGATTCAGTTACAGAATTTAAACCTGCAGGGATGCAAAAGGCAGAAAGGCCCAGACAAGGACTGGATGTAAATGTTGATCAAAATGAAACCATTCAAGGTTAACAAATTGCAAGACATCTCAAACAATTTAACCAACATATTGCTTGCTCACAACTGTATTTTCTGCTTTGCTGGATTTAACTTGTTTTGACTTGTGTTGAAGGTTCAAGCCAGTTGGGGACCACACAGCTTTTCATAATTAAACATTAAGCTGGTTAGTGGGGTTAAAACTGTTAAGTATATAAAACTTCCAGGGCGTTCATTGAACAGTATGTTTATTTCATTTGGCATGTTATTTTAAGTATACTTAAGAAAACAGTAAATGCAAAATGCCACGGGTAACAGACAGACTGTGGAGAATATGCAGAGGATGCTCAGATGCTGGAAGTTTGAATCTCTGCAAACAAGGCATGAGAGATTCACATGCCATGTCAGCTCTCAGATGCATTCAGCAAATTCTTCTGACAATAGTGCGGGAGGATGCAGGGCCTTTGTTGTGCATCCTGCTAGAAATATTATGTACTGTAGAGAAAAGAAAACAGCGAAGAGTCGGTCAATATTTTTCTTGAATTTACTCCTAGTGGTAGAAGCTCTGCCTGAAGTATTCCATTTACGTTTGGTGCTCTGCACTATATCATCTTCCTGCTCTGTAAAGTAAATTTATTCTTGGGAGGAAGAAAAAAAGCCTTTGTTGTAGCATGTAGTGCATCCAGGAAGGTCTGAGCGATTCATTGGTTTTATTATTTTTTAATTTGATAGACAAACCAGAAGATACTGCACTCAGTTTTTTGGTGGTTTGTTTTTTGTTTTGTTATGTTTTTAGGTTTCATTACACTTCTCAAAGTTCTATTAATTTATCTACTTTTGAAATGAAATGTTTTCATACAAGGCAAAAAATTTTCACGTATTTTTGTTACATTTTGGTGCTTTATTGTGTTGCTGTTTTTATTTTATTTTTTTCCCATGCAAAATATCTTCAAAATCTTTCCCCTCAGCTGTGAATAATTATGACCTGAAATGTCATTTTTTGGTGAACAGATATTTGAAATAGAAAATGTCACGCAGTCTGATTCCCATACCTGTAAAATGCTTATTGATGATCTCTTCAGGTTTTAATCTGAATCACCCAACTGTGGGAGGGTGGACTCTGTTTCCCTGAGTGATGCTGTATGGCTGTTTGAGCACATCAGGAACAGTGTAGGAAAAGGGAAATCTCTGCATACTTTAAGTGTTCCGGACCTCAAGGACCCACTTGGGTGGATATTTTGTGGCTGACCCTCAGTGGTGCAAAGCCAACGTAAGTAGAGTCAGAGTACATCTGAATTCCTGACTCCAGCTCAGCTCCATGTCTGTGAATAAGGATGGGCCAAGGAGGAGTAGCAGCCAATGAAAATATTCTGACATTAGTTCCTGGTGGTCTACTGTCACTGTGTATATCATTTCATTAAACAACTTTGTCATACAATATATAATTCGGCTCCAATCGTTTGGGTTTGACTTAAATAGAAGAGCCAGACCATGGACTCAATTTAGACTTTATAATTTCCAATTTCTGGCTTCTCCTGTAGTCTAACAAAAACATTTTTGTGTTGACTTTTTTAAAACCTACACACATTTCAGGTGAGGTTTTCCTGATGACTTAAAAGTGGTTAGCAACCAAGTTATTCACTGCTGGCTACCATTCATTTGTCTGGAAGGATGTTAGGAAACCAGAACGTTCAAGAAAGTACATGTTGCCCAGAGAGGTCATGTCCCTCTCACTTCTTTCCAAACATGAATAGGTGGGCTCAATTCCACCGCTTGCTTTTACATTCCTGCCTCTTAATGTGCACCAGAAAGGTGTAAATTCTGTTACTGCATACAGACAAAAGGCCCTTTTCTGAGCGGGAGACATTTGCCAGTAGTTTATAAGGAGTGGGAATGTAGAATGACACAACAGGTCAAAAATTTCTGATAAAACGAGTCAATCCTTTCAACATTTCTGCACTCAATCCTACGGACATAAAATTTAGAGCATGAGAATGTAATCTTCTCTAATGACCGGGTAGTGATGTTTTCAGGAGTGCTAAGCTGTGAGTATATACAATCTTCTTCCCCAGGAAAGCTGATATACACTTAGAACACTAAGTATGGCGAGTGGGAATACACAAATGCTTTGAATTTTTACATATATTTGGCTGCATCTATTCAACAGATCAGTTCCTTAGCATTTCAGCAAATTTGTTACACTTTTTAAGGAATGTTTTCAGAGTGGCCCAGCCCGACAAATATAGTGAATTCCAGATGCTAATGGCACCATTTGTCAAGACATCTCTTTTTAACATAATGCATAAACCTTTCGTACATGGTACTTTTACTGTGCATTCAATTCCATCGCAATTCACTGCTTCAGGCAGAGGAAATGAAGATCTTAAGCAATGTAAACACACTAGGAAAAGGCTCTTAGATCCATGTGGCTCCTGAAGATGAAATACTTATTTCCACAAAATTTGGCTTCAACTCTAACAGAGTAGAGTGAAGTACTTTGAGGAATCTGGAGTTAAATTATCTGTCTAGGTGTTTTTATGTTTCTCCTCTGTGAAACGTCTGAGCATCTTATAACCCATCAAAGCTTCTAAAATGGAAAATACCTTTTTTTTTCTTTTTTTTTCTTTTTCCTGAAGAGTTACTTAGAGTTTAAATTTCTTTAGGCAAGGGACTTTCTTTTCCTCTGTGTGCTGGCTTGTGCTACAAAATAAAAAAAAAGCTCGTTAATTGCACTCAACTAATATTTTAATGTATTTTGTTTATTTACTCTCTATAGCTACAGGATTCTGCTATAATGCAGAAACTCTTTTTTCACTCTGATGTTGGGAGCAGAATTAAAACAAGAAACTGGTCATACAAAGAAGAAAAAACATTATTTTGAGATTGACTGTGTTGGAGCCAACATTAAATGAGAAACAAAAACACTGAAAGAATCAAACAATTTAACATAGTCCCCATCTCCAAGCTTACAACTCTAATATCTCTGAATTTTCCAGTCTTCTTGGCATTTGAACACAATCTCTGTGACACTAGCTTGCCTCTCATCTGAAGCAAATAACAATGTCCATATTGCTCCCATTTCCTGGACCTAGGCCTTATCATTTTTCTAGTCTTTTGTATCTCGTCAGACTAAACTGACACTTCAAAATGTAATGACTGCACTCCAAAATAAATTTTGTTGCATATTCCTTAGGTCCCAGTTCTGGAAGGCGCTTAGCTACAGACTTAATGCTGCATTTATTCACATTATCAGTTGCAGGGAGTAGCTCCTATGAGTTTATACCAGCTCATGGTCTGGCCAAAGAATTATAACTCTTACCCATCGTAGTGTGAGATCATGGGACTCATTTTTATTTTTTTCCCTGCCTGTTTTATTCCAAATGCAATTGGCTTCAGGTTCCCAACTCCTGTTATTTACAATGCAAGAATTTTGGGCCTTGATGCTACAAATGTTCATGCTGGTTTAACTACAAGCATATGACTGCTCCCAAATGAAGGCCCTGGAACTCTTCACGTCTTAAGCACACAGTCTCTGATCCTGGAAATTCCTGTGCATATGCTTTTCTTTACCCCCTTGAGCAGTCTCATTAATTTTAGCAGGACTGCCCACAGTAGTAAAGTTAAAACATGTACATAAGTATTTGCAGGTTCAGGTCCATAGTGACATTTCTCGTCTTCCAATGTTATTTTATCCCCAAGTCTGTTCACTGTCAAAAAAAGAATCTTCAAGTAATCAGGCCTCAAAACTCCCCTCAGACCCCTTCCTGGAACTTGGTTTATGTTCTGTTCTCTGGCAAGCCCAATGGATAGCAGCAGGGCTGTCCTAAATCAAATAATCTTAAGGCTCTGACATAAACTGACAAGAGCCAAGTATGGCCAAGCTGAAGCTTAAACCAAGCTGAACTGCATATTTCTCTCTGGCGTAGTTTTTGTGGCGTTCCTTGCAATCGCTTTGTCCTCTTTATTATTATTATTAAAATAAGTTAGATGGGAATTATAAATGGGAGTGCTTGTGTTCCGAAACGATCTGGAAGAGAGGCCTCAGTTGCACTTCTTAGCTCCTTATGTTTTGTAACGTTTTCTTCCAATTGGGCACTTGAGGTTCGAAGCAGGACAATTAAGTAGTTTCACAGCTTTGGTACAAAAACCATCTGTGTTATTGAAGTTGTGCTGTGTGGGTTTGAGGAGCTGAGAAGCTCAGAGTCCGGGATGAATTACAGGGAAATCCCCTCCCATCCCCAGTCAGGTCCCTGCATGACCACCTCTCGTCTGTGGAAGCGCAGCAGCCGTGCTCAGCAAGGCATCGTCCCCCGAAGCCTGCACACGTCCATCTGTTTCCTTACAAAAGCAGCTGCGCTGCGGTGGAGGCAAACATGGTAACAGCAGTGCAGCCTGGTGCGCTCAGCTGCAAGGCAGGAAATCCTGACTGCTGGCCCTGGCTTATCCATTGCCTGCTCCAGGCCTCAGGTGGGAGCTGACTTCTCCTGCATGGTCTGTAACAGCAGGCGGCACAGCTGACAGCCCACAGCGGCGTGCGGGGCTTCGTCCCTGTTGGCAACGCTTTAGAGAATGGTTTGGGAAACACTTGTATCCATTTGTATTAAACGTACAGGAAGCAGTGAAAAGATGCAGAAATAGTGGTGCTTCCTACATAGACATGTAGGTGTTTTAACAAGTTTTATCTGTCAGATGCCCATACAGCTCTGTTCCTTAGGTAGAAGTGCAGAACTGCAGGCGCAAGTACAAATAATTTCTCTTGCAAAGAAGTCGAGTTACTCATCAACATATACAGCTGCTTCACGTGAATGTAAAATTGTGCATTCAAAGGCATGTCTAACTGGCTTAAAAATCAGACTCCACCAATAACATAACTCCATAATCCCCAAATATATACAACTAACATGGATTTTATGTTCCAGCGTATTAGAAGTGGGAAAGCAGCGGATGTTTTAAATGGAAATGTAGCAAGTTGCTGCATCTGAAACTTTGTCATTTGCTCCAAGCAGAGCTCAAAGGAATTACGCCTTATCTGAATGATTTCAGATAAAATTTCAGATAGGATTAATTGTGAGGTTAATGTACTTTGTTCTCTAAACTTTAGAGCACTTCAGGAGGGGAGCTGGCAACATGGACAGCATTTTATGGCTTAAAAAAATGCAGTAACAGCTTTAGAGGAGGGAAGACAGCTGCGTGCAAGCAAAGTCAGGACCAACTTGAAATTTGTGGAGATGTTGTTAGTGAGCATAGAGCCTTCTTGCCCATGTGTACAAAAGCACAAGTGTTTTATAGGAAGAGAGCACTATTTGTATCCACATTATAGATAAATCTAAATCTAAAACTTGAGATGTTTTTTCTACGCAGGAAAAGGTGACATCCTATTTTCACAAATAGACTTTGAAAACTTTTTGTTGTATTTTTCCATGAAACTCTCAGCTTTCCTGAACAAAACACCATTCTCTAAAGTGCTGCATTGCTATAAGTTATTTACTAAGATTTCTTCATTGTTTTAAAATATCCAGCCTCAGATTCCACTTTTGGAATAAGTGAAATCTGAAGTCTTCACACTTGCCATATTTTCAACCCTGAAAAACAAGGGGAAAAAAGCAAACAACAAAGTAACGTTTTATTAAAAATGGGCAAAAATTGTTTGCAGCTATAAATGACAGAAGCTTCATTAAATTCAGGGGAGTTAGACTCACTTACACTAGCAGAAAATAGGGTCCTTTTTTCTCTTGTTTTCAATAATTTTTCAGATGTTATTTTTAACAGTTGTAGGGGGAGGAGGGAAGTAGGGTAGAAAACAGTTACAGCCATTTTATCACATTTTACTCCTAACAATGCAGTACAAATGAAAAGAAACCATAATGTTCTGTAGAATAATACATTAATCATCATCAGTCGTCATTCAGTGCAATACGTTCTTTCCACACCATGCAAAATATGAGCAGATACCCTCATGAGAAGGAGAAATGTCTTCTCTAATCGCTCACCTAGTCTGGAACACATACCGGGTTGCAGTGGGGCTGGGTGTTATTTATCATCTCATGCATGGGGCAAAAATCACGTGGCAGATTTCTTTGGAACCACGAGAGATTTATGAAAGGTTTCACCCCTTAAGGGGTGTGAAATAAAGGGGTTAGAAGCCCATCTAGCCGGGATATTTTTAACCAGTGACAGATGAGTTGTTTTCCCTTGAGAAAAAAAATTAATCTCAATGGGAAAAAAACATCTTAAGTTATTTTTCATGAGGAACTAACTAGGGGAGCTTGGCCCACTGTGTCACACCGCTGGAAGATTTACTCTCCAAATGCATTTAATTGTGCAGCAGCTGTGCTGTTGTCTGGCCTTGCTCCCTGGCAGTGCTCCCTTGCCTGATGTCACGAGGTGCAATATCCCTTGTGCTGGGGCTCAGCCTCCCGCACCTCCTGGAATCAGTGAGTCTCCCAGGCTGCTGAGACTGTAGGTGAGATCTGGAACAGTTCAGGATGGAAAATTCATCTTGGTGGGAAGGTGGGTCAGGAGGCCTTGAGTCCTCATTGTCCTCAGCTGAGCCAGGTCCCCAGGACTGCTGCTGCTCTTGTGCTCTGGCTGTGGGGGTCACCAAGCTGCCCTGGCAGCACAGCCAGAGGAGGCTCCACTCCTATATATCAGCAGTGCTGACATGGCTGCAGCTCCTCTGACGTACTGTTGCACTTCAGGGCCTTTAATCTAGATCTGCATTTTTTCACTGAGAAGTTGATGTTTCCTGGAGAAAAAAAATTGATAAATATTTTTGCAATCTCCCTGATGAGCTCTTTAGGATTGTTACGCACGATGTGGTAGCATGACAGATTCCACAGCTTTTTGCATGGCTTAGTGAAGTGGCTATTTCACAACCTTTCCTCTTTCTTCAAACTCCAGAAGCTACATTCAGTCTCACTGTTTTCCATTAGGCTTCTTCTGTAACTCAGTCTTCAGAAACTTCAAAAATTATGAAGCATCCTCATATTCTGTGATCTCCAGCAAGTCCATCTGACCCATTTCTTCACTCGCTGGTAGGTCCCATCGTTACTGCTGGCAATGTAAAACTATTGCAGCTGGAAGCCAGTAGCTAAAGGAGTAACAGAAGGACAATCAGGAGGTTTTCCTGCAGATGTAACCTACAGAAGAATAAAATTACGAGGCAACTTCCCAATTACTTGGATGCTTGTTGAAGTTTCAACAGAGAAGTCTTGATGAATCTTTTCTCCTAATATTTGTGTCCTTTGTCTCTCCTCCTCTCCTATTCTTATATATAACATATATGATATACATATATTTCTGCTCTAGTTCTTGCATCTGTCGAAGAAATATATCTCGTAAGTGCGTGATGCTTAGCTATGAAAATACACTTTGTACAACGTTATGTTTGTACTGCTTCCAGTCTCTGTATCTCTGAAAAATAAGTAGGTGCTATACTTATGTCATGTATTGCTATTTGTTTCTTTATGTTGGTTCTTCTTAAAGTGCTCCTCTTATAGCATAGCTCCAGGGCATCCTTGCATACAGTTATAATACATAAAAAACTGAAAAGCGCAATTTAAACTGCAGCACCTCATCTGCTCTCCTTATTTGTTTGTATTTTTCCCCCTGCCAAACATCATATTCCTTTCATTTGGCAATATAATATGATCCACCGTAAAGAAATACAGCACAATCAAGAGTGAGTCATTCTGACTAAAAGCTTAGGTCCAGATCCTGCATTTCCTCCTCCAAAAAACTCCTAAGGGATTGAATGAGAGCATTTGCCAAGTTGGGAACCGCAGGACTCAGTCCTCTGTATATGTCGGTATGGACTGGCTTCAGTAGCTGCAAGGTGTTTCAGTTTGGAAAGCCATTGCTGTTTCCCTTTGCCTTTTGCCAGTTTTTGAAGTCCTTCCTCATTCTTTGCTCTCGGTGGATCTGATGTACGCATTCTGGAAAGAACCACAGCGTTTAAATAATCCTTATCTGAAAAGTGGTTATAAGGAAATTTCGGAGGGATCTCTGTCTGTGCCTTCCAAAGTCCATGCCAGTGAACTGAAGGGGATTTTTGTGGCATACATGAAAGACTTTAAAGCCTGTCACGTGTCATTCAGGAAATCTCGACAACCACCCGAGCCAGCCAGTGGAGAGAGACGCTGTGCTTTCCAGGCAGGCAGTCAAGGGCATCTGCCCAGAGTGCCATGGTCTGCCTCTGCTGTCCTGTGATGGTTACTGCTCTACCCCATGGTGCTGAACCATCCTCTGCCTAACTGGCTCTGGAGCGAGTTCTGCTGCCTCCCAGGAGAGCTAACAACCAAACCACTCCTGTTTTGCACAGCAACATAGTAGAGAAGGAATAAGGGCAAAGGCAGGTGAAGTCTGCTGGCTGTGGTGCTTATGCAGAATGTGGGAGGATTGCCTTTCAGTTTCTCATCCAACTGATATTCAAATGCATAGACAAAGTAGAACAATTTCAGCGGGAAGGACTGGAAGACACTTATCTCAGTAGGGAGGGCAGCATCCCTGAGATGGGAACTAAAATTCCCACTCTGTCAGGACATGGAGGAGTTGGAAATGTACAAACTGGTGATCCTGTCAAAGGTGATCCTTGATCCACAAGGTCAGTTGAAAACTCTACTGTAAAATCAGGCTGTATGGACAAATGCAGGTAGAGGAACATTTATCTTGTGAACGCTGCAGAGTTCAATACCACAACTGCAGTACAAGGGTGTAGGTGATGTTGCAAAACAACAAAAATCCCTGTGCTTAGCACATTTTATCAGTGGAAACAGTTGAGGGATCTGGGCTCTTTTAAACTAGCTGAGTGAGGTTTTCGAGCATCTTTTTTCAGAATTAGTGACTCCTGAAGTGTCAGTTAGGTGAATGTGTCACTTCATGACTCTTAGCCTCCCAGATTTTACCTTGTTTGGTGTTTTTAAATTCTTCCCGTAGCTGTTCTCCAGTGATTTTTTCCGTTCCTTATGCTGCATCAGTCATACATCAAGCTGTGGCTACTCCCCTGTGGCTTGCAGAGAACAATAACATAGGTGAGAAAATATGCCTGCTCATATATTTTGATTGTCTGACTTTCTCCTATATCTCTCTGGAATGCACTTCTACCTGTGTGCCTATTTACATATTAATGTGCAAGTATTTGCAGACCCACGTAGTTAGCAGGACTTGGAAACTGGGAACAAATCTGTAGATAGTAGAAGTATATCATTTTGATTTACAGTCTAACATTTAAATGTTTTGAGGTCAGACCTCTGAGAGAAAATAATTCACAACTGGATATATAGCTTCCACAGGCTGTACATTTATTGCCAACAAGTACAACACAGATTGTTTTTTACGCGCCTGCTTTTTATTGCTTTAGATGCTGTTGCAGGATAGTTCACATAAACATTTATATAGGGTTTAGAAAACAGTTGTTAGCGAGGAGGAAGCTTTTGCTGTTTACACAGCCTCGAACAAAGCCACCGCGCGGAGCTTCCTGTAATTGACATGTGGGCGGGTTTGTTCAAGTCACTGACTGGAAGAAGTGAGTGTCTGAGATTTATTCCTGACAGGACTTAAATTACTGGTAGCCTGACACATTTGTGAACAATTACTAGACACTGAGGTGTTTAAAGTAATGGGTACAGTTTGCTCAAGGGATGGGGAAGTTTCGAAACCATTAAAACAAAGCAAATTTCCCTTAGATTAGTAAAAAGTGAATGCATACGTTTATTTTTCTAAAATGCACGCACGTATTTGGTTTCTTAACTAAGTTTTCTCTCCAAGTGCATGTGCTTACCAGTGGGTTACCATACGTTTGTGCCAGCGCCCACTCCCTGAGCTTGCCCTGCATTCCAAACACAACACCTCTGAGCCTCCTGAAAGGTGAATCCCCTGGTGATTTCTTGAGTAGAGAAGGATCTTATGGTTAACAAAGGTCTTGTTGTCCAAAATAATAACACCACCTAGTTTCTAGTCCTGCTTTTGTTTTTCAGTTTCAAAGATGAAAAGTGGAACGCCCTAGAAGTTACTGCTTTGTACATTTGACCATTATTTACCGTGAACATTTACAGAAAAAAAATGATGCTTGATTCTCTCTTTAATCTACAGCACATTTATTCCTGTGTTTGTAACTCTTCAAGGTATAATTTATACTCATTCCCACCACTTGCATTCATTGTTTGTTGGCAATGGCTGGGAAGTGCACTTCATCCCAGCCCCCTGATTTCCTAGTAGCCACCTGAGAGACTCCTGTCACAAAAGGAATCCGTCATGGCCCTGCATTGCCAAAGGTTTTTCAGAAGCATCCCACACGCACACCGATCTGTGTGTACACAGTTTTATCCATCTTCCCTCATTAATCATGATCTGTTGTACAGGTGCTGTCTCTGCAACTCATGCTGTTCTGATGTTCTGTGATAAAAGTGAATAAAAATATTAAAAACTACATACATCTACTAATAGTTAAAAACAAAAGCTTTAGATGGTGAGCACAGATCAGTATTTTCGAGCAGACAGCTGTGTCTGCAGCTTTGCAGTCAGAATCTCGCTCGTTCTTCCTGGCTGAGTCAATAAAAATGTTTATACACTTTTTGGTACAATGCGGCCACACAGAGAGCTGCGAGGAATGTTTGCCATACTGGTAGGTTCAGATGCAGAGCTGTGAGCTTGCAGTACTGCTGATCCAAGTCACTCCAAGTCACGTTGCCTAAAATCACGGCCTTGACTTCAGCACATTAAGCTGTCACTAAAAAAAAAAGAAAAAAACTCCTGTTTTTCAGTTACTCTTCCAAGAGCAAGGATAAGACATTATTTTGAAGAAACAAAAAAGGTGAAATGTTTATATAACTGCATCACCCTCATTAGATGTCCTCCCACTGTTTTATTGGGACTCCTACAACGTAAACGTGACAGTTTTTCCCATGAGCAATTTCCTACTGCACAAAATTAATCTTTTACTTGTAGTTATTTAGCATTCTTCAGCAACAAACAAGCAGCAGTGTGTTTTGCTAGCCTTCCCATGCACTTTCCAGATTTCAGCAGGACCACATATCACCAGATCAGTTTATTTCTGTCCCCCAAAACCACTCAGTTAGAAGGAAAGGGTCGTTTATGATGGAAATGAGGACCTAAATGGAAAGCTGTAAACACTTCTCCCCATCCTCACTGAACTATTCAGCCTCTGACCCATTAGCAGTATTTCCTACTGCTGAGCCTCCTCTGCGATTTCATTTCTCCAGCCAGAAATAATCTTGGGATTCCTCGAGCCATTGCTTTCAGCTGGAATCCTCTCTCGCTCCCACCGGTGTCTGTATGACAAACTCTGCCCACTGCTGCACCAGTTTTGAGTCTCTCCAGGCATGAGAGAAGGTGTCTCCTCACTGATGCTGGTCTGAGTCAAAGGATTTGGCAGAGAGCAGCCAGTGACACCAAACACACCAATGCATGTGAGCATAAAGGACAGAGCGGCGTCAGATGAAAAAGCAGTAACATTTGCTGTAGAAAGACTGGACTCTCATTGCCGAATATGAACTCCTATCCCTGAAGTAGATTGTCCTTGAGTGCTGTTAGGAAATCTCTTTCTGGCCAGAGCTTCCTCTCTGACAGCAGGTTAGGTGATCTGCCTGGGAATTGCCTGGGTTTTTGGTATTGCGGTAGTATTAGGAATATATGAACATGAGTAGTAGACACAGTTTCAGCCATGATTCCTTTCAGTCCACTCCTCACTTTAACACAGCTACAAAACAAGGCAACAGGTGGGAGATGAGTTAATTGCTTGAAGTTGTTTCCTGGCTCATTCTAAGACTAAAGTCTCAGGTTCCCAGGAAAGGAGCAGTTTTCAGACAGTGGGCACCAATTTTATTTCAGTGCACAGAAGCAGTACATGCTGCTCCTCTGCCTTCATGGCAAATAAAGACACTCCATGTCTGTTGGATGTGATTTCCAAAGTGTTTTGCATTGGCTTATGGTGAGAGCTCCACGTGCGTGTGACACTTCAGTGCCAGTCAGCCTAACCGCTGCCTGCTTTTCATGTGAACCTGTGCAGAGGATTCCATGAACCCCACAAAGCTGAAGTGTTTGTTGCCTGCTTTTTGTTTTCTGGGTCAGTTCTTGATGCATTGAGTAGTGAAACAATTTCTAGAGCTCTGTTAGTGCAAAACAATGAAAAATAATACCAAAAATAAAACATGGAACTGCAGCGAATGTGTCTGTTTTTACACACTGTGTTTTGTCTCAAGGACATTTCAGAAGCTTCAGCAAAGAAACCTAAAACACTTTCAGAGTATCAAATTGCCATGGGATTGGTTTTTCTGTTTTCTCAGCATTCAGAACTTCGTACGTCTTTTGCAGCTACACAGAGTGCTACCTCTTCTGCAGGCTGTCTGCTGTTTTGCTCACATATTCATAAATTTTTCTCATTTGTGAGAGGCACTGAGCAGAGCATGAGAATTGTTTTACCCGGTAGGTGGTGGAGCAATAATGAAGCATTGTGATTAAGTAGTGTTGGAACATCTTATCTACCTCACTGAGTGGGAGGCACCATTAGTAGTAAAAGTAATTACCTGTGTAGAACGTGCTGATTGCATTGAGTATCTACTCCATGACACAAAGAATGTCTTCTCAACCTTAGGAACTTTAAGAGATCTCCATTTGCTGCTAATTTCAAGTTTTAAGCAATAACACGTAATTACTTCTGATTTTTCTTTGGTGTCAAAATTACAAATAAACTTTGAAAGAGCTTTTCCTCTTCATCAAAATTCTGCCCTTGTCATTGGTAGCTACAAAACAGAGGATGATAAAAAATCACGCAACGTAACCAGAACTGTAAAACAGGGTACGTTCTCAGGACTTGCCCACAGCACTTGGGGGTCTCCTGCAGAACTGCCCTGCAGTGCCCTGCTCTGTCCTGAACAGCTTTACTCCATAGAAATGGTGCAGATGATGATTCAGAAACAGGACATCAACGCTGAGTACTGAGGGAAGGTTTCAGCTTACAGAAAATTCTTTGAGCTGAGGATACGTGGGAGGCTGTTGCCACTGATGGCATCAGTTGCTCACAGGGTTATTCTCACAGAAGCCAATCTGTAGTATAATGCGCTCTGTCCTGAGGTCTGCATTTCATAAACATTCATCCATCTGCCTGACAGTTTCCAGTAATTTGGGGAATAAAATATTAAGACACAACGGAAATAAGGAGTTCTTTTATCATAGGAAAAGGGGGCTATTTTTTATTCCATCTATAGACTGTAGATCTGGTAAGTTCTGTATCTCGTATAGTTGTGAAATCAAGCCTCACTTTCCATCTTATGCTTTTAATCCCTTTTAGCTTCTTTGTGAAACTTATTAATAGTCCTGGGACCCAGAGGGATCCATGAGTTTTAGGCTGAAAAAGAAAACTGACAAAGAGCATTTGCAGTTCATTTTAGGTCCGATTCAAAGCCTGCTGGAATCCCAACAAAGAGAGTCTCACTGATTTCTAAGATTAATATCTGGGGTTTGAACATAATGTCTAATACAAATGAAGTCCTGCTACGCTCTTGAAAAGTACCTGAACACATCTGTAATAATGTAAGGGTTAGATGACTGTACTGGGCAACATTGGTCGACAGGTAGAGTCAATTAAGATAATTGACAGCAAAGAAAAAGACTTGTGAAGGAGCTGTATTTTCTCTGCTCTCTGTATTACTTTATGGAGGCATTTCCTTTGGTAATTTTAGGAGGATATGAGGTCATAGTGACTGCAGACAGGCAGAGACTTTAATGGGGATGACAAGCTGTGATTGAATTGATTGCTTATTCCTCTATCCAGTGTGACCTCTTCCACCAATAAAAGGAGAACATTTGTTTAAGGCATAGCACGCTCTTAGGGAGCAGCCTAAATTTCAGATTTTTTTCAGAGGCTTTTGACAGTTTTTCTGCTACACGCATGGTTTCTAAGTTTAATTTATTAAGTCTCCTGAGGGGAATTGTTTCTTGTGCTTTTTGTTGTGTTTACTTTTGGCTTATTTATTTATTTCTTTTAATATCTCTGAACTACAAGTCATTTCTCTTGTGTTTGTTGGTTAATCTGTGAAGCACTTTAATCGTGCTTTATGTCAGCAGGAGCCTCTGCAAACTATCTGTGATCCTGCCTGGAAGTTGGAGGAGTCAGTTTGGGAGTGGGAAAACATGAAGTTGCTGGAGCCACAAGAGTGGAAATGGATTTTAAATAATCCTACAAAAATTAACCAGTGATTTTATGAGTGGATTAGGCCAGGAAATGACGAGTGCCACGTGAAATGTGGCAGTTTTCTTTGCAGAATCGAATGCAACGTTTTCCTTCAATATTTGTTTCTGTGGACTTGGTTTGGCTTGACTCAAAATAAATGAGAAGTCAAAGTGAATTTCAGGCTAAGTGAGTGAGAGCCACCCAGTGCTGTACACAACCGTACAGCTGCAGGTTCTGTGTGTTTTTAATTTGCAGACTGAAGATTAGTTTCAAATTGGGCCTGAGCTGATTTTATTCTTACTGGTCTTGGAGCGAAGCAAAATTTCTGAGAGGCCTGAGAAATATTCCCCAGGCAAAACAGCCTGGAGTTCAACTGAGACCAAAATCAGGCACATTTGGTGTAACACAGATTATATTTCTATAATTTCCAACAGCAATTAAATGATTTAAGAAAACATTGTGAATATCTGTTGCTCATTGCTGTTGTTTACAGGAACTAACTGCCTTCAAGGACAGCAAGCAGGGAATTTCCAGACTTCTGTGGCATGAAAACAGCGAACAGAGATTTTACTTGTAATAGGAGTATCAGCAACGTGAAAATAAAGACAGTAGGAGCCATTTAGCATTCCTTTCTGAAATCCTACCAAAATTCAGGACCGCTCCTCTCCTGCATGATGCTTGCAGTGTCACTCATGGCCGTGTCTGATTGCCCTCATACACTTCAAAGCACAGCAGTACTGAAGTACCCAATTAGCTGTGCTCCTTAAAGCATTCCAGAACATTTGTGTCTCCAGATACTAACTGTAAATGAGAACACCTTTGCTTTGTAATCAGGTAGAAGATAAATCATTAGTGCTGACAAACTGAAAACTTTTATATTATGCTGGGATCCCATTGTGCTACAAATAGCACAGTCAGTGAAAAAGGCAATTGCTGATCTGCCTTTCTGATTAATCCATTAAATTACAGATGTTCGTTATACGCAATAAAATCTTAGCCTTCCTGAAACGTGCTCCATTGTTTACATTCAGAAAAAATGTCTTCACAAATACGCTGGCACACTCTGGATTTAAACTTCCTTTTAAAATCACCTGAATTGCAGATTGTGAAATGTAACTGCAGAAGACGGTAGTGAAATACATATCCTGTATGTATGAGGCTCAGAGATGGACAGTCCATGCAGGTATTACACATAGTGATGATGCACACAGGTGACCGGCCAGATTTGTTCAAGATTTGTTCTGGTGAAAGGAATCTGGAGCAATGCATGTGCTTAGCTGGCACAGCAGAAATGCTGCTGCTCTTGTCTTAGGAACAGAATCCACATTTTGAATCTTGATTCTTATCCATTGCTTAGAGACACAGACATGTAAGGCCAAGCAGAGCCTTACATGGGAGGGAGGGAAAAATGCAATGTGATGTTTTGCTCCAAGTGAGTTTGTTTAAGGAAAAAAAAAAAACCTGAAAAAGCATTTTTGGCAGATAAAGTGTTATGTGGGTTTACAGCCCTTTTTGGAATAAGCAAGTATGTCACAATCAATATTGTTCTTGATAAAACTGAACCACAGAAAACCTGTTTAAAAAAAAAAAAAAGAAGAAGAAAAAAACCCATGAAAATTAAATGCAAATCCTCATCCCCAGACTCAGTAAAGAAATTTGCAAAGGAAAGTTCATAGTACGTGATGGAAAAAGATGCATGCACCTGATGTTAGTTAGTGGGGAAAATACTGGACAGAAATTGTTAACGTGGTGGGAAATTAAATCACAGTATTTGGACATGAAGAGAAGAGAAATTCGATTAGGGAAATCATTTCAGATACTCTTTTAATACTTTAATCCTTCCAGTACCAGGAAGGTACTCAGAGCTCCTGATCAGATGTATGTGCTTTATATAAAGTAAAATAATGATGTTTGTACTCTATTTTCCTTCAGCATCTTCATTTGTAAACACTGTGACGTTGTGTTTGTAGAACATTTGAGGATGTGGAGTGGGGAGAAGGAGAGAAGCCAAAGTGAGTTGCAGCTTTTTTCAAAGCACTGTCATTTCATGGTTATCTGTGAGTCTCGTTCCCATCTTCTCTGCAATCTGTAATGGATTTATGCACAGAAGTCCTGCTGGGAACAGGCAGCCCTTCAGCAGGGACTTACCTGCAGGCACCTGGAAGTCAGGGCACCTAAACAAGGATGGGACCTGGTGGTGCCCAAAGTTAAGGAATAAGCCTGCAGCCATCAAGCTCTCCTCTTGTTCCCCTGCCCACTGAACCATCTCTAGGTTTTCGTATGAGCTGCCCTCTAATTCAGGCAGGACAGATCATAGGAGAGAGGATGGCCCATGAAGACGTTGGGGTGTTCAGGGAGAAAAGGGACAGAACCTGGGCAGAACAGCAACCAGTTTGCTGAATTTAGCACCCCATTTCATACGTGGTGTTAATGTGGAGATCAAAGTCAATAAAACACATGGAGGGAAAATTTATGATTCCAATTTACATTAAGGAACTTAAAAGTTGTGAAATATGTGAAGAACAAACTGTTGTGAGAAAATAAGTGCCAGCCTTCCTGCAAATTTTGTATCTGATTCTGCAGGCATGGGAAGTCTTCAGCACTGTTCCTGACTTGGCTGCCAGTTTATGTGGGAGGGGAAACAGCCATTTTGCTCGAGGGAAAGAGTTTTTTAAAAGTTCCATGATGAGATGAGGTTTTGTTTGTTTGTTTATTTTTGTTTTCCTGCATGAAATGAGTTTTGCAGTATAAAATAATGGCCCAAAGGCTGAATTCTGACTCTATTGGCATCAGCTGAGATGTTACACATGTGCTTCTGCATTGAGATTTTGGCAGATTAGCTTTGATTGTGCATACATATGCACACACACACATCGTGTGTGTAAATGCACGCATCGTGTGTGCGTATGTATAAATGTGCCCACAGTTGAGCTTTCATCTGGACTGCATTTTTATGTAAAGTGTTTCAGATGATGGATCAGTTTTATGGATGACAAATATGAAGCGCAAAACCCACAAGATGTAACAAAGAGACACAAAACTTCCAAGTCCAATCCGAGCCCCTACCCCTGAAGAAGCGGCACGTTTATTTCTTAAACTTCAGGGGCTGGCTTTGACTGAAAAAAAACTGCCCATGCATCATTTGCCATGTGGGAACATAAGGAGTGAGCGGGTTTCAGGGCTAGCCTGCTTGAAATCCAGAGTTAACTTAGGGAACAAAGGACGTGGAAAGGTTCTCAGATGTGCCCTGCTGGGGTCCGAGCTCCACAGGAGGTGGCACAGGAGGAGTTTGGGAGTTTCTTTGAAAATCTGTCTTTTTCACGTAGGTGTTGGATTGGAAGCTGAAGCTTGGAAAATCTTGCCTCTGAGGCCTATTTTTAAAATGATTTCTGCTTTTTCAGACACAATTCTGTGATCCCAGCTAATTAGGAGAACAGCCATGTGGTTAGACATGAGAGTGCTAGTCTTATTGCTTGTAACAATGTCCATGGTAGGAAATCTGGTCCAATGTGGTTTTGTAGTTATTTTGTGCTTTTTTTTCCTTTCAGAATAGAGCAGAATCTAGTTTTCAGGCTGTGTTGGACTCCATCTCAGATGAAACAAATGCTGTTGCTATTCAGTAAGACTGTTGCTGATGAACTCAAATAAAATTTCAATTGAAATGACATATTTTATTTTCAAATGTCAGTCTCCCGTATTCTGCACGTGCTTTCAGACCACTGATATGGGAGAACTGCTGTGTAGCTCTTCGATTTACAATTCAGTCATCCAAAATCAGGAATATAATAAAGCTTTAAGTATCAATTGAAATTAAAATCTAGGTACTAAAGGTGTTTCAGTCAATTCTCCAGATTGCAGGCTTACTTGCAGTTGAGTGTATCATGCAAATACAATTTTACATTTATATTAAAAAGTGACTTGAAGAGACCCCAAACAAGAGAGTGAAATTAAGTATTTTATGAGAAACCATGGCCTCCGTTGAACTTCTCGGAGCAGGACAGGAGTAATCAAGGGAATTTTATTTTTTTATTTGGGTAGTAATCTCCAGGAGAAATTATTCCATCTAACTGGCTGACACTGAATGCTGTAAAAGCATTGCAGAGCTCAGTCCCCAAACACTGATACACCAGATAAGTGTGTGCAGGTTTTGTGAGAATTAGAGCTGACCCCACATTCAGGAAGAAGGACTATTTGTAGGCAAAAAATATCTCAAAATGTCGCTGCACAACTTGCACGACAAAATTAGTAAGGAAACATTTCTGCTTGTTGGTAGCTCTGGTTTCTCAAAGACAGCCACAGACCATAGGCAGTTAGTGAGCTCTCCCTAATTGCTGACAGGCTCCCAGGCTCTTAGAACCTGTTTATGTCACAAGGCTGCTCATCCCCCAGGTACAGCTGTGAAAAACAAAACGTATCCCAAGAGCTTTGTGGTGGGATTACACAAAAAGTGAATAATATCCCCTGCTAGGAGGCAGGCCTACTGCATCAGCTGCTTTTGCATTACCGTGGTGGTACTCCTATACTACATCTTCTCTAAAAAATGTCAAGAGCGGCTCCTCTCTTCCATCAGCATGCTGCAATTGCCTCCCTGTCATACCTATTGCTTACGATACAGCAGCATTCAGTCAGGATTCAGACCTCATTGTGCTACGCACAGTATAAATGCATAACAAGATAGGGTGTCTTTCACGAGGAGTTTGCAGATTGTCACTGGCCCTGCACAGAAGCAGATTCCTCACTCGAGTTAAAGGCACTCTGAGTGGGCACAGCAGCCTGTCTTCCTTCTGAATAATGCTGCATAGCGGGAGGCAAAAAGAGAGGGGTAGCAACAGAGGAAGGCAAGATGCATCAATGGAGGAAATGTCGTGGCTTTGGGAGCCGATGCAGCCCTCAGTGACAATGAATACCTGGTGATTTCAGTGTAAGGGAAGCCTAAGTCTAGTAGTCCTCCATGCAGGTGGTTGGTCTCAGGATGTTTAAATGAGTGCAGTGTAACACATCAGGGTTTGGCATGGCCTTATGCTGACCTTTTTGGGTGGCAGTTCGTCCTGGAAGCCGCTGTCACATGGGCTAGGGGAGGACAGCAAGAATAATGTGAATGTAACTGTGGCGAGGGTGGAAGGAGGGAGGCAAATTTTTGTGGTGGGTGCTGGGATATGGCTGGTGTTACTGCTGATTTCTATTTGAGTTAACTTCTATTTTGCACGTTGCTAATATCCCACTTAGTGGGATGAGAGCTGATTCACTAAAGGCTTGCATTGTGTGAAGAATATGGGAAGGACTGATTTTCACTTAGTTACAAAGATTCTTCTTTTACACACTTACCAGTCTTCCATCTCCAATGAAATATGTAAAAAATTTTCCCTGTTATTTTCTTCATTATAAGCCAGATATCCAGGACTTGAAAGTAAATAGGAAATTTGTGGGTTTTGTTTTCCTAGGCTTCATTTAAGGTTAATGAGTGTAGCATATCTAGATTCAGCCTCATTCAGTGAAGTTGGTCTCACCCTTTGCAGTGTACAATCCCTCCCTCCAGCTGATGTGTTCAGTCATCAAGAAGCAGTGTTTAATTTCAGGGATTTCACTGCATTTGACTTTCATATAAAAGAGAACCCAAAACTGAAACAAATGGCTGTTTTCTGAGTCTTGTAGCCATATCCAGATTCACAGTAAAGATTCTTGCCGTATTCATCTGGCTAGGTCCATCCATCTCATTGCCATTCTCCCTCCAGCTTTGCAAGCATCCGTGCTGACATCCTGGCTTGAACATCTGCATCAAGAATGTCAGGAAAACAGGTGTCAACATTTTTTCAGAAAGCAAAAATCCAGTTCCCTGTGGCTTCTCCAGACTTCCTGGAGTAGAACAGACTTACAGAGCTCAGAATCTTTGCTTTCCAGAACGTCAGTGTTCCTGCTGGAAATTATCTAGATATTAACCAGTGAAAAAGAGCATGAGAGAGGGCAGACCAGGCTTTCCTCCTCTGCTTTCCAGTGGAGATCCTCCAGAGCAGGAGTTGTCTGAAGAGCGCATTATTTTTTTCCTCGCTGTTTTTTTGTGCTTCCCCCCAACATATTGCCTTGCACCAAAACCTCCCTCCTTTTCTATCACTGGAGCCCTATCTGTGTGCCTGGGATTCCAGCATGTTATAATAGATGTCTTTGCTTACAGTTCAGGATTACATCTGAAATAAAAAATGAAGCCTTCAAGATTAAATCCAGTGCAGGATTTGGGTACTTAAAGTAGGATTTGAGTGCTGTTTTGATACTTAAAGGCAAAGTGGAGACTGGTGAGATACCTCATTATTCTTGGAAGTGCCTGCACCCCGTTGGTTACTCAATTTGTGACCTTAAATGCTTTAGGAGGCTGAACTTTTTACTTCAGTGTATTTAGTGAATGCTTTGCATGAGAAGGTTGAATATTTCTGCCCTTAGTGCCTTCATAAGCTTGAGATGGATTCACCAAATGTCTCTGTGGATCTTCGTAGGGCTGCCAATCCCAGGGCAGGTTTGAACACCCTGACATGATGGGGCTGCTTGCAGAATCCAGCAGAAATGACTGCTTTTTTTGAAAACATGGCATGCACAAGAACTGGTTATCACAATCACAGTTCCATCCTGTCCCATGGTTCAGGACATCAAAGTGCCAGTATCACAAATCCATACTGTCATCTGCTTTCAAGGAGAGCATCTTAACCAACCGTGTTCTTGGAGTCTTGAGAAAGCACACACTCTGTCAGCTGAAGGTTTGCAGCTTGGAAGATACTTAGATGAATTGATACAGCAGGAGAAGGGGGGAGAAAACTAAAATAGGAAGACCCTTTTGTCACCTCATAGGGGCAGCTTTCTTATGAGGATAAATTAGGAATGCTGACCTGGCTCCCAGGACTGTTTCTAAATTTTGCCTAGTAATTTGAAAAAAGGGAGCTATAAAGTTCTGGGAGCAGAGAGTGGATGCAGGATTGTTCTGCGTCTCTCCAGTGCAGTGAAGTTTGAGTTCTTTCGTGTGTAGCACAACAGCTTTTACAGAAAAGCACAAGTAGGATCATTTGGGGCACTCCCAGAGGATGGGGATTCAACTCTTCAGGGCAAAGGAGTGAATCAGACCTGAGTCCTTCATGTCCTGCAAGGCTACTGCCAGAAAAGTAATGTTTCTGCTCCATCAGCAGCATTTTTATAAGTAATGAGTTGTTTGTTTGGGGAAAAAAATAATAATAAATACATATATGTGTGTGTGTGAGAGAGAGAGAGAGAGAAAGAGAGAGTTACTCCTCTCACAGGAGCATCTTCCAGACTGGGTGCTGGCAGGGGAGAGATGCCACCCTGCAGCCCTAGCGAGGTGTCTGGAAGACAAGAGCAGTGAGCCAGCTCTGGCCTGGAGCCCATTTGCAGGGCAGTCCCAGGCAGCTGCTCGCAGCCTTTGGCAGCAGCCCACCTCAGGCAGCGTCTGTTAACTGATCTGGATGCCCTTCTGATAGATCTGCCCTCCTCACATGTGTATGGGGGGCCTGGGCTGCGCTTGCAGATGTCTGGATCCTGCTTCAGGAGCAAGCTAAGTCCTCCACTGAAGTGGTTTGTCAGAATATTGCCGGCAAATCCCCCCAGAAGGCACTGTCTGTGGGCTGGGAGGTGTTAGAGTGTTTCAGTTGCGGGGATGGGAGCAGAGGTATGTCTCTCTTCCTGCCTTGTTTTCAGTACTTTGACGTAACACGAAGCATTTTGCCAGCTGCGGTTTTCTGAGAACAGATTGGTAAACTCTGACTTGTTGCATCAGCCTGACAGCTGACTTCCCACACAGTTCAGTGTCTGCAGCTCTCCGCTGGGGCCAGAACTGAGCAGTGATTCATCCACTAAAACAGGTCCAGCACACCAACAGTCTATTACTTGTAATAATGCTGGGGATGGGTGGGAGGTAGTTTAACGCCCTTTGGACTCAATTTAAAATGTCTCTTTGTCCTCTCTGTTGCTGGGAAGTCAAAAAAATATGCTTTGTTTGAAATTTTTCAGAAAAAAAAAAGAAGTTTCAGAATACCAAAGCCTCAAATAGGAGCTGATGGCTCCAGTCTGGGCACAGACAATTGAGTTTGAGGGAATTTATTGCAAGCCTATCCTTAATGTGTCCCAGGAATTACTTGATTTGCTTGTTCTATTCCCTAGCAAAAGAAACTGTGGGGATACAAATTTAATACGATCTAGGAGCTTGTGTTACAGTTTACTGTGTCCTTGGACAGCTGTAAATCCTCCTCTGATGTATTTGCTTAATATTTAGGCTTAACGTGTTTCAACCACAAATCAGGCTGCAAAATGAACCTGGAATCAGTCCAGCCCTTATCCCTGAGTCCCCACAAACAACTTCAGTCCCAGAGGTGAAACGACGGTGATCTACCTGTGAATACCCCAAGTCCCCCCTCATTTTGTTACATGTGCTGAGAATAACAAGGCGCAATAAATCATGAGCCTGATCCTCAGCTAAGGCAGAGATTTACATTCCCCCTGTGCTGAATTACACCAGCAGAGGAGCTGATTCCACTGTGAACAAATACAGTGTTTTAATCTACCGATCGATCCACAGCTCAGCTAATGAAACTTTGCAGCCCTTAAAATGTCCTGGCTCCAACTTGAATGTCTCCTGCATCTGGGTTTTCTCTCATCAGCACTTTAGGGCTGGTACTGCATTAAAACTGCACACACGACTACAGTTAAGCTTTTCAATAATGAAGTCACTTTATTTATTGAGAAATTTCATCACAGGATGCATGATTCTTGGCAGGGCAACTTCTGAGCAGGAAGCCTGCAGTTACAAAGGTATGCATAAACGTGTGTAAGGGCATATTGTTTGCCTTCTTTTTATTACAGGAAGGATATGGTTTGGTCATGTTTTTGATGAGTTTTATTTAATTGTACACTGAGATTTTCCTAGATTTTAACTTACAACTTGACAAATGGTTCTATCCCTCCTGCTATGGAAGTGCAGGGAGAGGTGCTGTGTATTTTTCAGTGGTGCTTTGCACACCCTGCACACAGCTCTTCCTCCCTGAGCATTCCTTGCTGGCCAGGAGAGTTGGCACAGACACTGCGCAGGCTTGGAGCCTTTGGGTAATTGCTGAGGTTAAGAGACAGTGTTCTGTGTAAGGAGGATTCTGTTGAATTGATATTATTCCTTTTAAAATTTTAATCTTTTTTCTTAGGGTTGTATTTAAAAAAAGGAAAACCTTAAAAGTAAATCCTCTGTCAAAATGTACTGGCTATAGACATTGATGATTTCTGCTTCCTATGGCTATTTGATTGCCTAATTACAGTCATTTGGAACTGATTGCACACTTTCATTTCACAGCATTTGGTTCTAAGGAAGGACCTAATGCTGGGTATTTTTACAGGGGAGAGTAAATCATCCTGAAAGCAGATGCTCAGTCCTTTCTAATTGAGGACCTCTCTGCTTAGAGGGAAGGAATGGATCTGAAGTTGCAGCTTGTTCCCTCAGTCAGGTAGAAAACTGTTTTCAAGAAGAGGAACATTTAGGAGTGTCAGTGGGTTGAGTGCCCTGCATAAGCAGCCAAAATGTTTGTCTCTGGCTGATCCCCAGACTCACTGTTTAGGAGCTGCAATGGGGTTTTCTCTGGAGAATACCAGCCTCCCTGTGGCATCTCTCTACTTTAACCTTGATGAAATTAAGAAATATAGAAATATGATTCAAAATCAGAAAGTAGGCTGGTTTTGAAGCTCGAAGAAACATTGTTTTCTGTTCCACTTCCAACTGGGGGTCAAGGGAAAGTAGTTGTTTCAGGTGAGGCAGCTCTTTCCTTTTTGTCACACAGTTGTTTCTTTGGGGCCCAGTTAAAAGCCAGTCCTCTCCTTATGAAGAGTCTTTTGAAAATTTAACTGCTGGCTTCCTCAGTGGCCTTCTTGACTGCTTCCTAATGAATCATCTTTGTTAATCCACTGTAACACGATACAAAAATGGAACCCAACATTTGTCATCAGCTTTCTTGTAGGGGGTAAAGTTTCAGATGGTTTTGCCCTTGACTTCTCCGCCTTATGGATCCCATGCTTTAGTGCCATGAAGGTACAGCACTCGTACAGTAAGAGCAAAACAAAACTGTTCTTCATAAGCATTGTGCATTCTTAGAAAAATGCTGCTATCAATCCAAATAAACAATTAGAACTATTTTGCCAGGCCATGACTGGTTGTGAAAATGGTATCAATGGAGGAAAAGAAAATGAAATAATTCTGCTGTGTTTTGCTAACTCTGGTTCTGGAGATTTTGGCTAGCTGGCTGGGTAGGGAAACAGTTTGTTACCAGTAGTTTAATGTGCTTGTGAAGGGTGCCTCTTAACCCATCAGAGTAGCATTTAGGATGACTCAGATGCAATCTTAGGGGGGTAAAATGCACACAAAATAACTGCTGCAAACAAGTCAGCCAACACCACGAACTACAATTCAGAAAGCTGATTCCACATATATTTCCAAGGGGTTTCTGTGTTTATTTTGACTGCAGTTACCACAAACTTTTAAGACAAATATGTGGAAAGTCTCTCACATTTGCATGGAAAGCTGTGACTAGAGATGCAGTCGTTGCAGAATTACTGGTGGGTGACAGTAATGCTTTTAACATCCATAGGACTGGGACTCCTGGGCTCCAGGAGGGCTGGGTGTTGTGTGAACACCAACAAGACCAGTGCTATGTCTCCTTGTGCTTACAATCAAATGGGCTGTAGTTATTTGATGAAAATACCAACGCAGCATTAATTTCACTTACAAACTGCCCAGCTGCTAATGTCACGCGAATGCTTGCGCAGTCCTTTCTTTTAAGATGAGTTCTGCCTGAAATGGTTTTGCTAGAAAAGCACAAAAGTCTTTTTGCTCCAATAAATTATCTATAATCAGAGCTAATTCTGAAAGGACCTGCACAACGAATGGATCCGCTAGCAAGGGTAACTCCATCAAAGAAACCAGTCTTCCTCAAAGAAGAGCTTGCAGAATTGGGCCCAGTGAATAGCTATGAAAATTGTTTCTGGAGAATGATCTTAACAGCATTTATATTGTTTGTTCTAACAAAGAGATTCTGAAGATCAGCTTTGATTGTAGAAGCTATGCGACTAATCCAGTTTTTACAGATGGCTTTTTTAACGTTCGTTGCAAGCTTCAAGGGAATGCTTGAACGGAACAGCATTTGAACCCAAAGTTTCAGCTTTGGCCTTGCACCATTAATTATATAAAGAATCATTTCATAAGCTGAAGCTGGTGTGTTAGTGAAAAATGTGTGCAGTGGACTGCCATTTTGTTGGATCTCACCAACAGCAGAGGAGATCACCTTGCTGCAGACATCTGAAATGCTGTAAGTTAATTGAGAAGAAAGAAAAGAACCCTGAAGAATTAACATCAGCATCAAAATCCCGAAATTTTATTATCCTGACAGAGATCTTCTGAAGTACAAAGGACCAAGTCCTGTTTTGGAACCCATCTGGACCGTGATTAGGCAAACTCCTCTGTAGTGCCATATTTACTAGCCTAAAGCATGTGTTGCTAATTCAGGACGTCTTAAGTCACAGCCTCACATCTATAAAGTTTAAGCTTAGCAGGAAAACATGAAAAAGCACTCTCATATTAATCAGCAGCGCCAGAAATAAACCTCGATATCAGGAATTTAAACCTCATACTGCTCAGATGAATGCTGCAGCCTACCATGTACAGCAGGGCTGCATATTGCCTCTCTGTGAAGGATGGATGTTAAAAAAAGGAAAAGAGTGGAAAAAAACGCATTTACTTAAAACACTCATCCTTGTAAGAGTGCTACATAGCGTGTACATAAAAAAAAGGTATTTTTCTCCCACAGTTTAGGCAAACAGAATTTTTTAGTCAGATATTATCACCTGGAGAGAGCCCAATAATAAGTAATTTAGTCTGGAGAGGGATTTTGTACATTTCTGATTAATATTTACAAAAGGCTTTGTGTATTTTTGCTCAACGCTAATGAGGCAGCAGATCAAGTTTAACAAAAAGGACACTGTAGATTGAAATATGGTATTGTGCCCATCAAAGTCTGCCTCCTCTCTGCTTGGCTTATGATGAATACCGTTCTTTAATAGCGGGCTGGTGTTCGTGAAAAACTTATTACAGAGACTAAGAGAGGAGCCAAGAATGAAGGAATGCCTGACTGGCAGCAATCAATCACTCCCTTTTAAAGATGAACTGATCCTTCTTTTTTTAAAGTAACACTTCATAAAAAGGTCTCAAACATAAATATGCAAAGCATTAGAGCAATTACATCCCGCGTGATCCCTGCAGTATTTCTGGTACATGGCTTGACTTTGGTGCGGTGTACATAATGAATGCAGTAAAATGGCAAATCTCTCTAAAAAGAAGACTGATATTTAGAGGAAAGTTCTTGCTGAAGAGTGTTAATTATCTGGAGCAGTAAAGTGAGATTATTTAGATTACTTTTACAAAGTGTCTCCTTATAGGCTTTATTTCATTTAGAACTTTATTTTTCTTTTGATAAATAAAGTCAATGCATAAAACCTAAAATCGAGCCAAATAGATGTGATCTACATACATGTGCCCAAAGCGGGCCGGGAGATGATGCCTTTAGTGGCCATCACACACAGATATTTCCTCTTTCCATGCCTAATTTGCATTTGCATTTTCTGCAACTGTGCCTGCAATCACCATCATTTTACATGCAAATTAGGCATACAAGATGCAGCTTTAAAACAAGTTGAGTTCTCTATATGTGGCGCAGAAATATTTCTCTTCCTTTCGCACACATTGATTTGGTTGTGACTTCCCAACTCACAAGTCGCAGACCCTTATTCAGTATTTAAGAGCCCAATCCCCAGAACACAGTGTACCGCTTCTAATGCAACGCAGAAGGGTTGGAAATAGAAATTAGTGGAGAAGAAAGTGGCTTTTTTTCCAGTGCCTAGAAAAGCTTTTGCTCTACACGGCAAAAGTACGGAGTTAATTTAAGAGGCACAGCTCAGATATTTCATTCAGGTATTAGGAATTTTTAACGACTTGTTATTTTTACCGTTTAGAGAACGTGCTTTCCGTTTCCAAAGGTCTGTTACTCTCTTTAAAAATAACGCTAAGAACGGCTGGACAATAGCAGTCAAATGCAACAGATGGGAATCTGCACAATGTTAACCAACTGGTAACCACAGAGAGTGCTCTCAGATCCAGCAGCGCTGCATAATGCGGCACGGCTGGGACAGGGGCGCCGAGGCGGAGGCCCGGTGGCGGTGGGATGCTCTGCAGGGCTCAGCTCTGCCCGCACGCCGGCAGGGGCTGCGCTCCGCTCTGCGGAGTTCACTGGGAGTCAGAAATATTTTCTTCCTTTCAGAATAGGAAAATGACATTTGGTGAAAACGGAGGTTCTTTCCCCTCGCAGAGACAGTGTGGGTTACTCATAAAAGCATAATGGCTTTCATTCAGAGGTGCCATATGGCTGCTTATAAGATTTCTGCACAGCACTTGCTGTAGCAGTAACTAAACAAATGGCACTATAGTACAATATAATACCTGTCAAGAACAGTGATAAAGAATGTTTTATTTCTCTGCTCTCTGTCCTTCTTTCTCCCTTCCTCCCTGGAAGCACTGCCTGTGCGAGGCAGCACCCACTAGATGGTACTGCCAGGCTGCTCCGCTGCGTCCCCTCAGCAGGAGCCTGCTGGGCAGAGCCACGCAGATCAGATGTGGTGATGGCAGGCGGGGGACAAAGCGCTCCTCGTTTGCTCTCCCTTAAGGCTTAAAATGAGCCCATATCTCCAAGCAGTGCTCAGCACCATGGGGATGCTGATGCAAAGGTACACACAGCTGTCCCAGCATGGGGCAGAAGGAAGTCCCTGTGTGATGCCCTGTGTGGTGCCCTGTAGGATGCCCTCTGGGATGCCCTGTCCGAACTCAGCAACACTCCCCTGTGTGGGGAGGATCACGAAGCTGCCACGTGCATCTCGGTGCCTCCCGCCTCCTCTCTGGAAAATGTTTATTATCTTCTCTTTTTGAGGTTAAATTAATAAATGCGTGTGTCAGATGCTCGGTTCTTCTCATAACAAGCGGCCAAAAAATACCACCAAATGATGTTTAATTTACGTGAGCTGTTGTCTTTCCGAATGTTCTGAGCAGTTTAGTCCTCGTTTGAATGTGTTTAGTTTTGGAAAAAAATGGCTCCACCTGCTTACATGGGCAGGAGGATGGAAAATGCTGCAGTCCCTGCTCCCTGGACAGCCTTCACGTGTTGTTTACAGAATAACACATCTTCTCTCTGCTTGTGTTTTTCCCCGTAGGATCACTGCAGGCTCATACCAGCTCTGAAATATATCGGCTCTCTGATCGGCACCCTCGCACATACCCCTCTATCATGTTCTTCTTAGCAATCACACTCCAGGGAAATTCGGTTTAAAGCTTCCTTGATTAAAAGGCAGTGATGACCACATATGAAGGGAGCGTGCGGTTTTTGGTACGTGCTTGTCTCATTCGTAGAGCACTTCCTTCACACAGTCTGAATTCAAGATTCTGCATGATATATTCCTCAGTCCTTCCGTCCATCTGTCCGGATAGGCAGCTCATTTGATGAGTTAACCATTCTGAACGTTTTAATATTTATGTGACTCTTGTGCAGCTCAGCAGTTGCTTTATGTGGGATTGCATATTTGATAAGATCACAGATTCGCTCTGTGCCAAAGCTGAAGTCCTACTGAGGTCTGACTGTACTTCAGATGTCAAAAAAATATGAATAGGTGGTCTTAATGTTCTCCTCTGGTGTTATATCTGTCTATGGAGAATATAGCTTACAACAGATTAGAAGCAATAGAGGACTTGACATATACCGAGAGAGCAGTAAGAATGATGCTTGTTGACAATATCAGCTAAACCTGTAGGGGAATTTGCTTTTTTTTTCTTTCATTCTTTCTTTCACTCTTTCTTTCTGTGAAATTTGCTTATTTATTCCCATATGCCCTGCTCTTTCTGCATTAAGTTCCGGCTTCTCCATCTAAAACAGTTTTGTAGCCAAGGCTTTTTCAACACGCTTACCTATCTACACAAATCCTCGTATGGCACTCATTGCTGTTCTACCCAAATGGCTCACAGGGCTGTCTATCTCTGTGTTGTTTAATATTTATATTTATTTGCAAACAGCCTGTGTAGCTCTAATTCATGCTTATTCTACCTCGTTAGGAATTCATTGAAGTAGACTGCCTGTGTTTCTATGCACCAATATGCTGCAGTCCCTCTGCGCTTCAAACTTCATGTGTAAAAAGGTTTGCAGCAAATGGAATTATGTAGTGAATAGATTTGTGTTTATGTCCACTTCAGACTGCTTTGGGCCTGCACCCGTATGTGCAAGTAGTCTGTGATTCTATACAAGTGCATTAGGCATGAAATGATGAATTCACCTCTTAAGCAAAAGAAAAAAAAATCCTGATTTTCAGTCTTTTATAGTGAGCGCTGCAAATAAAGCAATCCTTCTGAAAGATGGGTTACTGCTGAATGAGTAATGGAAATTCCTACCAAAGTTTTGTGAAATCTGAATGTGCACTGGAGTGGGGGAGAAGGAGAGGAAAATTATGCTGACATGTAATGTCTTGATCCCATCTCATTCTTGTCATTAGGAACAATTTCTGTGGTTAGATGCCCAAAACGGAATTTACAGACATGAATTTCATAACTTCCATTGGGAAACTGCATCCTAGCATCAAAATGCAGCTCTCCATAGCACATGCTGACCTGGGTATCAAGAAAGTCACCTGGGTCCAATTAAAACAAGTTCATAAATGTTGCTTTCAGGGACTGGCTCCAGGGAGGGCATTACAAATGTACAGAGAAAGGAGTATTGCTTCCTTATCAGCTTTAGATTTAAAAAATGCAGCATGAGACTTACTAACACCTGAGATAAACCCCCTTATTGGTGCTGGTGCTTTCAGAATAATGTACATCACTGGGTGTCAGTAGCCCACGCTGGACTTCTATACTGTCCCCAGTTCCTGGCAGGTTTAATACCAAGTGAATTCCTTCTGTGGGCTCACAGGCATAGACATGCCTTTGGTTCCTTCTCTTCCTGTGGTGCAGCCTGTTTCTTGGCCCCCAGGGTCCCCATAGGAACTGACTGTGAGGCAGCTGTGGGACTGCAGCGCGCTGCCATTGGACTCGCACTGAGCTGTGCCCAGCCTGGTGTGTCTTGGCTGACAGTTCAGCACCGTGTGTTGTCGGAATTCATGGGCAGCATACCCAGATGATGTGAGGACCCAGTAGACATGATTTGCTAATGTGCAATCACAGGACATAGACACTGCTTTGTGTGAGTGCAGCATGAATCTGTATTGCACACTCCCCAAATATTAGTACACAAGGACAACCAAGGGGCTGAATTTCCAGGGCAGAAGCTTTAGCTAGGTTTGAGGATGAAGGAATATAATACAGGACTACAGAGTTTCTGTTTTTTCTGAACCTGATATAACGATGGATCACTACAGAAGAAAATTTGGAACCGTTTCAAAAATGACACTGAAGTAGATGGCAGATTCGGAATATCTGCCATTTCATCTCATGCGCAATATGGCACAGGTTGGAAAGCAGGAGATACAGAACTTTGAGGGCATATTTGATGTGCCATTATCTCGAAGGACCGTTTCTTCAACTGAGGCTGGAACCATAATGTGGAAGCTCTGAAGGAAATCTAAATTGTGAAGAGTTATTGGCATTCTGTAAAGTAGGAGTATGCCTAACATGCCACAACAAGAGAAGGTAATGCAGAGCTGTAATTAACATGATGTTATTTTTAATTCACAAAAATACTGTTTATAGAGCTGCAGTGAAAGAATCTGACTCTTAATGAAGATTGATTGCAAGTCAGACTCTGCCCTTCGTTCTGCAGATTTTTGCTCACTATGAGAAGAAAGTGAGCCTGGAGTGAGATCATTTGTTTGGAGCAGAGTCCCTCGAGTATCCCCTCCTCTTTCATCCCAACCAGCAGCACTTCTGCTTCACCTGGCACAGGCACTGCCACACAGCGGGGTCGGAGGCTCAGTCCCATCTCTGTCTGTGTGGGACCTGCTCTTCCTCATGGCTCCTCTTTGTCTCCTCCAAATGTCAGAAGCCCTGTTTGCTGAGGTGAGGTTATGCCTTGAAAGAAAGGGAGCAGTTATGCTACAGTGATTACTGTCTTCTACCTCTTGTTATTACTTTAACAGTAGACAATGTCATTTCTAATAGACTGCTGCCCCAAATCAGCCTCATTTAGCCCCGGTTCTATGATCTTCTGAATAAATCAGCATAGGTCAACAGGGCTTAGGAGGTTAGCCTAGCTGAAGAGAGCCAATTTTTTTGCACAGGACATTTCCATGGCACTACACAGCCAACAGCCGAATTTCTGCCAGACCGCAACATCCCCATCAGCACACCCAGGTTATGTGCCAGGCTTCGCAGTACTTTGAGTGTTGCACTTCTCTGCTACAGGCTATGCAAAGCTATTTTGAAGAGCTGAAAGCAGGGAGCTGTGTGGGAAAAGTGGGCCTGGAAGTCAGTCTGTAGACAGCAAACGATAAGGGCTCCTTTTAGGTCCTCTCTCTGCCTTGCAATTGGAGCTGCCCCATCTTTGGTGACACCTGAGGTAATAGCAGGTGGTCTTGAGAAAGCCATTCTCATCTGTTTCAGGTCAACCTCGCCTTCCCTCAGCTGCTCCAACTGCAGATTCAGGAGGGATCACAGAATCACAGAATTGTAGGGGTTGGAAGGGACCTCCAGAGATCATCGAGTCCAACCCCTCTGCCAAAGCAGGTTCCCTACAGCAGGTTGCACAGGTAGGATCATGCAGGCAGCCCAGCAGGGGCTGTGCAGAGCTGCCCTTGCAGGACGAAATTAGGGAAACAATTCACTGAAGCAGGAAGAAGTCCTGCTCACAAGCAGTAAGAGAAAAATCACATTTTACCATAGAAGGTATGCAACACAAAAGTTAAGCTACTCGTCAAGTGTCAAAGAAACTGAAAATATTCCTGTCAATTCTTGTCTGAAGTTTTTCCAAAAAAATCCCCACACCCTTTTGCTGCCATAAATAAATATAGAAATACCATCCATTAAACGAAGAGCCTTGCAAGAGTCCCTCCTCGGTCTCTGTGAAGCCGCATTGCAATCACCGTACAACAGTTTTCATTTCACTTTACTGCTAATTAAACTGCAATATTGTGTAGCAGTACATTTTACTGATGATCAAAACTGTTTGTGTATCTTGTCACATAACCTATGCATTCCCAGGAAAAGAGAGAGCTTGATTCTGCCTTCAGACGAGACTAAATCTGAAGGGAACTTGAATAAGAAATGACACAAGTTAAAAAATGCGCGACAAGATTCAGAAGGAAAGGGGCTTTCAGATCAGCAGTTGAAAGTAGAGTTGGATGAAACTATTGTATCAAACATTTCTTCAAATCTAGGCAAAGCTGTGACTGAAGCCTGTCTGTGCAAACAGCAAACTGCAGCAGAATTACGACTTCATGGAGAAAGTGAATCTGGGTTGAAGGGATGCCGGAGAACCAGAATCTGCTTGTGCCTGGGAACGGGACCAGCGTGAGCAGGTTGTTCCCAGCCCACAGCAGGGCAGCTCACAGCCCGACCTGCGCTGAACTCTCCGTGTGCCTGAGGAGCAAACTCTGATCTCCGTGCTCCAGATCTGCTCCCTGCTCACAAAGACACGTCAGGAAACGCAGCAAAGGTGCAAAACCAGGAGAACGGAAACAATCAGATGGCACTTTCTTTTTTTCTCCCGTGGAGCTCCACTGAAACTGCTGAGGTCTGCACAGGAATAATTAAAATGCTGTACACTTCGAGTGTTTCAAGGGCTGTCTGTGTTTTCCACTTTGCTGCTGGTATCCAGTAATAGCAAGCAAGAAATGCTGGGTGCCATTCAGTTTTGAGACATAGCCTGATTTCATTTTGGGTCTGCCTGGGGACTTCAGAAATCTGGGCCTGTTTCTTAGGTGTAAATCTGTTGCTCCTCGTCAGGTTATCTTTTCTCCCTTTACTTTCTTTCAGTGTTTCTCCAGTTGACACACATTTAAGAGGTGAATTCATCCCACTTTTAGCAACTCTTTTCTTTTTTTTTTACCTCCAGAAGTTGTGTGCTCTCCATGCTGCTTTTTTTTTTTACTGTATATTTAAAAAAAAAAAAAAAGTGCCATTTTGGCAAGGATCTGAGCTACGCTCTTAAAAGCAAGGAAGAAATTTTGAATTAAGAGTAACTCAGTATGGTGTGACACTGTCCTCAGCTCACCCCATTATTCCTGTGTGTTGTGGCACATATGGCATTAGTACAGTGTGTGAGATTCCCTGCAAAGCTAAGGAGAGGTAGGTTGATTTGAGGACATGGTTTCCAGCCAGATTTTCAGCTTTAACTTTAAATTTCTTTTGTGTTAGAGGAAGAGAATGTTGAAGTAGATGTTAAGTGTTATTTCAAAGAGGTTTATCTTCTAAAGGCTTCAAGTTACAGTGTCTAGAACTCCGGACTTTTACTTGTAATTATTTTAGAAAAAGGGCAGAAATTTAAGTGCAAGTGTGAGCTGTTTTTTCTTTTAGGAAACTCAAGATATTTGTTTTCCTTAGTGACAGAGGCTTCTTCTAAGTAAGCAGAAGTGCCTGTGATCAGGGTACTGTGGGCAGGACAGCATCTCTGGTTTGAATCTCAGCGTAATGCTCAAATGTAGAATACAGTTCTGACCAAAAAGACCATCAGTTATTCCGATCTTCAAGAGTTTGTTGTTGGATCTCCTCTAATGTGCTCTTTTAGAAATGCAGCATTTTGCTGAAAAACAATAGCAATAATAATAATTCAGAATAAGAGGTGCTGATACTTGGAATGTTGTTCAAGAGGTTTCCCTTTGAGAGCAAAAAAAAATCCAATCATAAGGATCTGCAGAAACCTGCTGAAATGTAAATAAGGTATCCATGCTAATCATCTGGTGAATATTTTTAACAGATTATTTATTTATGAGATGAGAATATTTAAGAAAATGAATTATTTTCAGACAGAAAGCTAATATATGTATTCCAAAAGATCCTCCCAGCTGTAACCCAACAGGCCAATACATTAATGCAAGGTTCTTCCATTCTGAATAAGCCCTTAAGCAGGTAAGAGTTTTGCCATGAAGCACCACCTCAAGATGTGCTTAGGACACAAAAGCTGATGTAAGAGTAGCAGTAGTGGCTTTAATTTGTCAACAGCTTCTCCCATGACAGTTTCATTGGGGTTGCAAATGCCCTCGTCATTTAAATGCCTTCTTTAGAGCTTCTTCAGTCTTGTGTGCACGTTCTCATAAGAATACTGCACAGTTGTTCACTGGAGTTGCAGTTGTTCGGAGTTTGGATTCGTGGTTCTGCAGTGCTTTTGTTAATCCCAGTAATCGCCTATGAGCTTTTTAGGCTGTTTAAATTCTCTTCAGTTGTCTGGGATTTTTTGCTGTGAGTTTGCAGTTCCATATAAATGAAATGGAATATTAAAGGAGGCTGTCTAGCTTCCTGCCTTGTTTGGAATAAGGCCAGACCCACAGAGGTCCCGGGAAGTTGTAATTTGATGCCAGAAAGATAAGAATAACAGATATGAAAAAAACGAAAGCTCTGCTGGACTCCAGACAAAGTTATGCAAAGCAATAAAAGATGCAGGTGATGGATTTTTAGGACCTGACAATAACATTGTCCATTACTGCTGAAAAGTCATATGCAGGGTGAAAAAGGCAACTGCTCAACAGAGCAGAGCAACACTGCACAAGAGTCAGTGCCAAAAGGAATAAAGCAGTGTGTCAAATTGAAATTTTTAGGGGAATGCAGGGAATTACCAACATTAAAATTTGGCTGTGAACTGAGGCTAGCACCTCTTCTCATATGCAATATGAATTGAGCCTTTTAACAACTGCAGATGGCCAGAACCTGTGCTTCACTTGTCTGCGCCTGTATTTCTACTATATGTTGCAATTAATCTTTTCTTCCTTCCTTTCTTTTTTTTTTTTTTTCTTATCTTTAGCTTTTTCTCATAAGAGTTACATAGAGTGCAGCTTGGCTGTCTGGCCACGTTTGCATATGCATCTGTGTCCAACAGCAATGCTCATGACCTGATGATATCATTATGATTCAAACAGCACACAAAGCTAGGAAAAAAAAGATAAAAACAAATGAACAAATTATTAGATGTCAATAGAAGAGCTGCACGCCCACTTTTAACCCACTGGATCTGCATTGACCCCGGTCTTCCTTCATCTTCTGCTCTGGCCATGTGCAGGGCATGGGCTGGCAGTCCCCACCTCTCCAACACTGGGCTCACCCTGTTCGTGGTGTGAGGGCATCACTGGGGTCTGGCGGTGCTGGGAGGGAAGCGGGTCCAAGAGGGCTGCAAGGCGAGGGAACTCTTGCTGCACTGAGGTGGAGGAAGGAGGAGGGCACAGCACCGTGCCGAGATTATTTCACTGAGCCACGTCCCTGAAGACGGGGGGACAGAGAGGATGAGGAGAGTGAAGCTCTTATCCACTCCTGGATCCCTGCCCCACGAGATTCCTAGCAAGGAGCTGGCATTTGGGCAATCCCTGTAACTTTCTTAGGGTTCTTGATCAAGAAGGGCTCAAACAGCATTAGAAATGATTAGGGAGAGGCAGCGAGGCACAGACCGAGGTTTTGTGCACTGAACTTTCATTGGGTGATGAAGTGGAAGATAATTTATCTGTGTGAGAAAATTTGGTTAGTGCAGTGTCATTTGGAACATTTGAAAGAGGCATTCCATCCATAGCCCGGGCTCATGTTACTTAAGTAGAAACAGCTCTTGGTTCCAGAATTGGAGCTGGGTGGAAGAAAGACTCCTGTCAGACAAATAAATGAGCATGGAAACGTCAGTGCCAGGAAAAAATGAGTCTAAATTATCAAAAGTAAACACTTGGGTTAATAACGGCCTTTTCTCTTTCTTTCTTCTCCTTTTTAGTTTATGATTTGACCTTTTCTTCATGGCTTGCAGAAACAAAAATTTTGAAATCTTGAAAGTTCTCATAGAGTAGAAAATTCATTTCCCATTCTGTGCTCAGACTCAGCTATACAGCAGTCTCTTATATTTATCTTCCTATGCTTCTATGTAGGATAAGCAGGAATATAAATCTATAAGTGAAGTGACAGGTTAATATAAATGGTTTGAGTGAATCTCTTCCCTGATCATTTTTTCCTTCCCTTGCTTGATGTCACTGTGTGAAAAATCTCACAGCAACAACAAAATGTATGGTAATAGTTCAGAACAAAATTGAAAAATTTCTGAAAGTTGAACTGGAAGCATTTTTTTCCGAGTTTATAGGGAGTATTTTGTATTTTTTAAAGTTTAGAAAACTTTTATGACAAGTAGATAAATTATGAAACTCTATGAACATGGAATTAAATGGAGTCTGAAAAGTGACAAACAGGGAAAAGAGAGAGCATATAATTTTAGAACACAAAAAGGAAACTAAATTTGAAAAATTGCATTAGTATATCATTTCCAGTATGTAAGCCATTAGAGAAAAAGTGTAAATTACACCCTGTAACAAAGTAAAAATGTTTTCAATGTTTAAAGGTAATTTTGTATTACTGCTACTATTACTTAAACTCTTAGCTCTTATAAATATCTAAAGACAGGACCCCTGGTGATATTACCTGTGTCTTAGGCAAAGAGCAACAATTTCAATTCCATTCAACTACATTTGTATTTTGCCAAGTGCTATCAAGCACTGAGTTGCATAATTTGCTATCTAAAGTGAAATAGATATTTTTCATGCTGCACATTTATCACTCTCCTGTGGGCCTCGTTACTGACAATCAAATCATAAAAGATGTTCAAAATTGTCATGATGCACTTATTTTCTCATGATATTTGATACAAATAGTTTCTTCTACAAAAATGGCCTTTTTTTTTTCTTCTTTTTTTTTTCTCTTTTTTTGCCATAGCATTTTAGAGTGGCTCTTAAAGGAACAGGATCCGTTGCATTTAGCAGATTCTATACAGACATTTGAAAAAAAACCCAGCTTTTGATAACCGATCCTATTTCTAAGTATATCACTGCAGTCTCATTTCTAGGAAGGGAAGTGTAAGCTGATCACATAGCAAAATAAAAATGTAGGCAAAATGCTCCGTGCCCCCATGAGGCTTGCATTATTTGCATTATTAGTCTGATGCAATTGATAAACCCACCCTGAGAATTTCTCCTAAATGACGGCAGGAAGCAGACTGAGAACACAGAACTCATGTCAGGGGAAGCCACCAAGCCTCTGTGCATGAGGAAAGCTGCAGGTGGAGTTCTGAGGTGGGTTCGTGCAGCCATGGAGAGGATATGTGGACGTGCCTTCAGCAGGGCACCGTGCAAAGCCATGTGCTGACCTCAGAGCCAGCTGTGCTCTGTGCACAGCTCTGTCCCCACATCAGGGTAGCAGTTCACCCCAGTGAGGTTGGGAGCACGCTCTCCGATTCTGCAGCAGACCCAACAGATCTCTCCTGGAGCAGCCGGTCTCAAAACAGAAAGGCAGGAGGCAGAATGGCAGGAGGATGCCTGCCTGCTCTGTGAGTTTTCGCTGCATTTTAAGCAAGAGACATCTTGAGCTTTGTGCTTACCCAAATACTTATGCTTGCAAAAGCAAAGCCCATAAACATTTGTTTAAGGCTGCCCTGACGTACAGAGTATTTAAACTTTTCACTGCTGCTGCTTGTGAGACATATCAAAATGTACATATTTTTCCCAAGATTTTATTCCCTGCACCCTTCTCTATGATTTGATGTGCCAGTTAAAAACTGATAGTCTCTGAGGCGATGATGGAGATCGGTGATTCGTGGTAGAAATACGGCACCGCTGACCTCATCCGCAGGAACAGCTGATGTTACAGTAAGAAGATGCTGGATATTTATTTGTAGGTATAAGGGAGAAATATATTTGTTAGTGAAATGGAGCTTGCTGCAGAGTGCATAAAGGTGAATTATTTGTCAGAAGACTGAAGGAGGTTTATGCAATATAGTATTATTGAGCCGGGCTATTAGCAGAGTGAATTGCTATTGTGACATGCCATTAAATTGTTTTTAGTGTCCACAAAGGTATCATTCCGGAGCAGGCTTGGTTAGTAACAAAGTTATATATTTACTGGACAGCAGGAGATCTCAGAATAAAAATAGTCTGTCTAAAGTAAAGTAGAAGAGAGGAGAGTGCTGTGCTGGAAAAGTTGACCCTTCACGCCTGTTGTGAGCACTGCTGAAGTAACAGGCAGCAGTTTGCTCTGCATTGTGTGACCCCACAGAACCGGCCGTGGGTCCGAGCGCTGTGTGCGGACGGAGCACAGCGAGCTGTGCAGGCAGCCGTGCAGCACGGCAGGCAGAGCTGCCTTCGCCTCCCTGCGCCTACACGTGGCACGGCTGCTTTGCCACGCCTGCAGAGCACCTCGCGGTGGTGACTCCGCTCCCTTCCAGTCCTTCCTCTCTTTCAGGCAGGAGAGCTACGAATTTCTGTGGCTCTCCCCAAATGTAAGCCGAGCCGTTGCTGGAGCCCGGGAGCACTGCAGGGGCTTTTAATGACTGCAGGCACTGCTGGCTGACTCAGGCTGGGCTCACCCAAGCTCTTCTCCCCATCGTTTTGGGAGCAGAGCTCATAGACAGTGCCTTGTGTAGGTTGCAAAAGGTCTTAATAACTTTCCCTCCCCTCCTGACACAAAAGCAGGTTGCAAACTGCTAGCAGAGAGCAAGGCTTGAGAAAACACAGGCAGCACAGGTAGCAACACTAAGGCTGACTGCAGTGTTCCACCTTCAACTTCAGAAAATGCATCACATTACAGCGCTCACTCAAATGCCCTTAATTTAATCATACTTATATTCTGATTGGAAAAAGAAGAAATGTTTGCCACAATTAACGTTTAATTTAATGCAAAGAAGAACTCGAAATTTGTTTAGGAAAAAAAAAGTAATTAAATGCATGTATATATGTATATAGTTATACATATTAGATTAAATGTTTTAGAACATAAATCAGTGAAAGAAAAGTAATAAATAATGCATGGTAAAAATGTGATAATGTTTATTAAGAAGCAACAGCCTTGTCATCTTCATTTTCTTCTTCAGTGATTCTCCCCTCAAAGGGTTCGCTCATTTGGGACTCCCTGCAATTTAGCCTGAGGCCACTCTCTCTAATTCTAGGTTGGAAATATACCTGCTTTGCAAAAATAAGTTAAAAGCAGAACAACTGTGCACACTGAAGGTCTCCCCATTAAGCTCCTTAAAGACCAGATAGCGAATTTCATGCTCTTGTTGCTGTGGAAATATGGAGGCAGACAATAGCAGTCCAGAGGGAGACAGGGAAGGTGCAGGGACAGGAGCAGGGCACTCACAGCCCAGGCAGCGGGGTGCAAACCCTGCCTGCTGCTCAGCACTCGCAGCCCAGGCCTTGACATGCGCATCCCCAAACTGCTCCTGGCCTGCAGGAAAAGCTTCCTGCGCAGCAGTGACACAGCCCTGCTCACAGCCATCCAAAGGACCGCCAGCCCTCCTGCTTGCAGCTCCGTTCAGCGCCGCAGAAACCCCTGCCCTGCTTGTGGGATCCAGCGGCTGCTGGGCATCTGCAGTGTGGGGATGTGAGGCTCTGGGAGAGCGCAGAAACGCGGAATATTATTATTCATTACAGTGCTGTTTGTAATCAAGCACCTTTGCCCTTCTTTTTTCTTTGTCTAATCTTTTGTCCCTAGCTGGAATAATGAGGAAATTTAGACTAGCAGTTAAAGAACTTTAGTACTGATAATTCGCTGTAGCTAAAACAATATGTTGACGTTAGTGTGCTGTGACATATAAGCTGCTTAATTAGAGTTGCCATTTAATCTGTTTCTGCTCGTTCATTTGCACTTGACTAATATAGGAAAGAAAGCATACCCACCTAGGTTTACAAACAGGAGTAAATCCTTGTGGTGTGGAAAGCAGACGGTGGGGACGTGTGTGCAGAGCAGGCACTAAATCCATTCCTTCTTTCACATGTGTGAATGCAAAGAGATCCGCAGCTGAACATGTGCTGTCGTGCACAGATGTAGGTTCTCATTTCCAAATGTCTCCCGCAGTGGATAACATTAGCTTGCCAGTATATTTATGTTTTTATTATTTACTTGGGCTTTCTGTGGGACATAATTCTAAGTTTCCTTCTGTGGTTTATTGGGGTCTATGGGATTTTATTCATCAGCCCCACAAGGCTCTTGCAAAAAGTAAAAAGTATTCACCGTGTTCATTGTGCATAAATAGATCTAGAAGATACACTTGGACTTTGGAATTAAGTCAGAGGGTGCACATGCATTACAGGGGCAAAAGACAACTTTATACTGTGCAGCCATGGAAGAAGGCACTGAAAGAGTGAACATTGCGTTTACAGTCCCCTTAAGGCCCTTTTATCACCTAAGCAAAATTAGCATCTCTTCTTCTCAATAAATGAGATAACATTCATAGTAAAACTTACTTTACTTCCTTCCTACTTTACTTGATATATACGATAAAGGAAATGTTCAAAGCTTAAAGAAATGGGAGAGCTGGGTGAAGCACGTGTAAGTGAGCCACCTGCACACCTGCTCTGCTCCCCAGGTCATTAATGCAGTGGTTCCTCTGCAGAACAGCAGCACTGGCTGTTGCTAATGAAGTGAGGATAGGCAAGTATTTTCTTAATAATATATATGAAAGCAGGGGATGAAGTTAACACTGCTGTACTGCCAGAAATACATCACAAAAAGAGAAGCTGGTGCAGAAGAGTTTTGAAGATGAAATTCTGATGGCAGCTTCACAATCCAGGATGGGGAGAGCATCCCTGCATCTGTCCTGGACACAAACTGCAACAACTCCCAGTGACGGCCCTGCAGCTGACATTTTTACTCAGGGAAAATAATATGTAAATTCTTAAACTTCTGGTTTTCAGTTAATGACAGAAACAGAAGTATCTGAAGTGCTGCAGAAGATCTTGTTCTCAGCCTAATCAGAAGTGGGAGTGCTTGAAATCCCCAACTGCTAATTTTAGCCCAGCTTGCAGAGTCAGGAAGGTGGTTCAGATGAGCACGTTCTGACTCCAGCCCTGGAAGCTTTGAAGTTTCAGCTCCCACAAACAACCAAAGCCATATTGGACACTCAGGGGGAGGCTGCTCTGATATTTACTGCCTGCCACCCAAACCTGCCAAGGCCAAGAAGTGAGGATAACATAAGAGAAGGAATCAGAGCAAGAAATGTGAGATAAAGTATACTGCAGGGTTCCTCACATGGTAGATCAATTTTTCAGCATATCTAAAGTTGCTACAATCTCATTCTCATGAGTTGACAAGTCTGATAACGTTAATTTATAGTAACAAAAGTCAGCTAACTCTTGTTTTTTATCCAATTAAGTGAAAACCAGGCCTGTGCTTCATAATTAGAAATTTGGTTCAAACTGCCATAAAACAAGTGTGTGTTTAAATGAAACAGGCCTGATCCTGGGAGGCAGTAAAGGCACCTTTACACCGCTGTGTTGGTTAAGGAAGGCTCCACAGGGCCAAACATATCACTGCTGTTTAAGACTCCCTGAGAATTGCAGTGCAACGCAAACAAAAATCTTTTGCCGCTCTATCATGAGATAAAGTTAATATCAAAGCTTACTTTCCTTCCTCACCTAAAACAGCATCAGTTTTATTCCACTAAAAAGAAGAAACAAGAAAGCCTGCTTCTATTTTCCATCCAGAACCTATTGCCTGAGACCTTTCTGAAAGCAATGAATTTGCTTTAATTATTGATATTAAAATTGTTGAGTCAGTATCTAAAACAAAGGATTGAGATTTGCAGTTTACAGAAGAATCTGTAACAGGAAATTTCTCTTCCATTATGTATATTAGCATCCACAGCTGGGTCAGCAGATGGATGTGTGCTTAGAAGCTTGTAGGCGTTTTTCACCATAAAAGAAAAAAAAAATGCTTAAAGCAGGGTGGGCTTTACAGGGACAGATCAAAGTAGATGCTCTTCCTTATTGCTTTTTAAAATACAGCTTTATCTACGTGTCCTGCGTTCAGCCAACAGCTACCATGTGCAAGTAGAGCTAACTCCACTACATCCTGCTGTTCTTAAGTCCACTGGCATTTAAAGATGTTCTTGCAGTGCCTTGCAGTGACACTATCATAACTTCTCCTCGCAGTAGGAGTTTTCCTTGCCTTAGGATTTAGGTTGGCTACTTGAGCTGCAAACTTTTTCTCTCTGCAGAAGTACAGTGATTTGATTCCAGTCATGCTGATGTAAATCAGTCAGTAGTTTCAAACTTCTCTACCTGGGGTAAAGTAGGATAATCAGACTTTATGTGACAATTAGCTACAAACAAGCAAAAAATTATCCTCTACGCACAGTCTCATCTGGAGTAGCATGTGAAATTACACGCAGATGCAAGTCCATTTTGCTCTGTCAAAATGCAAAGCATCCCCAGAGTAATAGAGGAAAGTCCTTGCAGGCACTGCAGTCTCACTGGTGCTGTCTAGCAGTCTTATGCGCCGTATAAGACCAAAATGATTGTTTTCAAAAGAAACAATCAGTCAGTAATTGGGGAGTTCACTTTCATCCTCACACAGGTCAGGAGGCTTGTCTGATTAAACAGCCAGATGCTCCTTAGAGGTGCCTGGCTTTACAGAAGTTGACAACATAATTATCAGTGATGAGCAAACAGGTTTTGCCTAATTTTGAACCCACTCAAATGATCTAATATTGAAATATAGCCTGGAATTTACAACTTACTGAATTTGCAATGTCTGTGTAATTACACTGTAATTATACATTTCCATGCTTGCCATAACATCACGAGGAATAATTAGATTGGGTGAAATTTCTGTCCTGACTTGCACTGACTAGTAGTTAAATACATTGATCCCATTGGTTGATTCAGTATTAATAAATATATTGGAAACCTGGAAACCTGACTGGCTGGTTATAGCCAGGCTGGTTATAACTCAGGCTGAATATAGCCTGAGTTACAGAGAGCAAAGAGATGGCAAAAATGAATCACTAGATATAGCATATAGCATGTCCTCATCATTTGTTCCAGGCATTTTATCTGTTTTAAAAAGCTCAGCCCTGAACCTTTTGTACAGGTTATTTACATAGGTTACTCCAAAAGTAACGCCTCCTTTTTCTTTCCATGGAAACCACAACGAAGAGCACAGTGATACTACCTGATAGAGCAAATTCTCAGCTACAAAACATGATCATCACCATTAGCTATGTATTTTCATCAGCAGTGAGCAAGAGCCTGTGTGCCACACTCGTAACAACTTGCAGCAGTGGAGGTGACCACTGTAATGGGACACTGGTGGGAAGGTTCAACCCCTGCTGCCACACCACCAACATCCACCTCTGATTTTGTGAGCCAACATCGTAAAATAGGAGGCATTACTTTTGGAGCAGTGCTCCTCGTGCTTCCCCAGATTGCATTAAAATTTCAGAATTGGAAGAAGATGGGTTGAAATATAAATATCAATCTGGATCCTGAATGCACTGGAACGTATTTGTCTGTGGTGTCTTTTACTGGAAAAGTTAACTTGTCTTGTTATGAGTTGATTTTGTTATTGAAGAACTGTCCCCTAAATACAAGTTATCAACAATTACTGTTTATGGGCAAACTCATTTGAAAAGCTGAGTGCTTAAAGGCTTAAGCTATGATATTTCTTTTGAATGAGTTTTTTAACTGAAGAGTGACTTGTTGCCATGTGTTACCACTCATTAATATGATGTCTTTCTCCTAATGCGCACTTTGGTTGCGTTCATTTGATTTCTTCTGCAGACAAAAGTCTCAAGAAGAGACATCTATCTGTGGCACCAACAGCGTGTAAAAACATCTATTACAGAAAAAAATGTAACTGCATTATACTTTAAGTGCCAGTGTGCTGTAGACCAAAGGAAATAATTCTTATTGATAGAAATAGGGGTTTTTTTTATGTCTCAGTAATCATTTCGATCTGTGTGCTGCAGAGGGTCACAGCAAGGGGAAGATTCCCATTTTAGCAGAAAACACAGAAATCTAAAAAACTTTTTTTCTTTTCCGTTGGCAAACGGATTCGTAGTCAGTGAGTGTCAAAATCATGTCATCACTAATCAGGATGTCATCAGGCAGATTGTGTGAGCTGGGGGTCATGAGCATAAGAAACATGGGGAGGAGGTACCTCTGTAGAGATGGCACCTCTCCAGAATAGCCAGAAGTGGCGTGGACTGCAGTCATCTGGAATGTGGTAAGATCGACGGTCAGTGTTCTGAATTGGGATGAGCAGGAACTCACAGTCAGCCCCCCACATCCCCACCCCCCTGATGAGTTCTGTAACTTTAGGGCTATTGAGCTGCCACCGATCTCGGGTTGTGAGTTCGCCCCACTTTGTATCAGACATTCATCAGCAGAGAGCATGGGAGTAGGGCTGTGTTACACAGAAGGCAGGGAAAGGGGCAACAGCCCCTGGAGCCACAGGCACTAACAGATGGGGAAGAGAGGGCAGAGAGGCAGGGAAGGGAGGTCAGGGGCTGCTTGTGGGTGGAGGTGAGCAGACAGAGAAGTGGAGCTGGTGTGGGGAGCAGCAGATATGCAGTTAGGTGAATGGATGGAGAGAAGCAGATGAGGGCATGAAAAAAGACCAATAAGGAATCTGTTCACTGATGTTAATGACAGCTCTTGGGAATCAGAGCCACCCACATTTCTCTGGTGTTTGTCACAGACCTTTGTCTGCCTCCTTGGAGGACTGGAGATGAAGTCCTGCCACATCAGTGCTCACATGAAGGCAGTAAGAGAAATCTTGTCCTTAACCCCCATTTTTCAAAATGCAAGCTTGCAATTTTTTTTTCCATATGAAAATTACTTTTACCAGCTCTTTCACCAGCAGGTCAGTGCAAGTCCTCCTGGTACAACCCACACCACTTCTACTGGTCTGCCACAGTCGGAGATTTACCCATTCTGTTTGTTACTCCTCACTTCATGATGTTTGAAGGAAGAGCTCGGGATGGTGCTTTGCTGCTCCATGCACAGCCCATGGCATGACAGTGGTGGGGCTGCACTGGGAGATGCTCCAAAAACCTCCCTGTTGTTCTGTAGACCTTTGGTTGCACCAGTGAAACTCCTCATTGCAGAGTCCTCTTTTGCTGCTGAATGAAAGGAGCCGGAGGGATCATTAGTATCCTTCCATCACTTCCTCATTAGTTCTTAGATAGTGTTTTAATGACAGCTTGAGAGGCTCAGCATCCTGCCCTCTTACTATTTATGATCCCCACAGTGCTAATGTGCACTTAATGAGAAATTCTTGTCTTGCTTGTAAATCCTGTAGCCGGCATTCAATTTATTGACAGATGTTTGCTTGGGCCTCTTTAAAATTACTTCATAAATCTTCCAGGATAAAAGGCCTCAAGTTTGGTTATTAAGACAGGCCCTTGTTGACAGTTTCATATTTAACTGTTTGGAACTGGACTGTCAGGGCTGTAATGGAGTGCACGGCGGAGGGTTTGCATTCTTCGGGCTCATTTACCATGTTTTCTGCACCTATCAGGGTTTTTCTTTTTGAAGTGTGTTGACTGTCCCTTATAATCCCTTTAGTTAACTTCTCTGTGACCTCTTTGTGCACCGCACTTACTCATTTAGCATATCAGCGTGTCAGCTGTGATGAAGTGTTTATGCTGATATGAGCTGAGGGCTGAGCAAGCGCTACATGCCAGAACCGACTGGATGTAACGCTGATCTGAACTGAGGGCTGAGCTTGCACTTCATGCCGAAGCCTACTGGACGTTTCACAGAAAGGCAGAAGTTTGCTGCCTCCTCCTTCCACCCTTGTATTTTAGTATTTTCTCCTGCTAGATCTGCAGCCAGGCCTCGTAGAACCCAGTAAGGGTTGTTCTCAGCAAGTCAGAGCCACTGGAATTTGGAAGGAAATCCCTGCAGCCCATGGCCATAGGGCTGTGTTGCCCGATGTGCACTCACTGATGGCCTGATGGAAAAGCTGAGTCCCACTAAGACCTCATTCCATTGCTTGCCCACGTGTCTGCATCTTGATGTAATTTCTCTTGTGACCTCCAGTGCTCCAAGTGATGCTAGGGCAGCTGCAGCTATCCGTGCACTGCCTTGCTGATCCTTCAAACCTTGGTGAGCTGAATAGCTGCTGTTGCATCTCTTCAGCTCGGTTTGCACAGACTGCTCTGAGGAGCACGGACCAGGCCACAGTCTTCAGCTCCTCTCTCGACTGTTCAAAATCTCACAGGACTTTCAAAAGCGTGTTGAGTGGCATATATTGGAAAAGTTTGGTCCAAATGCTATGATATTTAGAGTTTGCAGTGACAGCATTTTAGGCCATTATTTTAGAAGAAAGCCTTTTCTGTCTCATAGTGATCAGAAAAGATTAAAAATTTAGTGAGCTGCTGGAAGATTGGGATAATTCACACAGCTATTAAACTCATGACATCAGCCAAATTCTAACAGTATTCACTCCACTTAAGTCCGTCAGAAAACATTCAGATCAGAGATTGGACGGTAATGACCATCTCAGCTAAAAATAAAATGTTTGGGCTTTTTTTTGCTTACTTGGTGGTGCCATGTTACATTACATTGCTGGGGCTGTGTCACATCACATCGGGTTACTTCTGTTGGATCCCCTGCTGACATGACACAATGCTTTTTATACTCACAAAATGTCTTTGATTGGACGTTTCCCACCCAATTGCTTTTGCTTAGTTATTAAATTTAGTAAAATTAATAAATAGACGTGTTAACCCAACTGAACAAAGAGCTTTAGCAGTTGGCTGTTTGCTAGTAGAGCTAGCTAATTCCCTCAATATTTGTGAACATAAGGAGACTGGACTTCACCAAGCCAACTTCAGAAGTCTCCTAACATCCAGCCAGTGCTCGCTGGTGGAACTCCCTGAGGTGTGAGCAATCCATTAATATCCTTTCTTGCAGAAACACAACTACTTGTGTGCTTTTTCATGAGCAGGAGACCTGAAAAAACCTCAAAAGTCGGGCCTTGCTGCATGTTTCTGCATTCGCATCTTGCAATTAAGATGAATTTTACACTATATTAATTTTATACCACGCACAGGAGGCCGTGAGATAAGGCATTTAAGACCAAAAAAAAAAAAAAAAAGGTGAAATTAGTTTTAGTGATTTTGCTTGTCCATCTAACATCAGTGAATGCTGAAAGCCCTGACAGGTGCTGACTAGGTTGTGGCTGCAGCCAACCTAGAGGGTAGATTCTGCTTCAAATTTCAAACAGCACTGTTTGCGTGAGTTGATATGTTTTCCTGTAACATGTAGAAGGAGCAGAGAAGTAAGACCCTAATGCCAACTGTTACACATATGCATTTATCTGTTCTGTAGGTCAATAAAACCTGAGTGACACAGATTGGCATAAGGCAGCCCATGCTGCTGCCACCATCATCTTCTGTCTGACAAGGTCTGATCACCATTGTATTCCTCAGTAGCAGCAAGTACTGAGATTGAAGGGGAGAGAAGCACAATTCTTTGGGATAAAGAGGTCTGGAAACAACAGAAGGAGCAACCAGGCACCCCACGTTCACACCGTTTGTCATCTATTTTGATAGCTAATGTCACATGCTGGCAGGTGTAATGGATGACAGCAAACACATTTGACTAAATGTCTTTGTCCCCAGTGCTGCAAGGGACATGTGAAGAAACGACTATTTTGCAAAATTGTGATATATATGAAGTCTCCTTATTAATAGCTTGCTACTGTTCCCAGCTGGATTCAGTGGTATATCCCTGTTGGGCTGGAGAGGAACAGGATTGCACCCTGAAGGATTTGTGCTTAGCTGTTACTTCAAGAACAGATTTGCCAAAGAAACGCTCAGAGGAGAGAACAGAGTGTTCCAGCACACACAGGTAGAAGCTGGTATTTCAAACTGAGCACACTGGGCAATCTTTGCTCATGATTCATCAGTCAAAACACGTCAATTTTATACCAGAACAGCTAAAAAAAATCTGCAACTGCTTGACAAGTACATTTTTGGTGCAGGTCCCAGTTCTTTCCCAGTTGGCCCATTGGCTTGTCTGTCAGCATCTCTTGTACAGTGTGGAAAATTAACCCTGCAGTTTGTTCAGTTTGCTGTTGTCCTGTTTTTCTTAAGCAGGTCCATTACTTGACATTCTCAAAAGGGAAAAGAGCAAATTGGCACCAAGCTGTCACTAAAAGTCTGTGGCAAGTGGGCTTTTAAATTTCCTACATGTTTTTAGAATTCCTCTCTTCAGAACCACAAATGAATTTTAGTTCTGGTTCATAGGCTGTTTGTAAGGCTGCAGTTGATCATCTCTCACTTACAGCTGTGGTTTGGTGAATTCTATCTTCTGGCTCAGTTTGGCTTCTGATCTCTTTGGAATGCAGTGTTTTTTAATTGTCATTACAAATTTCAGACTTTTGCTACACTGGGGTTATAATTCTGCCTCAATTCAGTCACAGTTTTGATCAAAGTTTAAAATACTCTTGGCTAGGTCTATCCTCATCTAACGTGACTGATATGACAGAATGGTTTTTTTTTTGCATTAACCTCGTTATTTTATTTTAATTTTTTCCAAGGTACCATGTTCTGTACCGTAGCATATTTTCAGGATATTCTTCAATGCTTCCAGAAACCCCCTGTTAAATTTACAGAACTGTTATGTATTCCCTCCTGAAGGATATTTTAATTTTCTCTCCTAATGGAGAAGGATAGCAACGGAAATTCTACTTGCAAGCTATCTTTCTCAGTGAAAAACTGCATCTGTTTCAATCTGAGAAGTGACTGTAGAAGCCAGAAAGTTGCACTCAGCTGTATCCTCAGGAAATAGAATAAGAAAAGAAACTTTGCCCCAGGTGCTCCAATTCAGTTGAAGTCCAAGTTTTGCTATGAAGTCATGTTTCTTCTCCGGAAGCAGAGTGAGTGGACTGCAGAGCGTGGCTATACTGAAATACAAACAACAGAGGTGTTGGTTTAGACACTAAATTTCTTGCAGTTTCCTGTCATTCAGCTGTGTGGTTCCAGTTCATTCATCACGATGGTAAAATGGTTTCGTAGTTAAATGGTTGCAGGTTAAGGTTGGGAACACAGAAGCCATCGCGGGCCTCTGTGAAGCTGTTGGACTGTTGAAAAGTGCTACAAGTGTTTGGACCTGCACTGCACAGGCACAACTGTGTCTGCTCTCTCCATCTCAGCTTCTTACCAGTGTTTGTATTGCTGCTCCATTTGTCATGGCAGAGAGGTAGAAAAATGTGCTTTCAAACTGAGATAGAGCCTGATCTTCATTTAAATTTGACAGTGGCTCACTGGTCCTCATCAGGCTCTTCCTTTCATTTCCTCTGTTGGAATACCACTAGTCTGTCCACCTAGTGGGTTCATTGCATCTCATCCTCCATCACCTCTCTTTGGTGTGATCATTTCTCCTACATCCTTAAGAGCTGATTGTTTGTACCCCAAACCTGTTGCCATTGTAGGTGCACTTGATAGCTTGAGCTGCATGATGATTACCACCTTTCTGCTTTCTGTAGGAATCCTATTAATTTATAGAAAGACAAAAATCTGTCCATGCAATGAAAATTGTATGTGGTCTACGTGGGTTACAACTGATGGATGATGAAAGGCCTGTTATTAATGCCTAGAATATGTATAATCTTGAGCCATCCAGGCTCTACAGTTAGCAACCGTTCAGTTCATTTTATACATTTCATCACATTGACTTAATCTAGAGCATGAAACCATACTGGAGCAATATTAGCAGTGCATCTACGTGCTGTTGGAAAATCAGAGGAATTTGTTCCAAAGTTCTCCCTAGGCTGTTGCTGCTGATAAACAGCATCTAAAATGCGATGAAATTTCTTTTGTTAACTTTGCCTGCATACTTGGTTGTATTTCACATCACTTTGGACTCCTGATTAGTTTTTTGTACACACAACTGTACATATCAAATGCAATAAATGTGCAGGAAAGGCAGCATTATCACCCGGCACCTTTGGAAAATGCAGCCTCAGGGGATATATTTTCATTGCAGCATGTGGAGATTTTGTCACATGACATTCGTTAATCTTTTCAGAAACCCTACAGCTAAATCACAGGGAACACACTCTCAATGTATTCCTGCATTTCCAAAACTGGCAGACAGGAAGCCAGAATTTGTACTGGGGGCTGATTTTGCTGCTTTGGAGCGGCGTTTGCCCTGAGAGGTGATGTTGCAAATCAGAAGTTCTGGGACAAAGCATGGTCCGTTTGCTTTATCTCAGCTCAGGAGATGGTGGCATTGCATTGCTTTTGCCCTGTTGCACAATATGGAAAAGGCTTTGTCATGAAGTGGCAGAGAAGGGGAGCAGAACTGGCTGCACAGGGTAAGAAAGGGTTCTACACCCATGGCAGTGATGGCTGAGGTGCTTTTTTAAACATCCCCCCTAGGGATTGGGGAGGGCTGTCTGTATGAAGTCTCACTCTTTGCTCCATGAGCAGTCTGGAGGAGACCCCTTCTCATAACTGCTAAATATCCTTTAATCACCAACTAATAGCAGCCAGCTGCCCCCCTCAGCAGCTCACTTGGCACGGCCGAGCTCCCTCTCCAGCTGAGCAGCGCGAGGCAAAAAGTTCTGCACAGTGCTTGCAGGAGCTCTGAGCGTATGGTCGGCCTTCCTGGCACTGGGAAGGGGCTGCGTGTCTGCGTCAGCCTCTGATTTGTCTCTACAAAAAACTTCCTTCTGAAAACAGGAGCGATTTTTGAAGAAGCTAACGAAGGACCTCTGAAGAAAAATGGGTTCAGAATTCAGTTTCCCCGCTTCTTGGGCATTCTTAAAGCCAGGATTCTGGTTCGGTTCAGGCACTGAGAGAAACTCAATCAAATCTAACCGCGAATAATCTAATGCAAACACTGAGCACAGCTGCTGGCAGCTCTGCACCCAGTGCCCGGCCGTGCACCAGTGGCTGCCAGCACTGCCCGAGCTCCCATGGCACAGAGGGAGCTGCGTTCTGCTGGGCACGGCTGGGGGTCTCGCTCACAGCTCCATCCTGCTGCTCAGACACACGTGGAGTGCTGAACTGCAAATCCGTTCAGCCGCCGTCCTTCCTTCCGCTGCAGCTCGCTACTTAACAACTACCAGCTCCCCTGCGCCTGCCTCCTCTCCTCCTCCAGGCGAGGCCCCTGGAACAGCCTCATGACAATGTCCCGGTCAGCTCTTTTCTTTTTTAAAAAAAAACTCAACCAAAAAACCAACGGAGTTGATTTCCTGTTCTGGTGAGCCATATATCACTGACGCTCCCATCTGTGCTGTTTGTCTGTGACAGAATGACAGGTGTCATTTATCACTGGAGCTTGCGGAAGCTGTGGGAAGAGGGATTGAAATTTTTTCTGGAAGCAGTCAGTGTCTACAGACTGCCAGATCATTAAAAAGGGGGCTTTCCAAAGAAAGCTGTGTGTAATGTGATTGCACTTACTGTCAATGACAGGCTGAGAGAAAGAAGAAACATCAAAAAGAGAGAGGGGGAAAGAGAGAAAGGGAGAAAGGGAGAGAAAGGAAGTTTCTGCCAGGGGCATTTAAAGCTACAGCACAACAAATGCAGGAATCTTTTTTGGTTTGGTTTCAATATCTGCATACTAAGTAAGCCCCTTGGAGATTTTAGCTCAGCTCAGAGTGCCAATAAGGAAACCAAAACAGGAAACTCCTTTAACAGCACTTATTCGCATCACATATTATTTAGGGCACTGTAACAGAGTTTGTACTTTAAGGAGCGTGTCTCAGAGAGCAGTGACTTCAGACTGGAATAGGAGCTTGCAGAGACAGGAAAACCTATTTGGTCTGCAGCTGAAGCTGCTAATAAATCAAAGGGCAGAGCTAAGACCAGATACAAGCCCTTTCTCAAAAAAGAGACATTTACAACATCCTGTTTGCATAAGGACATTCTGAAAAAGCTGCATAATATCTTCATTTCTGCGCCACCTAGGTGGGCACTGCTGGAGGATTTGAGCTGGGTCTTTTTTTCTTCTTGTGCTGAAAAATGCTTCTCACGTTGCCTATTACAGCAAATTGTCCTCCTACTTAGGCTACATGAAGCACAAAAAACCACTGTGTATTTACTGAAAAAAAAAATTGCAAGCGATATAAAACAAATGTTTTAACAACAGAAAGAAAGCATGCGGGAGAAACCAGCCTTTCTTTTCTGCATTGCCTTCATATGGCCTCCTCAGGTTAACTGTGTGTGCTTGTGCCATACGTTCCTTAGCATTCTTCATATGGCCAAAGTGGAATCTCCATAACATAGAGAAGCTGGGGATTGCAGGGATGTTGCACAAAAACCTGGTCACACGTTTTGAAGAGTCCTGCTGCTTACTCTGGAATCTGTCCTTTCAGTCCTCCCTTCTGTGCGAAGCCATGGCACAAACCTGTGGCCGGCAAAGTAGGCAAATCTGCCAGCATTAATAATCAAATATTCAATATCAGATCTGTTCCTGTGGTGGGAAACTGGTTAACAGAGATGGCCTGGGGTGTGAACTTTCTCTTCTGGGCTCTCTGTAGAGATGGTTTTTCCTGCAGGCCTTTGGGAAAGGCAATACAGAAAAAAAAGAAAAAAAAAAAAAAAAGGTGAGAGGGGGGTGGGAAAAAACAGAGCACAGGATGTGTAAAGAAGGGGAAATACCATCTCCCACTCTTTTGCCACCCAGCATGTCCAGTTGAATACACTGGAGAATCCAGCTGTGCTGGTTAAAAACAAAATCCATCTTACAGTTGAGGTCTTCTAGAGAAACCTGCTCAGCCCCCAGCAGCACCATGGGCTCTGTGACTGGCACTGGGCACAACATCTAGTTTATCCATCTTTCAGTTCCTGCTCTCTAATACCCATAATTAGATCTACCTATTAGGGGTTTGAGCTTTTTAAGATAGGAACCATCTTGTAACACCTTGAATGCATCACGTCTGGCAAAGGCTGTGTTCCTCTTGGCCTTTGTTTCCTCCTGCAGCTGTGATACAGAGAATACAAATGCTTTGATTATGAAAAAGGACCGTTCTGCCTTACGCTTAACAATTTGTGTATAGAGTTTGCATGTATTTACATACATATTTATTGATTTACACCAACATTTGTCTCTATGGGAACTTCCCCTGAAATGAGCAAGATCTGAGCACAGACCTAAGGCTAGTGTATGGATGTAAGTGACAGTGCTGCTGGATGCCGTGATGAAGTTGTTACGTGTGTTGCCACGTGAGTTTGTACACTCCTACCAACGTGTTAAATGCCATTATTCTGTTCTTATCATCACCAAGCTCAATATCGTTTTTTTCTGGCATTGGAATTGCACAGGATATGTGCACATAGATATACATACACATATAAACATACAATAGATTCTGAAACATTTTCACTAGGTTAAGAGAAAATATTTTTTAAATGCTTGACCATAGTTACATGCTTCCTAGTGTGATGGAGATTGGGTCAAAAATGCTTTAAATGCCACACATGCCTGGTGTGAAACAGATATTCATATATTTAGCAGCTGCAAAAAGGAAGCACAGTATAAAATCAGGCCTCAGTCATGAATATGATTCTGTTCACGTTTCTTTCTGTGGGGTGGCAGAGGCTGTCCCTGTTATTCTCAGCAGATTACACCTGCACTGCTTCCATGGCACTTGGGTTTGGCTATGTTTGAACGCTTACCTGGAAACATTTCCTGTGGGTTCACTGTCAGATCAGGAAAACTCATGAGACGTCACAGACACGCGTATGTGAGGGGAAACTACAGGTGGCAACAGCTATCAGCATCATGGCTCAGGCTGTGTGCAGTAATGTTTGTACCCAGGACTTTCAGTTCTAGAAGAGAAAAGTTATGTTTTTGATAGCTTGGTTTTGCTTTGAAAAGGGAATTGCTGTTCATGGAGAAAAAACTTTGCCTTCTGGCCAAGTGGTGATAGAAGTGATAAAAGGGCTCATTTCATCACAGCTATTTTTTGAGACTAAACACTGTGGTCCTTACCCAGCCAATCGTAACACTGGTTTTACTTGGTGATTAGGGATCACAAAATAGAGACCAGTGTGCATGGCAGAGTCTTCGTTAGGCTAATGTGGAATTATACAAGATCAAGGTATAATTCAGTCTTGGAAAAAGAGAGGAGACAAAGCCTCGAATGAAGAGGATTCATCTCTAAAATAAAGTCTGTATGGATGGGACCACTGTGCCCTTGTTGGGCTCAGCAGCTCCTTGCCATCACCACCAGATGTGTCACAGCCAACGCCTGGCTCAGCTCCAGCTGCTCTCCTGGTGCTGCAGGAGGTCCATGCTCGTGCACATATGCCTTCTGGAAGGGCACAGGGGTGGAATATGGCTATTTGGGTAATGTTCATGCAGGCTGGCTTGCAGGTCAAAGGTACGTTTCTGAACCATTCCACAGGAGCCTTATTGTAGGTGTTTTTAATTTCCCATCCACTGATTTTACTGAATTTTCCATGTAGAAAAGTAAGTCTTTGCAATTGTCCTTCTGCTGGAAGCTTATTTAGAGTGTTGGTAGTTAAACTCTAGCTATAGTTTTGTATAGACTATAATGTGTGATAGCCCTCTGGCTTTCAGTCTTTAATTTCTGACAACTAGAGAAAATGATTTAAGCTGTAGAGGGGGAAGCAGGGAATCCATCAAAATGTACATTTTTCTCCTCCAAAGATGAAATAAAAGGTTGTGCATGTATTTACATTTTTTTCTTCTGTAGTATATACTGTACAGTTATATTTGGAATGGGTCTTCAGAAAAGCTGCAGAGGAGTTAATGAGAATAGGATGTTTGTACAATTCTGTAAATATTTTTTATATTTCTGGGAGCAGCAATCATATATCTTGATTCCTTCTCTCTAAGCTAGCCGGCTCTCCAGGGCTCACATTTAGCTTAAACCTCTGGCAAGAGGTCTGGAGCACAGAGAAAAAAGACAGGGGAAAAAAGACACTAAATATATAATCCATGTTCCATCTCTGTGTATCTGTGAAATGAATCTGTTTGCCTTTATCTTTGTCACAGAATGATTGACATATAATATCTCAGTTTGTCACATTGATATTGGTGATCAGAGTAATTTGCTCCAACCTGCATGCTAAACCCTCAAAGGTTAGATATTCCTAAAATACAAGCACAGAGGATGGATTACTGCCTTCATTTCCTGTTTTATAATCTGTTTCTATTAGTGAAGTGCTAATATTCCATCACAAAGTAGCTGATTTATCTCTGCAAGTAATTTCAGCATCCATTCTAACTGCATATTTCTCTTATTCTTTAATAGTAACACTGAGTAGTTCCTAAGTTTGTAAATTCTCTGAGGCCATTGAAGGGACCTGGATCTATCCATGTCCTTCATGATGCTCAGTGTGGGGCAGGACACCAGTTTGGCAGAAGATAAAACACGGTGTCAAAGTTGAGACAATAGCGTCGATGCTTCTTTTCTTTTTGTTGCAGCACATTGTTTCATTATTTTGCATCCTCACATGCTGAAAAATAGACCTAATAGTAAATGAATCAATTGATGCTTGGAAAGTGATATACATATATTCGTCTGCTCTTAAAAGTAGAAAGTTTTCTTCTTGGTATGGAGGCCTCGACTTGTCCAATGAAAGGCAGTTTGCAGTGTAAAATACTACCAGTTTCAGTTATATTTTTTTAGCATTTTTCTGGTGTGGTCTTTTTTCAGATTTGAATCCAAGAGCTCCTGGAGTTCCCCCTTCCTTTCCTGCAGACACCCAAGCGCACACCTTCCCACACTCTGGGAAGCCAGGCTTTCTCTGCTGCACACATCGTGGTGTTATCCCCAGCTGGAGAATGAATCATGCTGTTCTAGTTCAGTGGTCTGTTCTTTGAGTAGGGACCAGTTCCTCTTCGTTAATGGATTACAAATTATCGCTGAAGTCCAAATAATTGGAATCCCTTTGTGGAACTGTTCATAGTTCCTATGTATGTATATAAAGGGACATAAGAACCCCTGATTTGGCAGCCCGGTCTCAGGCTGACCCTGCTGTTGCCTATTGCTTTATACATGCCTCGTTCATAAGTTCCAGTTACTCTTTGTCTGTGCCTGTCCTCTCTCAGCTTCAGCTGCCTATGCCCCTGCTTGCTAATATAAATGTGCTACACAGAGGTCAGAAACTTCTTCCTCCTCAGTTACTTTCCTTATATTGTGATGTGTAAGCAAAGCGGTGCTGAAAACGTTGCTTGCACCATCCACCCATCACAGCATCTCACTTGCAGTTAGCAAAGTTCTCCGAGCTCCTGCGGAATTGAAGGTGCTATTTAAATGTAAATTATTATTTACAATATCTTATGCTTCGTATAAGTTTTTGGGAAGTTTCATCTCTACACTTGTTTGCAGCAGCAAATCCTTTCATAGCCATGATTTATATGCAAAGATTCTCCGTCCTATCACGCGTTTTCCAATATGTTTTGATGAAGTCTGAGTAGTTCAAATAGAGCACCAGCACTGTGCATTTTATTTATTTCATATCTTATTTGTATTAAATTTTGTCATAGGTTAGGGCTTGCTTTTATATTCTACTAAGAGAGGATATAGAGTATGTGATTATGCAAGGTCTTTGTTATTTATATACGCTGCATCCTGTGTGTGTGCTGTGCTGGTGTTCAAGTGAAATGCGGGATTCTATTTTAATTCTCCTAACAGTGTATGATCATTAACAGCTACTGCACACAGTAAAATAAAAAGAGCACTTCAAAGAAGTGTGTGTAGAAATAAATATAAGGGAGCACCTAAAAGAATGAATGAGATAAATGGGTTCTTTTCAAATATCTAACTTCTCTTTGGTTTAAGGGAGGCGTCCTCTGTGCTCTCTCTGCTCGAAATGGTACTTTAAAAAAAAAAAAAAATGAAAACCAACAATAAAAAAGAATTCATTGCTTTTAATAACATTTTCAGCCATGTGGCGAGAGTGGGATTCCTTTTATTCTTTTTTTTTTTTTTTTCCCCTAAGATTGCAATTTTGAAAATAGCAGAAAAGGTCACAACGTATTGAACGCAGCCTTGCCATTTCTTTGGCACTTCTGAATTTCAGCCGGGTTTGGTTGATGTCTTTGCTGTCTTTGCTGAGGCACTGAAGCGGTCAGCATCTTGCTTATCGTCCTTCCAGCCAGCAGCTGGGAGGGCAGCCCTCCACCTGCCATCCCTTCCAGCCGCATCTTTCCTAGGGCCCATTTCCCATTTCTCTGCTCTGTCTGCTCCCCATCCCGCCCAGGAAGAGAGGCAGGGCCTTATCTCAGAGGTGTGATCCATCAGCTCACTGACACCTGTCACTACAGTATCAAACATCATACACGAGATGAAAGCATGTGTCGATGTTTCCCTGTTACATAGGAAGTTCTTTTTCTTCCTCATTTTACACCAATTCCTTGAGATATGTAGATCAGTACCGGTCGCTTTACCAGGAGAAAAATAGCTGAGCTGTCATTGTTCTGTGCTTTATTGATTTGCAACTCGAGGCAATAAGAACATCAAGATGTGTTGATGGAAAGCAGACATCTGCCAAGCACACAAACTTGTTCAACTTGGAGAAGCTCTGAACTTTGGAGGTGCTCTGGATTTGTCACAGCAGTTCTCACTTCCTTCTGCTCCTCACTTAGTGCTCTGGTGCAGCACAGAGCTCAGCCCTCCCCTCCTGCCCCCCTCCCCATCTGCCCTTTGCTTTCTGCCTTTGGTGCTCAGTCAGAGCAGCCCGGTGCCCTTCTTCACTCTTAAAAGACTGTATGCATTCACATTACTCCGTGTGGCCGTGGGCACCTCGCTCAGACTTCACTATGTCTTCTCTCACTGTAAGACAGGAACAGCAGGGCTTGCACGGCTTGTTAGGAGGAGCAGCAGACCAGAAGGCTGGGGCTGCCCGGTGGGATGGCTGTGCATCTGGGTGACACAGGACGTGTCACGGCTGCGTCAGAGGGCTGCTGCCCTTCCTGTTACCTGCAGAGTGGTGGCTCTGCAGAACTGCTTGGCAAAATAAAATGGTAAAGCAATAAAATAATGGTAGCAAGGCAATAAAGGCAGCTTCTCTAACAGCTCTCAAGATCCAGTTGCTTTTTGGAATTCCAAGAGGAATCCCTCTTCAGCTGAAGTGCAACTCTTGCTCACCACAGACAATGCACGTCAGCGCTGGTGAGCAGCTCATCATTTCTGACAGCACAGGGCTCCTGCTGTACACAGGGCAGTATTTATAATGTTTCTGCAAGTGTCTCTCGGATTGCAGCATTCCTTTGTCTGACCTATACTTTCAGATAAAAGTGTTTTGCTTAGAAACTACGAAATAAATCACCGGTAGGAAACAGACACGTTCCTTTTCTATCAGGGACTAAACGTGAAAAATGGTTGCAAAGAAGCTAAGTGTAAATGATGGAGTTCTGTTACCAGTTTTGGCTCGGCTGAAACAAAGTAAAGGTAATGTGCAGGAGGCATATCTCAGGGTCACTGCAGTCATATGTCACATGCTGGAGTAGTACTTTATTTGGCAAGGAGATCAAAGAAGAGCTTTTTGTTGTTATTATTCTATGTGTAGAGAAATGGAATAGGTTTTCTCCCTGTTGATACTCGGTGTAACTGTGCTGCAGTTTTGCTGGGCCCATAGATGAGATCACTCTCCAGAATATGATTACATTTCAGTAGTTAAAAAAATTACATAAGTGCTAAGTGTGATTTGACCTACCTCTGCTATGTCAGATTGCTGAAATTATTTTACATGTACATAAATCCGAGCTGCTTTGCACCTTTCTGTGCCTAAAATAAGTGTTACCTTGGGAGCTGGACTCATAGTGGGCAGCTTATTGCATGTTACATGTCTGACAGTAAATCTGCAAGAAGTTTTAAGCTGAGCAGAGAAAAAAAGTTGTGTTTTTCATCAGTGAAGTAAGAAAACTAATTTCCAAAGTAAAACAAGCAAAAAAAAAATCCTTTTTTTTGTATTGTCTGCTTTCTGTAACCACAGTGCCAAACAGGAAAAAAAAGCCCAGGTTGTAAGTGAAGCAGCTGGTTATTGAAACACTTGTAGAGAAAAATGTGGATACCATATAGGCTGCAGTGATCGTATTTTACAAGCCATGCTTTAGAGGTGCCACAGGACCTTACAGTTGTCTTTAATGCTGCCAATACAAAACACGTAGGACGTGCAGTGTCTTCCTCCTGTCTGTGTGTGTAACACAGCACAGCTCTCCCAGAAGGGCTGAGGCTCTGCTCTCACCACCAGCCCGAGATGAACAGGTCGGTTTCTTTGGAAGGGCTGCAATTAAAGGAGCAGGGGTATTTCATTGAGCCCGCACAGCTCCTCCGTACTCTATAAGCCATTCAGAAAGACAGCTGTGTGTCTGTCACTCTCAGTGTTCAAAAAGTGGAACTTCTCCACTTTGTGGAGCACTCATGGCAGTTGTTGCCGTGTTTGTGGATGTATTTACCATTTACTTGGGCCGAGGAGGGGATTGTCCCATAGGAATCACTCGCAGTGTTACACACATGTCCCATTTTATAATGTAAAAGAAAAAAAAAGCCTGTGAAATTAATGAGAAGTGACAATAGAAAAGGAAATCAGCTAACGATGTGGCTGAGGTCAAACTTGAGAAACGAGCACAGTGGGTTAAAACATCAGCACAGTAATGTAGGTGTGAGCAAATGAACCGTCTAATAAATAATTAACAATTAATTTTCTCCTGTCTTTTATCTTCACCTCTTTTTTTTTTTTTCTCTACTTTTCTACCCTGTGTTTCTGTTTTGCATTTTCTATGTTCCTGCAATTAATTAAAAAACAAAATCAAAGCGCAGGGTTACAAAGTTCCAGTAGTGAAATCCTGCTGGAATGAAAAGTTCTGCTTCTCCGATCCTATTTGTGCTGAGGGCTGGATGTGCATATTTTACAGACGGTGTGCACGGCTCAGGAATGCCTGCTCCTCCCAGGCAGGCGGCTCGCAGTGCAGCCCTTCTCATTCTTAGCAAAGGAAGCTTTGTTTTATAAATCTCCAATGCGATGTACATGCAGTTTTGTGTCATGTTATATTGTCATATGACAAGACATGAACCAATGTAAGCCATCGTAATGCAGCACAATGCATTGTATGAGTTACACCTTGTCAGGTTTTTTGGCTTCAGAAGGGAGCTTTTCTCCCAAAGGGAGTAAGTGATGCTAGAAAAAAATCCCCGTGTTACCTAGAAACTGACAGGTGCCCCTATTTTCTGACTATCCAAATTAAATTCAATCTGAATGTGTTTCCACACAGCAAACCCAAGTGTTGCTTTACTTTTAGTCACTTCCAGCATTAACGTTAGTGGTCTGCTAACGTGATTAGCTGTTTGCCTGAGGCAGATAAAACTGGACAGCAGAGGAGCTCAGCAACGTCTAAGCTCCCTGGAGAAGAAGGGATTGGTGTCTGAGACCCACACATGGGCTTGAGGGGGGCAGTGGGCACAAACCTTGGTCGTGTTGCCATTAAGCTGAGGAGATGTGCATACAGATCGCAGGCTGCGAGCTTGCCGTGCATTGTCTTATCACAGAGGTGGGAGCACATCATTCCCTGCACTGTGTACAGGCGAGCTCCACCTGGCAGAAACCACTGATTGGGTTCTGAATGCTGCGTCTGTATGGGTGACAAATGTGGGGTGAATGCTGTTAAAAAAAAATGTGTATAGTATTTACTTTCTATATTTCGTGCTATTCTGAAAGGTTGTCTAGTGCCAACTCACTGCTCCCCTTTATTACCTGATGCCTTCAGCAACAGACAAAATCTTGAGCATGAATTCTGTGTTGCAGAGTTCCAACTTGCAAATGCACCGTGTGCATCCCAGTTCAGAAAGCTCTCCATAGAACATGAGTAGTTCTGGTGGGGTTTTTGTGTAAGTATTGTAAATAAATGATATCTTTCACTGAACAGTTACAGAGTAAAATATTACCTTCATCTTCAGAAGCCCTCTCCAGTTGTGATATTCAGATTTCAGCATTAGTTCACGCTCAAGGCAACTCTTTTAACCCTTTAGAAGTGTTGTGCTGCTATTGTTCCACTCTTCCCATAAAACCAATCACCAGTTTTTATACTGGAGGCACAGCAGACCGAGCGAGAAGGATTCAAAGAAAGAACTCCAAAGTTCCCCAAACATTTTTAAGTGGAAAATACTTGGATCACTTGGGACTGACACATGTGCTTCCCTCCGATTCTCACTGCATTTCTCCAGGCAGGATACACACTGCAGATTTATTCCCATTCCAAATAGCTTCCCAGCTAGATGAAGTTTGCTATGGGGCAGCAGTGCTCACATTTCACGTGCTTCATGTGCTTCTCCATCCCTTCCTGGGCCAAAGTGTTAAGCAGGGTGAAAGTAGAGCAAATAACTCCTTGTGCATCACAGTGAATATTATCAGCATTTTCCCAGCACACTTTTTGTATAACAGGGATTAGAGCAGCATCAGATACTGAACTGAAAGATTCCAAGATTTGGTTCACTTTGGTTTTTGATGTTTGTGTTGTTTTGTTGTTGTTTGTTGTTAGTTTTTAAATCTGGTCCTCTTAATGATGTGTTTTTTCACATTAAATTCCAAAGCTCATCGACTAAAGCACTGGATTTATGAGTTTGCCCTACGAGATTACATATAGAGCCCTAATTTGTATCTAAAAAAGATATTGAAAGTAAATGGCCAAAAGAAGCATCCACGTAGAAAATTTCTATCATATTCTGGAGCCTTTTCTCCATCAGCTTCTGAACCTCTCTCCGTTTTCAGTCTGTGCTGTCCCCACTTTGTATCATACTCATCACAGTTAGTATCTGGGCACCCACTGGGCATTCCTGGGGCAATGAGGCTAATTCAGATTTCAGAAAACCTTTCGTGCTTGGGTTAGGCTCCCGGGAGCTGGGAGCAGTGACTGGGGCTGAGCAGAGCACTGCAGAGCCTGCATGTCTTTCATCCACCTGATGGCATCCCAACACGTGGCTCCGCCTGCTCTTCCTCCTCACTGGGAGCCTCTTCTTTCTTTGTGTTGAGATAAAGTGGAAGTTTGAAACACAAAGAATTAGCGGCACTGAAGGCCAAACCCTTCTGTTCTCATCAAAGAGCAGTAGTGCAGCACCTAGGATCGCCAGTGTGTCAATGTTGTGAAGGGGCTGCTGGCGCAGGGCAGAGCAGCTCTGCACCCACCTGGGAAATATCTCCTCACCAGGAGCCTTGTTCTGCTCGTGCCGTACACCACAGATGCGCTGCCTCCCCAACTATCCACCAGCAAATGCAATTTTGAAACAACGCAGAACTAAGAAAAATGTGCTCCTAATATAATTATGCCTTCTGCAACTTAAATCTTAGACACTCAGTTTCATCTCTTACTTAAATGTATCTGTGTATTTTAATAGGAACATTCGGCTATGCTTTTATTAATGCAAAAACATTAAAGCACTATCGCTGAATAGTAAAGCCTTAAAGGGCCATTTCAAACAGAACCTGTCATAAAATGTGCTCTCAAGCGTGTCCCCTTTAAGAGATTCAAGAATTAAATGTTCCCGTATGTGAATTTTATTTTGTACAGCACATTTGCTTTATGGCTACAATTAAGTTAGATGTGCCGATAACAATGTCTGCTTTCCATTTTAAATCGCACATTTCAGACAGTGTGCATTGTTTTATTATCTAATCCACATGCTTTTAATTGCAATTATGGTCCCTTATGAGTCCCCTGGGAGGGCATGATTGCAATTAAAAATGTAATTTAAATGTTAATTAATTACATTCATTTTCTAAACTGGGAAAATTTCATTTATTATTTTCATGTGTTGTGCACTTATCCTAAATGCATTACCTTCTAAATGTTTTTTTTTCAAATTAAGTGTTATGTTTATAAAACAGGGTGTTTAATACCCTTTACAATTTTGTTAGGATGTTTATACAAATTATTACCTTAAATTAATTGATTCCAAGCTCTATGCACGATTTATATGTGTCGCGCAAACCTGAATAGAGTTGTTTTTGATATTCAGCTGAAATTACGCTAACCCGTGAACCAAAAAAATTGATCAGAAATGCAGAGTTTTACTGCATGCAGATCTGTTTTGGTGGGCAGGAGGTGGGCAGTCAGGGCAGCTCTCGGTGTGGCTGCTGGTTTGAGAAGGGGCTGTGGGCAGCTCAGCAGCACGGGCTCTCTGCCCTTTGCAGGCTCTGCAACAAGTACAGCAGGCAGGGCGAAATGGAAGTCACAGAGCCGTGGGTCTGGCTTCTTGGAAATGAGAAATTAAAATCATGCCATTAAAATTAAAAAAAAAAAAAAAAAAGGGGGTTATTTCTATTGCCTTTAAATATGAACCTGCAATTCTAGTGACTAGCAGCATTATCAGTAAGACATGAAAACAGAGATTTGTACAGGATCCTTTGAATCCACGAGCCGAGGGCTGGTGAGAAATGTCACACGGCTCCAAGCAGTGAGCAGCTCGAGTGCTGTGCTGAAGGAGTGCAGAGCCACAGCTTGATAGCATGGGCTGAGCCGTGCCGGGCTGCGAGCGGAGCCTGGGCTGAGCGCTTGGAACGGGAGCCCTGCTCAGTGCGGAGCTGAGAGGGGCAGCAGCCCCTGGTTCTGGAATTAAAACTGCTTAAAGATAGCCAGACCCGTCCTATTATCTTTGCAGAACATATTCTCATTACAAATTTGTGGTCACTTCTGTAAAAAAACAAACAAACAAAAAAAAAACCAACCAAACCCAAGCCCTGTAATTCATTTTCACAAAGACCGTCACAAAACAAACCAATTAAGCAAGGAAAATTCAGAGTTGTGGTGCTCGGGCAGACTGCTGCTCCACTGGAGAGCGAGGCAGTGCTGGGTTACACAGCTGAAGGGTTTTTGTTTCAAAGCGCGGCTGCTAGTTGGAGCTGTGCAGGCGCTCTTCTGGAAGGGTTTGAATGTTAAAAAAGTCACGGTAATCTAAACTGAAAAATGCCTATTTTCAAGTGCCTGTCCATGCAGCCTTTTTGGATTGATTTAACTACCTTAAAATTTAAAAAAAAAAAAAAAAAAAAAAAAAAAGTGTAGGCTGAATCGGTGCAGAAGGTTGCATGGCTTTGTTACGGAGTAGTGGATGGAAAACAGGTGTACAGGTCAGCCACCACGAGAGCAGGCCCAAGCAGGCAGCTCCAGAGCCCTGCTCGCAGATTCTCACCCTGCTCTCACCTCTCCTGGTCCTGCAGTGCTCAGTGATCCGGGTTTCCCTCTCTGTGCTGTGTGTGCCCCATAGATTGCCTTTGCCCTGGCTGCTCCTCGCAGTGACACAGGTTGTGGAAGTGAGTGGAGGTGGCTCTGCGGTGCCGGCGTTGTGCTCTCAGTTGTAGCATTAAAAACAGAGAAACAAAAGAGCAGAAGGAAGAAAAGAGCAAAGGCTGAGCTTCACACAGTCCTTAGTCACGTGTCAGCCGCTGTCTGTAGCCAAAAAATAATGGTCTGCTTCTTTACATGTGCCATTAATGAGAAAGAGAAGATTAATTAGTTCTTAACTGCTAAGGAAAGTCTAAACTGGTTTGTGGTGAATTAGCATCTCCACTTAGAATTTATTTTTTTCCTCCCCCCCAGCACGTGGTTCTGAGGTGGAAAATCCATGATGTTGGTCTGTTTGGCGATCCTGGGCTCCCCCACACCCTGGTGGTCCCCACATGCACACCGCCGCGGCACCCAGGAGGAAGAGCTGTGGAAGTTGCTCCCTCAGCTCTGGATGCTGCAGTTCATTTTGTGATGGGGAGATCAAAACAATTACATGGCTCCTGATAACCCTCATTGACTATCTATTGAAAAAATCAGATTCTAAATAAATTACTATTGTACTTTTTAAAGCTGTGCGTGACACGTCCTACTTACTGGATGACCTGGGTAATTTCCATAAATTAACCTCTCTTACCTTCCATTTCCTCTGCCATCCTGCTGCTACCTTTCCACCGCCGCTCCATCACTACATAACTCATCCGGTGGATGGAGAAGACAGTGATGCTGCACTGAGTCTTAAAGTGACATTAAGAACTTACCTGCCTAAGTGTTCATTTGCATCTTGCTCACCAGACTTGTCATAGAGCCGGGGAGATAATATATTATGAGATGTATACTGAATTAGCTGTCAATTGTAGTGAAGCTCTCCCCTAACTATGTGAGGAGAAAGCTGTTGAATGAGCCTCAATCTTGCCTTTTTTTTTTCTTTTTTTTTTCAGCTGAGATGTTTCATTTTAGCCGCCCAACCCCAGCCAATTTTATTAAGTCTGCTGTCAGCTGTGACCCCTGTGGAGGACTGGCAGGGCTGAAATAGTTGTGCTGCCTGATGTCATTTGTGGCAGCTCAGGAGCCCGCTGCTGTGCAGCACGAGGGGCTCCAGCCCTGCGGCAGCCACCCCCGCAGCCCTGGTCCGGGTGCAGGCAGCCCAGGTGGTGATGGCTTGGCACCCCCTTCTTACAGCAGCAGGAGGGCTTTAGGTATAGCTAATTCTGTGCAGATCTCATTTCCGCGGGTCTGTGATCAGAGCCAAGGTTAAGGGACCAGGATAGCACACTGTCCTTTTAAGCACCAAATTCTATCCATGCGATTCCCTTTATCTGAAATGAAAGCAACACTTTCAACATTTCATTCACGTTATTGATTGCAACTTAACTACTGTTATTCTAATTATTTAAGGTGTCCTTCAGAGTGCAGTGCATCCTCTCTGTTTATAATGCACAGAAGTCGCTGCCTCTCTGAGCAGCCTACCTGGTAAGAGTGATGCTGAGCTCGGCACAGCACAGCCCTAGCTACAAGGATGCCTTCACACCCTGCAAGGAAGAGTAATGCAAAAAGAAAGAAGATACCTAAAACTTAGATTATCCAATTGTAGCTGCCTGAGATCACAGCATATTATATTCTTTACACGCCATAGAAAGTTTAAATCCTGGAAGACTGGAAGAGTGATACTTTATCGTCAAGGTAACCAGAATAGGTTCACCAACAATTTACGTGGCTCTTAAGTCTATTTACATGCTTGTTTACTCGGCTTTTCTCTACAAGGAAAAAAGTAGTTACCTTAGCAACTGCCTCATCACATAGCACCGAGGCTTCCTTTCCTATCGAGTGTCTTCTGCAGGTGCTCACAGAACATTTCATCAGCACATCTGCCTTTACCCAGTGCTCTCCAGGACAGGCCAGCTGTCCGTCTGCAGCATTTGTTCAGCAGAGAGAGGGTTTGGCTGTGCAGCCCAAAAGGGCTGAGAGCTGCGTCTGTGCCTCTGAGGCTGCAGGGAACGGCGCGAGGGCAGTGCTGGGCAGAGCTGTGGGAGCAGGATGAGCCAGGAGGGGTTCCTCATGTGGGATATGGATGTGGCCGTGCTGTTTGTTAGCGCTGCTGTGCCACAGGGATGGTGTTGGCCCGCTTCATTTACTGGGCAGTGCCATCAAGAATCATTGCTTCAACACTCAGCCCGCATCTCCCTTGAGAACCTGCCTTCCCTTGCAGGAAAAGCTTAACAAAAGTTATGAATCCTAGGATGGTGGAGTGCAAGGGTTTGCTTCTCGTGTCCCCTCCGCTAGGTTTGGAGTTCTGTATTTCATCAGCTCCTGCTCTGCAGGAAAGCAGGGGTAAATGAGATTCTGCTCGGACTTTTTCCATCCTTTCCTTTTTCCTTTCTATCCACAAAAGATTTTGACCTGAACTCTGAGTAAGCGTTGGCTGTCTGGGCTAACTCCCAAAAGTTCAGCGAACCAAGTCACCATCCGAGGCTGTTTGTGTCTTTGTTCTAACAGTGTTTATGAGAGAGCTGCTTCATCAAATGTCTTCATTTTGTTTGCTTTCCTTGCTCATTTTGTTTTAATTTGATAACTGCATGGAGAATTTAGACTGACTACAACTCTTATTCTAGAAAATAATTCAATTTCCTTGAATGATCAGGGCCAGATTTTTAGAGTATTTACACATCTTGAGATGAAATCCTAGCAGGCTACTCAAAAGAACCCATCAGGATAAAGTTTTGGCTCATTTCTATCCTATTTGAACACCTGTAAAAACTCCTCAGACCCTACTACACCATAACCCCCATGGATGCCTTTCAATATTTTTTGTATTTAGAGTTCCCCAATTGCCTTTGTCTTTCACTTCTCATTTCCATTTCCACCCCTCTTCCAAAATTCTGACATATTCGTCTCTACTCTTTCTCTGCTCCTTGGATTTTTATTAATAATGTGTCTTACATCATTTTGCTTTATTTTAACCTTCTATTCATTATATTACTGCTCTATACTAACCTAATTTAGCTTGCAATTTCTTTGCAGCTCAAACCCAACAGTGTTACAGGCCCAGTTACCAGAAGACAGGTCTGCATATTGCAATCCTGCAATAACTGGTTAATAAAAACAATAGCTTCACGCAGCTCTTAGCACAGAGATATTTTTTCCCTTGAATCCTCAGTGCTCCAGTGCCCAGCAGCCTCATGGCCTGACTTCTACAGCAAAAGACTCCACAGAGCCACAGATATCCCTTTCAGCTGGGGCAACCTCCCTGCCTGGCACCATCACAAGCCCCGTATCCTTGAGCTCAGCCGCCCCATCCATTCCTATTGCTGCTGGTAGAGCTGTGGGCTGGAAGGGAACTTCAGCCAGCCCGGGGCTGGCACATAGAATCTCCTTCACAGATAAAGGCTGATCGGAAAGCTGAGGAGCTGAGGATCCTGAATAGAGAACTGCAAATTTGCTGACTCCTTTGCTTTTGGGGGTTAACGGATTATTCCGTTTTGGCCTAATCTGTCCAGTAATGCTAAAATCAATATTAAGGTTGGCCTGTCACCGCACCTCCCTCCTGTTGTGAACACATTATCCAGACCACAGCAGTGCCTGGAAAGTGGAGGCTGTGGTTTTGCTCAGCAGAGCAGATTCGGTAGTGCAGCTCTCGCCGTGCGTCTGGCAGTGGCATCTGGTGTCTTTCCATAGGGAGACACCCCGTGCTGGGGGACATGTGCAGACCATCCCGTGCCTCTTGCCCCTCCTTGTCATGTTCCTCATCCACGGCAGCTCGTTCATTGGAGCAGTGAGCAGCCCGATCCCAGGCTGAAAACCTTCTGAAGTGATCCCTGCCAAATAAAGCAGTCACCAGCCTGCGTGGATGAGTTTGATGCTGGAGACAGCAGCGTTTGTTTTCTCCTATATCATATAGCAGGTTTGTGCTGCCTCTAAAACAGGAGTGGGTGTATTTACTTATTTACACACTAATGACAACCAATAATAAATACCAGTTCCCACCCAAGAACTTGAAAGGCCTAACCTAAGCGCACAGCTATTTGAAGCTTACTCCCACTTTTGATGATTGCAGAGGTGATGTGAAAGCCCCAAAGCAGCCCTGCAGCTCTGCTGCTGTGCCCTCAGCCCTCTGCCGCTGCCCCTGTGCCCACTCCCTTTCTCACTCTTTTTAACGTCTTACTCTAAGAAGTGTTTTCCCCGAGTTGTGTCAGCACTCAGTACTGTGTGGCACATTTTAAGGTACCACATTTGGCTGATCTCCAGCTGCTCAGTTGTTTTTGTTTCTTTATTTGCACTTTCTGAGTCTTTTTTTTTTTTTCTTTAAAGTTTCTAAGGCGCTGAGGAGCAAAAGCTTTTCCCAGTATTTCACATTGTAAGGTCTAGCAGGTTGGCTGGTGAGATGAGCAGGAGTGAACCAGCATCCTTGTGGCCTGGGTTGGTCCCCCAGTGCTGCATGCCAGGGTCTCTCCTCCAAGTTGGGGTGTACTGCAGACCCTCTGTCCCATTTGGCCTTTTATATTACCCTGTTGGTCTCAAGCCAATTAGTGACTTTACAATTGGTGTAAAACCTCTCTCTCTCAACTGTATATTTCCTTATGTGCTTTCCTTTCACTAAGGCTATAAAGAAAGCATAGAGATGGCTATTCTTAGGTTTAGGAAAAGCTGCTAAGTTGTTATCTTCCTTATGGCGCTTTGAAGGACTCTGATCAGTTATCAGTTCTTCTGTGTTTCCTTGATGCCAAGACCACAGTCTTTATGACTTTATATGTACCTTCTTGGCTGTACAGTTAGTCTGGAGATAACTTTACTGTGTGACTAACTCCCTTCACAAGTCACTTCATCTCATCCCTCCTTGGTTTCTTCTGGCCAAATGGTGTGGCAGAGGAAGAGTGATCAGTGCTTCAGGCAATAGCTCAGGAGATTGTGTTTCTGCAGCCAGGTGTTCCAGCGCCCTGCGTGACCTTCGGCAAGCCATTCAGCTTGGCTGTCTCCATTTCCCCATCTGTAAAGGGATATGAACATTTGCAGAGCACTTTGGGTTGTTATTAATTCTTCGTAGAGTATCAGAAATGTGGTGAACACTTTAAGATGCTGTAAAAGTATGAAGTAATATGACTAAACTCAGGCGGAGGAAGTAGCTGGCCCATAAGGTGCTTCCTTCGTCAGTCCTTCAGAGGAAGGTCTTTATCTTTATGACCTAAACATGGAATTTTTATTCTGCTCTGGAAGAGAGTTAATGGATGTATTTTAAATAAAGCTCTTCTGACAAAAGCTGGAGGAGCACCATCAAAATGAATGAAGCTGATGATTCTAAAATTTTTCTTATGCATCTCAGTGTAAAACAGAAAGCAGGATTGCTTTGTGCACGGCATAACGCCTTCTAATCTGCAGCGGAAGGCTGTGCTGAAGTCACTTGCAATTGGCCCTTTCCTCTTACCCTCCAGTAAACAGTAGACACAGGGAGACTATAATGGCTTGACAGTGGTTGCACATCCTGGGGTATAGCTCTCTTGAAAAAAATAAGAAGAATGTCATGGACAAATGAATGTTGACAGTGGCCATACCAAACAATTCAAGAAAAAATTGCAGTTTTATATGTATTCCTGCTCCCTTTGTCAATACTTTAAAGATGGTTCTTATTTCAGAGCAGGTATTGATTGTGTATAGGTTAGGCCCCTGGTTCCATTTGTCATTTCTGATATTATAGTGTGTTATCGTTTAAAGCTGTAATGGGAGAGGTGGCTGAGCTTAAAGCAAGCTGGTTGTCTGAAGCTTTGATAAATGGCTAGATGGTCTTTGTTTCTGCAGCAGCGAGCAGTTGGCTGCTATTTGCTTTACCTTTTATCCAAGAATAACTGTGTGATGGGTTCTGGAAGTGAACAGTATCATTTTGTCAGATGTGGTTCAGAACTAGCCGGGTGGTCCTAGCAAAGCAGCTGAGGGATTTTTAACACTCGACAGGATGTGAGCAAAGGCCCTGCATAAAACTGAAACAATTCTGGCTCCACATGGCTGCCTTGGTCAAAAAGTTCTCAGAGTCGTTTTTAAGGTGAGAGGGCTGGAAATGCTGGAGGGGTTGGAGCAGGGAGGGATGGTGCTTTTAAAAGCAATTCTATTCATATGGAGGGATCTTATGAGAAAGATCAGAAGACAATAGTTGGATTAGATTTCTTTGATGAACTAACAAACTTGCAAACTGCTGCAGATCTAAACAAAAGGTCTGTTTCTCAGATGCAGTGCGCAGCCCCACCCCGGCTCTGAAAAGCAGGCTGGTCCAGCGTTTGTGCGCGGGACTGCAGAGGGAGGCAGCACACTCTCCTTGCATTCCTTCCCTCTGCATCACTTGCATTTCTCAAGGTTTTGGTATTGCTTTCCTGAAATCTGTTAGTCAAACTCAGAGTGCAGGGTTCCTTTGTATCTTGTTCCACTTCATTTGAATCAGAGGCTGGAAATGGGCAGCGGTCCCCTCCCCGGCAGTACTTGTGTGCGCTGGCTTTGCAGAACCTCTTCTATCAAATATTGGTTTCACAAATACAAGATGACACCTGTGGACATTTCACAGCCTTATTCTGTCCTTTCTATTAGAAAAGTTCCATTTAGAATTTGAGTTTAGCCTAAGTCAGTGTAATACTGAGGTCTGTGTCAAACCACAGCATCTGAACAGAGGTAGAAACAGCAGTGCCCAGAAATTATTCCTCACTGGTTTGTAAACTCACCTAAAATATCTCAATAGCCATTCACGGCTAGCCTGCATGAGGGAGTCCTCAATGCTTCTGAGTCAGGAGCAAGGTGTCCAGCAGTGGGGCCTGGAGCCTCCAGCTTCCTACCCTTCCTTAATTTGATAATCTGTGACTGGGAGTTCAAACTGCTTGCATTTATGCCTCTGGAAGGTTGGAATGGAGCTCTTAATCCTGTAATTGAAGCTGAATTGCCTGGACAAGCAGCAGCCGACTGATCCCCCAGTTCTTTTACAAAAATCACAAAAGGCTGCTCAGCAGCCCACGCAGTTTATACCTCAGTGCAGCTCACTGTACCATGGCTGGGGAGCTCTGCTTCGTGTCTGGAAGAAGAAAGAAGTTACCTTTACTTGCATGGAAATAGAAACAGACAGAAAGGCTAGAAGTCAATTCTGCAATTCTTGGTCCTATGAAGTAACACTGAATTTTAACAAGTCCTTGTTTTTCTGGTTTTTGTTTGTTTGTTTGCTTGTTTTTGTAAGATTCCTGTTAGATCTTAGCTTATGACAAGTTATATACTGGAGGAAGAGTTGCTGGTACTCAACCATGGATATGTAGGACTAACAAGATAAAGGGATAGTAAGCAAACAGAAAAGAAACAAATGAGACATTGAACCAATTCAGATGTTGGATCTGTGTAAGGTAAGAGTAGCACCAAACCCCATCCCTCCCTCACTGACTGAAGCCAAGTTAGGGGTTCTGTGGCTGCTTGAGAAAGCAACTCCCCGCACTCTTGGGTCATGCCTCCCCCTGCTCCTGGCTTTGGCTAGCACTGTTAATGTAAAAATATTGCAAGATGAATGCTTCTGACTGCAGGATGCAGCCCAACACGAGGAGCCTGTGCTCATACTCTGTCAGCATAATATGATGCTAGGAGACCCAGCTTCCCATTCACCAGCCCAGACTGAGGAGCAGATAACAGAGGGCCAGGGTGTCTGTGATGATGCTGCACAGCTCCTTTTGTGTGCACTAAGGGTCACTTTGCACTCTTCACAAGAGCACACCAGGCAGCATCCCTGGCCAATGTGTCCCTGTGCACCAATGGTGTGCCTCTGTGGGCCCCAAAGGTGACTGAATTTCAATGAGGCTTTCTTCTTCAAAATGAAGGGTGCTGTCTAACAGTAAAATAGTGTTCTATTAAATTCAGTCTATAGCAGACCCACTACTGAGGGCTATTGAGGCAAATAAGGGCAGGGTGATGGCAGTGCGTGGTCATAAAGTTGTAGTATTCAAAAATGTAGAAAAAGCAGGTTGTCAGATTTCAATAAAGCAGTGGAAATGAATAGATACATCTCAGAGCCAGATGCTTCCTAGTGGGATGGAATTTGAATAATAATATCACACTTGAACCACCATCAGGCTGGATTAATGGCCAGCAGAGGCAGAGCGCGGGATGGTGGGGCTGCAGCAGCAGCAGCACAACTGGAGCTGTTCCTACTGACACAGAGCAGTGCTTCTGCTTGTTTGCACAGCGAATGAAAAAAACAGGGGAGGAGGAATCTGGGAATTATTGCTTTAAGCTGCAGTTTTCAACAAAGAAATCTTACCATTCCAAACTGTCTAGACCTTTAAAAATAAAAGATGTGCAGTATTTACAATGCTCTTCAGTATTCATGAGGCTTTGCTGCTTGTTGTAAGGCGAGATGAAAACAATACTCAGTAGATTTTCATAAGTGACACGCAACTGTAAGATTGATAGATGATGTGGATTTAATGTATGTGGAGTTCAGCGCCAACATAAAAGCTGTGATGTACCCAAACACAGGGTTTATTAAATCTCTGTTTCCTTAAATGATCATCCAAAGCCTTTCACCATTTTCTTCTACCAGAAAATAAAGAAAAGAAGGTAGGAAAAAAGAGAGGAGAGAGAGGGAAAAAAAAGAGGGGGGGATTCCCCTTAGTTTTGGTAGAGAATTACAATATCGGAACTGAAAGAGACAAATATTTAGACATTCTCTCTGCATAGAGATTAATGTGAGAGTCAGAAATACATGGAATCCACTTAAATTGATGTGATTTAGTTATGAATGGTTAAACAGAAGTATTCTCTGTCAAATGCCAAAACCTATTGTATTAACTCTTCCCTCACCCCAGCCCTCCTGTGCAGCCTCCCAAATGCACCTCGCTCTTCTCAGAGCCCAGGCGCCCTTCTCCCTGCTCCCCGTGTGGCAATGCCAGGCTAGCTGAGGAAAGCACTGGTTCTGCTCCAGGAGAGCAGCTGACGAAGCCAGCAGCATGGTGCAGGGAAGCTCCTGCTGCCTGGGGAGCTGGGGGTGAAATGGAGAGCTCATGGGGATGGGAATGCAGTGTAGCCCAGAGGAGTCTTTGCAGCTCTCGGTCAGCCCGGAGCTGTTGCCCTCACGAGGCGTTTCTCCTGCAGCTTCCCTAATTTGAAACAGTGCTTCAGCCCTAACCTGGAATCAAGTGGATTATTTTTCCTTTCGTTCCACTTTTGCCCATTGGTCTGCATCTTTATGAGTTAAGGTGGACTTCCAGTGTCCGAAATCCTCTTGAAAACCATGTCCGAGGTGCTTTGTTGCTGTTTGTAGGGGTGCAGCACCCACACCTTCCTCAGCAGCGGCCGCAAGGAGCACTTTCTGCCACGCACTTACAGCACTTTTTAACAAAGGTGTGTTTGCTTCTTGGTGGAACATTTCACTTAGTTTCAGGGTCATTTCCTGTGACAGCTGAATGTCTGTCTGCCTTATCACCTCGAGATTTAGCACGATGATATAATTAGTACCGCTGTGCTCCTTAGCCCGGCCCGCTGCTGCAAATCAGGCCGTTTTCTCTCAGCTGAAAGGAGCCAACGGCTACAAACTGCAGTCGCTCTTAATCGTGTTGAACAAATTTGCCCTTTTTTCCCTCCCTTTTTTAGTTCAAAGCCAGTGCTACCAGCACTCTGTTTACCCCTCGGTGTGAACCATTCACACTGGACTGACTGGTGACCCATCGCTTCAGTGCTGCTGCCCCGTGATGCCCAGTGCTGCTGCAAGGGCTGCAGGCAGGGAACTGGGCTGCGATGGGACTGTGGCTGAGTGCAGCTGAGTTCTGCTCTGATTGGCTCTTCCTGCACTTCTGAATCAGTTGTTTTTCAGGTATCCTTCAGCTTCCACGTGAGAATTTAGATTCTGGTCTTTCTCTACTTTCTCTCTTGTTTAAAAAGAAAAAAGTCTATTTTTTCCAAGGAAGAGTTTGACAATTTGAATGACTTCAGTAATTTTTTCTGCTATTAGAGCTTTCTCACTAGTTGCATTTGCAATTTTTCATGATACAAAGGAAGAATTTAAACAGAAAATAGAAGGAAGAGAGGACAGACATTGGAAGGAGGGAGAGCTGAGCACATTCCTTTGAATTTGTACAATTTTTATAGGTTCAAATATGTGACCATGTTCCTCCCTCCTCCCCCGCAGTTGCTGCTAAATATCCGAGGATGTTGTTTACACTAGCAATGTTTATTGGAAAAATAAACTTCAGGAAATACTCATGCAAAACAAATTGCAAATCCAGTATGGCTGCATTTCTCCATGAGAAATCTAGAGCTGGGCTGCACACTCATGCATGATGGGCACAGAACCTTCTGGGTACCTGGTTTCTAGAACTGCGAATCTGCCTCAAAATTCTCATGACAAAGAGATTCATTAGGAATCATTAGCAGAAAACATTATGAGTTATTGATAATGTGTGGAAGGAATTTTTTAATTTGCAGATCAGGCACTGAAATCATCAAATCATTTTTGCAGTGCACTTCCTTGGTATCACCGCCCATGTGAAGTGCTCACAGTTTGTAAAGCCTTGAGATTTCTGCATAGATTAGGTGACATTTTCTCATACGCATCATCAGCTGAAGAAAGTGGGGGAGTGGAGAAAACAGATAGGACTCAGCAAAAAGAACAGAAGGAAGAATGTGAATTAATATATGCAAATAAAGGGTGCCTGTTACTACAGTCGTGCCTGCAGAGATATTCCCAGTTGTGTTTTCTCAGCATGGAGCTGTTCCCTGTTCTTGCTAGGTGCTTTCCCTTACCTACAAAAACCTGCTTAGTGCTGCTTGTCCTCTTCTTGTTTTGTTTTGTTTTGGTAATTGAGTTTTTCCATGTGTGAAATCCCAACATTTTCTTTAAATCAGGATTAAATGCTTGAGGGACACAAAGAATTTTAACAAATTGGAAAGTCTGAGGAAAAGAATAAAACATGAGAAAGTTGGGAGTTCTTTCACCCTGCTTTCAGCTAGCACAGACACATGAACTTGTCAAATCTGTGGCTTTCTTTTGGAAGAATGAAGTGCAGTGGGGAAACATTCACATACATTCTAGTCCTCCTTCTCTCTGCTTCTATTCATGCAGTTTCTCCTTTATCCCTCTTTTCTATCCTCACCTGCTTACAGTGGATTTTACATATTTATTTATTAATTTTTGAGGCATGTATTAAGTAGCCAAGCTGCTACCATCTGCTGCTTTGTGTTTCTGCACCACGCTCACCTGCACACTTTCAGAGAGGTTTTTAAGGTTCTTGTGTGCCTCAGCACAGGCTGACCCTGGAAGTCCCATCTTTGTATTCATTTGTCACATTTACAGATGGAGAATGGGTGATCTCTGCTTTGTATGTATTTCTTTGTCAGTATTTCTTTGTCTTTGTGCCTTCCTGACATGGAGGTGGGACTCTCAGTGCTGCTGTGGGTGGTGCCGTTGGTTCTCCCAAATAGCTCTTTTCCTGCCCTCAGCTTCTCCTTGACCTGATGGCCTTCCATTTGGTTTTTTGGAAGCTGATATTTCGTTTTTGCTCCCATTTTTTGTGCAATGTTAAATGTGTCGCAGAAGTACTCTGTACCAGCTTTGAAAGGTATGGGTGAAGTTCATATTTTTGGGAAGTAGATAACAGGAGGGCAAATCTGCTGTGTTTGGAGACACTGATTGTGCATCTCTGTGGCCAGCAGCCCTCATGCAGGAATGGCATGAGATTGGGCAGCAATGTCCTCTTCTTGGGCTGAGGCTCGAAGATTTGAGTTTGCTTCTCATCTCTGCCATAAATGTAGAAGCTTTGGAAGGAAGATCCCCTATCAGCCCAGCACCTTTCTGTCACAGACATACCACAGCATGCACACACATTGCCTTTTTATAATCTCATCCAGCCTGGCTTTTCGCGTGGCCCACCATATTCCTTAGCTCCTCTGTTCTTCTGAAGGCACAGGTGATTGCTCTTTGTTTGATCTCTGCATAATGTAGGCAGTACCTAAAATAAGGAGGCTCTTGTTTTGCCTGAGCTTTCAGCTCAAACTGCAATGTGATGAAATTAAGAACAGGCACTAAAAAAAAACTAACAATACACAAAGAAGAAGCCAAGAAAGTGCAGTCTGGTGTTTCTCGGGCTTCCTTTTCCAACGCAGGGCTGTGGCAGCTGCACATCCAAGTGCATTATCACACAGGTAACCTATCACGGATGTGGCTTGAACTTTTATTTGTAATTTCCAGGAGCCTTCCAGGCCGGTGCAGTTCCTACACTGAGGTGACTACTGTGAGTTCGCTTTTTTAATTAAGGTTCTGTATTGTAACTAGTCAATGTACATTATTGGGAGAATGAATGTCAATGCCAGTGCTTTTTCTTTCTCTCCTTTATCTTTGTCAATGATTCAAAGACATGATTTATGGTTAGTCTCCGTCTTTCAGGATCATCCATCAAGCGCCGGTTTCACTACAGGGCTCGAAGTTGTAAATCATGCAGAAAGGCTGTCACTCATCTCATTTAACCCTTCAAACACAGAGATGGGAGAGGAGGGCTGTTCTTAGCAGAGGTGTAAGAAATAGCAGTAAAATACCCATAACATTGAGTCTAACCAATACAATTAATTGTTCTTAGTAATGCGATAGTTGTTATGAGGGTCAGTAGGAAAGCAGGGCATGACTCCGTCCTCTGGGTTCACTCCATGAACCTGGAGGCCTTCAGGCCCCATAATATGTCCCTTTTTTGTTTTCTCTTTCGAGCTCCTTTCGGATTGTTTAATGTCCATTACAGATGTGAGGAGCTGAGTTTCACTGCAGAATAAATCGTGGGCTACTTCTGATGGTGACCTTGCAGCGACTGAAGAAGTGCAGGAGCCCATTAGCAGCTGCAGTTATCAGTTCTGTGAATTAACACTTCTCTCCTTTTTTTTTTTTCCCCTCTTTCATTTCTTCTCCTTTTTGGAGAGGAAGGCAGTGAAAAATGAAATGTGTGAGTGGCATCAGAGCTTCTGCCCAGAGCCAGGTCTCATGGGCTGGGCGCTGTGGCTGAGCAGCACTCTGTGCCAGCCCAGCTCACATCCAGCTCCAGCTCCTGGCTCAGCACCTCCACCTGCTCCCAGCACAGAGCCAGGGAGACTGGCGCTAAATAATGAGGTGCTGTTCTTCTTTATCTCGCTGTTTTATTTATTTATTTTTGGTTCAAAGTGTCGGAAATTGGTAATGGAGGGTTATTAATGAAAAATATATGTTTGGGCTCTATTTGTTTAGATTCTGCTGTGACTTGATGGCAATTTTATCCCTGAATTATGTATGGCTCTGTTTTGCCTAGGTAAGCTGATACAAACAACAAATATAGTTAGAAAAAGATATATCAGTAAATAAACTGAAAGGTTGTAAAATATGAATGTTTATCATCCAGACGGTGCTGCTTTTCTTCTTTTTAACGTGAACTCTACTTGAGATGGTATATAGGAGCTTGGGACTTCCTCTGTTCCAGCAATCTCTGCAGCTTGTCACAAAAACAAATGACACCAGAGGGAACCTTGCCTTACACTGTATGCCTTTGCATGAACCTCAGTCTTCTTAAGGTGCTCATAACTTAAATTTATATCTTGATTTATCAGAAGATGAGATCCTATCCTTCCTCCCTTACAGACCAATGCTCCTCGTAACCCAGGCTCCTTTCCTTTTGCATTTCAGAATTTAGCTTCCTCTCACCTGGAGCGGGGCGAGTGCAAAATGCAGAGCAGCAGAGGGAGGTGTGCTCTCAGCAGTGTGTCCCATTCCCATGCTGGCAGGGCAGAACAAGTGGCAGTGTTCCCTGTCCCTGCGTTAGCCCTGTGTGTGCAGAACTCGTTCCTGCTGTAAAGCATAACACCTGCCACTGCCTTGTGAGCCTGGCCAGTGCTCTGAATCTGTAAGCAGAAGGCCTTTCTCTGCTTCCTACCGAGTGCCAAGGTTGCCAACTGGAAACAACTTTGGAGGACAACATGTCTAATCATCTGATGCGATTAAGAGAAACGTTTAATCCTCCGTTCTTTTTTAGCTATTGTCCATTGTAGGCATCACGATATATAGCACTTGTTTTATTCTGGCGTGGAGTCCCATCCCTCAGGGAGCTCCAAGGATTTCTGCTAGAGTATAGCAGAGATGAAGTTATAATGTTAGCGTCTCTCTGCAGCCTTAATTAAGACTGTTCTTCTGATATAAAGCGATGGTGTCTAATTACCAGAGTGCTGTCAGAAAGTAACTTTAAAAAAAAAACACACGTCAAGTAAGAGTTGAGAAGACCAGAAATATTTATTCAATTACCAATGTACAGCACTGGTAGAATTTTTTATAAGTCCAGCAGTCCGTATTGCTACCGATCCTCTTCTCAGTGTCCCACCTCAGAAGAACTCATAGCAACACGGACTGCTGGACTTCTATTTCCATCTTCTCCTCTCCACACAGTTGGGTTTGTTCAGGTAATACTTGGTGGGCTTGTTTGAGCAGATATCAAAGAATCCCCTGCCATTTTTTATCTGGCACGTCTCACAAAGCATTTGAAGTGTATTCCACATCTCAAAGTCAAATCATGGCAGAAACACCCATCCATGTGACCTTCCAAACAAGCCAAACCAAGCAGCACAAAGCTGTTTGTTACCCTGTGGCGATCAGGAGTCCACTTCGGGACTCAGCCCTCATTGCTGTTATTTTCTCTCACAGCCTTACCTCACAAAGACTCATTTTTAAGACAGGATCTGGCCTTTGCTTTGCCAGGCAGCCCTGAGGGCCTGCGCTTGCTAGTTGCAGGTCTTACCTGGTGAGCTATGAGCTGCAGTGGGGTTTGATGACCAGGTCCTGCAGTTGCCAGGCCAGCATGGAGCCAGGCGGTTGGATTTGGCTCCACGTGCTTTATGGCTCTACCTGCTGCAAGTCCCTTTTTCTGAGATTTGCATAAGATAAAAAAAAAATAAAAAATAACAGAGAGGTAATATGATGAATGCTGACAGGTACATTTGCTACAATTGATTAAACACTTTTGCCATCCGTACGGTTCTCTTCCACCCGCCTCGTGTCTTGCCAGAACGAGAGGTGTGAGTGACTTTGTCACTGACATTAAACAGTTGTATATACTTGGAGCTGCAAAATGCTATCCCCAGAGTTTGTTTACTCGATCTGTATTTCCAATCAGTGCAGAGGGTTTACTAAAGCAGTTCATTACTGATTTATTTATGATGTATTTAGATAGCAAATATGGTTCTGTCAGCAGTTGCTGGCTAAACAGTGTTGACAGACATTAATAGCATATGGTATAGGAATGGAATTATGATCTTTAAGAGATCTTTGTGTCTCAGCATACATTTACAGTTTGCATTTTTCCTAGGTGGAGAGACAGAGAACTTCTAAACAAGAAAACGTTGTTTCTTTTTCTTTTTGTAACCTTTGGGGTTTGTTGGTGGTGACATTAAAATCTTCTGTGCCTGTTTAGCTGTTCAATTTAATGGAAGACAAATTCTCCCAAAGGTTTAATTTACTCTCTCAAACTGAAATCACTGCGTTCTCACCATGGGAAATGGCCTTAATTTTCCCAGCCTTCAGTATACATCAAGCATATAATTCATTTCTCCCCCCTCAATACTTCCCTCATTAGAAAACAAAGTTTTTGATATTTAAATGTTACATAGTTTAAGTTGAGAAACAGATCTTCTTAGACCCGTAAAGTGCATTTGCAGGCATGATTGCTTCCCTCTGACAGCAATAGATTTATACAGGGTGGAACAGAAAAATACTTGAATTTTTGACCTTTAATTGTGTGCTCCCTCTAACACCAGCATTTTTACCAGTGGCAAGGAGAAAAAACAAAGAATGTAGCTGCTCATGGAGGAGGGAAGAGTGGGGAATGGCGAAGTCTCTTTGTGGCAGTCAAGGTTGGTTGGGGAGACTGAATCTTGTCGGGAAAGGACCAGGGAGGAAGATGAATTTCATGAGAAGTTGCCTCTCAGTCACCTGGGGACAAACAAATTGGGAACTAATAGAGGAAATCATCTCATCTTTCTTTCTAGATTAATGATATCAGAGAAGGTGAAGTAGAAATGTGCTGTTTAATTCCCAAAGCAAGGGGCAACATTTTCCTTTCAATAAAATGAAGTTAATAAAGAAAACAAAAATTCTTTACTGGAATTAGATTGCATTTCCATAACGCTGCCTGGCTTCAGAACTGTACTTCAGAGCCACTGCTAACGAATATCCAGAAGAAGAAGAAGTGCTCTGGGCATACCAGTGACTACAGATGAGCTATTTGCCAGGAGCAGGAGGTCTTCTGAGTAACAGCTACATTAATGATTTTTTTTTAATTACTGCTATTTTTGATACATTGTTACAGAGTATGGGATGCAGGCACTTCCTACTTCCACTGCTGCTGGCAGCGGAAAAATGACTGTATGTACGTACATATATCCGCCAGACAAAAAGAAACAGCATAGCAACAAGAGATCCTGTACAGAGAGCCAAGAAAAATAAAACATCGGGCCAATTACTCCTCTGCCTAATTGCATTTACTTCAAAAGAATTATACCAGCAAGAAGTTTAGCCTGTTGCACGTGGAAAAGTTAGTTTGTCATTAAGACATTAGGAATGAAACCCACGTGAGGGCAAAGCACAGTCTGGCTTCCAATCACCCTTATCAAATCAATGCATTGATGGACCCCCTAGAGCTGACCCTCTGGGTAACCTCCCTGGGAATGCAATTCTGCATCTCGTGGGGTTACTGCTGCCCCAGTGCTGCAGCCCCACTGGACGCAGCCTACAGGGGGCCAGCTGTGCCTCCTGCACAAAGCTGTTGGAAGACTTTGCTGGTGGAGCAAAACACATTGGAGAGGGACTGCTGGTGTGGAGCGCTTGCCTGGGAGCTTCAATGCTGTCTCTGGGTTATGGTTATGGACCAGGGATGTTGGGCAGTAAGTGAGGTGTCAGAGATCTTGTTTGTTTAAGCTACATTTCTTTGAGGAATAGCAGTGGTGGTGTTTCGCTGCGTCTTCTCCCAATGAGTATGTAAGTATTCCTGTTTGTAAGAGACAGAGTAGAGGAAAGTAGTGAATTCTTAAATAATGAGTGAAAAGCAGTTTTGGTCTTTCTGAATATAATTGTTTTAAACATGTTTTCCTCTCTTTGTGCAAAAGATTTTCATACATTTTAAGGATAATATTGCACAGAAGGAGCAATGAACTGGCAGTATGACACATGTTAAAAAATTTCCCTGGTATTTTTTAATGCAGACTAGTCAGATTCCAGCTGTGCCTTAGTGGATATGTAATCAGCTCGTTGTAGACCAGGCAAATGGATTGTTGTTCCAGACAAACTCTGCAGGTACTAGCTAGAGGTTGGATGCACCTTGCCTGCATTTAAATGTTACCACAGATTGATAAACGTATTCAAAATACATATTTTTAGTGGGCTTTTGTGCTTTGGTTGTTTTTATGTTGGTTGTTTTGGGGTGTTTTTTTCTGATAGAAAGAGAATGAAAGCCATCTAGGAATGCCTTAAAAGGGAGTTGTTGTCTGGATTTGAATGCAGTGGATAAACAGGAATTGTTTAGACAGCATGTAATGAAGTGTTGTTGGCCTCTGGTCTGTAATAAATGCTTCCATATTATAGCTCCAAATCAACTTCACCCATAAAATCTCCAAGGATTTTCTCTGCTTAACAAATCAGCTCAGACACATTGTCCATGGCCAGTATATCCTCACGTAGAATTCAGAGACATACAGATCTACGTTCTATGATACCAAATTTTTTTTTATAGGTTTTAGTTTCGTGTTATCAATATTTTGTCTCAAATTTGAGCTGGCTAAGGCACACAGGACTTTTTTGTTATGAGTAGTTTGATTATTGGTAGCTTATGTTGATTTTCAATACAGTTATTTAGTGGAGTTCTGCCTGAGAAGGAATCAAGTTAATGTGCAAGTCACTGCTCTCATTAAAATGTTCAACATTTCTCCATTTCAGCTACCTTTATCCCTGTGCACTTACCACTGTTTATTGTGACATGATCTCAGTCTTTGCATCATCAGGGCTTAAACTAAACATAAATGCAGATCTTGTAACGCACGCCGACAGTATAAACACTGGCCAAAAGTGGATGTCCACGTGACATGCAAACTTTGGAAAGTGACACCTCATCTTCTGAATGCTCCCTGCACCCATTTCCACAACGACCTACGAAAGAAAACTGGTTTTCCTCCTGATTCTTTCTGGAGGTCCCAATAATATTCCAGCTCAGTTTATTCTCCTGATTCACAGAAGGATTTCGAGGCAAAACACTGTACACATACTGACCTATTGCCACTGGAGTTAAAGCCCTGTTTGTGTTTAAGGAAAACCTCTTGGTCTGCTCTCTGCTCTGCACCTGTTCCATTTGATTTATCTCCTGCTGTTTGTAGTTTCACTGATCACTTTCTTATTACTTTTACACTTCCATCCATTTCAGTTTTGTTCTCCTTTTCAAGTGATTTCTTACACCGCCCCTGCCACCTGCTCCCACCTGATGAATTGTCTGCTCAAACTGTTGATCTTGACCTGGCATGGTCTCTTCCAGAGAAAATAAATGATGCCACACAGACGTATAATGATGCCTTAATAAACATCCCAGGTACATTTGCTCCTCTGCAGAAGTGCAGAGCTTGAATGGTGGCATTCTGGTTGCATGCTGATGCCTGGGGGCAGTGAGAGAGGGGGAATTCAGACCCAAATGGGAACATTTTGCTTTTTGTGTGTATTTAACCAGCCTTGAAAATTCCCTGGACCTTTTTTTTCCCCAATCTTTTGCCTGTACTTTTGCATGTGATCACTGGAAACAGCAATAAATATCATCTAATTCTTTAAAAAAAATTAATATTTTTTTTTAAATATCCTTTTTTATACTTGGGCTTGGCTGCAGGTGCAGTTCATTTTTCAGCAAGTCCTTCGGTGGTGGTGAGATGCCTTCTGTTGTTTCTGCGTCCAGATCCGAGTGAGGCCCCAGAAAGAAAAGCAAGGCAGACAAGTTCATGAAGTTGTATTGTTCTGTCAGTGTTGGGTACTTGAGGCAGTTAATCTGCTCTTTCAGCTCTTTCAGGACATTCGAGTCCGGATTTTTGATCCAGCAGCCTGCTTTGTGAATTCCTTCAGGCCTTAAATCCATAGCTATGATAGATATAATATATGGCTTTTTTGTACCAGTGAGGTCCCTCACTTCAGCAGCGCTTACATCATGATACTTGTGCTGAAGAAGTTGTTTCTGTCATTAAATGACCTTTCTGATTATTGGATTTTTTTCCCATAACTCATGCTTGTTATTTCTCACTGAGATTCAGGAAAAGCTGATCCTGTGCAGCTGCAGCCTCCCGTTGCTGCCTGCTTCTTCTGCTGTTTGTCCCATATGATAAATTTCAGATATCACGTAGGACAGGGCAGGAATGCAACACTGACACTGGTGATTACAACTTGTAAATGATCTGTGTGCTGGCCCTGGATCTGAGTCTTTTCCTGGATCATTTGAGACATCATTTAAAAAAAAACCACAGTTTAACATTTGTGTTTCAATCGTTTTTCTTCTCATTTTACTTTGGGTTGTCCATTTTGTTAATCTTGATACATACTTGGAAACCAGATTTATTTTTCACATCAGTTGGAAGCTCCTCCTTTTGACACAGTTTGATTTGTTTTGCCCAAGTTTCTTGCAGAGTGGTACTAATTTTACTACTGAAAATTATTAGCGTTTTGACTATTAATAGGTCTTCATAGCTGCAAGGAGGCTGATGTGGGCAGCATTCAGACAGTAGGGCTGCATCACAGACTGTAAGGAGAAAGGAAGCACTTGATGGCATCAAAACTGGAAATTTTGGGGGGCAGGAAGAGTTGTGTTCCATGCTAGTAGGGCAGGATTGGTGCAGTAGGACAAAGTTACAGTGATGAGAGTAAAGCTGCAGTACATTTGCCCCATCTCCCAAGGGAGTGATAAGGCACAGTTCACAATGTCTGGTAAGAATTGCTGCAAGTTGTCGGTACAGCAGCCAGCAGCAGCACACCTGGGGTCACACCTCTTGCAGAGGAATATTTCGGGTACAAACTTAAAAGAAGTTACTACAGCTTTGGAGCAGATTTCAGTGGATCAAAGAATGGTTCTCGTCACAGCTGCTGCTGCCTTAACGCTGCTGGCTGCAGTGAGGGGGGAACGGTGGGGTCAGGAGTGCTGAGTGCCCCCTCCACAAGCAGAGAAATCTGAGCACTGTGTTGTGGGTGCACAGAAAAATACTGTACGTACCAAATATTCTTTTGGAATCATCATAGAATGCCTTGGGTTGGGAGGGAGCTGTTGTTATCTCTCATTCCTACGGAAGGGTAAGAGGTAGAAAAGAAACGTGCACTAAAATCAGTAGGAGATCCCACTGACCTGTGTTAGTGCTGGAAGGAGGAAAACCTCCTCTCACAACACTTCATTAGATGTGGACATTGCTGTTTTCCATGACACAGAGTGAATTTTGGCTGCTGTTTGTGACTCAGGAATGGCGCTGCACGTGTACTGGCCGTATGCTTGAAGGAGATGTTTTGACCTTTCTCATCTCTGACTGGTGTTGCAAAGATGGAGTGATGTAGAGCAGAGATCTTGTGACAGAGTAATAATAAGAAAGAATCTGTCTGCCAATTGCTCATTACTGGATCTCTTTTAAATGCCAGAACCTTCTATGTTTGCCTTCAAACAACACTGAGCACCTAAATCACCGTAGTAAACAGATATAGAAAGAGACAGAAAGGTTAAAAGTGTACTCATAATCTCTTGCTTTTCCTCCTAAACATGTTTGATAGCAGTATTGTTTCTTAAAAACAATATGACCTCATTTGTAAAGCAATATTCATGCTAAGCTAGTCAGCTGTTAAATATACCCAGCACTGTGCATTATGATGAAGCTAAACCAGAATTTCAATTATTTTCTGGACACATTTAAAATTATAATACTTTACTGGGTTAGTGTTATAGTTCATCCAAATTACTCACAAAGTATCATATCAATCTCTTGCAACTGCTTATTGCTTACATATCTGAGAAGTTAGTCGAAGGAAGATGCTGGCTGGGTAATGACCTTCATGCTGGCTTAGTGCTTTGATGGTTATGTGGCTATAAGTGCATGGATGTCTAATGGTCAAAAGTCAATGTTTGTTGGCCATAGTATTTATCACAGAAGAAACAGACTATTCATTTGGACCAGCATTTGAAACAGTATGTTCCTGAAGGAAAAATAAAGAGGGAAATAAAGCACTTGATGATCCATGTGTTCTTGACTGGTGTCCCTTCTGCAACAAATCCCAGTGAGTAAAATTCATGCTTCCAAACTCGTGGAGTTTGTTGCCTGGAATGAAAGACTGAAACAGAGCGAGAGGATGAGGAAGACGTATTTCTTCATGCCCTCACTTTCTACTTACTTAGCTTATCTAAAGAGATGCTAAGCCATGCCTTACCCAGCTGTGAGAGATGAGTGCAGGTTTATTGGTATTACTGGCAAGAATGGCTTAAAGCAGATCTCACTGGAGCTTCACTTCGCCTGTGTGTGTGAAGGGAAGATCAAACACCCACCTCTCTTTAGACAAATGTTGTAATAACAGTGCACTTGTAAGGCCATATGAGTATTTTTAATAAATAGGCTGCTAATTAGTGATCAAATGACTTGTCTCTCTCGTAGTGCCATTCAATGCACTAAAGAAACATTAGTTATTAACAGAAATAGTAATTTCCCACAGTTGCAGAACTTACCTGAGCACTTGAGAACAAGTGTGTGAAGGGCTGATGCTTCAGGGGTGTTGCACACTGAATGTTAAGGCCCAGCTCTTCTCAAGGGGAGTGAGCTGTGAGGAAGAGCTGCCCGTGAGATGAGCCACGGGCTCCATGAGTCAAATAGGTATTTATTGTTTTTGTTAGGCTAAGGAAGCAGGTCTCCATAAGCATATTCCTCAGCTTCTTTCCGTTTATAATTGTATTTAATATAAATGTACTTCATTACTGGAGAGCAGTCTTCTTGGCCATACAATAGCAAACAAATTCTTCAGAAGAGTCTTTAATTATTCATTTGGCTGTGCTATATTTTATGCTACTTTTCATAAATGTTAATCTTTATTATTGCCCTACCAGGAAAAAAATACAAGAGAGAAAGAAAGAAATACCTGTTATTAAATGACCTATCAGGCTGACATGGATAAATGTTGGTAGCTATTTAATTGTTTCCCATCTGCAGTTTTATACAGTTTCTATCAAACTGAAGGGTAATTTTTTTAGTAGCTGCTTATTTTAAATGTACAAAACCCTTGTGTGTAATTCCATTAGCTGCCCTACAGCATTGCAATCTACAGTTTCCCTGAGGCTGTTGTGAAATATTGATGAAATCCTTGCTTTTGTGGCTTCCTCTGATACACTAAACATTTGTCTGATGTTAGTTGAACTTGAATGGATCTGTTCAGAGCTATATCAGCAGTGACTTCAAAGGCTGTAAGGCTGTTACAGTTTTTTTTACAAACTGAAGTTTCAAAGCCTTACCATGTGGTACTTTAAAAAAACAAAGTTCATATCAAATGAACCAAAGTGCTAGCAATACACTGGTAAGACTCATTACAATTTCAATTTATATAGATACATATATACTTCTTTTTTCACTCTGACTGTTAGCTCATGCCATTTAAAGAAACTTGGATTGGTATTTAGGGGAACCACGGGAAATGAACGAGGGAAAGTGGAATTCGAGACCCTGGTTTTAAATGAGGTAATGTGCACGTTCACAAAGCCACGGTGCTGTCTTCCACACCGATCTATAGGACAGGAGATAACTGAGGAAAGGCAAAGGGAGACGAAAGTTTCAGGCGTTTGTTTTCTTAGTGAAGTGATTTATGGCGTCGCAATTAAAATGACTAATGAGGAAAAGATATTTACTGCTACTCTGTTCCTCTGCTTGCTCGCGACAAGACTGCGTTTTGGAAAGCACCCTGTGTGTCTGTTGAGCAATGGAGTGCGGCTGGGCTCGGCGCTGTGGTGCTGCGATGGCTGTGTGCAGGGTCTGGCGCTGTGTGCCGGGCTCAGGAAAGTCCTGCTGGCAGAGGCACAGCCACGATGTGGTGGTTGAGTGTAGGGACAGCTCTTGGCAGTCAAACTATTCCAGGATTCATAACTGTCATCACTAGAACAGTGGGCGAAATTGCAATTTGGACAATAGCAAACACCTTCCATTGGCTCAAGGAATAACATTGTAAGTTCCAGGGCTTTGTAGAAAATAGCAGGTAGAGGTGTTTTCTAATGAAAGGCAAACTATTCCCTGAGACTGTAAGCCTTCATGTAAGGAACAAGAAACATTGGTGTGGAGTATGGCTACGTCCACCTCTGGAACACAGGTCAGCTATCCAGGCAGATGGAGTTGCCTTTTTTCTCAGTGCTGTAACCTACTACATAAACAGCTTCGTCCTTGAGAAAAAAATGATTCAGGAAAAAACTCCACAATTATTCCATCCCAGGTATGGACTCTCAGTTAAGCGGAATGCGTCACCTCTCTTTTTGCAGTCTTCCTTTTGTTTGTTTCCTTTCTTTTTTTGTTGCTGATTTGCTCTGAGTTTGTGGTAGCTCGCAGGCCAATTCTCTGCACATATGCTCCCAACCGTGGATCGTTCTCATTTGTCTCATGACTGTGTAGGATGCAACGTGAAAAAGATATAATCTTTTTTTCTCCTTTGTGCTGCTGAAAGTCCCAGTGAAGCTGGTGGGTATTTTGCCTTCTTAACCAGTAGGAAATTGGACATTTAATAGAAAACTTTATACTGCAACTCTAATTAGAGTACAACAAAATGAAAACCCAAAATTGCTTCATTTCAGCATCATGTATAAATAATGGTTATGGCTCCATGGAGTTTCCTCTGTGTGTTAAAATTCAGTTATGGCAGAAGCCACTCCGAGAGGGGCTGGAGCTGCCTTCCCCACTCCTCATCAGAGAAATCCATGCACAGGTATCCAAGCCATAACTATTCTAAAAATAATGTTCTTAAGAAGAGGAAGCAGGATATTGGGAAAGGTTTCTCTCTTAAGGTGAGGAGCTGTTTGAGCTGTTTTGGATGTGGAGTGACTCCGCTATGGTAGTGACTGAACCTTCTTTCCTAAGCTACTGCAAAATAAATTTGGATGTGATGGTAAAAAGTAACAGAGACAAAAGGTGCAAATAATTTCCTGATATCCACAATAGAGATCTGGCTTCCCAGGAAAGAGGCTGTTGAGCCTAGGCAACTTTTTCTGGGATTTGAGAGAAGTCTGCAGCCTCCCTCAGGATGCTGAAGCACATGGCTCCAGCTCCATGAACCTCACCCCTCTGCGATGTGTGGACCAGATGATAGAGACATTCTTTCATATCGTAACCCCTGTGGCTCAGAGGCAGACTCTCTCTGCTCCCTTCGTGACGAGAATGGAAACCTTTTCTGTCTTTTCCTTCCGCATTTAACTTAGCAGAAAGTTATTTCCTCGGTACAAACATTTTTAACATAATCTAAAATGTCCTGAAATTGTATAATTCAATCTCATATTTGAGTTCTTACCATGAAATTCCATCATGTTTCCAGACTGCTCTTAGTCCTGTTAAATTACAAAATGCCTTTGATATAGGAGTTACAGAATAGAGTAGGGATCTTTTCCCCCTTCAGTTGCCAATTTATTTCTTCAGTAGATTTTCAAACTGTGATGAATCTACAGTGGGGAACTTCTACAAGGAGCCAGGCTAAGATTTGTCTTTGGGCAGCTAATATAGTTAGACATTTTTTGAGAAAAAAGAATGAGAAGTGGTCATTATCCATTATCTGCATTAAATATCTCAGAGAAGGAAACAGCTTTTGCCAAACACAAAAAGATGTTTGAGTTGAAGCCAGACAATAAGGAAACAAGATCACCTTATAGTACTGTGAGATTGTTCTACTAATGATGTTATTTCACGTGAAACTAGAATATACATGAAGAAGTGCAGATGGTGAATGGGTTTTACATGGATTAGTGGTGTTCTGGAAGATGATGCACTGTCCCTTCTCTTGGCCGAAAATATATTTTCCAGTCTTGGAAAGAAACACACGTATATATATACACATATGTATGTGTTTCTTTATATGGAAAAAGAGCAAATTTGAGTTAAAATAATATCCACTGGTGGAAAAGTTACCAGCAAAATCAGACAGTTTTTTAAAAAAGTATGCAATCGTACTCTGCAGTTCAAATTCAGAAGAGCTGTACGATGTGGTGCACATTGCATTGCAGGCCATTGCAGCGCCTGGGGTTGGGCTCAGCGTCGCTGGGCGCTCGGCTCACTGCTGTCTGATGGACAAAGTTTCAAGGTAAATGTGATGGAGTTTTGCATCCTGAATATCAAAATAGAAATTTTGCATGTCTATTAACTATTCTTTTCTTTTAGACACTGCAGAAATGTGCTAAAATATCTAGGAAAATGGTATTTCTTGAAGAAGAAAGCATCAGCTGTTCACTGCACTGCTTGTCCCAGAGAAGCAGATTGCTTCAGTTACTGAGAATCCAATCACAGAGATATGGTGGGAAGTAATAAGAAATAAGTTAAAACATTTTAGAATTTTATTATCCATGTGATAATATTATCCTTTCTTATGTCATGTTTTTGACGTTTGCTATCGTGGGATCAATCGGCACTAAAACCAAATTCTGTATTTCCATTCAGGAAGCCAGAAAGTGCTTCCATTCAATGCTCTGAAGCTCCTGGGCTTTGTCTGGTCTTAGAGAAGCTGAAGTTTGAGTCCCTTGTGTCCTTGGTACTTCTCATTGCCCATCTCCCATCTCAGCCTGGGCCTGTTTAATTTCAGTGGGAAAATTTCTCAGCTGGGAGAAGGAGGAAACATTCATCTGGTAACTGAGTTTGGATTTCTTTTTTTCTTTTTTTTCATTTTTCCATAAGACAGCTATATATGAGCAGCTCAGAGGTTTGGAATGTCAGAATCAGCCTGGGGGAGAACTGGTGGGAAAAGAACAGGTCACTCAACAATTTATTATATGGACATCAGTACGACGCCAAAATGTATGCTACACATTACAGACACTGCATTTAAAGCGTATGAGTGTACAGGCTCAAGACACCCTTTATATGTAGCTTATGAAAGAAATAATGCAAACTTAAATGAGTGTAATTTCTGTTAAACAGCTGCATCAGTTGACACTGAGCACACACACACTGCTGGGTGTGCACAGCAGCTCTGGTACCACAGCCTGCCTGCTCAGAAGAGACTCTGCTGATCTGAAAATGCTCACAGTGACTTGAGTGGTTTAAATAAACGGAAATTATTTTAGAAGTGGGATACCAAAATGTGTTTTCAAAGCTACTCAGAACTCTTATCTGTTATTAAGATGGAACTGACCACTGATTTTGTGAAATTTTGATGGTACTTTCTAAGAAGTTGTTTCAAGGCTTTCTTTGCTAAGATTGCATCTGAGCTTTATGCAGCCTATAGAAGAGGATTTCTCAGCACGAGTTACTCTTCTGTAAAGGTTATAGTAAACATGTCAATGCCTAATTAAGCAGAAAAATTTATCTGTATTGTGGGGGATATGCAGCTGCCTGGTTCTTCTGTTTCTCCCAGTCAGCCCTTCAGAAGGACAAAGGAGACAGCAAAGAGAAAACTGCCGTATTATCACCCAAAGGAAAATATTACCTTCTGGTGAAAGATGGGCTAATAGCATTCCAAGAGTTGGTGCTGAATTAGAGAACCGAATCCGCACCGACTGAAAAGCGTGCGGATGCTGTTTGTTGTCTGTTTGGTCTGGTTCCTCCCTTGCATTCCCTCCTTACTTTTGTTGCACTGAGTGTGAGGTGCGGCGTGTCCTGGTGTGGGGCCAGAGCTGCTGCCACGCGGGGTCTGCAGCACGGTGAGCAGCACAGCAGCCCTGCTCAGCACTGCGTGCTGCTGCGCAACGCGGTCACCGCTCTGCATGCATGGGGGGTTCTGCCGGGTCCCTCCGTTCTCTGCATCCTCTGAGCTCAGAATGGGGTACAGGGTGAGCATCATCTGGCCATCAGGGGGGATATTTAAGGATGCAAAATAATCATTTTATTCTTACTCTTGTATTTAGTGCCTGCCTCCATCTGATCAACAGTAAATGGGGCCGCGAATGTTTGCAGTACCCCAACACACTACTGAAAGACTTGTTGGTTTAATATTTAACACAGCACTTAATGTTTAGCTTCTTTGCTAGTGTTTCTGTCACTGTATGATTATTACTTTAGCATGTGAAAACGGTGTCCAGGTCCTTTGCTCTGAGCCATTATCTGTACCTCTGGTTGTGAAGCTGCCTGGTGTTGCCCAAGAGTAAGTCAAGCTCACATCTGTGGAGGGCCTAAAGCCACGGGAATGGTGCAGGGAAGTTGGCTTGCGTGCATTTCTAGTGCATCAGGACAGAGAACCATCACTTCCTTCTTCTTCTACTGCAGGTTTATCCACTAAGTGGTTCCTCTGCTTGTGCTTCAGCTCAAGGCTTGGCAGTGAGCATCCGTTGGGAGGGGTCACATATGCTCCCAATTCTTAAATGCAACTAGACTGAAAAATTGAAACACATCTGAAAAAAATCGTGGAAGGCCTTGTCTGTATGTTAATCAGAACAGTTCCAGCTTTTCTGCCCATCCCTCTTGATTTGTGAGAAGGATATCATTTGCACAGGAGAACTGAGTTCAGGATGGCAAAATAAGACAGGTCCTCAAACAGGCATTAGTTGGCCATTCTCAGAAGCAGGAAAGGAATTTTAAACAAGTAACACTTGCTCATCTGCATCCTTCTTTCTGAGCTTTTACGGATATGGTTTTAAGTCTTATTCCACAGTTACAAGTAGTAGAGTATTATTTTATTGTATTTTATTTTATTTTGATTTTATTTTGATTATTTCTAATGGCAGCTCGGACTGTGGGTTTCTTCTTCACCTAATTCCCAGACACACAAAGCTAGGGCTGCAGTTCTCAGTGCACTGCAGTGCATTCACACGAGTGAGCAGTATGGAGTGTGCTCCCAAATGAATGAGTGCACCAACGTATCTCCTGTGAAGACTTCTGAAACCAGCGCTTTTGAAGGGTGGCTGGCTGTAGCACTGGATTGCATGCATTGTTTTGCAACATCTGGTAAAAAAATGTTCACCTTTTTTTTTTGGTAAAAACACGTCTGAGCCACCTGCTCTCTCCATCACTTCTGGAAGGCAGTCATTGATTGTGAGGAGTTGACGGGAATTTATCCACTGACTGCCATGGAAATGGTTCATGCTTAAGACTCTCCTTTTCTCCGCTGTTCAGACTATTTTTGCCCATGTTATCTCCCATAACTTCAGTAGAAGCACTGCTGTTATAAGGGAGGAAAAATAAAAGAAAAAAAAAAAGAAAAATACAGATTTCCTTAATTAATTTTAAAATTTACATCTTTTCCAGTATCAAGTTCTTCTTATTAATTAATTAGCTCATTTTTCAAATAAGATCATTCAGGTCTTGTCCTGCTTCTTCAGTGCTATACTTTGGTCTACCTCTGTCACATCCTGTTCTGCAATTTCAGGGTTCTTGCCCTGAAATACATGTATTTGTTTTTATTGAAGTGCAATTTGCTTTTATGGTACGCAGTACATTACTTTTACAAACAAAAGAGTTCCACTTAAGCCTATCAGTGCTTTCAAATGTTGTATTTTGACATATAAATTATTTGTGTATATTCTAAAGTGCTTTTTCAGGTGATCAAATGGTAAAAGATTACTGTACCTAGATGATTCTATGAACCAGGCAGATTATGGCAGTTATTTGTCTTCTGTTCTTTGCCAATTCTACCCTTCCTTTCACTGAGGCTAAAAACAATTTGGTAGAATTGAAGCTTTTAATATAAACTTTAAATTCTTACATATGAATTTTCCAACTGTCCTATTACAGGACAGTTAGAATTACAGTCCCGTGACAGGAAAATTATTAACTCAGAATCTCTGGCAGTTATAAAGAATTATGATCATCTGCCAATAACATGCAGCAACCTTCACAAAAAGAGACATCACTTGGCTTTTTTCACTTCCAGAACTAACAGGCATTAAAGTTGTAGATTAAAATGAACTCTGGTAAAGAAAACACATAGTGAAACTAGAAACCTTGAACTGCAGTGTTCTCCATTAACAAATTATTTCATATATTGACGTTACATTTCAGGTTACGTCCAAGAGGAAGATTTAAAGGAAGAGGAAGATATAAAGGAGGAGGAAGAAGATGATGATGACAATTCAACTGGTCAGCTCCAGGGCAGCAATGACACCGGAACGGATGAGGAACATGATGTGGGTCCTGAGCAGAAAGGGAACTTCAGCTACCAGAATTCCCCTGTCAGTCATATATCTACCCAAGATGCAGAAAATGAATCACTGCTGAGTGATGGTAGTGACCATGTGACAGATGTTAAAAGCATTTGCTCTAGAGAGCCGCAGGATCCAAAAACCAGCACCCATCCCAAAGCCCAGAATGAAGCACACAACTGCATGGATAAAATGACAGCAGTCTATGCCAACATACTGTCAGACTCTTACTGGACAGGCTTGGGGCTGGGTTTCAAGTTGTCCAACTCTGAAAAGAGGAGTTGCGACAACAGAAATGGAGGGAACAAAGCTGATTTTGATTGGCATCAAGACGCACTGTCAAAAAGCTTACAGCAGAATTTACCTTCCAGACCTGTCTCGAAACCCAACCTGTTCAGCTCCGTCCAGCTCTACCGGCAGAGCAGCAAAATGTGTGGGACGGTGTTCACTGGTGCCAGCAGGTTTCGGTGCCGGCAGTGCAGCGCAGCCTACGACACGCTGGTCGAACTAACAGTTCATATGAATGAAACAGGTCACTACCAAGATGACAACCACAAAAAGGACAAGCACAGACCTACCAGCTACTCTAAGCCTCGAAAAAGGGCTTTCCAGGACATGGACAAGGAAGATGCACAAAAAGTTCTGAAGTGTATGTTCTGCGGTGATTCCTTTGATTCCCTTCAAGATTTGAGCGTTCACATGATAAAAACAAAACATTACCAAAAAGTGCCTTTGAAGGAGCCGGTACCAACCATTTCTTCAAAAATGGTCACTCCAGCAAAGAAACGCGTGTTTGACGTTAACAGGCCTTGTTCCCCCGATTCCACAACGGGGTCTTTCTCAGACACTTTTTCCCCGCAGAAGAACGGGAACCTGCAGTTATCCTCCAACAACCGCTACGGCTACCAGAATGGTGCCAGCTATACGTGGCAGTTTGAGGCCTGCAAATCCCAGATTTTGAAGTGTATGGAGTGTGGAAGTTCCCATGACACCTTGCAGCAGCTCACGACCCACATGATGGTTACTGGCCACTTCTTGAAAGTCACAAGTTCAGCTTCGAAGAAAGGAAAGCAACTTGTTCTAGATCCTTTAGCTGTGGAAAAAATGCAGTCTCTCTCTGAAGCACCAGCCAACGACAGCCCGGTGTCGAAATCAATCAGTAAATCATCATCTGCAGAATGCATAGCTCCTGCATCTGAAATTAAAAAAGAAAGTAAAAAAGATAAAGCTGATGATGCAAACAAAGATGAGAAAGCAGTAAAAACTGAAGAGTATGAGGACGCTCTTCAGAAACCACTGGATCCCACAATGAAATACCAGTACCTCAGAGAAGAAGATTTAGAAGATGGTTCAAAAGGTGGTGGGGACATTTTAAAGTCTTTGGAGAACACTGTCACGACGGCCATCAATAAAGCTCAAAATGGAGCACCTAGCTGGAGCGCATATCCCAGCATCCATGCAGCTTATCAGCTCTCAGAAGGAGCTAAGCCATCTTTGCCTGTGGGTTCCCAAGTACTGCAAATCAGGCCAACAATGGCCAACAAGTTGAGGCCCATAGCTCCAAAGTGGAAAGTCATGCCTCTCGTCCCTATCTCAGCAAACGTGGCTCAGTGCACTCAAGTGAAGAAGGAAACTGATGACAGGGAGGAGGTACAAAAGGACTATGCTAAAGAGAGCATTCAAGCTGAGCATGTTTCACTCAGCCAGACTGAGACGGGACCTATCCTCAAATCTGAAGCCTCTGGGGAGCCAAAAAAGACAGAACCATGTCCCTTGAAAGAGGAAGACAAAATTAAAGAGGACAGTGGAAAAGAAAAATCAGCCCTCAAGGAACCAACAACAGCTTCTCTTAGTAATGGTTGTGCTGCTGCCAACCATTCATCAGAGCTGCCTTGTGTCAACCCTCTCAGTGCCCTGCAGTCGGTACTGAATAATCACTTGGGCAAAGCCACTGAGCCTCTACGGCCCCAGTCCAACTCCAGCCCCAGCTCTAGCACGATTTCTATGTTCCACAAATCTAATTTAAATATGATGGAGAAGCCAGTTTTATCTCCTACTCCAACCCCACCAAAGCCTGCAAGCGTAACCAGGCACTATTTGTTTGAAAATAATGATCAGCCTATTGACCTGACCAAATCTAAAGGCAAGAAAGCTGAGTCAGCTCAAGCACAATCCTGTACTTCTCCACCTCAAAAACATGCTCTGTCTGACATTGCTGATATGGTCAAAGTTCTTCCCAAAGCTACTACGCCAAAACCTGCTGCATCTTCAAGGATCCCATCTATGAAGTTGGAAATAGATGTCCGACGCTTTGAAGACGTCTCAACAGAAGTCTCCACTCTGCATAAAAGGAAGGGCAGGCAGTCAAACTGGAACCCTCAGCATCTTCTCATTTTGCAAGCTCAGTTTGCTTCCAGCCTCTTCCAGACATCCGAAGGTAAATATTTATTATCAGATCTAGGCCCACAGGAGCGTATGCAGATCTCAAAATTTACCGGACTGTCAATGACCACCATCAGCCACTGGTTGGCAAATGTCAAGTACCAACTTAGGAAAACTGGAGGAACAAAGTTTTTGAAAAACATGGACAAAGGGCATCCAGTCTTTTATTGCAGCGACTGTGCATCTCAGTTTCGAACCCCATCTACTTACATTAGCCACTTAGAATCCCATCTAGGTTTCCAAATGAAAGACATGAACAGGCTGGCTGTGGAGCAGCAAACCAAGGTAGAGCAAGAAATCTCCAGAGTTTCAGTTCAAAGGTCTCCTGAAACAATAGCTGGAGAAGAGGACACAGACTCTAAGTTCAAATGTAAGTTGTGCTGTCGGACATTTGCGAGCAAACATGCTGTAAAACTTCATCTAAGCAAAACACACAGCAAGTCACCAGAACACCATTCACAATTTGTAGCAGAAGTGGATGAAGAATAACTCTTAAGGTATGCATGCTCTATAGTGAGTTTTTATTTCATCCTTTTAAGGAGGCCTCTTTAAATATTCATACTTTATTCAATGTAGGAAAACACTATAAAATGCATAATGTACTGTTGCTTCATTAAACTAATTGCATGTACCTATTCATTTTATAATGTTTTCAGGAAAAGCGCTTGACAAATGCAGAACAACTATATAAAAAAAGTTGCTTCTTGTTAATATTTTCTCAGTACTCACTTCCCTTTTTGTTTCTAAGAATTGCTTCACATCCTATGCACTTCAATGTGGAATGCAAGAAATGAATGCTACTCTTTGCAGTAAGAATGGAAAAAGCAGGAAAAAAAAAAGGCACTGAACACCAAAAGATTGTTACCTCCCTCAGTGCTAATGCATCTGTAAATCTGATTCTGATGGGGGAAAAGAAGGCAATTCAAATGTCAAATTAATAAATAATAAATAGCCCGCGTTCCGGATACACTCAAACCTAGTCTCAAGAATCTACTGATAACTGAGAAGTTTATGTCTACAAGTTTAGCTATTCTTTCACTGATATTTGGACATTCCTCACTGTACAAACTGTTGATATTTTACATGTACCCAACACTTACTGTTGGGAGTGGCCTTTCCTGGCGCATCGCTTTAACCTTGCTCATGTCTCTGCTCATTTCGTTTTTAATCTTGAAGACATTTAATTGCATTTTGTTTCCCGTTGGTGGCCGTGTCAGTCTGTGATACCACTGACTTCTGCACAAGGTTTCATGTGGGCTGGGGGGGCTGGCTCTTCTTTCAGGAAGCACTGAGATTTCTTTTACGCAGTTATATTTCCAAGACGTGTTAATATGATACTTCTGCATTACTGTTGATACTTTTTTTTTTGGCTGAAGGATACACCGACCAAAGTGCTGCCACTGCCAGTGTTTATGATATGTAATGTCATGTTCAGATTACACACCGTTTTTGCATTTTTAATTTTACTTGATTCACAAACTCAAATCTTCTTGATTGAAATAAATATGCAGAACTTCTACTGAAAGTCCAAATAGAAGTTTTCTGTTCTAACACGTTTATTTCCAGCAAGGCTCTCTTAGTCATTCCCAGCAAATTCACCAGCAAACTCAGGCTCTGCTTCCATCTGCAGAATAATCATGTGCAGACTCAGATTTTCTCCATCATGTTCATTACTTGAATCACATTTGGGAAATGAATTCACCAGACAGTCAAAATTAAGGATGTGTTGTGAGTTGTCACTCACGCCACCTGCTATTGTGGCTATTCTCTGGCTAATTGAGGGTGCAAGCACTCCGAAGATGAATACTTGCTTGTGTGAAGATTTCACATTTGTTTGCTGCAAATATTCATGAAGCTTTAAGAAACACATTCTTTGTATGCAGCCAGCACAAGGACTGTGCGTCACTTACGCTCTGTTTAAAAGGCTGCTTTTGGATAATTTAAGCCACTAATCAAAAGGTTGCTTTGGGATGGGTAATAGAAGCTATTGCTATAGTGTGTAATATTGAAGTGCAGTAAGATTGAAGTTTTACACACATCTTGTATGTGCAGTCTCTATTTGACCAGATTTATTCTTTCTGCATATTTCAACAGGCAAAATTCAGTCCAACTGGAAGGGATTTAATTTTCTCCGTACTGCTAACATCCTTACATTTCTTTGTAGGCATTTTTAACCCAACATTAGAACCCAACACAAAAGGAAGAAACAAACGTACCTTGTTTATCTGAAAATAACAGATTTTGTGCTTAACCATTTTATTACCATTCAAAATCAATATACCTCCAAAATATTGGGAAATTACAGGAGGTTGGTTGGGAAAAATATACCATATTTCATTTCCTTCCTCACCAGTTAATGATTAATAAGACTCTGACATTCGTCGTTTTCACATAAGAGATATCAGAGCAAACCAATAATTTGGGTTCTATCAAACAAAAGCTATCTGCCAAATATATTAATGTAACAGTTATTTTGGCATATTCGTGGTTTAATACCTGACAAATGTTTCAGATTTGGTTTTAAAAGCACCGTATTATTATGAAGAGGCAAACCAAACACCCACCCACATAAACATGTTATTGTTCCTCAGGATTTGGAGAATAAGCACAAAGAAAAAAATCTGAGGGGGGAAAAAAGGCTTTCTGCACTGTAATAACCCACACAGACACATCACGAGTGTTATTCAGGTGGATGTGACTGCATAAATAAGGCACTGTCCTGCCTGCCTTTGGGTACCCAGAGATTGCCATCCTTTTAATACTCATCCTTTTCTAATCTACATCAAGATGCAGGTTGTACCTCACCTTTGAAAAAATATATTTAAGTGGCAATGACAGAGTGATAGCACTGTTATCTGGAACTATAATTTGAGTTGGTATGCATGATAGCACAAATTGTGTGAAATGATGGGGTATTTTGGATAGCACTGTAAAGGTTTTATGACTGTAAGCCTACCCAAGTTCTGGCTGCGCTGGAAGCGTGGAGGCCACAGTTTGTTCGTATGGTTCCTTCCTGAGATCTGCAAAGAGACTAAATCATATAACAGGGATTTTCAGGGTTTGCTTATTCTTACCATGTTATTGTTAAGATTCGGTATGCATTTGAATACTAACATAGAGGAGAGCACAGTGCTGAGAAACGGGGAATATAAAGCACACCAAAATTCCTACAACATGCACGCGCATCTGCATTCACTTGTAGGCAATACTGCAGTGGCATAGACATAAAAATATATGGAAATAAATGGAAATAAAACAGTGGAAAGTGTATCCGAAGTACAGAAATACATAAAATACTTTTTATATTTTAATGAAATTTACTGTTAAAGGTGATATTTTAAAATGTTGACTATCATTAAAGTATAAATGAATAACCTGGGTTGGTACTGTAGAAAAATGTGTTATGCGTATGGATTTATTTTTAAGATCTCTGTGAGGCTGTTTATAAGAAATTCGCTATAAATTCTTCTTAAATGTAAAGACACACATATCTGTTTTATGTTCCTCTTCAGTGTTTTCTTGAGTTCCTTTAACTGATATGGGCTTAGTAATATAATGTAAAATTATGTGTAATATACAACAATCAGATGTCTCTATTCTTTTCATTTAACCTACTTCATATTTGTTTTTATTGCTCTTCTTCAAAGAAACCCCGTGAACATTAGGGAGCGTGGCTTAATCAGAACTAATTTGTATGATGACTTATACCTTCAGAGAGGATTTCTTCCTTTTTTGCAGTTGAATTAGAATTTTTATGTTGTTCCAAGGGAAAAAACAAGCCAAAAGGCAGGGCAGAATTTTATCCCTTACTGTAAAGTCGGGTGGTGGCACTGACTGTCACTGTTGGTGACCGAGGCTCTCTTTGCTCTCTACAACTTTTTACAGAGATGAGTCTCTATAACGTTAAATTTACCAACTTAATTGGAGAGATTGCTTCACTAAAGGCCCTGATGAGCAAACAAGCAGCTACCTGAAATGAACTAATTGGAAATAAGGCTGCTGCAAAACAAAAAAATGAGTCATAATGGTAAACAGTTTTTCTCTGTTTCCTCCTTTGTCTTTTTTTAACCATCAAGTTTAAAGCTTCTGCAGTGTTTTTTTTTCTACTTTATAGGAGACAACTGACATTCTGTGGTAAATGGAAGAAAGAGCAGAGCAGAACTGAAAATCCTCTAATGCACTGACACTAACTTGCCCTCTATTGTTGAAAATGAACAGGCAATCATGATTGTTCATCAAATGGCTCCTAATGCAGTTAAAGCATTCAGCTATAATTTCTCCTTGCATTTATAATTACTGTCATAGACTGCACACCTCAGTGAGCAGATTAAAGCTATAAACTATTTAGCCGTAGCTTTAAGATGAGGAACTTGATTTGTCTGGCAGCAGTTATTTGTTAGAGAGCTTGACACTTCACATAAAAATGACTCAACTTGATGAAGAACAATGCAGTTTAAGCAATGCAGTGATTTTAAATCAGTCATTATACCACGCCCTGTAAGAATTGCAAAGCAATTTGTTAAATGATATATAGGACACGCAGATAACTGTATGTGTTAAGTATACCAAAATAGAAGATTTTTTTCTTCCATGGATTTTATTTTCTCCTCCCCTCTGGAGCTGGAGGAGCTGCTCTGAACATCATGTTTTGCTATTAGCCAGTATGGGTGTTACACAGGCAAGGCCAATTGCAAGAATCAGTTGTCTGAAGCCACACATTAGAAGACGAAGCAAGGCAACAGGGACAGGCTCAGGTGGGCCTCTGTGCTGCAGTCCCTCAGCAGGGGATTGCCCCAGCTGCCCCTCCTCCCTCCAGTCCACCCTGGTGAAAGCCCAGTCCTTCCAGTCCTTGGAAATTTCTCACCATTCCCCAAAAGCAGCAGATCAGGAATTTTTGAAATTCAGCATTCTGAAAACTTGGAACTTGCCCTGCCCAACATGTTCTCAGTCTAGCACTCACCCTTGTAAATCCAGCAGTAAGAGTTTGCTCTTGGCTTCAGTAAGAGCTGGGTCAGGGCAGATCAGGGTGCATCAGCATGGATGCATCCATGCAGATTTACCTGCTTTTTATGAATACTACAGGTTGCTATTAAGATCAGTGTTGTCAAAATTGTATTAGCTCATGCAGCACACCAGGTTACCCCATATTGTTCCCAGGCACTGTATGAACATACAGGAAATGCCCCCAAAAGGCAGGAATTCTTCAAGGCACAAAGAGAAGCAACCTGTAAGTATTTTGACCAGATCTTAACTGACCTTGAATAGCACCTACTTCATCGAGCATTCAGTATTCATAAGGATATCAAAATCTTACCTTCTCCTTGCTGCATCTGATATTATTAAATTCTACAGCCTTCATAATCTATAGTGGAGCAGTGTTACCCAGTGAAATTTCAAAGGAAGAGGACACATTTTACACCTCGTCAACCAAGTAGTGAAGATCAATAACAGAAGGAAAAGACTGAGCAGCATCCAACCCTCAACAGCACCTTCCAATAAACATGTTGTTTAGCAGGATGATCACTCTGTGCAAATATGATGGAGCACAGATGAAAAATGAGGAAAAGTGTAGATATGGCTTTATGGGAAAAGAGTAAGAGATTTCTCTCTATTTATTGGGATAATGAACAGATAATTCATGATTATTAAGCTGTAGCACTCAGGCCTTATTCTGCCTCTCCTGGGCTGGGAGCTGGGTCTGTCCGTGCGTGGAGGTGGGATGTGTTGGTGTGGGAAGCTCAGCTCCATGCTGTGGTTCTCGTGCATCAGCGGAGCCACGCAGGATTCACAGCAGCAGATACTGCTCAGGACCCTGCCTGTGAGCAGAAGAATGGGGCAGAAGAAGCCACGCACAGCACAGAGCTTATTTCATAACTGTGACGGTGTTTCTTGTTTGAGAGCATCTCAGTTCCAGGAAAGGGGCAGCAGACTCTGGTTCTCAGCCCATGATAAGGCGTGTAGCATCAAGGCACTACACTGGTCACAGCCTCCAGGAAAGCCAAGGGGCCCAAGGCTCCATCCTGCCTGCTCTGGGGGGCTGTGCATTCCCAAGAGCACGAGCTGGTGGGAGGTGGCTGGAAGGCTCCGACACTCAGTTCTATGAGGGGTGTCCATCTCTGGGGCACTGCGCTGGCTCTGTTGGCTCCGAATGTGTGCGAAAAGTGCAGTGAGGACCAAGAGGAGGGTGTGCTGGGGGCATGGAAAGAGAGGGAATGGCAGCAGCATGCTGGGCAAAGGAGGGAGAGGTGGGGAAGGAGGAGGCTTGTTCCTTGCTGGAAATTTGCACGTTCTCTTTATTAAAACAAAACAATTCCTCCTCCCCTCCAAAATCCCTGCCTGCCAGCACTCAGCGCAGCTCCTCTGCCAGGGGTCAGCACATGCAGGATGGGGGAGGGAAGGACGGGGGAGTGGAGGAGGTTGTCATGTCTAATGAATACCCTGAATGTATCGAGATATATATTTTTTTCATTTCAGAAAAGGTTCCATTAAGAGGGAGACAGCCCTAACATGTGCTTTGGCCCCTCATCAGATTTATGAGTATTTGCTCTGCTCTTTAATAGGAAACTCTGCAGCAACTGCCACCTTGCCTGCTCTCCCTGAGATACACAGTGGCTTCTCAGGGAAATGCACTTCATTATTAATGTGAATTTGTACGTTTTTATGACACTGCTTGGGGGAAGGGGCAGGCAGAGATTTCCTGGTGATATATGCTCATTTCTAACCATTTATTGTCCCAGACAATCGAGGAACAATGATAAACATTGTTATAGAAAGTGGAGAGTGCCACAGTGACATTTTTTGAAGGGAAAGGAGAGGTGGCTGGAGTGGTTTTCATGTGGTTGCCCCCCTCCGGTGCCTGCAGCAGCTGCATCAGATCGAGTGACAAAGCGGTCCTGCTGGTGGCACATTGCCTCCCCACGCCTGCCCATTTCTGAGGCCAGCAACAACCCTTTGCTCAGTGCTTTGCTGAAGCAGAGGGGGTACAGAGGAAAGGAAGGAGTGCCTCTTTTGGGAAGCCTCTACTGCAAAAAAGTCACAAGGCTCAGAGTGAATGTTCAGTGTCCCCGGTGCCCCCTTGCCCTGGTAGTTTCTGATTTATTATTGATTGACCTGGCATGGAAACCCTGTGCATGCAGCAGCAGCTGCGAGACATCAAATCAGACCAGGAGCAGAATGGTGAGGGTGTGTGACATCGTTTACCAGAGCATTATCAGCATCTTCTGTTTTCTCTCTCTACTGCAAAGCTCGTCTGTAATTCACACAGCCAAGCAGGAGGCCTGGGAAGGGATGAAAATGGTGGGCTTGGGCTGCATTGGAGAACCAAAACAGGGTCACCCTAAAGAGAGATCAGTAAGGCCATGGCTTCCCTGTGATCTCAATTCTCCTGCCTCTCCCAGCAGTGCTCTGCAGGCCTGGTGAAGGTCAAAGTCAGGTTACTCTGTCTGTGCCAAAGCCCCAAAAGCCTTCGTGCATGAGGATGCTTTGCGGTTCCCTCTGGGATATCCTCTCTGCAGCACTACCAGCTAGAGCTTCCTCTGTGCCATCGAGCTCATAGCCTCCAGCTATAAGTGAACGACTGTGTTTGTATTCCATTCCCTAGCCCTGAGCATGCACAGTCCTTTGTAACAGGAGGTGCGCCCAGCAGCTGAGCACTGCTGAGACTTTCTTTATGACATTTTTCTGCTTTCCTCTTCAGACTGAATAGCAGTGAGGAAGAAAATCAGAATAGTCATATGGGGTTGGGTCAAAAAATCCCAGCCAGTGATATCAAGCCCCAAACCTAAGTTCCCCCTCCTTTTCCCATTCTTTTTTCCATGAGGGTTTCCCAGCCAGCAGTAGCAGGATTAGATTTCTTTCTGAACTGTACACAGAAGAGGAATTGCAGTCTTACTGCAGAATTCGTAGTAGCTTCAACCAGTAATTCAGATGAGACCAAACTACTTGTTCTGCTGTGCATGGACGATGCTACAGGGATCCCTTCTGGGTCTGCTTTCTGCTTCTTTTTTGTACACAAACAAAAGTGTTTTTCTCCTCCTGTTGTACAACTGTTGAATCCTAACTGCAAACTTGTTGTTTTCATGAGCTCATTTAATGAAAACTCCCAGCCATTCCCTGTTTCTAAAAAACTCCAAGTTTATACCATAAACCACAGGTTCCCTGGAATTGTGTCTCACTATGTACAAGCAATAACCTGACATAGTGCTCAGCTGCCAGCAGATACCTCCATCCCACATCTCCATCTCTCCACTTCTCTGTCTTGTTCCAAACCAAGGTTAGAAGCAATTCAGTGCACAGTTCCCTGTCTCTGCCCTCTGCTGCTCTCCAAGCAGTCTTTGGTTGTCACCCTGTAGCTGCATGCTGCACCACTTGCTGCAAACACAGCAATGGCTGCACAACAACAGCTGTATTTCGGAGATCAAGTCAAGCTACTGGCATTGATTCCTATAGGGACTGAGTGGCCACCGGCTTACTTTATAGGGCCATTAAGAGGATTGATGTTGCCTTTTAAGCACCTATTGATCTACATCCCAAGGGACATCGCAGAAGAGGCGTTCCACTGGGATGTGTGAATGCCATGTCCTGCTGCTGCCCACTCTCATGTAAACTGAGCACACCACTCCTACAAGTAAGGGCAAATCTGAATGCTTCCTTCGTGCTTCCTCAGCTCAGGGGCAAACAGCTGTGTGTGATTCAGTCCTCAGCAAAGCTTTCCCCTAAGCTGGACATACAGACAGATAGGCTGTGGGTGGGCTTCCAGGTCAGTAACTCACTTTGTAACCTAAGGAGCCCTAATCTGTTGGCCGAGGTTTTTTATGGTGCAAGACCCAGGTTGTCATCCAGAGAATAGACGACGGGGGAGGTAATTCTGTTTATTTGATCAGTGTATATTTAAAACGTTGCCTATGCTCCCAGGAATTATGTGGAATTCTTCTATAAATCACAAACTCACCAAAAAAAAAGAAAAAAGAAAAAAGAAAAAAGAAAAAAGAAAAAAGAAAAAAGAAAAAAGAAAAAAGAAAAAAGAAAAAAGAAATCTTTCAGTATTTTTCCAAAGAGATTGGGGTGAAAGTTCCTATACTCATTTTTCATGTCTGCAAAAAAAATATCAACACGAATGATAAGTATAGCCAAAAAGAGTGTAAAAGCACACCCTGTCATTTGTTTTCCATGTGCCATATGTTTTCTGAATCCTGCACCTCCCACATACAAATTGCACGCAATAATGTGGGGTGCACACATTACTCAGGATTATTTAGTTAAGCCCTGCCTATCTGAGGGAATTAACTTAGATAAAGTCAAGCCACTGTGCTTTGTTTTGTGTTTTTTTTTCTTATTCTGGATTCATAGAGTAGAAAATTAAAGATCCCACTGTGCCAGGCTTCATGTCATTTGGTTTTAATTTAATTCATCTCTTCAATTCTCTGTTTCTCCTTCTCTTTGAGTATCATCAGTAGGTGGTCCAAGCATCAACCAGAAGATTTACTGGCAAGAGTAAATGTATGAATGCTATGAACACATTGTTTTTCTGATATGATTTAATGACCTTTTTGGCATTCCCATGGCTGTTGAAATCTTCCATAATAATTCCCCTTGGCAGGCAAAGCTCCTGTTGATCAGGTGAAAGCTGATGCAAATGTCAAATGTCAATAAATTTGTAATCCATAAATGTAATACTCAGTGCCAGAGTGAGACAGGGTTAAACAGAGTGCAGCAGCAGACACCTAAGGTATGAGCTAAATCTTCATATTGTGAACAGAAAATAGGAAAGGAGTATCACCTCCAAAAGGTCCCTGTAGCCAAACTCTTCTCCTCACTCCCTGTTCTCTCTGCATGTTTTCTGAATTGCTGAGCTTTGACAAAAGAGGTTGTGATTGCACTCGGCAGCATGAGGCTGGGGGTGCAGGTTCTGCCCCTTGATCTCTTGTTGACTCGTTGTGTGAGGCTGGGAGTGAACTTCTCTGTGTTTCCAGAGGAGCTCTTTCCCATTGCAGAGGTTTCAGAGCCATCAGAGTTTGATCCTGCAAGCAATCAGTTATGCAAGATATTCTGCAAATTAACAAGACCACTTACATAACTTAGGTGTTGCAGGAATGAGTTGTGGCTCATTTGTAGTTTTAAGATGCTTGAAAAGGGCGAGCCATGTTTGAAGCCTGATTTTATATACAATAAAGACATAAGAACAATCACATAATTTCCCAAGAGATTTTCTTGAGGGCCCTCTGCTTTGACCTTTGGCTCTGAAAAGCTCTGGTTTGTTTGACATTGAAAAAAAGCAAATGTGTGAATGCAGTGCCACGAGCATTTGCACTTTGAGCATGCTGGGGCTGAACACAGCTGAACTGGAAAAGACTGCAGCAGCTAATGTACTGGGAAAATATAACAGAGGCATTTACTTAATAACTCAACTAATTCCTTTAGCTCACCTTGTAGAGATTTAACCTTTGAATGAGAGAGTCCCTAGTTCAAAATCCTACGTCTCCTCTGTCCTTGTGTTAATTTTTAAATTATATATCATTGTTGAGAGGCCCTTGTGTTGAGCATTACAGGCTATTTTTCATGTCTAAACTGGGGAATTATAACTGAACATTAGCTACTGGCTATAAATCACACGGAACAAAGTGGCATCTGCATCTACTCAGTAACAAGAGCAGGAGAAATGCAACTTACTTAAGTTGAGACAGGAAAGAGGACACAGGCGCAGCAACAGAGATAATTGTGACTGGGGAGAACTAATGGTTCTTCGAGCCGCGTGGGGCTGTGCAGCCCTGTGCTCAGAGCTCCACAGCCAGTGCTGTAAGTGCACGGTCACAGCAGGAGCTCAGGCAATTTGCAGGGGAAATGCGGAGCTGGAAGATATTTCACACACCCCTGCAATGCCACCTAGCACGCTGCTGGTCACGGCAGGCCAGCTTCGGAGTCAGGGAGGGCTTTTTCAGAGCCTGGAAATTGCACTGTTTTGCTCTCCCCATCCCCATCCTCCATCAGCAAGCATGAGTGAGCAGTGTCCACAACTCGCTCTCCTTGGGAAATGTTTTTATTTCTAATTATGGCTAAAGCCCAGGTGAGGAGGAGGCAGCACAGCTGTCAGCACAGCAATCCATAGGGCAGTGGGTCTGGGCTGTGCAGCTCTGCCCACTGCTCTGCTCAGGGCAGGAGCACTGCAGTGCCTGTGCCTTCCTGAGCAGCTCGGCAAAGGTACAGCACTATCTTAAAAGCCAGCAAGAGAAGCTTAACCCAGTGTGGTCTCATTCTTGCGTTTGTCTCTGCTGTCCTTTACTTTGGTACTGCCTTTTTTTAGTTCCCCGAACTTTGAACAAAGCTTCCATGATCTCTTGTGTCTTCACTGGGGCAAGACAAAGCTGCCTGCATAGTTTTGGGGGCCACACGCTTTCATTTGTACAGTGGCAGCCAGCAGAGTTTCTTCATAAACTGCTGCACCAAATGCAGAAGGGGCTCAAGGTGAGCTCTGCCTGCATTGCGTCTCGAAAGGAGAACAGAGCTTCACAAAGAGGTCCCCAAGCAGTTGGGTTTGTTCTGTTTGTGCAGTGCTGAGCACAACGAGTTGCTGGTCCAGGCTCCAAGTGGCAGTAATGGCAGTAGGTGTTTTGCTGATTAGAAGTAAACTTCAGGACATTCTTAAAAGCTTTGCTTTAGGGGCCTATGTCTGGTGCATTTATTAGGCTGTTCAGCAGTAATTCAGACGGCAGAGAATTGGTTAGGACCTGGTCTATCTAATTGTGTGTCTAAATCATAGTTGCGCCGTGATTCAGAGGTACTAACATTACAGTCTGCACCGAATGGCTGAGGTTATATGGTCAGATTCCTGCAGATGGTCAGTTTGTACCATAAAATTTAAAATTACAACTTGCTCCATAAAACTACTGCCTCAAATTTATTATATATTGCGGCACAACAAGCAAATTAATACTAGATGCAGTATATGCCCCGACATTAATGTGAACAGAGGATGAAATATTCTCTTCCCAGCTCATTGGTACACATTCCCTTCAGAGCACCAAGGAAGGCACCAGGAGTGCAGCCCCGCGTGGTGCAGTGCCAGCCTGGGGGTGGTGGGAAGGACGTCACAGCCCAGCATGGGGACACTGCATCCACCCCAGCACGGGGACATCGCACGCACCCCAGCATGAGGCCCCGGGGCTTTCAGACCTGCAGTTCTGCTCCGTATGCTGTGCCTGCAAGAGCTGAGCGCTCAGCAAAATCTTTTTATTATTCGTCATAAAGAATCACAGCTGTGAAAAGCAAACTAGGGAAGGGGAGTGGGAACAGGCAAGCGCGCTCCCCTGGACCGGTGTAAATCAGGAGCAGCTCCTCTGTAGGTCTGCTGAATTACGCTGCTGTCACTCCGACATCAGCCCAGAATCAGCCCCTTTACCTGCAAGAGATGAGTGAAATATCTTACAACTGTGTGTCCAGGAGCCTGCTAAGCTTCTTGTAGAGTTGCTGTCAGTATGCCCAGGGCAGAAGCATATTTTTTTTCTTACTGTTGTACATAAGGGCTCTGCTGCAGCCGACAACATGAAATGTGTTAGTTCGGTTTGTTCAAAATGGAGTGTGTTTGTTAAGTGTTGCCTCTTTGATGTTGTGCTGCCATCTCCATCTTTGTCATCATTGCCCATCTTTTTCAATCTAATGAACTCAAACCATCAGTGCAACTTAAGTTCGGCTGTCTGTTCTTGCATAGTTAATATTAAAAATGTACTAACAGTGTGGCTGCGAAATCAAATTATGCACATAAATATGCTGGCATAGCAGAGGAGGCGGCAGAAGCTGAAGTTAGCAACATTGATGCCAGTTCACATTTGCAAATCAACCGTCAATCTGTCATTAAACATGTTATCAAATGATGATAAGTGTATGCTTCTTGCTTGCATTGGCGCGCTTATTCCCAATGTTGATGTGCATTAATGGGATAATGTGCATTAACATAGTCTTGCTTGGATGAACACAAAACATTTTTTATCCGTCTTAGTTTGTTTCCCCCTGTGGCCCCCAAGTAAGTGTTTTGTGTTATCAAATTGCCAAAAAATGGGAAAACATATTACTTTTAATTAGCAAAAATTTTGAGTCGTTCTTTTTTTTAAAATTTTTATCCAGACTCTCCTGTGTGTTGTCAGTGGAGGTGGAGGGGACAGAAGAACATTCCCTTGCCTTCTTTAAGTAAAACGATTAATGTCAGAAACTCAGAGGCTGACAATTATGCTCTGTCTTAATGCACTGGCCTTTCATCTGCAGCCCTTGCTTTTGACACGAGTGATGGCTTCAGTTCAGCGATATGAAAGGCAGGAAAGGAAATGATCTCAGGCATTCCCAGCCCATTGTGCGCTGCTGTACGCAGACATGGCAAGCAGTCCTGTGCTGGCTTCAGTTTGTGGTTTTGCATGCGAGTCGGCAGCGGCTGTACCTAAAGATGAAACAAAAAGCTGCAGAAGAGCACGGCTGCTCCAGGAGGGAGTGGAAGGAGCTTCCCACCCAACGCCCGGCGCTGCCACCGCTCTGCGTGATGCCGCTTACGGCACGCGCTGACAGTGAGCTTCCTGGCAGTGGAAAAAAATCCCAACGCAAAGTGGTGGAAGACATAAAACCATAGGGAGGGTCTGGAGACCATCCCATGTCACAGGGCTTCCTGCCTCCCAGCCCTGCCCGCAGCGCCCGCCAGGCGAGGGCTCAGCCCTGGGGAAGGCGCATTGCCCTGGGAGCCATTTCAGTAAATATGAACATTTGTGGTGGTGTTTGTTTGTTTGTTTGTTTGTTTGTTTTAATTGCTTCTATTCAGAATTGGGTTTTTTTTTCTACCCAGACACAATTCAGAGCTTTTGGAAAAGCTGAGGTGGAACTCTACCAGAGCAGGAAAGGCATCTGCTGGTCTTTTGTTCTTCTGGGACTTCAAGGTTTTCAAACTCTTTGAAAAGCAAATGAATCAAGGTTCTTCCCACCCTTTGGAAAAAAGCTGTTTTAAATCTTCTTGTATTTATGCAAGGGGGGCAAAATCGTGATGATCTACCCAGGTTTTTTACAGTAAAACAGCAATATTAATGAAAAACAGCCTGGATAATGTCTGGTCCTGTTCAAAACACCACGACTTATTCCAGGACTTTTACTAGGCATTACTGGTAGTGTTATCAAATCAGGCTCAAGAGTTGCCTTAAAGGAAAGTCAATCATTTAAAGCGTTTTATTTTTAGTTTATGAGGTGGAAAATAAAACTCCTTCTAAAACTTTTATGATAGACATCATATTATTTACATGTCCCTAAAATAGCAACTATTTCTCATACAATAAAAATGTTTATAAATTACTTTTAGTCTCTGTTTATGAGTGCATTTAACATCCAAACATGGCTTGAGCTTCGTCCCGAACCTAAAAAAATCAGAGCTAGTAGAATAACGACTTTGTACATTTGAATGTTTTGGTAAACGGGTCAAACTCTTGATCACTCTTCCTTTTTTTTATCAATCTAACAATGCCATTATCTGTAGGCATCTTATTCAGGTCTCTGATTTCTATTATCTAGGTGATTTAAAGGAAAATAATAGGGGATAATTATTGATTTTTTTTAAATTGTTTTGATTTTTGAAAAGCCTATTATCGCTAAATTGTGGGTACAGCAGCACAAGTTTTATACTCATAAAACTCTAATAGCAGTAATTGCATTCCTATTACCTGTAGCTTCAATGAGACCTCATGTTTTCTACTTCTACACCAAAGATCTCGTCTTCTCATACAGAGAGCCTGAATTTTAAATTTGTTTCTTGCTACACATTCATTACTGGCAAAATTTACCCAGTAACACTTTTTTTTACAGCTGTGTAGCTTTATGTTGCTTCTACTCCATGAGCTGCCTTGAAATTAATTTGTCAAACATTTGTTCCCACTGCTTAGGGAAGGTTCCTGATCAGATGAGTGGACCAATTTGTCTTGGTGGAGAGGTGCCAGGAATCAGATGGCTTTAAAAAGGCTGTGAGTGGGGGGCTCCTGTAAGGCAGCTCAGGTTAGGGTCATGCAGGTGACTTTTTATATCACAAACAGCATCTGGACAACTGGTGGGTGAAAGGCGTCTTGCCGTCTCCCCCTCCATGATGACTTTGAGACAGACCTTCCTGGAAGCTCTTCATTGCCAGTGTCCAATTCTTTCTATTTTTGGCATTTGGCATGCAGCAGATCAAGGTATAAAATGGGCATATCAAAACTGAACCCAGATCCAAAATCCCAGCTACATCATGATAGTGTCTGGGAGAAGACTGGGTCTGGGTTTCATCTTCACTACTTCAGTCGGTCTCTGCTTTGAACAGATGCATTCATCAGCTGCATTAATTTACCAATTGTCATTAAGCAATTTAAAACAGTGGGATGCTGGGTTGTTCCTTGGTAGTCATTTGTCAAAGGAAATGTTGAAAGTGGGAATTAGAAGTAACAGAGTTATGCTGTTCTTCCTCTTGATTCTCCAGTCTTTATGCTTCATACTGCATATTCTCCTATTATCTTAGGCTAACTTTGGAGTGTTTGTCAGTTTTTGAAAATGGCAAGTAATTAGTCAATATGTTTTCACCATATGTATCAAGCTCAGTAAAGAGGCAACCATTGGCCTTTGTCATGGCACAGTAAGCGTTCGTTTTCTCAGCACTTCAAGTTATGCTGAGCGTGTGGTGAACGCCAAAGAATTTAATGAGGAATTTTACAATGAAACATTTGACATAACAATTCACTGTTCAGCTCAGTTCACAAATTTGGGACGAGGCCCCGTTTCAGATTTCATCAACTTGTGCTGTTCACACTCGAGGTCTTGCATGAGCTGCATCTCCCCTGCCTGGTGCCCTGAGCAGAGAGCAAAGAGGCTGTGCAAAGGGTGGATAAATTGTTACTGACTCAATGTGGTCCTGCTTTGCATCTTCTTGGCACAGATGCTGTGTACAAGAGGGAAGAATTCTTGAAACCATGTTTCCCTTCCAGACGGCCTTAGTGCTTACCCCAAGCTAGTAAGTGCACTCTTTCCACGGAGAAATTCTTGCTTTGAGGCTTCCACTGTTGCTGTCAACGTTCTATAAAATATAAAAAAAAATCAGATCTGATCTTAACACTGCTGATAAAAAGTGTCATTTGCCCCGATTTTACCTTCTGAGCAAAAATATGTGCAGTGCTTGTGGAGAGAGAGAGGATAGGCAGCAGCCCTGCCGGGGCTCTTGGGAATCCTCTATTTCAATTATTTGTGGAACAGGTTTTTACATTCTTCACTGGCTTTCCTTAGATTTACAAAAAGAACTTCTGAGCTCAGAGTCAATTCAGTGAGCTACAGGTGTTTTGTTTAACACTTTGGGGTGTATGCAGTAAATAGCCACAAATATGATGGCATATTGTTTTACTGCGGTCGTGATTTAAATATAAGTAGCATTGCTACTGAAGTCAATAGGACTTTCTCCCGAGTATGTTTTGCAGAGTATGGTATGATTAGAATATGACAGTTAATAGTCTTGTTTATGTTATTATATTTAATGAATAAATATATCAGTCTGTACGTCAAATTCGGTTTTGTTTATACTCTTTAATTCTAGTCTTATCTCCCCTAGATGCATGTTATATCTTTTAATTTTATAATTATCCACTTTATTCATGTGTGACACTACAGAACTGCCACTTATATCCTATGAGACATCCAAATGCAAACAGATGGAAGACAAGCATCCATTAGGAAATTCAGATCTGGATCTGAATCCAGCTCCTTATTTTCAAAGACCTCCACACTCAGCCCAGGAACTTGGTTGAGCTGCTGTAAGAAGGAGCAGCAGTTGCAGAATGGGAGTCTACATAGCATATGTAAACACAAACTGCCAACAGGGACTTTACATGATCCTCCAACTAAATATTACTTTCTTCCTCTTGAAGGAGACCTGTTCTTTAAAGGCAGAGAGGGAACACTTCTCACGTTGGTCTTCTGAAGTCTTTCAAAAGAGGAATTCAAGGTTTATTGGGCAGGAGAGAGAGAATGGAAACATAAGCATAACTTCACAGCCGAGTGATTATAACACTTGGCTAGAAGGAACGTCAGTCCATGCTCCAAGGACCATTTTAACTTGACTGAATTCACAGGACAAAATACTTTCACTGTCCTTGCATGTGGAGGCTCAGGGTTTACCTCTCCCAGGTGAGCAACCCCAGGAGGCAGCAGAATCCTGCTCCTGTCGGCCTCTTCTCTCTCAGCTGGAGGTTCAGTTTCGCAAAGCTCCTAAGGACCAAATGGTCTGTGTCCCTGCACCAGTGCTGGGCACTCTACATCCTGAGAAATCCATCAGCCAAACGATAGTTCTAGAAGAGCAAATTCCAATTTGCTTGCTTAGGAATCTCCTGGTGTGTCTAATTACTCATAGTATAATGATGAAAAGTTTAGTAAAACATCTTGGGTGTTACATGTATAGGATGACAGCATCCACAGGATTCTGCATGTTCTCCTTTAAAATTTTTCTTTCTGTCTGTTGATGTAACACGAAAAATATCTGCTGTTGATGCTGTTTCCAAAAGGCAGTGCCTTCTTTTATATCCAGTAGCCAAAACCTGTGTGAGAGCAGGCTGGGAAAGGGGAACACCCATGTATAAAACCACAGCGCAGAGCAAGTCGCTGGGATTACAGGGGAGCAGCTGGCAAGAAGAGACATGTGCAGCCAGATAATAACAATTTAAAAAAAAAAGCTTGTGATTCCGCAGGTTTCTGAAAGCAGTGTCAGTGCTTAGCATGTTTGTTTTTTGTTTTGCATCTTCTTGATTGCTATATTTATTTGCTGGGCAGTATTTCAGCCTGTTAGATTTTGAAAGCCTCCCTCACCTATTTCATGAAAAGAACTCCTGGTAAGTGGCCGCAAAAGAGTCACCCCTGCAAAGCAGTCATCTGAGGAAGGGAAAATCTGCTCAGGAATGTGGCACAGACAAAGTGAATACTTTTCCCAGTTAGCACTTGAAGAAGAAAATATCATAATATTTAAACCAGTTTTGAAAACTTTCCATGAAAATAGGGGAAGGGAAGAAAAAAAAACCACAAAACACTGGTTGCATACAGAGAGAGGCCAAAGAGGGTTCAGTTACCATAGAGATTATTACTGGCAATTGGTACTCAACAGCAGATTGGGATCTGTTAGCAATATTTTTATTAATATTTTCTCTTAATTGGTTATTTATGTATTTTGGATCCATCTCTGTGCCGAGCCCAGATTTTACTCTTTACCTGTCACTCTTTTTGACATGAAGCAGTATTGGCTGTGCCAGATATCAGGCGTTCCCTCGATTTGTAAACACTGGCGTGGGTCACGAGTACCAGAATGATAAATAACACGTGGACAAGTCCCTGTGCTTGGCTTTGGATGGCAAAGCGGGGGGAGAAGCATCACAAATGCTCTCAGTCTCTGCAAGCCTTCACCAGAAGCACTCTTCCGTGCAAACCCTTATTGCCATTATAATTATGACAATTTTTTGTAGGTACAACAGAGAGGATTCAGAATGCCTTTTCCCCTTTCAATTTTCCCTCGTGTGTATGCAAGCCCAGTCATTTAAGACGTGCCTGTTCCAACGCACAAACTGGTATTTAGAAAATACCCTGTTGTGAAGCATTTCCCTCCCCTCCCTGTCTTCCCTTCCTAAAGGATCGTCCTGTTGCCTGGGTGTGCTGCAGCAAATGGAAACAACTCGCATCTTCATCGCCACTCCAGCAGAAATATGTTGAAAGGCCCATGTTAAATTAAAGGACTTTTTTAACCAATCAGCTGCTACAAACTGAATTCTAAATTTTTTAGAGAGTGCCCCGTCCTGAACTTAGCCAACATTAAACACATTTTAATGTGTTACCGGACTGTTACCCCATAGGAGTGCTGCTGGCAGCCCACCGGGTTTCCATCTCCTTCCCCCTCACTTCTCCAGCTTTGGGGTCCCAGCAGTGGGGAATGGGCCCAGGGGGGGCTCTCAGCCCCACACAGCGCTTTAAGAGAGATGGAAAACGAGGAAAGGAGAGACGTGGCTTTTCTCCTCTCATCTCCTTTAGTTATCATGATCTCAAGGGTTATCTGAAATGATACTAGGCTCTGCATTTCAGATGGAAATGTGATTTTCCAAGCTGATGGTGTCACTTTAAGTAAACAAAGTTAATTCTGCTTCCTGCTGCACAAGGCCTAATCTCATTACCCAGACCACAAGTAGCAAAACAGAAAATATTCCCAACTGTCAAAAGAACTTAAAATGAAGGTGGGGATTGTTTTTATCTTTTGTCACCCTTAGCTCTGCCCAGATCCCTCAATGCATGTTAATTATCACATCAGATCTATTGAAACCTATTCAGATCCCCCAGCCTCTGCTTGTGGCTCCTCTTTCATTCGATGCACCTATAGAATAGTAGTACTTATGCTGCATCTTCCCCTGTTGTAAACCCCAAACAGCCCCTCTGGGCTTACCAGAGTTCTTTGTGGGTTACATAAGGAGCAGAACCAGGGAACTGCTGACTGAATGCTGCAGTGCTGCTCCAGCCTTAGGCAGGAGGGAATCCAAGCAGGCTATGGAGTGATTCTCAGCTCATCTCAAACCAGCCCCCGATCAGAGGAGAATCATTCACACAACCCTGCAACAGTGTTTTCCACCCCCTCTTCATTTAAAATGACCTTTATGTGATGAGAACGTCTGCCTTGCTGAGCCTTAATTGCTTAATTAGAGAACCAGGTTCTCTATTAGGTAAATGTTTTTTAAAATCCTGTATTTTTTTGTATGTATGTTGTTTCTTTCATTTTAAGTTCATCAGCAACATTTTAAGAGCTTCAAAAGGGCACGTTGGAGTGGATGTAGTTTGTTAGTTATATTTACTTGTTTGTTGTTTGAAGGTTTTGTTTCTCTCTCTTAGCCTGAGATGTATTTACAGCACAAATGGCTCCCTTCAGGAGTTCCACTGCACTGCCTCACCTGCACACCGCTGTGCAAAACAGGGAGGGGAAAAGAAGGAAAAAAAAGAAAGAAAGAAAAAAAAGCTGCCTTTCATTGAACAGCTGTTACAGATTCTGGGTGTGATTGGGAGTTTATTTATGGGCAGGTGCCTGGGGGCCTAAAGAAGTGTTCTGCCTCAGCTGTGGAGGTCCTAGCCCACGTCCTCCCTGACCGCGGTAAGTCCTGCATTCCTCCTGCTGCCTTTTGCAGCTGGTTGTGTTTTGTTTTCTGTTATGTTTGATTTTTGAATATTATCTTATTTTTGTGGAGGTGTTTGTGAGGTCTGTTCAATCAATCTGTTGCTGTAGGATTGCTTCTGACTGTGTGGTTGGTGGTGGTTTTAAAGAAGTTGACTGATGCATTTGTTCTGGAAAGTTCTGTGGGTTTTGCCTTGGGCTGGCTTGTTTTTTGGGTAGTGTTGTTGTGTTGATGCACTGCTCTGAAAGCAGAGGGCTCCAGAGGTGATTTGTATAGATGCTGATCACAGAGATAAGTTAGAGCAAAATAGTATTTCTGAAATAGCTCTTGGGGTTGGAGCAAATGTGCTCATGCCAAAACCTCTGCTGCAGTGCTGGGGTGCTGCGAGTGGCCATGGGGCACCAACTTTAGAGGAAATCCAGTAAGGTGCCAAAGCAGTTGCAGATATTTCTCGCCAGCACCAAATGTCCTCTTGCTGTGCTCTTTTTAAAGTAATACCTTACTGGAGGATGTTATCATAAAAAGTGAAATGGTGACTAGAAAATGGACTAGAAGTGAGTTCAGGCAGGACTGGCTATTAAATTATTTGGCCTGCTTGTAGTGGCAGTGAGAAAGTTTGGGCTCTGTTCATGAAAGGGCCTTGAACTCGTTGTTGGTGTTTTGGATTGAAGGAATCTCAAAGGCAGCTTGGCTGACCCTTCCCTTTTTGTATTGCTCCAGTAGCGCAGCTCCTCGTGGCTGGCTGTAATCGTGTTCCCATTGCTTCCAGCACAGTGCAGGATGGCAGTGAGAGAAAACTTGCAACCTGTGGAGCTGTGGGGAAGGGAGGAAGCAGCACTGCTGTTCTGATCTAGAGCATGTGTGAGGGGAAGTTAATGGCTGCGCTGAATAAGAAGCCCTGAGGAGTAAAATGAAACCCATTGATATTTGAGGAAATAGGGCTGCAGGACAGGCAATAAGCAGCCTTCTCCTCTGGCACCCCTGAGCACCCTGAGTTACCTTCTGGACTTGGAAAGATCTCTGCTTACGTTCATTTCAGCCTAGTTGCTTTTAAGGATTGCTGTTCTGCCCAGATTTCAGGAGTGTTATTCATCTGTTTGCTAATATGAATTCAGCTCGTGGCAAGATTTAATTGCAAAAGGTGATATGGCTTCTTTTTGAGTAGTTGCGTGTGGTATTTTGGGCAGGCTTTCTCTACTCAAGCTCTGAGCCAACAAAGAGCCAGGTGGCTGCGTTGGCATGGTGCTGAGTGCTACGTAATAAATCTGATGAGGGTTTATTAGCTTGGCACCACACTCCCTGAATTTTAAGGGGTTTGGATGAGTTCTGGCTGGCATCCCATTGGGTCAGACATACCCCTTGTTATATGTGCTGAAGGTAACAGGGGAGCATGCAATGCTGGTCTTGCTGATCTGCAGAATTCATTTGTCCTAATACCTCTGCAACTTGGAAGTTAGCATTTTTTATATTTAAATTAAAAAAAAAAATCTTGTGTCACTTAAGTATGGAGAAAGGAGCGAAGAGTTCACTTTGAAGTGGGGCAGGACGTTTGTGTGTGTGGCCAGAAGTAGGACTTGCAAATAATTGATGCTTACTAGCAAAGGCCAAAAACACTTAGAAATGATCTATGTTTAATATATTTGTTGTAGCCCAGGGTCATATGGGGATATGACTTTTAGGAAAAAATGGATAGAACTTGTAGTTTTGAAAATATGTATTTTACTGTAGGGCATTTTCAAAGGCTTTTTTATTGCCTGCATCCTCTCTTTCACTTCCACGTTTCATTTTCCATATATTATTCACGATGTCTATCCTAATAAGTTTTGGACCAAGCCGTTGTTCTCTGTTAATAGTTTGTCACAAATAGCATTGCCTGGATGTGCTTCTCTGACATCCTGTGCTGACTGAGGTGTGACCCCAGGAGCAGGACTGTGAAGCCCATTGTGAGATTTGTTCCCCCACTTGCGAGTTCCTCCTTTCTACCTGAGCCCTGCTCAAAGCATTGAGAAGAGCTGGGTGCTGTCACAGCACTGCTATGGTTCCTGATGAGGAAGACTCAGAACTGGAATAGGGGCTAAGCAGCCACACTACAGGAGCCACCATAACTGGTTTCAGTTTTGATCCATGCTATTAAGGCAGATAAATATAAATTTGGGAGAGGCACATCTGCAAACACTCACAGAGGCACTGCAGGCACTGTGTGTGGGGCAGAGAAGAAATTAGTGTTCACTGTGCTAAATGGCTGTGTTTTCTGCTGCAGGTTTCCATACAAGCATTTTTCATGGAGTGGTTATGGGCAGCTCAGGCCCTGCCTGATGCTCAATGTATGGCGATCAAGTTTATGCAAAGTGTTGATTTTCTTAATTTTAAGTATGTTCTTTTATACTTTAACTCTTACCTTCATTCTGCAATTTTCCTCTCAAAAATCAATTGTTTTATTGACTGATTAATTTTCTTCAATGCCAGAGGACCTTCAGGTGGGATGTAGTCCCCATCCTTGACCCTTCTGCCATCAGCTGCAGGTGGGACAGCAAACCTGCTGCATGTAATGCAGTCAGTGCTGTGGTTCTGCCTTTATTCTCCTCCTTTCCTTCTCTTTGGCTGTATATCCTGATTTGCACATAAATGTCTGCATTCAATCCAGGCTACTTTTTTTTTTTTTAAATGAATTAATTTCTGAGAAAAGTCTGACCAAACTGCATTACAAAGCAGCTCAGTCTGTGCAGCACATGAGCATTATCAGGTTACATAGTTATGATCAACAAACAACCATTTGGGTGTTTAAACAGAAGAGGAATATTTGTACTTATTTTCCTTCTCATGTCATAAGAAGCTTTTCTGAGACCATAATATCCTCTTAAGGCAGAACAGTGCTGGCGACAAAGTGTCTGATTGGATCTGTGATCTGATCATTTCTGATGAATGGGAAGAGAAAGACAGAATTTCTTTTTACTGCTTGTATCAGACTGCTCTCAGTACCTTCAGTGGTGGAATTCACTCCTGGGGACAGGAGCGCAGAGTTCAGGTTAAGATTGGTGACAGGACCCAATCCTCTGCAGGTGCTCCCACTTTCACTGCTAACTGGAGTTCTCTGCCTGAGAGTTATGCTATTGTAACAACTTGTGTTGCTGGAGTAAGCCACAGAAACATCCATTTGTTGAGTAGTATACATATGCGCATTAAAACAATCTCTTCACAAAATGTCCATATTACTTTGTTTTTTCCTTTGGCGTATTTTTCCCTGCTTTTTAATGGAATATCTGATTTATGATTGCAGTGCTGAAAGCTGTTAGCTAGTTGAGAGCTTCAGACCGAGCAGGAGTCAAGGATGGCTCTTTTTTGTAACTCCATCTTCCAAAGTCTGCTGTAAATGCAAATAGTGAAAGGAGATGCCCCGATGTGAAGATGCTGATATTCACATAGTATAGGAAGTGCCAGCGTGCTATGTGTGAAATAACTTCATCACAGGCCATTTTGTAAGCTTTCTTTAGCAGAGAAAGTTTCCCCAAGTAAAAATGTGTAAATTCTGTGCAAAATTGAGACATTTGGAGTTGGGGGGTTGGGGTGGGGGAAGGAGAACTAGTTGCAATTGCAAACTTGTTTCCTTCCAAGTTTTCTTGCTACAGCTTTTGTAGCTGAACAAAGGAGCCAAGCGGAGGTGCTTGTCTATGGGCAACGTGTATTGCAAACCCCGCCGAGCCTTGCTGGGCTCTGGCCGTCAGCCCTTTGGCAATACCAGACTTAGTTTTAAGCTTTATTTAAATATTTGCTGAGCTCTGAGGCCTGATCCTTTCCTCATGCCGTTTTCAATGAAGCGGTTTCTCTGACTTGCACTTCTTACCCCTGACTACAGGCAAGAGTGGAGCCGGGACATGTGGCACTATATCTAAAGATCTATCAGATCTCTCAATTAAACAAACACGTTGTTTGAAGTTGTTTAGCTGTTTCTAGAGCAAAGCAAGAACTTCAGAGAGAATGCTTTGACAATTAGTGAGGAGGAATCTGGTTTTTGCCTTCTCCCTGCCTTTCCACCCTGTCCCCCTTCCTCTTTTCCCTATTTGACTTTTCTGTTAATTTTTTTTCCAAGGGAAATTTTAAAGTTAAGTCTACAGTGAAACCTTTTGCCAACACAGTAATTTTGGTTAGGGGTGTTGTTCTTATTTTTTATAGCACTTCTATGTTGGCTCAACATTCAACATAGGTTCAGCTGTATTTAAAAAAAGAAAAAGGGAATTGCTGATACAGCTGATTTCATTGAGGGAACTAGTAAAAACTCAACTGCCACAAACTCTCTTTTAGCAGGACAAGCTGCATCTGTGTGAGTGGGCTTTGGTGTAGCTGTAGCTGTAAAATGTAGGGTTGGCCAACAGCATAACCGTCACAAGCAGTGCTGTTGAAATGTGCTGGCTTTGAACTTATTTGGCCTCCATATGCTGAAGAAAGGATGGCTGTAGCATACTAAATTCACAAGACTGAAACAAGCCTCATAGTGATTAAATCCAATTCCCTAAACATAACTTAGGCAACTCCCCAACTTGACTTCTGTAACTTAATCTCTTATAGTAAAAAATACAGCTGTGCTAAACAGAAAATCTGTGGCTATTGCTCTGCTGCCCTCTTTGATTATATTATTATCAGAAGATATCATTCCAGCATGCCTTGGTTTCACAGTCTGTGAAACAAGCACCCATCTATGTCTCAGTGCTGTAAGGCTCAGGTGCTTGGCTAGGGAAGTGTTTTGACATCTTGGTGCACAAAGGGTACAGGCAGAGTTGCTAACACCAGATGAAGAGGACTCTGGCCATTTTGTACTTGTGAAACAGTAGCACCATTTACTGGTTTTGCTGGAGAAATTCCATCCAATGAACCCAGGCAATGGTGTTTGGCTTCTGTTGTCATTATAACTATTTCTTGAGAGCTAGGAAGATGTACTCCTCCTTTACACTGCTTACTGTAGCCCAAAGGATCAAAGATAAGGATTATAATGGCTACGTTCAGGCAGAGGATTTGTTGATTGGGATTTATCCTTTTAAATATGTGTAAGTCATAGAAAGCTTTGCAGTCAGAAGTATTGACTTCATTGATCCATGCCAAGAGCAGAAGAAATGCATGTGGGTTGAAGTGGAAAGGCTGTGTGAGATGCTTATAATAAAGATGTTATCTGATAAATAAGATATTGCTTTATTCCTGACCAAGGAAAATTAGAAATTGGGACTGTAAGTACACCAGTCAGTTCATTTGAAGTTAAGTGTGGCTGTATTTGTCTTAGGTGATCAATATTCAGTATTAGGACCTTATGTTCCTGTTTCTGGTCAAATGAGATAGCTGTGCAGGTCCTGCTTCTGCATTGTTTATGGGTTTTACAAGGAGAATATCTGAATGAATCAACTTCTGGAGGATAATGAGCTATAAATGCACAGAACATCACCTTCATCACTCAGAATAAAGTGGATGTAGTGTAGGTCATGATATTACCTTTGGAAACAGCTAAAATCCTGTGTCTTATTAGCTGAGATTGCAGAGGCTGACAAGGGAGGCAAGTGGGGTTAGAGGTGCTCAGTGTAAGAGGAGAGCAAATTGTCACAAGTGGGGCCATCCCTTAAGGCATTGGCAAGTCTGAATATATCAGCTTACATGAGCAAACAAACAACAAATCCTGCAGGAATAACAAGGGCAGCTGCTGCAGACACGATTGCCTGGAAGATGCAGGGTTATGTTTTGGGAGTTGCAATGTTGCATGGTTGGGTCACCCCTTATCTGGAGCAATAGCAGCTGATCAGACTACAGATACAAAGTAGAGGATGGAGGGAACTATCCCCAGATATTTCCTCTGCAGTGGCACAAAATAGGAAAGAGGCTCATTCTGCAGCTCAGCCACAGCCTTTTTCTCCTTTGCTGGTGATGAGGCTGTTCTGACTGGTATGGGTAGGAGAAATGCCGCCCTGTTTCTGCAGTCCTGTCCCTTAAAAACACAAGCTTCAGTGCTTTCCACAGTACGCCCTGGGTCACCCCCTGCCTTAAACTTCTGAACCCTGTTAGCAAACCCACGGTGGGCAGAGCGAGGGGGAGTCCTCACCCCGTGGAAAAACCCGAGCCGAGGAATCCTCAAGGGGACAATTGAGCGCTATCAAACACAACTGCAGTAATACTTTACTGTCTGCTGCAGATATTGAGCCCTCATTGCAGTAATTGTCACGGTGACAGAGCTGGGAACACTTGCTGTAATTAGGACAGTTGTTTTGTCATGTGTAACGATCTGAAGAGAAGCAAGGAAAAGAGGCGAACGAGCACTAATCTGCTGTAGCATGGTGAAGGAGAGCCATGCGCGGAGCAACACGGCGCGGCTGCTGAGATGTTGTAAATGCAGATGAGCAGGCATTTTGAGAAGGTGAAGAAATAAATGTTAAAACAATGCAGCTATTCAGGGGAATTCATGCTCTCTCAGGTGTCTGTATCTGGAACAGCAAGTGCAGATGTTTTGCTGTAAAGAGGTTTTGAAGGTGATCCTGGTGACATCTAACAAATCCTCAGCCAAAGTGTGTGTGTGTGTCTGTGTACACATTTGGAGGTGTGTGTAGAAAAAAATAAAAAATAAGCACATCTCTATAAATTGTGTGTACACTGCTCCTGCAGTTGGAGAGCACACAGCATGGAATTAAGAAAGCTGGACATTCAAGTGTTGTGTGTTTAAAAATGCCATTAAACCCATTCATTTTCTCTCCAATAATGGCTTCAGCCTCCTACTTTTTTTTCCGCTTTTTAGCAGACTAGTGTTAAAAAATGAACTGTTTTTGCTGTTGTGCTCTGCAATACCTTCTATGCTGACTCCCTGAGCTCTTCCGGGCTGGTATGGGAGAGTTTGGCCTGCTGACAAACACAAACCTTGCATCAAAACTCCTGGGAAATAAGGCTAGGATTTTGCAATTGCATGACCTAGAGCTGTAAGGTAGTGAATACCTCCTGTGTATTAAGGAGGTAAGCGTTAAGCATACAGAATGGAGCCATACAGGGATTTCCATAGAACTGAAGTGCCTTGGAAGCCAATCCCCCAGGCTCAGTGGGCAGCCCCTGCCACATATGGTGCCTGCTGGGGTAACATTCCTGCACCAGCTGTCTGCTGAGCTCTGCTATCAGCTGCAGGTGACTCAGCTTGCTGCTGGGAGGTGAAAGGGGGCATTGATGTTTTCAGTAATCATGACCCCATCTGCTGAAAACCTATAGATTGCAGTCATTGCACTGGGTACACTTGGGCAAGTGCAGGGCTGCTCAAGGAAGTCTTGTACCTAAGAGATGGTATTATAATTTTGCAGATTGAAAATTTCCAATCCAAAGCATTTTTTCTATGAGAAATTGAACTTTCAACTGAAATAACTTTTCCCCTACTTTATGAAGAAGAAAACTGACATTTTCTTTCACAGCTGGAAAGATCTCGAGGCAAATGGCACTTGCAACTTTGTTTGTTTTTAGCATTAAGCTAAATTTAGTGTGTGTATTTTCAGTTATTGTTTAGCTCTCTAGCTTTCACTATTCAGTGGGATCTTGCCTTCACTTCTGATGCCAAGCAGAGTTTTTTACAACATTGAATTCTTGTAAGGATTGTGAAAGTCCAGTAGTGGTGGTCATCAACCTGTAACCTGGATTTTACAGAAGGTTATGGGATGAATCAGGGAGCAACAGATCGCTTAATCTGATGTTGATTCCAAATAAAACAACATAGTGCTTAGCTCAAAAATCTATTAGCAAGGAATTAGAGGGTATAGTATGGTTTGTGAGAGATGGGGGGGGTTGAGGGGTGTATGTCTTGTCAAACATTCCATCTTTTTGGCAGGATTGCAGGTCTATAGAGTAACTGGGCTAATGTAATACTGGACTTCCCCAGAGCATCTGCCTTAGGCCCCTTGATATTTTCCTTTGTCAGGTACTTAACTGAGTTGGATGGTTTAAATGTTGGCTCACCACTGGGTGCTGCGGTATTGTGAATGGGAGATACCAAGGAAATACCATCTTTCTAAATGCTTTTGTCTACATAATATTTGTACCAGTGGTCTGAGCGATGATGTAAAGGCTATGAGATTACATGGAATGCACTGGAGAATAACTAGACAAAAAATGTGCATAGGAACAAAATGAGCCTGCAAGTTAAAGTGCTTCTGTCCAGTGGAACTCATTTTAATATGGTCACATATAAAGAAAGCTCTGTGGGAAGAAAAAATATAGGCTATATTTACTTGTGCCTTGGAGTAGTTTTTCTGATGGGCTCTCATATTATCGGAGTTCACAGAACAATGCTATGAGGGAGGCTAGGACAACTCTGTGTAAATAAAACCAATGTTAAATTAACTATCAAAAAAATGAATAAAGCAAATAGACGTAAGGAATAGATTTTAATCTTACATCCAGCTGTAACTGGGTCACCACATGAAAGGCCTGTGTTTCAAGAGTATGTGGGAAAATTTGGAGGAGGACAGCAGAGATGACCTGAAGGCTGGAAATGCGCCCTGGTGCTGAGAGGCTTAAAGAACTTGACATATTCAGCTATCAAAAATGGTGAAAGATGCTTTGATTGCTGTATGTGAGCATCACTACGCAGGAGCCAGCTCCCCAGCCTAGCTGACAAAGCATGTTTAGCTGGATGTTTATGTTGACCAAATCTAGCAGTAAAGTAGCATATTAAAATAAGATGCAGTTCCTGGTTGTGGAGGTGAAGGAAGCTTGCAACAGTTTCACAAGTGCACTCTTGAGTGCTCTTTCGAAGCACATGCATAAAATGAAGCTAGATGGTAGGTAAATGGTGTTGGAAAGACAGTTTAGAACTGACAGGTCGTGTGTGCTTGTGTGTGTGCATGTCTGAATGGGCGTTTGTGTGACAAAGCAAAGCAGCTCATTTATGTGAACATTAATTAGTGTGTTTGTGTTTCACGCACGGATATAAATGGATGAGATTAGATGGTTTCTTCAGCCGGACAACTAAATAATCTGGTGGGGGTTTAACTCGCATAAAGCTCTTTTCTTCTTTTTTTTTTTTTTAAGCTTTAATCACAGTGAGGAAGTAGATAGATTTGTATTTGCTCCTTTGCCAAGTAGTTAGGTGCGATTTTTAATTCCTGAATGTTTTCATCTTTTGGGGAGGGGAAAGGTTAAAATATATATGCTTTCAGTGACATGTCCAGTGGAAGCCTATTTCTCGGAATAGATTTCTCAGTGCCTGTCTTTTGGGATTGAAGTGTTTGGGGTGTTTTGACAAAACCTGGGGGGAAAAGAAGCCAGCAGGAAGGAGAGAACTTTTTACTGAAAGTCTGCCTTAGTCAAGAGCTTAATTTCCACTACAAAATGGAGGGGGAAAGATTTCAAGCAGGAAGAAATCAGACAGCTCTAGTGTCCTGCATCAGTGTCTGAGCCTTGCCAGCAGTTCTGTAAGAGCAGGGACTGACAAAATAATTCATTAACAGAAATGTTCCCCTCGGAGGGAATTGAATAGCTGCATGAGAAACTTTGAAGCCTCCTTTGTGTATCCAAACAGAAACATGGCTCAAAGAAACAAATGTCTACAGCATGTCTGAGTGCTGTGAACTCTGGGCTATTTGTGGATTGGCTTTGAGAGAAGTCGCTCTTGATTTAAGAGCGCATCCTAAAACTCCACAAACTGGAGGCTGGAGAGGCTGGAAAGGAGAATAGTGAAGAGAGCTTGCCTGGCAACAAAGGTACAGCAATTTGCTCCAGTGCTGTTGTGAAAAGAAGATGCTTTTGTGAGGAGCAAGACAAGTGATATGTGCAGCATGAAAGCTCTGCGAAAGTAATTGTTCTCCTGGACTCGGCTGTGGTTGGCTCGGCTCGCAGTGGTCAAGGTCTAAGACAGGAGGTCTGTTTCAAGTCTCACATTTAACAATGCAGCTTAAGAGACTTCCTTCCCAGCTAATACAGCCTTTGCCTGCATCCAGGTTTCTGCAGTTACACTGGGGCCCTTGGGCTTCTGTACTGATCCCTGCCCAAGGGCTGCTTATGCCCACCGTCTCCTTTGTGTGTGCATACACCCATTTTATTATACTAATAATACACCTTCTGCGTCAAGAATTGACTTCAGGTTGCTCACTGAATGCCATTCTGCAATTTCCACTTCAAGTTTCAGATTTTTTCTGTGGAGTCCTGTAGCAGTCTTACAGTCGTGTTGCTGCAGGTGCATCTCTGGCTGGTCTGCTACCGCATAGCCTGGGCCTGGCAGTCAGTTCCCCAGTCCTTATCAAACAGCAGTGGATTTTCCTTAAACTCTGATTAACCCATGGTGTTTGCTCTGATTTAAATTCTTCTGTCACGTATCTCACTGTAGGACAGAGCAGTTTGCTGAATTTAAAGAGGGCTGCCACAGTCGTGTAAATGAACGAGACGTTTTCTTAAAATAACTCTTTATACATGTAAATCTCTCTCTGGATCTTCTAAACACTTCGCGTCTCTCCCTCTAACTCATGCAGTGGCATCTCTCTCTGTCACGCATGTCACGTAATGTAAAATCCAAGGAGCAGAGGGCATGTCTCCCTTCCTTTTGTATGATGCCACGGCGTGGTTGGAAGGATGAAGAGGGGCTAACGTTTGTCCTATCAATGCGACCAATTACGAAGGCCTCTCCCTAATAAAAAATAGACTTGGGACACCGTTTATTTTGAAACTGCCAAGCTCACATTTATCTGAAATTAGTTTTAGAACATGGGGTTTTGTTGCCAGTTGTTTTTTCCAACTGAACTTATGGTTTCAGCCCAAACAAATATGATCATGTAATAACATTACTGGAAATTTCTGGTTGTCAATTTTCATTTGGCATTGTGGGTTAAATGTGGTGTTTGGGAGGAGGAAGGTGCAGCAGTAAAAAATTACAGTGAAATTAAAACTTGCAACATAAAACATTAAATTCATATGGCATTTCCGATGCATTTTTAAGTGACGAGTATTTTCATTGAATGTGTTTCAGAGATCTAGAAAATGTAAAAATAAATAAGAGAAATTGCAGCTGGCAGCAACAAGTCTATGAAGTCAACGTAAGAAGATATGAGCATTTTTAACTGTAAGGTAGTAAATTGTTCATGCAACGAAGGAGTACTGAGCAGAGCTAGTATTCTTTCCTTGCACTATAAAAGGTATATCCTGTATTGTCTGGCTTTTAGACTTGCTTTCCCAGGGTGGGAGTAAAGTAAATTAAGAACCATCTGCACAGAGCAAATTCCATGCATGCAGTTTACCTACGTAAAGCTTCAAAGTGAGGTGTCACTCATAGAAATCATTAAATGGACTGGGAGGGAAAGCCAGTGGTGTGCCGAGGTGCCTGGAAGCTGACGGGTACCTGCAAGGGATGCTGTGTCCACTGGTGTGTTTGGCAAAGAGAATTATTTTGTGTTGTAAGTAACGTCTGGTGTAGCTCTTATCCTGCTGGGGAAGGGGACGTAGTAATGGAGCAGGGGATCTGGAGTGAGCATTCCTCAGGTGGGGGCTGGAAAGCCAGCATGGCTTCACCGTGTTCTGGGCTTGTCTGGCACAAGGTGGGCTGGTTCAGTCCTGAGGGTGCAGCGCTGTGCCTCTGCTGCTGCTCTTTCGTTGTGCTGCCTGTGCTCTAAGTGGTTACTGTGTGACTGCTACCCACCCAGATACAAGTGACCCAACCCTTGCTTGCAAAAACCACCAGTTAACATACTGTCCCTCATCAGGACAGGTTGTGTTCAGTTTTGTATTTTCGTCAGAAGGGAGCTCTGATTCCTGCGTGCATTCTGTCTGGAAAGCTAAATTTCGAGGGATTGTGATGGAAACTTTGTTCTAGCTTTGTATTTTTGCCCTATCATGAAGTAAAGTAGAAAGAAATGATCTTGATTCACCATTCAATTATGTTAATTTGTAGCCTTGTAACCCCAGCAGCTATACTGACATATAAATGTTGAAACAGAGCATTGGATCAGTTCTCTGTTACTGCAAAAGGAGTTTTAAGCCAAGGGTGAGTGCAAACTTTAGAGATTGTAGCATCTATATGGAAAAATGCTGTTTGCCCCTGGATCCTAGAATGTGTACTTCATTGTGATCCAGGCTTTCTGGATTTAACACCGAGTCCTCATTTCAAAGAAAAGTTTCACAAATGCCTTTTGTTGAAGCCATTTCCAACTGAAGTCCCAACCTGGGCACCGGTGTTCCTTTCTCAGGGCTGTAGTCAGAGCATCCACATATGGATCTGCTGCCACAATGACTGGGACTGGCCCCCTCCATTTATCCTTAGCCCTCTCACCCAGACTGATGAGCACAGTGGACATCTTAAAGCTTTTAGCTCTGGGACTCTGGAGTTTATTTCAAGTGATAAAAATCTCTTTTTTCCAGCTCCAGTGCAAACAGATTTCAAAAAGCTGTGAGGCCAGCCAAGTGTGCTGAAGTAGGCTCTGGCTCCCGTTCGCTCGCTGGCATTTTTTGACAGTATTGGAACCTGTTACATTAAAATGGCGTCCTGAGGGCATTGGAAGCTGCAGTATGTGTCTTTGGGGAGGAGATTTGGCAATTTTGCATTCTCAGGCAGGATTTACAAAAGCTACAATAAACCAAAGAAAAACTCATTAAAAAACACGCTGAAATTGCTCCAGTTCACAGTAACCCCTGGATGAGGTTTGTTTCCCACCACCCGTTTTTCCACAGAACGGTGCCTTGGGCTGCACATACCGTTAGAGTATTGTCGTGTAGGTTGAAAATATATCAGGGTGGTGACTTCTGCCACACTTCTGTAAATAACAGAAAGAAAAGTGAGAGGTGCCAAAAAGGTAATTGTGCACTTCTGAATTTCGAAAGTGGCTTAAAGCTGAAGGCTGATGTGTGCACAGGCAGCTTTGGGTTTCTTTTCAGCTGGGTGGTCCCTTCTTGTCCAGGTGCCACCTGTGACTGTGGGTTTCTTACCCCGAGCTGATCTTACCTGGTTGCCAAAGAGCTTTGCAAGCCACAACCTTCTACTTTTGCAGCAGTATCAAAGCTAGTGGCTTTGCTCCTCTCCTGATAGGAAGTGAGTAGCAGTAAGCTGATGGTCAGACTGCCCATGTGTGACTCAGTGGGCCTGAGAAGAGCACAAGTGGCTCAGGACAAGTCTCTGAAAGCTTTTCTTGCGTTTCCAGAAAGTATGTAATTATTTTTTCTGATCCACCCCAGACCGAATATCTGATAATGCATCTAATGAAACCTATAAGTAGTATTTTATGGAGCTCCTGTTCCCTCCCAGGCTCACCAGGGATCATTTTTCCCTTTGATACATGGCTCATTATTAAGAGTCAAAGATGTTTGATATACAAAATAATTCCCCAAATTAGAGTTTGTCAAATGTAGCCTTGCAAATCTGCCTGCGTTTCCCACTCCCCTTCTCCATCTCCCCCTTTAGTTTGATTGTATCTCACAACTGGGGGCAAAACAAAATTGTTCTACGCTTTCCTCTCCCACCTGCTTCCCTTATCTGCCCCCCTGCTCCCTGACGGCAGCTCACTGCTGGGCTCCCCCTGCTAGCTGTGCCCATGCTGGGTGCTCGTGGCCATCCCTGGGGCTCAGAGAGGTGTGTGAGAGGAGCAGGAGGGGACGTGGCTGGCTCTCCCTCTGCCAAGTGCCAGCAAATGGTTAACGGTTTAATACTTTACAAAAAAGTCAAGACAGACTTGTGATTCTTGATGTTAATGAAGGTGTCACACATTGTCTAGAGAAAGTTGTGCCTGGCAATCTTCCTTTTTTCGGATGCCTACACCACTGACATTTCATCTCGCATTCAAAGAGCACTACCTTAATGAAATGCATAATTAACATATTCTAATTGTGCTGAGCGCTGTGATGATTTTGACAGAACTCACTTTCCATGTCTAATTTGATGCTAATTTAATCTGTTCCTCTCCCGCTGACATGACCTTTCTTGATTGAGTTTCACTGAGGAAATTTTTTGATGGATTGATTTATCAGCATTGCGGAGACAACAAAGGCTCCGGGTGCACGACAGAAGCCGGGGCGGGAATGGCCCTCCATCCTGAACTTTCTGCCTGCAATGTCCTCTTTCCAGAGACTGCTTGTCTGATCTACTGATGGAATTTGAGAAATGTGACATCTGTGTGTGGGTTTGATCTCTGCGATAAATACAGCAAATATCTGATTGTGCTTGTGAATCCTTTGGAAGGAAAACTTCTCCTTCCTGCTGCCCTACGGGGAGCAGGCTGTGCTGACCCTCCCACCACTGGCACCCAGGGCCTTTGCACCTTTCTTAATTAATCCAGCCGTTACCAGCTCTGGGTGAAATGGAAATTGCATTGAAGCAGGGCCGTGAAACACATCCCATTGCAGCCTCCTCACTGCATCACTCCATCAGACTTCCTGAGATGTTTCGTATGGATGTGTTTTCTACCCAGTACGTGCGTTTTCAAACGTGCACACACAAGCAGACATCTCTCTGTACAGAGATACAGAAATAATTTATGCATTGTGCATACGCAATGATATCCTCATTCAGACATTGTAGAGAAAGTTTAGGAGTTCTCCTGATGTTGTTAAGTATATTGCCTCTATCTCACAATGCAGAAACGAGCGTGTGCCTGTGGGAACACCCAGGTGTGCCATAAATCTCCCATGGAATATCAAATTGTTCAGTTGCTCCACAGAACTCTTCTGTATCAGGTGGCCTTTATCCATTCTCCGTAATTTGACAGTGTCTTTCTAACTTTGCAGCATATCTGGCTGCTTGTGCTGGGTTCTGTATTGGGGGAAAATGTCCTCCCTGACCCTCACAGTGCTCTCTTTTATCCCCCAAAGCATGAGATTTGAGTTATCTTTGGATGTTACGCTGCAGCTGTTGCTGGTCATAAACTTGAGGAATTCCTTGCCGTGCGTTAGCATGAGCATCTTTGCTGCTTTGGAAAAAGCAGAGATACCATCTCACTTTAAAGAGAGATCATAATAATATTTAATTGACAACATCATTGAAACGAATGTTATAAAAGCTAGTCACATAAATCCTTAATTTTTTTGCTTTTATGTTTCAGCTCACTGCAGACTTCTTCTGAGGAGTTAAGGCACGCATGTTCACTTTCTTTAGGAGGCAATGTAATAACTTCATTTAAAAAAACAAAACTTGTTGATAGAATTCCTGGATCATTTCTTGTGCACATTTAAGCTACACCAGGCAAAGAATAGATGCTGAAGGAGCAGGGAGAGTGAGTGCAGAGAGCAGAGGGAGCTGATGCTTCCCACATTCTCATCTTGCACCCACTTCCTTGGCAATGGGTGTAGGGGCAGAGGAATGGCCTTTCCCCTCTTCTGATGGGCAGGCTGCAGGCACGACCTGCTTGAGGAAGAACATTCCTTGCGGGTAAGGAATCGCACCCTTCTGTGCTGGGCCTCAGTTTGGTTCTCAAGTTGATGACTTTCTTCTTCCATTTTCTTAAATAACAACAGCAAAAAAAAAAAAAAAGGGAACTCATCTCTCAATAGAGCCTTTCCTGTCTTTACTTCTGTTCTTTGCCAAAGGAAGGGCCAAAGCTAATTATCTCACAGATCCCCTGCTCTGCAAAAAGCCCTGAGATATTTGGCACTTGTGTATACGTTCTGGCTAAGTCTGTTGGGCAGCTGCATACCAAAATGTGTAAACCACGTTATGACTGTGAAACTATGAGTCATTCGGTGTTATTTACCATTGATACTGGCAGGCGGCCTGATCTGTAACTGTAATTATGGCTCTGTCTCTACCAGTGAGATCAAAAGTACAGAAATTCCAAGTAATAGGAGTACAAGTACATGAGTAGGGTGAAACTCCAAGCATCTGGATTGGAGAAAAGGATATTGAGTGCACAGTGTTACAAGAGATCAAAGAGGAAGCTAAATCTAATAAAGCAGTAATAATTGGTAAGCTCCACTCCCAACATATGGAACATCAGAATTTGGTATTAAAACGTTATTTCTTAAGAAATATTGAGAACATTTGGGTCTGTACTTCTCTAGTCTCAGTATTTCTGCATCCATACATCCATATTTACAATATTGCTTTTAATTTAGTCTTAAAATAATCGTAAAGAAATTTAGATATTTTCATCTGTGGTCACCTGAGTACTTTCTGGTTGTTGTACTGATGAAAGCCATTGGACACAAAGGGGAGAATGGAGTCTGCAGCCATGCCTGTTCATCAAATGCTCTTTTTCATTAGAACAGTTCACTTCAATAAAATCCTGGGCACTTTTGATAAGACAGTATGCAAGGAACAAAGCTGTTAGGAAATGACTTGCTCATAAGTTCCAGCAATAATTTTTGGCCCTAGAATATTACTTGGTGTTTTTCATTGTCAGTCGAAAATGAAAATGTAGCATTTCACTTGTAGCCATTAGAAATGAAGCAAGGCGTGCTGCTCTTTGCAGCTGATCTACAAATTGCACCAGAATCCTTCCGTGAACTTTTGATCTGCCGCTACTCATGGGAGGAAGAAAAACAACAACATTCCCAGAAAATGGCCATTAATTTGAATGATTGAATATTCAAAGAGAAGGTTTTTTCTTATCAAGGTTTCTACAGAAGGAAAGTGAAAATTAGTAAAATGCATTGAGTGCAAATGGAAATTGACTACTGCGTGAAGGAAAGTCCTCAGCACCAAGTTCTTTGCGGAAGGGTGCATCTCTTGTAAAATGGCTGGGAATAGAAACGTGTGGAACACGGAAAAGAAAAAATTAAAAAGGAGAAATTACTTAAAGATAGAAGCAGTGAGTCATTCTGCTGCAAATGCAGCCGTATTTTGGTAACCACTTGTTTAATTTGCTTCTGATATAATTTATAGCATTTATATTTCCATCTGTGGAAAAGTTAGTATGTAGGCATGGCTTGTGAGAGAATGAGTTTGGAAGGACACTGGTGGCTAGATTAAGTGTGAGCCAGAATAGAAACAGAAAGATAACTTCTTTTTCAGTGGACCACAGTGTAATTCGCATTTGTGTTTAGTGTTGTCTGGTTCTTCATCAGCTCTCTGACATCTTAGGAATGATAGTTATGGCTCTTTTAGCCACAGCTCTTGTTTTAAGAGAGCGCAGAAAGTGTTCCTACACAGTACAGCCTTAAGGGATAGATTGTGAAGCACAATTAATAGGTCTCTTACAGTGGCTTTCTACTGGGCGATGGACTTATCAAATATGAAAGCACTTTGTGTCCTTTCTTCCAAAAAAGGGAAAAGACATCTGGAGAAAACATTATGGCCTTGAATCTGTTCAGATCTGCCCTTTATTTTGGAATGTTTGGAAGGATTAAATCACAGGTCTTTATTCATGTCAAACAACACTGGTAAGGTAGGGTTGTGAGTATGGCACGTTTGGACTTAAATTACGAATTCAAACCCACATCTATAAAAATGAGCTGTATGTGTACATTCTCCACAGCCCCTGAACTTCAAAAGCGAAGGGAGCAGCTGTCTGTATCTGTGAGCATTGCCACTATCCTCAAGAACTGACACTTTCAAGAAACCTATTAACTAAATATATATATATGCTAAATACCGCTCCCAGCTGTGGAATCAACAACAAAACAAACAAACAACCAAAATCTTGCAGTGCTGAGATATCTGAAGCAAGGTTTTTTTTCCGAGGCAATATTATTGAGGTGCTGAACAACATTTGATCACTTGCAACCCTTTCAACTGACATTCTATTATTCACATGTCTCTTTCATTATGCAACAGATGGTGAGTCCTGTCGCTGATTTTTTTTCTTCAGATTCACGAAACTTCAATGGATTGTAATATGACCCTAAAAATGAGTAGAAAAGAAAATGCGTGTTAAGGTTTTATCTTTGATAATAATCCATTCACGGAGAATAACAACTGACCTCCTATAAAGAAAAAAAAGGCACGTTTGCCTTATTTTATGAAGAGCATTTGTCTGAGACATTTGACTGAGGTGCAGAATGTGGCCTTCAGCTGAAATGAAAGATGGTCCTTCTGTTGCTACATGAAGCCATATTTGCTGCTGCAAAGTGCAAAAGGATAGGCTGACAAACTGATAGTGTGTCAGGAGCGTAACAAACTTGTATTCATCTCCGCAAACATCTGCATATTTATGAAGATTCTGAACCAGAAATGGTTCATTTAGAGGCAAATTTAAGATCGCCCGTCATGTTGAGGTCTAAACTACTAGAAAAGTCTTTTAATGCCGTCCCTCTGTTGGCGTTCTGGTCACTTATTAATAGGCAGTTTGTGGTGCTGAAAGGCCAGAGGGGGAGTCTTAGAGCAATTAAATGTTATGCTCCATATGCTTTTGATGCTTTTTGATCTCATCCTATACTAACTAGATCCTGAATTATTATGCTGTGAGTTATTAGATGAATTAGTTTGCAATAATAAGTGAAATAATAATAACGCTTGTATGCTGATAGATTTTAAAGTCATTTTCACACACAGAACTCAGTCTGGTGAGCAGTTGCAATGTCTGATTGACTTAAGGCTTACACACGTTCACTCTGCATCTGGGCAAATTGGTCTTTGCCTAGTCATATGATGAGATATGCTGCTGAGATGTGGTGAACTTTGGGGTAAAAAAAAATGATTTGGATGCCAGATGGGAGGCATCTATGGCTTCTAACCTGTAGGAATGTATTTGTACCTTTGAATTAGAGCCCAGCTCCCTCTGCAAACAGCAGAGCAAGGTAAAAACCTTGGCTGGGCGCATACCAAGAGCAATTCTGTTGAGAACCACCATTTCTCTATTGGCTGAGCAGGAAGCCCAGACTGTTAAGCTATGAGAATACATAAGCATACTTAGAGCTATACTGTTATTCAGATTAAGTCTGTAGAAAAATAATAATTAAGGTTTGAGAACATGAATACTTATTTCATTGAATAATTACATCAACATTATTAATAATACATAATATTTCGCCTGTACATCATGTCTTCTGTAGTACCTCTTTTTGTTTGATGGTAAGTGTTGCAAGAGGAGTTCAATAGCTGTTCAGGTTTATGTACTTCTGTAAAAAAAGATGTGTGCACGTACTCAGATTGAGCTGTTTGTTTGTCTTTCAAACAGAATTCCTGGATAGATCAAGCTCAGCCAAGATTTGAATGCTTTGTTTTTAACTCTATCTGCTTGCTTTAAGGCATAAGTTAATTGGTATCACAGTATCATCCTTCTGTAGTAAAGCTGATAGTCTAGATATTCCACTGCCGAAAGTCAGCATAAAGCTTTTCCATTTTAACCAGCTAAGGATCTCATTGAATATACATATTTTTGGCAGGAATGGCTCTTTAGACACTATTATAAGTTGTTCTTTCACATTTTTGCAAAAGTCTTTCAGGCTCTGCCTGTTTGAGTTAGGCAAGCACGAAAGAATCGACGTGAGTCTAACTGAACAAAAAAAATCAGCCCCAGTGCCTGCTTCTTGCCAAGAACAGTGCCCCAGAACTAGAGCACTGCTGTGTTTACTGGCCCTTTCCTAACACTGTCAGTATCCAAGAGTTGGTAAATACAGAACTCATCCAGGAGGCTGTCAAATTCTTCTGCACTGCTGCACACCCCAAGATGATATGCTAACTCCTCTACCATTTTGCCAGTAAGCTTGAGTTTAAAGGCTGGGTCAAGAAGGAATGACACTTTTCCAGTAGGCTGTCCTTCAGGGGAAATGATTTTATTCTTTTTTTTTTCTCAGTACTGACATGAAAAAGGAGCTATGTAATGCTTTTAATAAAGAACAGCTACATATTTATTATGTACCCCTAGGTTTCCTTATGTCGTCACCTCCAACCCATTGCTAATTCTCAGTCACACTTTAATATTTTTGAATCATACATCCTAAGCAGTTTGCAAACATTCTCAAATCAAGCCAAGTATTAAAGTAGCCTTCTAGAAAGCTTGCAAAACAAAACAGTCCTTGCCCTAGCGAGCTTTCAGGCCAGACAGCGAAGCCAACAGAGTGGGCAGCAGCACAAGAGGTGGAATGGTTTGCTGGGGGCAAGCTAGAAATCAGGCGTGGGATGAAGAATAGACCCTGCAGCTCCTTAGTTGTAGGCAGGTATTTGCTCCCCAGACCACAGGGCTTCCGAGCAGCCAGTGCTCCCTGTTCAGAAGAATTCAGCGCGGCTTTGCCAACGATTTACTCAAAGATCAAGTGCACAAGAGATGCACTGGAATTTTGTCCTGTGACTGTTGACAAACTGGATCCAAATGACCAGTCAGGTGTTGCCTCTGGGGCGGTGCTCATCTACGGTAAAGGTAGAATTTTTGTCGTATTAGCAGTGAATCTTTCATATCCCTCAACAGAAAGTATTAAAATCCTGGAAAGTGTTTCTCTGTGTTTAGCAGTTATTTGACATTTTTGGGGTGTAATGCCTCCTGATCAGCACTGTCAACCTGCTGGACAGTTCGACAGATTTTGAAATGGATTGTGTGGCAGAGAGAGTGCATAAAGCACTGTTTCAGTTTCCTGCTCAAAGTCTGCTCGCTGATTATATCATCCTTCGTGTCAGGGAAAGAAGTGATGTACAGCGTGAGTGACTGTGGATCATTTCCACCCATTCTGGAAAAAAAACAGACAAAAAGAGGGACATGTATTGCAGCAGACGAGGTGAATCTGACGTTCCTGGAAAAGTGCAATAACATAATCTGCTTCTTTTCCTGAGTTCCTCTACTGCAGTAGGCTTTGTTGGCATTATTAGCCTCCTTGGTAGCATCCTCCAGAGGGAATTCAGCAGAGATGAAATACAAAAACTGCTTTAAAATGATAAGTCACAAATAGGATCTGCCACTAGGCATTATAAACAAAACTAGACACAAGAGACTCATAAAAAAATTAAAGCGTAAAGTAACAGAGAAAAACCCAAATCTTCCTGACTACAATCTCATTTGCACACCTGATTTGTTTGCACAGCTTCCAGTATATGACAAGCACAAAGGCAGTAAAAAAAACCTCCAAGTGACCAACACAATGGCCATTGATTCAGGCATTAATTTAGCAGCTTTCATATCCACTAACATGACGTGTATTTGCACCTCTGTTTCACGTTTGTCATTTTTCTGCTTCTTTGTGGTGATAAAACTTGGGCTTGCAACAAAAAGGGAGAATCTGTGGGGAGGGGGAATATTTGGGGAAAACATTTTCTTCAATTTTAGAGTCTGCAGTTGTGCAACAAATTATATCAGGTGGTAAGGAGTGACAATAGAGCTAATCAATGCATTGACTGTGTTGCCAATGGCGCCGTGATATGAGAGTGATGTATTTCTCCTGACACGTTTATTTCTCAGTACTGCAAACATCAACTTCTGACCTACAAACGTAAATTGATATTTCAGCATATGTGAGCTCTGGTCCCTGTAAGGCTTCTTTTCAGACTGATCATCATCTTTGTCTTTTGGGACCTTGGGTATTTTTTGATAGTTTTGATCTTAGTTATCTTTGGGATTTTAGTTGCCTTTCTGTCCTTAAAGGAAATAGTTCTGTTATTTTTTTCTGCACCTTGCTCCTGAGGACAGCACAGTCCAAATCAGTGCATGAAGAAATCTTTGATGCTCTGAAGTATTTTTCTGAGTAAATTTTCTAAGTTCTCCTGTTTTTGTTGCTTAGAAAACATGCTATTCCTCACACCCCTCTTTCTCAGTTACAAAATATTTAAAGGTTCATTCCCCAAATTTTAATGTCATCTGATTTATCACCTGTACCTTCCCTGAGAAGTGTAATTCCCAAGTTATGAATGTTCTGCAGCCCAACTCCACTGATTTGTACTCTCATGGAAATCATTTGCAAGTGAGTGATGTCTACACCTAAAGAATGAATCCTGATGCATTTCTGCTTCGTGTCTGCCTTTGTTATTTCCGTGTTCCTTGTAACAAATATCAAGTGAAGTGATTGGAAGTGCAGTGGTGATGCAGTGCCAGACATGAGCCACTCATGTGATATCGTTAACGTTGTTAAGTTGGGGGATCCAGTTTCTGATGTTAGTGGGCAATGTTGGCCCCTGGATAGTCCTGTCTAATCATGTGTGTTTCACAGTAATGAGGAGGAGGCAGAATGCCAGGAGAAGATAGCCATGGGTGGATGATGTAAGTACTTGCCAATCCTGAAGGCCCAGCATGCCTCATAGACGTCAACTTTTATACTCAGCCTTTTCAAGTGGGAGTCTAAAGACAAGAGTGGTATTTGTTAAATTTACATTTCTAATTTTGGGTGCTGTACCTTGGGAAAGTCAAGTGAGTGCCTCAGCTGCTGCTCAGCCTTGAATTGTGAACCCCCTGTTCTCACTGTCCTTGTGTTAAGGGTAAAGGCAAGGCTGTGCGGGGTAACTAACCTCAGGTCTTACCAGAAAACAGTAGGCCCGATTTGTGAAAAACCTCAAGGTTTTACACTTGTGTTTTATTTCCCATCAAGGTGAAACCAACATCACCAAAAATCATATGAGGGGGGAAAAAAAAAAAAAAAAAAAAAGAAAAAAAAAGCAGAAGTGCAAGTGGTCAAATAGCTCTGTCTGGGAGGGATGCACTCAATATGATCCTCTGATTTTGGCAGAGTGAGATCTGAACCTCAGACTGTGCTGTTTTTATTATGTACTCTAACCAGTGCTAACTTGAGGTCTCTGAGCTCTACTTTGGTTTGACCTGAAAATTGTTAATTGCTGTTAAAATGTCATCAAGATGCAGGAGACATAATTTCCAACATTCACTTTTTCTTACAGAGAGACACAATAGAAGTGGACAGTATTGCATGTCCAAAATTAACACTCTGGTTCTGCTAAAGGCTTCCTGTGTTGGTAACAAACTGTGAAGGGAAGTGTTGCCAGTAGCATTGTTTGCAAGATACCTTGAGCCTGCTGTGCAGGATCTGCTACAGAAGTATAAATTTAAAAAATTCCCTGATATGCCTCATAAAATTAGGCATTGGATACCTCAGTATCATGGATTTAGTGTAACATCAAGGCTGATACCAGCGAACTTGAGATCTTATTCTCTAAGGACTGCTCCTCCAGCAAACATAGACTTGCTATCTATTTCTGCTGCCAGCATGTTCTTCTGCATGCCTGGAAATGCTGGTTTTAGACCCAAAGGATGGCACTTAACGGTCGCCACGTGATCCTTTGTGCAACTTATGTAAGGTTTGCATCGTGGTTTCATCACATCATTCGGATTGAATTCTGACCTCAGGGCTGGTACTGGAGCGTACACCAACCTCCCTCTTCCACTCAGTCGAGTACGTTTGGATGTGGTGAATGTGCAGTGGCTGCAGCTGCTGACAGGAACTGCTAGGCATTCAGTTGTGTCCAGACAACTGTATTTCCATACGTAATTAAACCATGGGGGTCTTTTTTTCTTATTTTTTTTTCCTATGTCAGGTTGTAATATCACATACAGGTATATTTGGTAAAGTACCTCTCTTCTTATCAGTCAAGTATGACCAAGTTTGTCTTTTGGAATTATTCTGTGAAGATTTAGGCATTGATTGTCATCTTACACAAACCAGAAGCAACAGATATACTCTCTCACCTGCTTCCTTAAGGGAAAAGTGTTTATTTTTCCATAGGCTGAGAGATCAGTCCATGAAGGATATGTGAATTAGGAGCGGACGGCATCATGGGATATAATTTCCAAGGAAGTCTCTATAACAGCAAAATTAATTAGGCCTGTGGTATTAGATAAGTACTAAAACAACTGATAATTTAATCTTAAAACTCTCCTTCAACATACCAGGAAAAAGAGAAACACAGACGAATATATTAGGATGCCAACTGTGGTTATATTGGGGATATTCTGGGAATTTCCTTTTAATGGATTCATCCAAGGATCGCCAAAGAGGGATTTCTGCCATGGTGCTCTCTGCTCTCCTTTCCTTCCCTGGGCACACGTAGGGCAGCATTGCACAGATCAGTGCACAGAAACTGTTTGGAGGTGTGCTCTCAGCCCCTGGCATAGCAGGGAAGTGGGAGGGGATGTTCTATGATAGTGCAGGTCTCATACCAAGACCTGTGGTGCTGGGCCGTGAAATGCACATGTGAGGTCACAGCGGCTGTGATTCCGGTCCTGCCGCTGACTGCTCCCCAAAGTGACGTTTAGAGATAGAAACTAAGGCAATCAGTTCAGGGCTAAGTGCCAGGTAGAAATGGTTCTTTCTTCCTGAGATTGAGCTCCCAGGTCCTCCTGAGATGCACTGCAGAGGGACAGAGATGCTTCCGCTGCAGTTCTATAGACAGCAGCAGCTCTCGGTGCGCACTGTTAGGTATTGGTGGTAGAAATAATAGGCTGGATAGGTCCAACACAGTGCTTTATTCTCCACTGCAAACAGTTAAATGGAGGAGTGCCAGCAAAGCAGGAGCATATCTCAGACATTCCGTGCAAGCAGGAAATCTGCTTCCTACCAGCCTCCACCTCAGACTTGTCATTTGGCCTCTGTACGTTGGTAGCAGGCATGCAAACAAGTTTCACTAATTCAGGATCAGGCTTCCTATCCCAGTGACTTCTGGGGTATTTCTCCATCATGCCATCCTGCGGAGGACTGCAGTCTGCTTACGGAAAATAGGAGCATTCCACTTTATTACCTAGCATTAAGAAAAACAAGTCTAATTGGCTTCTGCTGTGCTTTAATAAGTAAAGAACAACAAAGACATTTAGTCATTCACATCATTTCCTGTTTTTAAAGGATTTTAAATGTGACTCAGTGATTAACATTAAAAAGCAGCTACTATGCAGACACAAGAACTACTTCATTTTTTAATTATATTTTAACAGGTATGGATTCAGTGCTGTTGACATTTATAAGGAGTTCTTCATTTCCACTAATGTAGCATAACAAAATACCAAGTCCCATGGCTTGATCACCTCTGTGTGCAGTCCCAGCCTTGCTGTTAGCAGAGCAAGAGCATATTTGTGTTGCCCATAATATTGGAGTAGCCTGGTCCCCTAGTGGTGATCATCTGAACAGAATCAAAGAGAAATGCTTCTTTCCCACACAGGAGACTATATTTTTTTGATTTATTTTTTTCCTGTTCTGTCTTTGGTCCTTTGTTTCGACTGGAGATCCACTGTACTCTTGAGAGCTGGTGAAAGTTTCCTTTGAATAATGTATTTTTACAAAAAAAAAAAAAAAAAGATTTAGGATTTAGCAATTGTTTTCTGAACTAAAAAGCATACTAACAGAACCACCTTGCAGTGTTCTACGTCTCTTTGAATGGCACGTGCTAAACATTTGTGTTTCTAACTGTGGGCTGGACTGAGCCTGGATGTTGGCTTTGTTCTGTGTCAAATCTGTCTCCTACAGGGACTGGGCAGAGCTGCTTCTCTTAAGAATAGCCCACGTGCAGTTTGTGAAGGGGTGCCATGTTAGCATGGAAGCCTGGGGAGGCAGAGCATGTTTATTTTGCACGTGTCACACAGGCACTGCCTGCGCAGGTTCTTTTTGTTCCCCCATACCATCAGTTTCACTTCAAGATTTTGGTGCGACCGATGCTGAAATGCAGAGCAAATCCCATTTGAAACTGCTGGGTATCATCTTCTGTTCCTTGAACTTGGATGTTGAGGGAGTGGAGGTGGGATAAAACCTTCCCTTCTGTTATGCTTTGTCAGTGCTTTGATTTAGTTTGCCTGGCGTGACGCACGCCCAGAACCCACCACCACTGGTCTCGGGCTGCCGTAATGCCTACAGTGATGTATCAATGCGTTCAGCAGTTCTGATTTCATAGCATTGCCGTCGTTCTTCATAGCATTGCCATTGTTTTTCATCTTTCTCGTGGGCCAACCCCTGCAGACGTGGGCACAGAGCAGGAGCCTGTGGCAGCAGGAGCTCACGAGCAGTAGAGGGAGGATGTGTGTTGTGGGCAGAGCAGCATCGTTATTTCTTGTGTGTGAAAAGGACGGCAGAAATCACAAAACTGAACGATAATAACAGATTCCATGTAGCTTAAAACTCCCTCAAGGCTGAGGCATCTTGGGCCGCTCTGAAGACAGGCATATATTTTGAAGGGAACGTGGGGGAAAAAAAGCCTAATCTTCTGCTGATGTGGCCTTGGCAATCGACTGAACTGACAAGGCTGTGTATTTGTAAAACAAGCTGTGCTAAGTATTTTTTCGGCCTCGTGTTTAGAAACACACAGAGGGGGGAAAAAATGAATAAATATGGAAATCAAATGTAAAAACTTCTTGCACTCGCACCCGGCTCCCCGGAGGGAATTCCTCCCTCTGTTCTCTGCTCTTCCTGCACTCAGCAAAACGGCTGCCAGTCATTAGCGGGGCCGTACGAGCTCACTGTACAGTAATTGAACACCAATGGGCCCACCCTCATTTGCATTCCCCATCCCTTGATTGGCAGCTGTACATGAAATGCCATATCAGTTGAAAGTATGTTGTGAGCTGGCACTAATGATCCAGTGGCTCCGGGGAAACCTGCCATATTGTAATTCGGCTATCAGGCATGAAAGAAATAATTCTAAGTGCCAGCAATGTGAAGCCGAATAAATGTTTCAGTGCTGCAGGTTGCCAAGGGTGACACTTCTGATTTAGTATAAACGAATGCCCCGTTGCCTTTGGGGTTGGGGGAGTTCGCATTGTATCTGAGATGTGTGTATAAAACATTAGTATTAGAAAATGGCTTCGGCACGGGATGGGAAACAGAGGCCTGGTCCCAGGCGGCGCGGGAATGTTTACAACTAATGACTGGATGAAAGGATTTTTCTACCTACTGTAATGACAGGCAAAATAGGATTTGCTTTCCCCGAGATGGAGAATAATGGCTGTGTTAACTCTGCCTTTCCTTTTTCTTTCTTTCCCTAAATGAAATGCTCTTTTGTAAAGAAAATCGCATCTATTTTCTTCGGTGCAGTGCAGGGAGGTGGTGGCTGTAACTCCTTGGAGAGTGGGCTTCTGGGGGGCTGGGGCTCAGTGGTGGCCTCGCAGGCAGCCCCCATGCTCACCAAAGCCACTGTGCCAGGAAAAGATCTTCCAGTAGCCTTTGTACTCTTGTTTAATGTTAAAAATCTGGTGGGAGATGAAAGAAAAGACTCCTGATGCCTTAAAAATGTGATGTAGGCGGTTTTTGCTTTAATATTGCAGCTCCTGCACGTAAGTATGACACAAAAGGTGAGAGTGAAGGGACAGGTGTCTGCAGGCACGTGGAAACTGGAAGGCTGAGTGTGAAGGAGCTGCTTCTCTCCTATTGTGTCTGTACACAGCTGCTGTAATTGTAAATGTAGCTAATTAATTGCACCTGCCTATAGGAGGATGGTAATTGTGCACTAACTGCAGACACAGGTACTGAAACCTGCCAGTGATTTTTTATCTTTCCAGGAACAGAATTCTGTAATGTTTTGGAGCAAAGTGTGGGAAGGCGTGTGAACAGTTCAGAGCTCTTTTCTTTCCATGCCAATTCACAATAAGGCTGATTCTTAATTTTGTTATCCACACCCAGTCAGCCTTGCAAAATGGCAATATCTTCAAACTTGGATCGCTTTTAGTAACCCTGGCTTTAGCTTCAGCAGGGTTATTGCAAAACCTGTCTGGAAGGGGGGAAAAAAAGGAACAGAAAGGCGCAGAAAATGAATATTAGTCCTTAAAGTTACAGCCTAGTAGAAACTGAAAAGGAAAGAAACAGAAAATAGCTGATTCAGCCTGGTAACGGTCAGCTGGGACTTTGCTGAGACCTCATCCTTTTCTGCTGTGTATGTTATTCCATTGTGTCCATGACTCAAATTCGTTGTTTTCTCTTGTCTGTATTTTCATATCTTCATAGCAAGCTCCTTTGGAATCGGTGCCATCTCTGTGCTTCATACACAGCTGATAGCACTGCACAGTGGGCTGTGCTTTTATTGATCCTTATGTGAAAAAGAGAACCTGGGCCCACAGCAGGGATCCCTGGGAACCAGCCGAGGTGCTCCTGGGCACCGTTGGTATTTCTCTGCTCCCAGATGCACCCGGGAAAATTGAAGGCATTCAGTTCCACTCAGGATCAGATCCTGACTATTTTGTTGAGGCTTTTATTGTTGTTATGGTGCCCCATGATGAGATAGCATCTGTAATTTGTGGTCAGCAGGGATGCAGGGAGAAAAATGACAAATTAGAAGCACAAAACGCTTTAAGATGAATGAACTACCTGAGAAGGAACGTGTGTCAGCCTACAATTTATGGGGATAAAGCATCACAGCTGACAATCTATTATCAGAGATCAGATGAAGCCTAAAATTTTGGATATGGATTTGAATAGCCCCATACAGAGGCGATAGACGGATGGGTAGGCTGATATCCAGGGATTTTGCTTGGCCCCTCATGAAAAAAGAAATAATTTCTTTCAAAACGTGGCTCATGATTTGGTTTCAAATGTCAATCACTCCCCATCTTCAAAACTGTTTGGAAAAAGTATTTTGGTTCAGACGCATCTCAACATAATAAGCCTTTCAGAAGTGTCTGTTCAGGCACCGCATATTATTCCTGTTATTTCTGTGCTGTCCTGCATCATCTGCATCCACCCAGATGAGACTGGAGAAGTGCTGTGTGTCCAGATGAACTTCAAACAACCCCAGCACATCATTATCCAGTGCAGGTTTCCTGCAGCGCTTTCATGGCATCCGGCTGCATTTTGTGGCCCTCCGTTCCACAGCCTTCCAGGGCTGCATCTGATCACCACTTGAGCACATCCATGCTTATGGGCAGCTACAGCAGCAGTGATTGCTGTACAAAACACGGGGCTTTCCTCCTGCCTCTTCCCAACCTCCTGCCCGCTCGCTGCAGTTCTTAGCCAGAGGAGTTTGCTGGCAGGGACCATTATTCACCATTGGTTTTTACTGGAATGTGTCATCTTGGGAAAGCAGAAGGAAAACTATTGGTGTCTTTTAGAAAATTAAAACACGTTTTCACTTCTCACAAAGGAGAAGGCTTTGTGCTTTATGTGTTCAAGTGACCCCAAGACTTTAAAGAATAACCAATGTATGAAGGAAGAATTATTGTTTTCTCTTAAAAATATAATGAATATTTGTCTTTGTAACATGCCAGATGTGCTCCTGATTTTTGTAACAGGTCTCTCTCCTACTATGAATGTCTCCAAGGAAAGCAAGATGATTTCAGTAATTTGGGAACAGAATATAGTCTGTGAAAGTTAACAGTATAGTGCATCCCAGAAGTAAGGCAAATATGAAGGCATACCAACCAGCTGATATCATTTTTATATTCATAGAAGGAAATCCTGGGAAAAGCTTCTTTAAATTACCTACGTGTAAAAAGAAGTCCTTCGTAATGAAGACACTAATTGCTGCCATAACGAAATTTGTCACATAGTTTGAGTTGTTTAAAAGGATGAATTGTGTAAATAGACCCGATGTGTCTTTGTGCAGGAATTGTGTATGTTTCTTTCTGAAGCAGATCAAAACCCTGGTGGAAGTGTGAGCAAAGAGGCAATCATCTGTCGGTCTGTTTGTGTTCAGCTATCTGCTGTGTTTGTACTTGCAATCACACGCAGTTCATGAAATGTAGGTGGTCAAATGCACGAGGAACTCTGCCGGGCCACTATCAGAAGTAATAAATGTGGCAAGGCAGAATAAATATGCAAAACGTAGTACTTTAACCTAATAACATGACCACTTGCAAGCTTTAGCATAACACTGAAAATCACTAATGGAGCACTGTGCAGATTTTCATGATACAAGCAGTCAAGAATCATGCATAATGGAACAGTGCAACAGCTAACAGCAGATTCGCACAAGATAATTTAAACTTGTTTGTATGGAAATGAAGAACTGATCTTTGAAGTGGTCCTTAATGAGATTCTGCTTGATCCTCTCTGTATCCGGAGAAAGTCTTCCGTTTTCCTCTTGCATCCGGCTTGTGTTGCCGGGGTGCAGAGAAAGGACTTGTTTAAATTATGAATGCCAATTTGCATCTACATGGCATTAGGTGAGAACTCAGTGCTGCCACTGACTTTGCATGTGCTTGCAGAATTGTTCCTAAGTTCTGCATGTTTACATCCCCTCCGACTGTGTGCCACCCAGCATTCCTCAGCAGCTTGGCGGGGTCTCAACATGGTGAAATGTAAAGGAATTCAAAGAGATTGCCATAAATTTGTATACGTATTAAAAATATAGGACAGACTTTATCATCTCACTTGTATGTTCTCCTACATAATGTGTACTAGGAATTCTGGTGGTGGGGATTTTTTTCCCATGTTTTTTTTTTCCCATGTTTTCATCTTAATGGACGTTATTTGTTCCTGCTCATATAATGGAGCATTGCAACGTGCTGAAAATCATTCTGCAGTTTATCACTAAATATACTGCGCTCCACTCCTACAGGGCTGCGAGGCAGACGCTGTAGCAATGTGTTATGGAACTCCTCAAAGTGCCCCAAGACTTCAGAGCTCCCTCCCCGTTCCCCACCAGCGATGCTGCCCAGCCATCCGCCTTCTCCATGCGTGTGCTCCCTCTGAAAGCGTCCATCTGGCACACACGGCGCTGTTTGTGCTTTTGAAAGGCAGAGGGAAAACATTGCATTGTTTTTTTTCTATCTGTTTGTTTGTTTGCATGGCTCAGGAGATTAAGGAGGACTTATTGAAAGTTAATGATTTTGTACACATGAGGGAAAAAACACCTCTCTGTAAGCTGCAGGTTCCCTCATACAGTTTTGCCTTTCCATTGGACATTTCTGCCTTCAAAAGAAGCAACCACAGTAACTACCTCCAGGTGACATTAGGCTTCTAACCCACTTGCACACTTATTTCTCAGACTTCAATTTAAAAAGGCAAATAGCTTTCTGTAATGAAACAGGGAGGAGGACCAGAGCTGATGGTTCATTTGCTGCAGTTCACATAAGGCCACAGCAAAGTAGTACAGCTGAGTAACCACGACAGCGAGCAGGGGGGAAATCTTCCTGCCTTTAAGAAGTGATGGAAGCAGCAAGGAACTTGCTCAGAGGCACAGCAATAACTGCTGTAAAAGTTTCATGCTGGCAGGCACATTCTGTAGCATGGGTCACCCTGTGGCACCTGTGATGTCAAGCACAGCTCGGCCCTCTTTGAACCTATGTAGGGGCTGTGCAGAGTGAATACATCCAATAACAGTTATCTTAAAAGAAACATAAAATGACCTCATTAAACAGACATGCCACGAAGGACATTTGGCTGTGGAAGGGTGGGGGTTGCAGCACCCAGCATCCTTGTGGCTCTGGGCTGAGACTTGTGCTCCCCAGGATTCACTTCTGACCCAGCCCACCTCCTCACCACTTGGAGCAGCTGCCGTTCTAAAGCCTGCTGAGGGCTTTTGGAACTCTTTCATCCCTTGTAGAAGCATTAGGAATCAAATTTGATGTCACACGTTACACTGCAAAGAATACTGCTGCTGCAACTAATGTAGTCCCATATAACAGGTTCTTGGAAAAAATTAACAAACCTTTCTAATGCTACTTATTTTTACATTACTTGTTGCACCTGCAGCTGAGCTCAGCACTGGCAGACCTCTGTTGGAAAAGCCCAACACCTCCAGGGCTTTTTGAGGAGTTTCCAGCTTTTACAGAGGTGCAGAGAAATATGAGACAACAGATGAAACTTCATCTTGCTTGTACACACTCTCCTTGCTATAAATGTCATGCGTGTTTTCTTTGCTTTTACTGAAGCCCATTAGGATCTATTCTGCTTTGCTACATACAGAATTTACACAGACAGCTATTATTATTGCCTGAGGGGATCCTTATAAGTTTTATAGCATCCATATAGACCTGACAACTTGCTGCATCTGATTAGTTGTGGTGTTTACTCAACGCCCTGGGCATGGAACAAACACCTGGGGCTGGCCCAGGCCTCAGGGAGAGATCTGGTAGCAAAACCAGCATTTGGCTTCTGTCCTGAGTTGCATCACTCTGCAGCCCACTGCATTCCCCACAACTCATGACAGAAATGTCACTGCCCAGCCTCTCCTGCGCTCCTTCACCAGCATTGCCTCTGGCTTTAACTTTAAAAGAAATCCTTTTTTTGAGGGGGAGAGAGGAGGAGAAAAAAAGGAAGACAAAGCCTTCCCTTTATCATACACCCACAGGTGTATGAAGTAATGGGATGCTCAGTAGAAATAACTCCCTCACTTTTTATTGACAGTCCCCATACTGGCTGAGGACCAAAGAGGCAATTGAGAGATCTGCTCTCCTACTTACCCGCCTATAAGGCTTTCATGAGTTTGTCTCATTAAGGCTAACAGGTGTTAATAGTAGTTAATATTTACATCTGCTCATAAAGAGGATGAGGAGCAGTCTCTATTCCAACGTTGGCCACGTAATTGCAGGCTGATTACATGCCTACACATGTGCCATTTCTAAAGGGACAAACAAGGGATGGAGAGGCACATAAGGTCACACATCTTCCCCAGAGGTGTCAAGGCCTGTTCTGTGGAGAGGGCCAAATTATGTGTTTAATTATGATCCAGGGACTTGCACTACAGCATCAGGGTCACACACTACTCTTGATCCACAGCATCTCCTGCTGAGGGCACTGGGAGGTTTGCATAAAGATCAGGGCTGGAACAAGACTCCTAAGAAATGAAGAAGCTCCTCTATGAGAGGCTCCTGATATACCTGATATTGCTCAGTGTGCAAAAAAGGCATTCAATATATGGCTTTCTTTGGGCTACAGAGATCCTTGCCTTGCTTGTGTATATTCAGGTAACAACTGGACACACAGAAGGAGAGGAGGCAGCAGCAATCCCAAGGTTACCTGGAGAGTCTTAAGGGATCCTTGTTTCAGCCTTGCTATAACTACATCCCTTCACACTCTTTGCCACTGTGGTCAGTACTTCTTTTATTTTCTTCCTGGCAGTAAGCAGACTTCTGGGTGGTGTTCTTTGTCCATCCACCACAATCCTTTCCAAGCTCCTCTTCAGTGGAGAGTCCAAAACCATTTTCCATATCTAAAAACATAAGATTAGTGTGTTTCATGAATTCAGAACACATTTGAAGCAATCTCTTGAATAAAACCCATTCAGAGAGCTCTTAGCAAATAGCATCCGGAAAAATATTTGGGATCTCCCCAAGCAGAGTGATGTAATGAAATCTGTCAGAGCGAGCGGGCACTGATTCGAGCTTATGTCTGAGCAGTCTGCATGCATTGACAGGGAGCTGTGGAGAGTCAACATTGCATGAACTCCTTGTTTTGTTTCCAGCCAAGAGCACCACTCTGCACTGTGTGCATGTGTGTGCGCCACATGTGTATGCAGGAATGGTCACTAGCTCCTCCCTGCCCAATTAGCTCGTGGAACAGTTGGGGTAATTTAGGGCTTGCGCTGCCTGATCATTGGTACAGTTACAACAAATAAAACATTTTAATATGAGCAGTCGCTGAATGTTTACTGTATCATATTGCTGGGAGCTGAACGTGTGCCAAATGCTATAACAGAAGGGAGCATATGAACTCCAGAATGATGACACTAATAAGGAAATTACAAAAGGCCCAACAAATGGCATTTGTGTTAAATCAATAATGCTCTGTTTGTTGGTTTTTTTTATTCTAATCTTTCTTCTAAAAAAAAAAAAAAAAAAAAAAAAAAATTATCTTTCCAAACAGTTGGCAATTCCCATTCTTGTTCTTCTTCCTGAACATAATTAAAAACATGTTGTGGCGTCTACTTAAGACATCAACTTTCCCAAGCCTGTCTTGTCCACTGCGTTTTAAACAAAGACACTTGTTTTGGCATTGTGCCCTTAATTAATCATTTGAGGCTTTAATGCTGTACAAAAAATGTCTTTGTTTAATGATTCATCACAAGCCCAATTTCTGCAGAACTTAATCAACTACAGAACTTTCTAATCAGCTTAAAGTAAGAGAAAAAAGGAGGACGAGGTTGCTTTTGGTGTGTTGTTTTGATAAAGAAACGTTGGTTTACAGCATGCTAGCATTCTGGGCTGTGATTTAGAACTACAGGGATTAGATTGGTCCCTTAACCTGAGATTTCTGGAGGAGGAGACCTGCTGTACATGGAGGAGCACAATCCCCCAAGCCCCCCCAGCATCGCTCACTGCAGCGTTCTTCAGAGCGCACCAGATACTGAATGGCACCAGACAGGCTTCTGTGAAAAGTGACTCTAGTCTCGAAAGATAGATTTGCAGCATAAAGTTGAGCATTATAGGAAAGCAGTAATGAACAAGGCTGGTTTTACCAAGCGCAGAGATCATTTTTCACCATGTTTGCTGTTTTTCCTGTCTCATTTTTTTCCCCTCATTTTATTTTATTATGGAATTAGTTGATTTGACTCTCACTTGGGCATTATCAAGCTTTTGTTCTAGCAATGGATTTTTACAGTAAATGAGTTTCCCATAGGGCAATATAGGAGAGATTTAAATATTAATTTCCTTCCATTGAATTTAGAGTAAGAAGTTCAAGAATAAACAGCTCAACTCCCTAAATAGCAAAAATGACTCGTTGTGCTTAGTGACCATATTCAAGACTTAGTCTTTTCCATGCTAGAAACTATGCAAACTCATTTGAGGATACCCTGCCTGCTCCCATACGGAGCACACAGCTAGAACACAGATCGTGAGATGGTGGAGTTGGCTCAATGTGCAATTCATCACACACAGCTGAGGCACAAGTTAAATGACTGACATCTGACAGACGCAGAGATGATGGCTCAATTACTCTAGACATAGGAGCAAAGCACCTCTGAATTTCCCTTGAAGTTGTCAGAACTGAACCGACGTCTTCTGTCTTATGGGCTGAATGACTTCCCTTCAATGCCGCCTCTTTTTTCAAAATTAAGTTTTAAAGACAGTCCATAAAAATATAAAAATTCTCAATTCTCCAGGCATCTGTACACAGCTTGTGCAATGTCAAAACATGCCTACTTGGAGTAAATATATTATTATGCTGTGTCAATGTGTGTTATGTAACGGTCATCTGTATTAATGTATTCTCCATGTAGGATAATAGCATTCGTTTGCTTGAGATGTGCTGCTAACTGCACTTGGGTTTTTACTGCAGAATTTCCTTTTTCAGGCCAGATGATGGATGTCAATATCTAATGCTGCACTCCCTTCACTGCAATGAGCTGTGCCAGCCCTCATGTCCCCTCTCAGACAAGTTTCTGTTTTGGGCTGGAAACAACAAAGAGGATTTCTGTTCTCATCATCACTTCCACGTCCAGAAGTTGATAACAGAGTAAATAAGGTCACACACAGGCTGCCAAAGGAAGACAACAAAGCAGCAGCACCTCTACCTTTGTGATCATCTTCTGGAGTCCCAGTGCCCCAGGTCAGCTGCTGGGCACCCATGGGAGCACTGTGGCACTGAGCAGACCTAAGCCCACCTAAAACGGGCACTGACTGCAACGAGAGGTTGTTTCAAAGCCTAGTGCCATTTGTTGGCCTGCGTTGATTTTGATGGTGATATAAAATGACACAATGCAAGCACATGCAGTGGGTGGGCTCCCAACATGGCTTCACATCCAAAAGAGCTTTCAGTGAGAGCCATCCCAGAGCTTGTCTTCAATGCAGCAGCAATTGTTTATTGCTGAGCATAGGCCTGGATTTGTTTCTGTATGGGTACCTGGCAGCTCATGATGCTCTGATTCTCTCCATCCTGGCACAGAGAAGGCTGCACACAGTACTGCTGTCCCTCCTTCCCAGGAGTCTTGCACATAGGGCACAGACTCTGGCCTGGTCACCAGCATTACTTTCCTTTGCTACTTGACAGCTGCAAAAATGAAACCCAGCTGTAAGAAATAAGTCTCTTCTCTATTTGGCAAGATTCCTTCAGAGTTCAAGTGTCTGTGTGCGCATGTGTTCTGGGGCAGGATGAAGGCAGACTTGATTAGCAGTTTAGTCTGAACATGTGTTTAGCACCAATTATATTCCTACATGCTCACAAGTGCTGAATGCTTGGTTAAAATTAAGGTATAGCATGTGTGTGTATATGATGATGTCCAATAAACTACAGGAAAGAAAAAAGAAAAAAAAAAAAAAAAAAAAATCAAGCTGTCACTCTCCAACCCTAAAGTAAGGAATATGGGAATAACATCATGGTTGCTTTCAGCCTTTCAGCCACACACCACTCTTTGGACACACAGCAGGAGCAGTGCTCAGGAGCTCCTGATGCCATGATGTGCTTTGGTCACTTGGCAATGCCCAGCTTTCACTGTGCAAAAGTCACATTGGTTTGTTGTTGTTTTCTTTGCAATTGCAAGGAGAGGAAATCAGCCACAAAGTGATGGATTCTGGTTTTTTCTTCCCATTAGGATGATTTAGAATTGTACAGTAAGCATCACTGCTTGGCTGCTAGATAACGCATGTTACTAATTTGACACAAAATGATGCTCTATTTATATAATATTTTGTGGAGTTTGCAAGAGTTTTATGTTTAAAAGAACAACCGTAAGCCCAGCAAATATTCAAATTTACTCCTGCAATTTCATTATTTTCCTGAGTAAGAGAGTAGCAGCTCTGTGAATTCCTTAATCAGACAATGAGTTTCCTCATATTTTCTTGAGGATCAGCCCTTCAGCCAGTCAGATGGCACTTAGTAGGGTGGGAACAGCTAATAACTCTTCGAAGCCAGACAAATGATGACCAGTGATATAATGAAGTAGAGAGGAGCCCGACATCATCTCCTTTAGAACTTGCAGGGTGTCTCCTTGGGTTCTCCAAGGAGGATTCTCTCCATTATTTTTTTTTAATTTTGGCCACTTGGCCTCACAGAAAAAGCATCCACTCTTCCATTTGTCAGGGCCCAGAAGAGCTCTACACCTGATGCAGATGCCTGGTAATAAGCCAGAAGTAGCCATCTAGTGACATTCTGTAGGAACTATTGGGAGTCTGGACCTTATTATTAACGTTAACCAAGCAAAGGGAGAGAAGAGTGGGAATCCTACAGGGAAGAAGCTGGGAAATTGAAGCAAGCAAGACAAATACTGACATTCATCTAAGACTGAGCCTACAGAGAGGAGAAAGGTGATCAAATATGAGGAGGATGTTTGGGAAACAGCTGGCTGAGTTTTGGTTTCCATCCCCAGGATTGTTTGTATGACTTGCTTCGCAATATTATTCAGAAGATTAACGATGCCTAGTGTAACACTACAGTGTGACAGAAAGTATAGAAATAACAGGAGGGTGGCAAAACCTTTGGCTGTAGCAAATGAGGACAAGCCCAAATACAGCAGCTGTGGATGCAGAAACAAAGAAAAAAGGTTTGCTTACCTCAGGAAGGCCTCAGGTATGCAGAGATCTCCAGTGAGATCCTCTCACCTCCACTGCCAACCCTTAAATGAGGGCTGGGAAGGGGTGGATCCTGGCTCCAGCCCTTCTTGTCACTCAGGTACATTGCATGCAGCTGAGTTCCCCTGGGTTGGCCCTGCCTTCAATCAGTGGTGCACCTGATGGAATTTCTGCTACCTCTGGATACTAGACATTGCTAGATTCTGTAGGCTCTTCAGGAGAAAACCTAGCCCAAGGAGGCTAAGTAAAATACCTCTCAAATGCTAAATAAGAGCTCTCTGTGGCTAGCTCGCACTGAGCTCCTTGCTGCCCTCCTACACTTGCTGCTTACTCCAGATTTCAGTACGGGTGCTTTGTGCAGTCTCTCTACTGCACCAGTGTTGATGTGAAGTAGAAAAGGTTGTTGCTAAGTGACATGACACTGCAAAGTGCTTTACAATTTCTTTTTCTGTTTTCTACTCCCACCTTCCTCATACATCCTTTACGGAGAGCTAGCGGCTGGGAACATCCCTGTCTAGCAGCGCGCTCTGTGTGACAGAGCCCGGATCACAGTGCTCACAGAAGTGGCACAGAAGCTGCTGTGCCTGCCCCAAAGCTTCTTGCAGTTGCAAACTTGGGAGTGACCAAAGAGTGTCCCCATCTTTCTTCGTTCAGTTGTAAATCAGGGTGATTTAGTGGCTGGGATGATGTGGGCTTGGTGATATCTGCAATCATGTATAACAGTGCTCTCCATACACAGCAAAGCAGAGCCATCAGCTCAAATGGGCAGGGGCACTGCCAGCCCTTGGGCCCTGCAGCTCAGCCCTGCAGATGGAACCTATGTTTTGACATAGCTGCTCTCACTGCTACGTTCATGCTGTGGCTGACTGTCGTGGGCTGTAAAGCTGCAGGTTTTGTTGTGGAAGACTTCTATTTACAATGCCCTGCTGGTAGCTGTCTCTTTGCTGAAGCTCCTCTCAAGTTATTTTATCTATTGGCTCAGTGTGGGGAAGTAGTTTAATAATAAATAAATAAATGAATAAACAAATATCTTCAAACAACTAGATTCTTTGAACTTTACCTCTTGCAGCAGTCTTCATACTACTCACATCTCCCTGCATTGAGTTTCATTGGCCAAACCATATCCTTTTGTTCTGTGCCAATACAGTGACTCTAACACTTGATGGGCTCCATCAGGACCTACCACAGTGAACCACAGCTTACCATAGCAAACCACAATGAAATTGTAACAGTAAACAGCATTACAAATCTTGTGCATCTGTCTGTCCTGCTTCCTTCTCCATTCCATACGTGGGTTCAGCCCTGACTTCTTGCCATGCAGAATTCATGTGTGAGAGGCTGGCATTGCGCCTGCAGTGTCTGTTCTTTACCACATTAAAAGGTCGTAAAAGGATAGTCAGTTAGAAAATCCTGGTACTGAAGACAGCCTTTATGCTGAAATAAATTCCAAGTAGGATTTTTTTTTTTCTATCTTTTAGCAGGCAGAGGAACAGCTAGAAAAAAAAATGTGAGCTCAACTATTAGCTTTCCACTTGTAAAACTTCATCTATCACTAAATATATTGCCCGTAGAGGACAGAAGCTGTTAAGATGGGAAAGAATTTTGAAGATGGATGAATGACAAAGACAAATGAAGATTTTTATTTTAGCAGAAGTTTCCAAGTGCTGTCTCTGGGTTGGGAGGGTACTGTTAATAAAGTACACTTGACATATAACTGTTCAAGTTCCTGAGAAACAGCTTTGCTTTAAAGTTCGGTAGAGGATCAAAAAGAGTGAATTCTCTGTTTTTCTCTGTAAAAAAAGAAAAAGAAAGCCCTGAAAAAGGATAGGTTTTTTTGGGAAACGGCATCTATGCCTTTTGTCTTTTCTTCTCTTTGTGGTCCAGAGACAGTGCGTTGACTGACTTCTTCAGAAAGGAGATCAGTGAAATTGTCAGTTGATTACTTCTCCTTGATTAGCATTTATAAGAGCCCTGTGATACATTATTTGCATTCCTATTTAGCCGTGATTTTTGTGGGGCAGCAATGATTAAACTTGTCACAGGGCCTGATTGACAGGGTCAGATCTTCACTTTCTACTCTTTTGAAATTAAAAACAAATGTGTCAGCTCCCTTCATGGGCCGCAGCGCTGTGAAGCTTGCTTGCCTTGTCATCGCAGATAGGTCAGGAATGTTTTAATTTTAGGGATGGATTCTGCTTGTCAAGCAGAGTGTGATGGCGTGTAGTTCTGGAGATGAGATGTGAAGGGTGTAAAACAAAGAATGGAAAGAACAAAGACAAAGACACTCACATTATTAGACAGATTTAATTAGTCTGAATGGATATTATGCTAGATGAAGCAGTGAGCTGTGAAATTAACCCTTGATTACGGATTGGTGGATCATGCTCATAAAGAGAATCAAACCTTGGTGAATGGGAAAGAGGTGCCGCTCCACCCTCGGATCCCTCATCCCCACGACCTCTTCCCAAGTCTGAGAGCAGGAGAAAATCTTTGAAGGAAAAGCTGCCGGTGGCATTGAGGAAGCTGGGGCCGTCTCCCCCTCTCCCTTTTTCCCCAGGTCTGGAGCTGGCCCATCTGAAGAGCTGAAACGGAGCAGGCTACGGAGAGGCAGAATTTTCCATGACAGATGATGAGAAATGGCTCCCACAAGTGCAGCCCATTCCCTGCAGGCACAGGATGTGCAGCAGCTCTGAGCTCCTGTCCCCTCGTGAGACACGTTCCCATTCCCTCCCATCTCCCACCACCAAGTAGGTTTGATATTTCTGTTTGAAAACCACATCTTTTTGTAATGATAAGCTGCGAGTTAATACGATGTGACTCACCCCAAAGTGAGGGTTTAGGCTTCGAAAGGCCGGGCTTCCCAGCCTCTGCCACGCCAGTGCTGTGGTGTTCCAAGTGCTGAGATAGTGTGGGAGATTGGGGTGATGACAATTGAGAGGGTGCTGTGTTTTGCTTCATCCCGAGATGCACAGAAGAGGCACTTCAGCCTTCTGTGTGCTTCTCATCAGCATTCCCCAAAGCTCTGTATCAAGAACTACTCCTAATTAGCACGGCTGCAACGGAAGAAAATAAATGGAAAATACAGTGTTACTCTCTTGTTAGTTCCTTGTCATTTCTTCCAAGTTGTTCAACTAATGGAGTAATCAGCCTTTATGTTTAAAAATAAAAATAAAATAGCCAAAGGGCATTAGGCGCATTAATCTCCCAATAGGTGTGAGGCCCCTGCTTCTCTCTGGCACATTTGAAATGCTTGCTTTTAGTGCAAATTTGCATGCTGGAAACTGTCAGATTAAAAAGGAGTGAGACATGAAAACAAGTTGGGTGAGAGACTGCCTAGAAGTGGTGGCTGATGACTTACTGAACAGTCGTGTCGATGACTTACCTCCTCAGTCGTGTTGAGCCCCTGCTGGTACCGTACTGTGTGGTGTTCCTCCCTATTTCACTTTTTAAACGTGATATCAAGAATTCTCATTTTTACTTCATATATAGTCACATTTAAGTGGCCTCTGCCTATGTGGAGCAAAAGAACCCTTTGATGAAAGACCTACAGAAGATTAATGAAAGTCATTATCATTATGAGGTAGCAGAGAGCTACTATCCACAGGAAAAGAAGGAACTCCTGCCTGCACATCTTCTCTCCCCTGGTTTCTCCATGTCTTTTTGTACCCCAAAAGAGAAGACGCAGCAGGAGAAGGTGATGAGGGAATAGGACATGACATGAATCCCATTGCTAAGACTACTACTGAATTTCTGTTGGTGTTAGAACAAGTCACTTTGCCATTCTACAGATGAAAACGATTATTTGAGGACAAAAGACTCGTACTTATCATTAAACCTGAAGACACAGACTGGTTCTTAGGCAGAAAAGCCTTGACATTGAGCTGGTGTTTATGTGAGCAGTCACACATTAGTGTTACTGCTTTCAGGGGCCTCTCATCAAAGTCTTTATTATTACAAACCTATTGAGCCGTATCCTCAGCTGCTGTGAATCGACATAACTCTTCTGGAATTAATGATGCTACAGAGTTTTACATCAGCTGAGAATCCGGCTCTTCCATTCTTGCTATTTATTTGTTACTGAGTGAAACTATTGCAGCCCAGGCCATAGAAAACACGGAACTCTTCCAAGAAGGATCTGCTTTCCAACCCAACGTCAGCCCCGTGGGACAGGACCTGTCATCTGGGTCTTCTCAATTCCAGGTTTGAAAGACCATTTGGGTCAGACAGTAATTTAATTGAAGAGTTTTAATTGAATTAGTTGATTCAATAGTTTCTCACTATCTCTGCTGCTCTGAGCAAGCAGCAATGCTTTGCTCACCTCCGGCTGGGGGGGCTTTGCCACAGATGTCAGTGCGTGGGCACAGGGATGAGCACAGAGGGTGGCTGTTCCTTGTGCTAAGAGAGCAGAGCGTATGAAACCAGTGGAAAAGGCAAGTGCTGATAAAAGGGAAACCTCTGTACCTTCAGTCGATGTCTTTGTCAGGAATGTAGGTGAATTTTTTGGTTTCTGCTTTGCCACCTGCCACTGTTCTCTCTCTGGGCACTGAGCCTTGTAGCATGTAAAATGCAAACGTGGCTGCTGTTGTCATTGTGGGACTCCTCACGCTCACTTTGCAGAGAGAGAGAGACTTCAACTGGTGCATTCAGCTTCAATACAAAACATCAGCAGACAAAAGTATCCAGAGGAGAGGTTTGGACAGAACAATTCAGTGCAGAAAATGTTGAGTAAATGCTGAAGGCAGCCCTATGGCACTGCACACAGCCCTTCAGAAAGGAACAATAAGCGCTCACATGCGGAATGCAGAGCGTATCTGTTGGGTGCTCAGTTCCATATTACAGCCCTGCTGTTCTTGAAGAAATGGTGCTGGGAGCACTGGCCCCATTTGCAAGGGCCTCGTTTCTGCCTCACTGCTATTTATAAAGAGAGTAATTCTGCTTGAAACAAGGAACCAGCGCTGGTGTAAAGCAGCAGTGAGCAGAGCAGAGTTGTGCTCTCCACCCGAAGCGGCAGCTCAGAATCGTTGTCTTTCCCCATGCCGGGTGCTGTGTGTGTTTCATGATTACACACACGAGATGCTTGCTCACCTGAGGTTGGGGTTTGCATGCTGTTTCCCATCACTCACTCAATTCAAAGAGCGAGAGCAGATCCGTGCCCCCCTCCCCGCCTTTATTTTTCAGACTGAATTGTTTTGGTGGTAGCTTGGTGTGTCAGATTGTAAGTCTATAAAACGGTTTTCTACCAGCTGGAAATCCAACATGCTACATGAATACATAACAGTGCCTAACCAAGAAGGTTTGTAATTCAGTAATTAGCTGTAATTAATGAACACAAAGTGAAGACTCATTTACAGTTTAAATTATCACATTAGCTCCTGTCACCCTCTATGTACACAAAACAGCAGGAATTCAATTATTTTTATTCTTCAAAGCTAATTTAAAATTTAAGGAATGCCATTACATGAAATAATAGGTAGGAAATGTAATAGAAATCGCTGAGAACAGTTGGCCGTCCTTAGAATGGGAGGAAAAAAATGCTATCAGTGATGATTTGGAAATGTTGTTTCATCAGTGAACAGATGAAGGATTGAAATCTACGCTCTTTTCAGTGTATTTAAAAAGAAAGCCAGTTTGGTGGTTGCTAAGTCTTTGTGCAGGGAGAGCCATTGTGCATAATTGTAAAAGCAGTTGATACCGATAATGCTGTTGATAGTAACATGATGACAGCATGGAAATGCTCACACCATTATCTTTAATGGGGCTGAGTCAATTGCAACAGCATCGAGCCCGTGTAATGTTCACCAATCTTAGTTGTGAAACTTCAGCCTAGCGGGCCTGAAGTAATTGTCACTCTGCAATCTGCCTATAGTTTGTGCCTGTGTGTGTCTGTGGAAAATGCTTTCACCGTGCTTTTGAACCTACCACGATGCTTCTCTCTGCAGCTGCCACTGATTCTCAAACAGTTGAATAAAAAGAGCATTCCCAACCCATTGGAGGCCGCTTCTGTGGCTCCCGCACGGCTGCGTTACAGCCCTATTTTCTGTGTTCCTTATTTCTTCTGCGGTAGCCTTTTCATTTTAAATAGGCCACGAGAAGCTACGCCGCCTAATTTTTCATAGGTGATCGACTGCTGAGTTGTGGGTTTACGTAGACAGAGGGAAGGTAGCGATAAGCCAAAGAGAGAGGATTCTATTAGGGAAGTGCAGCAGTAATTAATGAATCCTGCCAGTAATTGGGAAGGTGTAAGCCTCTGTAATATCGTAATGATAGTCATCCGTTCTGCGCATCCCCCATCACTCCGAACGATCCCTCATCGTCTCTGTGATCTCAGACACTTAGCCATGCAAATCTTCCTGACAGGACTCTATGTCTTTGTCTCCCTAATTGGATAGTATAGAGTTGTTTATGGATATTGCAGACATTTAGACCTCGGTTGGAGGTTGTTCAAAAATCGTTAGCAAAGTTGCCTTAACAGCATTGTCAAATATTTATTCCCCTGTTTCAATATCTGTTTTTAACCCAGGCGTGGTTTGCAGTTAGAATTAACATTTTGAAGATGCTCTGTGTTGTTCTGGGCTCCACTTGAGGTTATTATCTGGCTGTTTTCCTACAGAAAAGGGAGCAGTAACAAAAAATCTAACTTAAATTCTGATTTCTCAAGGATAAAACCTGAGATTGTAGGACAAGCTTTTTAATACCATTTCCATAGGGAAATATTAAGAACGCTGACAAAGGCAGTTCCACTCACAAAAATTACAGGAAGCTTCTGGGGTAAAAATTCCAATTTAGTATAAGCCAAAATAAATGGTGAATAATCCCATTCACTGCACCACTTCAAATAAGATCAAATTAAGACTCTATCTTATACATTAGAAAAAATGCATTTTTTTTTCCTTGGTCAAGACTTAATTCTTGTCTATCTGTTGGTCCCAGCTTTATGTACCCCTCCATAATCAACCAGAAAAGGTCAAAAAAAAAAAAAAAACCAAGCAGAAAGAAAACTGTTTGTAATGGAAGAGAAGATCATGGTTGTGTTTTTATCTTCTTATTGGTGAAGGATTTCTGCATATTTGCAGTAGTTCTTTACATTAGGGAGCTCTCATTTCCTTCTGCTGGTCGGTCTGTTTATACCAAGCTTACTCTCTCCCAAAGCACTGCTGATGTCAGCTGTGACACCGTCAGTTTTTCACCTTCCGGCCTGACTTGCCATGACAGTGCTGTGATGCTCAGGGAAGGACAAAGGCAGGCTCTTGCCTGAACGTCCAGTCAGACAGCCACTAAATCTGCCCCTTCCAACCCACGCCTTGCCAGCCCTGAACTCACAGGCTGAAGCAGGGATGCCCGATGCTGCCCTGCCTCTCAGCTCTCCCATATGCTGACCAGTTTCCTGGCACCAGGCTGACCAGAAATGCTGCAGATTCACCCTGAGTCCAGCCCTCATCTCCACTGCAGTGTCACCAGGTCCCAGCCCTGTGCTGCCAGCCCTGGGGAGCAGCCCTGCAGGGAGGCATCAGAGCCCTCCACCCCTGATAGTTGTGGTAAAGCTAATTGGCTCCCGGATCTCCTGTGCTGCTAGAACCTTCTCCTCCAGAACATGAATACATTGGCATTCTGAGTTTTTTTATATGTGCACATACATATATATATTTAAAATCCTGGCTTTGGAAACTTATGTTGGTGCAGCAGCCTGTGACACTGAATACAAGCTGCTGTGCAAAGTAATTGCCAAATGCTTACATAAACACATAAATAAGACAAATTTATTTTCATTATTCGCATTTTTTGCCTTTTCTTTTCCTTTTTATTTATGTTTTAAACAACAGTTACTGTAAATATTATGATAAAAAAAATGCCTGCAGTGGACAGAAAGATGATCAAAAAGCCCTGATATAGAGCAATTCATGTTTCTTCTTTACAATCACTAACGAATCTTAACTTGAACCATGTTATGTTCCCATGTGAGTGATAAGCAATGATTTATTATGAAGTGTCACGAAATCGGAATGCCATACAGTGAGACATGAGCTAGTGGAAAATGTGTTCCCTGTTTCCCAGCCTCATTACTCAAAGATGCAGCGTCCCTCTCTCCAAGTCTAATTTACCTGGCTCGTCGAGGCGCCCTGATAGCAAGGCAGCACAACCAGGAGTGCGATCCCTGATCCGGGCTGTGCTGGCTGCCTCCCAGCACTGCTGAACACATTGCACCAACCAGGAGATCCACAGCTAGTGCTGCACACAACGCTTGTGTCCCTAATGATGCTGCCCCCAGTAGCAATTGCTTCGGATTACAGCATCCATTGCTTCATCAGTGCTGTTGGTGCACGAAGGGGAAATAGAACAGCCATCACGAGGAGACAAACAGAGAAGTTTTCTTTATGCTTTGGAGTTTCCACGACTCTCTAATGATTCCCATCTCCCCGTGATCCTAATTCAAGTAACTGGTGTGTGATAGATTCTGTACATAAATCAGTGACAGAAGAGCACGTGCAGCTCCAGCACCGCGGCGGAGATTTACGCTTTGGGCAGCAGGCACTGCTTGGGTTTTCAGGTGGGATTTTGTTGTAAATGGTTCCTCACACAGAAAGAGGAAGCCGGCACACTGTGCGCTGATCCACAGAGCTGCCCTCCTCTCCTACCAATCCATGCTCTCTGCAGAACATCACCCAAACAGGCAGAGTCTCTGATTTTTTTTCTCAGCATTCGCTGAAAGGCCTTGATCCCAAAAGTGCTCAGCAATCTCTGGGTTGAGGGGAGCAGCTGCCTGCAGCCGGCCTGAAGCCTGCAGTGCTCCTGCTCTGTGGGAGCGAGGCACAGAGCGGGGCCCTGCAAGGAAGGAGGTCTGCATTGGGCAGGTGCACCAACAGCTCAGTGTTTTGCTGGAAAGGCGAACCGTCTTCCCATTAAAATCTGTGCTCCTATCCAAAAATGTCGATGTAATCAGACCAGACTTACTAAAGATTTGCCAGCACTATCAGTTTCTGCTTCAAAACACGATCCAGTTTTACCATGACAAAATGTTCTAGAAGACCAAAAGTTAAACTTGAACAGAATAAACATGAGAACGAATTTATGTCCTGCAAATTCTTTCGCATGCAATCTTTTTCTTCTATCTCGGCATGTTTCAACTGGTTCAGTCTGTCTTAAGGCAATAGTAACTGTTGTTTTTCTTGCAGAAAATGTGGAAGTCATCAGAAGAAAATTAACCAGAACTCATCCTTGTCTGAAAGGCTGAGGCTCAGAAATTTCAAATACCTTTTTTTCTATAGAAGTGCTTTATAGAGAATCTTTGTGAAGTACATTCCAGAGAGCAGTTGTCTCGCAGCGCTGACAATGTCTGCTGTTCCAGAGGAGGCTGTGTGTGATGTACCATTCTGAGATATTGTCAGCAAGCCTGGAAATGTGAAGGCACTTTCATAGCTAGGCAAGGATGAAAGGAAAGAGGTTTGAGTTTGCTTTTTTGTTTTGCTTTGTGTCTTTGTCCTAATAAAACATAGCGGTGCGCTCCTAACTTCTCCCCTCCCATTCTGTTCAGAAAGGGAACGCAGGTCTCCTGCAGAGCAGGAACGGTGTGAGGGGCTGGGGTATCAGGTCCTTCCTACAGCAACAAGCTGTGGGAAACAGTTCTGAGAGCAAAGACGGGAACTCAGCACCTCCCAGCTCCCCTTACTTGTGAACTGAATCTAGAAACAGGAATGGCGCAGCTCGATTATTGGGGCCACCCACAGCTGCCCCCGGTTTGATCACTGAGAAATTCTCTTTAGAGCTGAAGAGACAGCTGAGCATCTGCCCATCCCAGACCAGCTGGGGCAGCTTCCCCACCACCCATCAGCACAGCCTGACACCGGCCAGCCCCACGCAGCCCTGGGCAGTGCTGCCGTGCATCCCACTGCACGCACGCGGCCGGCGGAGCCGTACCTGCTTTGTCTCATCTGCTGTAAATTCGCCTTTCTCAAGGTGCATTACAAAAGCTATTTCTCTTCTGGGATCCATACAGGTGGCATTTTAAAATGTAGCGAGCACCCTAGTCTGCAGAACCTGCTTGTCACAGAAAATGACACAGTTTGCATGTGACCTGTAATGACAGTTGCTAGTTGAAAAGAAACCAGAAATTCAGCTCTATCTTCCACACTTTGGTTGCAGCTGCCATCAACTAAATCTCTCTCCAAGGGCAGATGGTGCCCTGTACAATGAACAATTTAATCTTTAGCAAATAGAGAAACTTTGCCAAAAAATCCGCATTTTTTCCCCTCCAAGAATAGGCTGTCAATAACATGTGCTCTCAAATACATTGTGATTTGATGACTGTATTTTATTTATAGGAAAGCAGAAAACAAAAACATAAATGTTCTCTCTCTGTTTTCCCTTCCCAAGGCCGTGGTCTTCCTGGTACCCCCACATGGGGTTGGTCTGTGTGCACAGGAGTTAGTTCCATGTCAGGGTGCTGCTCTGTACCCATCCAGTTCCTGTGTGCTCCTCTTTGCTGCTCAACACGTGTGTACCTCATGTCATCTCGAGGACTGAGGTGAGCTCAGGGTACAACCCTGCTCTCTCTCAGCACAAGTAGCAAAATCCTCACGCTTTCCCCAAGGCCAGGGTTTCCCTGCACATCTGTGAAAACCTGGGGAGCTTTTGGGGGATGCATCTCACTGAGACTCCCAGATCCTCTCCCAGCACTTTGCAGAGCCTGTCCACCTGGGAGGGCTCAGGCTGACAGATGTCAGCACTCCCAGTGCTGTTCAGGTGGATTTAGAGGATCTGGCTGTATTTGCTCAGGGATGTCTGCAAACCCCAGGCATTGCTGCGCACTCAGTGGCTCCAACTGCGCTCCTTCTTGTCTGGAGATATGTATACACTCTCCCATTTCAAAGTATATCCTTTTATATTACTACATAGAATATAATGTGTATGCAGAGGAGTTCACACATCTCTCTGAGGTCCCAGGTGGCATCACTGGTTCACATGCACACACAGCCCCACATGGCAGCATTTCCGAGCCCCATGCAGTGCTTGCAGGGTGGCTCCCATCCCTGCACTCACTGCACTGTGCTCCCTGCACATTGCCACGTGCTTAACAGTTTTCCTCAACCTGGGTCACAGCTGAGGAACTGAAGGCATACAAAGCTACCTGCACAGACATCAGAAACTTCTCAAGTGAAAAACCTTGGAAAATGCCAGAGTTTTCTTTTGTCAGATTTCGGTGAGATTTGGCTCTCACCCCCACACCGCTGGGCCAGCCCAGCTGGGTCGGTCACACTGCTGCTCTGACATCCTGCAGGGAGGTGCTCTGCAACAGCTGCAGATAGGAGCTCTGATCATCTCAGGGCTACTGAACTCTGGAGGTCTCTTTCTGGCGTTCAGCTCTCAGCAAAGTACCTTCAGCAGAGAGTTTTCTGAGACAAATACAGCTCAGTGGCCTCTGGTTTTTATTAAATGCATTTTCCACCATCCCAGGCAATCTCTAACCCCCAGCACCTGGTGTTGTTCTGTACTCTGCAGACACACCCCGGGAACATCTGAGCTGGAGCCAGCATTGCTTTCCCACTGTCTTGTCCCGCATTCTCACAAGCTTAGCTCAGGGGCCAGCATCACAACGTATAGCAGTGCACTGTGCAGGGACACGAGTGCCCAGGGCCCTGCAGTGAGCACGGTGGGCTGTGCTGGCAGCTGGCTGCTCCTCCTTGCACAGCACGGGGGCAGCTGCTCCATGCTGGCAGCACCTGGGCTCTGTGCTGCACCCTGTGAGAACAAAGAAGCACCAGGATTAGGATTCACAAGGGTTCTCCTTACCTCTCCCAAAATGCTCTCCTTTCCGAATAGAATGCGTTTGCTGAAATGAATATGTTCTATTTATTTATTTAATGTGCTGTTAAATGACCTTCTGGAAAGCTGTTCCTGCCGCAAGGCTTTAAAATGGATGGGCAGGCACAACTTAGAGAGCATGCTCTTTACAATCAGGATGAATCATTTGAGTAGTTACTGTTTAGACTGATATAATTTTAGTTATAATTATGGGTAACGAGAAAGCATTTAGAGCCTGTAATATTGTAATTCATGGTGGGAGAGGTCCTAAATGAAATCAAATACACCCAGATTCACTTTTTCTCCCTCTCTCGTTATTGTGAACATGAGGATGATTCTTTAAGGAATAGATTTTCTGCTGCTGTAAAAATCTAGCAAAAGTAGGTCAGAAATGACATCTAGAGATAACGTATTTGGTAACCACAAAGGGACTGTCTGTGTCTTTCTCTTTGGCCTTTTTAGGAGTCCAACAGTTTATTACTGCTGGGACAGCTGCAGCAGGAAAAGGGTTTGAGCCATAGGCTCCCATGGACTTTGGTGGGTGGATCACAGATTATTTATACACACGCTGTCATTTCATATATCCCTCTAAACCAACACAGGGTGATAAGATGCTATTAGCAAAGATCTGGAAATTAACAAATAATAAAATATTTATATATATATGTGTTGATGGCTTGGTAATTATTATTAAAGAAAAGCTAAACTTCAATATCTCCATCTGATATTTAGCCTGTGCTGCACAAGACTGGCATAATGAAGTCCCTCTATCACATTTTCACGTTGTAATTTCAGTGATAGAGTTTTCTCACGGTGTTGAACTGCATTACACAAAATGCCCAGGAAGCAACAAACTTTGTGCATCGAGTGCTGTTTGAGCGCCAGCCCGCGGTGCCCCACAGTGTGGGTGACAAACTCCCCGCATACTGCCTGAATCTCTGAGACACTTGATAATGAAATACACAAACTATGACCCTTATCGATTAGGGCTCGCACTAATTAATTTCTCAAAGTCCCATCCCAGCCTGCAGTGACATCAATGCAAAAAAAAAAAAAAAAAAAAAAAGAGAAAAGAGAAAAGAGAAAAGAAACAAAACCAAGGATGGAGACCTGGGTTGGGCAAAAGACCAAAGGGTGGAACAGTTATCCCACTGAAATCAGTGCCCACTCCCCGTCGATTTTAGTCACGCATGGACGTTGCCATCAGTCAGGTGCACAGAAGCCACCAAGTTCCTACAAGAGCTGCAGGTGGCTGTGAGAGCAGCACTGAGGCACAGCAGCCCGTGTGCAGGCAGTCCACACTGCCCTGTGTTAGCTCTTGGACAGCAGGACCCACTGGATGCTCTGCATGCCCCATCCATGGGCCGTGCCATCCCAGCCCTGCACTGGGACCCAGCTGATTGTACAGCAGGTCTGACCCCAGAGCCTCAGGACCTTCCTCTGGACAAACTGAAGAGCAGAGGCAGCAGGAGGCAGGCTGTTCAGTTTTCCAATCAAAGCTCTTGATAAATATTTCCCGCTGGCAGGGAGCCAGCATGCTGCAGTTACTTTGCTTCAAACCAAGTCTCCTTCCCACACGAGCACTTTCACTATTACTACATGCTGCTTAATTGTCCTAACGACGTTCCAGAGGCAGAACAGAATTAACCAGCAGTTACTGCTCGCACACAGCTCTGGTTCAGCACGGCCCTCACATCACTGTGCAGGACCAGCCCACAGTTTGTGCTGCAGCCCAGGACAGGGGCTGGGCGCCGTGTTATGGCAGTGTTCCTTCATGCCACGGGCTGCAAAACCCACTTGGAAAGGTAAAAAGTCAAATGCCTGTGGCACCTCTGCAGGCTGGGCTCAGAGCCTTGCACAGTGCAAGTCATGACTTTGTTAAGTGTGAACACTCTGGAGCGTTACCTCTGAAACCTACTGGCAGCATTTTAAAGCAGCAGCATGCACTGCTTTTAGTGTGTGTAAGAGGCAATAATGATCTGAGGTATTCAGCTTCAAATGGACTTCCTTGAATTCTCAGGTGCCCAAAATCTCAAATTTAGCTGCCGACGCCTCTTCTTTCCTTCCAGTTTCTCCACTGAAGATCTGGGTTGCCAGTGCAAAACAGCATCTCTGTGAGAACTGAAGGTGTAAGGATATTGTGAGACAAACCAAATTATTAACTAATTAGCATGGACTCAATGGAGTTTTTTCGTTTTCACCTGGAATTTTTTTGTAAAGCTCAGTTTGTTTTACTTACATAAAAGCTGCTACTGAATTTCCAGTTGATTTAGCTGGAATACATGGAACGCACCTCAGGATTTGAGTTGTGTCTGCTGAAGTGTGCACGCCCTTGAACAGATATATTTTTCAGTGACATATTTCTCTTTGCCCGCTGCTGGTCTGTTTTTTTCTTTCCTGTGCTCTCTCTCCAGATTGACTTTCACTCCACTTATTGCTTGCCTCATTTCTCACCCTATTTTTCCTTCTTTTTTTTTTTTTCCCTACTGCTTTTCTCAGTATTTTTCTCCCAGGTTATGAGCAAAACAGAACTCAGCTACGAGCTGAACTTTTAAACCCACATCTTGGATTAAGTAAGGCAAGCCTCCTCCATCTCCACATGGAAGTAACTTCACAAGGAGAGCCACTTAGCACTTTTAGGCAATGCAGAAAAGGAAAGGTGGATGCTGGGGAGGGGAGGTGCACAAGCAGAAACAGCTCAGGAATAGCCCAGTAACTGAAGCACAAGGTGGACACCAAGGTGTCCAGGTCACCGCGAGGATTTTAGAGCATGAGCTTGACCAGCTGTAAGATGAAACTCTTCATGTTGAGCCAAGTTAAAACCTAACAGAGAGAGCAGCAGAGAGCAATGTGCTCAGAGCACCTGGCAGAGCTGGCACACTGACTCGAGGACTTGTGGGTCACAGAAGAGAATCAGAATCGTTTGAGTTGAAGGGGACCTTGAAGGGTCATCTGGTCCAACTGCCCTGCAGTGAACAGGGACATCTGCAGCTCAGTTGGGTGCTCGGAGCCCCGTGAGCTCCATGTCCTTGCCTTTTTGTGAGCCTATGGGTGCATGGCATAAAGCAAAGCTTCATTCTACAATTTCACTGAATAAAATCCGCATTCGATCAAATCTGGGCATGTGGTTAAAATCTTGGTAACGCTGGTTCCTCTTGCTCTGCTTGCAGGACGAATGCCTTAGCTCCAGCTCTCCAGCCCAGGCTCCCACACCCAGCCCGTCTCTGCGCATCACCCCAATCCTGACATTGAACTCACAGCAACCCGGACCGAGAAGACTGCCAAAAAATCTCCAGCTATTCTTCTTCATCCTCACTAACAATTTGGTAATGAAGTATTGATTTCCACTCTCCTGCTTATGGACGATATTAGATTTTCATTGATAAACTGCACTGGGGCTGTCTGGTCTCCACTGTCCCTTTTTGCTGTCACTAAAACAAAGTGCCACTGAAGTAAGATAATGACTGAGAACATTGATGTACTTATTTCGTCAATTTGTAACACTTGACAGGAAAAAAAAAAATTCTTCATAGTTTAATGTCCAACTGTTCTACACAAGATGCAGTCACATTGGAAGCTTTACTTTTCATGGTAATGTCCATTTCCTATTTATAACCCCTTTGGGACAGTTTGTCTAAAGGAAATGTTTCTATTCAGTGCAGCTATTACTGTTGCACCTGGGTTGCCCAATCCAGTCATTGCACTAGGGATCAATACATCACAGTAAGTACAAGAATTATTAAGTTAAAACAGATTCTGAGCCAAAAAACCTCTGAACAATGTTAATCTTCTGTGCAAGTTGTTCAAATAGTTATGCTTAACCATGTTGCTGCCAAAGATTTGTTTGAAATGGATTATTGTCAGTTTGTTCTATTCCTCAGATATATATATATATATATATTTAAATCTCCGTTACGGTTTATGACGGGACGTGCGATGGAGTGGTTTTTAGACAGAAGTACTATTGTTAGATTGCTGAGCGTTATGTGAGCGTAGGTATATCTATATATAAATATCACTGTGCACATATCTATATATAGATATAAGATAACACAGTGCAAGTCCTTTCTCAGTTAGGTGCGTGCAAATCCGGATCTCTGAGTCGCAGCCAATGGAGCCCCGTTGGGTTCACGGCCTGCTGGGAGGTCAGGGCTGCCGGCCCGGCCCGGGGGAAGGGCTGAGGATGGCAACTTCAAATCCTAACTTTTTTCATTAAAACTTTGAGCTCCCGATTTTAATTTGTGGAATATTCACGTTAATAATGAGATCTAATTAAGACATCCATTAAAAGCCCGTTAAAGTTAATTTAACGTAAAAATTCCAATAGAACTGTATTAGATTTTCTCCATTAAATTAACGTTATGGATTTTTAACGGATGTCTTAATTATACATTATTATTAACGGGAATACTGTATCACACAGATTAAAATCGGGTCCCGAGTCAACTCACAAGAGCTGGCTGGGCGTGCTGATGCCACCAGCGCGACCCGACGCACTGCCTGCAGAGCCCTGCTTGCTCCAGCCGAGCTTTTCCTGGCAACTGGAGCAACCTGCAGCAGACAAATCCATCTCTGCATTTAACGATGAGCTTTCCTGAGTCTCAAAGGCAAGATGTGCCTGGATCCAGTTGCAAACCGTTACTCCGTCGCAAATGAAATATTCAAAGTACGCTGGGCACAATTTGAGAATTGGATTTTTCTCATGCAAGAGAGAGGGCTTTGGGCTGTCTTCTAGTATTATATTTTAGACATTCAAGGATAAAATTTGAGTGCAGCATTCACAACATCGGGCTGAATGTGTTTACTGTATCCCCCCTTGCTTTTGCGCGTGGGCCTCTTTCAGAGATGTTTGGGAAATTTTGACATGATCCCTAAATTCAACGTGGAGGAGAAAAAAAAGGCCCTTCTTATTTACCTCCTAGGGAAAGAGTTGCCCTTATGCCACATATAATAGCAAATTGCTTTTTTTATGGCATGCATAACCTAGATGGGAAAAAATATGGCGCTTGAGGGAAGGAGGGAAAAAGTAAATGAAGTTCCAGGAATGTCATTCTGAAGTAATGAGGCATGGACAGAAAATATACCCCTCACATCATCGGATTGAGATGGCAGTCGAAATAGCTTCATTGAAGTGTCAGCACTCATCCATCAATCAATCATCCACAAGGAAAAATAGCGACAGTACAACGGGGCGGCTTTTATGGGATTTACTCATGGGCATAGGGAATAGCAGCTCAAATGTAGTTCTGACATGAAAAGCAAGGTGCTGATATTATTTTTTATGATGGGAGGATCATAAAGTGAATTGAGAACAGTGAGGTCTGTCTTTGCTTAACCTATTCAACTGGAAATGAACGGAGCTCAACTGGAAACGAGCAGAGCCTTCAGATGGGTTAAGATTGAAGCCTGCGCCGTGCTGAGTGCCGTCCATTGACAACAAAATTCTATTAAAGCAAAATCAATGCATTAGCATCGAGCTCTGCAGAAGCTGTTAAATTGCACAGCCCAGTTCAGAGTTATTAAGTGAAGTTACACAAGGTGAGGGCCCGCAGCACAGACCCAAAGGCAGCGCCGCAATAAAACGCCACTTGGGAGAAACTGCCAGCATGGCTCCATCCCCACTCCTTTCCCGAGCTTTTGTAGGTGTTAGAACACTGCTGGCCTCATTCTGGCCCTCGATGGATGAAAATCCCACCGACTCCTGCGCCCACTGATGGGTGTCCTGCAGTTCCTCCGTGACAGAAATGTGACCCGGAGCTGCAGGAGGGCACCCCCAGCCCAAGCATCGGGGCTGTGCAGGGCACCTGCTGCTCACCTTTGGCAGAAGAGAGGTGCTCCCATGCCTGCAGCAGGCTGTGGTTGTGCTCGTGGTGAGGAGGGGGGCCAGCATCCATCACCGCCTCATTTGCGAGGGCTTTCTGGCTGTCAGGGCTGGATGCACGGTGGATCCGGGGCTGATCCCACCAAGGGAGGGCTGCCTCGCCCCACACCTTGCTTTGCTCAAGAAGCTTTGCTCTGGCACAGGCAAGTGCAGGGACAGCTACTTCATTTAAAATCTGGCCACAAACCTTTATTACACAGTGCTAAACCTTGATTATTTTGCCTGCATCGCTGTCCTCTGGGAACATTTTATATACACATTTGAATTAAGTGATTTTTTTTTTTTTTACAATAAGATATAAAAAAAGAAAATGTACGTCTCTCCTCTCTCTTTCTCTGTATGAAACTGGAAGAGTTGATAGTTTATCTGTCATATAAATCAGGTAACATAGAAAATCATTGCATCTTTTCTCTGTCGTATCTACTCAATATCTATCGCTCTGACTTTTATTCTTATTGGAGATCATCAAAACATTAATTAAAAGCCTGGTGATCAAACAGCCGAATATTTATGATTCACGTCCTTGCTTATTAACAAGTGGCATATTGATACACCACGTATCCAAGCTGTTTATGCTCTTGCACTGCAATAAAGCAGCAAGAATTGTTACCTCTGTACACTGCTTTGAGAGATTTATTCAGAAACCAGAACTCCCTTCCTGCCCCCATACGTGTCAAAAAAAGCCATATCACCTTAAAAATATATATTTTATTTTAAAAGGGGGAGACAAAATTAGCATTTCTTTGGAACCTAATATATAAGAATTCCAGTATATCAGTCTCAGGTGTTTTTCCAGGCCTTTATTATTTCAGTTGAGAAGGAGGACACTTAACTTTAAAAATGGCTGTCATTAGTGCAATAATAATTGTCGGTTTAAAAAAATCTTTGAGAATCCACTAACAAACCTACCTAGTAATTACTTGTCAGTGCAACTTCATCATGATTTTTATTACCTACTTGTGAAAGTATTTACAGGACTGACCTCCCGAGCTTTTTTAGAGATCACGGAGGATATAGGAAGTCGTGTTTAAAATCAATAATTATATATTAACACAATAGGGGTTGAGGCCTTCCAAGCCATCTTTGCAGGCTGTGGTGCCTGCTCACACTTCTGCAGGGCAATCGCTGTTTTCCTAAGTTTTAGTCTCAATTCTTTCCTCCATCGCATTGTGACAAAGCGCCCTGTTTGCCACTGATCCTCTGTGCCCTCTGCCCCTTGGGCAGATCCCCGATGAGGTGTGCAGGCACAGATGGGCTTTGCACGGAAAACAAACAGCAATCTGTGATAGAAGGGCTGAGTACAGAAAAGGCAGGAAAAACAAAGGGGTTCGGGGCAGCCCTTGGGTAAGTGCTACCCAGAGGGATTTGCTGTTAGGGTGCTTCTCCCTGCTAATTACCAACGGCCTGACCCTGCCTGCAGTCTGTCCCCAGTGCCAGCTGGCCCTGGGATGAGTCCTGCAGGAAGAAGACACTGCAGCCAAACCCACTGAGGAAATAGATGGCCAAAGGTGGCAGACAGAGGTTTCCATGGACGTTTCTTCCCAGCACAGTGGGGCTCTGCTCAGTGCTTGGGGACAGGCTGGGCTGAGGCCGTGTCCCCATCCCCAATGTAACTCTCCAGCTGGTCCAAGTGTTCCTGCGACGTGGAGGTGGCTCTCTGTCACACAGAGCCTTTGTCTTCTCAAACAGATATATGATGCAATTTATATTTAAAATTCTCTCCATAAAGACAGTATTGATCACAGATTCCCAATCAATACATTGCAATTACAACAGGCTTTAAGGGCCATCTGTCCCCAAGCAAAAGAACTGATATAACCACCTCTATATTTTTTGAAAAACCACTGCTGTTGTGTGCCCATCCTCCTGCACAGCCTGATGCATCATTTTTGCTCCCAGGAAGAGGTGGTTGGGAGCTGCATAGCTGTAATTCCTCTTGCCTGCCCCACACAAAGTGACAGGGAACAGCTTCTCTTCAGGCTACAAAGTCTCTATGGGGTCCATGGCGACTTTGCTGGCTGCTTTTCCTGCTGCCCTCACACGTGAGCCACCCGCTGCCTCTTCCCTTCTTCTTCCCACCCCATCTGCTGTAGGAAATGATCCTCCAGGCATTACTGAATTTCTCTAAAACAAATGACTCTTCAGGAACACTGCTGAACAGTTTCAGTCGGGCACCAGGAGGTACAAACTGAGTCTTTTTTATGTATGACACTCTGGGCCACAGACAGAAACACTGCAGATTTTGTAAGGGATAAAACTACAAGTGTCTAACGGTAGATTTCAAGTCATGTGTCACCAAATTAAGGAGCTGCTTCATCAGCACCTGAAGCCAACACACTCCTTTCTGTTGATGGCACCGAATAAATACCCACCGCAGAAAGAAATACTGCCTGCAGTTTCCTTTTCCTTCTTTTCTTAAAGCAGTTTCCTGCAGTATGGCAGCACACCACAAGTACAGAGTGCAGGGTTTTGTTCTCCAAATGTCTTTGGAGGGGAAACGAGGGAATACAAAAGCGGGGACAGCAGAAGCTGCAGTCAGACCTTCGCAAGTGACCGTGTGCCAGGAGCCGTGGTCACATTCTGAATGCAGCTGTGTGGTGTAAATCCAGAGTAACTCCTTCGTTTGGGTTCGGTTTATTCACAAGAGCCAAGCGCAGTCCGAGCAGTCCTCACCTCGGATTCCTCACGTGTTTAGAGTGTTCTGAAAACAGCTTCAGCAAACAGTCTCTGGGTTGGCGCAGATTAAATCTAAGGCACAGTCTGCACTTAGAAGTTGTATGGTTATGTCAGGGAAGTGACTGCAAAAACTTCTTGTCGAGGTGACTACACTGGTAGGAATCCCAGTGTGAAGCCAGTTGTAGCACTAGACAGCAGTGCAGCCCGTGTTGCATTGCTGGACCACTGTTACAGCAGCAGAAGCACTTCTATCCCAGTACACTTCAGCCTGCGCTTTGCCAGCTCGGTGTTTTTTGGCAAAAATATTAAGAGTAGGTAAAGTTTAAGCTGGCGCTGCTCTTTTTGGTACCAAAGTGTCTGTACAATATTTTCTTGGAGAGTATTTTAAAGATTAAAGCAATGGTACCTCTGGGCCCAACCACAGTCATAAACCTCCAGTTTGTCCTCACTCACAGCTCATGAAACGGCTTCAGGCCTTTGTAGAAAGCCCTGCTGGACTTCACACGCTCACCCCAAGCAGGTCGGGCGGCTCTGCTGAGGTCACACCACCTAGCTTTCCTCCGAGTAAAGACGACAAATTCTCTCCATAGACATCTCAGATGAGAAAGCAGGAAATAAAGATGGACGTTTTAAAACGCAAATGGAAATAAAACCTTGCTGAGTGCCGCCGCAGCACAGCGCAGCCATGGCGCTCCCCCACGCTGGGTCCCTCCATAGCTGTGCCCACCTGCACTCAGCACCGAGCGAAGCTGCAGATCTCTTCAGGATAGACGAAGCAACGTTTTGGCTTTAGAGCACAGCAAATGCTGGAATGTGCAATACAGGTTGCAAAAGCTGACAAGCTAAACAGTTCTTATTTGGCTCAGGGTACTTAACTGTCGTATGTCTCCGGTACGAGATTCCCTCCCGCCCGGTGCTCAGGCACTCTTATTTGTCCTTTCCTTTCTTAGGGTCTTTTTGGTGTTTTGTTGTTTGTTTGTTTGTTTGTTTCTGGAGCATTTGTTTTGTCTTTTATTATCTTGAATACGTCAGCATAAACCGTAAGAGATCCAACCTGGTTTTAAATCAGAGCATAGATGGCCATCATGGTGAACCTCTCAGGTTTGCTGTGCCCCAGTGCTTGCGGTGTGTGGTACGTTCCCTATTGGCAGCATCTTCAGGTTACATACATGACCCGTGCTGTTAGTTCTAGCATTTTGTTTAAAATAATAATAATAAAATGAATCAAGAGCTTATTTCTCTTTAAAAAGGAAGTGTATATATTAAACAAATTGCAAAATGAAAGATTAAAGGCATTTTTTATACGAGCAACGCAAACGGGATTCCTTTCAAGGAGGACTGATGGGGACTTCTGCGTAGAATGTTGCAGTGCTGCTGCACTGATTTTGAGACGAGCGCATGCTGTACAGAATACATTGCCTGCGTCCCTGGGCAGAGGGGCAAGCTGCTCTTCGTGGTGCACTGCAGCTTGTTGGGATGGAAAGTTACGCCTTCGATGCATTTTTATACTGTACATATTTGTATATATTAACTATATTGCCATGTTCTGAACACGGATTTTGTTATATCTGCTTGTTTCTGTTTCCTACAAACATTGGTCCATAGCAGGGGATTTTTATTTTTATTTTTTTCTCTAGAAAATATGCTTGTAATTTTTGTTTGTTTCTCTTCTTGGTCGTCACCTTTAATGGCTCATACAGGAATTAGGGATGGGTTTTTTGGAGGAACTGAGAGAAGCAAGGCTGTGTTTGCATGAGAGCTGCCCAACTGCTGGCTGTACCGGGGGGGTGGGGGGAGAGGGGAAAGCTCACTCAAGTTTTGCTTTTAAAGCATGCTTTGTCCCATGGGAAAACTCATACACGTACAATTATTCTCTTTGTATTTTATCTAATAGTGCCTGAATATTTTTTTTAATGTCTTCTTGGAGGAACTATTCATAATTGTCAAAATTTGAAACATTAGCTTAATTTCGTTTTCATGACCTCTCATTTCTCCCCCTTATTTATTTTGTTGCTGTTTATAATGGGCCCCAAGGCCGTTCCTGACATCGCAGCGTTCCTCTTCCACATTAAGGATGTTTTTAAAATGACTGAGATCGTTGAGCCAACAGGCTGCTTTAATCAAAACCATGTTTCACTCCGTTCCGACGCTACCAGCGGTCGGAGCAGCGCAGTGCTGGAGCACCGTCCCACCTAGCGGTGCAGCTCCGCACAGCGCCCGGCCTGCTGCCAGCGCTGCTTCCAACTGCTTGCTTATTGCCACCGACGTAAACGAAGCAAATTGAAAATGTTAATGACACATATATATATTTTTTAATATATATCTGGTTGATTGCTCCATAAATTTGTATAATTTATACGAGAGGAGATTACCGCTTTTATTGTTTTGGGTTCCCCCAGACCGATTATTAACAATCAGGACCACGTATCTCATTAAATTTAAATCAGGGCAAACCTATTGAGCGAAGGCCTTTGCTGATGTGCAGGACGCCTGGATTCCAGCGCGTTTAGGAAGTATTTCTGTGGATGGTTCCCAAGCGTCGGAATCTCCCAATAGTGATTTCGTGTCCTGTATTTTTATTGTGGCAAATGGGTGTTAAAAAAAAAAGAATCCCTCAACTTTACCACAGAAAACGTTACTTTTTATGCCCAGGGATTTTTATTTTTATTTTTTTAAGTAAAATCACTGCAGTTTTAGAACTGTAATTAAAGCCCTGAATAATAGATCACACATCTTTATCTGTTGTGTTTAAAAGGAAAAAAAAAATAGCCCAAACTGTTCACATAATCCTGAATGCCTCATTTCCATAAAAAAGGTTTCTATACATATATTATTTACATTTTTAAACATGGTAATTCTTTCCTTTGTGGCATAAAATGTCTCTTTTCCACTGCAGCTATTGGAAAGCGACTGCTCACATCTGAAATGTTATCATAATTTGCATCAGGAAACCCAACTGCAGACATTAAGGACTTGGGTGTGTTCAATTATGATTTTGCTGGAGGCTGTCCCTCATTTTAATGCTGCACTCATTGAACTACCTTTCTGAAATCTAGCTGATACGGTTCACCATAGACATGCTTCACAACATCATTAGCTTTGCAAATGGCTTCATTTCAGTCGATGCAGACTTCAGTTTTGGCCAATTGTAAAATGGAAATTTGAAAAGGAAAAAAACAGATGCACTTAAAACATGAAAAGAATTATTTATATGATAAAAATATATTTAGATTTTCAAAGCACAAGACTGAACAGAAGTGCTCTTTTTATGCTTTCTGAAGATGTTACTGTTAAAAGTCTTTCTACATCAGGCTTAATAAATCTGTAATGACATTTGATGGATTGATTTTTGTGTGGGTTTTTCTTTTCTCTCTTTCTTCCCCCCCTCCCTTCTTTCTGTACGGAGAAGAAAAGGACTGACCTGGAGAGGCAGCGGGAGTGAAAACCACAGGAATGTGCCCGTTTTAGTGCAACTCACCAATGGTGCAGAGCAGCCTCCCTTCCCTTAGATGATAATCTTAAATAAGAAAAAAAAAAGGAAAAGGAAAATCTAGCAACACCATCCTGAGTTTGTTTCTGCACATCCTTCTCCTTCCCTCATCTGGCTCCTCTGACCACTCCATGCCTGGGTTATTTATGATGTAATCTACAGCGAGGCATTGGGCCGCTGTCACACAAATCCAGGGCTCGCCAGCCATAAAGCAGGCATGATTGAGATACCAAATACCCTTCTCTCAACTGCTCCACCTCAGACGGATGGCTCTGTTTAACACTTAGTTTCCCTAAGCACTCCCTTGCTCCCCGTAAGGCTCCTCCGACGCGGGCGATGCCTCACACCGCAGCTCCGCAGCTCGCGCCGATGCCGCACGAGCCATCTCCTGTTATTTACTGCAGATGAGGCCAGGCCAGCCGCGGCAGAGACTCCCAAGACTTGCACGCATTAAATTGTGATGGGTACAGTATCACCTGTTGGCTGCGTGCAATTGCCATCGCTCCTCCTTGGGGTGATGAAACAGGAGACGACTTGGAGCCAGCTGTGCGGAGGCAGCGGCACGGCCCCGGGCACTGCTCCTGATCCCAAGCCCTGCTCAGGGATACCCAGCCAGCACCATCCTTCCCGTCCTGCCCAGCCTCCGACCCTCAGCGCTCAGAGCCAAGTACTGCTGCCCCATCACATTCCCATTTGCAGCCCCGAGGCCCATCCTGCACCCAGGCACCAAAGGACGAGGGCCACTCTCCCACTCCTGCCCTCTGGGTCAGTCATTAGCAAGAGCTGTTACGAGCCAGTGCCTCAGATTCTGCAGTATGGGTTGTTGTTGTGATTTTTATTTTTTTTAAAGGAATATATTGCACACATCTCAAGAAACCCCTCTAGGGTAAAATAAAAAAATATATATAGATGGCTAAAATAACAAATGAATCATAAAACTTAGAGATGGAAAAGGACTATTAGATCATCCAATTTATCTTGCTGTCTGCCAATACAGGTTTGTTCCCTGCAGACCGCTCCCCGGGGCTTTGTCTCGCCTTTCTGACTTAACTCCAGCACGCAGGGTCCTCTGCCACTTGCCTTCCTGTGATGCACAGTTAATGCTTTAGGCATCTTTGATAGGTTTGGGGCCAACTCCTTGCCTGAGGGGAGTCTCACCTGCACGGTGCACTGCCTGCAAATATGTTTACAGCTCCGTGAAGCGCCAGCCCTGCAGGAATGCGCCCCAGCTCCCGAACAGCACCCAGCTGCAGGGTGAGCCCACGGGCAACCAGGGGCCAGACCTTGTCCATGCTGGGAGCTGGGCCCCCAAGCAGGGCAGGGCTCCGTATGCATGGAGACAGTGCTGAGTTATCCTGAGTTTGAACTTGGATCTTTCCTTTTAATTATTGGTGATACGCTCCAACAGAACAAACAGACAAAATCAACCCTTCAGCTTCTCAGGTGGCTCTTTTAGCTACAGGGCAACTTTGAAAGCTGTTTCAGTTGCTGTTTTTGCTTTCATTTCTGCCGCTCCTTAAAACTGTCTGGATTTAATAAAAGTTAAACGTTTTCATAGGAGAATCAGGCGAGGTGGTTTGCGATCCTTTTATGTACAACATGTATATTACATTATTCAACAATTCAGGAATAAATTTCATCCCATCTCCCCTTTATTTATATATATTTATATGCTTTATAATGTAAAGATGGGCTGACAGCAAAGTCCAGGCACCGAGCAGCGCTTGGCCAGCTCCAGCATGCCAGCAGGGGCCACCAGGCCCAGAGCCCTTCCAGTGCTACAACCACTGCTGATGGAGCACATGCCTGAGGCAGCCCAGGTTTTGTGTGACACAGGGCAGGCTATGAGCAGGATTTAATGGACACAGCGCTTTTGGGTGGCTGACTATCACTGATCTTTATTTATAAAGCACTCACCCAGTTACTGAATCTGGCTTTTGCAGTGCGGGTTCAGCAGGCAGTATAATCACTGCTGTGTCCCAAACTGAGCTTTATAATTGCAGAGCCACAAATCACTTGCTATTACAAAAAACCAAACCCTTATTTGTAACAGGACAGTCAAGTACTTCCACTTAGTTCACAGGAACTGAACAGCATTACAAGCGTTGGAGAAGTTTGTTGGCTTGTTCCTCTGCAGTAACTAATGAAATATCGATAGGTCTGCATACCCTCATCCCAGAACTCACTGTGGTTAAATAAGGAAAATGAGCAGCCCCTCAGCTCAGACAAGCAGCAGTACTGCGGGGTTAGGGAAAGGGAAAAGCCAACATTTGATATACAAGTCCATCTGTAAACAATTGTGCTAATGCTTTAAAGATGATCAGCGTAGGCTTTTGGAGTTGAATAGGAAAACAACAGTTCTTGTTGGGAAAGAACTGTTTCAATCTTAAAATAAACTCTGTCAAAGGTCCAAGCCCCACATTTAGTTTCTGCTAAAAGAGAGTTTTACAAGATCCAATTTGAATAGACACGTTGAGCTCAATTACCTTGTAACTTCAAGTATCAGCTGCAGAGGAAGGGAGAAAAGAAATGTAAACACAACAATGAACGTCGATCAAAAAGAAACAGAAGTGAAGAAACGCGAAATCTTAGTGAGTCCACCTTTGTTTGAGGCCCAGAGCAAACAAACATCAGCAGCACAAGGGCACTGTGACAGGGCTTCAGTTAGAGGGTGATCTGAAATGTTTACCAAAAAAATTGAGGCTGGAAAACATGTGATTTTTACAGTAAGGATAACTGCAGAGCAGAGCCATTTCTCCTCCTTTAACAGAACGCAAAACAGACGTGAAAGTAACTCTCTCTGCTGGCAGAAATGCTTTGGGACTGCATGGAGGTTATGGAAAGAACACAGGAGGAAAAAAATCTGACTTTGGTGAAAGTGTTATTCTGAATTAATTCTAATTTCATTTAGTTGCTCTGACCTTCTATTTTCCTGAACAATTTATGCTCAACTCTGACATTAAAATGTCACTGAGTTTGCTAAAAATTGCTTTATTTAGAAATGTTTTTAATTAACTTTTTGAGCAAAGATCTATACATACATATATAGATCAGAACTCTAAACTGAAATGTCATCACTCCTGACGAAATGAAAACTGTTTTTACAACTTGAAGGGCACTTTCTGCTTTACACCAAAACCATCTCCTGCTTTTCCAGAGCTGCCAGGACAGCAGGCAGCCCGCAGCCATGCAGGTGAGGCTCCTCCTGCTGCCGCTTCCCCAGTTGCAGGAATGAAGTCACACAAGGTTCCTTGCAAGCGATTATTCACAGGATGAAAAATCAGTAATTGCATTAGGTCATTGCATTCATGGAGGATGAATGAAGACATTTCATATGTGCAAAATTAGTTTTAAATGTCAAAGTATTGCACAATTATTAGACCAGATTTGCTCATGAAAATATTTCTATATTAAAGATTCACCCAGACAAACGTCTCAGTGATGTGTACCCTGCTATAAAATGCATCATTTAATTATAAGAGCAGTCAAAAATAATGGTAGCCAGCAGCTAAACTGTGCTCTAAATCTGCTGCACAGAGATCTGCACATTTCAGTAAATATTGATAGGGCGAGAAGAGAAAGTCAGAGACAACACTTACACATCTGCAGATTTTCTTTGGTTCTCATTCATTGGTAAGTGTGCAGGTGACGCTGACACTCGTGCTACATGAACTACTTAAATAGGTCAACATCTTCCTCAGTGTGTGGCATTTTTCAGGGCATCTCCATTTGTTTTATTTCCACCTACTTTTGTGTAACTGCTAATTAATTTAGGAATCCAAAGTAAACTTGTCCTTAGGACACGTAACACTTCCATCCTAGCTGGCTTGTCTGTCTGCTGACTGAGCTCTCGTTAAGCTTATTTCAGCATCTCCTCCTTGCTAACACTGCCATCTAATGCTCAAACACTGAGCTCTCATGAGGAGGAAACAAGATTGTCTTTCACACATTGTTACCTTAGTCAAAATGCTGTTGAAAGCCATCCCTTCATCCATTCTAGAGCTTCTACCACTGTTAATAAGAACAAGCCAGGGGAGTAATAATGAATGTTTCCAGGAGACACCACCCAGGGTGAAGGGCTCTCATAGAAGGTGCAAGGCCTCTTCCTCTAATGGAAGGAGATGCAGCTTTGGGACTGAGAGCAGAGCAAGAAGTTTACTGGTTTGTTTGCACTGAGCCCCGGCGACGTTAAAGAGCTGGGGATTTTGAAGAGTGAAGAACCTGGAAAGTACATCCTCTTTGGAGAAGCCCAGAACTTTGTCGTAGTAAAAACTTCCTCGTCGAGCAAAAAGCTGACCATCCATGCCAAAGCAGGCCCAGACTGTTGGCTTGAGATGGGGCCTCTGCTCATGCTCCATCACCAGTTTCAAGGCTTGTGAAGAGTTCGGAGCCACAGAGCCCAGCTGAGCTGGGAGCTGATAGCCACAGTACTGAGTATTGCAAACTAGAGATAACCTCCACAGAAATAGAGGGGGGAAATCTCCAGAAGGAGCAGTATTATCTAAATCCAGGATTTTCTGTTCCACACTTCAGTTCTTTCAGTTCTGGACCAAGCAGGACTGCAATATATTTTGCTTTCATATTCAACACATGCAGAACAAATGTGAAGCTGATGCACCTGTCCTAAAAGATACAGCTCACTGATAGTAAGTACAGTAATAAACCTGAGAAGAAGTGATGAGGGAAGATACCACAGCCTTACATTTCTCTCTTTAAATGAAGAGATGCTGTACTTCTGAGTCTGTGATCAGAACAGGATCAGTGTGGCAGTCTAAAAAAGCATTAAGGACAAAATATCTTGTTGTGTAATACCATCCCCAACCCAGACAGCTCTCTGGAGTTACACACCAGCAGTTCCTATTAACTACTGATTTCTGCAGCACTTCTCACCACCCAGTCTTGGCCTCAGATTATCTACTGGTAATGAACCCCTAACTAAGAAAGCCACATTTCATACAACAGCCCTTGTCACAGATAACAGTGCATGTCAAGATGGGCGCTCTTGTAATTGGCATGTACTCAATCTGCATAATTGCACACAGCAATCATGCTGTTACATGTTTGGAAATGCTGGATCTCATTTTCTCTACTAATCCTAAAATCACATGAACATCTTCTGTAGGAGTTACTACTTTAGATGTTATGAATTAATATTAAGATGAAATTGAATTAAATGTACTGATTTTAATGTCATGAACACACTCATAACTATTTTTTCCCCTGAGAACCATCTGCAATTTAGAGACTTGCTAATCCTAATTAAATGCACTTTTCTTAAGTGTGTGCAAATGAACAGAGAAATCTGCTCAGTAACACACTTGCATATTTTCCTCTTTTGCTAAAAAGGGGAACAAGGAACTGCCTTGTGATTTAATATTAGATGTTCCTTGTATGAAAAAATTAATGTTGCTTCCTCAGTTTCAAGACATTTAGTTGTCTGAGTGTATTTTTACTGTTAACTCATTAAAAGTAGAGAAGGAAAGTCCCTCATACATCTATAATTAGAGCTACCACCCAGCCAATCTGGACAGGTTACACTGTAGAGAAACACCATTCCTCAGTTATGCATTCAGGCATTTTAGACAGTAGCTGAAGTCCTCCAGTGACACTGCTTGGAGGAAACCAACAGCCCTGAGCAGGATATCACACAAAACCAGCGACCATGAGATTCCCCATGGCACAAGGACAGAGATGAGAGCAGACCATTCAATCAGAAGCACTACTCTGCAGCCCCCCAACTAAAGCAGCTTTAATCGACACCAATAGTGAGAATACTCTCTAGACTTACTCACCATCTCTTTTTTGACTGTTTTGGCCTTCGCTCGCCAAAAAATAGCCTCAACCTTTTTCAATTAATCCAACTTACACTGGGTGTAACATCTCAGAGGAATGGGGAAATGTTTTAGCAACACTGAAGTTCACTAGTCATAAACAAACGAAGCATACTAACACTGGAAAAGTCTCCAAAATCCCTTGCCATTTAAAGACAAAACAGACTTGAAGCAAGCACCAGTTCCACATCTTTAAGAGATCCCCTCTTCAGGCAGCAAGTGAGATTTGCTCTCAAGTTTTACTTTCCATTTGGCATCTGGGGTAGCTCAGAAAATGGTAGGCATCTGATACCTGAAAGCTTACCTGAAACTACTAACAGGGAACAAAAGCATACTTGGAACACCAAAGGAAAAGCATAGTTAATGGTAAAGATGACTTGCAAAGCTCACATCTGTGCTTACACCCCCCGCCATGCTTCATTCAGCACCGCTCAGAAGTTTCTCAGCAGCACTGTTACCCTCAGCCCATTGAATGCCTTTAAAAGCCAGGCTCCACGAGCCTCTTTTGTACACCACAGACAGAACTCACCATTCTCAAAGCAATCCACAGATGACAGTTTTGTTAAGAGCACACTTTGAAGTTCTTGTTCTGCCCACCAGCAATGCTTTCACCAAGTCAAGGCATTAGTCTAGGCTCTCTCTACAAACTTGACCACAGCCACGAGTGCCAGTTCCAACACAAGACTCAGAAGCTCCAACTGTGAGGCCAGCAAGGCACTGGTCAGTCAGATACGTGCCTTCAACTGCCGTTTATTTATATAGGGGAGCCTATCTGATGAGCTCTCTTCAGGACAAATTGCCTTTGACAACCCTTTTCCAGCTATCTCACCCTCCCCCCCCAGTTCAATCTGGTTTTCAGATGTTGTCAGTGGAGTTACTGAGGTATGACATCTTACTCAGCTTCCAAGAACACGTCAGACCAAGAATTATTTCTTTCCAGAACATTTAAGCCCTTACAAATTCTAAAAGTTTTTTAAAAATATTGCTTAAAAAATTTTAATGCCCTCACCACTTATTACCATAATGAATGCATACAAAAACTCCATTTCTTCTCAGTTGTTTTCCTTCAAAGGGAAGAAACAAAAGATTTCTTCATTATTTTAAGAGTTCTCTATGCTTCAGCCAGATTTTCTGGGAAGTGACTCAGTATTTTCATAAGAGCAACTGAACAGACATGAGTTTGGGTTTGGTTACTGGCAGGTCCTCCTTCTCCCCCTCCCACGGGGGTCTGAATACGATGGAAAAGTCAAAGGAATACGAAATTCCAGCCAGCTAATTTCAACCTTTAAAAGCAAGACACAGAAACCAGTTTTGCAAAACACCAAGTCTATATTTACATCCACATGTAATAATATACTCAACTAAGGTGAAATACATTATAAATTAAATGAGTAATGTGTTCCTACTGCTTGACAACTTCCGGTTTCAACAATTAAAACAAAATGGAATGAAATAAATACATAGAAAGAAAAATCAACAATTTGTACCTCCATATATGCACTGTTACCTCCAAAGAATCATACAAAACCAGTAGTATCCCAGTAGTTAATACTGATGGGCAAAGTGTATTCCGAAGTACAGGGCTGTGCTGCCATGAAATAAACCTCCACGGTCATTTTTCCATTTAACCCTCAAGATCTCTACCAAAAAATCTTGAAGAAAACTGTACCAGCATGAAGAGAGATTAAAAACATCTTAGGTCTTTTTACTCAGACATCTTAATACAGCCCTGTACGTGTTTTAACCACAGAACCTTGTAAGGTACATAGATGATAGTTACAGCATGCATTCTATAGGACTCATTGGAAAGATCACGCAAAAAAATAGATTAACCATTTTCCAAGTGAATCAGTCTTCAAAAAATAGGCTATAAAAGTGCAAAACTAGGAAAACAAATCTAGATTATGTACATATGGCTCAGCTTATGAACAGAAGAAAGGTAAAATAGTGTACAATTTCCTGATACACAGCACTTCATTACATTGCCAGTTTACAGAGACGTTAAAATAAGGTCCCATATTGAGGAACTAAGACATACAACTGGAACATCTCAAGTTGCATAATGAAAAAACAAGAGTTTCTAGGTTTTGCTATTTTACATTTTGCTGTTTGAGGGAAGAGAGCAAAACAAGCAGTGCAAATTCTTTTTTTTTTGTTTGTTTTAGTAAAAATATATGGAAGTCAAAGCCAGATACAGAAGAAATTAACTCTTTACTACAGGCTTTATGAGAAGTAACTAGGAATGAAGGTCAAAATACACAACAGTTCTGCTTTACTGGCTGGTAACTGGCCATCTTCCCTTTACAAAAAAATAAACTGCATGTGCATTAGAAAAAACTCTTGCTGTCTTCACAAAAAAATAAAAGGAGATATTCTCCCATTAACAGTTTATTCCTTACTCTGTTTAAACACCCAGCAGATGCTAAAAACCAACATTAAGAAGCTTTCAAGCAGAGTCAAGCAGGCCACACCATAGCCACATCCCTTTTTGAAGTCTGTGGATCCTGTATTCATATTGCAAGCCTGTTTGTGACTGTACAGTTTGGACAAAGGTGCAAAGTAGTTTTCCTCTAAATGCAGTTTAGTAGAAAACTCAACATTTGAAACATTTAGATTAGTATCACGTCTCATGCAAGTCCTAAGCACTTTCTGCTATAGAGGTTCATTTAAGAAACTTCTCTGAACAGCAGCAACCAATGCCAAACCAAGAACCCAACCGTGTTTTGGGAACACCACACTGACAGACTCAACGTCAAGCATCGCCTCATCCACGCTTGTGAAAAAAGCTGGAAGCAGCTCCAGAAGAGCAGATCGCTGTACTTCTTGTGGAAGCACACAGTGTGATCTCAGCACATACAAGGCAGATAGCATAATGTCAGCACCACCGCTTTGATGTTCACAACATTTATGAACTGGACAGTTTCAGACAGTTTATTTGGAAGTTGTTTAAACAGGAAAAACAGCATATGAGAAACTTTCACCCTTATGAAAAAGGAGCATTAAACCAACAGGATTTCAACTTCTGTATTTACAGTTTACCTGAGGTGCAAGGACTATATATTCTTTCAAAGAAACTCTTTTCAGCAGCGCTCAAGTATGTAAAAATATAATTCCTACCTAATATTTGGTCAATTATTCTAATGAAAAATACTCCAAGTCAATGTCAAGACATACATTCCCCACACACCTTCATAACCCATTGTTTAGACTACCTTTTATGGCTATTTGGTATTAAAATGTTAACAGAACCAATATTATAGAACTGTAGTGTTTTTATATACAGTACAATCACAGCTTAGTTCAGTAGCTTTCACCATTCATTTTCCTCAAGGGATGAACTGCAGGTATAACTCCATAGAACATGCACTTGTGTCCTTAAGACCTGGAACAAATCAAAAATAGGGTTTTGCATAGAACTAGAAAATAGCATAACACTTTTTGTGAGGGAGAAGGCATCCTTGAAAAGAAAGAAGATAATCTTCACTCTTGCATAAATGTATTTAGAAATTATTACTGCCATATACAGTCTATCCTGTTTTTCATTACAAATTAAAACTGGCAATCAAGTCTCCTTCTGAACACTCAAACTCCAAGCAGGAGTACAGGCAGACATTGAGACACTGAAATTGAGTTACCCCCCCCCCAAAAAAGCAGAACCAGGCAAAAAAATGCTTAGTGGGGACAATAAAAGCAGCAAGAGTAGAAGACTATCAAGAAAAACAGCAAAGTATTTTAAAAGCTGTCAGCTAGAGGTCAGACAGCTCTGCTTCCCTAGAATGTAAGTATCTTTTTAGAAAAGACTGCACACTGGCCCAGGTGCTGCAGCATTCAAGAAGTATCTGCTTAAGTTTCAACAAGGAAAATGATCCGTGGCTCCAGCTTAGAAAGAGCACACGGATATATTTATTTATAGACTTACTCACTGCTTATCTCCTTAGCAGCTAAGAATGTTGTGAACACAATGCAATTGTGAAGTTCTGAGATTCAGCTACAAACTGAAGAGATGAAGCACAGGAATTCAGCACACCAGGCTAATTCTTTTCACTTGACTTATTTCCCCTAAGAGGCTACACCCATCCCTCTGCCAAACAAAGGAAAAGCTACTTGGAACAACCTCACCAGCACACAAGGATAAACTGTCAAGGAGCTATCAGGAAACCCTTACTTCTCTATGAAATAATCCAGCAGCAGTCTTGTTAGAGGCAAAATCTTCTGAAGTTGTAAAATGAGTAACGCCTCCATTTTCAGGAAGAACTGACCAACACAACCTCTTGAGAACTAGCAGAGGATTCACAAGCTATGATAACAGGGATGTCCTCCCATTTCTAGTTCCCCACATTGTTCCCCCACCCCCGTATACTGACACAAGGGGAAAGCCCTTTGGTGAACACTTCCCACTAGCACTGTATCTAATTAGTACATTGATCTTTTTTAGAACCTCAATTTCTTTTAGGAAGGAAGCATCTAGGCATTATTTTTTAAAACACAAGTTATGCCATTACGGGTATTCAAAATAACTAATGCTACATGAATATTTGCTTCACTTTCTAAAAGGGAGAGTTTGCATTTTCAGATGTTCTGGTTCAGGCTCTCATAACCTCTCATCACACTCAAGCAGCAGCGTTTGATGTTATGAGTACCTGATGCAATATTTAAGTAACAGTTAGTTCAAAAGGTTTGTTTACCGTTTCCTGAAGTAAACCATCAAGTCTTCTTGTCATTTGGTCGAAAGCGTGCATTGCCAATGAAACTCTCATAACTTCGCTTTTGCAGCACACTGCTAGATAGGTGTTGGTATGACACTGATCTTTTTCCTGACAAAAATAAATTCAGACGAGTTATTTCCTGATAATCTGATCGGTCAGACATTCAGCTGGAAGCAGGTCTCTGTCAGCACCCAGAACACAGCTCACAAGCAAGGCTCAAGGTGCATAGCTGTCCCTTGTCCTCTTAGAAGCTATGGGAAATACAGTACCCAGAACTAGAACAAGAAGAAAAGCTGTAATTTAAGAACCTTGTTCTAAGCTGTTTGCATGCACGTATCATGCCAGGTCTTGCTGGTATAATTTGCAAAAGATGTCTGTGCTCAACTCATCATACAGTAGGGTCCACTTTCAGAAGTGAATACCTCATACCATGTGATACCTACATGTTCATTTCCTGCATTTGTTTGAAAATAGAACATGAAATGAAGACAGGGGTACTACATTATTACCTTAGCTAACATAGTTAACATGATGTAACATGAATGATTTTGTTAAGCAGTTTTCAGTGTAGTACCCTGGTAATTTTGTATTTACCCACAATCATTCATTCAGATTTATATGCGTGAAATCAATGCCTGCTCCAAACCAAGTCTTTGTAGCTTAAGTAAGCAGTCAAGAAGTACTTCATAAAATGAAGGGAAAGTCAAGGATCATTTTCCCTCCCAGGATACAAAAAGCCCAACTGCCATCCATATTCCATGAAAGCTTTAAATGCAGCATTGAAAAAACCTAGCAAGCTTTAATTAAATTAAAATGGCAAAGCTAAATTAATATTTCAACAGAATCTACAAAGCCATTGGAGTGTGTCATGAGCAATTGTCTTTAATTTGCAGTCTCTGCCAGATCAATCAGCCAACAGGTTATCCTTGATAGCATGTTGCCATTGCAAAGGCAAGTAATTTGAAAATAACACAAACTGAGTGGTTTCAGAATGTTTCTGTCTCTTCAGGGCAATACAGAGTGGCACAGCTTACAAGCAGTAATAGAAGGCATCATGCTTTAATCAAGCTTGCCAAGTGGAACACATTCTCATGACAACTTGATCCTGCATTTAACATGCAACATAACATGTTCATAGGACCTAAATAATGTTGCCATAAGCACACAGGTCCTTAGAGAAAGATTTTTGACATGCTCTTATAATATCACGAGGGCTGATTAAGATTACAGAAACATGTAGTAAATTGCATATAATACCTAAATTGCATGTAATACCAAGTACCTCCATGGAATTGCAACTCTTAGGCAAACAGTTGTACCCAAGTTGTATTTTTTTTTTTTTGTTAAACTGAAGAAATAAGAATTTGCAGAAGCTCTTCTGTCTCCAACCATATTAGAAGTCTAATGCTGAGAAATTCCCTTGCCTTAACCTTTTCAAAATCATCAAGGTTTGATTTCATTCACGTACTTCTGGGCAGAATGGTTGGAAAGAGAAGCAATTAGACCTAAGAGCCAATGCTTTATTGCACAGGCCATTTCTGGAAGTTTGTAAGAAAACCCCCATCAAAAGGGTCTTATTTCACAAGTCTTCCCAACATCAGTAACAGCCATGAAAAGTTGCCTTGAGATGGCTCTGCATAACCAGCAATGAAATCTTTATTTCTATGACAATTACACTAATGATTGTAGGTAAGCTTCCGAGTGCTCTAAATCACAAGAAACAATGACTATAATTTTGACTACAAGCTGCTGTCTCCAAGCTCGTACCATAAAAGAGGAAGAGCCTACCACAGATTTTTTCTGATTGACAGGTGTAGCTTTCAGAAGAAGAACAAGGTGGATTCCAGTGAAGTCACTGTTTAAAAATGGTATTGCAGCAATTCCACAGGCCAACCTCTCTAAGAGTGCTGCCTTGAGAAGAAATTCTTCTATCCTCAAGATAACGCTGGAGAGAAGCGAGATACTGACCCATCATGTCCAATGCATGAAGGTACAGACTTACCAAGACAGCTGAAGCTACAAGGTTTTATTTTCCCCTTATTTTAAACTCAACATGCCTTTATACAGTATCAAGAGAATTCTCTAAAAATCCTGAATGTCCTCTGCTCATCAGGTAGCCATGTCACAAAGCACAAGTCCTCAGTCAGTTGGCTTGTACGCAAACTAGCGTTCTACTTGGTCCTTAAGGACTAGCATTCTGCCAGGCTTTTTAATCAGTGGTTATTTATATATTCCACAACTGCATGAATGACTTCTGCACCACTTCTGCACCCAGATAAGAAAAGAGTATTTCATCCCCTCAGATCACTAGGAACATCAAGAGGCAGCAGTAACATTTGTCCTCGGGCTGGGCCCTGTGCATTCTATGTGTGACCCAGTGCTCATTGCACATTCCTCAAGGCAATTAATGGCACAGGTCATCTGATACAGATGACACCTGATGAAACTAGGAGTTAATGCTTTCACAACTGTTTCAATAAGTCCAAAGTGATGCTAACTTTGCCTATGTCCTTTCCTGACCCAGTCTGGAAGCAGAGCTTTAACACTTGCCTTCATTTTTCCACAACTCACTAGTAAGCCCACAGCCTTCACACACACAGAACAGAGCTGGTGCATAGACTTTTCCCCACATAACAAAACACAGGTTTAGTGTCTCTCACTTTGCTCTGACCTAAGGTAGCATAACTCTGCTTGTTATCTCAAAGTGACCTTGCTGTTCTAGAGAACAGGAATATTCAGAGTTTAGTAGACACCCTAAGGCTACAGAGCATGCATATGCATACTGTTCATTCCTACAACAGAATCTTCCTTTCAAAATTCAAATTCCTATATTTGAGGCTAAGCCTATATTGGTCCTCAGCTGACAGTCACAAATACCTTCTAGAAAGTCAGACAACTGCTTGAGCATCACCTAGCATCTTTTAACCTTGGCCTCCTCAAGCTTTTGAAAACGTTGACTAAGAAACAAAGCACAAAGTTTTTCCAAATACATCACAAACTATTCACTACATTAAGAGTTTTCCACAGTAAAGCCTTACTACTTAGTGCAGTGATGCCATAATAGAATAGCAGAACTCTGTTGTCTTAAGCATTCTGTTCCTAAACATTACAAAAGCCCACTGAGCAACAGAAGTATGATATTTACGTCATAGTTTATGGTTTTAATACATCTTTTTCTGTAACTGAATGAAACAATTACCTACAAGAGCTATTTTTTTTTTTTCCTATTAATATTCCAGATGGTCCAAGACTTCTTGTAAATTAAGCAGAAAGGCCTGTTCCATATCCTGGATTAGTTAGCATGTCTTGAGCGCTCTAATGAGCAAACAGTACATGCTTGATATTAGATACTGTAGGCAGGGAGGTGGAACTTGAATCTTAAACCTCTCCTTAAAATTCACACCTTACCTGCCTAATTCCCCAAGACGGGAGTTTGCTGAACCTGGATTTTACATTTAAAATCCAGGCACTGACCGTACTTGACGAAATGTTAACAGCAGTTGATTTTCTCTATTATTTTATTGTAGCTGTGCATTTATTATTTCATACACCTTTCTTCATAAAGTTCAAAGACATCTAACTGAACTAGGATGGAGATACAGTACCTTCTACTGTAGAGCTGGTGACTTGGCCATTGCTAGATCCACAAGAACTGTAAAGTGATCCAGAGCTATATGGCTCATAAGGTTTGAGAACAGTCAGTACTTTAGGAGGATCAGCATCATCCGAATTCAGAAGCCCTTGTTTGGTTGGCAAAACAGAGGATGCAGGTTTGGTGCGAGAACATTCCTGAGGTAGCAGATTTGCATATCTGTTTGCAACACGAAATCTGCTCGTTTCATATCTTCTGTAATTAGCCACTGCACAGTCACTTTGTTCAATAACTACCACACTATGTTTCATTCTTTTAGATGATGTTTCACCATATTCTAGATTTGCATTGCCCACAGATTTACTACAAAGATAGTCTCTTCCTCGATGACAAGACCAGGCAGATTCGTTTAGGTGAGAGTCAAGAGCCCCATTCATACTGCTGCTTACTGCACCAGACTGAGACACTGTGACATTCAGAGCTTTCATTTTAGATTCAGCTCTTTTTACTCTGTCCAGTACCGGAGAGCCACTGGAACTGGAGTGCATTTCTTGCTGAGGTTGTCTATAATTATTTGCCTGAGCTCCAATACTACTTTGCTGTTTATGAAACTTGAGGTTACTCGGGGCTGCGCTGCTTGAATCAGCCATTGCAAAGAGAGAGACTTTGTTCTGGGGAGGATGACACTGCTTGGATTTCCCCGTTTGCAACAGTTTTTGTGGAATAGATGGGGAGGCCTTACTTTTGTTAGGATTAAAGGACAGAGGAAGCACATCTTTACCAAGCAGGGCAGGAGGGCATCCAGTGCGTCTGGCTTTAGCTAGAGCCTTGTTTCTATAGCCATTTTTGTTAACGGTGTCAGGGTTATATTTGTGCATCAGCCTCTGGTGCATCATTAGGACTTCTGGGTAGAATGTTCTGTAAGTACAAAATGGGCAGGTGCTGGGTACTAGGCCTCTAGTAGTTGAAACCACTGAACATTCTTGTGAAGTCCCAATAGATAAGTTCAAGGGCATTTCTTGAGCATCCACCACATGTTTGTGTTTGGAGTTCTCACAGCACTCTCGTACATCAGTTGTATTTTTTCCATCCTTAAAAGCACAAACATACTGGACATCATCTCCCTCTGATTCCACAGAAGCCTCTCTCTCTCTTTTATGCGAAGCACTGGGCTGAACTTCCTTTGTTTCCTTCTCAGACTTTAGTTTTTCCAAGTAAGGAGCGGACCCATTCTCATGCATTTGATTCAAATTGTTACAAACTGAACGTTTGATCGATTCCCTAGAATCATTTTTCATTCTTACAAGGACTGTGCTGCCTGTTGCATTATTCAAGGACAGGATTTCCTTTTGCTGCTTTGTGGGTGGGCAGCCCTCAGCATCTTTGGCACCATCAAAAAGCCTCTTCAAATTTTTGGTTTCTTGAGCACCATCAGCAACCAGAAACAGCTCCGTCTCCTGACTCTGCAATGAAGCTTTGCTGTCACCTTTCACATCTGCTGCACTATCAGCTTGCTTGTCCTTGTGATGCCTCTCTAAATGATACCTCAGTGAAGTTTTCTGTGCTGCAGCATACTCACAGAATTCACATTTGTATGGTTTTTCACCTGAAACACAGTTTTATCAGTAAGTTTGATACAATTTGAAGTCTCGAGTACAATTAAAAACAAGAAAATAATCTAGGCTTTTGAACAATAAAATAGATTTTTCTTCCCCCTTTCATGTAATCTTAAACCCCAGAGTCCAAACCACGAAAAACTGTCTTACTGCTTTTGCTAACTACAGTGACATCTTCTGGTTATGAAGAAGATAGCTCCCTATGCAGAGTGGTAGCTCTGTTTGGCAGAAATAAGCAAGCACAGCTGTGGGTCAACTCCAAAAATGCATACATAACCCTTGATCACATTGCAGGTATGCTACTCAACAACACAAATGTTACAGTTCTATAGATAGAGTTGTTTCAGTAGAAACACAGACATACATTAACAGAAGTAGAATGAGTTGGCTTGGCTACAGGCAAGTTTAACTGAAGAACACACAGCTCTTTCCCCAGGTAGCAGCAACTAACAGACAAACTTCATACTTGGAAGTATTTCTGTGTTCTTACTACACCATGAGAGGCAGAAAGAATTTTAAGGTCTAAAATGAGTATTGTAAGGAGTACAATATAATTGGCCCCAAAGAGATTTACACTTAGGTACATAACAAACTCCTTTCCAGAAATTAACATCAGATCTTTTTCCCAGCATTAAGATTAATCTTTATTTTTAAAAATCAATAACTTTGAAGGCAACTTTTGTTTTACTTAGCCAAAACCAGACATCCCATCCAATTGGATTCATCACTTCCTTCCCCTCCCATAAAGCTGAAGCCCATTTACCTGTATGAGTTCTGAGATGAATATTGAGGTAATAGTTTGAGCGAAAATACTTTCCACAATAGCTGCATTCTCTGGAGGCTCCAAGATTTTTAACTTTTGCTCTTTCCAAAACATCTTCATTTTTATCTTTGAGAGAAAATATAGCTACATTATGAAGAGCAAATGCAAGTCCGTAGCCCCTTTCAAAACCACAAGCAACTATCTTAGCTGTCTTTATGAAGGAAAAAACAAAAGGAAGAACTGTTGCCAACTCCTGCAATCTGCGAGCATCTTTGGTTCTGCACTGATGTACACTTAGAAAGCAAAATGGCTGAGAAGGTTTCCAGCTGTGTCAAGGACCAATGTGGTTAGTGTCTGAAATGAAGCAGCCCCACAGAACAAACAAGATGTAAAACGAGGCCTCAAAGAAAAAATATTTAATTCTGTAATAAACTACGAGAAACTGTTGGAGAATGGCCTAAATGAAAGTCATATCTGTTAAAACCTGTGTTCTTATCATAAAGGGGAGTACTTGCACAGCGTGGTTATTTGGACTGGAAACCTGCCTCGAGCACCACGACAACACAGGATGTTGTCCTGCAGAAGGAAAGTGGAGAGGACACCTGTTTTTTTACCTCTACTGCAATATTAATCTGCAGTCAGTGAAGTGTCATGCCCAGAACCACCAGCTTGGCTTCAACAAGTAATCTTTCACTAGAACTGTGAATGCTTAAGCTCTAACGAACAGGAACGTGGCAGGGGTTGCTGGTTCTGCAGAGCACGTGGTTCCTAACTCTGATAAACTGAAGTGCAAGCGATAGCGATTACCACTGGAGGGCGGCATGCACAGCACAATGCCTAACAAGGGGAGAACTCACACACAAAACGCCATTCAAATCAACATCTTGATGTTTTTACAACTCAAACTGCCAAACAAGTCAACTTAAGTATCCAAATCAAAGCTAACTAGAAAGCTAGAAAGTGGGAAAGTGAAGGAAACGTTTTGCTTAACTAAGATGTTAGAAACATGATAGACAGCTTAAAATGATTTTCCAAAGTTACTATGCATTGGAAAGTTTCCATACTGGAAATGCTAAGCGTGGCTAAACTGTGGCCAAGAGCAGCCAGAGCTGTTTCAAACAAACAGATAATGTCTCAAGAAGCATGACTCAGCATCTCACAATGAAGGCTGTTCTCGTTTTGGATAAGGCGCTGTGAAACAAAACAAGCAAGCTAACATTAGGTAATATTATTTTTCCTTTGTTTTTGGAGGCAACATTAAGGGCAGCACATTACCAGAAACAGAAAACTCAGTCTTGTGTGCCAGGACATTCTGTACGTTGTCTTTTCTAGCGATTATGCAAGTGTCTGCTCTTTAAATGCAGACTTGAAGTATGTCACACACAGCAGTGCGAGTTTAGCTACATGCCTTCTTGCTATTCCGTTTTGTCCACAGACATGCAAACTTTTCAATTAAGGAATCAGTCAGCACTGCCTTACAAAAATGTGCTAGGCAAAGTGAGGCTCAGCATTGGCCCTGGGTAACATACAGCTTATCTGTTCTATCCAAGAAGAGGCGTTAAGTATATTCCCCTTGCACACACATATTAATAGTCCATATACACATCCTTAAACAACTAATTTAGAAGTTTCAGGTCCTGACACTCGGCCTGCCACGTGAGCTATTCAAAAGAAACACGAACTATGGATGGGCAGGAAAACCTTGGAATTATTCTTTACTTCTTGGATCCTAATAACCACTGATTTTGAGCAATGAACATTTTCCTGCCCTTTCTTACAAGACGCAGAATCAAGTGGGAAACATACAATGACTTGTTCAGAAATACTACCTGTAAAAACATGTGCTGTACAAGAATGCAATGATATGCAGTATACCCAGTAGAAGTATGTGTCTTGGTGGGGGGAATACAAGTTTTCTAGACAGATTGTTATTGGAAGTATTTCAGTAATTCCAGAAACCCAGACCACCCCTGCCAGAAGGCCCAACACAAATTCAAAGATCTGCAAATACTTGTGTCAGAATATTTCTCCTTTTCCTGTTCTTCCTCTCCTCTCCCCTTTCCCCCACCATACTATTTCGTATTTCCAATGTAAGTTCTGGAAAAGGTCATCAAGAGAGATGATGCATTTTTTGGCTTTAAACAGCTCCCAAACAATAACAGTTATTTCAATCTCATGCCTCAAAATGCAGCTCACCTAAATGCAGTGTTTCTGGAAGCCCGTCTTCAGAGCCATCTTCAGACCCTCCTTCCACTCGCTCCACTGTTCCATTTTCATCTAGGCTTGCAATTATATCAGTACAGCACGACCTTGAAGCAGCTGAAGTCTCCCCATCTGTCCTCCTGTCTCTCTTATGCACTCTAGAATGAAGGACTAGCTGGTGGTATGTTCTGAAGGCTTTGCCACACTCTGAACAGTGTGTTGGTTTCTCTTTGTTCTGGGACAATTTAGAATCCATCTCCATAGAAGGCACTTCACTGTTGGGATGTTTCAGTTTGTGTCGGTATAAGTTACTATTCCCTGTATAACTGCTGTTTTTATTTACTTTTGACTTCCCTGTAGTTTCAGTCTGGCTACCTTTATTTGCATTCCAAATTTCACCAAGTTCTTCTTTATCGGAACATGAATCATCGTTGTCTGTGCTTCCTTCTTGTCCTGATTCTTTAGTTTGGCCGTGGCCAATTGCAACTTTACCTTTGGTAGCCAGCTGCCATGCTTGATATGTGTTGAACGGATCCAGCTCAGCAATCCATTTCACAGGTTTTTGTGATTTGTCATTTTCCAGAACCACTTTTGGTCTTAAGTTCAAAAATCGCAAAAACTCTTCTCTGTGAGATGTTTCTTCCAGATTGGGATCACCGGTCACCGGGGGGCTTTCGCCATTGGGTACTGATTCTTTGGTGTGCACCTTACTGTGCTCAAGTAGAGTCTCTTTATTGAGAAATAGGAAGCCACAGACCATACAGATTTTGTAAGGCGATGTTACATTTTCAGTTATATGCTCCTGCACCACCTCATTTATTGTGATGGGGCTTTCAGAACCTTGCTGAAGCTTGTTTCTAGAACCAGGCTTCCCAGTATGTGTTCTCATGTGATTTTTGAGGAACCACGGCTCTTTGAATCTTCTTCCACATACATTACACCAGTATGTGAAAGAATCTTTGTGCTTTTTCATATGTGCTTCAACATCAAAAGCCTCATCAAACGTTTGTCCACAAACTTCACAACTAAGTTCTTCACTGTCCTTTTCATCGTTTGGTGAAGGCAAATTTGTTCTTACTTGACACTTATCTAGAGGACTAAGATACTCTGCTTCAACACGCAGGACAGCTGGTTCACAAAGAGTAGGCCTATGCTGAGTTAAAACATGCTTTCCAAGTTCTTCAGGATGCTTAAAAGTCTCATCACAAAACATGCAGTCCAGAGGCATACATCCTTCAGCTTGCATAAGAAATTTTTCTTGCAAGCTTTTGTAAGAAATGGTATTTGTTCCTTTTATTGTCATTGAGGCATCATTATTCTCCATCTGTGCACCAACAGTACTGGCTATTCCATCCAGTCCATCCATATATGCCAAGAGAGGCTGAGTTGGCATGTTTCCTACGTTCTGTTCCCTATTACGTGTTTTAATGTCAGGTTTCAGTTCTTTGGGGGATGTTCACTGATCACGATAAGGACACTTGTAAAGTTCTCCAACATGTGCTTGCAAGTCTGCTAAGTTCAAAGTCTTCTGCCAAGAAAAAGATTTTTTTCCAGGAGCAAAAGATTATTTCTTTTCCATTTTTACCTGTGTTAACACATCACTGAAAGTGCATCACTGCTTCTCTCAGTGACACGAATGAGGTTTCTTGAATTGTCTTCTGATTTTTCAAGTCTGCAGAAACAGTCAGTCACACTTAGTTTTTCTGTACAAAACCTTAAAATAGTTGCATTGGGCAAAATGCACTTGAAGGCAAGTTCAGTGCCACAAAGAACTCCAGCACCTGAAGAAGAGAGAAAGCAATCCGTAAGACTTCTCAAAAGAAAAGAAGATATCTCCCAAATAAAACCATTGAATGCTTTCGAGCAGAGAAGGCATACATTGCTAAGCATCAATGAGGGACAACTAAAAGACACTCCAGTGATTTTCTACATACCAGAGTGGAAATAAACAGCTGTCTTAAACATTCCTCTATTCCATTAGCTAGGCTACTGCTTTAAGACTGCTATGTAATAGCAATACTTCAGTAACTGTTCTAAACCTGCTCTTACCCAGCTGCATGAAACTGCTTAAACCATATTTCAATATGTACATCAACTGAACTCCTACCAAGTAAATGAAGCGAGCCAAAGTAACCTTCCAAGAACTTGTGAAACCAGAATTTAGAGCCACAGTAAAACTCTGTTTGTTCAGCAATGGCTGTTGAGCAAAATCCCTTCTTTCTCCCACCCAAGACTAGAGAGCTTGGAATTAGCACTCGCTGTTCTAGTACAAAATAAGCATTAAGTACAAATCCGTGTATTAAGAACTTTGTTAATACCACTGCTCAGAGCTGTTGATGTCTGCAGATTTACAACCTCTGCCGCAATTAGATCATCTCAAAGTTTCAGTCTAATGATGCTGTTGCTTGAGCACTAGTTTAGTATTTAAAAACCATCCAAGAGGCCAACTATTGCACTTGCAAAGGAAATGCTTCCCATTTCAAACTGCATGCAACACCAAATGTGTGTTTGATTATACTCCAAAATGAAAGTTTAAAATTCCGTAAGTTTTAAAGGGGCTATGATACAGTTAATTACAAGTTCCACTCACAAGAATTAAAAAGCCCACTAGCAACAATTAATTAATTAATAACTCTCTTAGGGCAAAGGAATTAATTCTCTTACTTGAGAGAAAATGGAAACGTTTCACTTCATTCCAGCCAGAGAAAGGATAACCATTCCAAACAACTCCTGTAATAGATCAGTCTATAAACATGTTCACAACAAGCAGCTGGAGCAGCAGCTACACTGCTGTGGTCCCACCTGAGGTTACCTGCTCCAGCTTTTCTATTCAGACAGCAGGGGTGGTCTTCACTTATGAAATCTCTGAATCACTTCAGTCTAAGGAAGCACAGCAAAACATTGCCAGGAGTAGTAGATGGAGCACCTCAAACCCTTATCCTCGCACTGCTCTACTCTTGGGTCCTAGGAATATTCTTTAGTTCCAAACTGAAAGTCAGCTTCTTTTCCTGCCATTATACTAACAAAAGAAAATCCTGGAGTCTACAATAAAGATAATTAAAAAAAAAAAAAATTACTCAAATGCCAATACAGCTGCCAGCTGCTTGTGTTTATCTTTTCCCTGCAACACCAGAACCTAATACTGTTGTCCAGTCACCTAACCAAGGGCTAGACAACAATTCATTTGAGTACCAGGAAACCAGAGTACTCCCTTCTGGCTTCTTAAAACTCAAAGACTATGCCAAAGGCTCACGTCACAAGTCAACAGGAAGCACAGAGGGAAGTTGGGTGGAAGGGTAGAGAGACTGGAAGAGGGACCAAACCACTGGCTGATAGGAAGGTGACAGCAAAACCTGAATTTGCTGCAGCCAAAATATCCCTTCACTAACTGGGGACTTTATTTCCATTTTTTTAATTGCTTCTTTAATCACTGTCATGATTAACACTTCCTCCTTTCACAATGACTCAAAAATCTTTTGTAGCAGGCAGATTCAGCCTGTGGTGTGACTCTTCTGAATTGCTTCTGCTGCAGCCTTTGCTCTTGCCCTATCCTTTCAGTCAGTTTTGGCTTTCTGGCTTCCACGCACCCCTAAATAGGCAGGTGGGGAAGCTATAACAAAAGTTTGAAGCTGAAGTACTCAGAAAGCTTTCCTTTTTCATAAAGCGTAAGGAAAAACATATCAAAGGGTAATGCTTAGCATGTTTTACTTCGTGTTTCAACTTGCTGTTTTGTTCCATTTCTGCTGTAGTTTTAAGAGGTATTTTTACACAGCAGGATAACATGCTGCAGCACAGCTCATGTGCCTAAATGGTGGCTATATGCCTGAAAATAATTTATTTGCAAACTAAAACGAACAGCTGCTTTGAAGGATTTCTAAATGCCTCTAAGGAATACCTAAGCAAAACACTAGAAGTGAGCTTACAGAGTCTAACATATTTACTTTTGCCTACACAGGTAAATACTCTGCAGTAGTGGATAAGAATCATACCCCACAAAGGTCACAGGCACTGCTGGGAAGGAAGTGCCCCCAGTCCCATGCACTGAACTGCTGAGATCCATCAGTTGTATCCTCACTCCTGCCCAAGAGCACGGCAACTGTCACCCTGCTACGCTCCCCCCCCCTGCAGCATTATGACATCAACAGAGCAACGGGAGAGATGTCACTGTGGTGAAAACACAGATGAAGAACATCAGAAATCCACACCATCTCTCACCCTATGAGGACCAATATTTCAGCATCCTGAGATGAGAGGAGAAGTTGGTCTACTTCAACAGCACCTCATTTCAATGCATCAGAGTAGAAAAATTACTTAACTGTCTAAAACTCCACACCTGTCCTTACAACTACCCAGCATGTAGCTTGCACATGGACTGTGAGAAGAGTTTGACAGAACAGTCAATTGTAACTGCCTGAATTTATTGGGTATCGATAGATTTCAATAAGCCCTTTGGAGAATCCTCCCATGGCACTCCAAAGCTGAGCACACACCCACCAACCTGTGTTGGCTGCTGAATGTTTGCCAGGCTTTTGCTGTTTTCAATAGGAGGGTCTCAGCAGTTGTGAAGGACTGGTCACAGCTCACCCTCTAGGCAGCACTGCAAAGCAGAGCAAGATATTCCTGGCTTAGAACCTGGAAGGCCTATCTGCAGTTCAGGCAACTATTTTTCTTGGAAATGTTATTCTATCCAAGAGTTAGCATCTATGGATTGAAAAAGGAAATCTTGCAGGTAGAATTTCTGAAGAAAACTGCAAATGCATTGAGACATTACTATTAATGTCAGAAAACAAGCTGGAAAACTGCAGTCTTATCTATTTCATTCTTCACTGTGATTAGACAAACAGCTTTCTAAAGTGGGGCGTATTTTACACTCATTGTTTAGACTAGCTAATATATGCTTAAACTATAAACCAAGTATCTGTACGAGGATTTTATCCATTGTTTAAAGAGAAAACCACCTTCTTCCTAGTGAAGATAATATTATAACTTGGACCCGAGGACCAGAAGTGCTGATTAATTACATTCCTGTTCCTCAAAACACTGTAGGTACCAATAAAACAGCGAGAGTTGCTATAATTCTGTATTATTGCTATAATTATTGTATTGAAAGAAGATAAACCAGTAGTTTGGAAGAGCACTGTAACTACCTGGGCCTTAGAAGCCTATATACTGGCAAAAAACCCACAAACAAACACACAGTACCTGGGGCAGCTTCTGTCATCTTTCACTTTCAGGAAACAAAGAGGGAGGGACAAAAAGAAGAATGGGACAACGGTAATAGACAGCCAGAGACCTTAAGCAAAACAGCAGACTAAAACAGGAAACACTTCCTTCCAACATCTGAAGAGAAAGCTGTAAGTTTGCCACAGATTAACCTTAAAGTTGAAAATAGAGGATGACTCTCCACATTTCAGGGAGTTCACATTCTGCCTTCTGACGTCCCTGTCCGCCATCTGTGGCCAACAGGCATCCCAACAACAACAGTGAGCACAGGGATCCCGCCAGACACCTCCTGTGGGGTCACTGCCAGACCTGACAGCTCTGCTCAACTAACAGCGCTGCCTGAACTCCATCCTTTGGCAGCCCAGAGTGCTTCGCAAGCTTTACTTCACAAAAGTCATGTTTGACCATGTGGTCTTTAATCAAATGCTTCAATGTGTTCACAGCAATACCCATTATATTTATGAACACCACAAAATGTATATAAAAAAACTGAACTCAACAGATGAGAACATCTTGTTTGCATCATGCTTGCCATACAACCTAATAACCACACCAAAAAGCTGTTGCATATAAATAGATTATTAGAACAGACTAAGTTTTAATTAAGTGCCTGTAGAGAAGTTTAAATTACTTTCATTAAATTACACAACTGAAGAATGCAAGTTGCAGTCTCAAAGATTTCTTTGGGAAATGACCTATCAGTGCTAATTGTATTGCATTTCTACTTCCTGCATTTCAAAATTTCCATGAATATGCAATAAAAATTCTAGACACACCTTTCTGAGAATAGCAAAGTCCAGCCACTGAACTTCTTGCTTCAGACACCACGGAGCACTGGGACTGAGCTGCATAGCTGGGAGCAGGAAAAACAACTACACCTCACTAGCTGCGTGCTGGCAGAAATAACAGTTGTTCAACTGTAAAAAGCTAACTGGAACAATTACAGAAGTTCACCTAGTTCCTGCAACAGTTTCTTAAAAACAGAAGTGAGAAAACTAGAAGAGAGTTACAACTAAGAGATAAGTTACTTTTGTACGGCCTACACAAGATGCACTCCGACAGCCAGCCAGCAACCCCGTAACAGACCGCTAAGCCAAGGCCAGCAGCAAGCTCTCACGTTGCACTGGTTCCCAGGATTTCCTTCAGTGTCCTGTGGAAGCTCCAGACCCACGTAGCCCACCATCAGGAACATATTCCCACCCCAAAATCTCAGGGAGCCAGTTGCTGCAGTTTAGCTGCCTTTGTTTGTTTGTTCTTGTAACCACGTTTCTTTCTCTTGAGAAACTTCCACATAACAGAACTCCACTGATTTTCAGCATATTCCTTCAGTTTGCCCCACATTTCAAGGCGTTTCAGGAGGAGAAAGATATTCAGCCTCAAAGTCTGCACTCAGAACAGGTTCCTCCTCTTCAACACTGCTAATGAAAGATCACACTCTGCTGCTGGTTAATGGGAAACCATTGACAACTTACTGAAGCACCTTTTGTATTTCTATCCACAGGTTTTACTTTTGCAGAATAGTTGCTCCCATTCTGCCTTGTGAACATAGAGTAATTAACATCACTTTTTCCTTATTGAGACATCCCCACTTTGCAAATCAAAAACACCTTATGGGATTATTGAATTCAGCTGGGCACAACCACATCCAGGGACAATACTGAGCACAGAATAGCTCATGTATAAATGCACCAGATTGTTTGTTTTTAAAGGAAAAACTAAATTGAGGCTTGGTTATTTTATTTAGCACTTTTCCCCTCTTTCAGTGCATAAAGTTAAGGCAGTTCCACCACACCTGGCATGCGCAGAGGATACAAAGCAGAATTGCATCCCCAAGTGGCTGCTAACAATATTCAAGAGCTGCAGACTCTCAAGACAGTGCCTACAGAGTCCTAAGGCTGTGTGCAGCATTCGCAGAACCCAGCAGTGACAACACTCTGTTAACAGCACTGCTGTGCCATGTGTTCACATTTAGTCAGAACACAAAGCAAGAAGTCACTGTGAGGTTCTAATTCACCCACTGCTTCAAAACATCAGTCAAATTATCAGATACCCAGAACATGAAATGTCAAGCTTGATTCTTCAAGGCCCTGGATTTCTATACGTCAAACACACAATCTCTAGGCATTTTCTAAGAAAGGCACATCACATCTCACACAGTAAGGTGTCCTCCTGTCCCAGTTCGAAGAACAGCAGCCCCTAAACCTAGGGAATACATTTTTCGTTCCATAGACTGAGACCTTATTTCTGAAATGCTCCAGTGCCCATCTGCAAATGACTTGAGCTGAGCACTGGCAAGCTGTAACACTGGCACAGAAAGCCTCATTTTGCAGAATGCAGTAGTCAGCTTTTCTTCTTAACGCTATAGGAAGCCAGTAACCGACTCTCCATTACTGCGAGTCCTGTTGCCTTCTAGAGAAGGGAAGAACAACTCCCTTCAGCTTTGTGACTGTAAATCATTTAACAACTTCCCAGTTCGTTTCTGTGTTAACAGAGTAGCACGAGTGCACCTAATGTAGCTTCTCATCCATATATTTTTTTCTGCCATGTGTTGAAATAGAAAAATCTTTTTAAATAGAAGTTTGTTAGTAGTTCATTCAGATAAAGAACTAGCATGAGAACTTATAAAGGAAATGGAGACCTAGGGGGAGGAAGGGGAGGAAGAGAGTTGGTTTGTTTCAGTTGCAGGAAAAGATCAAAACAAAGATGTTCAGGTTGAAAGGAGAACATAAAAGATGACCCCAAATTGGAATTTCCACTCCCTAAATGCTGCACATCCTCAAGGCCCCTTGTTAGTCTTCATCTTTCAGGCCTGAAGTTTTCAAAGTTACTCTAAACCTCGATTCTTAGAGAGGTTTTCAGAGTTTCTTTTTATCCTCTAGAAGAGAGGCTATTTTGTTTCCCCTCCATTACAGATCCTTGCAATGCAGCTACAGAGCTTTCCAACGCAGCGCAACTGAGACAATTCACAAAAACAGATCTGAAGAAACAGACGTACCCAGGGTGCAGGAGTGCTATTATCCAGGCACTTCTCCACACACGCTTCAGAAAGATTTTGAATTAAAGCTCTTTTGTAGTTAGATAAGACAGACAAATATGCAAATCACTTTCCTCCAGGAATTTAATTACCAGTGGAAAATAACTAGCAGTTAATGATGAACAATATTAGGAAAACTCCCTCCCCCCATTTCAGACATCTATAGTGATAGAAACAAAGGATATCCTTTCTCTAAAAAACCTTTTCCTGCAGAGTCCCTTTTTCTTTAAGGCTATATGTCTGTTTTGGCAGAGGATGGATAAGATGAACACGTCTCCTCAGTGAACTGAATGCCTCTTCTATCAAAAGATGTAATTATTCCTTTCAAAGCAGAAAATATATAAGCTTGCATCACTTTGCACATGTTTTTCCTCCACTGAGCAAGAGTAAATATAAAAGAGACCAATTTCTGGCATGAAAGGAGGAAGTGCTACAAGTAAGTATTGACTTTTAAAGTTCAGAAGCACTGCTCCAACACATTTTCCAGATTTCTCCCCTTCCCCCCCCCCACTCTGAGTAGGAGAGAATTTCTCAGGGACCACAAAACCAAAGCTGACTGTAGACACTAAGAAGCAGCCAACACCTGCTGTGGAAAGGCTGAAAGACAAGAGCAATCCTATTCCAAATAAGTCTGGGACAAGTTTCACCACTGCTATAAGATGATGCAACTTCATTAAATCAAGAAGTTACGTGCACTTAAACTGGCAGTGACCCCTTACCTTACAAAACAGTTTATTGTTCTCTCCACAACAGGTAAAGACTTCTGGCGAAGTGAGTGATACATTTTTACTGTTGAATCAGTTTCACCTTGCATAAACTGCCTTATGTTTAGTCTTGGTTTCCATTTGAAAGAGGATATTTTCAGAGACCTTAACAGCAAATTAAATTATTCTCTCCTCACCCCCCCCCCCCCCCCCCCCCCCCGACATCTTTTGGCAGAGGGATGTTAGATCTCTCCAACAGCCACCACTACAAAGAAGTGGTAAACTTGGAGTTTACCAAATTAAACTTAATTTCTTATTACTCAAGAGGCAGGAGTTCCTCTGAAGCAATTATGGGGAAGTTGCATCCCTTTGGGCAGCGTAAGTGAAATAACAGGAAGAGAGATTCTTCGCTATTCCTGAATTGGAGAGGAGTTCACTTTGTCCAGGATATTCATCTTCCCTTGCCTTCTCACCTGATTTCAACTCCGAATCCAACTCTTACCAACATAGCGGTGTGCTGGCAGAAGCAGCAGCAGCTTCCTATTCCCCCCCCTCTGCAGAGCAGTGACTTTGAAGCTGCCACTTTCAAACATACCCACAATTACGTATTGGCAGAAATCAGTCCTGAAAGATGGAAAAACGCACACAGTCTGGTGGAAAGACACTTCTACTAAGTCCTTCCCTGGCCTAAAATCTGAAGATACAAAAATAGCAATGAGCTTGAAATACACATTTCTTCCATGCAGGTGGGAGCTCTTCCAGAAACCAGTGCCAATTGATGGAGATTCAGAAAGTTTTAATTGCCCGGCATTACCTTAATTATCCTCCATTAAGATTGAAGGGATGCATCTGATGACCAACACATGGCTTCAAACTATCCTAGAAAGCAAAGCCAGCATCTACAAGAAATGGACCTCTCCAAAGAGAGGAAATAGGCAAAAGTTTTGTATGTTTGTTTTTTTTTTTTTCAGCAGCTAGTAAAAGGTTAGAAACAAACATTAGAGCTAAACAGAAGTTGTGGCTTACCTGGGCCACCTTTATATCCATCTCCTAATGGTTCTAATTGGAGCACATCTAGTTTGCTACTTCCTACCTGCGCAGCAGAAAGAAGCTGACCAAAGACTTCACCCCATCAGCCCCATGAACCACTGCAATGAAGCGTAAGCACAAGGGACTTCACCTCCCTTCAGCAGTTATGTGAAACTACACTGCACTCTATTACACAGAAAAATGCAAGTACACTCATTGCACATAAACAAATTCAGACTTTGATACTTTCAGTTGCATAAAATCTTCAGAGTGTGAAAATCCCTATCCAGTCAGTTACTCACTTGGACGAGTTTCTGCTCAAATCTTTAAGTCAGGCAGCACTACATAGATTTTCCTGCGTATTCTAACCACATTTCCTCTTGTACTTTCTTTTGAAATTCTCAAGGCAGTCGGATAAACAATTCAAACTTCTGCAATGAACTCAGACATTGTATGCACAAACAATGTAAGTCTCAGATTTTTGATTTATACCTCATTCTCCTCAGCACCTACATTGGTTTACTTTGTGATTTCACGTCTGTCCCTGTCGCAGCACATAGTTTGTCCTGTCCTCCCTCCCCTGCCCCAAAAAGAAAGAAAAAAATGAACACAAAAAAAGGAGGAAGAATCAGAACAGCAACTGATCTATGAACTATAAGTTATAATCTTGTGACTCTGGTCAGAGCATAGCAGTAGAAGTTTTAATATATTTCCCTCTTGTTTGGCAGAAGAATAAAAACAGTAAAAGCAATAAAACAAGATTATTTGGAAATTCCCCTGAAAAGTTAAAAACAATCAAACCTTTGTCAGAGTAGCCCTAATTTTGGAGGTAGGTGAAAAAAAATAGCAAAGTTAGCTTAGGAAAGCATTTTCTTAGTTTGTTTTTTAATAAAGTTACGACGCAGTGAGGATCTTACATAGCTTGGTCATATCCTTTTCCTTACTTTTGTCTTCAGTTGCAAATCTCCTGTGGTATGAGTCACATCTCTCTAAAAGCATGCATACAGTAGTCAGCACAATCCCCCGCCCGTATTAACGCACCAGAAAGAAAAACTCTCCTCAACTTTTTTTTGTTACTAGAGCTACCTTAAAAAGGAGGGTCAAGGGTCAGCAGAAATGACCCAGAGCCTGTTAAAAGTCAGTAACAGTTTGAAATAAATGTAATTATGAGATGTGGAAAGAATATCTTACTGGAATGCTGATGTTCTAAATCCAGAGTCTCAAAAATAAGAGGGCTGAGCTGGCAAATGGCAGCCCTGCTGCAACCGAAATGCACTATCTTGCTATATTTAAAGACAATACCTCAACAGTTAAGTATTGGAACATTTTAAGTGAGATAAATAAGCATAAGACACAGGCAAATATCCTCGGTTATTTAATCATCCTGAAAGCAGTGTGGAAGTGTGAGGGGGAGTTCAAAGGTCAAACTCTTCTTTCAGCTGCTTGCAAAGAAAAGAAAGCTTAGCCCATTTTACCTTAGGGAAGGGAAGGGGGGCCGGGGCCGTTCTTCCCATATGCCAGTACTAGTTACACATTTCATAACACAGGAAAGAGGGAGTGTATTTACATATACAGTGCATGGAATCTTTTACTAGGACAATGAATTCCATATCAAGATTCAGGTTGAAAGAGTTGGGACAAAAGAGTCCCAAAGAACAAAGGGAAGTTAAAATTTACTTCACATTTCCCCAGAGCTCCTTAGCTACAGAGAAAAAAAAAAAATCTGAGGGTTTGTAATTAAGAGCTTATTGTAATCACCATTTTGAAAGTCAAGGGAAACTCACGGTTCCCGTTCATTTAAAATGTGATACTGATCTATCAGCGCAGCTCTAAGTGGAAGCTCAGCAGCGAGGGGAAGATACTTTCTGAAGGTTAGAAGTACTCAAAAGGAATTTTTAAATGTGATCTCATGAAAGGGGAAACCAAAATGAAGTAACCTTTTGTAAGACAGCCTGACAAAGGTGCTAAGGTTTATTAGCTTCCTCTTCCTAGCCCCCACCCTACATCTCATCCCCCCCCCCAGCTGCTACCTAAACAAAGAAAGACATATTCCCTTAAAATGAAGGGGGGGGAAAAAAAACACCTCTAATCCAAAGCCTGGAAGCCATTCTGTAAAGACTACTTAATGTGAAACTTTGTTTACAAGATACAAATATAGCCCTCTCACCACAGTCAAAACCAGAAAACATCCACTTATTTAAAGAAATACTTTTTCTATTTTGATCAGCGAGAATGTAGGTACTCATTTTAAATTTAAATTCGCCTCAGTAGTGCCATATGAATGCTTCAAATTCATGTATGATATGCACTGTTTGAGAATGTTTAAACAAAGGAAGTAGGAAAAGCCTCAAAATACACAGTAAAACTTAATGACTTCAATTTAAAAATACATACTGATTGCAGCACGGCAGAATTATTCTCTTCTGCTCACAGCCAGCCTTCAGAAAGGGTGAGTGCAGGCAGTGGAGTAATTTGTCCCACTGGAAATTCTGTATAAAACATCTACCTAAAATAAACAAGGCTTCGCAGCAAGAATCGTCAACTGCCATTAAGGACACACCTTAAAGTTCTTACCACACAGTAACGAAACAAGTACAAACTAGTGGTGACTGTTCGCTACTTTTGTCTGAAAAGTTAATGAGATCAATTCACCCCTCAGTATCAGATCTTAAGATAGTTTTCCTAAAAAGGCAAGCGACAAACAACCCCCAAAGACGAATAGCCAGCACTCGGGTGCCTGATGTGTTATCAGAACGCCCGAGGTTCTTGTAAATACGCATATAAATATTAACATTTAAACCTGACACCACCTAATACTAGAAGGTAAAACGCTGAGCCTCTGAGAACGCTGCTGCTCGGGTACTGGAAGGCAGCTGTTGTTCCCCTGCCTTTTCTTTTGTTGTGCTTAATCTCATGTCAAGTCATTCAACCAACTCCAAAGCGATGAAGACATAATTGAACAGCCTTAACTAAAAACTGATCTACTGTTCTTAAATAGCTCCAGATATCGTTTAACGAGTCTGGAAGACCCACATATTTTAAGGGAACCTACAGAATTTAAATCAGCAACTCTGGTGCATGCAGAAGAGTTGCTTGGCTGCGGGCCAAGCCAATCAATAATCACTGTAATAACCACGTTTCTAAAGTTATTTTCTTTTCATATTCGTCACTCCAAAAACTTCGAGCAGGATCTCCAAACTCAGTGCTGATCTCGAGCAGTTAAGATGCAAAGCCCAGACGCTTCACACAGAATTACAGTATTGCTCCTTTTTTAAAGAAACATCACAGAAAGGTTAGTGATCACAAAGGCACATTCCTGCCACAGATCTTAAAATATTGACTCTGTTACAGAAGTAGTTAAAGGGGAAGAAAAAACACCTCCTCCACCCTTCCCCTCTGCCCTCCCCCTGCCAAAGAATGCAGTTTATCCTACTTATTTAAAACCGTCCTTCTGCATTAGCCAAGGAAACGCTTAAACCTTAGTGTGGACATCACAAATTAAAGTCTTAGCCGTATTCCCAAACCTACAGTAAATAAGAGCTCCTAAGAGCAATAAAACATGGCGTTTAAGCATTTGCAAGCCATTGTCATAGCACCGAGCTCTGATACCTTTGCAGACACAAAACCAGCCCCCCAGCACGAGCATGGAAGCACTGGTCAGCAAGTCAATGCCTGCTATTCAACTTGTAGTCAGGCGTTTGAGTTCTGTGTCTTCCAGATCATATCACTGCTGCATTTCAGGGCCTAATAAAATGTGAAGAATGATATGTTCTCTTTCTAACCGCATCTGAAACTGCGTTATTTCCCTCTCCTCTTTTTTCACGCGTTCTTACAAAAACTTCCTTTTTCACATACTTCTATAAGAAAACATCTCACTGCACCTCCTTCGGTTCCTATTTCTATTTTCGATTTTCACTGCGTGCTTCTGCTGCTGCCTCCCCCTCAAACCCACCGCTGGAAACTGGGGTAGTTTTAAAGCTCTCAAGGTCATTCCAGAAACAACAACAGAAAAATGTTGTTGTCCTAAAAAAAAAAAAAAAAAAAGAAAGAAAAGAAAAAAAAAGAAAAAAACCTTTAAGCACACAAAACCCCCCAGACTAAACCCTTTTCAAATCCAAACGCCTTTCAGCAGCAGATCAATAACACAGCATAAAGATTTTTGTTCGCCACCACTTCAAAACTATTACGCTCCAATTCAGATACTTACAGGAGTCACAGCACGTTTGGGGGCGGCTCATTAGAGCTCAGGGCTCACCCTGCTGCAGGTTTCTGTGCGGGGAACAAACAAAAACCCCACACCCAGAACAGAAAGTCCGGTGGGTATCACGGAACAGAGTGAAACCCAACCCGCAGATATCCCAGAATTTTATTGTCCTCGCTCGGCAACGTCTTTTGTTGCTCCAGAAGTCAGTCGGAGCTTATTTATTTCTACCCCAAACTCACGGTTCCCCTCGGAGATCGGTAAATAAGAGGAGAAACGAGATGCCACGACGCGGCCGCGGCTCAGCCTTCGGAGGAGGGAGGCAAACGGCACAAAAAAAAGCTGGCAGAACGGATCGATAAACTTTTCCTTCCCTCCCCCCCTCCCCCCCGCCCCACGAGCCACTTACTACACAGCCTCCTTCCAGGCACATCTCGGCTCACAAAGGAGCTCAGCTCCTCCCGCGCCCCGCAGCCTCGCTCCGGGGTGACGGGGGGGAACACCTGCACGGGGGGCCGGGAGGAGCGGGGCTGCGTGCCGGGTGAGCGGCTCGTTACCTGCTGCTGCTCCGCCAAGGGAGGGGCGAGGCCGCTCACCTGCCCCCCGCCCTTCCTCCTCCTCTTCCTCCTCCTCCTCAGCCCCCCCGGGGCCGGGACAGCGCTGCCGCTGGGCGCCCGCAGCCTCACACGCGTGGGCCCCGCCAGCCACACGGCTCTCAGGTGCCGCCGCGTGAGGGGAAAGAGGAGGAAAAGGGGGGGGAGTGGAGGGGGAGGCCGGGGCCCCGCTGGAAGCCGACCCTCAGACCTCCCTCACCTGTGCCTGAGCCGCCTCCCCGGCCGGCATCCTGAGGTGGGGCAGGAGGGAGGAGGGAAGCGAGGGCGGCCGCCCGCGGTGCCGCCGGAGCCCGGACTCGGCGACGCTGGCGCTCGGGGCACTGTTTGTAAACCGCTCCCGCCGCAGCTGTTGCTCGGGCAGCCCCCGCCGAACGCCCCGCCCCCCCCCCCCCCCCGCCGCCGCCAGCCCCGCCCCGCGCCTGGCTCCGGAACGCCCCCTGCCGGCGGGGCTGGCTGCGGCTCGGGGCCGTTGGGCCGGGGCCGTGCGGTGCGGCGCGGGCAGGGCCGCCTTTGTATGGCGGAGATGGCGGCGTGCCGCGAGGACGGGCGGCACCGGCACCGAACGCGGGCCCCAGAGGAGCCGCCGCCGCCTTGCACGTGTCAATCTGGCCGTAGGCCGCGGGAGCCTCATCCTGTGCTCGCTGTGGGTCCTCCAGAAGCAAAGCGGACTGAGGGAGCCCAAAGAGCCGCTGAGTGCTGTGCAGCACTACGTTTGGTGATAAATAAATGTCACGGCAATAAGCCAAATAAATATCACGGCAATAAACTACAGCATCGCACACACGTGTATGCAGCGCACGGAGGACGCTCTGTGCCATGAGGGGAAAAGGAGCAAATGGCAGCGTGCCTCTGCTGCGCTGGATGGGACGGCTGGGAAAAGTGCCCTGAACAGAGCAAACACAGCCAGGCGGTTCTGTGCTCCGTGCCGCTCTGACACGAGCACTCAGCTCCAAGGGCTGGCACCGCTACTTCTATAAAGGTGCGGATGCTAAACTGGGCCTAAGTGAACCTGGTGAAGAATGGTAGCATTTTTTTTTGCTATTCCAGTTGAAAATGAGGAGCTTTGATTACTTAAATCCACAATGCTGTTGGTAAAGTGCTTAATCTCTGCTAGACCTGAGGTTAGCACCTTCCTCAAGTAAATGGGATATGAGAGAGACGAGGTTTCCACTTGTCTGCTTTTCCCCCAAAGGCACACCAAGACCTGTTCCAGTTGGTTTGGTTCATGTTAGAGAGCTCACACGGGTATCAAACCCAGCAGCCCCGATGGAGGACACTTCTCAAAGAAATACAACCAAAAGTAGGTGGATTTTTGCTTTCTTACCTTTTTTTTTTTTCCCCTCAAACTTCTCCCAACCCAAAATGAACAACACTACTCTGGTTGAAATTGAGGTCACTCGTATGTCGTACAAAGATTAATCAAAGAACTTTCCGAATGTGGCAATACACTCACCACACTATTCTGGAAGATGAAATATCTCTATTGGTAAATTTGAATCTTGCATCACACCAACTTGAAATGGAATTCTTTTAATGAAAAGAAGACCACAGCATATAAGGCCAAACTTTTAGAATTTCTCTGTCTGTGACCTTCAATTAGTCATACAGGGAGACGGTGTGCCCTTATACTAGTTTCCTGACGGTTAAAAAATACCTCTGTGAATCTGCTGTGCAAACTGAGACCGGGGATTTGCCTTAGTCTGCTTCTGTACAGGTTTGAGGCATTAGGTTTTGGCCCTCCCACTGGTTGATACAGGAGGGAATTGTTGTAGTGGCTGTTGCACAATGAGCATTTTTGGTTGATCTTTTTAGGTGTGATTTTTGCAGAATGATGGGTCTGAACAAGACGTCTGTGCACACATGCAAAATATTACACTTTTTTTGCAAGAGCTTCACATTTCTTTCTAAGTTGCTGCACATTAATGTGTACTATGTAACCAAACCTGATTCCACAAACACTCCCAGGGCGAAGCACAAGAGCAGCAACTTCAGTGGGACTTGCATGTGTGTTTCAGTATCAATTATTTTCCATTGGCAGCAAGGCAGAAAGAACAAAGCCGAATTTCAGTGAAGGTGGGTGTGAGTTACTAGTTTTGCTATACTTGGTGTTCTGAGTCATGTGACTCCTTAAAAGTCATGACTGCTAAAAGTGCAGATTTTATCATTTAAAAGTCCTTGTATGAAGACTTGAAACAAGTTCAGTGCCCAAAACCTTTAAACAAACAAACAAACTCTTCTGCCTTTCCTTTTACCCTCCAACTCTGCCTCCTGTAAAGCTCTCTGAGTCACATTTTACAATATATGTTGTTCTCATGACATGCTAACACTCATCTCTTTTCCCCTTTCATTTTTCACCCCTTTTTGAAATAATCTGCTCGTCCAGGTAAAGTATGCTGACCTCCTTAAAGCCACGGGGTGTTCCATTGGAGCCAGGACTCTGGGTGACCATAAACATGATTGAACAGAGAACACAGAAGCCGTGTGGTTTTTATCCACTGAGATATGATACCACCATGGAAAACATAAGAAGGTAAAAGGATTGTTTCAGGAAAAAAATGAGAGGCTCAGCATATCTTTAAACTTTTTTTTTTCCCCTCAAAATGCATCATATAACATCATATCACATGACTGAACTGAAAACATCCAATTTATTTTTACAGATTAGCCACAATGACCCCCATGATTTATGCTCATGGCACTGGAGATGTTTGATATGAGGCAAGGGCCAACTTGTAAAAATAAATCTCATATTTTCTCCCTGAGTTTTTTTTGTGCTGGGGACATTTGCTGCTTTTCTGGAGAATCTTCAGCACTTGGTACATTATGTATGGTGTAAAAAATTTGACAGCAAACACACAGGAAAGGCTGACAGACCTGTGTTTACTGTATTGCACTGTATGTTACTACACAGTCTGCAATATTAAACCCAACTCCAAACTAGACTTTGGAACCAGGCAGCAAGCCCAAAGTTGTGATAATCTCCTCCGTAACAGCAGAAAAAAATAACATTGCTGAAAGTTAAAATGTTTAGTTTCAGTCCCAAAACTCCTAATGTACTTAAATTTGCATTTATGTTCTTTTGAATTACATTATGTAAATTTACATTCTTTAAAAAAAATCGTGCTGAAAGTTTTGTAAACTGGTTCAAGCCCTGCTCTACTGCACATCAGAAAACACTGCTGTCAGAGAGAATGAAAACAGAGCTGACCAAGCAACAGGAAACCTTTACCTAAAATTAAGTCTTCCGAGAGTTACCATGGGTGTTTGTTTAAAATTACTGATCTGAGCAGCAAAATATCCAGGCAATACCTGGGAGCAGGAGATCAGTCAAGCTTCGTTCTTTTGCACGGGGGCTCTCAATTTTAGAATCACGTGTAAGCAGCTATTAAATACGGGCTGCAGTGTGGTTAGGGCACAAACGGGATTTTGGGGATCTGGGCTCTGTCCCAGTGTGGCCACAGACTGTCTGTGTGATCTTGGGCAAGTTGTCTCACAAGCACACAAAATCGGGCAGGTTTAAAAAAAAAGAAAAGAAAAGCCCTGCTTGAGCAATCAAGCCATTATATGAAACTCTCCATATGCTGGCATGAATGGATAAATAAAGTAAATATGCAGTGTTTTTGCTTTTAAGGAGATAAGCTCAAAACCATGCTCAGAGAGTAACCTTTAATGGCTCAAAGCTAGAGAACAAATTTCAGAAGTGTTTTGTTAGATGATTTTGTGCCATGAGTTTGAATACAAAATCCTACGATATTCAGTTATGCACCACAGTTTTTATTTGTAAAATCGGGATCATTTTACTTCTTTGCTTACAAAACTATTCATAAATTGTTTGTGAGATATTCAGCTGAGAGTAGAAAAGAGACAGACTGATGAGAAAGCTTTATCAGTGTTCTGTGGCTTGTTTTTGAATTTCCCCTTCACACAAATTACGTCTTTCAGCATTATTTCAGCAACGACTAAAAGAAAATCCAATCGTGTCAGATGATTCTCATGTTTTTGCCTCTGCAGAAGCGCACACAGTGGTGTGTTTACAGGAAACGCCTGCTGCAGGGGCAGTTTGGTAGTTAGGCACGGTCTCAGATTTGACTAACATGCTCACATGATTAGGTTTACTAAATGAAGACACAGATGAGACAGTGATGAGAAAGCTGCAAGCAATCAGGTTCTTGCAACATCAGATAATCCATGGAGCGACTCTGTGCTGTAGCCATGCACGAGGCTCCCTCCCCCCCAAGAATGTGCCCTGCTCTTGCATTAGCAGCTATCTCCTCGCTGCAGATTCAGTTACCAGCCTCCCTCTGTCAGCAGCAGCAGCTTGGGGGGTTGTGGTTTTGTTCTCCCCCACCCCCCTATGCATTTTAGGCCAAAGTGCCGCATTCTTTAAAAATGCATTTGTATTTCTAAGGTTTTTTTTCACACAACTAAAATTTGTAGGTCTAGTTAACTTTACCAGCAGCAAATTTAACATAGAACTGTTTATGTTTATAATGAGAAAGAAGCTGCAGATTTTTTTCTTCCAGTATTTTATACATCCTGTCTGTATAAACACATAGATTCAAGTCCTGTGGGGCACGCTGGCAGTACAGCTATTAAAGATTTTCTATTTGACCTTGATTTTGTTTTCACTGAGTATGAACTTTAACAGACTTGAAGCATGACACGCCGTTTCTTTTCATTTCTCACAAGCACATGTAGTGTAGAAGAAGACGTAAACAGAAGCTTGTTCAATAGCATGTAGATTTCTCAGCAAAAATGCATCACTTTCTCCCAGCTGATTTTGCTCAAGGTACAGTTTTATTCCTGTACTTGGTTCTGCAAATTTCCATTTTCAAAATGAGGGCACACTGTGATGTGAACGTTCTCTTTCCTTATAACTACTGGGTAAAAGGTCTTCGGGATCTTACTGTCATTTAAGTGCATGTGAGTTGGTTGATAACATATATAACATTAGTAATGAGAGCAGCAAAGCACTACTGTGGTCACTAAAGGAAAATAAGGATTTGCATGGAGAAGTCGTGTCTCTCACCGGAGTGATGCAGCTGGAAGAGAGGAAGGCTGGTGCACAGCAGCTCTTCCCTCAGGACTGAAAACAGAAGCAAACTCCAAGCGTGCACAGACTGTACTGTGCAGGCAATGAAAAGAAACACACGGGTGAAATATAAGCTGTGGAAAAAAACAGATGAATAAACTGAAGATCCTGGAGTCATACTTTCTGCCCCAGATGTGCTCTGCTACCAGGAGCAGAGGCCCTAAATTTTTGTTGCAACTTTCCAGATTGTCCTCTCTGCTATCACCTGGCCTTTACTCTGAATATCAAGGGTCAGATCTAGAGCTCTGTTATTCCACTCTCTTCCTTGATTAGTTTGGGCTTCCAGTTTTCTCACTCTCAGTTTATAAACTACTTCTTTCCACTTCTTAGGCTATGGCAAAAATAAGAATGCAGCCACCCATGCTATTTAGCAATTGACACTACTTGTCAAATAGTGAGAAATTTTTCCCATTAGAAGCCCAGCCCTGAGCAGACTATTCATGTGCAGAGATGTAGGTACACAATGAACTGGCTCTAAGATTGAGGCCTAAATGTATTGTTCTGATAAGATTGTATGCTTAAACACTTAATAATAAAACATTCTTCCCTCCACGTGTTCACGCTTGTTACAGAATAATTTGGTTTACAGCAAGGTCCCAAACCTTGCAGAGATCACAGGCCTGAAGGACTTTGCAGCCATGTTTCAATTCTGTCACTTGAATGATGCTGTAAATGAAATTCAGGTGCCACCTTTTTCTTCGCTTCTCCTTTTGGGATTGTTTTCTGTTTTGCCTTCCATTAAAAGCTTTCTCTTTGTTTTGCTCTTACACAAATGGAACTGAAATTTCAGACCCGCTAACAATGTTATTTACATTGTGTTTCAACCTACGTTGTGTATTCCCAAAATAATGGAAATAGGCTGTCTGAGCATCTCAAGACGTTCCTTAAGGGAGGAGCTATCTCCAGGTGAATTCCTCCCACTGTGGGAACTGTGGCATTCAAAGACACAGTGCCTTCAGGAGCAGTGGTCACTGCTGCTGGGACCTGAATGTGAAGGCTGAGCTGCAGGAACTGAACCACAGACAAGGAAACAAAATTGTCTGCCTGTGGGTAGCAGTAACAGAGGGACTGGAGATGTTCATACATATTGATTCAGAGTTAAGGAAGTATTCACCTTGTGGTTGTTTTAAGATTGTCACAGATACTGTGAGATGCACTGTGATCAGTTAAATGAGTCTCTGGACACACACGAGAGCTGCTCCAAAAGTAAAGCCTCCTATTTTATGATGTTGGCACATAATGTCAGAGGCAGATGGTGGTGGGGTGGTGGTAAGGGTTGAACCTTCCTGCCACTACATTTTGTTGCTGTGTGACAGCTGGCAGCAGAGGGGCAGATTGACAGATTGGTGTCTGATGTGGGAGTGTGTAGGGAGCAAAGGTACAGAACTGTATTCTTCCATGTGGAAAAAAATGGCATGCACTGACATTCACTGACACTTGCTGAACATTTATGGAGACCAAACAGTGGATAGTGGCACAGTGAGGCCATGGTGGTGTGTTTCAGCAGTGGTGACAAGGACAGTCACTGGTGCAGATCGTTATGAGTGTGGTATGCAGGCTCGTGTTCATCACTAATGAAAACACACAGCAAATTGTGTTCTGTAGCTGAGAATTTACTCTATCAAATAGTGTGATTGTGCTCTTTGTATCTACTGTAGTCTCTGCTGAAATAAATGGGAGGCGTTACTTTCAGTGCGACCTTTTGCAAAACTATTTACCTTAGAGTGCGTCCTGTCATTCAGCTGTCCTGCTATCACAGCTCTTTAACAGCTGGATTGTATGGCAGAGAGAATGGGAAACAAAAAGTAGTTTTGTCACTCTGACATAAACTTTCAGCGTTACAAATAATAATTGTCTCTCGTGGTCTGAAAGTGCCGATGTGTTAATAATGGATGATGGGATTCTTGCACATGTGCTTATTAATTTATAAACACTGCATGGCCTCCCCATGGAAGGTGCTCTATAAATAGAAAGCTAATATTGATCACTCCTGAAGTGGAATTACCATTCTGGGAGGGCTGCAACGGTTTTTTTCCCTAATCCGATAACAGAAAGAATTCCGTGAGCTTGTTCTCTTTGTTATCATTACTTGCTTCTTGCTACGCTTGCAGCCTCATCCACGCTTCCTCCTTGTATCAGAAATGAAGGGGGAAAAAAAATCTGAGGCTTTTTAGCGTTTAGAAATGCCATCGAGCTGGTATGGCAAAAATGCGCATTTGAAAGGGTATATAAAAAAAGGACGGGCGCTCTCTTAAAACGAGGTATTAGCATGACAGTTGACAAAGGCATGGTATGCTGCCAGATCTCACCGGTTCCAATCCTAGTTAATGAGATCAAGTATTCCTTGATCTGAGCAAGAGATAGTTACCCCAAATATTCCGAACACTGGCAGCAAACTGCTTCAACCTCTTCCCCATTTTGAGAATTATTGCTCAGACAGCACGAGAAGATATTGCCTTCCTTCAGGCCACGTTAGCTTTCTCCCCTCTCCCCGCTGCCTGGTAACCCCAGCCCTTTCCCCACATTTGCTGTTTGTTTGATGTTCATTTTTCTGCTTCCCCATCCTCTCGCAGTGCGCGGGGTGGAGCGGCCGACCAACAGGTGATGAACATTTGCAGCCCATGCTCTGCTCCGAAGGGGGAGGGAGAAAAGAAACACACTTCCCAGAGCTAAGAACCCTTCGAGCCACTTTCAAAATCAAGCCCCAAGCGCTCTCTCTGCACACAGAGTCCCCAACTTCTACCACGCTGACTTGCACTGACATTCCCCAGACGGCCGCACCAGGGAAGCTCTGCCGAGAAGCTCAGCCCAGGCCTTCAGCTGCCTCACTGCACCAGCTGTGAGCTCAGCCCCACGATGCTCGGGAGGGGTTTTGCTTTCCCAGCCCGTTACTGTTCTGCTGCGGCCTGGGAACCTTCCTTTCAGCAAGATGATGCCCGCTCACGTGTGGAAGGGCAGAGTTTGGTGCTGGGGTTTGCTACGCTGGAAGCGCTCTGTGCGATTTGTGTCAGGATGCTATTCTGTGCAAATCATCAGATTTTGGCTCAATTTTGCCAATATTACACTAATTCCTGCATGACGTCTTTTCTGCTGCAAAAGGATTATTACTAAATAATGAAGTTCTTCTGAGCTTTTAATTCTTTTTCAATAAACTAACATAACTGGCCTTTTTTTTCCCTCTCACAAAGCCTGTGCTCCGCACTGTAGCACACACAGAGAACGCACACGACTGGGAACATTTTAAACTTCAATGACTGAGGTCAGACAGGAATGAAGGTGAATTGTTCTGTGGAAGCAAATGCAAAAATTAAACCATCAGAAACGAAAGGGCAAACAGAACTGAGCTGCAAATCCCTTCCAGTTTATTCATTTGAGGTGGTATTACTACAAATTACATAGGAGAAAAATAATTATGTAGACTTCTTTTAATCTAGATGTTCTTCCCGAAGATAAAGGATTTTATTTCTTCAGAGTAACGAAGTTTCCATAAACACAATTTGAGAGAATACAGTTTCTGTGAGTAAGAAATTCTGCCACTGTGAGTACTGCAGAGCAGCAGAGCCCCACAGGTCTCCTAACTCCAGCTTTGGTGCTGACAAAACCCCGGCCCAGCAGATGCAGCCGGAGCTTTACCAAGGCCTTCTAGAGACAGTGTAAACCCTGAGAGTGAAAAAATGCTTCCTGCTGCAACTTCCTGCTTCTTCTGCAGGAACAGCACAGACCAGTTTGCTTCAGACACTGCAACCTTATCGGGACCTATGGTGAATTAAAGTCTTTAAAGGAGCACACAGAAGTTTAGAAAAAGGTGTCCAGTGGTAATGCTGAATCTGTGTGTGCACAGTTAGATAAGTACTTTTCACAAATATTGAAGGGTATTCGTAAATGAGGTCGTTTTGGAAGTGCAAGAAGAGTGCAAAACTCTATTCTGCTTTGTGAGACATCAGTGTGATTTTAGACAGTTGTTACTGAAGGTGGCTTTTCCAGAGAAATTTGCAACTCAACAGAGTATTGCAAATGCACATGAAGCTGGATGTCTGCTTGAGGCATGTCATTATTTTAATTCAGGTATGCACACCAACTAATTGTACATGGAAACAGCTACTTGGGAAAATTTGCCTTTCCTTTTACATGTGCAGACACCTGGGAGAATTCAGAAGAGCTCATCACAAATCCACGCTCTCTTCATTCCCCATATGCGCCAACCCCAGCACGACCTGCAGCTCCATTCCCTGCTATGGATCCCCAGACAGAACCACCTCTGAAGCACAGGGGCCCAGCTGCTGCTGCCCAGCCACGTCAGCGTGCTGGCAGCCCCATGCCCCTTCCTGCAGCCCTGCAGCATCCTTCCTCTGGCTCCCCCATGCCACCTTCTCTCAGACTCAATCTCTGTGCTGCCCCTGTTTCTGCTACTTGTTCAACCTGTGCACAAAGGCACAGAGAAGAAAGGAAACACAGGATGTGTCTTTCTGGTTTTGTCAAGAGGATATATATAATTTTTTTAGAAGTTACAGTGAATATAGATAGACAAGGGAAAGAGCAAGTGTGCATATGTGCCGTGAGTTACAGGAATATCTCAATAGGCATTTTACTATACTCTCAATTTCCCTACCCCTAGCAACATGCTGACAAATCAAGAACTGCCATCCTATATACAGTACTCCAGCTGTCAGCCTTAAGCAGTGCCTCTCCTTGCCAGAGTACAGCCTTTCCTTTGTTTCAGCTTTGGAAATAAAATCACAATTTGTAAAATAAAAGGGAAAGAATTTCTTTTCTAAGGCAGGGAAGTCTAGATACTAATCCTTTCTCTCATGCAGATATTTCAAAGGTTCATAACTGCATTAACTGCTCTGAACAAGAAGCCATGTACTGCATGATAATGGATTTGTAGTAACAGCATGCCCTGTATTTAGTATAATAATGACCAGTTACATAAAGTCTACAGACTCACTATACTACCCCAGGCAGCTATTACTTAATTATATAAATATTTTCATTGATTCTGATTATTTTTAGTAAGAAACATTTGTAATCTGAGCAGTCTTTGTTTCTACTTGTTCATTTTTCAAAGGAGGAAAAATATTATTTGAAAATAGCAGGGAGAGCTGTGCTCTATGTGAACGTCCTCTGCTTTCATGTCATGCATCTTAAAAACAGGAATAGGCCAAAAGTAATGTGAGCATTTCAGGGTCTTTAAAAATTGCTTTGTGTGGGAGTGAGTGACTTACAGAGGCACAACCCCACGTGCATAGGCAGCACAAGTCTTTCTTACAATTAAATGTTGTACTGGCCAGTAGAAGAGCACTGATGTATACTGGTACAAGTACTTCACACAAAGCAATGGGCATCTCCATACCCATTTTATAAATGGAGAAACTGGGCCTTGGAGAGACCCACTACATTCCCCAAAATACTACAAGTCTGAGACACAGCTACTGAATTGAGTGCATAAATCCTTTAAAGAATACCATATGATACCCATACAACATCTAATGAGCCAATTATCATCAACAATTGTCAACATCATCAACGATTAGCCAAAGGAGGAACAGAACTGGAAGATGCAATACAGTGAGATTAGCTGAGGCTACTTGTGTTCAGGTATTTCCAACCACAACCTTTTTGTCACCACAACAAAAAAGAAGAAAATAGTTTTTTGGCCTTTTTTTCTTCTCCTGAAAAATTCAAGGAGTGGCTTTGCCCTTCATCTGGCACTGCTGGCTAAAAGAGCAGCCCAGTTGGAATTTCTGTGCAGTAGCCTCAGATGAGTTTTCACACAATTGCAGGGATCTGTATGGTGGATGTGGAGATCTTGTACTGCTTTCTTGGCAATGCTGCCTTTATGGAGCACGTGATACGAGGGTGATTCACACACGTGCAGTAAGTTTGATGCATCCCGGATATGTCAGGTTTATTCTACATGCCATTACACAGCACGTGTGTGTATTTCTGTCCAGAATATCCCGGACAGAAGTGTACCAGCCCCAGATTAGCTCTTCAGAGTCAGGGAAGGACTGAGTAGATCAGAGACTTGCTGGCTGTGAGGAATATACTGACTCAGCTTTGGAGACAACAATTATGCAAAATCCTAAGAGAAAATATGGGAAATTTCCATCTCAGAAATCCTAACAAATCAGCCTCATTTCCCCTGATTCACTGCTGTGAATTTAGGATAGAATTTATCCAAACTGCCTTTCAACCTGTGATGCTCTTGAAGTCCCAGGCTGGCTCTGTTTGACTTGGCTGCACTGCACAACCAGGAGCTCAGCTTGGGCCTCTGCTGTCAGGTGCAGAGGATCTCAATCCGAGCTTTTTGGTTTTGTTCTTGGTTTTGTTTTTTATCTAAAATTTTAAAAAATAAAATAAAATAAAATAAAATAAAATAAAATAAAATAAAATAAAATAAAATAAAATAAAGGAAAAAGAAGAATCCTAATCAGATGGAGCACTGGAGACGCTCATCTGGGGCTCTCATTGCTTACAAGCCAAAGACGATTAGGAAAAGTCCATGATTAAAAAGAAATCCCTGAAACTGCTCCTTTAGCTTGCAGGAGCCGCTCATTCATAACACTAAAACAGGACGTAATAGAACTGAGTTATTTCTTAATCCAAGAGAAAAGCCAATTTGTATAAAAAATTAAATGAATGAAGTCAACTAATATGAGCATAATATAATGCAAAGCAATAAAAAATAATAAGCAAAATTGCGCAGCAATAGCAGGAAATCACTAGGGAAAACATCTACTGCCCCAAGACTTAAGTTGGAACGAATTGCCAGAATCTTAAATGCCAATTTAAATATCGTATCTTGTAAATAGGCAAAGAGGAAGCAGCACTAACGTGCTGTGTTAAATGCACTCATACTAATCAAGGTCAGCTGTCTCCATAGACTGAGAAGTGCTCAGATGCACTGCATTCCACTGGTTTACTTGTAGAATTTTCTTTCCCTGTATCTTTTAATTTGCTAAATGATTTGAGACAAACCAAAGCACCTACATTTAATTAGTTTTATAAATCAAAGTTGACAATTCTTTAGTAACCTGTATTATTTCCCAGCGTAGCAAGCTAGGAAAAATGCAGACAAATTTATTTATTGACCTGTTGTGTTTTGCAAGGACAGCCAATGTTATATTGATCCAGCTATCAAAAATACTGGAGCAGGGGCAGTAGCATCCAAGTGGCAGCGTCTCCGCATGATCTCTCTGTACTCCTCTCCCCTGTGATATCCCCATCCCTTATGAATATGCAAATGCCCCCATCCCCCAGCCAGGCACCCACTGGGCTCCTCCTTGCAGGAAAGCTCTTTATTGTTAGAAATTAAACCCAGAAGAGACCTTCAAATTTAGTTGGCGTATAGTTTGTTTCTTTCATCACAAGTGATCATTAGTAACTGCTGTTGCAACTTTAATTATATCCTCAGAAACAGTTCCCCACCCCCAGCACTTTCTGTAAACCTTCCTTTGTATCACCCAGGAATCTGATCCTGCAATCCTTCATGTGAAACCCCTATTGAAGTCAATGGGGTTGGCACCCGATTTCCTCAGGTCTCACTTCTGCAGCACATCCACTGAAGGCGCAAGCCTTACATTTCTGGTGCTTAGAAGTAAGAATGTGCAAAAGTCGTCGTGAGATCAGCATTTCCATTTTTAGTTCACGACAAAATGGAAAAAAAAATGAAGACTTCAGTATTTGACCTATTGGGATACCTCACTTGACAATCACTCACGGGCTGGGGTGACAAGGTCGCGTTCCTTATTCTTTATTCATTTAACCGTTTCATAATTATAAGTAGCAGCGGAAAGCAAGCAATCTCCACAGTTAATAATCTTCCTAGACCCCAGGGTACAGCTCTGCGAAATGGAGGAAACAGTGGGAAAAAGTTAAAAATTGTTTCCCATAATTTATTGTGATGGTGAAAAGAAGTACTGTATCTTTTGAAATGAATGTTCATTCATATTTCCAGCAGAATCCACCATGAATGTAGTCGTCTCCTGAAGAGATAGAGAGGACATGGAAAATAGGTCTGGAATATGATTATACAGTTGATGCTTTCTTTTTCCCATGTGCATTTTTATGCAAATACTGTTAGTTTCACCACCTCCAGTGAGCCTTAATTCCCACTGAGGCCTGTGAGAGCTGAAGATCTTCATCATCACACCATTACTTTATATATTAAAACATGGCTGAGGACAGGAGGTTAGGCTCTCATAATTGCAGTGTGCGGCTGGCGCTCCGCATGCATCTGTTTGCGTCGCAGTGACAGAGGCCACAAGCCAAGAAATCACTTTCGCACATGCTCACGTCCATCCCTCATCATGACCACATTTAAGTGCATGACCAGCTTTAAGTATTACCTTGTGCATGTTGTTAACCGCATGCTTAAGTGTGGTCTCAAATAGGGATGCTTTCCTGAATCCAAATCAATCAATCAAAATAGCTGCAGGTGAAAATTCTTCATACATGCTTTGTGTGTATGTCATGAAATATGCGTGGTCCTGCAAGTGCAGGCCTGTACTGCCTCTTCTTTCCGGAAAAAAAAGTAATGATGTGCAATGTAGCCTAAAAGCTCCCTCTGGAAAATCAGGATATTTTTGCTGCTCAGAAAGAAAGCCAGCAATTAAAAAACAACAAACAAGCAAAATTAAACCCACCGGCATTTCGACTATAGATAGTTTTGCATTTTAAATTCAGACACTATTTGCAAACGTTTCCAGAAGAGGTTTGCTTCAGAGTAAAGAGTCGGTTTTAAAAGGTAGAATGTTTGAATAACCTTGTTGTTAGAAAATAAACAGGGTTTGTAAAAATAGCGACACGAGCGCCATGCTGGGCACGCAGATGGATAATATTGTGTTTTTCTTTCTGAATGTCTTTTGTCTTAAAGCCGGTGTGAAATCGAGAAGAGGGCCCCACATGATTGATCACCACACGCATCAGAAGGAAATGATTCACCACAACACTGCAACCGAAACTGCTTCAACACCTGATTGCAAACTTGGCGCTGGGGGACTAATTAACTGCTCTACCTGCTCCAGGATTTCAGTAATGCACAGGACGCCTCATCTCCTCTAATTCCAGCTGTGAATACCGACTGCTCCGACCCACTGTCACTGGTGGAAATGCGCAGAGCACTGAGAAGTGCGTGGAGCAGTGAAGAAAAGAATAATATTTTCAATGATAACAACACATGGCTTGTAATTCTTACTCCATGAAGACATTGTTTCCAACCAGAGCAAGTGCAGCGGGGCTTCAGTACATGCCTGACGACGTTTTTTATCTCACGATCAGAGTTTGCATTCAGCTTCAGGGTTTCCCTACTTTTTCCATGAACTTTGGAACTTCAGGTATTACAGGAACATTTGTGAAACATTTTCTGAATTGGCAATATTAAGAACAGAAGGGTCATATTGTCTGAATTTAGACATAAAGCAGTACATGAAATCTCATCCAGCTACCTATGCACTTTGCTCATAACTAAGCCAATGTCTCAGCAGATTTATCATCAGAAATACAAGTTTACAGTCTGCAAACGGAGGGAATGTATTCCTAGCAAAGCATCCGTACAGTGGTTAGAAACAGTGGAATAATAGCTGGCTATGTCACTTTTTTAGGGGGAAAAGATCTATTAGAATCTATTTTTTTTTTTTTTTCTTTCTAGTCATTATATAACAGCAACTTAATGTGAAAAAAATGGACTTTTATACCCAGTGCCACCAGTTTGCTGTCCTTTTTTTTCACCACATGGACAGTATTGGTTGTTTCAACAAATAAAATCTTTCTTCCAACTCCCCTCTTCTCCTGTCCTCCAATTTAAATTAAAATGATATTTACAAATATGGTTTTCAGAAAAGAAAATAGAAAAGGAAGCCCTAAAATGTGGCAGGAGAATGAAATCAATTGGCAAAAGGAGAGTATGACTTATCCTTTGCTCTCATTTTCTACGTGATCCTCACTCTTGGCCTTGATGAGCCGAAGGATTTGGTTGGCTCTTTGGGAAGGCAACATAAGAAGCCATAAGTGCAATGCCACAGCAACATCGATTTGATGCTCCCAAAAATACCCATGCAAGAATCTGCATTCACAGCTCACCGCTAGCAAAGTTCATTAAGCACCTCTAATAAGGACAGGTACATTTCTTGCTCATCCAATTTTATTTTCCTTTCACTTTAAAAGCCCAGTCGTTCTGCGTGCAGACAGAGCTCTCATCAGTTACACAAGTACGTCTCTGAGGGACGACTGGGGGAAAAAATTCCTTTTAATCTGCCCTACACACAACGGTGTACAAACCCATCGCCCTGACAACTGATCAGGATTTAAAGAACCTGAAAATGGTCATTTGCACACGCACAGCTGTGGCAGGCAGAACTTCAAGGCCTTCCCACCGCCTCCCTCACATGCCTTCCTTATCTCTGCATTAAAACGTATGGAAAGTGGCAGGCGTGAGGAGTGCAGCAGACACTCAATACACGGCTGCAGGATTTAAACCTACGATGACCAGCACTCTCACAGCCTCACTAAGAGAAATTACGTATTGCATTGCAAACTTGCCCCAAACTGATGACTTCTGAAGGTGTTTCCCTATAGGCACACATATGCATGTTTTTAATGTAAATGAGAATTTCAGGACTAAAACAAGGTTTGCTGTGTATTTTGCCCCGTGAATTTGCAACAACCCTGAGCTCGGCAGCAAACTGCTAATTTCATACTTAGCAAATTCATTTTATATGTGCAGACAGTTGGCAATTTCATCTCTGCATGTTTCCCATAGTAATCAGAAAAACACTTCCTGTTCACAGTGTTTCATCAAGAAAGACAACGTGTGCACCTAAGGTAGAGTTTCTCCAGATTTCTTTGGCAGTCAAGCTTAAGATTTTGGGTCATACTTTCCACTTAATTGCAATCAGACACCAAATTACTGCTTGTGTTAATTCTGATGCTCTGACAAAATAAAACAAAACTACAAAACAATATAGCACCTATTAAAACATCACAGCCCTAAAGAAATAGAGTTCTTTCTCCTTAAATACACAACAAGGAAGAAATGCCTGCTAAGCCCATCGAGCAGCGAGCAGCTTTGTCCTGAGCACAGAGGTGGAGGCAGTGATGAAGCTGCACACTGCAGGCTACCTGCCCAGCACTGCAGCCTTCGGGGGCTTAAAGCTGGAGGCAGAGGGCCAGCAGGACCAGGGGACCATTTGGACACCAATCAGTGTCCATCCAAGCTGTGCTATGGTTTTTCACTGGTAGGCCTGGTATGTATACTATTGCATAAACACTATGACTCAGACACAAAAACAAAGCAAAACTTGCCATCCTACAGCTTAGTAGGTAGTGGAACTAAGCAAACAGGATACCTTGGCCAAAGGCTCACGTGCAGCTACTCGATAAGTACATAAATTCACAAATTCACAAGCATGACTAAGTATTAATCTTCCCTACAATAAATCCCAAGTAGTGAAAACCACGCAGATTGATGGAAACACCAGAAAGGCTCAGTGCTCTGAGCTGACCTCACAGAGACAGCTGGCATAGGGCACGGCATCCACACTGTGCTTTTCTGTGCCTGTTTCACTGAGAGCATTAGTTGGACTCACTGTATTTTCAGGGTCCCCAAATCAGTAGCTGAAATCTATGGCTGCCAACACTGCAGTGATACAAAACATTTTCTGGGTGCACGTCCCCAGCTGTGTCCTTGGATTCCCATCCCTGCACCCTCTCCACAGCTGCAGGCAGTGCCCAAGCCCTGCTGTGGGGTCGGTGCCCATGGGCACACAGCAGCACCCCGGACCTCTGGGTCCCACCAGGCCGCCCTTCCTGGGGCCACCACCCGCTCTCTGTCCCCCTGCCAGCTCTCAGGGACAAGTGGCTTTTTGTAACTTGCCAGGCACGGCCACAGAGAGCCCTCTGCATCTTTATTGGCATATTTCAAGGCAAAGCAACACTGCAGGTACAGGGCTAACTCTGCCACTCGCTTGTTTTTTATGCACAAACTCGACCTTGGTAAGATAAATATGAGCAAAACCTAAAGAGTTTTTCAAAGAGGTGAAGTTTTCATCGAGGGAAGTGCAGCCACTGCGGGAGTCAAAGAAGGCAGCCCATAAATAACATGCAAAAACTCCATACCAGCGCAGAGGAAATGTGAGGTGAGCACAATGTCAGTTAGCACTAATGGGGAGTGGGATGCGCTGTGATTCTGCTTCCCTGCCTGTGCTGAGCCTCCTGCACCGGGCAGTGCTGTGTGCTGTGATGAACGGGGAGTGTGACCACAGGAAAATGCAAAGCAGAAAATATAAAAGAGGAAACCACAAATGGACGCTGCTGCATATCAAAGTGTTCCACAAGCACGCAAGGCAGAATGGACAGAGAGAACAAAACTGCAAAAAGAGGATGGGGTAAATGCATGTACAGTTATTTACACTGCTTACTGGGTAAGCGTGGCAGGGCCAATAGTTTTATTGTTATTTATGAATAAGAAAGAAAAGGATAATTTTATCAGTCCATTGCCCATGTGAACATTTTATTGTTACTAACATTTAGCTATGACTACTAGGACTTAAACACTCAACGTTTCCCAAATAAGAAAAAAAAAATAAAAAATCAGAAGGGATAGGGGGACTCAGCTGTCTCTACTTATTATCAAATCAATTATCAAGCATCAGTTATAATTCAGCCAAATGAGAACATGAATCAGTGGCACAGCTCAGAACCACTTCCTTGGTGGGGAAATGCCTGCAGGAAGCTGCACAGCTCCTGCCCTGCAACGTCCCCAGAGGATAACTGCGTGCCTCTCAGAGTGCCACTAACACAGACTAACATTAAGCACATTTATAAGACCTCTATCCAAGAATTTCACTGCACATTCTCAAGGATTCACTTACTAAGCACTGTAATTAAATGTCATATTTGCAGGAACTGAAGATGTGAAGAACTGATGCGACTGAGTCATTCTGAATGGGCGCTGAGTCAATCAGAGCAGTCGGGTCTCCTGATGCTCACAGCAAATTTTCCAGCACAGAATTTCAATTACGTTGTACCCACATGTTTGAATATTTTCATTCCATATCTTTACTGTATAAATAATAATTCAAAGACAACAGAAGCGATGCTTTGTCACCTCCAGCAATGTCACTAGCATTAGGAATATTGTTCTGTTGGTTTTCTGGGATTTTTTGGTTACAATTCAGTTCTGGGGGACAGAAATGTTTGCTTTTGTTTCCATGAGAACCGTAAGTTCATTTATTCTTTCATTCCTTCTCTCTCTCTTTCTTCTTTTTTTTTTCTCTCTCTCTCTTTTAGCCTCTCTGAATTAAAACAAGAGCTTGAAAATATGAGCTGAGAATACCAAACGTCTCAGAAATCAGAAAGAAATAAAATGGACCCATGGTTTTAAAAGCAAAGGCTTGAAGTCAGCCCTGTGATTCTGTGTGTAATGCTGCTGTTTGGCAGCTAGGCAGGAGCGTGCTCAATGTTTCCACTTGTGTTTTGTCCGTTACAGTCAGCAGGTGTAGGTTGCAAGAGGAGAAAAAATGTGTCTGCTTGAAACTCATGCTGTCAGAACCTTCAGCTGGATAATCAAAGGCAGAGCCCTTCCCTCACAAGAAGGCTTACACACAATGGAAAACTGCTCTGGTTGAAGATATTGCAGCGTTATATGCATGTTTTCCCTCTCCAAATATAATTTTCCACTGGAAATCTGGATGTAACAATGCAGCTTATACAGACAACTTTGCACTACAGCTGTTCCTTTTTTTTTTCTGTCTGAATAAAACAGAGCAAGACTCTGAGTTGGTATTTCGACACTTCAACACAACCCATCTCATCACTGTGTGCACAGTGAGATTTTCCTCAATAAACAACCTCCCTGTCTCCTTCATTATCTCTAGTATTAATTATAGACTGGCGTATTTCTACTAACTGCCTTGGAATATTCCTTTCCTCCTCTGCAGTATGCTCTGTTGACTTCAAATTGAGACAAACACTAACTCATCTAGGTAGCACGTTAGTAGCAACCAGGCTGTTTTAGATTACCCATAATACTATTTGTATGTGCTTATGTACACATGCCTATGTGTGCTTGTTTGAGGAAACTGATTTAATAAAACGGCACTTGATCAGGTCTTATGAGTCAGCTGTAAAACTCCCATTGACTTCAGTGAGGTTTGGATTACATCCGTATTATTCCAGGAACAACAGAGCTCTCTGGCAAGACCGAGCCTAAGAGCTACTGCCCAACGTAAATACAGGGATAAGCGTGTACAAAATGACATACAATCAAGCTTGAGCTTAGCTAAATGCCATCCAGGGTAGCTGTGAGAACAAGTGGAGGTAAGCCTGATCACGACAGCTGTACCAGAGGAGAAGTAGAGCAGCTTCCAGCCAGCAGGCCCACCTGGAGCATGCTTCCATGGGAAGCTGGGAGGTGACTGGCAGAACAGCCAGCAGATTGCTTCTGTTCAATGGGGAAGAGGTGAAGGTATGGCCCATTGCCCCCCAGCTCCTCGGTGCCCAGGAATAGGTTTCTGCTCCCCACTTATAGGGATGTTTCAGTCCACTGTAATTAGATTCCATGGATTTAATCCCCTGGGAATGTAGCAATTACCATATACCTGACAAGTGCTAAATGCTGCATTCCAAGGGGATTATCACCTCTGGCTGAACAGAGAAAAAAGGGGAGGGGAAGAGAAATTTCCACTTCCCCACTGGGTGGGGAGCATGATGAAAACTGCCTGCTTTGCTGCAGCTGCTGGGCCTGTGGGGCGGGGGGGGGGGGGGGGGGGGAGCTGGGCATCGCGAGAAGGCGTTCCTGGGGAGGACCAGGCAACTTGTTTATCTGTAATAAAAAGAATATGGGTAATGCTGTACACGTGGGTCGCTCTTCTCTGTTCTCGTGGTGCTCGCTCCAGCTGGTGTGTGTTTATAGAGGGATTTTTATTAATACTGTTATTACAGAGAGCAAATACACTGCAGAGTAAGTGAGATTAAGACAATTGGTCTAATAGACTTCAGAAATAAGTGAGCTGAAATGAAAATCATATGAACAAAATGTAACACTGGCAAAGAAGCAGCATTTGTGCAGTGTTTTTTCACCCTGTGATAAACAATTTACTACAGCCTGTTAAAAACACAGAGCTTGTATAAAGCTCCTCTCATTTTCCTGCACTATCTTATCTCCGCTATTTACAAGATTCACAGTGATGTTGCAGGAGCATAACTCACTGCCGATAAACTGCTTGGGCTCATTAGATAAAAGGCACAGTTAAACGGCACGATAATAAGCAGTGAGGATAGCAGTGCCTCTAAATGCCAGCCTGCACCCTGCTGGGGATGGAGCCTGTTCCAGAGCCAGCTCTTGTCCGCACAACCAGCACTGCTATAGGGAAATACATAGGATAGCAAAGGTGTAGAATGTGATGTGCTGCTGTTGGGAAGCAAGAAGAAAAAAAGAGCAATGAAAACAAAACTGTGTAAGCAGAGGGTGAGAGTCAGTAGAGAAAGGACAGCAGCTGCTGGGGTCCTGACAGCGAGCAGAGCACTGCTGTCACACTACCTGCATCCGTTTATGGCAGTCGCTCATATAAATCTAGTGAGGTTTTATCTATTTTACTGCACATCGTGAAATTCATTAACGTAGGTGTAATGAATCTGCACCAGTACTAAAACTTACACAGAGTACTGTGGCTGGCACCTTGGAAGCCCAGCAGCAAAGGGCACCAGATAATGGTTTCCTGCTGTGTGGGATAGGTGCTACACATGCAGCTCTATATGGGATATATGCTATACGTCCAGCCCTGCACATACAGATGCGTACGTGCCAAGGGCATTTACAGATGCTGAGTACAGATGCTGAGACAGTACTTTGAAGACTTCAGGATGGCAAACTAAACCTCTTGTTTGTGTTTTGTGAAGGTGAAGTTCACATGTAGATGTACTTAGGGCAGGATAGGGCTATAAAGGGTTTGTAATGTGACACCATCTGCATTCTTCATCACATGCAGATCCATTGTATGACTGAAATAAATCCAGCACAGGGTGTGGTGTCTGTGCATTTCCTAACTCATTAGCAAGACTTTTAAGATTATTGCTGTCTTTCAGTAGTGTGATAACCCCGTTTAAACAAACAAAAAGAAAATACTTATCAATTGGCTAATAATAAGTTGCTTCAAGTTCTTGAACATCTCACCTACTAGCACAAATCCCTTGACAGCAACAGCAGTGTGTGCTTCTAAGTTCTTGCAGTTCTTCTGAAAATTGGATTCAGAGGTGCTAATATATTGCTATTAATATTCCCAGCAACCTCCCCCAGTTCCATATGCGCTGGGATACACACACCAGCTCCTCTCAATCTGACCTGACCACATCCCTTCACTCAGGACAGATTCCAGGCATCGATAAGGCACGGAGCTGCCAAAAGCAATGGGAGGGAATGGGACATCACACAGGAAAAACAGCCACAGCGTGCCAGACCAAGGGGAGGACCCGTCCCTGCCACCTCACCCTAGGAGCAATGGGGTGTGAATGTGGTGACATCGCTGCTGGCAGCATCACACCTCGCCCTCGTGGGCACCCAGGAACCACAGGCTGAGCCATTCACAGCTCTCCTCCATCCATTTCTACCCCTAACAGCAAGGGAAGCTTCCTAGCCTCGGGCAAACTGTGGTCCTTCAGTCCCGAAGTGACATCTCTCACGGTAGCTCACACTGCTGAGCTGTTCTGGGGCAATGCTGGTCCTTTGGGACGCTTGAGATCTGTCCAGAGCAGAACCTGAGAGTCACCTGAAGAGCACAGCCCCCAGCAGTGGGGTATGTCGACCCATCCACCCTTTCAAACCTCTGCTTTGTCTCTGACTGCACGTGAAATCTCATCCCTATTGAAACCAGATTTGTACCTTCCACTGACTTTAATAAAACGAGGATTCGCTTCTTGGCTAAGACAAAGAAAAAAGGTAGGAAGGGCCCATTGACAAGTTAATCCTCTCACTGGCTCTGGGCTGACGTTAAACTGTTGCAATCAAACCCAATCAGTTAATGACACCAAGTCAAAAACATGTTCTCGTCTTTGCAAGCTTTCATGGGGCTTTGTCTTAAGATGGGGGGGAAAAGCTGTGTGCTCTGCAAGAGAGTGAGCCACGTTCATGTGATCAGAGTGATCAGAGCATGCAAAATAAATTACAGCAAAACATACATTGAGGTCAAAACAACATAAAAATGAAAGCGTTTTGTGTTCCCCATTTGCTTGACTCATTGAATATACGATTATGTACGTGCCTGAACCAGGCTCAGGTTATTTGCCTCTCACACTACGGAGCTGCACATAATTACCTGCACTGTTCCAATCAGCACCTGTTCTGCACTTCTGAACTAATGTGTTAGCCAAAGCCTCAAAGAGATGAGCAGAAAAGTTAGCTGAAAACTAGTTGCTTCTAATTGTCATGAAAACAAATGCCTAAAGAACACGTGTTTCTACTTAGCTAACTGCTTACCAGGTTTGAAGCTGTTTTGTGTTAGTTTCTACCATTTAAATTAAATGTTTTGTCTCTAACATACTTGATGTGGCTTTAAGAAGCTGTGCTTCCCCCCATCCCCCTTATGAATCTTAATGTTTGGCTGGATTTGTTTGTAACATCAGACAAAAGACTCTGGCAGCCTGAGCCAGAGTGACATAGATTTTATGTTGAAACAAAGCAAAGAAGAAAAAAGGGAAGAAAAAAAAAAAATCAATTAGGGGTCATTAAAAACCGAAGTTTTCAATGAAAGAAATACTGTAGTGGAATAGTAATAGTTTGGGGTTTTAGGAGTTCTTTTAATTCCTGAAAGAGCTGTTTTGCTGTGCCCCTCCTCCACTCCATCTCTGTGAATCTGCTGTGTTGCAGAATGAGTCAGCTCTGGAATATCCGAACTCCACAGCTGTGCATTAGCATTTGGGAAGAGTAGCAGAGTGTGAGTTCATATTTTACATGTGGAAGCAGTGACGCTACTTTGCCAGCCATAGAGAAAGAACGGTTCAAAACACGACGTGCATAGGTACAGCATTCACCCTTCAGCAGCACTAGGCAGCTTTTGGATGAGCTTTCTACACATTTCCATGGGACAACAGCAATATGACCCATCTTGGCCATGAAACAAGTACAGCGGGGCTATTAGATGTTTATTTTTGTGCAGCACAACTTAGTATTTGATGCCTTGAAAAGTGGATGCCTGCTTCTTTCCCCCCCCATTACTAATTCCTTCAGGCCATCTCATTACCAAAGGAACACTGCAGCTTTGTTTCTTAAGGAATGGAAGATCAACTTCAGCTCTTTCCATAACAAATGTATTATTAGAAAAGAAAAATAAATCCCACTAATCACAGCACTTCACTGCAGCTTGGCAGCCCAGCTACGCAGCCACGTTAAATCAGCAGTTCCCAGGGATCAGATGGTGACTCTGCTGGGTTCATGACCTGGAAGTGCAGGAGGAAACAGGCACGCGAGCCCAGAACAGGAATCACAGGAATCACGAGCCGAAAGCTTGGAAACGACCGTTTTGCATAAAAAATAAAAAGCAACCCTAGAAAGGACAATTACACTTTGTGTTTGAAGGGAAATTCACTCACCAGCACAGCCTCAGGAACAGGAGTACAGTGCCAGCACTGTGGGAAAGGAGGAGGCCATGAGAGCTAGCGGGTCAGCCTGACCCCATCCCATGCCTGCTGCTCTGGGCTCGCTCCCAGGGTGGGTCAGGTGGGATCCCAGGGCTGGGAGCTGCTGCAGGGCAGCAGGCTGGCAGTGCCCACGAGCCACAGCTCCCGCTGCCTGGATCAGCTGGGCACTGCTCCTCAGCCTGGCCACGTGCAGGGCTTGGGGCAGGAAAGGAAGGAAAGATGCTCAAATATCCGGTTCACATCTGGGCTGCGTCTGTCCCTGCTTGCAGAAGCAAGTTTAGGCTCCCAAACGTGACTGCCCTTAGGAAAGCTATGCTGTGCCCACAGAGGCAAAATTTCTCTTTATGTGCTGACGGGATGCGCCTGTCTTAGGGGCTGCGAAGGGATCATCAGGTTGGCATAGACTGCATTTATTGGATGATTTATCATTATTGGTGATTTAAAACGTTGAAGAGTATGGCAAATTTACTTGTTAAGTGCATATCCTATCAATATATTTGGGAGTGATGTCAAGAGCCTTCTTACTGTGAGCTCTCACAGCAAACACATTCTCATGTCAGTTTACCCAGTAGAAATATTGGAGGGCAAACACCTCCCGGAGTCACCTATGGATAAGGTCATATTTGTACACGAGGGGATAGAACCACTTCAATGGGAGTACAGTTGTTATGTCAGGGAATAATTAAGTCTCTTACACACTGCCCTATAGCCTCCTTCCTTTAAGGGCAAAACCCAAACCAAACAACGCCTGGCACAGCGCTTTGCTGCACTGGAAATTTAACTTGCAAGAATTTCACACCTTTAATTTGAACCATTTTAAGTGATCATTAGCACAGTGAAAAACCAAATACAAAACATTTCATTTACTGCAAACCACACCATAAACGTGTTTTGCCTGGACTGTGATGGATGATAAGATCTATTCACAGCATTATTTACAGCAGGATGCCCAGTGAGTAATTCCTGCAGTAAAAGCAGTAACATCATACGGGCAGCCAAAGTCAGCCGATGGTTAAACTAATAAATTGGACGTGTTATTTGAAAGACTGGCAGGTGAAAAGGGAAGATGAGCTATCTGAGGACACAGAAAAGCTGCCTTCTTTTAAACCGCACAGGTGAGAACAGCAGTGGCTGCACACCCTTGGATGGCACCAGCAGTTCTGCAGTGGTGGAGCCAGCGAGGTCTGCAGGGAACTCAGTCGTCTTGCAAAGGAAAGAGGATTTAAAACTCGCTCGTCTCATTTTTCATGGGGTTTGGAAGCCATTTTAGAAGTTGAATGAGTATCTCTATAGTCCCTCCTCAGACTCTTCTTTTTATACTCCTCCTCCCTCCTCGAGTCTGGCACTTATCCCAAAATGCACACCATGTTCAAGAGAGGGAAAACACTAACCCTGTATAATTTGAATAAATGAGCTCTACATATATTGCCGCTTTTAGTTCAAATTATGCAAAAATCCAAGATAAATGAGGCTGAGCATAAAAGCCCCTTAGTGTGTAATTATAAATACTAAAATGGCTTATTATTCCAAAACAAGAACCTTTTTCTTAAAATTTGCATACTCTGATGACTTCTGACCTGCAATAAAAATGTAACACAAGTTGGTAAGTGACTGAGTCAGAACAGGACCTTCTGTTTGCATCATTCCTGCTGCCTTCTGGAGTTTCAGTCTCTAGCAATTTGCCTAGATTTATAGTCCTCTGCTGAGCAGCTACAGCATGTAACCAAGAGCTCTTGTCTTTAAATATGTAAACTGTTAGATTAAAATTCCTGGGCTTTGGGATATGCAGAAATTCCACAGGCCAAATTATAGATAATAAGTATGGCTCAAGCCCTGAGATCCTTCTGGCTTGAATATGTTCTTCCAGCACAGCTGTGACAAACAAGCAGGATGGCCCCCGCAGCACTCAGCTTGCAGATGTGTGCCCACAGTGCCTCTGTGGGACCGAGCTCACGTACAGCTGAGAAAGGATGCGAGGCCAAACAACCAATGCACGGCATCAGGGCTGAAGGTTCTGCTCAGCCTTTGCTCATGCCAATGTCTATTCTGTTTCTGTTCTAATTTAGGAACTGTACAGGTGATGAGCTCAGAAATTGGATCCAGGTATTCTGGCGTTTTGGGGCAGTTGATTGAGAATAATAGTAATCCAGTCATTAATCTTCAGAGACAACAGTGCTAAAAGCTGCGTTTTCAAAGCATCACACCACTGCTCATAACTCTGTACAAATTAAGCTAGCAGATAAAACTGAACATAACAATCAGAAATATCAGCGGGGCAGAACGGTGATCCAGGAGGGATCAAGGGGAGTAGTTTGATAGAAAGGTGTTACAAAGAAAAAAGGAAAGTGCTCACCCAGCTCTGAAGAGACTTAGGCTAGCAGGGAAAACTCCACAAGGACGGATCTCCAACCAGAGCTCCTCTGCCAGTGCAGCCAGCCCATAAATGAGGTCTAAGTGAGGTGCAGCCAGGCTCCATCCTTTCTGGTCGCCACTAAATTGCCTTCACCTGTGCTCTCAGGGCTGACCCAGTCCTTTACCCAGGTGTTCAATCAGTGGTCCAGGACAGGACTCAACAGTTCCCATACACTTAACTTCAGTTCTTTTTGCCTGAGAGCATCCCTGCATGTGGCTTTCTTGCAAGCAGGGCCTTGAGCTGATCTGGCAGCTTTGGCCATTGCTCCCAACAGGCAGCACAGCCACTTTGAGTGCCTCTTGATTCCTCAGCCATCCTGACAATCACAGGGATGTTCTAAGGGATGTTTCCTAATGAAAATAGTACAGTAAGTTCATCAGTCAGAGCAGATAGAGTGGTAAGAACCTGCACCTGGATGCAGCTGTGCTTTCTTTCTTCCTATTAAGGAGAAAGAGCAGCAGTGTGGGAAGCACTGCTCCCATCTCACTGCTCTGTAACCACCCCACAAATTTCAATGCATTTTCCCAGCTCCTGACCCCTTTACTCACATCAGTGCTGCAATACGTAGGATATAGGTAACATAGACACTAAGGGACCTCTTTTCCCTACGTTTCTTCAGTCTCTCCCCCTTGTTTTAGAAAGCCCTTACTCGTGCAAATAGCTCTGCCTGTTGACCTCAGTAGGACCTTCGCAGTGGCACTAAGGTTCTGGTTCCAGTTCACATTAAAAACTAGAAACCCCGTTCTTATTCAGTGAGAGCCTGGGAACCACAGAAATGAAAGAGGGAAGGGAAAGTGACACTGCAGGAGCAGCTGATCCCAACCCAGAGGATGTGCAGTCCAGCCACCAGTGCAGTGCTGTTCCAATCCCAACAAGAGCATTCTGCTCGCCCAGCTTTAGGATGGCAGCACTGTCCCAGCCGCCCTCCCCCAGAGCAGCTGGCAGCACACCAGAGCAGCTCCTGGCCATCCTGCAGGCGCTGTGCCCACAGCCGTGTGCTGCTGATGTGTGGCTGCATGCTGGGAGAGCCCTTGGTACCCCGTTACACGGCCATGTCCTCTGCAGGCCCACAGCCTGCTGTGCCCACAGCACTGGGCTGAAAAACACGAGGGAGGCAGAAGATAGATTCCTTAATAAGGCAAACTCGACGTGGAACAACCCTTGAAACAGTTGGACTAATCATATTTCTGGTTCATTTCCACAATTACAGAAGGGGTCAAGTGGAGCCTTCTTTTCAATGAGTTGACTAAAACCTGGCAGCACGTTGTTAGGAGGGAGATGATTTGTAAAGGCAGGATGTGTTTTAGATCACATCTTCATTCTGCACTGGTAATATATGAGTACCTTTCTGTGGAAGTGCTTCTTCTTTTAAAACATCTGTTAATTAACTTCTATTATTACACACTGCGGTTGTTGTCTGCTCTGCTCGTACACTGGTTTCATTCTCTCTATTCTAATTTTAACTGATGATAAGTGAGTAGGAAAGTGTAAGTCCTCCACTTGAATTTCAAAAGAAAATAAATGGATTTTTTATGGCCTGAAGAATCTATTCATTACAAAATCATTTGCCTTTGCAGCAGGAGCACGCCTTGCTGTTCCCCTAATTTCATTTCTCAGTAAGCACACTCTGCTTTTACAAACGCATCTCCATTGCACGTCTGCAGGTAGGCTTTGCTTTTGAAAGAGTGAACAAGAGTGTAATTAACAATACTAAACAAGTGTCAGAAGGTTTGTGTGAGGCTCGGACGTGGCTCCGTCTTCCCCCAAAGTGAAGCCTGTGTGGGAAGGTGAAGCAGCAGCACATCCCCCTGAGCTCGGCAGGGGCAGCGTGCAGCCACGGGAAGCGCAGTGCATCCGCACGGCCTTTAAGCAGAGCAGCCCTCTCCTTTTGGCTTACTTCAAAGATTTCTTAAGGGGACGAGAGTCATTAAGAAGTGGGGGAGGGGGGGGGAGGGAGGAAGAGGCATTAAGATAGTTTGAATTGCTTTTTCTTAATTCCAAACCATCTTTCTCTGGTGAATCCTAACTTTATTACCTCTATCGCACTTCAGGCAGTGCAATTACATTCTTACCTTGAACAGGGAGTGAACTTCGGACCATATTTTGTGGGGTTTACAAATAAAGTAAACAGCTGTGTTGCATAAAATGTACGTATCTGAGGCAGAACTTCCTCCTTCCCAGATTAGACACATTCATGTAATTTAATTTGTAAGATTCCTCAGCTGCTGTTTGAAAATATTTCTTTTATGTCTGCAATAAACAGAAGGCTAAAATTCACGTATCAGCTCCACACACAATTGTCAGACTTTTGTGATTCTGCTGAAGTTACATAGAATACTTTCTTTACCGCTTCTTATATTAAACATTGGCTTTCAGTTTCAACTTGAATTGCTGCCTTTGTTCAGGCTGGACTCTGTCCAGACAGGCTGCCCAGTGTAGCTGTTGCTGCATTGTGGCTCTGCGCTGTGTGCTTTACATTCGTGTAGGGATGGGAGGGGGGGTGACTGCTTTTGTATCTTCACTTAAAAAAAAAAAAAAACAAAACAGGACAGTTTTACAGGTTAAAAATTAACAAATCAGAATGTTGGACTTTTAACTCACTGCTCAGAGCCAATGTGAGGCTGGAATGTGTTTTAACTACACACTGAAAATAGATGTGAAAATATGGATGCCACTTCCAGACATTATACTTCAGAGCTGCTACATTTATTACAGTTGTCTTATTTCCTATTGCAAGCACTGGTGAGATACCTGTCCTGCTCATAGCTACGTTTATGGCACGCAGCTAACAGCCTATGAGGCAGGAATTGCAAAGGAAGTTTGCTTTTTCCAGTCAGGGCTTGTATCCCATTTGATTTATCATTTGTGAGCACTGACATGAATGTGTTTTTAATAGCAAAGATGTTTGGAGATGAGGAGAGAGGGCAGCTGTGGCCATAACCGAGTCCTACCAAATAAAATTGGTCTTTACAATTTATCACCCTTTCACAATCCAATGATCCAGTTAGGGCAAAGAAGGCATGTCATACGACCAAAGTCCCAGGGGACCGATTGTACATAGCAAATAATGAACACAGCAAGGAAGAGCTTGGAAACAATTAGTCGGTTGAATTTGGTGTGAATAAATAGTTGGTTAATGTCTAGATGGAGGTTTGGGTTCTGCATCTGCATATGACCAAAGGACAGAAGCAAGAACAGGGCTCTTCTGTCATGCAGCCCTGGGAGTGGGGGCAGAGGGCTGAGCAGCCCACCGCTGTGCACGGCTGTGTGTCTGCTGTGACAGCCCAGCAGCCAGGAAAGCCATTCCCCAGCATCCAGAAGTCAGGGCATGCTTTATCCCTGCTGGGAGGAGTCCTGAGATTCTTACAGAAGGCAACCATTAGGAATTTGTTTTGGTTGCATGTAAACTCCAATTTTAGCTTTCCCTGAAACAGCACTGGAGATTAGTTTCTTAATTTAATCCTAGTCCTTTTTGTTTTTAGCATTTACACTTAATCTCTAATAGACTGATAGATCCGTGAGATAGGAGGAGACTGAAAAAAATGTATCCATGGATTCCTCAAGCAGTGTGACATTGACAGGTGGAAAGCATCTCCCAGCAGCTGCTTGCAATGAGCCTGGTGCCACTGGCCCGGGATGGGTAACCTGCAGCCATAAGGAGGGATAGCCAGGCTGCCAGATGAGGACCAGAATGCAGGAGCTTTGCCTTACTGCTGCATCTGCAGTCTCCCAGACTAGGCTGGGCTATTACTCTATTGTTACGCATGTAAATAACACCAGACTTTGATCAAAATAATCTCTGAACTTGGACTGGATGTGAAATTTGTCCTTATTCTCATACCAGCTTGAAAGGAACCGTGTACCTTATGGCACTTGAAGCCCAACAAAAGTGCAAGTGGTAAAACTGCTGTGCCGTGTGCTTCCTCCAAAATTTCTCCAAAATGCTGAGTTCCTTTTCCAGGACTTTCTCAGAGGCAGACCTGTGCAGAAGTTCCCCTTTGGTGGCAGTGACGGGTGGTGGGTAAGGGCTGGACGAGGGCACGGGGCTTTTGGACACCACTGGATAATTCACACTTCATACTTCTGGCAGAAGCCTCCTGCGCTGTGCAGAGGGCACGCTGGATGTTGGCCCTCATGAATGCTATTTGTAGGAACATTAAGAACCGGTCGTTTGCCACCAAAATTAGTGGGAGGTTTGTGCTGTGCGTGAGCCCCGCTGCACTCAGAGATGAAAAGAGGCTCCAGGCCCACCCTCCTCCCCCCGCCATAATTAGGTCCCTCTTTCTCTCTCCTCCACTTGTGGTTGTTCCCAAAATTGCTGACCTCATGTAATTCCTAATTTGACAAGCTGGCTTTTTTGGCTATTTTTGTTGTAGCAAGTTCAAAACTGAACAGCCTGTCTTCAGAAGCCTCCATTCATAGGAACGTTGGGACATTTCATGCAACACAACACCACCGCAGAGGAAACTGAGATTTGTCTCTGTGAAAATAACTGCTCGTAAAGACAGCAAAACAACAGGAGGGGAAGCTGCTTTCTCTGTCTTCCAGACCATTTTGCCAAGAGAACAACAACAACAAAAAAAGCACCTTGGGGAAAATAAGGATGAACTTGTTAATAAAAGAGAAGTTATTGGCCTTGCATTTCACAGAAAAACAAAGATACTCAGATGCCTTTTATTTATACAGCTAAAATACTTCCTCCTAAAAATGTGCTGTTTAAAGTCAAGCACTCAATAGCAGGAATTACTAGAATGCTGATGTGCTGGCATTGTTTTAAGGTTTTTTTTAATGTGAAAAGTGTAATTTGTTTTGGAATTTGTTTTGAAGGGGTTTTTTTTGGAACTGGCGTCCTGATTTGTTATGCTTTTGCTTTGTTTGGCTTCACTGTTATACTTGTTTTCCTACTAATGTTCATCCTTTTTCCTACATTAGTTGCTTGGTGACTGCTGTTGCTCTCCGTGTAGCTCAGAGCTCAATGGGAATTTTGCTACCACCCCATCACAGACACAAAATTAGTCAGAAAAACTCTGGGCACCCACTTTGTTGTGTCAACATAAATCAGAAGGTTTGACCCAGCTGAAAAACAGTGCAGCAGGAGCAGGGCTACCTGTGAAATGTTCAGTTCTTACTGCTAAAATGTGCAGCTCATATTTAGACAAAGAGCAAGCTGAGCAGAGGAACCTGCATCCATCTTGCTGTCTTTTGTCAGCGTGTGTGCATCACTGATGAGTCAGGAACTTGAAGAGCAGCAGTAGCAAAAACCTGCAGTTGCAGCAGCAAACAGTGCTGGTTTGTTTGAGATATCCCCACTCATAGGAAGGGAAATCCCTTGCCTGGCTGCCCTCAGCCTGCTGCAGTTACTGACAGGGCCTTACAAAGCTGTACGAATGCATCACAGGGGGAAATTGATCTGATTGTGTGGCGCAAAGCTGATCCCATCAAAGTATTTCTATATGTGCTAATTTACACCGTGCTCGTGAGGATTTTCAGGACGCAGGTAGATCTGGGGAACCTGAGAAGCAATGCTTGAACCTAGCAGGGACAGCAGGGGCAGAGAAACTCATTTGCACCATTCCTGACAGCCTGTGGCCAACGCTCTGCTCTGTTACCGGATTCATTCTAAACTCCATCTGTGGTTCTGCTCCTGAAGTTAGGGGGTTTTAAAAAAGAAATGTATTCCCAGAACATCTGGAGGGAGGGAGGGAGTTTTATCTTTCTATAAAAGCAAAAACAAACCCAAGCCAAGCTTCTCCAGGCAATACTTTGATTATCAAGCCTTAATTAAGCTCCTGCATCCAGTGGCCCTGCCAGTCTTTCAGGGGGAACCTCCTACTGTGACACTGGGAAATGCAGCATTTGAGACTGTTTTCCACATCTGAAGGTGCAGGCCTGTCCAGGACTTATTGCATTAATGGGAGTTGTACTGCTGGAGATCACAGACAGCACTGCAGGAACCCACAGCATTTCCCTGTGACAAATACTGCAGGATATGCTGGATGGCCCTGAAGTTTCCATGGGATTTTTGTTGGAACCAAAAAGGATGATTCAGATGAAGAAAAATGCAGTTTTCTCTCATTTAGTATCTCTTTCCATGCTTTTTTTTTTTTTCTGGTACAAAGAATGCATTTCCTTTAATGCTGGCAAGCAAGACTATTTGGACCTTTTCATTGTTTACGTTCTGCCTCTATTTTTTTTTCCTTATCCATTTGTACAGAGGAGAAGAACAATAAACAGAAAGTGGGACACAGAAGAGGAATGCTGTTTTTATCTTGCCACTTCAATGATACCAATCTGCTGTAATTAAGTGATCGATGAACAAAGGACAACCAGTTGCATCTGTGCAGCACTGCGAACACCGATCCCTATTGCAGTGCCTGGACTTTGAAATTGCCCGCTTTCTGTTCAAATATTTCCATTGAAGGAAATTTTTTTTTGTTTTATCTCTAAACTGCTGAGATTCACTTGTGAAAATGTTGTTGTTTTTTTTAAATTCTAAACTTTATTTTACAGTTTTGTGAGCTGTAAAGTGAATGCAATGCAACCCACTGGTGTCACCAAGCCACAAAACAACAGGCGAAACCCTCTGAAATGAAATGCAGAATATTATGGTATTCTAATGCTGTAACAGCAGGCTTCTCTCACTGCTTCTCCTGACATCATTCTAGAATCTAGCAGAACTCATAAATCAGAGGCCATAACAGTGCTGAAACTCTCTGAAAATGTGGTATGGTTTCTTCTGGGTTGTTTTGTTGTTGCTGTTGTTGATGTTGTTTTAATGGGGGTTTCGGGTTTTTTTGTTTAAGGGTTTTTTTTTGTCAGTTTGTTGTTTTCTGTTTGTGTTTTTGTTTCAGGTTTTGTGGGTTGTTTGTTGTTTCTTTTTTTTTTCTCTCCCAAGGAAAAGATTTCATGAATGTTTCCAACAAATGGGTGAGTAATGTAATAAGTGAGCCTTTGTGTTCTGGTCTCAGAGCTGGAGATAATTCAGTGATACGGCTTCTCTTAGAAGCTGGAAGAGACTTCTGGATACCATCGAGCCCAACCCGCCTCCAAGGCAGCTCCCTGCAGCAGGTCACAGTGGTCGACATCCAGAAAGGTCTTGGATATCTCTGCACAAGGAGACTCCATTTGGTCTCTGGGCCCCGTTCTGGGCTCTGGCACCTGCACTGTAAAGAAGTTCTTCCACTTGTTTGTGTGGAGCTTCCTATGTTACAGATTTTGGCCGTTGCTCCTTGTCCCATCACTGGGCACTGCTGAAAAGAGTCTGGCCTCAGCCATTTACCTCTTGCTCTTTAGATATTGATAAGCATCGATAAGATCCCCTCTCAGTCTTCTCTTCTCCAGGCTGAACAGAGCCAGAATTACAGGTTTGGCCTCTTTGAGCATGCTTAAAACCTGAGAATAGTTTATAACAACCCATAGTTTAATCAGGAACATTATCACCTTCTTCTGCTTGACTGGAGGGATTCTTTAGCAGGGTTTAACATGCAGTCCTTTATTGTGGCTGCAAATATCCTACTCTGAAATCAATCATGGACCAATGAGACTATGCTGGAAGCTGGTGCAGGACTGCTGTGGGCCACTATAGACTCTTATTGAGGAGCTTTCACATCACACCTCCCAGCTGCAGGAAGAGAATATCCTTAGCCATAAATATAAATTCATACTAAACTCTCTTGGCAAAATATCCATTTGAGTCACATTTCCCTAGAATGTTTTGATTTGCTGTTTGAATGTGATTTACTGGCGTATTTTGGAAAACCTGCATTAAAAATAAATACTTTTTTTTTTTTTTTTTTTTTTTGCCAACTGATCACAGTCTGCAGCATCCAGGATTTGAAATGCAGCTAGAAGTTACTTTGCTGACCCAGCAGCATCTTATGGAAAGCTCAGTGGCTTGGGCCAGCCCCACACTCCAGGAGCCTTGAGATGGCACAAGGAAAAACCTGAAGCAAGCCCTGAGCTCTCATAGCAGGGAGCATGAGCCAGGGAAAGCCAGTACAAAGATCCCAGATTTATCATTTAAATTATCACCTATTTTAAGGCATTCTCATTATTCTGCATGGTCTGAGTTACTGCTTCTGACTCCTCGAGGTCTGCTGCAATGCTAGAACAAAGTCACCTGAGACCTTTCTTTCCCTTTTGCTGTCTGAGAGCCTCATCCAGAGCCCTTTAAAAGAGAAGAGGACTGATTTTACTGGGGCAGGGTGAGAACCCCAAGTGAGCACAAAGATTTCAGTGCCATGAACACCCTTGGGGCTGGGTGCAAGTGGGGTTTTACCTGATGGGCCTGTGCTGCTCTGAGCAGGAATGCTTTGCTCTGAGATAAGGCTTGGGCACACAAATATCTCTGACACAAGTGCTAATGCATGTATGCCACTGAAACTTTGATTTTTATTTCTCCAAACATTTGCTCCCTAACTCAATCACACAAATGTTCCCAGAAAGCAAAAGAGAGACGGGATACCAGAAGAGCCAAAGGGAATGTGTTCAAAAATTTCAGCAAATATTAACAGAATGTATTTATTTATTTGCAATTCCTGTCAGTCTCAAGCATTAGCAGCAATAATCAAGAGAAATATCAAGCACTGTCAGCCCCTGGTCTCATATCTGCTTATCCCTGTGTTTATTTTTTCCCATTCTTTCCAGCTCATATTATCACTGTAGTATACAGGTTTAAAATGGACTTCACATTATGTGTTGCTGACAAAGCAGCTACTTGAGGAGTTACATTACCTGTGCTTCACATCGTTCTGTTTGAGTGAAGAAAAACAACACAAAAGATGACTTTGCAAATCATCTTGTAAAATACTCAGAAGTTGCCCCAGCAGCCCTAGAGTGACATTTTCATAGTCATGAATTTCGTATCCTCCCAGCATTTCAAACATGTTTTTAAGTATAAAGATTCGTTAAACAAACAAACAAAAAAACAACACAACTTTCTCCCATTTGGAGCATAATCACTTGCAGAGCAGAGCCTCGTATCGACTGGTCCTATTGCTCCTTGCAAACTTATTGTTTAGCCACATCTGTTATTTTTCATATATGTCTTTAATCCCCCATAATTAACTCATGGGAGGCCTGATTTGCTCAGACTTCAGACTTTAAGAGAGCACTCCATATCTCACCAGAGGTGCTCAGCACCATGCAGGCCTGCGTCCTAACAGGGGTACACTGAGTTCAAAGAGGTTTTATCAGCTATGAAGCCCTAATTGGGTTTTTTGGAACTGATCCTAAAATCACATATAATCAGATGCGATTAATCTTCTTTTGATACATCTGCATGTGCAGCATCTGAAGACTAACGATAACCTATTCAGTGTTATTACAAATAGCAAAGTATTGATCATCTGAAAGAGGCTTCCTGCTCCTGTCCAAATTACCCTTTCCTGTATAAAACAGATTAGATTTTTATGGACTCAGAATGGATAGTCTCACCATACAGCTGTATCTATACATAAGAATTAAGTGTTTTATCTAAGGAATACTTGCTGTAGCTTTGTGAGCAGGATTTTTCACTGAACACTGCCCTAAAGAATCCTTTGGCTTGATCTTCTTAGAAATATCTGCCTCATTCTTTAAAATTCAAACCTGCCTTTGGACTCAGAGTCCAACTCTGGAGATGTAGGAGTGTTGGGGAGTGGGTGGGATCCGTGATCCCAGCTTCCAAGGTGCTAAAAGTCTGAAGAAATACCAAAATGCTGTTTTCTTTATGGGTAGACACTTAACACAATGTGCCACAATAATGCAAGCCTGTACTGAACAGATTGAGCATTGTTTTCACTGTGTCCCAGTAATGCCATTAGAAGTAAAATTCACATGGAAGTTGTCTGCAAATTAATACAGCGCCTGACTTTGGTAGATAGTGAGTCTGCACTCTTCAAAAGGAGTTGATCAGACTTGCTATTTAGTCTAAAGCACTAATATTTAATTAATACTATTAATGTAGCTAGACTGAAATAGTGGGGAAGATTCTCTGCAGGCATAAACGTTCATAGCTTTGCAGAGCACCAACAAGTTATACTTGTTTACACCAGCCCAGTGAATTAAACAATTCAGTGTAATAAAATGCTTCCTACAAACCAACCTGGTGTGAGGACAGAATGGAACAGATGAGGAAGAGTGTATATGCTCAACATCAGCAGAGCCCAGAGTGACCTCCACCAGGAAACAACCAGCTTGTCCTTCTGCTGCTGAGAAAATTGCCTGTTTGGTAAGTCTAGTGCTGCAGCAAGCTACACCAGTGTCACAGAGTTATCTAGAGCAATCTGTGCATGTGACAGGGGGCAGCAGACCTGTAGGCCCATGACAACCAGACTTTTCAAACAAAAAGAGTCAAATAATCCTTTTTTTTGTTTGTTTGTTTTGGTGTTGAGGAAGCAAGCAAACTCCCAAAGAGCAATGGGTCTTGGTCAGTGTGAGCCAGGGCTCTCGGATAATTATGAGCCAACAGGAGTCAGATGCTTTTACCCTGAGTAAAGGTGGTGACAAATAGGAAAAAGGGAGAAAGAAGAGCCAGCAGGCTTGTCTGGGGATGCAGAGTGCCCCAAAAGAGATGGCACACACACCCTGCACCTCCTGCGTGCCACAGGCTGCTGGATGTCCAAGCGTGGCGTCCTGCCATAGAGAACCACGTAGCTGTGAAAGGCCAGAATTTCGCTGCAGTCCGTCTCATGATGTCAGGGATTGCTATAATGGAGGCTCACGTTTTCTCACAGCCGTGAGGAAAGCTCAGGCATTCGAGATTCAAAATAAAAATATCACTCTGGGCAGGGTTTTAACTTTTTTGAGGCAGTGTGGGTTGAGGGGTGGGCGGATTAGATAGTAATCAGTTGAATAAACTCAGCTGAGCTTTGAAAGTTAAACTTCAGGCTGTACAGGAAGATTTGCATGGTGGGACATAAAACGTTTAATTGTGCCTAGCGCGGTTGGCTTTGATTAAGGTGCACTGATAGAAACGCGCTGTTATGCAATCAGTTTTATGAGCTATCCAAGTGCTTTAAAAACATATAAATGATTTAATAATACGCTTGAGAATTCAACAGATATAATTAAGATGTAGGAAAGTAAGGCGCAGAGGGTCTGGGTGAGCAGGACTGCACACAAACCAGGGATGGATGGAGTTTGTCCCATTCATTACCACAGTGGAGTAAGAAACGCTACCTTACAAATATAAATATGGTTACAGAACATAAATGCACTCCAACAAACACAATATTTTGATGTGATAATGCATGTTTCCCTTTGTTACACATTTTGCATACAGGTACGTGCTGCATTTGTGCATTCAGATGCTTATGTTTAGTAGAACATTTGTCATACACTCTTTTCTGCCCATCTCCTTATGCACATTAAGGTTCAAAGGAACAAATTCCCAATGAATGAAAAGAATAATGATAAATGATAAAGCTTTGCAATGGAGGATGAGATGTTCTCTTCACAAATACTTTTTTTCTTTTCACAAATACTTAAAACCTCCACTGAATTCTTGTTCGTAGCTTCCTATCATTGCTTTTCCTTCTCTACCTAAAACTGACGTGGGATCTCACAACATGCTTCAGCATTTACACATGGTCTGACATCTATTGCTGAAAGCAGAGGAGATTTAATTCCTAATGTAAGTGTTTAGAATTCAGCAGGTCACTTCTCAGTAAGAATGCATTTGTTCCAAAGGTTTATGGGTCTTGGAACTTGACATGCACTGCAGTTCATTTCACCACGTGGGTATGAATAGATTACTGAGGACGCATCCTCTCTCCGGACGTCCCATCGGGCTGGGCAAGCGTTCGAGTGGAAACTAAATATTCCAAGAATCTTAAACATTCCATAGAAAGATAGGGTGAAAATGCCTTTCTAATACCAGTGGAAGAGTGCGGCACACCGAGCGTTTCCAGCAAAATAAAAGCAGTGTTTATTCTGACTGCAAACTCTGCATTTTCCTTCAAAGCACGTCCTTCCTTAAGCTGGAAAGCCAGGTAATGTTTTACATTTGCCAGATGCGGCAGGCCTCTACTAAATGTTGCACTGCGCTGTTACAGGCCCTTGCTTGCGTTAACTTGTTGTGCTTGAAAGCAAATTTGCAAGCAAGTGGAACTTGTATCCCTATCTGTCAATAATTCCTCATCGCACTCCACAAAAAGCCACCGCTCTCCTTTTTCCCCGCCCCCTGAATGTGAAATTGCAGTAAATCAGTCAACAGCCCTGTTTAGCATATAAAGCAGAGAACTTCAAAGCGGAGCAGCCTTTTCTCTCCACCTATGAAATTCCAGACCCAGCTCCTAAATTCAGGGAAATCTACTCGTCCTTTCTACTCACAATTCTGAAAGCCTTGGCGATGCATATTAAAGGGCTGCTGTCAGCTTTCATTGTTTAAGACTGGACTGATTAAAAAAACATTTGGGTAAAGAACCCTTCATGTACTGGGCGAGAAACACGCTCATCTGGAGCCGCCGCTCTGCCATTCTGCTGAGGGCTGTTTTACCACCTGCCAGCCCATCCCCAGCCTGAAAGGTAGCTGAATTGTTTGGCTTCACAAACCCCATTTCAAGATTTGATCCCCTTTTGATAGGAGTTTCCTCAAGGTTTGCTCAAAAGAAGTACAGCCACACGTGCTCAGCGTGCCGCCCATCAGTTACCAGATCTCAGGCTTTGTAGATATCAAATCACCAGTTACATTTTTAACTCCAAAGTTCAGGGAAGGCTTGCCCGTGTTCTTACAGTACATTATAGTAATCTTTATCTTGCATAACATAATGTTACATTGAAGCTTTCTTTCTGCCCAACCACAAGAAAAAGAAAAGCAAGAAAAAAAAGCAAAAATCCCACCTCTCATCCAACTTAATTAGCACTTCCCTATCATCTATTTGAGATAGAGTCACACTGCCTGTTTTCTGCAGCAATGGAAGTGGGAATGCACTCCCACCCTTTGCTCAGCCCCATCCATGCTCACCACTGCCACACTTTGCCACTCTCTAATTTATACAGATAAAAACGTCTGTGAGGTTGAGCTGTAACCCCGAGCATCCAAATTACCCATCAAAGTCCATTTCTTTCCTGAAACAAACATCTCATCAGGCCACGTGCTCAGCACCCTCAGCCCCACTGCCAACCCCCCAGCTGTAGGAGGAGGGCCCAAACCACGCTGAATCAGAAGATGGCTGTTTTCTGCAGCTGAAATTAATTTCTTTACAAGAAATCAGCATGAGGTCTGTGCACTGTTCAATAACCACTTAACCCTGATGATATTAGATTTCTTTTCTCTTATTTAAACCAATTATTGTGAACAGCTTTCCTCCTGCATCACTGTGCGTTTGGGAGGTGTGGGAAGTGCAGGTAGCCAGAATTCCTGCAGGCTGTTGCTGGAGAACTGCTTCAGTCTGAGCTTTGCCTCTACGTTACATTACGCTGGCAAACCTCACATTTGGTTACACTGCCCTTCCCCAGGACCTCCTGTGAGTTTTCCACATGCCTGATCCATATTCACTTAAATCAAAAGAAAAACTCCCATTGATCTCAGTAATTTCAAGGCTGTGGCCTGAGAGATGCGGGGAAAAATAATAAATAAATAAATTGCTATGCTAGAGACCTAAAAGGAATATGCTTCTGTATGCCTTCTTTTGACAAAAACATTTTCTTTTATTAAAAATAATTGCCTGAAAATCAGAGGCTTAATAGGGGCTTTGCTTGCTCACTAACATGCCTAATCAACTCAGCATGGTTCAACCTTCACACATACTTATTCAGAGCAAACTCTGCCCTGTGAACTGTGGTTATCAATGCAAACAATTCCTACCTGCTACACACAGAACTTCCCTTCTGCACGCAGTGAGACTTCAGTTGCACTTTTCTTGCTGCATGTTTTATTCTAAGAGAATGGGAAATCAAGACAGGAGACAATATGAACTGTAGCAGCTCTGCTCTGAGCTCAGACTGTACAAGTGCCTGAAGTCCATCTTTCAGCTTCACAGTTATCAGTACCTAAATTAGCCAATTGAAGTGAGGGTTAGATATGCCAGCACAGCCTGCAATCATGCCTCCAGTTGCAGTACATCAGCTGTAGGCTGATGCTCAGAGCAGATACAGCTGCAGCAATTGAGGATGGTGAGTGGTAAGAGTGTCTCCAGCTGTGTGCCTGCCCCAAGAGGGACAGTTGTCTGTGCTTCTGTGTGCCCAGCCGTGCTAAGGCACCAAAAAGCAGTGGAAAAAGGCATGTTTTGGTAAACAAACTTCAGCTGTGGGAGCATATTCTGAAATGTCTGTGTTGGTATCTGTTAGGTGCTGTTGAGCCACAGCACTGCTGGGAGCATGACACCTTGCTTTTTGGCACTGACAGGCATTGAGGTGGCAGCTGTTAGACAAAGTATATCCAAGGAACCTATTTTCAAAATGCACCATTCCTAACAGTGATTGTAAGGGTGCCGAATCCTATCTCTGATGAAAACAAGCTGCCTGGCAATTCGCTCCTGTGCCATTCTGCAAAGTGTTCCTGCTGGTGGGCGATGTGTGTGGAGGAGGACACGCAGTGCTCTGTGACTCAGCGTGTCTGGGAGGAAAGGTGAGTGCAGCTCTCATGTGTCTGCCCATGTCTGGGACTGTCTGTGCAACGCAGGCTTCAGCACTACTCACCGGCAGAGGTCTGAACCAACAGACACGTTTTAAATGCACTGCATCCCGTTGCCTACCGAGTGGCACAGCATCATAAGCTGCAATCTGTTACCAGGGGCATCCTCTCTGTTCATTCACCTTCTTCCTTATGCTAATCCTGCATATGTTTTAAAACAACTCTGAATTATTTTTCCTTTCAGTTTCTTTTCGCATTAAATAGCCTCATGAAGATTTCATCCTCAGTTTGACTGTATTAGGTCGATAGCTTTTAATAAACCATAAATATTTTCATTAGCAGATGGTGATTTTTTTATTATTTTTTTTTAATCCTTCATCAATGTTCCTTTAATAGGTTAAGACAATGTTGCCAAACCCAGGGGAATTAAAGAAAAAGTCAGGAACACAGGAAACCGTATGGTCTGTGACAAATCAATACCTTTCTTAATCTCCATAAACATGGGGATTTCTACTCTAAGCAGCTACATTGAGAATTCCTGGTCTGCCTTCTGAATTTGACGCTGAATTACACAGACAAGGTCTTGATTATCCCTCAATTTTGTGGTCCCTTATTTTTACAAGGAAATTGGACATGAAATAGCTCCTGTCCACTGAGTTAACTGGGTGCTCCTGTCGTACCCTTATGTCTTAGTGCTGATCTGACACGTGGGTCTGGACCACTGCATCTGAGCAATGTTTCATCCCAAAGAAATCCAAATCTCAGGCTTAAAACTTGCTGCTCCCCCACCCAGAGAAAGAGCCTTAGCCACAACTCGTTGCTTACGCTGTGAGTGGCACCGTCTCATTAAAGAGCGCAGGCTCACCAGGCACTGATTTGGTCAGAGAATCCCTCCCACTCTGTAGTTCAGTCACAAAGTTCCTATGCACAGCACAAGTATTTTGCTCTCAGTATCTTACTCTTTTTAACCAAACTGAGGCAGACTCAGAGATTGTGGGATTCATATATATATGTATTTTTAATGTCATCATCAAATTGAAAAATGTGCTCTGCATTGTAGTTGATTGCAGTGGCCATTAACTATTACAACCTGGATTAAATTGAAGAAGCCAAATCTGCACGAGTTACCCCAACCACCTGACATGAGCCATCTGCACTACCCAAGCAGGCGCTGCCCGTAGCATCAGTGTGGCACCCAGGGTTACAAATTCATTCTCCTCAAACTATGGGTCTACACACTGCTTCTGTTCTCTCAGACATCAAGGAGGGAGTTCACAAAGCTGTTGCCAAGCAAAACAATGCAAATCTTTCTCATGAATGTGAAAACAAAGGTAAAAACAAGGAAAGGAGGGGGAAAAATGTATAATTTATTTTAACTTTTACCAGGTTTGCTGCATCAACCTTTGGACTTCTCTCCCCTCAAAGAGTTAGGTGTTCCCAGAATTAAGAAAAGCTGAAACTCATTGTTGGGTGTCCTAAGGACAGATAAAACCATGCCTAAGTACTGCAAATCAAAGACAGATTCCTGCTGCCCTCACCTAATTCTTCTCAGAAGCAGGAGAGAAAAACGTGATGGTGGGTGGGCATTAAGGACCAAAACAGAAACATATTTTCTTACTTTGCTGGATAAACGCCAGCAACGTTTGACGGAGCAGCTCAGTGCTTTGCAAGACCCTCAGTCAAACGCTCCCTCACCATCTGCCAGGAAAGTTCCAGCAATTGTGAGCTGCTGAGTGCCATCAGATTAACCCTGCTGGGCAGGCCAGCCCCGTGGGACTCCAAAAACAAGTGGAAAAACCCAAACATTCCCTTGTTTCAGGAGTAAATGCTTATCATCTCAGAAGTAAATGCCTACCAGTCATTCAAAACTGGGATTGATCAAATACACTTTGATCTGATAGTCAAGTGAAAAGAGCCCCAATAGATCCAATCTTCCTAGAATGGTAATAGCGGTGCAGCTGACTACGAGGAGCAATTTGAAAACAGTTCATGTGGGTGGGATTGCAATGTGATAAAAACGGGCCCATGAGGTTAATGCAGCACACAGCGTCCATTGGGCATCACAGGGAGCAGGGGGCCGAGCCCTGGATGGCAGCACTTGGCTGGGTGCTGGGTGGGCAGTTCCCCTGCTGCCCTGGGCAAACCCACCTGCAGCTGCGCATCGCTGCCCCGCATCTTTGGAAAGGCAGAGCAATGAAATATATCCATGCTCAGATCAGTGCACGCTTCTGGCAACGGCCATCGTGGGTGATGCACAAAACCAACCAGTTCATTAGGCTGACATTTTTTTTCCCTACAAGAAAGAAGACTTTGAAGCAGTTTGCACGTGGGCAGCATGATCTCTAGTTGACTCTGAACTCAACTCATTCGTGTTCTGTTCCTATCTGAATGTTCTAAAGACACCATTTAGGTCTTTCTCTCCCCTCCCCAAAGTGACAAACAGTAATGATGGCTTGTGAAATCCAATTTTGCATTTTACTTCAAAGCAATTTATTTCATAAGCTCCTGAAGCTTTTTGTATTGATCCCAGTTAAGGTCACCTATCTGCCAGGTTCTGCTCGCCTTTTTCTTGCTGCTGACTGTGGCACCGAGGAAAATATGAAACCTGACAAATGGAAACAGCCAGAGAACTTCTGAAGAAGTGCATGCATCTCACTGCATCTTCTGCAGACAAAGACATCAATCCAGGCTTATATGCTGATCTATTTTATGTATGTGAGACAGCTAAAATGTACCCAATATAGACAGGACCAAAGTGAATGTGCATCTATTACAAGTTTCTCACAAAAGAGGCTTATATACATTTGATAGATGACTTAGTTTAGACATGAAAATATAAACAGGTATAAAATAAAAAGAATTGTTTGAATTCAAGCACATTTTTAAGTCTTTTTAGACATGTATGGTCCCTAAACATTTGCCAGGATGAAGGGAAAAAAAATCTTTAGATAAATTATTACTATAGCCACAAGAGGTAGTGAAGGACCATACCAAATCGTTCTGACTTCCCAACAAATCAGAATAAAATGCCTTTTGAACTAGACGGCAATCCACTGAATTGGAATTATAAATCAGGGCTACAACTCTTGTGTCTGGCAGAGATTCAAACCCTGTAAAGTCACCTTCAGAAAATGGGCAAGACCTCTGTTTTCTAAGCAAAGGGTGCCGCTTCTTTTGCTTTGTGTTTATGTGCCACCAGAGCTCCAGAGAACAACTGGGAAGGCAGTCAGCCTTCCAGCGTGCCAGTTTGCTTCTGTCCAGCTGGGGGGAGGAAATGGGCCAGTTGTGAAGCAGCTGCTGACGGGCAAGGCTGGGCATGGAAGGCAGCCACAAATGCCAGGAGAGAGGGGCCAAGTGGCAGAGATCAACCCAACCTGGTCCTTTCCACAGCCAGGAGCTGAGCTGTGGGTGCTGGGCTGCACCTGGTCCCTGTGGCTGCTGCTGGAGCTGCCTTGTTTGCTTCCCATTGGGAAGACAGGAAATGAGAAAGACGAGCAGCAAAGGTCACACACTTCTGTGTGCCTAGTTCAGCCCGCTCAGCTTTTAGTAACTTCAGTTTCCTACCAAATGCAATGGAACTGGTGTGAACAGGACCAGTCCACTGCCGCTCAGACGATGATGTGTTGCTCAGTCTGTCTAGACGAGATGTGTATTGCAGTTCTGCACAACTGCTCAGTGCAAATCGCCTCACCGCGAGCATTGGTGAAACAGGGACTTCCTCACGTGCTGGCAGGGGCTGGGATTGTGCTGGGGTTTGGTAATGGGGGCCTGAAAGCAGGAAGTTCTTCCTAAATCTGAAAGATGAGGGTATGCAATTACAGCGCGGTAGCTGAAAGGCCATAGAGAAGAGCACTGGTAGGATTGTATGAGGGGAGCTGGTAATTAGAGAATGCAGCAGGTGGGAGAAAGCACTGTGGTGTTTGTGAGCCGACAACAGGAAGCTGACATCCAGGAGGGAAGCAACCAAGAGCAAAGAAAGGAGTTGCACTCTGTGCAAAGATCCACTGCTGCTGGAGAGCGCGGTGCTCAGGTGCTGCTGTGTGTTCTGAGCCCAGGTTCTGTCCCAGCAGTGTCTGCTCAGTGCCTGCTCACACACACAGCCTCTGAGGGATGTGGCAAATGTAAATAGAATTACCTCTGAAATGAAAGAGTCTCTATTTGTGTAATGTGCGGTAGCTGTTTGAAATACTTTCAACGGCTGTGTTTATTTGATTCCAACTCCACACAGCAATTACTAAGAGCAGCATTTAAACGGCTGAAACCTTAGCAAGAGAGACTGCACAGGTCTCCATTTCTTTAGACAAAACAACAGCGTAATCTTTCCAAGTGCTGGAACATCTCAACTTGAATTTCCATCCTAAAAAGTCCAATTATTTCCTTCTAATATGTGCGAAGCTTTCCTAAGGAGAAGTCATTTGCAGAAGGGCTCTCAGATAACAAAGTCTCCCATCTCCCTTGGGTGATTGCTGAGCGCACTCAGCGCAGCTCTCAGTGCAGCCCGAGGGGCTCCTGGGCCAAAAGCTGCTGCTGTTTGGTGGCTGGTCGTCCTCTGCTCTTAAAGTGTCGCAATGCTGCATTCTTTCACCACCGCTCAGAGTTGAATCATGCATACGCTGTATCACTTCAACAACAACCAAAAAAAAGAAAGCCTGATTAAAGAGTGAAAGGCGTTTGGTGTTGGGATTTTGTTTTGCCTTTTGATTGAAGGAACAGAAGCTCAGTACATATAACGCTGTGCCAGGTTTCTGGGGTTTTTTTGTTCCCTTTTCTTAATGACACTTAACAGTTTGCATCCTATTTCACAGAGGCAAATGATCCATTGTCTTACTAAATGCAATTCCCAAGTACCTTCCTCGTACAACAGAAAGAACAGCAATGTCCAAATTGCTGGGGATGCCCCACGTGCAGATTGATTCCTTCAAGTTACAAGAGCTAAACAGGCAGAGAATCACACTCTGACCCCTTCAAAAACATCAAAGTGCCAAAATATTAGCCCTGAATCCTCCCAACAACACAGCCTTTGGTGATTACGCTACGGTGTGAATGATTACTCATAATCTGTACCAAAACGACGAATTATTTATTGATTTTTCTCTAATATTATCAACTTCTAAAGAATGATTACTGGTGTAATAGTTAGCCAAGTTGTTATGAGAATTGTAAGCCCTTTTGGTTAATGCATGGCATATGTCTGAGGCATTCAGCTAATTCACATATCTGTCTGCACTATTAATAGAGAAGGTTACATGCCAATTATCCAGGGTTCAATCAGCCCGTTCGGATACAATAGCTGCAGTGTTCACACACTTGATGTGCCACATTCCTCACAGACATTATAAGCAGCTGGTCCAGATAAGACCACTGGGGCCTTAATATTTCGGAATCACTCCTTCGTCCAACTTGGATTGTGATTTTCTGTTGTTACGTTAACTGAGGTTTCTTTGTTACCTCTAATCTCTCTCTTTTTTTTTTTTTTAACATTATTTTTAGATTCAGCAGCATTGAAGTCAACTGACATTTTCCTCTTGTTAGGAGAGAAAACAGACCCTTATAAATGGCTGCAGCAACCCACAGACACAGCAGATTCTGGAATCCTCTAAATTCTCCCAAAGTAAGCACTGCTCTGCTGTGAACACCTCCACATCACCCCAACAGGGGCAGGTCGGAAAGACCATCCCGTGCTCAAAGCTAAATCTCGTCTAATTATTTGCCTGCTTTACTTAAAAGCCCAACATAAAAGTGAAAAATAAAATAATAAAAAAAAACAACAAACTAACCAACACATTAATTAAGGTGATTACTTCTGTTCTGAATTTTTACAGCCTTGTGCTGTGTGCATTTTGGGGGATAGTAACTTTGGAAGAGGTGCTCTCCATTTATTTAATCTCGCTGAAGGTAAAAAGCAGAATACAAACAGCCAATTTAGAGTGCCACGTTAGTGAAGGCACTGTGAGCTCGATTGGGGATTTCACCACATGAAAACCAGACATTCATCTGTTCCCATGGAGATATCCCTTCTCCCAGTCAATCAGGGAGCTGCTCAGGTCAAACAATAGGCAGTGGTTCCTTTTCTCATCTTACAGATGCCCCCTCCCTCCTCCTCCTATTTGTGGGTTTTCTTGCTAACATTTTAACACCTACAGAACAAGCAATTATATTTTCAAATGCTTGGAATGAAGTGTTTGCTGCAATTCTCCAAGCTCGCAGCAAATTAACCAAAGCCCAAATGAAATAAATGAACACGTGGGCCGTGCTGGTTGCTTTCCTTACACGCAGCCTGAACTTTTTTCCAACAGTATTTGCAGTATTTGTGAAAGGTGAAGTTTCTCTTCATAGGACTTCTGCTTCTATGAGTGGCCAGGCCACCCCTGGAGGGTGAAGCACACTGAGACAGTCACAGGTAACTTTTTAATTGTCGGAGTAGAACAAAGAGAACAACAACATAGAACAGTTCTGGGAAAAATGCAAAGCCTGCTTACTTACAGAGTGAGTATCTGTGTCCTGAAAGGAAAAAGCAGAAAGCAAGAAGCACATGCACACAAAGCAGTTGTACAGCACTGAAGAGCAAATAGAAGGTGAGTAATTTAGGGCAGGCAGAAGGACATTGATCCGAGTGGTTGGATGCTGCAACTGAACAACCCCACATTTAAACATATGATTGTATGATTTATCTGTGCATTTATAAATGTATATAATTTTATATGTTACCACATACAAAGCTACAGGTGCAAATCCAAATCCCTGCATACCTGCTCTTTAGAAGTGTTACTATAGAGATGGTCAGGTATTAAATTCTCCTGTCTGAAAATGCATTGCTGTTACTGAGCTCTGTGCAGTAACTCCTCTTGAGGAAATGCACTCCCAAAAACAGATTTTTAGCACCCTCCTTCCCCTTGCTGATAGCTTTAGAAGACATCGATTGTTTGGGCAGAGCTGCTGAAATTTCTTAATTAATGTCTTGATTAATTCATTACAGCAATGATTAATCCCTTGTTTTGTTTTTATGCTAATGGCCTGGCAGAGGAGAGCACCCAGACCCAGGGAAAAGCAGGTAACATCTCGCTGTGATCCAGCCAGGGGGCACCAAGGCAGTGGTGACCCACACAGCCCAACATGGCAAAGCAGGGGTGGGTACAGAACAGGGAGCTGCATTGCTGTGGGATGGGGAGAAGGCCGGAATGGGATTCAGAATTATCTTGCTATGTTGGCAAGGGTAAGGACATGAGTATGAAACAGAAATGCATAGAAAACTTGTTAGTTCTCTGAGAGGACAAAGAGCTCATGCAGAAGCACATCCTCCAACAGCAGCCTCACAGCTCTGTATGGACACATATAGGAGAAATGTCAGACACCAACACCCTGCTACCTGCCCAGGGCCTGTGTCACCCCAGGACTTGTGTCATGGCAGTGCTAGCACGGATTTCTTGGTAAGTATTACTCTAAATGGGGGAAAAAAGCCTCAGAACTACTGTAGCATTGCCCTCCAAGTTCCTCTTTAAATCCCATCCCTGCAGGCCAGCAGCAGCATCCGCTTGGCTGAGCTCTCACCATCACATTGTGTTTCCCCTGCCTGATGTGCTGATTGCCCCTATGCTGAGAGCTGCACTCCACAGGAGCAATGCACACATGGTGCTGCTTGGGTGAGGCTTCCTGGGGTGCCTCTCTGTGTTTCAGCATTGCAGGTCCTCAGCAAAAGTGCCCGGCCCCTGCAGGCTGTGCGTGGGCATTCCAGGTCCTCAGCAAGCACAGCAGCCCTCCTCGTGCAGGCAGGTAGGATTTCAGTGCAGCATTCACCAAACTGGAAATGTGTTTAAAGCAAATCATAAAGTGCTGCTTGCCAACAACGCTGTTACGAAAATGATTGGGAATAGATCACAGAGAGCAACAAGGAGAGTTCTGTGCAAGAGAAATTATAAAGAGAACTTGAAGGAGAATTCATGCTCAGATCCTAGAATAAGAATAGAACAGGAAGCTGCAAATGACACCAGTAGTTTGGATTGTACGATTAAGTAACTGCCGTCCTTATTAATGGAGTCACTCAAGTACGACCAAACAGCCAAGCAAAGCAGTAAAGTCAATAGAGTTAAACTCCAGGCTTTAAACAAGCCTGGCCAGTTGCACAGCTCTGCCAAAAACTGCCTTTCTGTCCCTGCACGTAAAGGAGGGGTTAAAGGAGAAGTTTCCTTTCTCTGAACGATGGGGCTGGAACAAGGAGGGGTGATCTGCAGAACTGGTTGTGAACCATCTATGCAAATAACTGGAGGAGGATAAACCGTAGTCAAAGATAGTTAATAAATAACATTAAATTTCACACCACGAATGGCACTTGGTATTAATTGCCCTTTGTGCCATTTAGCAGGAACACAGTGCCCACCTCTTCTCCTCTGTGATTTCTCACCTTCTGAAGGAAATGTTTGCAAGTGACCCTTTGAATCTCACAGCACTTCTGAGAAGGGTCTGATGGCTCAGCACCTCTCCTTACAGCTTTCCAGCTATAGAAGAAGGCCTGGCTGAATTAACAGCTGTAAAGAAGAGCTCTCTGTTTTCATGTATAGCAGTTAACCCATTATGGGAACAATCTGATCACTCAGGACTCTCCCTGCAGTTTTGTTTTGTTTTTTAAAGTTTCCTTTCCGTTTGTTCTGCAGAAAGGCAGCTGCTTCCCTGCACTGCTCAGGTCTCCTTGCGGCCACACATCAGCTTGCTCCAACAGAATGCTTTGCACTGCATCATTCCTGGCCACGTGCTCCTGTTGGGTCTCAATGCAAAGCTCAGAAGTGACACCGTGACCCTTCATATCAGAGCTGTGGGCAGCAGGCACAGTGCCTGGCTTCGCCCCAGGGATGCAAGCAAAACTCAGCTAAATGTGTATGAGAATACATATGAAACATAAACCGTTATATTAGATGTTATCTCCTGATACGGTTAACTAACACTGACATGAATAATGCAGTCATGAATGTTATTTCCTTTTACTTCTTTCATGAAGTATTTCAAACACTGCACGACTGCACAGACAACAGAAACTTATTGACTGTGGCAATGAAAGAGGAGCTGACACCTAGGAGGAGGAATTTGTGTGTCACAATAAAAATGAGCCAGAACTCATTGTATTAACAAACAAGTAGAAGAAAGGGAAAGTAAGAAAAAAAATGTTATCTGGAAAAAAAGGTATCAAAACCAAAAGCAGAACTTTGACAGAGCCAGATCCTCCATTGGTGGCTATAGCGAAGAAAAGGCAAAGGAAATCTGCGCTCTAATTCATTCTAGAAGCAACCTGGAGCCTCATTAGGGATATTATGATTGCAAAAGAGGATGGAAGGAAATCAGGCTTGTATAACCACTAGCAAGACAGCCTTATCCTCTTTGAGAAGCCTACAGCAGATCTGAGAAAGAAGTCCTAAGAGAGATCCTTGTTCAGCCTAAATAAATCGGAATGCACCCATTTCTTTTGCTAATATTAAGACCTCAGCCAAGGTGATGGACTCATTTCTGTAAACACTGAAGTTTTACTGACCCAAAATATGAAAAAACTAAAAATGACTGTTTGATCCAAAGATGAACTGCTGGAAGTCTTAACATTCTACAGAAAAACATGTATTTGATGGAAGGAAACAGGCACTGTCAGCAGAGGAAGCAAGCTGGGGTTGTGCCAGGTGCAGCATCTTAAGCCATTGATGATGCCCTGATCAAAAGTTACAACTGCAGAGCGAATGCAGCTTCCAGCCTGGTCTGTGCTCAGGGCATGCAGTCCACAGGGAGCCAAGCACCATGAAGGCAGCAGCCAGCAGAACGTGTCTGTCAGTCATGTCTGTATTTCTATGTTGCCCCAATAGCACAAACGCAGGATGCATATGCTGGTAGAATGGTGGGGGGCTAAACTGCAGAGACCCCAACCCAAACATCGCCAGTGATTCATACAAATTAATTGTTGTATGCAAGTTTTCCCACTTTTGCTTTTGAGTTGTCTGGAAAGTTCTGTGGAAATCCAGAATCCTTTGGCATCAGAAGCAAAACTCATTGATTTCCAGAGTGCTGAATGAATATTTGTACCAAAGGCACATCTCTGCACTACCAGGGTGCACGGCCAAGGTGTATTTCCAGGACAAGGACAATTAGGCTGAGCTTAGTTGTCTGTATCACTAAGCGGTATTCATTCAAACCAGACTTTCCAGCTCCTTTCAAATGCTTACAGTAAGTATCGATCAGACATTCACATTGTACAGATTGAAACTGAGATTCAGGTCCTCAGATACCAAGAAATAGTGGTTTAGTGTGAAAAATTCTTTCACCAATAAGGGAGCAAAGAAAAATCTGGTGAGAAAAATGCAGGTCTCATCAGTTGTGACACGGAAGCAGCCTGGAAAACTCTTACAGAACATGAAATATCTGTGGTGATATCACAGTTCACAGGAAACCCAGTGGTGAGTTTGGTTCCTCATGCGAGTCCCAGCACAGAGAGAAGAGCTCCGTCCCTGAGGCACCTCGCTGAGAACACGGGGCTCTAAATACTGAACAACCCGTGGGGGTGGGGTTTCTATAGGAGACAGATCAGAAAGCAAACCATGCAGTGTGTGCTTCCCAGTGACACAGCGCTGCGCAGAGCTGCCACTGACCCAGCTGAGATGTGAGCAGTCACAGGGTTAGGGTTAGCAGGCTGAGAGGCAGAGCTGAGTGCTGGCGTGGGCAGGTGGGCTGACACACACCTTACTCACACCCTCCTGCACTCTGTGTGCAACTTTTAACTTTAGAAACTGTTCAGACGGTGATACGAAGTGTAGAGGGAGAGCGAAGAAGTAAGGAGTGCAGCCCAGCAGCAAACAACAGAGCTGATGGGTGCTCTTGGGTTACAAGAATACACAGACAAAACAGCCATAGTAGCTAAAGCTTATGCGTGCCACGTGTTTATCTAAGCATTACTGCTCTGTGGAACAACCCCAGACTGAGTGCATGCAGGAAATAAAGTCGTCTACGAGGATGTTATCAGAAGGAAATAAAATCACTCTGTTTCTCACCAGCTCTTGCTGCTGGCTCTCTTTGTTTTCCTGAATATACACAATTGAGTTACCCAACACAACATCTAAAGCCGTGACACACTCAATTTGCTTTCAGGCAGAAAAGATAGTAAGTCCAATTAGTCATCTAATAGAGCATTTAATTATAGAGCGAGCTACTTTCAGTGAGAGCACCATCATCCAAAATCATAACGAATGATAATAAATGATATCTGCCAATTCTTGAAACGCAGATAAAGAAACCAAGGATATTACACAGTAACAAAAACCCAGCACTGGAAAAGTCCCTCATTCCCTCTGAGGCCTTCATCCACTGTTGGGAAATGTGGAAAAGCTTATTTCTGAGCTGAACGACTTTTGCTACTGCAGCATGATGGCACTGCTGGTACCACAAACAGGAGGAGAAAGGCAGGGCTGATGTGTGCTGATTTTCTCTGCACTCATGAAAGCAACTCTCGTGACATGGAGTTGTGTGCAGAAATTAACACCGCTTCAGTTCTGGCACTGATTGCAGTCTCCTATCCAGAGGCTGAGTTACACCGAGGGGTTTTGCATTCTAGTTCATGTTCTTCATGCCCCAGCATTGTAGTTCTTGTGATAAAAATATTAATAAAAAACCCCAGAAAACCAAAATGTCTTCTGCTGAATTTTCTCATTGCCTCTTCACCCATGAGTAATCATTTGGGAGGTTGATTTCTATTCATCCGTTTTGTTGATGGTTTTTTTTTTTTTTTGTTTTATTTTGATTTGCACAACTGAAACTCAGTCCTTAGCTGATCCACAGCCCTGACTCAGCTCCTGAGCACGTCAGTGTGTCTGGGTGTGACTCCACTGCAGTCAATTCGGTGTGAAATTCATAGAAAAGTGCACAAAGGGGTCTGTGGGTGCCTGAAGCAGCCAGCCAGGGGCACCCAATGGCCATCATCCCATAGCAGCTGAGAGAAACTAGCAGAGATAAGTAGAGCCTGCTGAGTACATGGAAAAAAATGAAGAAAGGGAAAAAAAGGGAAAAAGGAGAAAAGGGAAAAAGAGGAGAAAGAGAAAAGGGGAAATGGGAAACAGGGAAAAAAAGGGAAAAAAGGAAAATGTATGGAATCAGGGAAAGAATGAACACAAATCTATCATGTCCCGCCTGTCTGATGGCAGACACCCTTTTATTGGTCTCTCCTTCAGGCAGCATAAGAAAACCAGCCCCCCCCCCCCCTTCACCCCCCATGATGAAGGTGTTTTCTGTGTGTTTTGTGGGACATTCGGGATCTTCCTCATTCCCAGCCTGCAGCAGGATGCCAGGAGAAGCGGGATCCAATTAAGGTGGGGCCCAGCCTTGCTCAGAACATGGGCTCCGTGGGAGAGGCAATGACACTATGGAGCTCTTGTGAAATAATTAGGGAAACTGTTAATGTATGATGCCATTCCTGGCTGTCAGGAAGGGAAAGAAAGGCCTTAATTTAACAGCATGAGAGAGAGGAAAGTTGTTTTAGTTTAGGCATGCCGGTGTAGAACTGTAACTATTTTAATTTAGATTTGCTTTGATGGGCATAGAAATGAAACAGGATAAAAACTTTCAGTGAAATTGTTGCCCATATTGTTCCTGCTTTCTGACCTGCTGTTGTTCAGGCACCTGGAAATTTGGGTCCAGAAATAACTCTTGAGAAAACAGGGCTGTGCTTACAGCAGGGCTCTGTGTGCTCAGAGCCCAACCCAGGGCTGGGAGCATCCTCTGTGCTGTCCTTAGATTGTCAGCACTGCAAACTGCAATGGGAAGAGTATGTCGATTTTTTTTTTCTCCTTTTTATTTAATAAAACCCAGCGAACCATGTGCTCAAAGTTAAGCACATGTTTAAAATGCTCAAGGAAATAGCAACAGCTTAATGGATGTCTTCGGAGGGGCAGAGTTGATAAGGCAGATTACAATTTTACCGCAGGACTGACACAAAAATGCATTCAAAACCTCTTTTGAACTAAGAGCAGCTATAATACAATCTTTGTCTGCACCAAAGGCTTCTGGCTTAGAAACCAGCAAACTGGGGTTTTATTACATAAATTTCCCCTAAAACACTGTGCCCTCATATAGTTTGTGTTAGCTCTTCTGAAAGCAGACCATAGAGTCCTATTTATACGGTTCTGACACTCCCAGCACAGCCCAAGAAGTGATTTTGAGCCTCTCCATATACTGCCACAACTTCACTGCCCCTCTGCCTGGCAGCCACCCTCCATGCTGCCCACTGGGGCTCCTGCACAAAGCATGCAGCTTCTCTGCTGTCAGTTTGCAGCATCTAGCTCACAACCTCCCAATCTGCGACTGCACGATTTAATTAATGTTAATCCATTCATTATTCATACCGCTATTAATTGGGAGGTTACAGCCAGTCCTAGCACTGACTTCCCTGCTGCCTGCCCCAGAGATCCAGCACAGACAGAGCCCCAAGGCCCAGCACAGCATGTGGTGTGGGATCCCTTGGAATGAGGGGATGACAGGGCACCCCACATGGCCCATGACAGTAGTTGGACTGGATGGTCTTGGAGGTCTCTTCCCAACTAGGTGTTCTGTCATTCTATGATTTGCCCACAACTGGAAGTGCTGTCACCCTCCTCTCTCCCATATCAGCTCCAGAAAAAGATCAGTATGAAAATCAGAGATTATTGGGCAGCTTAGCTAGATTTATAACCATTCACTGCTGCTTCCTTAAGGGAGCAGCCGTCCTATCTGAGGGCTGTTGTGTTACATCTATCATTTCTCTCCCAGCCCATACAATGGTAAACACCTGTTCATTTAGCAGCTGATGGAAGACATAATAGCTGTGTAACTGTAAATAGTCAGCAGCTGTAAACGTTGATGCAAATCATACCTAAATGATTGAAAGAGCTGACAGAGCCTATTATGCATCCTGCAAGCAGTGCTGCTCTGCTCTCGTGGCATTTCATTTTTCCCGAGCAGTGACAAGCCTGGTTTTGCTCAAGTTAGGGGATAAAAGTACATTCTTTATTAGATCTAAGAACCTGTAACACCTTACTCCTGTGGTTAAAGTTTTAAAGTGATCTTTTGATAAGGATTACTGTGCTCTGGCTCCTGTCCCAGCTCTGCTGAGGAGCAGAAGCTGAAAGATATATTTGAAGTTGCAATGCTGGAAAATTAGTTGCGGGTGGAGGAGAATGGCAAAACTGCCTATTCTAACCGAAAACGACACGAGTTTTGAAAATACCTATGGTAACACCACTTAACAAAACCATTTCTTACAACAGATCAGTGCAGACAAACGACTTCTCCCAGGACTTTTTGGCTCTCTGATGTTTGCTATTCCAGCACAGGGAACAGCTTTTGCCGAACGCCCCCTCACCCCCCCCCCCCCCCTCACGCTGCCTTTTGCAGCCAGTAGGAAGTTGCATGGTTTAACACCTGAATCACTGGAGCGGAGTGCAGGAAGCTTCATCTGTTGTGCTACGGGGGGGGGGGGGGGGGGGGAGGGAAGGGTGGGGATGTGTCTGTTAAAACTACTTCAGCACCAGAGGATTTCGCTTTTGAGAGCATATTGTTTTCTCAACCATACCTCACCTCAGCCCTGATTCACATGGCCCCATTGCAAAGCCCTATTCCTGCAAGCAGAAGCACACGCATGCAATCCTGCCCACACGCAGTGTACACCACATCACCTCCTGCAGCAGAGCAGTCTGGGCACAGCGCTGCTGGGTGCAGTGCTCACATCTCCCTCTGCCCCTCGTGCACCGTGGTGCCAACACAAGGACACACGGTGCCAGCGCAGGGAAGCAAGCTGGCTGGAGCGAGCGGAGCATTCCTGCCAGGTTAAAGCTACTGTACAACCCTGGCTGGAAGGCTTATGTTTACATAAAAAGCAGCAAACAGAAATGTCATTGCCTGACCCAACAGGGTTTACTGACAAATGTCTTCTTTTCCTGAAGACCTGCCCACTACCTCACGAGTAACTTACAGAGGTGGACTGAATCCATCTAAATTCAGAGACAGTGGCAAAATATATTCCAGCATCATTCACTGCTCAGATAAAATATTTATGAGTGGGGATTTTATTATTGCGATATCTGTTTTTATAAAGCCTAATTTAAAGGAAGGCAGAAAGAAAGCTATGAAATAAGTGTTTGCATTTTTAAACACGCTCCTTTAGTGATGACTGTCCAAATCTCCACAGTTTCACCTTTTAGCTAATGATACAATGTGAAAGCATAAAAACCCACAAAACACAGTCACTTACCAAAAATTGCCTGTAAATATTCTTACATTCAGTGTTGTTACAGGATACTGATTCACTCCATGTCATAATGCCTTGCGTTACAAATAAGCGAGCTCTCTAACATTTCTAAGCTGCATTCCTTCTTTCTTCCTGGCTCCCTCTTCCTCCTACTCCAGTAGTATCAAATTGCATTGAAGTCAATTAAGAACTGCTCATTTATTATACACACCTTGTTAAAGCAAGAGGGATAATTGAATGCCGAGACTCTTTTTCGTTCATGTCCATGATTTAAAGTAACACGATAGGTAATAAGGATTTTTGAGATTAGATGGTTTATAAACAGATGCGTGGCATTTTTTTTTTAAGGCTCTATTGTAAGAAGGCCCGTTTCTTTGATTTTAACTATTGAAGTGTGCATTAACCTGTGGGGCTGACGTTGCAGGGATGGGGGATTAAGCCCTTTTTTTGAATTTCTGTAAGTGAAAGGTTTTATTGGAGGAGGAGAACAAGGAGGGTGGCAAAGGCAAAAAGACATCTGGAGAATGAATGATGAGCAGAGCCCTTTGTGCCACCATTTGGTTTTAACGCTGGGGTTGCTGTGAAATGGTGGCTGTTGCTAATGCAGGGCAGCACGAAAATCCCCCGGCTGTGATCCCTTCTGCCTAAGCAAAGGTGATGTGAAAAGGAGCTAAAGGAAATAAAAAGACTCTCTAAAACAACTTTCTGACAGTTCTTAATCTGACAGAGACGAATACAGAATGCAAAATAAACTTCTCTCTCTTGTTGTGCATGTATGGTTCCGTCCATTTGTCACACCTGTGCTTTGTCATCGTTATCAAAATGACTAAGATTGAACGTTCAAAAAGCACACTCTGTCCCAACAACAAATCTGGGATTCTATTGCACGTCTTTGAGTTCTTAAAGAGTAACATTTAAGATATTCTGAAAAGCTCTGAGGTCCCCAGGTGGTTAGCCAGGCTCATGGAAAGCTCACTCTTACCAAAATGCAACAGCTTTACTGTGGTGAGAGCTGGGAGGCAATGGCTGCTGATGTACATGCATGGGGAAGCCTCCCTTCCACAAAAATCTCCCCTGTAATGGGTGTATTTTGCTAGAAAAGAAGAAGGGTTTTAAACATAAAATCAGTGCACTTCTCCCCTATGATGCCCGTTTTCTTTTTGCTTTCTTTTGACCTGCTTTTGTTGTGCAAGCAAAAATCTGAACCGTCACTTTTTTTCCTCTGAGGGATATAGAATACAGAAATACAGATCAGATAAAGTAAGGTTCAAGCTACTGAAATCTGCACCCATAAATTACAGTTCAGACAAGAAAGCCTTGCCTGAGCCGTGCTGAAAAACACCTCCTGAAGTGTTCCTTCCTTGTAAGCAGTCTAGTTCACTCAAGGTGACTCATTTAAATACATATTTAAGGCCAGATGTCATTCCACCATTATTTATTAGCTGAACGCAAAGTCCTCAAACAGCACTGGAAAGCCGCAATCCCAAAGCAGAGCAGTGAGCACCGCAGGCACTACAGATTTATTTTACTGTTTCTGAGAGATAAATTTACTCTGGAGACTTTAAAATATTAATTCTCAGGTGTAATAAAAATAAAACCTCATGAAGAACAGCTCCCGGTTCCACAGCCCACTGTCCGGTGACGTTGAACACACTGGACGGTTCTGAACCAATAGGAAGACAGAATAAAGCTTGGTTGTGGTTTAATGATTCTCCAAATGCCTTTTTTGTTTTGTTCCTTTGTCCTGAGGCTCTTCCTATTGCACCCATCCTAGCTGTGGGCAGACAGCAGTGCGCGTTTGACTGGGAGGTTTGAACAAGAAGTGATTCCCAACAGATATTTTTCCTTCAAGAAATGGTATGAAGTAGATAAACAAACAAGAAAACAGAACGGTGCCATTTATTTGGCACTGGGTGTAAAATAGTAACCCCTGGGTTGTAGATATTCAGGAATTCCTCCACCAGCAAAATAAACTAAAACCACTCCGTAAATAGACAGCTGCTTCTTGAGAATGCTTTTCTCAGCTAGGGAGAAGTTAATTGCATCTTGGAATAAGCAAGAAAAGATTATGTGCTGGGATATCAGAAACTGAAACTGTGAATAAATATGACATAATAGCAATGTAAATAAGCAAGAAGTAAGCTGGTCCAAGTTGTAGCTATACATGACTCTATTGTAGCTTTGATGCAGAGCAATTACCCCAGATCTGGCCCACTGGAAAGACATGTACTCAGCTTTGAAAACCCTTCAGTTGGTATTAAACGTTGGGATATTCCACTTGTGTACATAACATACCACCACTAAATTTCACAAACCATTCTCAAATCTGTGCTGGATTAGTTTTTTACTATTAAAACCCCTGGAGCTCCATCTGTCTATCACCATATGCTGGGAAGGGCTACACAAGGCCCTGGGCATCCTGTGCCCAATGGGCAGCACTGAGAGGAGAACCTGGGCTCTGAAGGCTGGAGGTGGGCCCCAAAACCTGTGCTTCTGCACTGCCACCTCAGAGTAAGCTAAAAGCTCTATGAAATTACGCCTTTCATCAATTCCCCAAACTGGCAGCCACATAAAACTGTGCTTGGGTGCTTGTGTGAATATAGAGATGCACAACCACCATGGGAGGTTCTTACAGTGATAACTCTATCAATTAAATTATACCTGTCTGTTGACCAGGTGGAACCACATCTGAGGCAGAAACATCTCATAGTTTGAAGGAGGAGCACGTGATGGGAATGCCTTGCCTACACAGCTCAGAACTCCTGCATACTGACTGCTCTGTCTGCTTGGAGGCTTTACATAGGTGCAGGTTGTGGACTGGATTCAGACAGAACTCAGACACACATTGTGTGAAAGCAATTACAGAGATACAATAGCTTTTGCTTTTAAATCGTCAACTTAATGACTCACTTGGAGTTCTTGCACACAAACTCATACAAAAATCCCTCAAGCAATAGCTTACAGTAAAAATGCTTATGTCTCAACGGGCAGTGCAGCCGTTTGTTAAAAGCTATTTGATGTCTGGGCAAGATTTCTGACTAAGAAACACTTCCTACTGCCTGAAATATTTGGGGGTAATTTCATGGGGAAAATCTGATAGGTGTTGCCATCTACAGCGTCTGCATACAGAAGGGGAAGTTCACAACGCCCACTGATGTGACCCTGCTCAGCCACGTACGTGGAAGGCAGTCCTTGCTCAGCCAGAACCCGACTGAATTTCAGTGCTTTTATTCTACGTTGGCTGCTTTGACCACAAAGAGCAGAGGCCGGGCCGGGTCCTGTGATGGGAGCGTGCAGAGTTTGTGAGCAAGGTGCTTTTATCAGAGAAGACACCAACATCTGCATGACTGGGGTAGAAACGTAGAGGCACAGATTCCATGACCTGCTTGAGATCTGAAGGTGATTCAGTGCTGCAGAGCAAGGCACACACCTCCTAACTCCAGCTAAACCCCTATGGTGAAGTCCATCCTTCTGGTTTTACTTGCTGTGCCCCAAGTGCAGTTGGATTTTCTGAACAATCCCATCCCCTGAATGCTCAGTCCCATTCAAGGCACTTAATTTCTTTCTCATTACCCACCTGACTTCTTCCTCCACAAAAACACAGAAGCCCTCCACAGATGTAAGCACCCTATTTTCATACCACTGAATTCTTCACATGTTGACACTTCCAATACGCAAAACTTACAGTAAAAATCCGTATCTATTCCTTATGTTACATGTACTTTAAATGCAATATTGTAAGAATGGCAGCAGACAAATAGCACCGTGAACATCACAGCTGTAAGCAGTACATTGCTTGGCACAGAGATGTGTTATTTACTATTGCCTGAAAAGTCTCATACATTCAAACATTTCTCAGCCAACTGTCCCTACAGAAAACATTCATAGAAAGAAATGTTTAGTTTCTAACTGAGAACGATAGGTGACTTTTGTTTCGTGCTGTATCCAACACTGTGGCCGTTTAGATCTTAGATGCTGGAAAGAAGAGAAAAGAAGATATTAACATATCAATGAAACGCTCTCCTCAGGAGCCAGGGAGTGGGAACAATATTTGCATCTCCAGTTTGGTAACAGCACGGCCAAGGCTGCGAGTGGAAATTCGTGAATCAGAGTTTAACACCTTGGTCTCTGTTTTCAAAATCCACACGAAAAGCCACCACTGAACTCACGTGCTCAGAAGGGGCACAGCACATCACCAGTGAAGAGCTGAACTCCTCTCAGTTGGTAAAGCATGAGCTCGTATTACAGCAGGTGAGCTCATTCCTCCGTGCTCCCAGCTAGTAAATAATGCAGCTAAACAGAAGTAAAACTGCTTTAGGGATATCATAAACTCACTGTTACTTATCTGAAAAAATTACATCTTTGTGTAGGTCTGGTAATCACCATGTTAAGGAAGATCTCAGCAGATAAGCATCTTCTCCCTAATGCAGGTCAGCCTGATGTTGGGGATGTTTAAGGGCTGTGTACCAGAAGACCCTATCCATGATTCATTTTCTAACCCAAAACCATTAATAGCACCTGGTGCCTTGGAGCTTGGGAGGCTAGCATTTCTTTTCCTGCACTGTGTAAGGTACCAATGACAATTTCTGATATACATCCAACTCTTCTTGGCTTCAGTACATCTTGTGATAATGAATTCCATGGAATATTTGTGTTGCCCCGCAAAAGTATTTCCTTTAGCCATCTTAAACATGTCACTCATCTCTTAGCCACCTTTATTTATGAACTACTTCTTGCTGAAGAAAGATTGAACATTGCATTCCAGATGACACCACACCATTAACGTTTTGTATTTTATTTTCTACGACACCCTTTACACACTCTAGTACTTTTAAGAAGAAATTGGAATCCCAACCCAGTGCTGAATACAGAGCCTATTAATCTGTCCTCAGTAATGCTCAGCTCTTTTTTCACACTTGTAGAGCCCACTGGAAAAAAAAAAGAAAAGAAAAGAAAAAAAAAGCCTTTCTTTGGAGCCATATGTCAGTGGAATTGTTAGCGTGTTCCCTCTCCTGAGTTATACTGAAGGATGTTGTTATAAACAAAACAAATACTGAGGCATAGAGCTTTTCACAAAGGACAACCATGTTCTGGAGCTGCCTACATCTCCATCACTATCCCCTCCTTATACTCAAAATAGCAGGAGCTGCAGGACGGTCAGCATTGCTGAAATTACAGCCACATATTCAGGAAAACAAATATGGAATTAGAGGACTGTTCTTTGCCAATCACTTCTGAAAACCCTCAACTTGGTGATTTTATGTAGCGCCAAATGCTAAGCTAACATTGCAGCTTTCAAGCTGGGAGTTCAGGGCCCGGTTTTCCAGGTGATGAGCACCCTTGGGTTCCACAAAAGCCACAGCAGACTATAGCACTTCATCAAAATTAAGCCACATGTTGTTTATTTAATTTATTTGTAAAAGATTTTCTTTGCTTTAGTCCACTAACAACTAATTAAGCTGCCTCCAGATTAAGTGGCTGAGCCAAGAATTACAGGATATACCACATGCTTTCTCAAGGCAAATATTTACAGTTGTTTGCAGGGTTGATGCCTTAGACATCTATCTTCTACACACAGGTCATTAAAAAATGAAAATCACAGAAATCACCACATGACATTATGTGAAAGATTTGCTTTTTGAAAAGCAAGATGTATTCAACGCCAGCTTGCAAATTGTTTTGCAGATGCTATTTCTATAATGCTGGCATGGCTCCTTTTAGCAAGGAGGGCTGGTGGGGGTGGGGGGGAGAGAGCGAGAAACATAAAAGACTTAGATCAAAGATTCTTTTTTGGTAGGCAAAGGCTTCTGGCTTCTTTTTCCTAATAGAAAAAGTTTGTGATATCAGAGGAGACCGCACATCAAGCAGGGTTATGCAGCCCAGCTTTCGCGTTCCCTTTATTCGTGCTGTGCGCTCACTGCCTGCTGCTGCACCCCAGTCACTGCGCTGCTGCTGCTGCATGGGGCTTCTGTGGGATTCAGGGAACACGGGCAGAAAATGATGCAGAAACAACAGCATCTAGTGATTTATCGTTCCTGTTAAAGTAAGCTCACAACTGACTGTCCTGAGTGAGGTTAACCCACCGAAAGGCCCTGATGGCTGCCCCATGTCTGAGCAATCACAGCGCGCCTTCGCTCCGCACGGTGCCATGGTGAATGCACCCCTGGGCAGGACAAAGTGAGCTCCTCACAGCAAATGCAGGAAGGCACAGGAAATCACATGCATCTCTGATTTCAGTGGGAGGAGATAACAGCTTGCTCATTCGGAAGAATCAGTTACACAAATAGGAATTTTAAGTAAACATATACATATAGCATGAGGCTGTCCAAAGCACTGCACCGAAGCATCACCGGCTCAGGTTTGTAGCCATTCAAGTTTAGAGGAACACTCCCAGCTGTCAGTGGCAATGCCTAGCACCCACGGGCCTCCCCACGGTAGGGCCTGCACAGCTCATCCCCCAGTTTTGCAGCAAGCAGGTCAGGGAGCTCCTCAGTTTGCTTCGCTGCTTCCCACAGTGGGGCTGCAGGCCTGCTGCTGCCAAGTGTGGCTAACAGCAGTATGTGCCTCTTCCAGCCAGCTCCGCAAATGGAGTTTGTCAAGTTACTAAATATATTAAAGTATGGACTTCAAAAGTCTCTGATGGGAAGATGGTGACAATGAAGGACACCATGCAAACAAATAATCTAACACTGTAGACCTGTTTAAGAGCTGGGAGAAGTGTAGAGAAGATTTTTCTCTCCCTCACCCCCGTGGTTTTCAGGAAAAGGTCTTTGAACTTCTTTATCTGAGCACTTATATTTTTATTACAGGAAATTAAGAGGCTGAATGATGTGTGATTCAACTGTAGATCCCTGGACATGAAATGAAGCCATAATAAAACATTTTAATATGAAATCAAAACCATAAGCCTGACTCTTTCCTACTTCTGACCTCTGCTGTATGCAGGGGCAAGAACATACTGGGAGCCAGCAGTTGCTCCTTCATTATATTTCACCAATAAGTCTTTAGGCAGGTTATGTGCTGCTTTAGATTATAGCATTGGCCGTGGAATCTCTAAGAGCAGATCTCTGCTGTGTAACAGGAGGCAGCCCAGGGATGCTGGTGGGCACACATGACAAGGTGGGGTACAGAACTGCTTCTCCACCAGCATGTACTGCCCACGTGGCAGAAAGGGTGAATCCCAGCCTGCGAATTTACCCTGCCTCCTTCTAACACAGGGTGAGATACTACAGAAGTCTGAGATACAGATTTTGGACTTAACTTCAGAAATAAAGGAAGGAGATTAGGTAGGAGAAGGTTGCTTGGAAGATTTTTGCTTTCTCTGAATATTACTACTTAGGAAGAATGAACGCAGACCCTCAGGGCACCATGCTGGCTGAGCTGGCAGAGAAAAACACATGAGAACTGCAAGCATTAGTCAAAGAAATCAAGCTAATGCTCTAATCAAGTACAGCTAAAATCTGCAGTGCCCAATAAAAGACAACCAGCACTGTTGGAGTAGTGCCAGACAACTGAACAATACAAATTTAGTTTTCCAGGGAGGGTCTCTCACATTAAACTCAAAAATCAACAAAGACTGCAGCCTGATGCTGCAACTAAACCAATCCCATGGCTCATCCCACCATGAGCTCCCGTCCCCTGTGCCAGCCTGACACTCGTGTGACCCCAGAGCCCTGGTCCAGGAGCTCAGCCAGCCAAACACTGACACTCAGACTCTGTGGAATGAGAAACAAGTGTCATTGCCAGCACAAGGGAAGTGCAACAATGCATATCTGTGCACAGAAGAGGAAAGCCTTATCATGAGATTAAGTATGCTGTGATGTTACCAGCAGTGCCAGGAGGAAAGCAGAAGCATCTTCCCATGACTCCCTCTGGGAAACTCGACTGGAGTTTGCAACAGAACAGGCCACAGTTTGACAGCATGTGTGTGATGGCACAACAAATTTAGATCAACTATTTTAAATTTATAATTGAATTGTACTTGTAAATCTGAATCACTAATGGCAGAAAGAAAGCCTCATATCTGCACTTCCAGAGCTGTTCTCCTGCGAGTTGTTTAGTTCTGGATACTGAGCTGCCTGACCTCCAAGGGAATGCTCGGAGCAGTGCTAGTGTTAAAATAGCTATCTATTTCCAGCAGCCAAACACAGCACTTCTTTTGGTGTTTGGAAATCTGAACAAACCTCTCAAAGGGCTCTCTGACACATAAATAAAGAGCTCATCCATAAATTCACTAATTAAGACCATAATGGAAACGCAGGGGAACTCATGAAGCAGCAGGTTAGACTGGATGACCTCCTCATTCTGCTCCCATTGGAATTATCCCAGACCCTACAGTCCCATAAGAGCGACCCACACCACCCCGTTTCATCTTTGCTCACAACAGCTACTTAAGATAGAAACTGTTCACCTGCAGTCCTGGAGAAAGCAGCTCTTCCACCTTGCAAGTCAAGGAGGTGTATGGTGTGGGATGAAAAAAATTGAAGATCCTCTTCAGGATACTTCCTAGCAGACATGGCCAGCTAAATGGATACCGTCCTCCTGTTCCTCACTCTTCACAGGGCAATTCTTCTGCCATTCATGTCTAATCTCTCCTTAGATATCCACTTTGTATTCCCAAGCCAGATCTCTGATAGGCCCTTATTTCTTTATTAAAAGGGAAATCACAAGGGCAAACAAGAGTAGCTCTGCAAAGCCAGTTTTGTGCCACCTACAGAAGAGTCAGTGAAAAACACTCAGGACAGAAGGCACTGTCTGGCACTCCAAATTAAACCAGCCATGTGAGCACATTACACACGAAACATAAGTAAGGGTGATGCAGCAATGCACAGTGCAACAACTACTGATTCAGAAGTCCTCCTTTCAGCTCACATAGTACCTACTCAGTGCACATCAACAACATGGTAAGTCCTGGCAGCCCAGAGAACAACGCCAGGCTTGCCAAACCGGGGTGACATCCCAGGCTGCAGTCAGCCCCATTGAGAGGGGCAGCATCACTGAGGAGACCAGAGTGACCCAAAGAGAGCAGGAACAAGACAGGGGGAGGTGAAGTGATACAGAAACAAGGAAATAGAGTAAGAAAAAAAAAAAAAAAGAAAAGCAAAGATTGTTTTTCCAGCACTCAGATCCAAAATGAAGGGTTTGTCCTTGCTCCACGTGCTGTCCAGAGTGCTCAGCTTTATGGTCAGAAGCTGAGAGGATGCAAAGCACAGGTGTGTCTGCTTTGGTGCTTCAGTGGTATGTTCCTCATTTGTGAGAGCAGCTCATGCACCTGGTGCTCAGGGGCAACAGTGATGTGGCTGCTGGTAAATGAAACAAGTATTTGATGAACCAGCAATTAAAAGAGTGGTAAGAGACACCTACTGACAGAGCTAGTGCTATAGCATTCTTATCACAGCTTCAGAACCACTTCGTCCACTTGTAGTAGCTGGCTTCCCATTTATATTTAAAGGGATGTGAAATACACAGTAACAAAACAGCCTTAGAATAAATAAGGCTGAGGAGGCAAGAAAAGAGGAAGCGAAAGGCTTAAAAAATAAAAATAAGAACGAGGCACAGCATTTGTCTCTGGCATTTGCTGATACATCCAAACTGAACTGTCACGTGGAGATGGTGCAATTTTTGTCTTAGAAGTGAGTGCATGTGTGTGTCAGACACCTTCCTCTTACGCTCAGTAGTTTACACACCAGTGAAACCAGAGACTTCCATGGTCAAGGAACCACTGCCCGCCCTCTGGGCGTAGCATCGCTGCACCAAGGCTCATCTGTGAAACAGAGACCTTGGAATGGTTTTTTAATTTCCAAATTAGAGGTATGGGAGCTTGGCAAACAACAGCAATTTGCCATAAAACCTGATAAATTCTTGATCAGCTGTGCCAGAAAGGCCTTTTCCAGCACCCAGTCAAGAACCCTCAAGCGTAGCTCACTCCTTTTCCCAAAGGCCATAACCATGGGGGACTGCAGGAGCAGAACCAAAGTTCCCTGCAGGGCAAAGGAAATGGGAGTTACCATAGCCTTCTCGGCCTGGTGGGAAGAAGACAGCAGGATACATTTCCAAGTATTATTTTGCATCCACATCTAAAAGAGAGAACATCCCCACAATTCATCCTGCGTATCTGAAGCCCTTAGCCTGAATTATTGGGGTTATCAGAAGTCTGTTGACCTTTTCTCAGCAAAACTCAGCAACTGAACTGTAAGAATTTACTGCAGCCGTAACACAGATTTTCTTCCTTATGATATATGTTCATTTATGCATTTATACGTTTTGCCTTTTTATTAAAGCATGTATTATTAGCAGACAGCAGGAAAGGCCTTTCTTTTCACTCACTGATTTTATTTAGAAGTGCAACTGCTAAACCTAACACTTTCTGATGGATGCAGACTTAATGAAGTAACAGTATCACCAAAGCCAAGGCAACCAAAATGGAGCAGTCGGGAAGGGAGGGATTTGGGCCTAAATAGCACAAAACAACTGGTGTTCATTTCATTAAATGCTTCTTTAAAAAAGTTATTGGCCCTCGAGTTACTGAAAGGGCGCTCAGCTGATGTCCAAACTGTCCAGTAAGTAATGCAAGAAAGTATTGCAATCCTCAGGGAGGATTAAAGCTTCATTACTGCTAAAAAAAAAAAGATTTGAAAAAGGACAAAAGAGGATAAATTCAACACCAAATACTTTTTACAAGTCCCTCGTGCTTCTCTGCAGAATCACAAACAAGAGCTCAGCAATCCCTCTGTTGCCAAATGCTGCTTTCTTGCCCTTTATAATTAGAATGAATTAAAAAGCCACAAAAATTCCTTCATCGATCTTCTCAAAGTCTTTCCAGTTACACTGCATAAATGTCCCGTCCCAATCTGCCACGTTACACTCCAGCTTTCTTTTAGGAAGTTCTTCTGAGGCTATTTCTAGGAAAAAGCAAGTAGGAAATGACAATATTTTCTGTTTCAGTGCTACAAGTGAGGATTTTTCTTTCTCCTTCAAATGCAGTCATCCATAGATGCCCGGAATGCACAAGAGTGACTGGGAAGAATAAAGTTCACAGATACTTTTATCACAGGCCCCAAAAACTCCAGGCGGGTCATTTTTCCTAATTCTTCCTGCCAAGAAATAGAAACGCTTTCTGGTTCATCGAGCAAATTGGTGGGTCTGAATTCCAGAAATTCAGATATGCTCACAAAGGCAGCATTATGACCCATCAGGTTACGTCTGCAGCATTCTGGCCGAGCGCCACTTTGTTAATAAATACAAGCGTTGAATTCAGCTGGGTTTAAAGATTGTGTTCCTCGAGCAGCACCAGAGCTGTAAAGCATCGCTGCAGTTCTGCTCTGACACCCGGACACAGCCCTGCAGGTAAGGGGGGGGAGGGCACAGCACAGCCCCTCTGAGTGCCCAGGGAGCCATAGGGATTGCACCGCTGTCATCAATTACACCTCAGGTAAACAGCAAGGTATAATTAAGCTGGGGTTTGATTTTTAATACAAACTTCAGAGGGGAAAGCAGTAAAAGACACAATTGGAGAGAAAATTCTTTTTTTTCTGGGTTCTGTGTGCTGTCGCATTGAAATGAATGTAAAGATTTTCATTTTCTTCAGTAATAACAACACTTCTCAACTGGAGTGTTGGTAGGACCGTCCCAAAAGTCTGTCCCAAGTTTCTGGTCTTCTGTTCATTTTATTGTCTCTTCCATCCCACTAAAAAATCTGGATTACTCAAAGCACATTTGTTCTTCCAAATTAGCCAGCAAGTACTATTTGCTATTAGTGTTCTGGGTGTTTTTATTTCTCCCCATGCAACACTATCAGATCCACTTTACAGCTTACAAGCTGTCACAGAGCACAAAGCCACAAATACCATCTTCCTACGGGAGCACAGGGATGCAGGGAGCAGTCAGACAGCAGCCAGCTGCCAGAGTGCAGCTCCTCAAGGACAGCACCCATGGGCTTTCTGCTCACAGGCATGCAGCCATGCACCCAGACCTCTGCCAACACTCCAGTTTGCTCTGTACTGGATTCTGCATAAGCAGTGCTGCTAACAACACAGGCTTAGCTTCTAAATGTTTGCTTTCTAATCTAGTTGAAGCACCAAGAAGCTGCCGCCATCATGCACCATCATGTAAGTTGTTCCTCTGTGGGACACCCTGGTTATCCTAGTTGCTTCATCCTTTTTGCTCTTCCTGCAAATAAATGACATTGCACTGCTATCAGAAGGAGAACTTTTGGCCAGGTCTCCCAGGGCTGGTGCAGCAGTGGGCTCAGACTTCAGCAAAAGCCTTGGTTGTTTTTCAGAATATAAATACATTATTTGAAATGACTCAAATAAGAATTCTTTTCTGGATGGCTTCAGGGGAAACGGTTCATAAAATCCTTTTGTTATTAGCAAGGACAGATTATTATCAGCACACCATAATAAAAGAACACGTCTGGGTTATCACTGCAGGACACAAACTGCTTTTCCACTCAGTGCTGAATGCTCCACTCTCTGCATTAAGGACCCTCCATCAGCAGCAGCACAGCTCTCAGTAGCTCTGACTCCTCACAGCTGTAGCAGCAAAAGATGCAGACAGTCACCTAGTGGGAAATTTGGAACATTTCTTCTTTCCTATACCCATGAAACACTGAAGTATGACAGAGAAGAGGAAAAGAGGAACTGAGGAGCTCCAAAAAGAATATGGTGAAAAGTCCTGTGCTGAGTGGCCCCAGTAGCTGGGATGCCAGATTATTTTTTACTGCTTAAACATGGCTCTATATATGCTTGTCCCTGGGTTCCTACCCAGAAGCAAGAAGGCTTTGTCAGAGAGGAAAAGTTTCTTCCTGTGCTGGAGCTGAGTTCAGAGCACAGGGACGTGAATCGTATCATAGAATCACAGAATGGCATGGGTTGAAAGGGACCGAAAAACGATTATCTGGTTTCAACCCCCTGCCATGTGCAGGGTCGCCAATCGTGGCGAGGAATCCTGCCGAGCTGACAGCCCGCGGAGCTGGGGAGGGGAGAGGAAGGGGAAGGAGGAACTCTGCTTATGCGGACGCTTGGCAGGTGCTCGGTGACATTCGTTCCGTTCTCACAGCTGATCCCTCCAGCATAACCTGAAGCACCGAGTGAAAGAGATCTCAATCTGCACAACGAAACCTGCCGTTCTCCCCGGCGCTGCCCACGACTGCTTTACACTTTCTCCACTTTTTCCCCACTTGAGCCCAATTCAAATCACGGCGCTCCCAGCTGCAGCCCGCTGCTTTCCACTGCTGCACGAAACCAACACGGCCTTGCAAATAAAGGCATGCAAATACACACAGGCACACACTAACAAAATGAAACACAACATTTGCAGAAGTGCATGCAGATTTACCAAGCTGTGCACTTCTGTTTTCCTGTGACTCAGAGAAGAAGGAACAGGGCTTAATATTTTTATACATATGACTGTAATACAAATACTTTGAAGACATGTATCTTACAGCATCTCAGTGTGGACATGTTGTACTGCACTAGGAAAAGTGAGGAAGCATTTTTATCCATAAAAATGCCATTTGTGAGTGCTGCCTCACCAAAATGATTTGTACTTTCCAGGTGAAGATCAGTCTCAGATAACCGGTTTCATGTTTAAAGTCAATGTCAAGTTGCTGTTGGAAGTTGGTCTGTCCAGATGAGGGATCTAACAGATCTGTCTTCAGATTAAGAATACACAGAGAAACTTGTAGTGTAAGCTAGAACAAAAAGCCTTTAATTGCTTTACAATAGACTTGAAAGTGTGCATCGCATCAGTGGATGGAAAAAAAGTATCACTAAGGGTGTGACGACAGTTCGGTATCTATTTTTGTTCCAGCATACACTTCTGTCTAATAGGGCACGTTTCTCAGAGCTTATTTTTTTCTTCCATCTTCTGCAACTTTCTTTGCAGAACGCAGTGGGAACTGGAAAGGAAACGAGATATTCCACACGGTCCGAATGGAAGAATTTTGTGTGGTGCACCTTTTGATTGGGCTCCTACAGTTAACCTTCAAAAATCTCTCGCTTCCTTCTCACTTCTTATTCCTTAATAACGTTTTCACTATGAGAACATTTATATCAAATTGCTGCAGTCAAAACAGAACCAGAAAGATTTTAACACAGGCAACACAACAACGATTCCTCCTCCCCCCTCTCCATCTCAGGCAGTGGTTATATGCCCACAGATTAGTCAAAGGTAACATTCAGGGATGTAACAGTGTACTAGGGAAAAAAGATAACAGAGGGAGAGAAAGCTTTTGCCTTCTCTTCCCTTTAGGAGGATCAGATCCGTTAGATTCAATTCACTGTGAAAGGTTTTGCAATGATTACGTGCACTGCAGACCTCAGTAACTTTCTCCAAAGTACTTCCTGAACATCACAGCACTCTTCTAGCTGCGGTTTGCTTGCCTGACAACTTCTATCTACTTTTTGCTCTTTTCCTCCACGTTTTTTTCCCCCCCCTGAAGTGTAGCCCAATAAACACAGATAAAAGGAATGAATCAAGTTATTTAACTTGAGAGATCTGTCAAATAATGAGAGATGAACCTGCCACGGTTTGAGCTCCTTGGCCAGCTGAGCTCTGAGCTCGTGGCCTCAGCTGTTGTATTGCTTCAGGAAGTGCAGACTTCAGATGTCTGGCAGAAAATAATACACCAACCCAGGTGGTTTTTTTTTTAAACCAGTGGTACAAAGGAAGTGGTTTTGTTGCTAGCAGGTATCTTGTTTGGGGTATTAAAATAATGAAAGTTCATTGCCACAGATAAACTGTGACTGCGCCCCTTCCAATCTGACCTCAAGCTAGAATGACTGAATGAAGAACATTTACAACAGCTTTCCCTCATCCTCCAACAAATCAAAATCGCACCCCTTATACTGCTAGAAGAAATCTTACTTTTATACAATAAAGGGAAAAACAAAAGCAAAAATAAACAAACTCCAAATCTTGGAGAGAAAAAGATGTCAGTGGTTCTGTGTGCATGAAAATAGAAATCTGGCCCAAACTTCAGTCACTCCTAGTTCTTTTTTCCCAGCAAATGCTGTTACCCACAACAGCTACATTTCCAACAGGAACGGCAGGTTTATCCGCAGGGATGGGAAACGCCACCAAAGCAGGGCAGTGTGTGAGGACAGGCTTTCACTAGAAAGGCGCAGGAATGATAAGCAGCCGATCTTAAAGCAGCATAGGGAAACGCACAGAGAGCAGCACAGGTGTTGATCAGCTGAATAGCTGAGCTCAGCCACCACCGAGCCACTGCTGGAGCCCACTGGCTGCTGCACATGGCCTTCTGTGCAGGCAGTGCTCCCTGGCTGCTGCGCTGTGGGAAATACCACAGACGTGCGGTGTAACCCAGTAACCTCATAAGGACATTTTCCCTCTAACCCCAATTGCTCACTTTGCCTGATTAAAATGGGTAAGAAATAATTCATCTTGGTGGTTACCGACAAAACAGCCTGGTACACTTCAAAACCCTGTTTGCACGTGATTTAAATCCAGTATCTTCTGATCTAAGAGATAAGCTGTCTCCACGCTGTCTGCTGACCACTACTTTCACAAGGCCTTTTCCCTGTTTAGTTAACTTCTTTTTGCTTTCCTGGGCTACACTGGATGCGAGTTTCACATTTGCCACGTAGGTTTGCACACAGCTTTGCTATAGGGCCGGTCGTACAGCACAGGAGATAAAGTTTCAGCAATTTAAGCCATAACAGCTGCTGCAAAGAGCTGCCATTGGCCAACCACAGCGCTGCTTTGAAGTTGCCATGTCACAATAAAACTGCAGCTTCTCACAAATGCAACGTTTGGGATTATTGCCACAGAACTGGAGGTCCTTTTAGAAATCATTGATGGGGGGGGGGGGGGGGGGGGGAATCACTGAAACATATTCGGTGTTTTTCTGTTAACTCTGCCTTGAAACCTGCAGCAAAACAAATCAAAACTTTGTTCTTAATGACAGTGTGGAGCACAAAGAAAGAGATCAGGGTTTGCCCTGACTTCCTTTTGTGCTTGTTTATATCGTTGGAGCAGAAAGAATCTCAGCGCTTGGCAGCCCACTTCCTGAAGTCAGAAACAAATAACCTACATTTACTGCAAATGGTATCGAGACGGCAGAGCTCTGATATCACAGAGCCAACGATCTGGTCAAGTGGGAAAGATAGATGGGCCACTTCCCCTTTTCATTTATAAATCCCAGCACAAGAGTCGAAAAGACTCACGGCCTTTTCCTGCCCCGAGCCGACAATTTTTCTCCTCCAGAGAGATGCCTACGTTGTATTTCCGAAAGCAACAACAAAAAATTCATTACATATAAAGCACCGCAGCCGAGCAGCTCCTCGCTAACGAGACATCGGCATTTTGAAACATTTACTTGAAAACATCATCGGAGCTGGAACTTAATTGAAATGCTAAAGCTTTGTTTGCTCCCTCGCTCCAACACAGCTGAAACAACAAAACCAGTCGGGCAGCTTTTCCCCTTCGGTCAGGTATGCGCTGAACGAGCGATACGAGCTCGGGGCCGGGAGCAGCGCTGCACGCACGGCTCAGCCCGGAGCCTCCATCACTCCGGGACAACCCCGGCAGCTCCCGCCGTGAGGATGCGGGCTGTGCCTCTGCTCTGGGGTCAGACACGGAACGTGGTGCGAAAACACAACCGGTGCATCCTATTCCACATCTTTAAAAGGTTTACAGACGAGCGTTTGAGCTTTCTGCCTGAGCGATGCGTGCCTATAAAGGGACCGCGTTCCGTTCTCGCATTAAAGCTCCCCTTTCACACAAATGAGGGCTGCCCGTTTTATTCCCCTCCCCGTTGTTTGTTCTCTGGATAAATTAAATTTCTGAAATTCCAATGGAGGGCTGCGAATCCTAAAAGCTTCAGGTTTCGAAACTTTCCAAACTTTTTTTTTTTTCTTCCCCTAATGCTTTTTAAAAAGCTGCTCAGAATAGGTGCAGCTAGGCAAGTGCAGACGCCCATAAAGCACTTTTACACCTCCTCTGCGTCAGGTCGTTAATGCCGAATAAACGCTACCATCTCCATTTCTCCGATGCAGAGTGCAATACAATAGGAAACCGTAAATCATCTAGATCATTTAGGGACAAACGCGGCGTCTCATTCCACATTTATTATCACTCACTGCAACAAAGTAACTCAGCAAAATGTGTGCTATGGGGTGAGTTTTACTCCCGCTGCCAAGCGGCTCGGGGGCAGCTGGAAACTGAGCAAAGGCAGAATGCCTGCATGGTGTGTAATTGGTCATCGGGATCTCGAGCTTTTGGTGCCATGGGGACGTAGCTAACAGAGGAGGCTAGCTACAGCATCAATCATTTGTTTTCCATAATTTGGGAATCTCAGCTGTACCTCTTTTTTTCCCCACAGTGGGAATCCATTCTTAATATTTACAAGCAATTCACTCGTAAGCAGGTAAAAACTCACGATCAGAATCAAATTACTGCACTCCTGATGATGCTTCACGAAATGAGCACTTTATTAGGAAACAAAAGCTTCCAGAGAGACTATTTAATGGTAAGTACCTTGGTTTCTTTAATACTCCAATGATAATTGCTAGTGAGACAATTGTTTTTCTTGCCCAATGATTTTTCCCCCCCTCGTGAGAATTGGTATAGTCAATACTTAGTGGATAATATAATTGTCGAGTTCATTAATAGGCAATATTGCTTTTCCATTCATTAAACTAGATTTGTGCATCTGTTTGAATAAGGGTGTATAATTCTCCAGCAATGCAGTGTGTAGTTTTTAACGCTCTCTGACAGCTAAAGGAAGAGCTGTGTGAACCCAGCACTGTGTGCCCATCTCAGAGTGCCCTGTGCCAGTGAGAAAAGCCCTTCCATCACAGGATTTCCACATCAAATCTCCCCCAGCTGGCTGAGTCCCTGCTGCAGCACAGCAGTTAAGATTCCTGTCTCGAGGTTAGGTGGATGGAAATAAACATGAAATATTTTTTGTTCAGCCATCCCACTCTGCAGCCAGCCACAGTCATTAGATGATAGCAGGTGTAAACAAGAGCTGAGTGAGCCATAGAATGGTTTGAGTTGGGGTCATTAATCCAACTCCTCACAGTGAGCAGGGCCACCCCCAGCTCCACCCGATGCTCAGAGCCCATCCCTGGCCACGGCTGTCTGCAGGATGGGGCACTGCCTCCTCCCAGCCATGCTGTGCAGTGCCTTACAGCCCTCAGCACGCAGAACTTGTTCCATACACCCAGCCTTAATCTCCCCTCCGCTAGCTCTCATTTCCCCTTGTCCTATCACAACAGTGAGAGGGGCTTCCCAAGCCTGGAATCACTCCACACCACTGAGCCCAGGGCCACCTGCAAATCTGCTGAGGGTGCCCCCAACCCACCATCCGTGTCATGGATGAAGATATTGGAGAGCAAAAAGGTGAAAGGTAAATCAGAAAGGCACTCTCACAGATAGGATCAGCCTCTCACCAGGGCAGAATTAGAAAGAAGAACCAATGATAGAGGTAGTTTAAGCTACCTACATGCAGATGCTCCATCATGAAATACCAAAGCAGCCTTCTTCCCTTGACTGCGCTCTCCTTACAGCACTGCAAAGCAGCACCGACTTCACTGTGATTAAGAGCAGCATTACTCAGTTTTACCAAAACCTTATTCTTTTTCTTTTAAACGGTATTAATTCTAAAAGTTTTGGAATCTATTTAGGCTGTTTACTCCATGAAGTTCTGGTCATTTGAAAAGCCAAATTTCCACATAAATCAGAGGAAGAAACTTATCTATTAATTTCTGTTTGTACCCACAGACAAAATAAATGTGCACACTCCGCATACAGGAACGTGAGGGGAGCAGTGAGGCAGCAGCACATCGTGGGGAGGCAAGAGGCCTGAAAGGAAACTAAATGCAAGAGAAAAATGTTGAGATTTATATAGCAGAGAACCAAAACTAAGCCTCTCCTAAATACCATTTCCAACAGAGTAGTGGGAAAAGATGCCGAGCAAGTGGACCAAGACAGGGACTTTCACTGAACGTTCAGCATAGTGTCAGTAATTTGCCCACAGTGAGAACAAACAAGCTGCAGTTGTATCACAGCACCACAGCACATAATGCTGTTTGAGTTTCCCTTCTGAATGGTTTTGTATGCTGGGTGCTGATAAAGATCTTTTCCTCTAGTTTCATGTTTGCATGGTATTCTTGTGTCATGGCCAAACCTGTCTGGTTACAGACTCTCCTGTCTCTTGTGATTAATTTTCTCCTCTCTGGACCCCACAGGAGAATCCAGGAAGCTTTGGGTGGGTTTTGGCCACTTGCTGCATTACCTGGGCTCTCATTCTGTTTCAGCCGTGCATTACTCAGAACTCAGCAGTCTACTGTGAGCACTGCTTGAGTTTTTACTTCTGTTTTTCAGAGCAACTTTTCTCTAAGCCCAACTTTAGGAGCAGTCAGTGCCATGGGTGTGCAACCTAGATATCCTGGTGTCACTTGGATCCAGAATTTCAAGTCCTGGTCTGCAAGGAGCCAAGAACAGCACGGCTGCTACCAACTGTGTGATTCCAGGCTTGTGAATTTCCTCTCACTTGACAGCAGTAAACAAGAAACTCTGGATTCTTTAGTTTTTAAATGGGGAGACAGCATGTAGCATGTAGTACTAAAGCAAGGAAAGCACACCTGTGACACATGCAGGCATTCCAGCGGTGCCAGCAGAGTCCTCTCCTGTGGCACAAACTAATGGCTGGAGGTTAGATAGTCATCCATTCCTGCTAACATCAGGAAAATGAGCTACACCTGCCCTGTGGGGTACTATTGCTCCAGCCTGGAGAACCTGGATGTATGGGAACGGCAGGCACCAAAAGGTGAATTAAATAAAATTATTTGAGGTGACATTCCCATAGAAACTGTTACTGCAGCAACAAGACCTTAAGTCTCTTCAAAAAATAAGTAACAACAGCAGAAAAGACTTTGGCTCCTGAGCTGCTTCTTCAGAAAGGAACGTTCTACCTGGGCTCTGTTCTGCTCTTGGCATACCCAGCAGGTGCACAGCACAGCAGGATGGCAGTCGCCACTACACCCCATCCATACTTTGAGGCAGTTCATCGCCCTTTTCACTAGCAGCATTGATGAGCTCCCCCAGAACACGAAAAGAAAACAACGCATTCATCTACAATGTACTTATTTTGAATGGCTAATTGGGAAACGGGAGGGCTCACATGTGAAAGTAGAAGAGTATTTCTTAGCAATGCTCACTATTACATTTGACAGATAGCATTTGCCTCCAACCTTTCAAACCAGAAGTGGAACAGATGTTCATGAAAAGCCAGTTAATTTCCTGCCATTTGTGAACCGATTAGAAACTGAAACATTAGCACACTGACACTTCTTTATTTTTAATCTTGCCCATGTTTAGAAAGGAAAAGAACCACCGGGAGCTAAGGTCTGGTTTTCAGAGAGGAGTGGCCACACATTTTTATTTCCTCTTTTAACCCAAACCTGTGCTGCCGAGGAAATAAAAGGAGAGCGGAACGGACTCCCTGCAGCCCAATAGGAAGCAAACCATCAGCTCGTGCTGGGCTGATGCAGCACAGTGAGCACAGGGAAAGGCATCGCTGCCTTCTCACACCCCTACCTCCTGCCACAGCTGCTGAGCTCCTGAACAAAGGCTCCGAGGCTGTTTGCAAACACAGCTATGAAACAGGCAGTTCTGCTGTACAGGTCAGAGTAAAAAACTCCGTATTCTGCCCCATAATGAGGAAGAAGGAAGGAGGAACCTCCCCAGTTCTAATTTTCAGAAGCAGTGTTACGGAGCTGCATCCATAGCAGGCCAAGCAGGATCTGCTTTCACAGTTCCCAGAACAGAAATCCAGGCCCAGGTACAAATCTGGTATCGGCAGGCTGGATTCCATTCTAAACTGAATGCTGTCTCCAAATTTACTTCAGGGCCAACTAGCTTTTGTTAGAAATATTTATGTGCTCTTATTAATCCCAGTGGGAGCACCTCAGACGTGCATTATCAGCGATTTCCTGTCCCAAGAATGCCTTTTGCTCTCCCAGCTGATATGAAAGAAGTTAACAGGAAGACCAGAATTTTTTGGACCAGACCAGGTTGTGTAGAACAGTCTCGCTGAGCCTGCAGTGTGTTGCTGATCTCATCCTGGGCCCAGCCCAGACTGTCCTGAAGCAGCTGCTGGGGCTCTGCCTCCCACCAGGCTCAGCACTGCTCACAATGGCACACAGGGGTCCCACTTGGTGGAGGGTTTGGAAAACCCCCCATCCTAGGACAAGCAGCGTGTTCAAAGAAAGCAAAACCAAACAAACACCTGATTTTTGCAAACTGGAAACCCCGCTTTTCCAGCCAGCTGTGCCTGGGAGTGATTAAAAGATGACAAAGAAAAAAGAAAAAAAAAAGAAAAAAAGATTTCTGAATCTGAGCTCAAGGTTTAAAGGACAAGAATCTGCCAGGAAAGACTCTCCAGCCAGTCACTGGGACAGTCAATGCTGAATATCCTTGCTCACATCGTGCATACATCCACAATGGGAAAGGCACATGCTTTCAAGCATGTAATGTATACATTACTTATCTTTGCTTATCTAAAGCCTGAGCAGCAACTGTGATCAAACAGAGCCTCAGTGAGCAGTGGGCTCTCTGTGAGTGCACGTGTGTGTGTGTGTGTGTGTGTGTGCGTGTGTGTGACCACAGGGCTGGCGTACAGCGAGCTGCAAGACAAAAGCTGATGCTTCTATGAAAATTGTCTTGACTGCATAGCTATTCCAGCCAAGGTGTGCCTTTCTGGGCGCATCTGGAAATGCATGTAATTGCTTTTCTGATTGAGTTTCATGTTTTAGTAACAGGTGGTTGGACTAATCCTCACAGAGTGGCATGCAACACAAAGCTTAACTCATCCCCACACTGCTTTTCCCGTGTTGAAGCAGCACACACCCAGCTTAAAGGTTATGAAACATTTCAGTGAAACTCTCTGATTTATCCACCCCCCGATATATGTGCAGTGAAGATGTTACACAAACGTGCTCACCTCGACTTTATCCAAGACCTTCAGGCCACACCTTTGATTGGAATAAATCAGAGGAACTAAACTAAGAGCAGCAGGACGGTGCACGTGCTTAAACATAAAGCCGATGGCTGGCTCAGGCTGGAGTTTTCAGTTTCTCCCAGACTTCACCTCTCATTCCAAGGATTTGCTAAAAAGTGCACAGTTCCCCTTTAAGCCCCTTTCCTTACTCCACTTTCCAGTTTTCTTTACGATTTAATTCCTTTCTTCTTCCCACTTCTACTGCTCCTCTGCTTCCCTCTCTGCTGGGGGAGGGGAAAGGGAAGAATAAGTGCTTTGTTGTCCCTCCCCTCCCCCAGCCTGCCAAGTTTGCTTCTCCTCCCACCCTCTGGAAAACTGCATTTCCCAACCATCTGAAAAAAAAAAAAAAAAAACCTGCAGTTTTTAATTGACAACGAAATGTTTGAAAAAGAAGAGAGGGGGAAAAAAAAAAGGCTTGGTGGCAGAAAGAATGCTTTTTTTTTTTTTTTTTTTGGCCATGTGATGCATAACTGCAGAATGGGGCTGTGCATCTCGGTGTTACATTTGTGATCACATCACTCCCACCAGCGAGAGCAAAGCAAACTGAACTCTTTGAGAAGTGAGAGAAGCCGCTCCGCTCCCCCCAGCGACTGCAGCCCCGCATCCACATCCACTTGGCTCCAGCTCTTTCAGGGTTTTACTTCCCTGCGCTCTCTATTCTGTGGGCATTTCCTATTCCCAGCTCTCCCAGTCGTCCTCACGCTTTATGAAATGACCAGCAGTTAAAATGGCAAGTGGCACCACGCAGCAGTGCAGAGCTGCAGCCCATGCACTCCCACAGCAGCCCCCCAGCATTGACAGAACTCACCCTCCCATCCCTTCTGCACTCCCTGCTTAGTCCTCTCTCAGCCTTAACTTCACTCCCAAAACTGACAGCTTGGAAGGGGAGATTTATTGGCTCACATAGGGCCAATAGCAGAATGAATAATTTCACATAAACTATGAACGTGCTAAATCAAATCACTATCAGAGACTCTAGAAAAAAAAATGAGTCATAAACTAATTTTAAAGTCATACAAATCCAACTGAGAAGAGATCTGCTTGGAGAGGAACGTGAAAAAGCTGAGACCTCATTTGCACAACAGTTATAACCCTGAACCAGAGCATTAGAACTAAAACCAACACAGAGCTTTAGGACTAAAACCAAGCCTTAATTCTCAGCTCTGGGGTGTGCTGAAAACCTCCTGCCTCCAGGCAGCTCCTGTCCCTGCTGCTCTGAAAGCACAACCCAGCAGATAACCAAAGCAAAACCAAAACAGCATCAGCTCAGCTTCCCTGTGAGCACAGGGCTTCCTCCAGACGTGTTGCCAAAGCAGGAAGGGCTCTCCTGAAGCCTGACACACGCTCTCCCTCTGAGCAGCACTCCACATTCTGGTTCCCAGAACAACATCCTTTCATCCAAAAGCAGAACTTTATGACACATGAATTATAGCAGTCATTCTTCTCACATAGAGTCATGGAATTACAAAGGTTGGAGAGGATCTCCAACATCGCCCAGCCCAACTAAGACTTCCTCACTAAGCCGTGTCCCAGCAGCACCCACTCCAGAGCACAGACAAATGCTGAAATAACAGGAGAGTGAGAGGAGCAATGGCCCGAGCAGAAATCCTTCTAAAACTAAAACTCGTAATACAAAAATTGCACTAAAAATCTCCAAGAAAAAACTGCTGAATGAAGATTAACAGTCATATACTCATCCACACTCAGAGCCTGCTCGTACATCACGACCCTGAAGTGTTGTTATATTTGGGTTTTACAAACCCATTCTAGTCAGCAAAATAGCCCTGGGAGTCCCATGTTGCCAGTGAGGTTTGCAATGTTCTTACATTTCCAGGTAACTCCCTGTTTAAATGGCCAAAGTGGCAGCACAGTTCACTTGCACTAAATCTTTTTATATCATTATTTGTGTGGTTTTCTCAATTACTATTAGTCAACAATGCTGAGACCACAACTGCAATGGAGAGGTTGGGTGAGATGCATTGTGCAGGGCTTCCAAAGCGTCTCTGAAAGCCATCAGTCTGTGTGCTGGCCATGCACTGTGCCATCATTTGTGCATGCAGATGCAGACTGTTTGTGCACATGCATTAAATGAACATTGTAAGCACTGCCAAAAGAAAAGAAAAAAAACAAGAAGTATAACAGCAGAGAACCAAGATTTGTGCATCTTTGTGTTGAAGAAAAGCAGCTGCACCATGAGCCCTGATGCAGTGCTTGGCTGGGTAGAACAGTCACAAATAAAGGTGTTCTTAGGACAGTTGAACAGCTTTTTTTACAAAACAAAAAAACTTAATGCAGTTAATAGATGAGATGATTGCGAGACCTGCCATCTCCCAGCCCAACCACCAAATGTGAAATAGCAATAACAGAGTGGGACTTGTGACCCACCATGTGACCAACACTGAACAAAGCTGAATCTCTTCCTGCACCGTCTGCAGAGCAATCACAGGACGGGGGCTGTTTGCACGAGCTGTGTGATGAATCACTGCGAGCCAATAGATTCGAACCAGGTGGCTTAGAAACAAAAAGGAGTTAAATTAGATAATTTGTGATGGCTGTGATCAAATTTGTAAGCGGCTCGTTTTACCTCATTTCTTTTTGTCTAAATGGACCACTCAGTGCTTAAGGCACTTCAGTATTTCTTTCAGTGAGCCCACTGAGCAACACTTTGTGTGCTGAATATGTTGAGCCACCCACAGTTCACGTTTGGGTTGCTTGTTTGGTCCAATCTGGTCTCGTTTGAAAGCCAAACCTGACCCTCACTGTTGTACAAATACCACTCCCCTACTCCAGGTACTGTGAGTCTCACTCTTCAGCACATCCCTTCTGCATGCAAACCAAAGCAGCCCCCTCTGTGTCCATAAAAGCAGCAATGGCTCCCAGCACAGCAGCCTGGGATGGCTTATCAGCAGCTCCACATGGGTCGGTATAGATCCCCAAATCTCCCTGCGTGCATCAATCCAGGATTAGAGTATTTGACTTGATTCTATTTTCACTTGGTGGTCTTAGAAGAAGAAACTGCAGTTGCTGCTTCAAAATGGAATAAATTGTCCTGCCTGCAAAATATTGATTTCTGGGTCCCAATAAGCCACTCCATGCCTCACATCCTGCATCCCAAGCTGCACCTGGGAGATCGCCCTGTCAGAGCTCTCTCTGAGGAGTTTTATCAACAAGCCTGAAATAAGTGATTTCTCAGAGCAGAGATGTGCTCTTTCTAAGAACACAAATATCTCTTCTGAAAATCTGCAGCGAGACATTTGAGCAGCACTGGTGCACGTGGGAAGCTGCATTTCACAAGCATCTCATCACGCTGCCTCCACTCCATGTGCCAATAAAACGGCACGGGCCCTCGGAGGTTAAGTGCTGCATTTATTTGGCCTTTAAGTTTTGATAGAGCTTTAGCTGCTGTGTGATCTTTATTAGAAGCAAGGAGACACTGTGCAGCGTGTCAGGCAGCGGCAGATGTGAAGGAGTGTGTGGTTTCTTTTGTTTTGTTTTTGACTCCTAGCAAGTCCTGACAGCCCTGCAAACATTTGACCTGACGCTGCATATCAGCACACAATGTGCATTTCTTTATGCTTTTTTGTTTCAAGGTTTCATTCACCATAGTGTGGTTATGGTCAGAAAAGAACCATCTGAAAACACACCCAGCCCTCCTGTGACAGGTCTTGCTGCTGTGTTCACCACTGTGGCTACAGGCATGTTACAGGACAAGGCAGCACATGAAGCCAACCTGTGCAGCTGCCCACACTCACCCCAGTGATGCTCCCCATCTTACACAGTGCAGGGAAACTTCCCTGAGGAGAACCTGGAAGGAGTGTGGCACCATAAACAGGTCTCCATGCCCACTCAGCTGCTCCTTGCTGCCAGCTCTGAGTTTGCTGGTGAGCTGGTTGTTATGGCTGGGTCACTTGGCCTGAAATCAATGAACGTAAGCAATCAAACATGGTGCTTTCTATCAGCCTGAATCACATTGCCTGAAGCAGCTTTGGGACCAGCCGTGCCAGCAGCAGGCAATGTAGGAACTTGGGCAACTGGGAAAAGGTATCCCTGCCCCACAGACAGCCACCACCTCATGCAGGGAGCTGCAGCTCACACTCATCCATGAGGCTTCTCATACCCTGAGCATCTCACAACAAAGCTTGCTCAGAGCCCCAGTGCTGGAGGAAAGCCACCCCTCTTCTTCCATGGATGTGACCACGCTACAGCAATGGCACAGCATAAACCACGGGTCTGGCAGACAGGCAATAGAAATAGCTGAACAGGTTATCCCACCCTCACCAATGCCTGGCAAAGCCATAAGGAAATGCAAAGATCGTTACTGGGCCAACTGACACATTGTTTTTTTCCTCCTTCCAGATAAGCCCCGAAACAGAGCCCTCCTTCACAAGCAGACCGAAGCAGAGGCATCCAAGCAGAGAGACTGAAAACAACAACTGCACATCTATGTTCATTGCTGCGTTTGAGAGAACACAGAGGTGCTTCTGGTGGGATAGGAAGACTTGCTGCAGGGGCAGAATGCAGAGAAAGGGGACAGCACACCTCCAGCACAACAGCAGCAGCTCCATGTCAGTGATATTCAGAATCCAGCTGCATTCTGAGTCTGAGAACTAATGTTTCTAACTAACATTTCTTTTTGGAATATTTGTGGGTTCCCTTGAAGATCAAAGTCCCAGAAGACAAAGAAGGCGGGTGTGTAAAAACAAACAAACAAAAGCACTCTGGGGCTCTGCTAACAGAAGGCTTTTCTCCATCACATGGTTCAAACGCACACAGAGTCAGAAATACATACACCAATAGATACCAAACTTCTCAAGGATGAAAACACTGCAGTTATAAAGAGAAGGGCCTCAAAAATAATATTTTCTTCCTCTTATCTAGGCATCCGCCCCCTCCCAATAACTTCTGTTTTAACCTGCAAGCCGTGATTAAAGGACAGCGCGCTAATTGCTCAGCCAACAGGCTTAAATACTCATTCTTATCACCAAAGAAATCGCAGCACAGAGTGGTGCCCGTCAGAGCCAGTCGAAGGACCCGAACGTTCGCCTCAATTACACAACGATTCGATCCGGGTCCGTGACTCACATCTGCCTGAACCAGAGCGCTGACACTGACTACCGGCAACTTCAGACAGCCCTCGTGCAGGAGCCGTTCCCTATCTGCAAAAGAGAGGGTTCAGAACATGCTTTTTTCCCCATTATTAAACTGAAATACGTATTAATCAGTTCTAGAAGCGTTTCACCATTTTCAGTCTCAGGAAATGCCATGGTTCCTAAGCACTGCAGCCACAAAGCAGAACCCCGTTGTGTCAACGACTGCAGCAAAAGACCAAGACACTTCACACAGCCAATGCCTCCTCCCACATATGGGGAAAGTGGGAAAGTTTTCTTTTGTGCCCAAAGGGTTAAAGGATAATGCACACTCTGTAACTGGTCCTGCTAAGTGTGCTTGTCAAACCCAGCTGAGTTTGCGTTCAAAATAATACAGGCAGTGCCGGGAGATTCCTCCCAGGCTTCATTTCAGGGCAAGGAGCACAACGAGCACAGGGCTGGTGCAGGAGATCATCACAAGGGATGTCCCACAAGGGATCCCCACTGCCTGGTCCGTGCAAGGCTCTCGTTAACAACTCGGCTCCCTGGGGATGCTCAGCCAGTCGCGACAGGTACGGCTGCACTCCTACCTCACTCACACGGTTATCATTGCAATACGGTATTTAATTAATCACGCGCATAACCAGGCAATTAATTATCTCAATAGGCAGTTACACAGTTATCTGATGCATGAACCAAAAACACAGACCCGGCGGTGCAGCTGCACACACACGTGTGACAAACCAGTGGACGTGACTTAATTTCGAGCACTTGCCAGCCACCATCAGTATTTTTGTGCCAGGCACTCTTTGTCACTTCCACTAGCCAGCAGCTCGCTCAGTTAAATGGCAGCGATAGGTGGGAAAGGTTTACATCAGGAACTGAAGGTCTCGAGCAGAAAACCGAGTGATGCTCTCCGAGCAGGTTGTGGTGAGAGCAAACAACGCAGGGCGCCCGCCGAGCAGCGCGGGGGGGGGGGGCACACAGGTAAGCGCGTCTCCCCTCCAGCAGCCATCTGCACCAGCAGGGCTTTGTCCCCCTCTCTCCATTAGCATTGCTTTTATTTCATCCTTAATACGAACAGGGCAGTAAGAGAGGAACAATCCCACTTCCACAATAGCACAAAGAGTGACTTCCGTGTTATGGTGTCGGCCAAATCTCTCTTGACCTTTTTGTTTCTTCTGCATTTGAAAGAGAAAGAGAGAAAGGAGCGGAGAATGCATCTTTTCATATACATAAGGCACTTACTCTCTTTTATTCTTTTTATTTTTAACGGCATTTCTGCGGTGCTTACTTAATGCTCCTGTTAAACTATGCACCGCTGCCCATTTAAGGTACGTTATTATTTTTTTCGGGCTTAAATACATTCGGTTTTGAAACATATGAAGCCTCCGAAGCTCTCATTCCCCCCTTCGGCTCCTCCTCTCCCCGCTCCCCCCCGGCTTGCCCGCCCCGCTCGAAGGGCTCAGCGCTGAGCCCCGCGGGGTCTCCCAAGGCTGCAGGTGAAGCTCGGTGCTGCCCCGAGCGGGAACTCTATCGATCCAAAGATGCAGAACGAAACCACATCGCGATGCTGTTTTATTCTTCGGGTAGGGACGTAGGGTTCGCAGCATCTCCGAACAGAGGTTACAGGGCACAGTATCTCAGCTGAGGAATGAACCACGGAGGGGAAAGCAAACACACACAAATAGAACACATAAATAAAACGTGGAACGTATATGATGAACCCCCAGAAAGGAGCGCACAGAGAAGGAAGCCGCAGGCGCGGAGCTGCGCGCTGCTGCCCGGCCCGAGGAGCGCTACTGAGCGGAGCATCGCTGGGGTGAAACCGCTCCGAGAGATTTTGGGGGCAGCTTTCAGTGCCCGCCCCACGGAGAGGAAAGAACCTCCAAAGGACGGCACGGCTTGGAGCTCACCGACACGGCGGCCCCGCAGGCACCGCTCCCCGTGCCGGTCACGCAGGCTTCGCCCGTTTCTGCTTTTAGCTTCCAGGTTTCTATGAATGGGACATGGAAAAAAACAAAAACAAACAGCAAACAACAACAATAAACTGCAAGAGCAGCTCGCAGCGCTTCCAGAGAGAGAAAAACATCCGAGACCTGAAGCCAGGAGCCCTCCAGCGGCACGGCAGAGAAACGCGCGGCCGGAACGGGGCTGGGGGGGGGGGGGGGGGGGGAGGGGGGCAGCGCTGGCAGCTGGTGGGGGAGCGGCCTCTGCGGGGGGGGGACTGAGGGCGCTTCGCTGTAACCGCGCTGCTGCTGGCGCACAGCACCGCCCCCCCTTCTTCTTAATATCACACACAAATGTTGAGAGATACAGCCGGCAACTTTTGAGTATTCCCTACTTAACGCCTTGTTTTTAAAGCTGAGAAAAAAAAAAAATAAAAAAAATCAGTTGTGCAACAGTGAGGTTACGGCACAAATCTGGCCCTGGAAGAAATTATATCACGTAGTGCTTATAGGAACTTAATCCATGAGGTCCCAGGAATGCTGGGACGCTGTGTGTACATGCACGCACGCATTGACAAAACCGTTCATGGAAAAATCTGTTTCAGACTGTCATTTTTGGACAGAGCAACTCATTCTTGCCCTGTTAAAGAAGCCCTTTTAGGATTCTACTGGTGCTGACATCGGGTGGATTTGCTGGATCAAAAAAAATTCGGTGTCATATATGATTATAGGACAGATTTCAATCGAGCTTGGTAAACTATGGGATCTTATCTGTGTCCTGACTAAGAATTAAAACAAAGGTAATACTGCTATGGACAAACAGGGGAGCTGCAACAGAACAGCGGGGCTACGTAAGGAAAGAGGAAAACAAATCACAGACAAACCTTAACATACTGGTAGTTAAAAATATACATAATTCCAGGAAAATACTTTTCATCCCTGCAATAACAGCAGCAGGTTTCTCAGGTTCACTGAAGAGAACACATCGAGCATGACAGCATTCCAGCACGGGTGGTGCAGGGGGAAGTGAAGCCCTGATCAGGAGGGCTGGATGGAGATGGGATTCAGCATCACATGGGGAAGCGACCTGGGGAAATGACAGCTCTGCTTTTCTGGTGGGAAGGGAGCAGCCAGGCTCTGCGCAGCCTGGATAGAAGTGGACAGGGATGCAATTACTCCATGCAAGACTGAGGTAAGCACTGCAGATCTGTGCAGTGTCACTTTGCCCTGCTGTGTCCCTCATCAGTTTCAGGAGCGCCACGTGCCAGAGCCACTCAGAACATAGCTGCAGCATTTATCATGCTGGGAGAGGACTGACACCATTCATGATCTTCACTACTAGATCTGCTCTGCACTCTGCAGTCCAGTTTACGTAACCCTGACTTGCAATCATTCCATTACAGTAAAAGCAATTTGATTTCTCACATGCAAATTATTTTAACACATGCTGAAACCCATAGAAATGGTGGTAAAGCCCCATGTGAATTCAAGTGTATGCACCATATTTTTTATATATTGCATATTTGTTAGACTGGAAGCTGATGTGAGGATTGGGTTCTCAGTAACCACCACCTCCAGACTGACCTAAAGCTTAAGAATGTGGTCACCTTTCAGATATACATTAAATATATATATGTATGTATGTATATATACACACATATGTATATATACACACATAACCTGCTAGCCAGTTGGCTTTGGATCTCTTTCTGTATGAAACACATGTTGGTATTTGATTACTCACTATAATAGCATCCATCTGTGAGAAGGTCTGCAGTGCTAATACACACACGAAATCAGTAATCTCATTCTCAATACCAAGAACTGTTTTATCTGCTTTATCTTTTATATTTCCCCACTGAGAACAGGTTGTGCATAGGGCTCTGGGGCAACTTGCTTGCAGTCCTTCCACTGTGAACACCTCCCCTTTCCACACCTCCCCTTTCTCATTTGAGCTGATCCTTTACACAACCCAGCGTTGGTTTTTCTGTCTGTTCATCATCTGGCCCAAAGCCAAACCTCCTCGTGGGCCGGATATTAAATCATAAACAGTTCAGGACTAGAGCTGGTAATGGAGGTCGAGTATCAAATGTAACAAGAGGGGGGAAAAAGAGTCAGCGTTGCTTAAATGAGGACACATCTCACTTGAACAGCGACAACACGGGTGTCAGGGCTGGAAGCACTGTCCCCTGGAGGCAGTTCCTAAGCCTACCTTGTGTCAGGTAATGTACACCGAGAACAACCAAGCACATGCATACACAGCTGTGCTTTATATCTCCTCGTTCACCACGTTGGGAGAAGCCCAAGCCGTCCTTGCATGGCCCAGTTACCAGCTCAGCATGGAATCTCAGCCTGGGATCTCCCAGCAGCAGCACAGCCACACGTTGCCTCTCACCTGCTCGTTTTGCTCTGCAGGCAGCTAACAGCAGGATTGATTGCAACTACGACTGGATTAAAGATCTCTTTTCAAGTATCTGAGATGCTTGCTGGCAATGATGGCAGGATTACTTTCATTGGCTGTAATTCTCATCTCAAATGGAGAACTGAGATCTTACAGAAGTACTCTGATACTTGCCGTTCACTTGTTGGTAGTGCAGAGATCATCTAGATGTGCCAAGACAAAGTAGACAAAAAGCAATACTTAGATCAATGGAGTAACCCACAATACACATATTTGATCCTGAAAACAAAAACAACGTCCCCAAAACCAACAGCACTGTTTCTGGTGAACGCTTCAAGTCCATTTCTGAACTCAGAGGCTTTTTCAGCTTGCGTAGGAAATAACACCGCGGTTTTACCGGGAGCCCAATAGGGAGAAAAAATTCAAAACAAACGAGAAGGTTGAAGTATGGTAATAGCATCAGTTTAGAGTGATCATCACAGATCTCACTGTCAAAGAAACAGCATTGGTAAGAAGTTCTTTGAGAAGTTAGAAGCCAAGCACCCCAAACAGGAGCATGCATAACCATGAGCTGCTTGGAAAATTCCTGGCAAACACCACCTAAGAACAAAGATACATCTGTGAACAAAACGCTTAAGGAACACTCTTTGCAAAGCCTTAAATACCGCTTCTATCCTAGAATACAGACATTTACAAGTCGTTTTGCCAGCAAGCAGTTGTAATTTTAGTACAATATTTGTTTCCAAGTACTTGAAAGCACCTACTCTCGTGTAACGGACTAGAAATAGTCACTGCCAACTTCACCCTGTCTGCAGAAATCACTGGTTTTTCCTCCCTGAAGCTGGAAGAATGAAGCACAGATTTATCAGAAAGAAAAAGAATATCCTCTCTAAATTCCTCCACTTCCAACATATGGTTTAGTTTCAGTTTCCTCCAAGCTACAACAATATGCTTTACAGGAGACAAGATGACGAATGCTCGATTTTGGGCTCAGGAGAAGCAAACAACTTTCTCTAGAAGCACATGCTTTGTTTCAAAGTGACATTTGGTACGAGCCCCGGTGTCCGTGTTGTGTTACATCACTGCAGGTCAACTGCCGGCACCGACACGGGACAGGGCAGGCTGCCCTTAACCCTTCCTGCTCTGCTTCTCCCGAGCACTCCGCACGTTCCTTTTGCACCTCTTCTAAATCGCAATCAAGGCTGGCTACGAGCTTTAAGTTCACGGAGGCCGAGGAAGGGATTAACACGGCAACGGCTTCAAAACGCACCAGAGGAGCGTTTAGCACGGCGTGCAGACAGCGGCGTTCCGATGAGCCGTGCCGGGAGCCATCGCACAGCGAGATGCTGCACACAAACCTGGCTCCTGCCTGCAAAGACGCACAGCCCCCTCTCCCCACCGCCAGTGCAAAAAGGCAGGGCTTGCTGCTGCTCTGAGGATTCCCACTACTTCTGGCTATCAGTAAGTTTACATTTTAGCACAGCCATTTACCTTTCACAAAGTATCAACCGGGATCAGAGCTGTTTATGTTTCCAGGTTGAAGTTAAGTGGCTGAATCCACGTTTAAACTTGTAAGTCAGTGAGGTGATTTTGTTACATCACCGACTTACAGGTGCACAACGTTCCCAGAACCTTCACAAACGAGCCAAGATACTGCTGCAACTTCCCAAACCAACCACACCACAAGCTCCAGAAGACCTAACACCAGACAGGCTTGCTTACTAAGGGCCGACATCCCCTTAAGACCCCCCATGAAAGACTGAACACACACCAGGACAGAACAAACCACCCCCCACCCAGCCCATCTGCTCCCATTTGGGAACAGACCACTCCTACCTGGACCCTCTCTGCACTCAGTCCCCTCTCAGGGCAGCTGCCATGCTACCTTTATATTCTTTCCCAATCCCTCTCAAAGAGAGTTTAGCTCCTTTACTGCCACCAGCTGTGCCGGCCCACCCCACGGCAGCAGTTAACCCTTGCAGGACCTGTGTGTCCCACCACCACAGCAGACTATGGGAGACAAGGCCTGGTGTCCCTCATAAGCTTACCAGTAGGATTGATTGGAGGTTAGAGAGCGTGAAAGGGGACCCCAAAAGTTCTTCAAGAACAGTCATTATATTTCTAAAAGCCTTAGTATGGATTTAGTTTACACTGGAATTAAATTTGCATGGCTCGTGTTTCCGATGGAGTCCTTTGCTATAGCACAAACAACCACCAAAATGCTTCTGTGCCCAGCGTCAGTGAGTTCCCTGGGTACTCAGAGCTGTTTCACTTTTACCTGGGTCTGCTTCAGGATTGGGATTGTGTTGAGGATCTGTGTTCACTGTCCTCCATACTCTGCTGTGGTCATAAGGGAGCCCACTGCTCTGTGTCAAGGTGACGGGGCAGTGTCAAGTGCTGCATCACCTGATTGCAGTGATGTGATAAGGGAGGAATTTGGACTTCGTACCTTTCCAGTTTAAAAGCAAATTGTTAATGCTTCCTCTGCAGGATTAAGAAAAAGCAAAGAATGTTGATAAGGGATTTGTTTTTCTTCAAAGCTTTTGATAATTTGTTCTCAAAAATAAAATAAAATAAAATGCAGTGTTGAAGGAATCTGTTCAGTCCTTCAGTCTCTGTCAAGGCGGGTGCAGAATTTCCTGTTTTTGTATTCTCAGAACTGCAAAACTGCTGAAGTTGCCAGTAAAGACTTGGGTGTGTTATCCAGAAGAGGTGGAGCCTTCAGCAAATCCAGCTTCTTCAATGGTATTCTCAGATGAGTATAGAGAAATTACAGCTATCCCATCTCTGTGCTCACAAGTGGGCTCAGCCCCCACAGCCACAAATCCTCTGCACTCTAATCCTGTGTGTATTATTGCCATGCTATCCTTTCTCAGTATGAAACCACAGATTTTCTTGCATGCCTTTCCAAAGCCAGCTGTAAATGCTTACATACACTAGAGCACAAAGGTAGGCACAATGCTGTAAAAGCACAAGGTGCAGGGCTAGCGGTGTGACACGCAGCCACATATACCCACCTGGCAGCAGATTTGTCCATCCCCTGCTCTCAGTGTGAGCACACCTCATTGGTTATCTCTAAAGCACAGCTTTGTCATTAAGGAGCAGAACACAGCTCCTGCTCCCAGCTGGAGTGCTGCTCCAGCTCCACACCATGCTGAGGTGGGATACAGGCCTGGCATGGCCAACAAGTAGACAGCACAGGTGCGAAGTGCTCTCAGGTGTGTTCCTTTCTTTGCCAATCTTCTCCTTGGAAACACAATTCAGCAAGCAGTTTCAGTAAACATGCAACCCATGAGGAACCTCAGAAGATGTATTGCACAGGAACCAGACCATTATTATGATATTTTGGGGCATATAAGCATGGCTAAGAAAAGCTATGACAACATGAAAAACATGAGAAGTAATGTACCATGAAACTCAGTGCCCCAGGAGCCTGTGCTCTGCATGAGTCTCATGCTCAGATGGGCTCCCAGGTGCTGAGCAGCCCAGCATGCAGGCAGTGAGGCTGAGGACACAGGGAGGGTGAGGGGCCCAAGGGCAGCTGGGCCTGCAGAGCCACAAGGGCTGCTCAGAGCCTCCAACCTCGCTGCCATGTGCAACACAGGCTTGGAAAGGGTGGTTTGTTGTTGTTGTTGATGTATTTTGAGAGAGGCTGAGGGTGATGCTTACATCGAACAAGTACTAGCTGCTGAAGTGCAATTATTTATTTTGTGTGTACTGGTAATTAGTGGCTGGTTATGCTTACAATTAATGGGTGGACTGTTTGAAACTGGATATTACATTGTTCTGTGCAGGCTGTGTGCTGTACGAGGCAGTGCAGGGCAGCTTAGCTGGGAATTATCTGTAGAACCCACCTTGAAGTGAAATGAAGTTAGACATCTGGACAGATTCCAGAGAAGAGCAATTGAGCTCTGATATACTTTCAAAGGAGATGATTTGCTTTCAGGCTATGAAAACCCACAGCACCCAGGCTGCTATGATGGTGCTCATCTCCACATGTTTGGACACAGCATGGCCCAGTCCAGCTCAGCGGTGCGCTGCATGCAGGAGGGCAGGCCAGGGGGTAAATGCCTGTCCACTGCAGAGGAGTGCTTCACACACAAAAAGCAGCATTTGAAATCCATTCCCTGGGTTATTTGTATCATCATGAGATCGCGTTTTGCCCTTAAAACTCTTCTGCACGCGCATATCTGAAGCAGTCTGATCTGCTTCAATTCCCCTCAAAAGATCTTACGTACAAAACCGGGGCTGTTTGCTGACAGCGCAGCCTAAATGCAACGCCTTGGTTTGGCCGCTCTTCTCCTTTGTCTTGGATTGCAGTCCTTCCCAAAGCTTTGATTTCCCAACGACCCGTTAAGCTTTACCGGGCCCGAACACAACAGCTGTACTTTCAGGTTTCTTACACAGCGTGTGGAATGCGGAAGCTCGACTTCACTGGGGATGCATCTCCTAAGACTTTAGTTCCTCCTGGGGCTCCCTGTGCTGCTTTGTAAGAAGGCTGACTCGCTTCCTCAGAGCTCTCGTTTTCCTGTTGTCAGAGAGGAATCAAACAAAACGGGGAATTTCTCTGCAGGACGCAGTGCCAACAGAACCCTTATTTCATCTGCAATAACAGCTCCGTGGCACCGGGGCACCCGCGGCCAAACTTGCTGTTTTTCTTGTTTTTCTGCCAAGAGGATTTCCTGATTCCTGGCGTTAACCCCACCGCCAAGGCACAGGGACAGAGCTCATCTCACAGCCCTCGCTGCCTCAGGAGGACAGAATGGCAGTCAGTGCAGCTCTGCTCCTTGAAGCACAGACCAGCAAAGAGCTATCTTACACAGAAGATCTGATCTATCCGTAATATAATAACATTTATACTATCTGTAATGCAGTAATAATAATGTATGGTGCCTATAATACAATTAATTAGCTTGTGGGTTGTTTTTTTTTTCATTTGAAAATAGATTAAGTGCTGTTCTAACACAGAGCCAATTGCGTGGGGCTTGAAGTCACTGTTACAGCATGAGAGCTTATTCTGTTTTTCTGATGGCATTCACTGTGCTGACATCTAGCTCTCTCATACACACATGTAACCATGCTGACTGTCACACCATAGCCTTGCATTCACTGATTTGATTAAAACTGTGTGCTCCTGTGGCACAGACAAAGCCTAAAACCATTTTGTTTTGTTGCAGTGTTGGATTTAACAATCCCAGTTCTTCCCTCTTGATGCCATAAAAGGAGACCCAGGTCTCATGCAGCAGTAGAAGTACTCTGTTATGAATCAGGTTTGAAATCTGTAAGCAGTCGCTGTTGGGTGATATCTGAGTATGTTAAAAGCCCATGGAGCCTGGGAGCAGAACAGAAAGTGCTACTGTAACTAAAAGGCCTTTTGTCTCTGCTTTCTGCATGCAGAAGCAAGTTTTGGTGGTCTACATCAAGCCCAGGGCAGTGCAGAAATATTGTCCGTCTCCAGTGATTCCTATGAAGAAAAATGACTCTTTTACCTCGCTCTTCTTTGGCTCATTTCTAATTAGAAATGTGGTCCCACAGACCTTACAGAATTCACATTTGGTTGCCTGTAGTAATCCTTTCTCAAATAACGACAGCTCTTCACTTCACAGGCAGGACTTCAACATGCTGATTTATACCTAAAGGTCACATCAGTCATCTGAGAACAGGGATGTAAATAAAGAATTTTGTCTCCAGATTAAAGCAGCTTTTAATTTTTTTGAAAGGATTAGTATTCGTTTATTTAATCGTAAGGAGCCAATAGCGTACAGTACTGCATCTTTCAGACACAAATGTGCCTTAAAACATCAGGCTTACGGCTCCTTGTTTGAGCGAGCCCAGGGCTGAATAAAGGCACCAACACCTCTGTTTTCTGCAAAATTTATTAACACAGTTATTACAGGAGCCTCGTGAAGCAGGGAGCTGCCTGGGCAGCTTTGATTTTATTAGGATTAATTACAAGTACGAATATAAACAAATATCGGAAGCAGCTAAGTATTTCTTCCTATCATCTGCTGAACATTAGGAGCAGGATCGAGGCGCAGCCTGGCGTTAGGGCAGCGTGGGGACGCGGCTGCCCCCGTGTGTTCCCATTAGGACCTCAAACAGCTTTAAATCTGTTATCCTGCCTCGCCAAGGCAGGAGAGAAGTTGCCTCAATCACGGAAAACCTTTGCGTTTTAGCTTTGTAATTTACATTAATAACCAAGACGAAGCGTAACTTTAGAGCCGCTGATTCTATCGGACTGCAGGCTTGTGGCTAATTTCAGCGCTACAGAAAACCACGAAAGGTGACTTGGTTGTTTTTACATTGAAGTATAACGTTTATCAGAGGGGATTTTCTTTTCCTGGCTAATTTAAAGCTCTCTAAAGCTGAGGATTTGTTGCTCACACCCTGCTGCACAAACTGCATTCCTTTGTCACGTGCACTTTTTCTGCTATTTATTTAATTCACTGCCGCTTTCTTACCTTACATTCCCTACCTTCCACAGACTAAAAATCACCCACATGACCTTTCTTTAAATACACTACTACACACTCTTGATGATCTTTACATTTTCTTTCTAACATCTAAAGAACAAACCCTGCAAATGATACACCTTACATGATACTCCGGCATTTGCTTGAGCCTCGGGCATTTGATGACAGCCACGTAAAGGAAAATAATGAGTCATCTCTGGTGCAGGTGAGCTCACAGGGAGCTGCCCATCCTCCCACAGCCAAGTGCATTCATTACTTGGATTTCCCAGCAGGTAGGATAGAGACGGGATCTGTTTGCACTTCAGCATCAGACATCCTTTTGGAACCCTGTGGAATAAGATGCAGAAATGTGTAAACTGTTTTTAGTTGGCATTTCAGAACAGTTAGGTCAGGGATTACATGTTAGAGCTTCCCTAGTAGACATCACCCACTTGTTCTCATTCCTGCTCTTTGCTTTTCCTAATCAACCCCTCCTTTATTTTATATTAATATATGAACACATTCTGACAGTCCCAGACCAACACAGCCTGTGAGTTTGCTTAACTTATTATTTTAATGTATTTCTAATATAATTTTCCCAATCAATATAAAACGTGATTATGCTTATGAAGTGGACCAACATACCAGAGACATGTTGCTGCTTACTTTCAGTATTACAGTTTTGGCCAATTCTCACTAAAATATCTCTGGCCTACATGGTTTATTGAAGCCATGCTGGGAGCTTCTCAAGCATGATTAATAGTGTATTATAGCCAGCCTTGGTCTGCTCTGAGTTAAAGGAGCATTAAATACTTTCATGCACGACAGAAATTTGACAATGTTAGAGTGATAAAACTTTTCTACACGACACATATAATTCCAGGTCTGGAACCAGTTCAAGACACTAATCCAGTTTAGGTCGAGGAAGTGCACAGATCCAGCTTGCCAACTAAATTTTTGGCTAATAATTAATAGAAACTTGGCTCTAGTTTAAGGTACCTTGACCTGATTTTGCTGGCCTTGAAGCCATTGAATCTCAAGAACACAGCAGCAAAATGGATCCACAAACATTAAGAGACGGCTGTTAACAGTGTGTATGGATGCCAGTTCTGTTTGTAGCCCATGCCTAAATCATTGCAGGCTGAGCAGAAAAACACAGTGACAGTGCTAAATGGGCTGTGTGCTTTCCCTACAGTATGAACTGTGCAGAATCGTACGTGAAATGTCCTTTCACACAGCATGCTTCATACTGGGAGCCTGACTCATCACTTCGAGACACCATGGGACTATTCTGTGTCACATGGGGAGAGAAAGACCTCAACTTCCTCATTCCTTTCAAAGAAATAAGATCAGTGTTTTTTTTATAGTGATTAGACTTCACTGCACTGATATCCCTTTTCACCTTTGTAAATCTAAGTATAAAGAAGAGCGGACTGGAAACATCTCCTGCCTGAACGTAACTACAGTCCTGTGCTGGGGTGGGTGGGTGAAACACCATTGCTTGCTTCCAGTTACATCATTTTGAAGATGCTAGAACAGAATGATTATTGTTTTGTCACTTATGTGCAGCAACAAATAAAAGACACTTTAAAAAATAACAGGCTGTAATGTCTGTCACACAATGCCAAATGTCATTTGTTTGGTGAACACGACTTGTTTGCATCATTAGGGTTTGTCCAGCAATCCTAAAAACCTTCTCAAGTTAGATTTCCTCCTCTATAAGACTCACTTTGAGCTGCAGTTACTCCGTCCAACACATGAAGATACTGAACGTTTCTATGCTGATCTACAAAACAAGATGATACCATTTGCCATCCTTCCTGTAAATGATGCAGATTGGGTGGAGGAAGGAGAAGGGGAGGTAAAGGTCATTTCAGATAATCCCCGTTTTGACTCATTTAGCACATTTGCAGAAGTGTCTCAAGTTATTTGCCAATACTGGTCTCCCTGCTGCACCCATTTTCAAGGTGATTGCTGAGTAAAGCAGGAAGCAGTGAGGGAGAGGGCTGATGATTCTTGTTAAACTGGAATTTCCAAGCACCGCATAAAATAAAGAACTTTGTTCCTGCCCTTTTAATGGCCAAATTCCAGCTCTGCCATCGGAGACTTAAGCACAGGTATTGCTGCCTGTATCTCACTCTCCATTACTCTGCACGGCCCTTTTAAGTGCAGTGAAAGTTGTCTGCATTTGTGACAGCTTGGCTGGAACAGACTTTGGGCAGAACGCCTCCAAGTGCACACCCAGCAATGTCACAGTGCTGGAGGGGTTTTTTTGATCAGAAGTTCGTGTCAGATCTGAATAGGTCAGAACGTTTCCCATGTGCTGAGCACTCCCAGCTTCTGACAATGTCAGTATGAGTTATTCCAGCTCAGAAAATGATGTAATTATTTGTTCTTTTATTATCAAATCTAACTTTTCTGAATGCCTTCGTATTTCACATAGCTTAGAAATTCATCTCTTTAGCCATAAGAGCAGATATTACACTTGCAGTCTGTGCCAAAATCACGCAGCCAGGCCATAGTATTGTTTGCCTGCATAAGTGGCTTCATTTGGATTAAAAATTTCAGTATTTTTCAGCCCAAGTGGGAGCAGATGTTTGAACTGAAGCTTCTCCATCAGCTGCATTCCTGGACTATGACATCCTCTCACTCTTTGCCCTTTCCCAGAGGACTCAGTGCATCGAGGAGAAAGTGGTGTTAAAATAGCTGCAATGGAAATAGCTTGCCAGAGTTCAGGAGGAGCTCCGTGGCCATGGGTTATGCAAGCCAGGCCTCCTGGATCTCTTTCTTAGTATGTCCTGCTTCTGTTCCATCAGCACAAAGCTCAGTATTTTTTCTGAGTTGTTACCAGAGATCTGCACCATTATCTCAAAAAGAAATTTCTGGCATTGGTTTGTATCTAATCTAATGCTTTCAGATTAATGAGTCTTCCTTCCTGGGACTGTGCCAAGAAAAAAAGCTTTCTCCTTTTGATTTCACTGGGTCCCAAGATGAATGAAACCAGTGCAAGTTGGTAGGTACTCCAAGTTCCAGAGTTCCAGAATTTCCTTGCTCCCATTAAATATATAGGAACATCCCAGGGATTCTTACAGATCAGGATTTTACCCTGAACTGTGTGTGTGGGGGAGGGAGGGGGGGGGGGGGGAGAAAAGCAGAAAACAGAAGTGGCTGAACTGTCCTACTGCCAACCATATTGCCAAATGACATTTTCTTTTGTTCTTAATCCCCCTACCAATATTTACTATTTTGGTAACTCAAATAGCCTTCGCTGGGATACAGAGTAATTCAGTGACACGCGTGGAAATTAAACGCTTCTTATGATGTGGAAAAAAACGTCTGCCTCAGAATGAGTCACACTGGTCTGCATGGCAGCCTGACTGCATAACCCCAAGTCCTAATGGGGCTCATTTTCAGAGCCATGCTACAATTTCACTCTGTACTGCTTGACATTTCTTTCAGACCTGGAGAGTTTCTTGTCTTTTTCTTTTGTGACACTCTCAGAAGCAAAGTAGGGAGGAAGGGATAAAAGCTGACCATCTCTCAAGAGAAACCAGATTCACTAGGAATCATGGCAGGTAACGTTCAATCAGTTCACATTCTTTGCACCACTTGGACTTTGTGATGAAGCTCAGGTTACAAGTTTTCCAAAGGATGCTAAAAGTGATCCTGTAACTCTAGACTCATTGTGGCAATGTGAGGAAAGATGCAAAACGCTTCCTTTCAGATCTATCAAAAGTAATGGAAATCTGCGCTCTTGCAGAGGGGCTGCAGAGGCAGTTCCATGTCTAACCTGCACCCTGAATGCAAACAGGAGAAAAGAAATCCACGCATTTAGTGCTCTGAGGAAACATTTGTTGCATGAGTAATAGCAAGCCTTGCAGAAACTCAGATTTTTAGTGTCCTGAATTCTTTCATACCTACATTTAAGGTTTCAGTGAAAGGGAACATACCAATTTTACAGTACATTTTGACAAAAAGAGAAAAAATAGCATGTGTAATTTTTCATTTGCTGATCTGTGGTTGATTACTAATTCTTGGAGCTTATCTTGTGATATCTGTGCAGGTTTCCAACCAGCAAGAGGAATGCTTTGATTTTCTCTTGGTGTTTGGACCACTGCTCCTCGCAGTGGCACCATTTGCTCCAGAGCAGCAACTGAGCTACCAGTGTGGAGGCAGCATGCCTTGGCAAACTGACACCACCCTCACTTTTCCTTCATGTATGCACCATAATTTGTAGGTGGTTCAGCTACAGGAGCAGGTGAATCATCCCCATGGCCAAGGCATGAACCTGTGAAGCAGGGGTGTGGGAGCAATTATGGCTGTCCCACAGTGCACTGTACCTGTAAATCACTACCCTAAGGCCCAAGTTTTCTTGCCTTTGACCAACACATTGCATTTTAGCTCTAATCCTGCAAGCTGTCTACAACACGACGCTCCTGACATGGACGCACTGCGCATCAGAGCACAAATCTCACAGGGTTAACAGCTTGCAGGTTGGGGGTTAAAACTAGTTTAAGAAATAACTTATAAAGATAGGATCAACAGAACGTACAAGGCCTTTAAAAAACCCTCCAAATGACTGCCTCTTCTCCATCCTCTTGAAGGAGGTGGGGTCCTTGGCAGCATCCCCTCCGCTCTGGATGGAGTCGGTCTCAGCTGCGTGCTGCTCCCTGCAGTCTGGCTGCTCCCTGGTTTCCTGCTTGCTGCCCTTCTGCTTGCTCAGCTCCGCTGGCGGCTTCTTGTCTTTGGAACTCTCCTTGCTTTTTTGGCCCACTGGTTCACTTTCAGCTGTTGCCACTGGCCTCTCTGTGGAGTTTAACGTCTAAAGCAGTTTCAAACAATGGTTATTTTTAGTGGGAAAAGTAAACATTTTGGAAAGCGATCCGTAAGTATGTTTAAACATGAAAGGCCACCTGGCAGGGAGAAATCCTGCTATCCAACAGGTGTCCATTTCCAGAGCTCGAGAGTGACTCCTGCAGCCTCGACTCATGGAAGTAAGAACTCCCAGGAGCTGACTGACCTGAGCAAAGATGGCAACATGGGGCCATCACCGTCCAGCCTTACTGACAGGTTTGTGGATGCTCCAGCTGCATTGGGAGTCAGGGCTCACACACAGATGCTCAGAGCATCTCTACAAAACTGCAACACTGCATCAGAAACCAAAAATCGGGCAGTGAAAAACCACATAGAAAATGCCACCCACAAGTGCAAAAGAAGAGATGGTAATATCCCAAAGACAGCAATGTCAGTGCACTTATTTATAGTGAAGGCAAAAATTTTGAAACTCAGAAAAGTACAGGATGTGCTTGAAGTTGACAGGAAAATAGGTGGATCTGGCAAACAAATAGCAGGAGAATGAATTTGTCACTATTTTCACAGTAGCAAATGACTAGATAGGTTTTTCTCTTATGCAAAAAAAAATCTTATTAAAATATTAAAACACTGAGATAATTAAACACACGAGTTTGCCATGTCGAAAAGTTGGAAATCTTACATCTGCACAGCTCACAGCTTAAAGATACATCACTTTTCCAGCTCTGGGGATTTTACTGTTACTCTTTTAATGGCTGATGTTCTTCTAAAGACCTGGAGTCATATGCTTACAGGACAAGCTTAGCTTCCATTTAAAACAAGTGCATTTTTGGACATTGTGGCTTCAAAGAAAAACCTGAAAGGAGGAACTCTCAAGAAATAGAATGCAAATATGCCTCTCAAATCTATTTTAAAAATAATAATAATAAAAAAAATCAACCCCTAGGTTACTCTAATTTTGGGCAAACAAGAATGGGAAGCAGTAGCAATACTACTGGCTCTTTTCACTTGGTTTTCCTTTCTTCCCAACCTTATCTTAAAACGAAGACAACCACTGACTGCGTGTCATAGGATCTTTAGTGCCGCATTTAATACATTCAGCCTTGACCATTTAGCTTAAGTCCTCAACAAAACGTGCTTGGATTTAACTGTTTCCCTTTCCCAAGGGCAGACACGTGTGGGTACATATTTGCTCACAGCTGGATTTGTCTGCTTTTAGACTTGAAGTTAGCCTTTGCTCTTGTTCCTCAGGACGTGTGAAGCCAGCACAAGAAATCCAGAGGTGCAGCCCTGTGACCCACAGCCACATGGGCCATGAATAGGCACCATCTGAACTGCAGCAGTTGATGAAAGCAAATTCAAGCAGCTCAGAATTTAAGGGAACGGCGAGGTGAGCTGCACTGACACCACCTGCACCTCCATCTCCTCACTGGAGGAGAGTCCTGCTTGGATTTACAGCAAGGACCCAAGTGATGCACAAAGCTCTCCCAGCACAAGGACAAGCAAGGCTCCATAAACTCCAGTTTAATACTGTCTTTCATTCTGACCCATTTTGACTATCAAACAAGAACACACAGTTGCTGGCTCCATCAGTTAGTCTTACAAGAGCCTTCTTATTTACCTTCGCTTGCTTTTGAAACATTTCACTTCAGTGCAATTGCAGATGTGCACATCCAGTTCAAAAATAACCACAGCACCCAAAATACACCTCTGAGATGGATGTATCAGAGTTCAAAGGTGGCAGAACAACTTCCAGCCCCTGCCAACACCCCGTGAGGTCTGTGGGTTTATTCTGTGTAAAATTAGAGCTGAGTCTTCCTCACCGCACATTTCATTGTGTCGGCACCTGAGAGTTGAAGTACTGCAGCCCAATGCAAATTGGATGCAACAGGGCTATTTCTGTGAGCAGGTCTGGGCCTTTGATGTTTGTGGAAAAAAAAAAGAAAAACACCCAAACACTAAAAAAATATTCACAATATATTTTCCAGGCAAAATAAGAAAAAAATATTCAATCAGATAATCTCTTTGAGGTGTTTCATATTAACCTTGAAAGGCAGGAAATTGGCATATTTTATATTGACAGGAGCAGCTCAGGAAATACAAAGTGAAACCTATGAATAATGAAACATGCTAATGTTTCTTATTCTACAGGCTGATCTGCACCTGACAGATTGCTTTTGCTCTCTCAGCTTCAACAGTGCCACTGAAAGGAAAAAAAAAGAGATTAACGGACAGTGGTTTCCCCACGGTGCTGCAGGAGGCCGTAATCCAAGGCTGCATTTTAAACGTGAAAGAAATACACCATAAATTTCAGCAGACATTGGGTGAGTGCTGTAATGCATTTTGGTGGGGCACAGAACGGCAGCGAGGAAAAGAGAAGAATCACAGCATTCCAGAAACACTGTGGCAAAATGTCAGGAGATTATTGGGCAGAAATCCTAAAAAAAGGAGAAAGTCAGCAGCAGAGGCAGCCCTGCTTGTGCACAACGCTGCCTTGACTTCTGGGAGCACAAAGAAGAAAGGCAGCAGAACAAATGAGTTGTTCAAAAAAATTTAAACTGGATGCGAATTGAAGTAAGGAAATACTAAAGAACATAATGAAAAATAAAATACTGAAATGCTGAAGAACAGATCCAGGACTGTAGCTTTTAGCCACGGGGGGTGATTATGCTGGATGTCCTGATGCTGTGACTCTCAGAAAAGGTAACAGCATTTCCACGTCCAATTAAAATACGGGGTTTTTTTTTGGAAGCATCTTTAAAGCTACAGAGCATATAATCTGAAGTTATTTCAACTCTCAGTTGAAATGATACGACACAATAAAACAAAAAAAAACAAAAATGACAAAATATCTGCTGTGACTGTTGGTAAATTGCAGTGAGCAGTTCTTATTCTCTCTTTTTTCCCCTCTTCTATGGGAGCTCGCCCCTAAACAATCCTTTCCTCTGCAATGTAAATCAGCAAAGTCAAAATCATCCTATCTGTCTGCATTTAGCATTGCTGGCTAAACCAAGGTACGTGCAGAACATAACTAACAAGAGAGAGAAGAAATGAAACTTTAACTATTGTAACTAAAGACAACAAAAATCCCATGATTTCTAACCTGGCAGCGGCCTTTGAACACTTGTTTAATGGTATAGAGGAATATCATACAGAGAGAAGGAAAGAAATAAGGGAATAAGGCAAAACAAGAAAGTTGGTGAGCACGCAGCACTGTTGTGCCAGTCGCTGTCACACGGCAGAAGCTAAGGATGGCAGTAGGTGAAAGCAACCCTCCACCAACAGAGGAAAGCTGTGGGCACTTACTTGGTGCTCGGGGCTGGGGGCAATCTCCTCTGCCGGGGGGGTCGGCCCTCCGCTGCCCCTGCCTGACTGAAACAACACAGCGTTACCGCGCTTCTGACCCGGCTCTGCTCCGCAGCAGTCAGTGACATGAAACATGGACGTGGAACAGCGCGAGGTTTGGTTTAAGGGCATTTGACACTTTCAGAATCCCTACCAATGTTTTTTAAATAGCCACAGTTCAGATGCAGATTTTTGCTGGTTCTGTTCTATGTGCTGCGATTGCCTTTTACAGGGCAATTTTCCCATGAAGCAGTAAGAAATTCCAGTGTGGTCTCAGTGGACCAGAGATCATGGCCAGCAAACAAGGCAGTGCTATCAACCTGCCCTGTGGTGTTCTAGGAAAGGGATTCTGCTTGCTTTCCAGAGACAAACCTGTCTTTGAACGTCGAGAGCAACTTCCTTTCTCCTGAGCCATCACACTAATTACATACTCCTTGAATAATTAAAACCCACTTGGCTTTACAGATACATTTTTATACATATTTTTTCCAATCAGAATTCATTTTCCCAATTTCTGCCTGTCAGTTTATGCCCTCTCTCTGTATACATCTGCCTAACAGCCCCTCTGGCTGCCCATCTTCCCATCCCAGTGCAGCACAGCGGGCTGCCAGGCTGCAACACATGCAGCTCACTCACAGCATCTGAACTATTTATGACAGAGAAAAACACTGCTTGACAAAATGAGCTCAAGGAGTTAACAGTACAGGATTTTTGATCACTAAAGTTCAGTTACAATTAGTAATACAAAGGAAGTGTATGCACATGTTTAATTAAAAAGCATGTTAGAGGGTTCAGCGTGGTGTTCCCTGCAGTACCACATAAGCCACGGAGTTTAGCAGCAAAGCATAAACTCCAGAATTTCAACGTGCCCAAATTCAAATGTCATTTTTCATTGCCTATGCTCATTGAAAACAATGAAAGGGTGTGACTTTTGCTCTAAAGGTACAACAGGATGATTTGTGGTTTTATGCAGCTTACAGATTTGTTACTTGAAACACATTTTCTGCTCGATCCTATGTGTGCTGTTATTGCAAGGGCTTGTTTCAGTCTCTGATTTTCCTATGAAGCCACAGAAAAATCAGTATGTAGCAGCAGCAGCATGAGAGAAAGCTGAACTGCTCCACAGCAATTAATTAATTGTCACATTAATCAATTGTCACAGGGGGAAATATCCCTTCTGGAGCGAGCCTCTGCTCAGCCCTTTGCACATTTACGCTCATGAATCTTTATCTGTGGTAGAAATGGGGGAGAGGAGGCACCGTGGGCTGCCCTCACACTGCAGCACAGAAACTCGGTCCCAGAGTGCATGAAGATGAATGGAGGTAAGGTTTAGTTTGCAGTTCTGTGTCAGCGAGCCTTTAAGTGCCTTCAGAAATATTTACTAACTTTAAGAAAGCTTATAGTATAATGGCAACCTCCCCTTCTTTTTAAATCTATTTTTAAGTGAAAAAAGCTTTAGCTGACCTTAGATCATCTTCCTCAACTCGCACCAGAAAAGCACAAATAATCGCACAAACATCTTGCAAACTTTGCCTACACAAAGTCTCCTCTCAACCACAGTGAAATTTGGACTTAATGACCCAAGGACGTCTCTGCAGAGCACTGCTGACTCCCTGTTCCCACTTCTGGTTGTTTAGGATTGCTGGAAACTTCCTGAAAATACTTTCTGCTTCCAGCAGCAATAAGGCTGGATCATCACATCTTCAGATGGGAGCAGGTTGTGACAAGCAATAAACTTGCCACATTTTTGTAAATAATATGGGAAAACTAGGATGAGACAACTTGATTCAGGCTACAATTAATTACATAGATATTTATATGGGGCAGCAGGCTAGCACAGCTGCTGCAGAATAATCCCTACCACTGCAGATACCATTTGGAAAATGTTGTTAGTTACTTACTCTGCCTCAGAGCATCTTTGTTAGCCCAGAAACAGGTTATTTTATTTACAGACCACACTCACGGCACTTTCAGACCACCTGTTTTGCTCAGCATCTTCCTGGCTAAGGACAAGGACTTTCAGTCCCAGTTTACAGTTAGCAATCCTGCTCATTTGGATTAAAGAATGTTATTTTATACTCTCTTACCTCCACAAGAGACATTTTGAAATGATTTCTCTTACTTAAACTTGCATTCCTGTATATAAACACGAAGAAAATGGGAATTTTAAAGGCTCAAATCATCTGATGTGGTCTAGATCCAAAGGGACTCTTGGACTGCTCACCTCTCCTCATTGCTTCCACAGGGCATAGGGGGGAATGGCTCACATGTCACCATTGCCACTGAAACACCTGGAGTGGGTTAGGCTTATCCCACTCTGCACGTGGTAAGACAGCTATTTGATTTGATTAATGAGAAATGACTGACTTCCAATTAGCAGCCCTGGATTTTGTGTTTGTGTAGACATGGCCCATTTAGATAACACAACAGGGGGATTTGACATCAGAACATACTCCTTAGTGCTGTTACACAGCACAAAGCTGCATGACAGCTACATGGCTTGGATTCTGTGCAACATCATGGCAGTTATCCAGCAATCCAAAAGTTATTCAAAGGAAACTGCTTGGGACACACATCAAAGGGCAAAAATTATATTCAGTATTCAGGATCTGCTTGGAAATCGATGGCCAAAAGTAGAGTAGACGAATATGAAGTGCTTCAAAAAGCCACAAAACCACTTGTCTGAAGGTCTGCCTACATTCTACTTCTGTCTGTCTGGGCCAAACTGTGGATTAACCCTCTGCTCTTTGAACACAGCTGTTTTTTTCCATAGTGACTAAGATGGGTGTGGAACATAGCTTTATTTTCAAACAGTGCTTTTTCTTTCTTGGTAGGGTTATATGACTTGAAGTCATAGTTGTCGCAGACTTCAGTGTTGGATGCATATTCCTTATTCCTAACAGACAAATTATTAAAGTGCCTTTTGGAACCAAAGGCCTGTTGGGTTTACAGCGCCTTGGCTGATCCTACAAATCATGGTTGAGATACTCAAATCCAGCAGACGGGCTGTGTAGCAAAGTAACACCAGAAGAAAAAAGTAAAGGCACCTACCATGGGTTGGGCTGAAGCTATCAAAAACCATAAAGCCATAAACATTGCCAAACTCAGGGGATGGGTGGGGAGAGATTTGGAGTGTTGCTTTTGCATCCTAGGGTCTGACTCGTTAATTTCAAACTTTGGCAATGTGACAATTCATAGCTGTGATCGTGTGGAAAACTTGGGCTACTGCATGGCATTATAAGAAAGGAAAAAAAAACACCTCATTTTTTGATGTATAAACTACTCTGACACCCACACCATGTAGGTGCTTGAAAATAAAACAGCACTGACTAAAAATTAAATTCTTTCATATAAATGGGCAAAGCTTGCCAAAATAGATCAATTGTGGTATAAAAATCCTCAGGTTTGCAACAGCAACAATTCATTTAATCAGAAACGTTATTTCTGGACTGGGATGACTTTGCTCTCTGGACACCACTCCAGAACCTCTGGAGGAACCCTGCCATCTGCACAGAGACTTCTCAGCTCTCCACGCCTATCACTGCACGCCAACAGCTGCCACTTCATCACCTCACTGCTTTCCTTCTCCCCTCCAGTTCTCTTCTGAGAAAGAGGATGAGACTCTGTGCCTTTATTTCACCTATTTCGTAACATCTTCGAAGCAGCAGCTCTCCCTTTGCATGTGGAGTGCAGCTAACGGAGCTGCACTGAGGGCTCGTGCCGCAGCAGGAGGCAGGGCCGGCCGGCAGCACGGGGACGTTCCACGCCGCGCCGCCAGGGGGCGCTGCAGTACGCGTCTGAGCCCTGCGTCGGACACAGCGACCCGCTTGCAGTTCGCCGCGCTCTGCTTACCAGCTTAAAAAACTTCCTCAGGTTTGCTTTGGGGGTTTTGCTTTCTTCTCTTCTAGGTTTCACTTCCAGCACTTCTGGGCTCCTCTCATCTTTGTCGGGAGTCACAGCTTCTAGAGATGTGTCTGCTTTCTCACTGTGAGCAAACTCTGCTTCTTCCGATGCGTTCTAGGGATTGTTTTGAGAAGACATTAAGAGTGCAGGAAAAAAATAAATACAGACTAATCAGTGAGTAATCAGTAATTTCGGATTTACAAAACAAAACAAAAGTTACAAAGTAGCCAGTGGTGGTACGCGTTCCTAAACACAGTAATTTGTCTTCAGCTGCAGTTTAAAGAGAAAATTTAAATGAAATTACTTGTAGGAGGATGCAGTATGAGGTGGTGACACTTGCTATAACCAGTAAAAATGAGCAGTGCCAGACCCAGGTGGTCACATATGGAAGCAGGAATATGATGATGTAATTCAAAAAGGAACAACACAAATACATGGACACCAGTAGTCAGAACTCTGATCAGCACCCTTCTCTGACAGCAAAATGCAGACATTCTCACATTCACAGTGCTGGTTTCCTCTCCCAGATGGAAAGCTAAATGACTGCTTGAGATACAGGGCATTCACGTAGCTCATTTATTAACTCACCTAATCCCAGAGGCCACCCCTATGCAGTATTGGCCCCTGTTTGAGTTCAGGAAGCTCTGCTGGGTACCCTTACAGAAGGGTTTTGAGCCCTGCTGCACTTTTGTGAACGGCTGGAAAGTTCCTCCTATTATAAAACACTTCATGAAGGGGCATGCAGCTTGTGGCTCCTTGGAAATATGCATCCCCATAAGATTTCATTCATCTCCACAGCTCATTTCAAAGCTATCCAGGGAGATTTCAGTGAGTTTAAAGGAACAACAAAAACATCCGCAGTGAACAGAATGAACAGGAGCTCATTTCTGCTGCAGGAGATGGAGCATACATCTCCTTCACTGCTTCTTCTGCCTTCGATAAATGCCCTGGTAAGTAACATTCTCCCATGCCCTCAAGAACCACTAATTAATTCCCATCCCACTGTAATTGTATGAAGAAGCATCTTCCTTTCTGCCATAAAGAAGCTATTATGCTAATAACCAGGTAATCTGAACGGAAGCCAGCACTTTGTCATGCTGTATCCTTTTGCAAAAAGGCACACAAAGCAATACACACAGCATAAGTTACACCTTCAATACACAGCCTTCAATACCAAATCAAACAGAAGCAGTCACTCATTATTGCCATCTTAAACACAGGTTTCTGGTTAAATACATAGCAGTTACAGCTGAAATGTATGCTGACAGCAAAAGGAAACAACTACTGTAAGTAAAGCAGAATAATTTATGTTTGATGATTTTAGCATATCTATCTAGGAACTCACATTTAGTGCATACTCAGTTGTTTTAATAAAAGTAATTTTAGTCATATGCAGAACATAACTATTTAGAGGACAAGACCAAAGGTGCCCTGCAGCACCAGATGTCATCTCTGACCAAACAGGGATGCCTCCTACAGCAACAGCTTTCAGCACTGCTGCCCTCTTACACTCAGTGATTGCCATGTAGTACATCTGGTTTAATAGTCCCCAATGGACTTTTCCTACACAAACTTAGCTAAACACTAGGAGTCAATGTAGACTCGTCGATGTAGACTCCTGACACCCAGCAGCATCCCACAGCAAAAAATTCTGCAGCTGAAGTACGTGTTATTTGGTAAGTACTTTCTTTTTATCATCAAATACTTCCATTTGGTACTTTGCTGCTTTTATTTTGAGCAATAACAGCTGATCTTTCCTATTCACATTTCATGCTCCAGCAGTCATTCTGCATGTTGCTATCACCTTCCTTTCTGCCAACTTTTTTGAGCCAAAAAACTCTGAGTTTATGTACTTCTTCTAACAGAAGCCATTCCATATATTTATGCACTTCTTCCCTCCTAGCTTTATACCTTTAGCTTTATGATATGCTCTGAGATGGAGACCAGGGCTGCAGCCATGTGCAAGGCATGGACTCAACATGTGCTTCAAGAGCAGCACAACAGCTTCTCTGGTGTTTTTTGCTCCTTTTTTATGGATGAGGTGACTCTGGGAGATGACAGGAATGATGCAGGAATAAATATCCCTCGTCCCCACCTGAGATGACAGCAGCACAGCCTCCTTCCCATGGAATTGTAGATTTAATTTATATTTGTGAATATTTCAGAGATAATGCCTAATAATTTTAATCTATACTTCTGTCTCATTCACATAAAGTCATTCACTGTCTGTTTGCTTGAAGAAAACAGTTCATTGCTTGAGTTGGAGGAGTGGCTCAATAACGCAGCAGCCTGACTTCTGGGAGCTCATCGTTCAGTGACTGCAGTTTGGGATCATATTCCTGTTATTCTGTTACAGCTGCAACCCAGATGAGGTTTGTCTCTCAAGCTACATCTGCGCAATGGCATCAGTGTCACTACTGACAAATGTGTCCTGGGGGAAATGCCAGACCGAGAAGCACTGCCTATTTAAAAGAGAAGAGAGCTAACAGTTGACTATTCAGGGAGATGGATTTCTTTGAAGTAATCGGTGTCTCTTTGTACATTTCTTGCAGTTACTCAGAAGCCTCCAGGAAGATTTGAATTCTGCTTTAGTGTACCTAATTGTGATTTACTGATTGAAACAGATAAACCATTTAGCTACTCAGTTATTTTAATCTGTGCTCTATCAGACAAGGTTGTTGCAGAATTTAGTTTATCTCCAGATCCTCACCTTGCAAAAAAGGACCAGAATCCCCTTCTGTTCTGCCTGCCAGGGCGTGTGTTCCAGGTCCAGAGCAGGTAAACTATGATGGGAACTTCATAAGTCCTGGGTGATTTTAACATTTATCCTGCAAGCTCTGTCCAAAAATTTATCTTTGCTTTCCCAATGACACAGTATGGTTGCAGGATCAGCAGTAAAAGGTGTCATTCTGCTTCACTTAATAGCTAACCTGATGGCTATTTGTATTATTGGTACATAAATTCTCCCCAGTAAGAAGAACACTATTTTGCTGTGTTTGTATGGCAACAGATTGCAATGCATCAACTCTATTTTTTTTTTTCCTTAAATAGATCTGCTTTTAAAGACAACTTTTAATTTTAATTTTTAAAGACAGCTGTCTCAATGCTCTGAGATTTCCTCCATTCTTTACTTGCATACTTTTGATCTGATGTAAAGGAAGTGCTGCAGTTCTCTGCCCTGATCATACATCTACAAGGCTTTGAACCAAGGTTTTCAGCACAGATATGTGAAATTATGATCTGTAACTTTATTTTAATATTCCCTAACATTTGCTAGAAATGCTTCGATGACAAACAGTGAAGTAACACTTGTTAATGTTCTCATATGGAACAATCAGGAAATGGTGTGAATAGAGCTGAAGCAGTTTCAACCTGCAGAGCCGAATGAGGACTTCTCTTCCTAACATACATATCCACATCCAGCCGGAGCTGCAGCATTAACTGCAACACGTTGACAGTCACTTCATTAGCTGTGCTTTGAAGTGAAAGCTCATCAGAAGACAGATATCTGAGAGTCTGCCTGGAAGGAGAGCAGTTTGGTCTGAATTCGGAGTGCTGCAGTTGCTATTTGTTAGTTCAAAAGAACTACCCAGGACTGAATCATGGAACAGCTGTCAGCATCATTGCTCCCCCTAGCAATCGAGCTGTGCATTCAGCATGCCAGAAAGAAACTCAGCAAAACAAAACACTGCAAGCAAACTGAGAGAATCCTCAAAGCAATCCAAGCTGGAGATTAACCTCTACTTTAAGAGCCATCATACATTATGCCTTTTCTTAAAGCCTCAAGCTGATTGGGTTACCCAGATCTCTCAAAGGAGAGAGTTACTGTCTGCCAAGATAATCCAGCAAAGCAACTTGAGACTTCCATAGGTAAGGATTCAACCTCAAGCAAGCAGGTTTTATTTATTTACTTTTTAAATCCTAAGGACCACATTGGGTTTTGTATTGCAGAAGCTTACCCTCAGAAAACTTGCAAAAATAATTGGTCTCGGGGTGATTCCAGAATCAAAAAGTTCACATTAAGCATAAAAAAAGCTTATTCTGCAAAGCTTGATGCCAGGTTTCATCTACTAATACAGCTCAGTTTATTTGGTACAACGATTCAAGTAATTCTTAGCGGTTTTGGTGGCAAGGTAAACAGCTTTATTTTTACGTAGGTAAAATTAGATCCAGCATTACGAGCAGAAAAGTGAAAGGATTTTGGCAAGAAGTGTGCAGCCCTGAGGTGCTCAAGATGCCAGAACTTCTGTGGGAACTGTTGACAAGTTAAAAAGCCACACGGTGGTTATGTGGGCCTAATTTAACTGCAGTATGCAACACAGGGATCATATGGTGATCACTAAGGACAGAACCTACATTAAGCAGAGCCCCAAAGATCCGTACCTGCACCAGTTTGAACAGATCTTCCTAAATAAGGTTTTGAAATCTTTCTGAGGTTCTACCAGATTTTTGAGTTCCCTGTTTTCCTACAAGAAAAAAATCCCATTTATGTTTTTTCCTTTCTTAAATACAAAGGGCTTTGTTACTTCAATTGATAAAACACTGAGTTCAGACACGATTTATTACTCAGCTTTACACTGCAACTGCATACAAACATTGAGCAGAAGGACTCCTCATTTCACCCTGATGTTCAGCAATACATCCTGCTTCCCAGCCTAGCTTTCAGCTAAGCCAGACTACTCAGCTACAGAGGAGGTTTCCGTAGCAATAGCAGCTACATAAAAATGTTCCCTTCCCTCCTCCTCCTATACAGGTTTTCCTGTCATTCTACTTATCCAATTCAGCCAGTTCCACTGGAAATAAGGTCCTCAATAACAAATGTTTCAAGCTTGTTTACTCTGTAAAAATCTAAACTTTTTTTTTTTTAAACTGCAAATAACACCCAAACCATTTCCAGTTTCTCTGCCCACAGGAAAATACAGCTGCAGGGCTAGCTGCTCAGTCTGCATCTGTGTATTTGGAAGCATTTCATTTCTGGGATTGGAACTTGAACAGAAGCCCAGGAAAGCAGTTATCCCACATCCAACATTTCAGTGAAGTTTAACCCAGCTCTTCTCTTAAAGAAGGAAAGCAGCAGCCTTCAGCTGGTAAAGCACTAAGGATCACAGAAACAGTCAGTCCCAATTTAAGTCAAAATGGCAATTTAACCCATGGAAATGCATTTCTGTAAACAACTGAGCTCCACTGCCAGACTTTAAGACTGATACACTCTTGTGATTTCTTTTCTACTGAATAAGAACAGACCCACCAGAACTAAATCATTTCTCAGAAACAAACTACATTTCTACATCTATATCTCTATTAAGGAGATAACTTGATAAATAATATTATCTCTGGGATTTTTAACACGTGTGTGGAAATGATGATTGTCTTTTTTTTCCACTAATATTATTACTTTAAAATACTACAGCCGGGTTTTAAAGACAGTGGTTTTACAGGATTTTTCCAGAGGAGCCCAATTGCCATTATTGGCAAGGTGTAGATGTGACTGCCCAAAGCTTGTATAAACATGAGCAGCTGTATATATTATTTGTGTCCCTATGCACTTAGCATGCAGGATCTGCTCAGCTTTGCAGATCTGCCTGCTTTACTGCAACCATACACTCCACAGTGCCTCCAGATACTGGGTGATGAGCGAGCAATGGGACGGACCAGCTTCAAAACCCAGACGTACCTTCTTCCAAAAGAGTTTGCTCAGTGGCATGGGAGTGGATGATCCCTTCTCCTTCGCTGCCTCTCTGGGGGCTTCAGTGGCTGCTGCCTGCTGCTGGGCTGTGGGCTCAGGGGCCTTTGTGCTCTGCTTAGCTGTCTGCGGCTCTTGAGCAGAAGGAACATTTTTGTCTGATTTTACAGAGGTGACAGGTTGCTGTTCACTGATCTAGAAATAAACAAACACATCAGCTGCTGGAAACACGTGAATGATGAGCTGACTGCAGTGTGTTTGGGCATCAGCTGGTACAGAAGGCTGGTGCACAGCAGGCTGCCCCTGCACCGGCCGTGCAAAGCAGCAAGGTGCAGCTTACAAGCTGCCTTGCCCTGTCTTGAAGTGATGTGTCAAACAGAGGAAGCAAATTATGTAGCAACCCACCCTTCCTAACAGAGAGGATTAATTGATAAAAAAAAAACTTAAACACTCTTTGAAGCTGAGAATGACAGTGAGAATAATTACCCTTAGACTACATTATTCATACATAGATAACTGGAATCATCCTACTCACTTTGGTGTTAGTTGTCTGTTGGGTCTCCTTCACAGCCTGGAGGGAAACAAAAGAAAGACAAGTCTGACAACACCAGCGCTCAGTTACACAGCTCACGAATTGTCTGTCACAATATCTCATATTTTTAGTGAATGTTTGTGGAAGTCCTGGCTCCTGCAACCATGGAAACTGATCCCTGACAGAGGCAAGGCTGCCCGCAGGAACTGCCTGTGCCTGTCCCACCTACAGCAACTCCCCAGCCTGGTGCTAAATCATTTCATGCTAATCCTGCTGTGCTTGCAGTCCTCAACTTGGTTTTTTTTTTTTTTTTTTTTGGAAATAAATGTATGTTTACATACACATTCCTAATCTCTTCAGGTAGGACATAATACAGGGGTTTAAGACATTAGATTTTCATAGCTGGCTCTGTCTGTGCCACTTTCCATGCACACATGGAAACTGGAACCAGGTCTGTGTGCTGGTCACTGGCACATGAGCATCAGCCTTCCAGCAGTAGGCTTTGCCCTCTGGGATACAGAACAGAAGGTTTCTGTATGGAAGAGGGTATAGAAAGCCACAATCTCAGGTAATTGTCAGCCCAGCAGCCAGGTTTTGCAGCCTGCTGCACTGCCTGCAGACCTCTTGAGAGAGCTGGTGAGAGTTGTTTTGCAGGAGCCAACAACTTGTTTTTGTAAAGTAAGAGCCAGAACAAACGATAAAAAGTAATGTCAATGCCATGAGCTGATGTCAGTGCTAACACTGAAAGTGATTAACTCTTCTTCTCAGTTAGAATTCTGTAAGTCAGATGCTACACAACTGGCATGCAACACAGATATGCATGGAAGGGAACAAAGGTACAGACAGCTGTGAAACACCATTCAAACTCAGTCTGAAGCTGAGTGGTCAAATCCCAGTGCATCAGGTTTGTTACAGATTTGTGTTAGGATGCTCGTGCATTGCTTTGAAATTAGTACAGATTTATGTAAACACAGGACACTGAGAAACAAGGTTTTTCTTAACCCAGTAGTCACTCTTTTCTTAACTAAGAGATACGTGCAGTTTTGTAAGACTGCAGAAACAGAACCTCCATAGGAAGCAGTGAAGTGCCTGGAATTAAACATGAATATCTACACTCTTGAAGTGACCATTTCAAATAAACCAATTTGTTGCCTGTTCATCTGGTTAGCACACATGGCATTTCAAGGATGCAGAACCTTAAAGCTAAAGGTGATAATTTCAGGGCTTTCCTGTCACATCAGTGTTCTGATTTGAATTTCTACTTTCGATCAGCCTTGCAAGTAAACGCAGCACCATTTCAGTTCATCTTGTTTATTCTTAATACATTATGAATAATAGCCTGCTTTTTTTTTTTTTTCTGTATTTTTGTGCATGGAAATAAAATTATGTAAATAAAACAGTGAAGTCACATGAGACAAGTTTTTTTAATCTTAAAATAATAGAGGGACTGTTTTTCCTCAAGATAATGGCTCTCATTCCAGACCCAGATATTAAAAAAAAAAAAAAAAAAAAAAAATCATATCAAAGCCTAAAGCAAAAAGGAGCCATTTCTCCTAACAACTCATCTCAAGACTGAGATACTTTAAGAGGTTTAGTGCCTTAAAAAAGAAAACTGTTTACGGATCCTTTTTTTTTTTTTAAACCTAGAAGAAGCCCTAATTAACAATGGAGAAATAATTCATATTTTAAGTGTATTAAATAAAAATTAATCAGTGTCATGTAAACAATAACATCTTAATTGTTTAAGCAGTTGGCAAGAACTGTAGTCTTAATGCATTGGCAAGATTCCTTCAATGACAAGTGGATGATGGTTTTAATCTCAACAACGGGAAGACAGTGGAAAGAACTTAATTGTTTCCACAATATTAAAGAACTCCCTTGCCTTGTGCTCAGATATAACCCTCGAATACAGAGCCCCAGATGCCCTGTGGGCGTTTTGAATGAGCATTAAGTATTAATTACTTTCCTCCCCCAGCCCAAGGGTCTCTGCTTCTGCATTCTTTGGGCTAATCAGCTACAGCTCCCCGCTGCCCTGCTGCACAGCAGCAAGGCACATTAACCTCCTCTGAAAAAAGCAGAAATGCCTTTCACTGAGGATGGTGAAAAGTTTCAGTTATTTTAAAACTGGAAACCACCATTTGCATGAGAAGTGTGCTTCTCAGACTACTTTAAGTTACTTTAAGTTACCCTTGGAATTTAAGTTTTTCCCATCCAAACTAAGTTTTATTAATAATTAGTTATCAAATTTTATGTTTTGAAAAGTAACATTTTAAAAGGACATTTCTCATTTCTTCTACCCTATGTTGGACATCCCAGTTCATCAGGTCACAATTTTAGCCACTGATCTGTGCATGTCAATATCAACCTTAAACACTAGTAGGATTGAGCTCTCAAATCCACCCTGCAACCCAGACACAGACATGTCTGCATGCTCCATTGCTTGTCGGTACATTTTATTTTCTCTTTAAGAGGCCAGTGACATTAGCAAGCATTAGTAAGCATGACCTGGGCAGCCCACGGCACAGCAGCTTCCAGGGATGGTTTCAGAATCCTGGCTCCACACAGATGGTCTAACACGTGCAGCACTGCACACTGAGATTGTTTCAGCAACGTGTGGCACAGAAAAGCTCACTGTTGGTTTCCAGAGCACTGCAAAGCGCAGCTGGTCAGACCCAGTTCAGTTAGAAATTTAAGGATTTCATCCTGGGGCAGGAACCATCTGTTACTGCTCAGGGTTCTGCTCATCCCCGGGTTTCATACAGACCTTATGCCTAAAGAGTTTGCTAAACGTGCTGTGTCCTAGCTTGGGACTCTCTGCCTTCTTTTTCTTGGCTCCTTTGGTTGGGGATTCTGCAGTCTTCGGAGCAGGCTGCCCACCACGGCCTTGTTCTGCTTTCGACCCCTTTTGTGCAACATCATTTAAGATCAGCACTTGTTAAAGAACTTGCACAGTTTGTTTCATGAAAAAAAGATTCAAACATTCATATACTTTAAAGCAAACATTTCCTTTCTACTCTGGACAAATTCTACCCCCCAAACCCCCAAGTCATTTCTCAGTTCAACAAAACTTTCACAAGTAATGAATGAAATACAAAAGATACAGAAATCCACTTGATTCCAAATAGAATCAGTTCACTCAAGTATTGAAGGTAGACTTGTGCATCATCCTAAATTCTTAAGCAGCCAATGGAATTTGGGGTTGTAAGTTTAAGCAGGGTAAATATATAAATATTTGAGACTATACTAAACAGTTTTCTACAGACTTAATGTTGTGCATAATGAAGTATTTCTGGAATGTGCAATATCAATATTCATGAGATACCACATGAAATATTACAAGTTCACACTATATACATATATATACAATATCAGAGAGATATAAGAATATCAGAAATGATATAATGATATTACAAGTGTTGAATCAAAAAGCATTGGTTTTCTTGCACTCCCTTCTAAATGTCTTCAAAGGGCACTTCTTTTTTTTGCAAGTCACTGCCCACGGAAGTTGGAAACAGGATCTCTAAAGATGTGAGCACCTCACTGCAAAATCCATTACAAAGAGCTACAAATCCAAGAAAAACACTGATATTTGTATTTTTATTTCCCTCCCCATTACTTTCATGTATTTTGACAAGAAAAAAAAAAAGGGGGAAAACCGAAAAGCATTGCTTAAATGAGCTGCAACATACAAACAAGTCAGCACAAGTGTGAGCTGTGCTGGCAGCCTGGAGCACACGCCCACAGTGTGTGACTAACCACAAACAGGGTGGCATTCTTCCCACTGCAGGATTTCAGCATCAAGTCTTGAAGCACTGAGATGCATTTGTTATTACTTTACTAGAAAGGAACACGTAATATTTTAAGCTGATACTTGCTGGTATCCTGGATATCATTCTTGTCTCCCATAACACGTTCCTCATACAATTTGTTTCCTGATTTAATATTAAACAGTCCAATATTTAATTTAAAAAATATTTTCATCACATTTCAGTTAGAAATAAGCACTCACTCTCCTGGGAGCTTTGAAACAAACTGACCAAAAGTTTTAGGAGCTACAGAAACAAGTGACTGAACTCCAAAGAAATCAATCAGTCTGTAGAATCCACACCATAAAGCATCAAGCACTGCGGCTGACAGCAACTAACAGGACAGGAGAAAAGATCCAAAACACACAGTGCAACTCTTGTGAGCATGTTGAGTCGAAATCTTGGTTTCAGGATAGTTTCATTCAGTGCAATTACAGGCTTCTCCCATGTGTGTCCTGTCAGTACCTACTGGGGAAGACTTGAGATGTTCTGGAGCCAAATGAATGCCTTTTGGTTAGTACAAACTTACAAAGGATCAATTCACCCCTATGACTCAGTTGAGCACTGTTTACTCTGGAGGCTAAACTCTATGTTTGCACGGATGGAGTGACAGCCATGAAGGGTGTGCCCGTGCTGCTGAAAGCACACATCTTTAGGCAGCCAATTAAAGCCAGGGGCATCCCTGATAAAAGCATATTGCTACATAGCCAGTATGGAGCATGAAGCCAAACTTGGTGGTGGTATGATTTCTCCAAGTTATCAGGAAAAAAAAATAAATAATAATAATCAGAAGAAAACCTGTCTTTTCAGCAGTGAGAAAACATTATCGAGTCACTTAGGATGTACCAACCCATGGGTGATAAAACCCAAGTCCTTCCTGCAAAGCAGATGCATAAGCAACAACACAATTGGGACTCAAATGCAGTGGCCTCAGTGCCAGCCAAGCAATGCAAAACAACAACAAAAACCAAGCAAACCAACCAAAGCCCTCTGGAGCTTGGGAAAGGCTCAGCCACACTTGGAAATGCATCTAAGACAAAGTGTTTTCAGAGGTGAAAGTGACCATTATTTCATTATGCACATCAACTGCCACAGAAAATGTAACAATTTGATAGCTGACATTACCCATTTTAATACATTTTTCTTGGATATAGTGAAAATGTCATTCTTCAGATCAGACATACACTAGTGACGATACAGAAATTCTTTGTGAAAAGCAACTCACATTCACCACAGTATATAAAACCTTTGCATATCCTGCTAGTCATCTGAATTTGTTTACCCTCATAGGTGTGATAGCAAACCAAACCCCAACTGCATATTTGTTTCTATATTATAGCACACCTTCACCAGTGACCTGTTGCAGGAGCACATGATAATGTATGGAAACCACACTGAGCAGCTGGAGCTCTCAAAAGCTCTTGAAAGAGCCACTGAAAGAGTCTCACACTGAAGGGGCAAGTTTGCACCGCCTTTTCTGAATCTCTTAGAAAGCATCAACTTTGATTAACAGCTCCCAGAACTGAGCTGAAAAAATGTTCTGGAAAAAAAAACAACTTCATTGTAGTACAATTCAATAGAAACAGAATTGGACAAAAAGGTCAAAAATGGGATAGAAAAAGATGCTGATGCCAGAAGTAATTTGTTACCTGATAGGTGAGTGGAAATAACATTTCTAGGGATTTATTCTTGGTGTTAGATTTTTTCATAGGCATAGCAAGGAAAAAAAAGAAGTTGTTCTAGTCAAAACAATGTAAGCACATTTAATCTGGGTGTTCCCAGCCCTTGGGACAGCCTGTGATGTGCCTGTAGGCTTCTGGAACACTAAGAGAGGAGAAGGCAGCTTAATGCAGATTGTCTCACAATTCAGCTTCTGTTGAAACTGTTATAAGCTGTGGCATGAATTTAACAATGGGCAAGAAGGGGGAAGGAGAAATCTTTCAACACCTACATTTTTTTTCCATTCTAAAACATTATATTTTCAACTCTAAGTTTTTTACAGCCCTCGCAGTTTTCACAAACTTGGTAAGCACATTGACTCCATTTGAGATTTTCATCATGTAATAAAGAAAGGCCATAATAGTGAAGTCTTTCTGAATTCGCACATAAAGGACCCTCACTGCTCACATGCTGGAAACAAGTCTCCTCCTGCCAGTGGAATCCAAGAAAAAAAAAAATGGTTTATTAAGGGAAACAAGAGGCCATGTCTGCCCACTGCAAGAGGAGCAGTTTGGGGGTAGCATTGTACATCTGTTTCTAAACAATATGGAGTTGATCTCCCAGCTGGAACATTAAAAGCATTCGCAGGCAGCCTGCAGTACTGCATTAGAACAGCCTTTAGAACAGAGTTAGGTGCACCCCACTGAGGTCTGAGTCTGGGAAGCAAACAGATCCTCATTGCTGCACCTAGGTAGAAGAATCCTCAGTGGCTTTGGGAAGTACAGCTCTCTCTCTCTCTGCAAGTCCCAGTGCTGCCCATAGCAGCTCCCTCAGCTTCCTAAGGCCTGTGCTGTGAGGAACAGCATGTGAAGAGCCATGTGCTTTACCCAGCTCCATGAGAAACAGGGGCTTCTGTGGGCTCAGGAAGATTCCATTGCAAGGACAAGTCACTAACAAACAAAAACGTTGTCAGGATACAAGTCTTACAGAAGACACTACTGATCTTGACTGCAGTGTATGAGATAGAGTTACTCTTTATTCATGCTCATCTTTCTTTCCAACTTATTCAGATGGAATAACATTTTAAATTACTGCAAATGATAATATCAGCATGGGAGGAAGCAAACACAATGAAGAAATACTTGCATTAAAGCCCATACATTTATCAGTGAAAGAATGAGGATCTGCCTACCTTGTCTTCAGGTTCACTTCTGGCTTCAGCTTTGCTTGGGGAGACCTTAAATACATTCGAGGAAAAAAAAAAAAAGTTGTATCTAAATCTTCCAAAAGCTTTGAAGGATCATCTGTTTGGTTCTAGTAAGTCGATTTCTTTTTCCTGAATACAAAGGTGAAAGGCACAGACTTTTTTCCCCACATAAGGGAAAACTTCTAAAACAAAGGTCTGAAGGGTAACCTAAAGGCAGTAGCACAGATGAAAGATACATAGAGCAAAAATTATATTGGTTGTATAAAATTCAGTAACACCATAAAAGTGAAAACTACTAGAAAATTTAAAAATCAGTGCTTCAATACAAGATATTTAAGGCAGCCAAATGCCTCCAGGTCCGCAGGTGTCCGTGCAGCAGGGAATGGTCTCAGAGTAGGTCAGCATCATTAACTCACAACTGCACTGTGCCTGCAACTCTCTGTACCTCTCACACCATTCTCTAAGGCATCTGTTTGGCTTCGTTATTCCTCAGTGCACATGACAGTGAGTACATTGCATTAAGCTGATCATGGCCACGTGGGATTTTGTATAAGAAATCAATTTGAACTCCCAGATGAAGAAGAAGAGCAGTGCTTACCAGTGTTTTAAGGAAACTCATGACGGAGTTGTTGTCCACTGCAATAGCTGCCTGGGAGTTGTCTTGCTTTACCTCTGCCTTTTCAGGCTGCCCAGCAGGGAGACCGCTGACACCTGCTGAGTCCTGCTGCAGGTCCCTCTGGTTGCAGTCATCTATCTCCTAAAAAAACGGGGACAGAGTTCCCTCAGTCTCAGCCTGCTTACTTTGCAGAGGAATGCGAAAGTAACATTTGTGACTTGCATTATGTTCCTCAGAGTCACAACCTTAATTCCAACCATATTTCTCCAGCCTACGTCTTCTGAACAATCGAGCATTTATACAGCTCTTTCCCCTCTTTTCTAATATATTCAGTGTTTGTTGTTGATTGGAGGAGCATTGTTCCAAGCTACCAAGTATAACAGAAGTAAAGTTGCACACAGCATCCCAAACAAAACTGCTTTTCTCTTTCCAAGGCCGAACTTGTGAATAGAAACAAATACTGAGATTTCAGCCTTTGATGGCTCAGTGTCTGATTGTACCATACAAAGATTTCTTCCAACACCCTGTTATACTGCAACTCCAGAAATAAATTATCTTGCAAATACAAACGTGGTATAGATTAAAAAGAAAAAAGCAACAACTCGAAGTAATGCTTTTGAGCCGGGTTGAGCCGTCTCCTCTTTTTCTGGAATTACATTTACCAGATCCCAAAAATAGTATTCCAGTGCTTAAGCACTCACAAGTGTGTAATATTCTTGAAAACCACCTTGTTCCTATTCAGACACTGAGACAAATGTCTTTTAGATCAGTTTTGGAGAGCCTAGAGCCCCTTTACACCAAACTGTCATGCCATTCTGCACTTTTGCTTTCAACCTGCACAGATAATGGCAACACAAACCTTTCACAGGAGAGATCATCTTAAGACAAGTCCTGATGTCCTATTCAACATCTCTTTAAAGACCAACATTAATAGCATCTAGTTATTAATATCCAAGTCTTACGAATAATATTCTTTCCTTTTGTTCATCTGTACGCCATAAATGTGAGAGTGGATCAGTCACTGTTAGAGAAGTAATTGTGCTCAGCATGGTGGTGACCTGGACTTCACTAAATGGAGCATCCCAGCCATGCTGTATTTCTCCAGAAGCTGTCATCCCCAAAGAGACAGCAGTACACATCTTGTCAGTAGGAGGCACAAGTAGAGGAGGAGTTGTTAGAGCACCAGATACCCAGATGAATCCAGAAATGAAATTAAGACAAGAAACAGAAGAGCCTGACCAGGTGTCTCCAGTGCACAGCATCTTTGAAATACTGTCTCTCAAGGACTGGCTATAGTTTTAATTAACACCAACATTTAATTTTTTTTTATTTTCCTAAACTTCCAAATATAAATATTCATTTGATTTTGACCAGAAAAAAATGTTGAAGAATATTAAATTGTGCTCATGAACCTTTTTCCTACAACCAAGGGATTTAAAAGCAGTATTTTTATAGGACTTTTAAAGAGTCTACTTTTTTGTACATCTTTTAGAAGAGGAGAATAAGCATCTATAATTGAGTGAAGACTTCAGGAGGTTAACCTGGCAATAGAAAAAATGAACTCAGAGTGACCAATCTTGATGCAGCTTTTAAGGAGCTAAACAGACAGCTTTACATACAAGAACAGAATTCTGTAATTCTCCACCCACTATGTTCCAAATTTACCCATGAAGAAACACAGCACAGTAGCTCAGAAGTTTAACAGGCTATTTAGGAGTTACTTTCAAGGTCCTAACACAGCACTTTGTCCAGCTGCCAGTTAGAGGCCCAAGTGGTTCCAAGAACAATATGTCCCATGCAGAATGCATGCAGACATGCCAGCTCTGGCAGCCCTTCCTCCAGGGATGCCATCTAAAGAGTGCTGGTTTTATGAAAAATGCTGGCTCTATTTCAGATATGTAAGGGGCAACAAAAGCATGAGGCAAGAGACCCACGTTCTCAGAGTAGGTCACCATTTAGGCGGAACATGCATCACTAAACAAGATTTCATTAACAAAGTGTTTGATGCTATTAAAAAAAAAAACATTTTTACACATGCTCAGATCTGAGCTCTCCCTGCTTAGGCTGTGCACATCATTTAGGAAGAAGAAAGCTGCTAAACATCAAGGGAAATAGCTATTATGAGCAGAAACTTCTATCTGAACCTATTGCACAAGTGACAGTCACGACCACTGGCAGTACTAGCAGTGTCTCCATGCTAATTCTAAACTGCCCAGCAAATGTAAAAGCTATTGCAGATCATGAAGAGCTGGAGGCACAGTGCTTCAATCCAGAAATTCCTGCATTCTGGCATGCAGAGCACAGAGATGCCACCAAGCAACCCACGGCACACAGAGCTCCCAGGCCAGGAGTCCCAAGCCAGACCTGCCACTAGATACTGTGATATAACTCAGTCAAAGCTGGCCTTGCATAGATGCAGTGATCCTTCTTGCCTTCATGGAAACACTGCTGTAGGAAGGAGTACAGAGTCAGGTTCAGCATATAAATCAAAGAGAGATAGCATAGAGTCCTACAATAAGGCATTTTAAGAGCCATTGTCCAATGACCACAGAAGGCTCTGCAGCAGCTCACTGTGTAAGGCATTGTGCAGGGCCCTAAAGGCAAATACTAATGAAAGAAAACTCTCAGAGTAACAGAAGAAAGTCACCATTAGAAGTTAACAGATCCTGTGCAAACGTTCAATTCATTTCTTGGGGGATCCAAGCTTGGGGGTAATAAACACCTTAAGTACTTACACTGTCATTTCAGTTCAGTCATTAGGAAAACATATCAAAAGAACTGCCAGCACTTTTGTTTGTATGAATCACGGCTCAGTGAAACATTACAGGCATATAATTTATCTTTTCTTTGGCTTACATAGTAAATGCTTCATGAATTCATGAATTCTGTCCTTGTTTTAATTATGCTGTCTTCTGAATGTAGTTTTGTAGACCACAAAAATAAAGAGTGTTTCACCAAACACAGAATGTTTGTGCAGCTCTTAAGCTACAACTGTGGAATCTCTCTTACTTACCAGCAATGCTGCTTGTTATGTGCTGGCACTCAACTCAGGGAAAGTCGTCTTTTTCTTTTACAAATACTACAAGCCATCATCCAACAAGAAATTAAAGAAACCGTGAGCAGCAATGTCTGGATTTTTACTATGGTTATTGGGTAACAGTTCAGAGTTAAGAAAGTAACAGTAATTAATTTAGATTTGGCCATTTCTCCATCCTACATGAGAATGAGCAACTTTAGAAGAAACAAAGCAACTGAACTGCAAGGCAGAGCCTCAGCTTTTGTTTTAGGAATGCAGTTGAAGTCTGGCAAATACCAGGAGTGTTCAGCTGCTACTTTTCTCCCAGGAAATGCCCTTGTCAACTGTTTCCCTGTCCCCAGCACATACTCCTTCCTTTGTATATTTGAGGATTGAAAGACAAGAATTATCATCAGAAAATTCAAGGATAAGGTTAAAAATGTCACTCTCCCTTATGATACAGTCCTCCAGATGAGCACTAGTTCTAATTCATCTGAACTAGCAAAAAAGCTTTAGAATTTCTTGTCCTGTTCCCATCCCTTGATGGATGCTCATCAGAAATGCCTGATTGGTCTTTCCCATTCACCAGCAAGTCTGTAACTCAGACTCCCAATTAAAGTCACTTCAGCTTATTTAATTAGAAAACATTTCATGCCATGGTCCTTCCACAGAACGAACTGTGACCTTTTGCATTCTGTTTACAGTCTCAGCAAAACAGGAAGTGATTTGTCATTATAAAACAGACGTTTGCTTGTAAAATATAACTATTCCAGCAAACAGCAAATTTTATGCTGTGTGTTTTAGTCAATATCTGCAGGAGTTTACAACAACAAAAAACTTTGTTGTAATAGCTACAGATAGAAGCAACACATCAGAGAGATTCATTCTGATCCACGTCTGTCTCCACAGTGAATGACTGGATGTGCTGCTAAAGTGTGAGACTGCAGATGCCTTACAGTAACATGTAGAGATGAGATACTGGTGGTGGACACTTCCAAAACACAACGATTAAAAGCGTCACCTAAGTCTTACGAACTAATCTTTAAAGATATTTCAATTTTTACATTTATACAAGTAATGAGATCGTCTCTATTTTATGTTTCCTCAAACGTGAAGTAGAAAAATAGAAGTTAAGAGGTGTTTGGGAATAACGTGTACTGTCAGTTCTAGCTGTGAGCATCCTCTGAGCCATGTTCAACATTATTTTAAGCAGTTTCAGTGCAGCAGTGTTATTTGAAAACCCAAAGTAATCAGATAAAAACCATCACCTTGAAAGTAACATTTAGAGATTCCATTGAGGGGAGGACATGCAGCCAGTGCTGCCCTCCTGTTCCCAGCCCTGCAAGGACTTGCACTAGATCCTAAGTAGTACAGACTGGCACCATTCCAGTGAAACTATTAAGAGCTATGCCACTTACACTCAATCCAAAGACTGAATGTTTTCAACAGTTAGCTGCTGAAAAAAAACAATCCTACAGTGTTTTTTACTGATTTCAGACTTACCAGGATGTGTAAAAATCTCATCATCCTGTCCTTGAAAAATAGACTTTATTTCAGATATGCATTGGGGCTGAAGTGAAGCTTTCCTGTAGGCAGTGAACCATACCAGCGATAAGCCTGAGAACTGAGATGTTACACTCATTCTGGTAACAAAGGACAGTAACAAATGGACGACTTCTCACTATTTGTCTTCTATTGCTATCTGTCCTTTGGTTTCAGACAAAAGGATAGCATTTGGGTTACGAAACGGATAATGCTAGAAGTAACAACACATTTCCTTGATGCGCACACTAAACCCAGATCTGTTCTCAGCTCCTCTGCCTGGCAAGCTCTCCATGACAAGCTGTCTTATATTGCGTTCTCCCCTCCTGCAAAATCAGTCCTAAGGACTGGATTTTTTTTACTAGAATTTGTGATGACTAATAGTACAAAAGCTTTTACTACATCTTCCTTAACGGAGCTTGCGTGGGACGCAATAAGCAGACGCTGCTCGAGAGAAGCAGCCATTCCACAAGAATTTCTTTAACTATCTGGTGTCAAACTCCAGAAGCACAAGTAACAACTTTACCTTCAGGTATTTTGGCCTTCATTTGTAGATGGCCACTCTTTGCCATTCAGACTACTGAGCGCTAATACTGTTACCTTGCTTGTGCACAGATCAGAGCTGCTGCTGCCCTGCCATGGGTTCCCCTCCCAGGGATTACCTCCAGTAATTTTAAGACTGCCAACTCACTCACTGACCCATCACTGCAACAGGCTGCCCTGCGCTGTTATTTCTAGTTGTCTTTAACTGTGGCACGGGCTTTCCATGCACTTGATTTTGCAGGAGGGCAGAATGCAATATAAGATTGCTTGTCATGGAGAGCTTGCCAGGCAGAGGAGCTGAGAACAGATCTGGGTTTAGTGTGCGCATCAAGTCCCAGCACTTACCTTCTCAGTCGGGATGCTGTTGGAAGCACTCTGCGGTCCAGCTGCCTCTTGTGCAGTGCTGCGCCCGTCAGGAGCACCCAAAGGCTGCCCACCCTCCTGGGCACCCGGCTGCGCTTGGCTCTTCTCCTTCCCCTTCTCCAGTTTGAAGATCTTGCCAAAAAAGTTGACTTGTTTCGGTTTCAGCACGGCCGCATCCTCTCCCTCAGGTGTCCCTGGCACTGCGGGGCTGCTGAGTTGAGGTGCGGCTGCTGGCAGGGCCTGCTCTGGCTCTTTATGGGTGCTGGGCTGAGGCGCAGCTGCCGCAGGGGAGGCAGCGCTGTCACTCGGTGCTTTGTTCACGCCGTGCGCCTCCGAGCTGACATCAAGCTTCGCCAATCCAACCGATGAATCCGATGCTGGGTCTTCAGTACGCCCTGGTACAGACCATGAAAACGCAAAGACAGAGCGGTGCTTTGCAGATGGCAGAGCCCTGCTGGCAGCGCTCCCAGCAGCCTCCCTGCCCACCACGGCAGCACTCTGCTCCTTTGTCTTTGGGGAAGAAGCAGCTGCATTATCCCGTGCAACGCTCTCCTTCACAGCCACTGCAAAGAAGTACGAAACAGTAATTATCCCACACAGCAAAGAGGTTGTAAGGGTTGCACAATTAAGCACAGTGACCAACCTCCTTAATAAAGTAGTTTAAGATTGGAGCCCCAGTAAGGACCACACAGCACAGCTTGTTTAAAGCCCCTGCTGTTTTCTTGCACTGAGCACATACTGCAGCTTATCTGTAGGGCCAGCTTGTCTGATTTTCCATCCTGTTGTCCCACACTGGTGTTGGTGCAAATTCTATGCTCTGCATAGCCCCTGCTCAGCTGCCAGTGCTGGGTTGTAGCTGAGCTTTTGGGGCACTCACCCTAGCAGGCATGTTACAAGAAACAAATCAGCCCCAACGCCTTCAGCATTCTAATTAAGTGGTCTGGATGAATTCACTTCATCTGAATATAGGCTACTTCCCAATTAAACTTAAAGTGTTATGCAAAAGTATTGATAAAACTTGAGACAAAGTTCCATATTATTATATTACACTTTCCTCTATTGGAGCTGGGCAGAAATAAAGATCAGAAACAGAGGATTGATTTTGTTTCCTGCCTTACCAAATTCCCAAAGGCCTGTGCACTCACAGCCTATTTCACTCAGTTTTCCAAACCTGTTGTCTCCCTGTCTACACTCCACAGAGCCATTTCTCCTTAGAATCTTCTATTTTTTGTAGACTAGTTTAAACTTAATTTGAGCAATCATAAATCACATCTGAGCTGGACATTGTATGTTTACACGTTGTATTATGCTTTTGTCTCTTTTCATCCTGAGGATAAGACTATCACATTTCTTTCCCCTGTCAGAAATTCTCACAAAATTCTCCCTTGGGTACATATAACCATTACACTTCAGATTAAGAAAAAATTTTCATCTTAGAGGCATATTTCATGATTGATATTACATTGATGCTTCATTAATATACATGAGGTAAAAATCCCAAGTACTTTATAAGCAACGATTAAGGATCTTGTGTTGTACAAGACAAAAGCAACAAGAGAAAATGCCTCTTATGTCTGTTTTGTGGATAGAAGACTGAATCAGATGCTTATGTAGTGTGAAACCCCAGAAAACAAGAAGTCTTGTAAGAAGATAAGCCAGCCTCATGTCTTCAGCTTCTCTCCTTCACTTTGACTGGGATCAATACCAATTTTTACTGTCAATCACTGACACGGACTTCAAGTGCAAATTTAGCTCTACTTAATTATAGCTGGGCAAAATTGTCAGTCTCAACCTAACTTGCTAAAACTCAGTTTAAAAATCGCTGTTTTCAGAGTAAAGTTGAAATTATGTGTAGTAATTATTATAATCTTTAGGCAATATTGCATTGCACTGTAACAGAAATGAAACTCCAGTTGCCAATAAAGCTTGCCTAAAACGCCTGTCTCCCACAGTATATATTTCCAATGCTGTTTCAATTTAAAAATGCCTTTTCAAGATAAGGAAAAATGAACATTTTTAGATTGCAAAACCCCAACCTACTGGTTAGCTTTTCACACTAGAGCTACACCAGCTTTCCAACAGAGATGGGCCAGTGTGCTGGCATGTCATCATTTACACATTGAGCGAATTTACTGACATGCTCTCCAGCTGCAAAGGCAACAGCTGTCAAAGCACAGACTGCCACTGCAAGAATGGCAGCCAAGGCCAGCATCTCAGCAGTCACCAGGAGGCCATGGAATCTGCTTCCAACATTTTACATCTGACATTTGAAGGAGGGAAGATTTAGGTTGGATGTTAGGGGGAAGTTCTTTACTAGGAGAGTGGTTAGGCCCTGGAACGGGCTGCCCAGGGAGGTTGTGGATGCCCCGTCCTTGGATGTGTTTAAGGCCAGGTTGGACGGGGTCCTGGGCAACTGATCTGAATGTGTATGTTTGGTGGCCCTGCTAGGCAGGGGGGTTGGAACTACATGATCCTTGGGGTCCCTTCCAACCTGGGTGATTCTGTGTGATTTGTGTGACATTTGCTTTCTTATTTTTTTGTGCGTGTGCAAAACATGCAGAGAGGCCCGGAGTTCCTCCATACAACATATTCTGCCCAGTAAATAGATGTTTGTTTCTTTGTGCCCTTTAATGAGAAAGTTTCTTGCCCTGAATTGTTACTATTCAAGCAAGAAAATTACTCACGCTGGCAAGATTCCTTTGCCAGTAATATTCTTCTACAATGTTCCACCAAAATCAATTTCAACATACTGACATGCAAAGAAAGGGTGCAAATAATTCAGCTCCCATATCTGCTGAGGCATCAGCTACAGTTTCCCAAACCTCCTGTAGTGCTATATGAGACAAGGAACTGAAGATATAACTACTAATTATAGCTGGAAACTTGGGAAGAAAGCAAAAAGCAAACCCACCTCCAGCTGAAGTAGAAAAAAATATGCACTGGAAAATAATTGAAATAAATGCCAAACTTCTGTTTCATGTAATAGATAAAAAACAAAGCACAGTTTTTATTATAAAAATAGAATATAAGATCACCTTCAACAAAAGTAACTCACGAACCTATCAAGCTACTTTTATCTCTAATTGTATTTGCAGGAATGAAAGACCTGGAAAGCATCGCTGGCATGTGCTCTGCAGCACATCTCTTGTGTCAAAACAGTCCCAAGCACTTCAGAGAAAGTCTGCTCAGACACCAGGCAAAGCAGATCTTCCCACCAGAGAGAGGGTATCAACGTGGTGGGTGAACAGAAGGATTCGATGCATGCCATGTTCACAGCAAACTGCAAAGGAGGAAGTTTTTGAAATCGTATTGTTTGGGTGGAAATGTTGCCACTTTGACAACAACATTTTCCAACCTCTTGACACATTTCATTTCAGCCTTTTTTTGCTCCCACAAAGGTTTTCATTCTTAGCCAAAGTCTCTGTTACTGCCTGGAAACGTTCAGCAATGTCTAAAAGCATTTCTGTGCAGCACCTCCAGACTGCTTTCCTCACTATAACCCAATTTTCTCTGGATCTTGGTTTGCTCTTTACGTCCCTAGCAGCAGCTTAAGCCACATTCTGGGTGAACATCTATTTTTAATACTCAGGTTGTACAGTTACATCCTCCAGATTCCTTCTTAAAACACAATCCTTCTCCTTAACCTTTGTTTGCTAGTCTTCTTTCAGCAGCTACATTTACCCTCATAGCTAATACTGTCAGGGAATGTCTTCAGCAAGACCTGTGACGTCTCATGTTTGCAATTTCTTGCTTCCTGCCCTTTATCCTGCTGAGTCTTCTACAGTGCACCTCATTTACAGCTATTGAATGAGGAACAACCTGAATCGCCAAGATCCTCAGCACAGACACATCCTGCTGTTGGCTGCTAGCGTGTGGTGAACATGCCATGAAACAAGTGCTAGGAGAAAATGGTTCTGTTTTTATTTTGGGGGGTGAGACGGGTGAGAACTCATCTGACCAGGGCATTAAAAAAATACGATCTTACTATCCCTGGCTATTTGAATAAAAACCAGTTACAAAGAGATACTCTGTTTAGCAATGTTACTATAGAACTGCAGCATTATTCTCTTCCTTGGAGGTCAGACAACCACAGAGACAATAGGCATATGTACTCTGCGTGGTTCAAAACCCAGGGATATACTGCTGCTAGCTCTGTTCCCTTCCCCTTGTTGTTAACGGAGCACTTTTATCACTTGAGGTTCAGAAAGGCCAGCAGCAGACATTAGAAGTCATTATCCTTTTGCCACAAAGAAAGATGGCAAGAAGATGTAAAGGAGCCACTGTACTTAAATGGCTTTAGAAGGAGGAAAAGGTGGATGATAGCACTGTGCAATGCCTGCAGCCCAGAGAATCAGGAGAAGCAGGAAAGGCAAGCAGTGGAAAGAATCCCTAAGCCCACACATCTGTCAGCCTGTTTGAGCACAAGCAGTGAAGTCCCCAACCTGCTCACCCAGATGTGAAGCAGATGGTGATGGGGCTCTCCAAAACAGCATCACTTCCCCTAGTCATATTAAGTTAACTTCCACAACTCCATTTTTTCATTATATTAGCAGATATAGATTTCATACACTCATTTATCAACTCTATCATTTAATGCACAGCACATGGTCATATCTGGCAATCTAACAAGATGAAGACCACAGACATATCTGTTATCACAGCCTACTTGCTTCACTTGCCTTTTGCTGCATGAAATAAATAACTGCACTATTTTTTGCCCTTCCCCCCCCCCCCCCCATATCAACCAGATTTTCTTGATTAAATTATGAAATCTGGCATGATTTCAGTGGTATCTAAGCAGTAAATGATTCAACTATTCCTTAAACATTAATAAAATTACAGAGTAATATCAACATAGCCTAGTCCAATTCTGCAGCTTGCTACTTAAACTTGTTTAGTAATTACATTAATTAAGGAAACCATTTAAATAAAATAATAACATATGCTTAATTTTACATGTTAAAATTAAAACATGCACTTACTTCTTAAGTCTTTACCTGGCTTTTATTTACTGCCCAGATCTCCTCTGGTTTACACTAGCAGGAGCACACAATGACAGGCTTGTAGTTTTTAGTGGGCAGCCATTTCAACTGACTTCTTTTAGCTAGGTGGCATTAGGAAATTTAGCAGGGAACAGGGCATTCTGATGGTAATCAGTACCATCTGCTTATTCCCATACCAGACTTGATTATTTTTGTCTACATTTAGATTTTTTCAACTGGATGTAACAGGATGTAACAGGCTGAGAAGTTTTTCTTAAGAACGAATAATAGAATAATATTTTCTTTCCTTACTGAGATTGGAGAGAATTGTTGGCTTTCATTACATTCTGAGACTAGAAGGAAATCTAACGCAAGGAAAATAGTGGTAAAATTAACTTAGCTGGATCTGCAGAGACATGAACTGAAGCAACGCTGCAACAGTGAGTGCTGCTTAATACGGCTCCAGAGCCAATGAGAGGTAGTAGGAGAAATTAATGAGGTGCTGAAGTGTAAGGGGGGAGAGAAAGAGGGAGACATATCTGAGGCTGAGAGCAATTGCCCACCAATATGTGGAGACAATGTTTCAAAATTGCTCACAGCCCAATTTTTAGCACTTAGGCCATGTACTTCACAGCTGATATTCGGAAAGGATGTGAACAAGGAGAGCAGGGCTGAGCTGTTGACAGGCATCTTTTCTTGGAGCCCAGGATCCAGCCTGCCTCCAGTAGCATCATACGCCAGCCTGGTTGCTGCCCTGCTATCATGAAATAGGTGAGAAATGGAATGCTCTTACTGAGGCAGCGACTTGGCCACATCCCTCCAAAAGCACCTGATACCTCTCTTCCTTTTCCTGTTCTTTATTTCATACAGGAAAACATTGCAGAAGAGCCAAGCCATGCTGGATTCCATTTTATTTCCAAACTAACATTCACAATTTACACATAAGGGTATATCAGCCACAATCAAACTGTGCTTGCCCTGTAATACTTCGTGCTGAACAGACTCAGAGGTAAAAACTAAAACACGAGTTCATCACTTAACCTGAGACCATACATCAATACTTATTGTTGCTCCAGCATAAAATTCTCACTTTCATAGCAAAAAGAGACTTAAATGCTCCCTAGTGCATACCTCCACCATTCATTGCAGGAGAATGATCCTGGGCAAATACAGCAGATCCATTTTTAACAGTTGCAGGAGATTCAGGTAGTGCCTGAAATACCAAACAAAACAGTTCTCAGAATTAGATACACCATGAGATTTGAAACATAATGACTGCAGTAATTTACAGCCAAGGAAAGTGAGTGTGGGCAGCTCTTAATTACCTGATAGCTTATTACTGGACACGGGCAGTCTCCTTCGACTTTCTCTGGGGCACTCCCTGTGTTCCCCATAGTCCCTATGAAGTGAAGAGGAAGGAAAAGTACAATTTTTCTTTCTCATTTATATCAGTTTACCAAGTAATTCAAATTGAGGGACAACCAATGTCAATAGACTTTGATAGGCTGCTTAAACTCCTGATAAGCTCCACCTGTTTTCTCAAAAACACCTGCCCTAGTCGTCAGCCTGCATCAGCAGGACGTGTTCCAGCCTGGTTACTCATAGGGGCTCACAGCTGCTTACTGGAAATGCCATGGATTACGTTCTTCTTTCTTGAAGAAAAGTGGAGGCAGTCACACTTATGTTGTTTGTTAGGACTCATTAGACAGGAAAGAATTGGAGTTAATAGCAAAATGAGGTGAAAAAGACCAAATTATATGAAAGAATTACAGCAGCTTTGTGGAGGTTTACATTTTTGCTGTCGCTTTTTAAATAACAAGAGAGAAAAAAAAGTAGATGCCCATAGCTATGAAATGTGGGGCGGCTTTGCTACTCAGCTGCAGCTCGTAGATGAGCTGAGTGGTGTTCCCTGGGCTAGCTGCAGCAAGGCAAGGCCACGAATCAGCCCCCATGGTGTTCACTTATAGTCCTGGATGTGTTTTTAGAGCTTTTTGCATCTTGTGTTGATACAGCTGCATCACTGCTGCCCATATTTGGCAGGTTAAGACCACTTCTCGTGTTCGTACATGTTGGAGTCAAAGCTCTGACTGCAATTCGAGAATAATCTTAGCTAGTTAATTACCATTAGCTCATTAGATAATTAAAAAATTTCAGTCTGAAATACATTTATGTACCCTCTGAATTCTTTGGGACCAGACACATTCCCTGCAAGTGGCAGAAGGTTGAATGTAGAGGAAGGTTCCTGCTGGCTTTGGCTTAGGTTACGCATTAGGCTTCACCAGTGAACAATAAGGAGAGACCTTTCTGAGCCACTCCCTGATGGAGGAAGGTCTCCAAAGAGAGGAAGGTTGAGGGCTGCAGCCAGTTCTAGCCCCAGGGCATAACGCTGGATTCCTGGCATGGGCACCATGAGTGCCAAGTGTCCAGTATTGCTTTGCTGAATGTCTGCATCAGTCTGGGAAGTTGTAGTGGCACAGTGGAACGACTCCTTCCTTAGTGCTTTCATTAAGCAGCCATTGGCAATTGGAGAAAAGGAGGAAAAGCATTGTTCCTTAAAAATTGAATCTCCGAATCAGGAGGAAACTCTCATTTCAGCCTATGCCTCCAGTGTCTGCTTCCAGTTATTGTTTCAGATGGTGGGTTCTTGCTAACCGCAGTCCATGTGCAGAGCAATTCAGGTCTGGTTTCTATTTTATGCTGCATCGTAGTTGACATGAAATACAAACTCGGCCTCTCTTCAGGCCTGCTTTTGTCCTCTGAGTGCCCAGTGCTGAGCTGGACACCAAATGATCCCCACCAAAAGATGCTGAGACATGAACTGCAGCCGCATACAGTTGAGAATCACCACACTGATAGCAGCTGTAGCACTGAGCCTTGATTTCAGATGCAGAGTTATTTTCTGTGGGTTTTATCTTCTCAGCTGATATTTCCACTATAAATCAGAACTTCTGATTTATTGTGGAAAACATCCAACTTTCCCCCCCTGGATGTACAATGGCCTCTTGTCCTTGCTACGTAGTTCTGTTTCTTAGCAACATTGAATATTATTCTATTGGAAGAGAAGAAAACAAGATTCAAATCCTACTGCTTACTCTCAGTGGTAAATTTAGTATCTTGTTGAATCTGGAGGATTTACTTTTGTTTTCCATTCCCAAGGCCTCCTGGTTTATGCCAGGAGACAACTTAAGCAGTGGATGGAATATTTGCAGGCTGCATGCTTCCATTTTCGTGTGCACTGTAAAATCAGTGCACATCTGAGAGAAACAAAATCCTGTTTTGTTCTTATTTATTTCTACAATGATTTGTAGCTTGATTCTCAATTGCTCCAGTTTCCTGTTGATGCAGCTCTATTTGCATCAAATAAGTTATCTTTAACTGATAGAGAACAGAGATCACAGGCTCTGATCTCTGGTGTTTTTTCCTGGGAGAAAAATTACCCATCTTCTGCAATCAAGTATATAATACTGACTGAAATAAAACACATACAGTGATTATGGGGGCTTTTAAAATGTTACCCCTCACAAGAAGCCAGAAAAGACTCACAGGCTATTTTTGCTAAAATACTGGGACTAACTTGCTGTGTAACTGCCCTGGAATACATCCCAGAAGACAGAGCTCCACCATGCATGCACACACATGCATGTATATAATATTTTCAGAATTCTACCTCCTTGCAACAGCAGTTGATTATTGCATTGGGATTTAAATGGTGTAAGCAGTATTATGACTGCCTTTTTAGCATGCTCTGGGGCAAAGTGGAAACAGAATGATGGCAAATCTGTGGCTGTTCCTCACAGTACTGAACTCATATCTGGTCTAGACTCTCCAGTAAAATCAGGAAGATTTTCCTGCATGTCTGTTTCTGCCTTATTTTAACGAATAAAAGTGAAAGATCACCGCCACCTACGGACAAAACTGAGAATCGGCAGAGGGGATATCGTACAAAATGGTATCAGGGCAGAGATTCGAGAAGCCAATTGAGCAATGTCACAGCAATTCACTTCTGGCATCGCACCTAGGAGTTGCCGCTGCAGAGACTATGACTATTTATATTGTATTATTAATCATGGCTATTCATGAGTGCTGCAGGACCCATCGGTGCTGCTGGAAGATGCTCATGAAAGCAGGAAGGGATCCTGATGCAAGAACACGTTTTTAAAACGTGAACAAACCCTCAAAAGTTGAGAGGAAATGGAGTCAGAACATTCTCATCCTTAGGGTTCTTTTCTAGATAGGGATTTTGTGATTAACTTCCAAAGATATTATTTACCCTCACGGGGGGTGGGGGGGCTCACAGCCCTGCTGGAATGTAACCCGACTGGTTTGGAAGGAACACTGCCAGTCTGCAGCTCAGACACAGCTCAGAAACCCTTCCTTGCCCAGATAATGTTTCACTGCTCCTATCGTGGTAAAGAAAAGAATCCAAATGTCAAATTGTACTTTAAAGATTATTTTTATGTTACATGAACTGCAGAATGCCTCAAGCATGAACTCCCCACTAGGTAAAATTTGCTGTTTTTCTCTCATTCTCAAAAGGCTTTGTTTTGCTCTCAACAGTGCAGTAAGCATTTTGAGAACTAAGAAAATTACAGCAAAATCTGTGGTCTGCTGGGCACTCCGGTTAAAGCCAGGTGCTGACATTCACAATATATTGACCAACCTACAGCACTACAATCACCTGTGCCACACTGTTTGTTAATATAGAAAGTACAGGCAGATTCCACTGATTCCTCACTAAAACTTGTCATATGTTATACTTAAATGTCAGAAGAGAGCAAAGATCAACTTCAACCAGTTCACTTTGTGTATCATTTCATTATAGATATGTCTGCTCTGTAAGCATTGGAAAAAGACCAAGAAAACCTCGCATAATTTCCCCAGGCAGTCATGGACCTAACATGCACCAATTCACACAAAGAGCATCTATATCATGTCCTCAGGGTGAGGGCTGGATCCAGTACTCTCCAGTACCTCTCTATAGCCTGCCTCTTGAGAATGGGTGAATATGGGGCTGTGTCCAGGCAGAAAAGCATTGCTCCTGCTGTGATGCACATGGAGCCAGGCAAGCAGAGGGTTTAGTCTGTCTCCTTACCTTTCTTCTGTGCAGATCTCAATTGCTCCCTGGCAGGAAAAGATAACTCAGACACGTGCTGGGTATGATGAAACCAGGCGACAAATAAATCTAAGGATTGTCAGTGACCACAGAGGAGAAATGAACAGACAATGGACAGCAAAATGACAGAAGGAAGGATTGAGTTGACTCACCCACAGCAAACAAGAAACACCCAAGAACAACTCAAGCTGCAGCCAGGCAGCTGGCTGTGCATTCAGGACATGCAAAATTACAGTCTTTGAGGCTCTGCAGGCAGTTTTTAATACAATCCCTTCAGCCACTTTGCATTGTAGTCAAATGGGAAAAGCAAAATTGTTCAAACATTCACACCCCAGTTTCAGGGTGGGAACAGCTCAACAATGGCACAGAGGTGAACAATCCCAACCCGGATGGTAGACACACTCTATCAGAAAGCAGATCCTTTTATGCTTCTGTCTTTGCAGAAAATACGAACGCACAGAAAGGGAAAATTCATACTAAATATGTTAATGCCCCGAAATAATAAGTTGAGGACTTGTTGGAGCTTCCAGACCCCCTTAGCAGGAAGCACATGCAGTACCCAAGTGTGAGACAGAAGCGGCAGCAGAAGACGACCAAAAGCAAAGCCAAGAAGAGCACAGATGAGAGCAGAAGCAGCACAAGTTACCTCAGGGAAGGCACCCAGCACTCAGGGACCAGCACTGCTTGGGGCAAGGAGCTGCTCGTGTCCACGGCTCTGCCCTGCTCTGCCCCAGCCCTGGTACTGTGCACACAGTGGGTGCAAACACACAGAGGGAGGGGTACTCCTCCTTCCCAGCCCTTTGCAAAGGGTGTTCTGTTCTCCCTGGCCACCCAGACCTGTACAAATGCATACCTAAGTTTATGGCTTTGTGAATAGCCATCGCATGTTGGTGCTGGAAATTGTGGCTTTGGGATGGACACATGAAAACAACTTCCAAACATGGGTGTTTCTCACAATGAGGAATAAAAAAGTGAATTTAATGGCATGGCTCTTTGCTGTACTTAAAGAGGATCTTCATATCCTTCCATGTTATGCAACTGACCAAGCACTTATATCTTAAACCTACTGGTACAATGTGCTCATCCCTCATCTGAGTCACTGAGCCCACACTGGGGTGCCTGAAGCAGGAATGGACCTTTTTCTTCTGTGCATTCATGCCTCCTCATAAAATAAAACTGTTGCATGAGCTGGGGGTTCCCAGAGGTTCTCTTTAGGCTTGCTTTCATCCCAGCCTGCTGTACACAGATTGCTTAACTGTCAGCTTCAAGTGTTCAAATACATCAATCAGCTTGTTTCAAGTTGGGTTATCCACAGAGTATGTGTCTCAAGAAAGAATTAAGTTACAGTACCAGTGCAATACCCTCAAATTTTCCCTGCTGACTTGCTCCTATCATGTAGGCAGCACTGTTTCTCTGTGTCACTGTTTTTGAACATAATTTTGTTACTAGCCATGATAAAGAAACAGAAACAGATCTGTAACAAGGGTGATGTGCTGGCGGCTGGTGGTTGCAGGTGTTTCAGATGATGACAAAGAAAAAACATACATGAAAGCAGTGCTTCAGATTACATCCACCAGCTCAGCAGTGTGGGAAGATGAAGGAATATTCTGATTCCTTCAAGTCTTTGAGCATTAGGTCGAACACCTTTGTCATTTTTTCTCTATTTCATCATTTTAGATGCTGCAAGCCTTTGTCTACAAGCTCAGAAGATACCCAAATTCAGTCTCATTATCCTGTCCATCCTGTGTCTGGATGATACGTGTCATGGTGGCCAGCAAACTTACTGCAGGCTCAGGCACAGAACACCAACTTGGCTATAAAATCAGTCATCTAGTCAGTGACTCTGGGCCTGCTTCCGTTTGCTTTTTATTTTGGTCATTCACATTGCATTTAATTATTGTTATGAAATAATTTTGAAATGCAACATGTAAACATTTCTTTCCACAAATACTTCATTCCTTTCAAAATGTCAGCAAGATTCAGTATATGCTTGCAATGTATTTTGCTTTCCCTGGATTTATTGCTCCTAAAGATTTATCAAAGTCAGACACAACTTAATGAGTATCGTATACTTACCTACCTTATGGCATATACTGTGAATATAAGCAAGACTCCACTCCCTTTCAAGAAACGTTATTCTTAGAACTGACTGGTAACCAGATGGCAGCATTGCTGAAGGGTGTCTGCTTGCTTTCCTTTATTTGCCACAGCCACAGAAACATCCTGTGTGCTCACCAAGGGCAGACCAGAGGTGCCCATGGTGAAGCACTGCCTGCTTCACTGTTCTGGCAGAGATAGAGAGATGAGCAGCAGTACAACCTCAGCAATGCCAGAGGGAGCCAAAAGAAGGAACTGCAGAACAGGCAAGGGAAGGAAAAATTAGGCAGTAATCCAGGTGAATTTTGACAGCTTCAGACAAAACACCAGTGATACTTTGACTCAGCCTTTCCCATTTTAATCCCAATAAGATGAGTGAAGTGAATCATGGGCTTCCTCTTTCTTTCCCACAAGGGAGGACCAGCCCAACATTCACACTGCCCAATTTCCCCGTTCCCAAGGCCCGTCAGCCACATCCAGTCTCGTGCCAGCTGAGAAGGAGGAGTGGGTTGGACAGACAGGCATAGGGTGACACACAGGGCTTAAGGTCTGCGAGGTTTGCCCTGGTATGCTGGCTGAGTAACATCTGTAAGCACCATGTTGTGAAATAAAAGATGTTTCATGTGCAGTGAAAAAACCCGGGTTCATTGAGTGCAATTTCATTCCTGGCCAAGACTACAGCAGAAAGGGAAAATTAAGCATATTTTTGCCTTGTTTAGCCAAAGAAAGAGGCTGATCTCTTGGGATTAGAGATCTGCATTAGTGATGTGCTGGAGTTGGTGAGATAGAACTGTTTCTCATGGTAACTGGATAAATCCATCAGGAGCTACGTAACCACCTCCCTTTCTGTGGTTTCAGCTTAATCTAGATGTCCAAACCACATCTAATATCATCCATCAGTCTGAATGGGAATTTTCTGCAGTGAGAATGCGAGAATGTTTGCCCAGTGCAACACTTAGTACCCTGTTTCAGAGAAAGCTGTCCTGGCTGTTGCATGTTGGTACAGTCATCTCGGAGACTGGGAGAGACCCCAGCTTCTAACACTTCAGTGCGGGTGGTAAACAGCAAAGGGCGCAGAGTGAACCTGAGGCCTCAAAAGCAGCCTTGCATTTCTAGGAAACTTTGAGTGAGACCTCTGCAGTTCTGCTCAGTCAGACCAGTGGAAGATCCTTCAGTAACCCATCGCAGAACAGGTTTGCAGAAGATTCCAAGCAATCCAGTGTGAGGTTGCTGCAGACCTGGGGCTTCAGCAGCTGATACACCCCAAAATAGGACACTGGCACTCCTGTACACCTGGAATGAAGTTAATAATCCTTGGAACAGATGTGGGCTTGAAGGATGGTGCAGAGATAGAGTCAGCCATCATCTAGCTGTGCAGATATCTCAGAGCAGGTGCTGTCCTGAGCCAGACTCCAAAGAGTGCATCTGAAGTCCCATCCCTCCAAAACCTGCACTGGTCTGTCAGAGTAACAGGGAAAACTGTTTCTACTTAAGTTCTGCTTAGAATCTAAAGTTTATTGGATCTGACTCCTTTACAGTTAGCAATTCCTACTTATTACTAAGAAATCATGCTTTCAGCAATTAGGTTTCCCCCACTGTCTCATATTAATTGTTGAATCTGTCTTGTATTTAGCCAGTGCAGCCTGAATGGGTAATGAAAGGCAGTGAGTAATTGCTTCAGTGCAGGGAGCCGTGTGGGTAAACCAGCAGTAATCAGTACCATGCTCACAGCTTCGCAGTGGCTTCGGTGAGCGCAGCTGTGGCTGCAGTTGCTGTGCTCCTTCTCCAAAGCAATTCCACCAGGCTCGGAGGAATCCCTCCGGCCTCACTGCAGTGTGAAGGCAGAATCTGGCTCACGTTCAGCTGACGCACCATGAGGAATGAGAGCCATTCGTCAGACAGCTTACCGGATGGAACCAGAACGTGATTTTCCAAGCCGTGTGTCTCAGCCTCTGGTTTCTCCAGAGGGTCATTGTGGTTCACAGTGCCGATGGAGGAGGAGAACTGGTAATCTGTTATTCTCTGCTTTCCTCATCACAACGTCAAGCTCCTGATGCCGCTATTTTTTTTTCAAAGGGGGAGAATTACAAAATATATACCAGCCATTTCTTCATGTGGGAGCTTCTGGAACAAAGAAAGGTTACTGTGTCAGGACTGAAACACAGAGGCATTGTACATATAGCTCCTTAGTGGGTGGGACAGGCATCTGAACTACAATTATTCTCCTGTATGAGCATTTTATGTTTCCATCAAATATGCACTGATGGTAACAATACTATGTTAAATATTTCACTTCATTAATACAGCTTCTGCAAAGGCTGCCTCATTGCTTTCGGCAGCTGTCACAGCTTAGGAGCCTGCAGGATGCACATTACCCCATCAGTCTATCACCCTTCCTCCTCCCAGGGCTGAAATATGAAATGTGAGGAGCCTGGAATACTCAAAAAGACTTACTATAGACAGTGTGTACTATGCTTTGCTTTACAGAGAAACTAGTGAGGTCACAAACTGTGAACCTGCAGCTGCACCAGTGGTAAGAGAAGCAGCTTATGAAAGAGGGCGCTTGACCCATGTGGATCGTATCTGTGTGCTCTGCTGTCCTTAGAAGGAGCCAGGTATGGGGCCAAGATTGCGCCAGTGGATGAAGGGATGGGATGGTGTGGGGTTCCACCCTAAATTTCCAGCAAAGTGCAAGTCCCCACATCAGATTTTGTCTTGGCAAAGGCCTGGTGCCAGATGTGGGCCGTGATCTGGTGCTAGCAGTCCTGCCCTCTGCCATGGTTTAGATCCCCATCAGCCCTCATGTCTTTGGGCTGAGATACTTCCTACTGACATTCCTCCTCCAAGAGATCAGTGCTGAAATCACAGCTCTCTGATATTAATTTTGCAGTAAGGACTAATGTTCCCTGAGGCAGAAATGAAACTGCATCGACTTTAATTTGTCACATCTCAAGTTCCAAAAAAAGGACATCCAGACTCTCAAAGAAATACAGAGACTTTTTTTTTCCATTTTAAAGATGAACCTGAGCCCAGCTGATGTCTTGCTCTGCAATAGCTTGTTAAACTGCTTCCCCTGGATGTCATTTTTTCAAGGTGGCAACTCAATGCTGAATCTTTACTTCTCTGTCCTTTAGGACCAGTTGCAATGACATTCTCCTGCCTGCTGCCCCACTGCAGACCTCATAGCACCAGAACTGCAGTTGGCAGCCAAGTGTTGGATGGCAGGCTTCTTCCTGAGCTCCTTGGTAAACATCAGAGGGTTTGTCTGAACGGAGGTACTGTGTTAATCTGTCACAATATTCTACATTGCATTAGCAAGTGGATTAGAGGTGCTGAAATAAATGTAATAGCAGGTTTTTCTTGCAGCACAGGTGGACTTGTGGGATTTAGGAAACACATCTTTTGCAGTCGGACTCTTTGGAAGCAGCTCATTATGTAGATGCATGATCAAAATAGCATTCACTTGTATTTCATTGATTTTTAATGTCATAAACTTTAGATGCACCCCCATTCTATGTCTCTATGTTGTCGAGATTACAAGTGCTGTGTTATAATGTCAAGAAGTCTTGTGTATTCTTAAGAATCAACACTTAGGAAACACAATAAAACAATGTGGGTGATAGCAGAGTGAGTAATGCTCTCAGGAGCAAGCCAATTGTGGATCAGGTAAACAAACGAAGCCTGGGAGTAAATGTGGGTTGGGTGAAAACACCTAACAGTCTTGTTGGTACAGAGCAATTGCACTTTGCCTTTGGGACAGGTGCCAACGGGAATGTCCCCAAGGTAGAAAAGCATGCCTGCTGGCTAACTGCAGTGGTGGCTTGGGCGGCACTGGGCAATGTGCAGAGGTGGTCTGGGTGCTGCCAGCCCTCTGCTGCTTCTCCAGATCCAGATGGGAGAGTTGCTGCTGCCTGCAGCCCCTCCTAAAGGTCCCAAGCATGGAGCAGGAGCTCTGGAGAGGTGATGGGTTGCTCATTGTGAGCACAGGACAGGCGTCTTCCTGTCTGCACCAGGCTGTGCTTGGGTGCTCATGTGGACATGTAGGGATAGGTGAAGTTACAGCATAGGCTGACTGTCAGTCTCAGCGCCATAGGAACTCCACAAAGGCAGATGTGAGATGGCATGGTGAAAGCACAGACATCCTGGATTTATAGGCATCTGTTCCTATTCGAGGAGAGCCAAGGTTTTACCTCAGATTTCTGCTGAGAAATTCAGATTTCTGCCAGAAGGAATTCATTCTTTCCTAACAAATATCTCTTCCACTGCGGAGAAGCAAGCGTTCACCTGTATGCCTCCAGCTGTCAGCAGAAATACTCACCTGGGGGAGGTGATAATCTATTTCACATCTTTTCACAATAACAAAAGGCTTATTGCCAGCTTTTCCCCTTTTATTCCTCACCACCTTATCCTCTTTAGCCTCACGTCCCTCTGCACGGGGTGGGAAGCCACCTGGGCTGATGTGTGTATGGCACATAATGCAGGGCAATGTGATTCAGAACTGTGATTTCTAAGAATGACATTAAAAAAGTTGTGGCTTCTGCTAATGACTTTTGTAGAGAAACACTGTTCTGTTGCATTATAAAGAGCAGAGATCGGGCTGCTGCTGCTACTGAGGTGGTTCTTTCATGGATAGAAGCCAGTTTGCTCGATGCACTTAATTTGCAAATTACCAATGCATTCAATTATACTCGATTACTAACACAACTTTAGAAGTGTTTTTTTTTTTTTTTTTTTTTTTTTTTAATTATTCTAAATTAGAGTGAGGATGGCAACATTGAAATAAATATATATATAATATATATATATAACCACTACATATATATATATAAACACAACTCCCAGAGTGCAGCCATTCCAAAATAGGAAAACGAGGGGGGAATTTGCTCCTACGGAAGCACTTTCCCCATTCCGGCCGCAGAGGAGCAGCAGTGAAGGCGGTTCCTGCTGTCCCACCCCGGCAGATGGCAGCGTGCGAGCGCCGCGAAAGGACCGAGCCCAAAGCGCAGGGATGGGGCATCCGAGCTGCCCAGCACACAGCACTGGGATGGGGCATCCGAGCTGCCCAGCTCCGGGATCCGCAGCGCGGCATCCATCCGTGCGGATCAGTTCCATCTGAGATCGCTTTGGATCCGAACTTTGCTGCTGTGTGACCGACTGAAAGGAAGTGGCTGAAGGGGCAGAGCTGGGAGTGCTGCAGATGCTGAAGCCGAGTTCTGCAGCGTCCGTGTGCATCTCAGCAGGTGATCAGGGACGTTTTGCAAAGGGAGGTTAATAGTGGAGCATCTGTTCCTGACCTCCCGCATGAAAGAGAAATCTCAAACCAAAGCCATGTAAATAATGAGCATTCCAGCTCAGTGAGTGAAAAAATTACTCAGAGATGACTTAAAATGAAAATATTTCCCCCCCCAAAAAAGGGAAAAAGAAATCTTTGGTTCATCTGGATCATCTGGAAGACTTTATTTGACCAGAAACTATGATTAAATAGGCCATATTGAATTCATTTCAAAAGAAAATAAAAGCCCTCAAATTAAACAAAACAGAACGCAAAAAGAAAAAGGAAAAAAGAAAAAAAAACACAAAACAAATGTCACGAAATTACAAACTGAGAACAAAACCTTTGAATTCATTGGAATACTTTTCCTTAACTTTTTTTCTTCCAGGACTTAAGCAGCTTCATCCACATCTAGGAACAAGTTCCCTCCAGCTCTTTCCTGATGAAACAATTACCTGCTGAAAACAAGTCGCCCGTTCTCATTAATCACGGATGCGATTACTCAGCTCAGAGTGTGGCACTCACACTTAATACACATCTGCCATGCAAACTGACCCAAATCCCTTTGTATTCCTCTATTTACAGATTGGCTGAGCCCACATGTAGCAGCACGAGACCTAAATCCCCGGGGGGAGGCAGGCAGGAAGAATGTCATCCTCTATTACCGTTGCTGTGACAGCAGATACGTAACTCTTGCCCTTGTGCATATTTACAGAAGGAATGCCCTCAGTCAATGGGAGCCTGTTTTTGGCAAAGCCTTTACTGAGTGCTGCTACTGCAAATTCTGCAAGTGGAATTGGGAGAACATATGCCTTACTGGTTATAGCCACTGATGCAGGCAGCTGGACTGAGCACTGCTGCTCTACTACAGGCAAGGATTCCCAGGGGCTGAAATCCCATCTGAATGGCATTTCCCATTTCCCAGTGAGCCGGGAGAGCTGCAGGAGGAAGCAGCCAGCAGTGTGAGGCAGAGGGGAGATGTGTGAGGGACACTGTTGGGGAAGCAGTATCTGGGGAGGCAAAGAGTGTCAGCCAGCATTTCCCCCTGATGCTGCCTGCTGTAACGGTGAGTGACTCACAGGGAGTGCCTGCAACGCTGCTGCTGCTTTGCATTTCACTTTCCCCATCAATCTGATTAGAAAGGTCAGCTACACTTGTCACAGGGTGAGCCATTTCAACCAGCATTTCTTATGGACTTGGGGATTTGGGGATTTAATCATTAGAGCAATACTGTAGATATACCTTGCTGTGCTGTCATTTGCCTCCTTCCTATCCCCGATAAGCTGGAGCAGTGAGGTGAATGCTGTTCCTCCTGCCACACCTGTCCCTTGCAAGCCTCAGCACCTTGCACTTTTAGACCTGGTATCTCTTGTTTTCCAAAGTCATCGTGGTCAGTGTTTGTTGCAAAGGGCGTAGGTTGGACCACAGCACCCATGAGGGTGAGATTTCAGAAACCTTCTGAGGGGATTGGCTGCCACATGGAAGAAAAATACAGAACAACAACAGTTACTGCTGGTGTGCATTTAAAATAATGTTAAGTAAAACACTGTAGGTTTTAAGATCTTAACAGAGATTAAGAGACCTCAGAAAAGAACAGGGTGTTCGGTACTCAGCTCAATCCACCTTTCTCCTGTTGTGCTTTGGAGGTCTTTGAAGCTCATTACTGGTGACAGTGAGAACAGTGACCGACCAGAAGCCTCATCTGAAAGAGCAATTCCAATAGATCCATAGTCTGATCAGCAGTTTGGGTAGGATCTAGAAGATTCCTAACAAGAAGCCACTTTCTTTCATCCTAATTTTATCAAGTGGAAGCATTGTATCATCCAAAAAAGTTCCACTGATCCAACAAGCTTCCATTTTGGCCATTGTTTGGGTGGTTCTGTGATTCTGTGATTTAGTGTTTTCTCCCAGTCCAGGTTCAGGTTCCCAGAGGATACTGAAGTGATTCCTATCTGAGCACGTGGACTTCTGGCCTTCTCAGCTCATCTTGCCTGTATGACTTTGGAAGTTTGTCTTTCCAAACCTGTTCAGTCTGGTTCAAAGCTGTCCACTGTGTTTATCTTTGTGCAATGGTTTTTGAGTCAGTTTATGAATTTTGCATTAGAAAGAACTCAATGCCTCAAAGTGAAGTCCTGTTAAAACCACCAACTTTTTTCCAAGCCAGTGAGTTTTACATAATTTCCCCATCAGAAACCACCTTTCAACCATATGCTGTCCTTGATGCCAAGCTGAAGGCCGTCTGAAATGTCAGATCTAGGATTACCGAAAACACAAATTTGGACTGTCTGGGAATTTGGCAGAGGTTGCTTTGCAGTGTGATCTCAGTTCATTTGGCAATTGGTAGGGGGTAGACTGAAATTGAGTTTGCCTAATTTGTCCTCAAACCTAAGTGCCAGCATTGCCAGCAATGAGGTTCAGGCAAATGGAGATTGCCAAGAGAACAAGCTGCACTCTGTTTTTTTCTCTCCGATGACAAGTCTCACAATATAATCGACCTAATTTTTACATTTCTGAATGTGGATGCCTGGAGATCACTCATTCTCAGACAGCTTGGTGCTTTGTAACTGTGCACAAGTACTTCCAGACTCTCCCTCCCTTTTGCAAGGGAATTTTCTATCTGCTCTCTTCTGCCTTCAAATAAGGAAGAACTTGTCTGATTAATTGCACATGTATGTGCATGTTTGTACAAATCCAACCGAAAGTGACATGTCTCTTATTTAGTCAACAACCTCTGAACTCATCCTTAAAGTGCTCTTTTTTATTGTTCATGCTGCTTGCCGTTTCCCATGTGTTATTAAAATAGACATACTGTGGTGGCTAAATGGAGAATTTAACTGTAAAAGAGCTGTTCTTGCCACTGACATATCCATGGCTGGGTTTGTTTTTTAGTGTCTGAAGTAAATCCATAAGTCACAGCTGTGAAAATAATGTGTACACATCAAGTCAGGGACAAGCACATACATCCTTAAACAATCAAGCAGTCCCCAGTTACGTTATCTGTCTAATTGCCTCTTAAACAAATAATTACATTCAAAACTAAGCAGCATCTATGATTTCTCTGTAACATCTAGCTATTTAAGCATAAGGTCAACATACATTTATCTGACCGCAACCAATTTTCTCTCAGCGCTGACTGGACAGGGTATGAACATACTGCTTGTTGCCATCACCTCCTGGGGCAGCCAAAGTATTTCCTGTTCTAGCTTTATTCTTTTGAACAAAACACCCAAGTTAGGCACGAGGGACTTTCTGAAGATGGATCTACCCCCCATCCTACCATGTGCATGCTGTGCATGAGCCATGATGCTCAGGCTGTCTCCCAAGCCCCATGGCTGGACATGTTTGCTCTGAACTTGTCTCATCCCAGTGTTAGCTTCTTCAAACCATGTTTTCGTGCTATTAAAGCTGCTTCCAGGGGTTATGGAGTCCACACTGACATTTTCAGGTGGGGTTAATGATTTAGTGTGACTCATATGTCAGTGCTAACTCACTCAGGTCTCACAACAAATCCAACCGATGACTCAGGATGCCTTTTTATCGTTGTGTTAAATGATGGGTGCTTGCAGCGTCCAAGATTTCCAAAAGAAAGAAGTAATATATATTTCGCAGTTTTTTGCCCCTACTGTCTCTTTACAACCTTGTGAAGGGATTAGATAGCCCTTATCAGAAATAGGTCACGTCTCCCAGAAAACCCCAGGCTGTTGGCTCCCTGCTGCTGATAGTGGGTTGGGTTTAACGGGGACATAGTGGTTAATATTTTTGCAGTCAGCATGTGACCCCTGCCACAGGAGAAAGAAGAGAAAGAGAGTCTGTGCTTCTTGTGGTGCTGCCAGGGTTGCTGAGTACAAAAGACAGAGTAATTCCAGTCTCATGTAGGCATGTGTGAGCCTAATGGAAAGGAACCCATCAATGTTACCATTTTGCAAACCACGAGTAGTGTGAAAGAAGACAAATAACAAGAACATTACAGAAATAGTGTTGTGTTTTTTTTCAGGTGCTGGTGTGCACAGCCATGGCTCTCTGTGCCTAAACAGAAGAATGGTCCCAGCATAGAAATAGGTCCACACCAGGATGAGACCGGTGCATGGCTCTTTGCTCCTTCTTTCCCTGGGGCACACTACAGAAAGGGGCCATGGGATATTCCAGGTAAATCCAGGCATCCATCCTGCCTTGCAGATTAGATGCAGCCAACAAGAGCACGGGTCCCATAGGAGAGACATTTATTCAGTAGAATGCTGTCAGATGTATTCCATCCATTTCTGTCAGTGAACTAAAACAGCTTTTTTCTTTTTTTCAGACATTGTCAATAGTTGATTGAATGCTACAGTTAGACACCAACTTTCGTAGCACTTCCTTTTGAGCAATAATATGAAATGAGGACTTGATTACGTAGCAATGAACTGAGTTCATTTTAGAAATGGTGCAGGGATTGCAGCAGATATGATCACTGCATATCCCTGTCCCTGTTAATTTGTCAGAGATGCAGCTAGTGTAAACAGAAGCTGGGCTTTTGGTCAAATGTAAAGAATGAGTTTGAAATGCTGATTCACCACAAGAAAAGTATGAGCACAGAGCTGAGGCTTGGAGATGTCTCGTAAAACAGGAAACTTATTCAGCAAACATTAGTAATACCTTTAATACAGTGTTACAAGAATACAAGTCTTTGCTATGCTGGTGAGACAGAGACTAATTTTTATTTTTATTCTTATTTTTATGTATTTGTTGGCTTTTTTTCACTTGGGCTGGGCATTCAAAGAGCATCTTTGTTGCATTTGCAGAGCCTGCAGTTTCATATTAAAACACTTCCGAAGTCTGATCCCTGTTTTTTTAAGAGTTATAAATAGCTGGTAGGAAGTACCACACGTACCACTAGTTTGTATAATGTTTAAACTAGGTCAGCGTGCAATGAACTCTGCAGGTAACGGAGTCCAGTGGACAATTATTGCCTGACACTTCAGTTTTCTATTTGGATAATTTGACCTTTTAATTGAGCACTTAACCTGAAAGTTTACACAGTTCAGGGCCAATTTGTGGGGGAAAAAAAAAGCGTAGCTCTACTACATGTGTTGTTCCCTAAAATCCCAATTAAAATGAAGAAAATGGAAAAAAGCAAGAGTTTTCATGCAGTAGATGATCAGCGTTGAATTTCACAGGAAAAATGCATGGGTGTTTCTCACTTCAAGCAGAACTGTCATGTTTTCCAGCAGGGCAGAGTGGTCACGTACTCATTTCAGCGTTGGGATAGGCTGCACTCTTTGGCCTCTTCCTTATCGTGTGAGAGCTCTGTGCTGCGCATTTGTTCCCAACACACTCTGTGTGAGCTAGCTTTGCTATCCGCACAAAAAACCCACCGTATTTCGTGTTTTCCAAAACCTGATGCTTTCCTGGAAGCGCTGGATTTGCTGTGTGTGCCGTCAGCGTGCTCAGCAATTTCCTAAGACTGAGCAGGGGGAAAGCATGAGCAGACACAGCTGTCAGGCTGCTCCCTGTGCAGCCCCCAGCCGCCCCAAAAAGGCGTTTCCCACTGCTCTCCTAATTGTCTTGATGGTCTGATAAACGCTGCCTGCAAGCTGTAGGCTGGGTTGCATGCCTAATGATTGAGACTGGTTGCAAGAGAATTCTGCAGAAAACACTTTGCTGTTGTTGCTGTTTAGAAAAGCTACATCCGGATCAAAAATAAGTATTCCTTGTGTACTTTCTGGGACAGTTGGTTTTCTTTACAGCTCCTATGGGCTGCCCAGCTGGTAAAATGGGTTGTAATACCACCAAGGAGCTCACACTGTGTTCCTGAGGCCTCAAATTCCAGGGTTTTTTTCCACCTTGATAGTGTCCAATAAAAGATCAAGGTTTAGAAGCAAACTGCTGTTCTTTGGATCAAAGACTGCTAAAAGCAAGGGCAGTGCTCTTACTCATAAGCAAACTCAATAATCCCAGCAAAGTCTCTCATCAGTTCCCTGGGATGAATATTCCAATAAAGATTATGCAGCTCATTGCTGCTAAGAAGAAGGAGGGGAAAATTTTGCAATTGGTGCCTAGGAGCTGATAACCAGTTTCTATTAGCCTTTTACTAACAGGTTGCCCATGAGAATTAATGAAAAACTTAAATCAGTATTTCCACGCCACTGACTATGTGCAGGATTTTGGCCAGTTGGACTCCGGATATTTCAGTGGAAAAAACAGTGGTTTTGGCTCAAGCTGTGCTGAACCAGATGTCTACAACTGTCCTCAGTGTCCGTTCTAGCTGAAAAAACAAGTGATTAACATGCACAGTGAATGACAGACTGCTTCAGAGGAAGAGCCTTTAGGCAAGGGCTGACACAGCTTTAAAAATATATATATCTAGAAAATGGAAATGGTCATTTTCAGCACAGCTAAACATATCCCTTTAGTCATCAAAAGCAGGAAGGCAATGCTATGCAACTGGGAATGTGTGTGTTGTCACAAGATGAAGGTTTATCTCTAATGGGGACATAAGCTCTAAAGTGAAGTAAATGTGCAGAATCTCATGGAGGAAATATGGCAACTCAGATCTCCTGCTGGGGCTGGCAGCAACGACCACATGTATTTCCCTGTACTCAGTGTGCTCTCTTTAACGAGAAATTATCAATTAAAACATTTGTTGACAGCAGCGAAAATGACTAAAAAACACTTATCAAAGAACAGCACAGAGCCACATCCCTTTCTTTCACTATCAGCTAAGGTGGGCTGGGCTGTCTGTGTGCCCCAGCTGACATGGGCTGGTGGAAATCTTGCTCTGTGAGTGCCCATGAGAAAGAATGTTGGACTTGTCAGTGCAGGGAAGAGCAACCCATCATAGGATGTTTTTATTATTCATGTCTAAATCCTGTCCAGCTTGAAAAAAAAATAAAGGATGTTTTATTTTTTATAAATATGAATTAATCCTTCTAGCCTTATAGGAAAACCAGGAGCGTAGGGAGATCAAAAGGAGGGGAAATCTGCACAGGCCTAGAAAAATGTTTGCATGTTTTACAAATGAGCACAACGTGTAGTAGATGATCAAAGTTGTGAATTAGTTCAAATGTTTGTCTTGGAACAGAGCAGCAAATGCTGCATTTCTATTTCTTCCTCAAGTAAAAATACCATCTCAGAAATGAGAGTGACGTGCACATCTCTGCAGTAAATGCAGCTCTCCTCTGTGGACTTTCCTACTGTCCTCCTTTCTGATGAGGTGAGATTAACAGTGCTGGACACTGCATTGCCTCCCTCTGACCTCATCCCCAACCACGGTGGCACTTCTGGTTCACACATGACCAATTATTGTTGTGCAACACGGTGTCTGAGGGCCAACTGCATCTTTTATTTCCTTCCACCACGATTCATCCGTTTTTCAGACTCCAGCAATCTCCTAACGACATCACACTAGGAAGTCCAGGATAATTTGCAGCTGAGACTTGGGAGCTTGCATCCACCCACCAAGCACTGCCGTGGTGTGTTCTGCCATAGGTTCTTGTTCCCACATGCCAGTGTTGGTGAGATGTCCTCCCACAGCCACACAGCACTGGGTCAGGGCTGCAGGACAGGCTGGTGTTGGGTCACTGCGGTGCTGTCGGATGCTGCAGTGCCCAGCTCCATGCTTGGGCATCCGGGCAGAGGCCTCTGTTGTTTTTTTTAAAGGGGATATGAAGTCATTAAGTTCACAGGAGCAGATGGCAAAGAAGTGTGAATGTGTTATCATGCAGCGTGAGGTTACTTTTTAACCCTTTTTCTATTAATAGTAAAGCAGCAGCGAAGAGGTCAGGGGTGCGAGTTCAGCCAGTGCGTATTTCAACTGCAGGAAGCCAAAAATAGGCACACAAAAGTCCAATCCTGATAAAACTTTAATTTATTTAGTAAAAAACACATACTATACTCATTCTGTGAGCCCTGGAGGCACTGACCCCTGACACTCATTTCCTAGTTCCCTGGGAGCTACAGAATAAACACGGGTGAACAAAAATGCAGGTGAGCATCATCCACTCCACTTCTGATCTCTCTTTTGATAGTATTTCCAAACTAATTAGCACTTTTTTCCCCCCACACACTTATCAGCCTATGAATTGAGAAGAAGTCCTGGAGTGTTTTAATGTTGTTTATTAAGTGCAACCAAAGTGAATACAAACCATGTGTGTTCATCAATTCTGCAGCAAAGTATTGCATATTCCAGGTTCAACGCACGAAGCTTCCAGCATTTACCCTGAATGCAGTGCTGCCAGGGTCAGTCCGTGCTGATGTAGCTGAGGAACCAGTTGGTCTGAAGTGTGCTCTGCTGAGGGCTCAAACCCTCATCTCCTGGACACTTCCAGACTCCCAAGGAAACTGACAGACGTTTTCAGCACTGAAGAATGACAGGATTGAGCACTGCAGTTTATGTAGTTGTCCATATCTGAAAATCGTAAGCACAGGGAAATAACATCAGATGAATGAAAGACAAGTTGCCACAGAAGTCTAGTGATAATAAGGAAAGGACAACTGAGAAGTACATTGCTGACACAGGGGAAACCCTCCAACCAGCTGGTGCTCAAGCAGAAAAGGTGATGGAGATGGCATTCCCAGACAGCTCTGATGCAGGCCTTCCTCACAGCTGACTCACACAACCAATGAGTTTGGACAGAAGCCTCTTAGGACAAAAGAATTCAGCAGGTGACAGTAAGTGGTGTCACAGGTTATTTTTGGAAAGCATTTAGCACAAGCCAAACCAGTTTAGTGAAGCTGCTTCGGTGGATGTGGAGGGATTTCTTTTCCTGCAAAGGAAACGTGCATCCTGCCAACATGTTCAACCTCACCTTATCACACAGGAGTTGTAGAGGAGTTATCACCTACATTAAGATATCAAAGTAACTTTTCCTTGCAGCTGAAATGCACAGGTCAGCAGTTAAGGACTGCTGTAAATACGAGCCTAGTAGTCAGCCAGTAAATAATGCCACCACAGCACTGCTCTGTTCATTCAGTCGCTGGCCATCCAAAGGCATTTCATCTCACTAAGAATACCTACGTGTGGAGCCCTGATGAGTATTCTGTTTCTATTACACAGGATTCACAGCTTTGTTTGTGTACCCAGGAGCCCCAATTTTCCCCAGAACTGCCAGCTTCTCCCTCTCTTGCTTTTCCCTGGATCCCAATCTCTTCTATATATAGTCCAAAACTCTTCATGACCTCAAAAACTGGTCGCCTCTTCCAGTGAGGCACACTGGGCACTGAGCACAGCCCAAGCAGGGCTCACAGGAAGGAACAGCTTCCTGAGGGGCCACTGAATATGTAGAAATATGCATGCTCTGTTTTTCTAAGGGCACCTGCTAAGAACCCTGCAGTTGGATCAAAGCACAGATCAAATATTTGGCATCAGCCATACTTTCCTCCCACCACCTCTACCTGCAGGTGGTATGATATGCTGTTTTAAAATATCTATCGCATTCATTTGCATCTACACATAAATAAAACTTTCCTGCCCTGCAGTGAGAGGTAGTTACTATTTGCATGCTCTTGGCCCACAGTGAGCTGGTTGATTCCTCCAGCAATGAGCTGATCTTTCTTTTTCAGTTCTGCCTTCAGGCAAGAGAAACTTTGCAAGAGTTATGAGTCAACTCCATTTGAAGCTGCCCCGTTTCCTGGAAAATGTCCTCAAGCACATCTTCCCATGCGTTAGGTGCCAAACTTCACTCCAAGTCTGTTCCTTTGCTGGAATTCTGTTTTGCTGTGATTCAGTAACATGTAAGCCTTCTGCAATTCATATTCATATGTGATCTGTTCAAAACAAAAGGCAAACTTCTGAGCGGTTCCTACATGATCAATGTGAAACTTTGTCAGCTTGAAAAGATAAAGATCCAGTTGGATCTACATGCTTTCATTTCACCTAAGTATTGAAGAAGTTGAGCAACAGCATGTCAAGCTAAGTGGTTCAGTATCTGTCTTTCTCTATGAGTGATCTTGAGAATGAGCCCCTGAGTCAATCTGTGCCTAAAGGTGATTTACACAAAGCTTTGCTATTGCTAAAAACTGTGCTCTGGTCCTCTTCACCTCCGCAGCCTCAGTCCCTGGATTCATGTTCATGCCACTTTCCTATGTTGACTCCAGCGACTTTGCACCCAAGAGGTGAGTCAGAACAGCTCTCTGATCCTACTAAAACCAACCCTGCCAAAGCTTTTGTCTGGGTCAAAGTCTTGTGGTTGAGAGAGGTCACAACACTTCTCACAACAGGAGTGAAGGACAACAGCCCATAATCGGTCAGTGAACCCACAAACCAAGTTCTCTTGGGGCACAACCTCCCAGATGTGTTTATTACAAGAGAGCTAACCCCACCTGGCCACTTCCCACTGCTGCCTTATCTGTGAATTTGAACTGATGTCAGTGGCTTCCATGACCCTTCTTTCCCTGGTCAGAAGAGGAGGCAAAGTGTAACACTGACAGGTAGTTAATGCCATTGAAACGTGACATGTCTAACTCAGTGATGAAAGCAAGTTTATAAAGTGGCTTCAAAAATAAATATCCCTACAAATGTGGCCTATATCTTTCTTGTAATTCTTCTTCTCCCTGGTGTGTCTTTTTCCATCTGCACGTAAATAGGCAGTTGGGCAGAGCAGGCGCTTCTATGAAGATGCACTGCAGCTTCTGGAATTAATAGAGCTGAGAAAGCAATATTTCACTTCATGTTTCCCTCAAACTGCATTTTTTAATCAGTCCTTTCAGAAAAATGAACACATGAACTCTGTGATACTCTTTCTTTCTTTTTCTTCTTTTTTCAGGAAAAGCAAACGCCTTATGTGTTGTGGAGCAAAATTCCCAGAAAATGACTTGAGTAACATACCTTTCAATTACTTCTTGGTTTTTAATTTCTTCCTCAGGAGTTTGCAGAAAATAACATTGTTATTCTTAGCCTAACTGGCATTTCTTTTGTCCTTTTTTTCCCCAAGCTTTGAAATGTCATTCTGTACTGTTCTGGATGGAGCTGGTTGCCATTAATGGCAAAGTATACTCAAATCTTTGTTATTTAGGAAGGTGTCATCTTTTCACTGAATAAATCCTTCTTGGCCATATACTTCTACTTCTTCTTTTTTTTTTTTTAATTTAATTTGGTAAAGTCCAAGCAGTACAAAAATACGATATTTGTATGGATTCCTTGATAACAACTCAGAATGAACTTGCGCTACCCAACCAACTTCCATTCCTCCAGTACATATTCTTCAAAAATAAATTTCATACAGTGTAGTCCACCTCACTTACTAAAAAATGCCTCCCCCCAAATTCCTTTTCTTATAATCTCAGAAGTAATATATTGCTTTTTTTTGTTAAGTGAATTGTATTAAAATATAAAAGCAATTTATCAACATCCAAATCTATTTCTGATTTCCATTGGTATGAATGAGATGAGAATAAGGGTTTTATGTGAGAACAGTGGCTTTTGGTGGTCTTGACGAATGGAACCCATACAGTCTGAAGTATGACTTTTTGAAAGACTTCCATTTTTCCCCACTGAATACAGAGAACTTTTCTCCTTTCTTCTTGAGCAGCTTAGTGCTGTTGGAAGTCCATCTGATAGCGAGGATACCCTTTAGCTCAAAGCAAGGAGCCCTTCCCCATGTCCCTGCTTCACTCCTACCTCCTTTCATGTGTATCACAGCCCAATAGCAAGGTGAATCAGATTCTAATAGGGATTTGCTACCGAGGTTCTGAGAACTTGAATTAGCAGGGGGCAAAGTATCAGGTGTGTGCATACAAATTTGGGAAGACCAAGGGGTAACTCTGGTACACAGAGCTCCCTTTGTTGCCCTGTGCCACCTCCGCTGCCTTTTCCCTCCTTTCCAACACGAGGTGCCTGGAGTTCATTCAGCACACTTCACAATTAAAGGCAAACGGTTGGAACTTGTCGGGAGGAACATGCCCAGGAAAGCAAAGTATGATTTACTGTGATTATAAAATGCATTCCATTCCACACTTGTTTTGACATTGTCCCTTGGAGAAAAATATTTTGTCTCATAAAGAAGTCTCACTGCTGGGTTCCTTGTCAGGAGGAGGATTGCTCCATAAGTGCTCAGCCCAAAGTAATCCCCATAACGTGAGCACTTCTAAATCTCCTTTTGGATCCAAATAACGTTTATGAAGTTTTATTGCTTATGCTGTTCCAAAGCTGTAGACTGTTGCTCATAAAGCTGAGAGAAATCAAAGCACTCTGAACAAGAGATGAAAGTTGTTGTAGCCATACTTCATGAGCATGAAAGAGTATTGAAATTTAGAATATAGGGTGAGGAGAGCTGTTGGATGAGGTAGTAGTGCTCTCCCAAATACAGAAATAAGGAAGAAGGGAACAGTGATGTACATGTAGAGTGTTGGGCTGTCTGGAAGTGTGTATGCCATAACTCACAACCTGATCCCAGGTGCCGTCTCCATCTGCACCACTTACACAAAGGGTGGCTGATATCGGTTCCATGTCAGTTTACACATCTCAGCGTCAACAGATGTATTCCTGTGTTAGCCCTCATTGTGCAGGAGGGAGCTAAGGCCAAAGGACTGCACCTGAGCTGCAGCGGTGGAGAATGGACAGCACTGAGCAGAGAGCACAGGAGGGCCAGGGCATGTGTGTGTCTGCATCTCATCTGTCATTGTTAGTAAGCATAACGTTTCATAAGGTAACATTCACACTTTTTCCCAAGACATGCATGGAAGGGCATACAAAAAAACCTGAATACAACCACCCACGCTGTGGTATATCATTCCACAAGTTATCACAACATGAACAACCAGCAGAGATGAACCAGGCTGCCTGGAGCTTCAACCTCAATAGGCCCTTTTGTTTAAGTTCACTGAAGTAAAAAGGCAGCATTTTCCTCTAGAGCAACACCCCTTCTGTGAATGTTGGGTGTTGTGCCATAGAGACATGCTGGAAGTTGTTAAACTTCGTTCTTTTAGAACAATTCAAGGCATTAAATAGCCACCAAATATATGCAGCCCCTCTGGGGTCAGTGTGATATTTCACATATTTAAAATTAATGATGTGCTGAGTTGTCCTAAAACTTGTTCTGAAATGAACTTCAGCTATTAACTTTTCTCAGAATTAATTTCTCAGAGCTTGGGTGACTTTGTCACATCGGCTAAAATCAGCTTTGACACGGACATGAATTCTCCCTGCAGTTGTGGAGAACAAACATCCCTCTCAGTATGGAAAACATCAAACTGGAACACATTATCTGTGATTTAATCACAGCACTGAAAAGTTGTACGTGGAGCCTGACTGGGAGAAATGCTATGCAATAGCCAGCTTATAAAGAACAGAACACATATGAGAAATGCCAGGTTGTCAGTCTTGAAAACTGGCATTTGCACTCCCTAAAGCACAGAGTGCTTGGCTCCAACTTCGTATCATTCCACCAACACGCCTAAAGCCTGAACAGAACGGACTTCCTTCTGGATGTGTAAACTTAGTTCACTTCCTTGTTGAGAAAGTTAATGGGGAGGCCAACTAATTCATTTCATTTTATGATCCAATTATCTTTCTCTAAGGAGTAACCATAACAAACGTTAATAGGGAAGTGGCATTGTCACTGTCCTTTCAGTAAGTAGCTCTGAAAGAGCCAATCATTTCAAGGAAACAAAGAACTGAATTCATCCCACTGACAATTAGTAAAATGTTCCGTAGATCTTTGCTAATCCCAGATGCAACGTGCTGCTTCTCAGACTTCTGAAACATGAGGATCAGAAAGCTGTGAGGGTTTCTTAATGTGAAAGTCTGGTTGGTCATTCATTATCTGTGTAGTTTGATAATTACCAGTTTTCCTAGGTAAATTGTTTTGGCCATTTACTTTGAGGTAGCAGATTAATGAAGTTCTTCGAAAACTTCAGGAACCTGAAAATGGACCAAGATTCCGGAACAAGCTTTTCCAGATCAGTGGTTATTGTACCTTTAGAAATCCAGAAGACAGCACATATCTGTACCACAGCTCACATTGAGTCAATCAGTGCCTGACATACAGCAATACTTATGTAAATCTCTGGGTCCACTACATTTAAAGAGTGAAATTAATAAGCAGCCAAGTAAGCATGAACCTGTGATTTACAATCCAGAAGCAATAAAGGATTTTGAAATGTCTGATTACTGGGCTGTCAAGGTAAGTTCAAGTAGATAACACCTCTTCTCTTTGGTCGTCCTTAAAAGTTAAAGCGTTGAAAAGTAAAGTGGTAAGCCTGGAACTGAACAAGAATCCTGAATTTGTTTTGAATTGAACACTGACCTTATGTTAATGTTTGCTTTATATTGGCACAACTCCATTGCCTCGGATGGAGTACCATCAGTTTCTGACACTCAAAGAACAAACGCAGTATATATTATTAACATCATAACATGGTTCCCACATGGGCTGGCACCTGGGTGGGAGCTCCAGCCCTGAGTGGTGCCAGGTGGGCAATGGAGCTCTGTCAGCCCCCGCCCAGGCTGCAGTCTCCAGAAGGGCCCCATTGCAATATGATTTTCCAAAAAGTGACAGTCTCACATAGTCATATGCAATCTTTGTTACACCATCATTCGTTCAGCCAGAGGCAACCTCATCTTGGCAAAGGCAGCATGGTTTTGATAGCTGTCAGATCTGCTCTGTGTGTAACCACTGGGCTGTCTGTCAGTGCTGGCTGGGTGGCTCTTTTTCTCGTTCATCATTTCTTTCCATCCTGCAAAGGTTCAAGCTGTTTTCATCCTTTCTGAAAACTTTAGATTGATTTTCTCTTGTCACAGTAGAAGGGAAATGTAACAGCCCCATTGCTGGAGACCTCAGTGCTCTGTATGCTGCAGAGAAACGTGTTCAGACTGCGCTATGGATGCAAAAGCCCCAAACGCTGTCCTTCATAGAATCAGAGGATCATTACGGCTGGAAAAGAACACTAAGATCCCCAAGCCCAACCCCACCCCACAACGCTATGACTGCCCACTGGCCACATCCCTCAATACCACATCTCCATGGTTCTGGAGCATCCCCAGGGACAGTGACCCCACCACCTCCCTGGGCAGCCTATGCTACTGCTTAACAACTCCCTCCAAGGAGAAATTTCTCCTAGTATCCAACCCGATCCCCCCCTCTCTCCCCCCCCCCCCCCCCCCCCCCCCCGATGCAACTTGAGACCAACACCTCTCATCCCATCGCTGTTACCTAGGAGCAGAGGCTGACCCTCACCTCACCACCACCTCCTTTCAGGCAGCTGTAGAGGGCAATAAGGTCTCCCCCTGAGCCTCCTCCAGACTGAGCCATCCTGGTTCCCTCAGGCAAAAATCTCTGAGTCTTGGGAGGCTGTGGGCTATCACTATTAATACCCTCTTAATCACTGACCGTTAGCTTTCATATACTGCTAACAGACAGAGCTGAGTCCGTGCTGGAGCCATCGGCAGCAACTGTTGGTATAGGACAGTGTACTGAACCAGCAGTAGCAAATTGTAAAACTGGTGATCGGGATTGAGGTTTTCTATCAGCTTCTCCCCAAGTTGTTTCTTGTGTTGTGATTACAGAACACAAATCAAGCACTAGGAGGTATCATAAAGCAGAAATCTGGGGGGGGGGGGGGGGTGTTGAATTAAATTAACTTGATTTTGTAAGTTCAATCCCAATGAGAGGTGAGAGATGCAAGTATGGGAGGATCACAGGGATATTTTCCCCACACAAAATTACCATGACAGGTAAGAAAGATTTCTGTAACAGCACGAAGACTGTAGCATAATACTGCAGATGACAATTTGTAGAAAACAAAAATCTTTATTACAAAACTGAGTATTACAAAACTGGCTGTAAAGATTCAAACAATGCACAGGTTGCTGAATAAATTGGCATATAGACACATTCAAATGTTTGAACTAACACCAGAGGAAAACAAACAAAATGCCATAGGAGACAACAAACGCTAAGAACTGCATTATGTCAGAATATAACAAAATCAAAATGATCACTCATGGGTGTAGGCATTAAAACCTTCACTTGAAACTGTATCTTGGGAAAAGCACACTTGTGACCACAATAGCTGATATACGGCATCACATGCAGGGCAGTGATGCCTTTAACCCATAGATACAGGTATTGTAATCTCCACAAAAATAGAGCCCTTGGAAATGGTTAGGTTCCTCATTTCTTGTGATGCTTTAGACATGCATTTTGTATCACTAATCTGCGGAAGGAACTATCCTGTTAGGATAATCATCATCTAATAATGGCAGAACCCATAGGATTCCAGCAATTCCATTACTGAATAAGGCCTCTCATATAAAAAAGGCAGCTAATATTTTGCTGTGAGGGAGTGACGGGAGTTGAACGCATGAAACCCTGTGGTGTAAGCAGATTGCGTTGCAGGCACAGTACTGCAAATGTTCAAACTGAAGCACTGTGCAGGCACAAGGAATAAACCCACTATATAGCTTCATCCTTATTCCCCTTCTATTACGGGCATGAATAACTTTAAGTACTTATTTCAGTAATCCAATTTTTAAGCCCTGGTGTTAAGTTTGCTAAGCAGAGCAAATTCCTGAGCTAACAGGACCGGTGTAGCAGTGACTGCTGCTCCCCTGGCAGGGCTTGCATCCATCATAGTTTCCCTATGCTCAAACAACAGCTATATGACACTCCACAGCTTATGATGAAGCTCTGTCATGCACGGCCCTTCTGTTACACTAAACCAGTGCATTCCCATAGCTATGTGAATGTGCATAGCATTTTTCTTTCCTTTTAACGTTGCTGAGTACAGCTGAACTAACTATCCACATTTTCCAATAAGAGAATTCCAATCAGGGGAGCTTTTGTTGGTGCTGTTTCTGTCTTAGCAATTGTTTGAGTGACGTGTGTTGCAGTTTCTCCACAGGTTGCCACAGGTTTTGGCTTTCCTGGGCTGTGAATTTCTTCGGGAAGGGCAGCAGTAGGACTGTCACTTGTCAGGTTGCAGGCTGTATTAAGAAGAAAAAAAATCTCCGTTGTGATCTCCTTTTGCGGCACACAGAATGGTTTGTGCTTTAAGGAACGTAAGGTTACAGCGTTTAATAAATCTCACGCTGTGGGAGCACAGATGATCATCTGTTCTCTTACGTTCGGATCTAGGTGAATTTTAAAGGGGCTGTGGAAGGCAGTCAGGCACCCAGGAGACACTCGTGCTCATACCTTAGCGCCTGTGGAACGCGATGGGCAGCTCCCGGCTGGGGATCAGGATTCCTGAATGCAGAGTTTCTACCGGATTGTCGTCAGTTGCTGTAATTTGGTACTTGCGAATGATCTGAAGCACAAATATCTCAGTTAGAAGGCTTTAGTTCGTTGGGCTGACGAGGTGGAGTGTGTAAAGGAGCAGTGAGGGAGCGCTTACCCAGCACAGGGCCAAGTGGAGCTGCAGCTCTGCTAAGCGACGGCCGACGCACATCCGCTTCCCGATGCCAAATGGGACATGGGAAAAGGGATTTATTGAGTGCTTCTGCAGCCAGCGCTCTGGCTTAAACTGAGCCCAGCCATTGAAGTATTCTTCATTGCAGCCCAAGGCATGGCTATTTATCATTAGCACTGTCTGTAAACAAAGCAACAGAGACAATCTGCGTTAGGAATCGCCTCAGAGCTAGCAAGTGAATCAGTTTGTTTATGGAAAAAACATATAGCAAAAGTGAAGGTGTGGCAGTTTCCTCTGAAGCCATGCAGTTCTCTGAGGATAAATTCAAAGAAAAAGGTCACAGTTTCTTCAGAAAACAGTTGAAAAGTCTGAAGGAAATTCTTGAAATAGAACACTGAAATATTGTTGTCTAAATCCAATGCTATGCAGGGAGGAATGGTTTTCAGTTTGTGGAAGTTCTTCTCCTGGTGCTGGGACCCATCTTTTGGCAGAGTTGTTTTCAAACTGAAATGTCAGTGGTTACAGGACAAGTCATCAAACGTTGTAATAAAGTAAATTAATTGGCTTACCCCTTCAGGTAGTACATAGTCTCCTAGAACCATCTCTGTGTCGATAGTGCGAGTGGTAAATGGCACAGATGGTGTTAATCTGCAGTAAAAGAAAAACATGTGTCAGATTTCCAGCCTTTTTTCTTCCTGTAATGTGTAATAGTTTACCCTAAACAATAAAGGGCACAAAATCAGTACACATCAGCTGATAGAACTTTGTGGTCATCGTGCTTTGCAGGAATTACTGGAGAATTTTACCTCATGGATTCCTTCAGACATGCTTTTAGGTAGGGCATTTTCTTAATGCTCTCAGCAGTTGGGCTCTCATTGGCAGCCAAAACACTTTGTATTTCCTGAAGAAGTTTCTGCTGAACGCGTGGATTGCGTGAAAGGTTGTACAAAGCCCACAGCAAACTATTGGCTGTCTGAAATAAAACAGGCAGAAATGTAAGGCTTCCACTTACAGGGACAGAAACGAGAAGACACCAAAAGTTCAAAGCCACATTTATTGCTGGCCACTGCCTTACGGCAGCTTGTAAGGGAAGGGATTAGGAGCCATCCCAGTTGCCCTCCAGGAGTTCAGGCCATGGAAGCAACCACAGGTTTAGCTCACATTCAGTTTTTGTGATGGTTAGATTGTGGAAGAAAGCAGGGAGTTGGAAGGATGCTGATTTTAAGATCTTGGAACCAGGTTTACCGTTTCAACTCCGGCAATCTGGAGCTCTGCAATGGTGGCATACAGCTCCTTCTTGGAAAGCTGCCCTCCAGAGTAGATATCACACAGGAAATCCTCCTGAGGGTTTGCAGAGTGCTTTTCCAGCCGAGTGTCAATGGAGTGCTTGGCTGAAGAGGGAGTAGCAGGAGGTAATTAACAAAAAAAGCACCACTGCTATAAATATAAAATCAAAAACAGGGCTCACATGCATGATTTTGATAGAGGACACCGATCTGTGCTCCTTTATCAGGAGTGGAACACTATGCTGAGTAAATATTGTTGTTCTCACTTTTTAGACAAAAGTCACTTTTGTACAGAAAAACCTCCTGTAAGCTATTAGGAATTCCCCATTCTAAAGTCAGGAGAGGAAATCACTGATGTGTGCAGTGACATACTTAGCAAAAGAAATACAAGCACGTAAAATTTATCGTCTTGGATTTTCAAAGCAGATCAAGGTGTTAATGAATCAAAGAACTCCTAGCACTCAGACTTCCCAAGGGGAAATATAAGCTTTTGATTTACCATGGGAAGGAAACGATAAATGCCAAATTTCTGTGTACATTTCCTTTTAAGCAAACAGATTTTTGTTGCATGTAAAACTTTGTGTTTCTCAAGGGCACCCTACGAGGGAAGTTCCCTCACAGGCTTTGTATATCTTGCCCCTAAATACATCACTCACTCTGTGGCTATTTACTTTACAACAGATTAAACTGGACTTAAAATTTTACTGGCTTCCAAGTTTCTGGGGGTTCCCTGGGGACTGGATATTGCCACACAACTAAGTGTCAGTCATGAGAAAACTGTGCTCTTCGCTTAGAATAGGTTCGTGGTTAGCTGCAGTAAAAGTGTCTTAATCTGAGCAATTAACAGCAGCGTAGGGCAGTAACAGGTATGAAGGAAAAGCATTTCAACAAGAGGGAAACAGAACAGAAAGGAAAGAAGTTGTGTTTCAAAAACAAACCTGTTTTAAATATATCATCCCATGCTTTAGTGTGAGCTTGCCAGACTTTTGTGTTCAGACCCTTGTGAAGTTCCACGGGTGTCACCATCATCATTCCGAAAGTAGCCATCATCTGCGGTGGAGTAAGGTTTTGAAATCTTTTAAAAATCTATTTGTAGTCTGTGAGCAAAAATAGACAGTAAAGTAACAGGACTGCAAGGGTAATTTTCACAAGGAAGTTGGGATTCTGGCAGATTTTCCATCCTGGACAGAAAGGATAGGATTCATCCTGCTTAGAGCATATCCAGCTAAAATTTAAGCACAGCTAGAGGACAGTAAGAGATTTCTGCTGAGGGTGGTTCATCCTATCTGTTCTAGGCACCTCTTTCAGAAAGGGGAAAGTCACCCTTTGGTAGTGCCTCTGTCCCTTGAGAAAAGAGGGAACCAAGAGCTGTGCTAGACCAGGTTTTTTTGGATGGCTAAAATGAGGGAGATAAATATCACCAGAGTCCAAGTTGCAGCAAGATGCACAGCAGGTGTGCTTGCAAGAATGACTAACCTCCAAACCCAGCCAGTTTGCATAATCCCACACAGCTCCACTCTACAAACGGCAGCATTGCACAACAAGCATCTCTGAGGGAGAGGAAAGTTAACTGGCCAACCTGACAACTGTATTTTGGGGATTACACAGAAATTTCTGGGATTTTTTTTTTTCCCAGAAGAAAATGGTTGACCCATTTAAATCAGTATCCTCACACCAGTAGCAGGGGCAGAAAATCAGTACAGTCCCAGGTAAAGACTCTTCCATACCGTTTTAACAGCCTTGATGAAATTCAAGCTTTCTTCTTCTACATCCTGCTGTAAGAGACCAAACCTCTTTCCATACAGCACCAGGCAGATACCTGTTGTTGAGCAACATTAACATGAGCTGGTATAAATGAAACGGGGCACAGTGTCCCCCACTTGCTGTCAGGCAGTGGCTCTTGTTATCCTTCTGCAAAATGCTCTCTGCTCTGTGATACACACCTGTGAGATCAGCACTTCAAAACACCTTCTGTGCATTTGCCCCAGCCCTTGTAGGAGCACTTTCATTGCAAGAAGACAGGGTTGGCATATTCAGCCAAATAGTAGGCAGCCCTACTGAAGAGGATTGAGTTGCAGGAAAAGAGGGCCTGAAGAGGCCATCTAGTCCAGCATGTTCTAGCTTCTTCTACTGCCAGAAACCACTTGCTAATGCTGGCAGCATCCCACAGCCCACTGCTTTCCACCTCTTTCCACTAGATTTTTATATATAACTTCTTTTCAGAGCTGTCACTTCCTATTCCTCCCTTTCCAAAAGCAGCCATCACCACTGAGAGTGGAAAAGCAAAACCAAGCCCCACATTTTCAGGAGCTCAGCACACAGGTTGCTGAGATGAGCCAGCTGTGAACCGAGAGGTCTGCAGAGCTCACTCAGCCACACAGCTAACTGTCCAGAACTGAAGAGTTTGTGTAACAGCTGATGGATCTGGCACATAATGATGGTCCCCTGGCTTTTCTGCAGCGTATTTTTCATGATATTACAGTTGATAGTTTGGAAATTACCATCCAGTCATCACAGATCACACTTCAATTGAAATGTCTCAGCAGGTACAAAATGCACATTGTTTTCAGGCAAAAATAAACCACCCAACCACTTACTTTCAAATGACCATTTGTTGAATTCTGAATATACATCTTCCATTTGTCCTCTGGGGTTACAAATATCATCTATTCTATACATGAAGTCATCCAGCACCTACATGATGAAGAGAAGAAAGAAGAAAAGGGAATAAAGACAATATCAACTGATAAAAATCCTTTGTGATTTAACATTGCATCCGTCTTTCAAATAGCAATCTTGCATAAGACAGAATTTCTTGTGTTTCCTGTTCCTTTAACAGTATTATTTCCCATGTTAACATATTTGGATTTACAGGACTCTGAAGCTATTACTGTTTGTAATTCTGTGAACTGATCTTTCCTTCACAGGGATGAAATGCTTCAGACTGACCCTGGGACAACAGTTTCATGACAAAAAGGCTTAAGCTGTTTATCACAGATGCTCCTCAAACTCAGTGAGAAGCATGGAGGTTGGAGAGGTGTTCCCTGGCAGAAGGAAACTAAGAATGAAGAGGGAAAAGCAGAAAAGAAAAAAAAAGAAGAGAAAAAGAAAGAGAAAAGTAAGCAAAAACTCTCTGCAGGAGCCCGTGTCATTGTGGAATTTTGGTGTTGTTCTGTGCAGTTGAGGATATTAACAGCTATAGCCTCCAGAGACACAAAGAGATTTGGATTCTTAATGTGGTAGACTGAAATCTTAAATGAAGGTTTCTGAAATGCCACTCAGCTGCTTCACAACGTCCCAGTCTTCTATCAGTAAAGCTTTCCAATGCTGACTCCCAGCACCACTCCTAACCCCTGAGAGCTGTGTGGACTCACATTTGATCTGACCCTGATAATTTGTTTGCAACTCATTATTCCCAGAGCGATTTCTGAATATGAACTCACAGCATTACCACCACAGAGCAAACCAGCAGCTACCCAGCAAACCGAACCTCTCGATCTGCTTTTTTTCCCCCCCCAGGTTTCCAGGGGCGCGGGGGGACAGAAGGAACAGTACCTCATTGATCGTGTTATCCAGTTTCACCACCTCCTTGGGTTTCATCAGTTTCTTCTGAAAGGCGCTCCTCACCCTCTGCCAGTCCTTTCCTTCCCTAGATGTAAGTAAAAGCAGCGAGAATAAAGGATTAAGACACACACACACGACACGTGCAAGGACGCAGCTCCGTGCGGCGGCTCCGGGCAGCGAATCCCGGTCCTCCGGCTGTTACAGAGCGCAGCTGCCCGCAGCATCACCGCGGAGAGCCCCGCTTAGCGTTGAGCCCCGCTTAGCGGTGAGCGCGCCCGCACCTCCCCTGTCACTCACAGGATCAGCAGCCCGTAGCCCTCGTCGCGATAGTCCCGATAGGCTTTCCAGGGTTTGATCTCCAGGCGCTGCGGGCAGGCGCTCTCCCGGCGGTACAGAGATTCCAGCAGGCAGGGGGCTCCGATGTGAACCGAGTCGAAAGCCCCCAGCTTCATGCGGAAGATCTTCCCAAACCTCCTGTGATACTCAGCCTGAGGGGCGCAGAAAAGAATCCCCCACGATGAGTGCGGGGCGCACCCGCCTCGACCCTCATCCCCACCCCGCAGCATCCCCATCCCTCCGCGCTCACCAGCGTCTCGTGCTGCCTCTTGAGCCCCCCCTTCCACAGCACGTCGGGCAGGCTGCCCATCAGCGGCCAGCTAGGGGGCCCGGGCAGCGCGGCCAGGGGATGCCCACGGCCCCGCAGTGCGCACAGCGCGGACGCCGCCCGCGGCACCGAGCATCCGCGCCCGGCGGGGCTGAGAGCGGCGCGGCCGCAGGTGAGGGCTGAGGAGCGGAGGAGGATGCTGAAGCCTCCCATAGCGGCACCGACGGCCGCCTATTCGCCTATATGTATATATATAGCAGCAGGGAGGCTCGCTGGACTTTCATCGGGGCCAATGGGAGCCCTGGGTGGGGTGAGGTGGGGCCGGCTGGCGTGGCCCGGCCCGGGGAGTTTGCGGGGCAAGCGGTTCACAAAGGGTTCAAGCGAGGCAGGAGGGCACAGGGCCAGCGCCGGGCAAGTACCGGCCGCGGGGCTGCCGGGGGCGGCCGTGGCCGCTGTCCTGGCACGGCTGTAGGCAGGAGGCTGCCAGCGCTCCAGGTACGGACCCCGTGCAGCTTGCAAAGCTGCCTCCTGCTCGTACGCACGGGCTCATAAACTCTTCTTTCCCCTTTCTCCCTTTCTTTTTCTCTCTTTTTTCTTTTCTTTCTTTTTTTTTTTTTTTTTTTTTTTTTGGCTGTGCAAAGTGTCTGGGGTGCACCTGTACGAAGTGGGGAGGGCTGTGGAGTTTGTACTGCAGTGCCAAGTGACTGACTGTGTGTCTTCCTTCAGAATTTCCCCTTAGAAATGATGGAATAAAAAATGAAGGGACAGAGGAAGAGCAAGTTTTGGTGGTTGGACTGCTTTTTTTCTTATCTGGCTGACTAACCACTTATTTATGGAAAGGGCATAAGAGTGAATCACCTGGGAAGGCAAAATTCCCTTCACTATTAGTGTTGGCAGCCATTAAATTCTGACACAAAAAATCATTTGCTGCCATGAGTCTCCTACACGGAATCTACAGAATAACACTCAGGGAGAGCTAAAGGTTTCCATGTGGAGGCAGATGGAGCAGAAGCACAAGTACAGCAGCTCAGGACACCTGCACACTCAGCTCTGCCCTCTCTTTGCAAGAGGAGTCAGGCAGGCTGAGCATCTTGCTGCAAGGCAGAAAGCTGCCTGTAAACCAGAGAATTTCCAGGATATGCTCCTTCGAGAAGTTGATTTTCCCCTGCCCCACACCATCTTTTTCATCATTCTCCCGTTGCATTTTGTGACTCAGCTCTTAATCCCCTCTGCTTAAGTGTCTGACGGTGAGACGCTGTGGTGCACATGGCTGTTTTGGACATAAGGCAGAGAAGGAGACAGAAGACAGAACTGACACTGAATCTGACACACGTAAAGGCACGTCTCACAGTCAAATTAATAGATAGACCAAGGTGGCAGTGATTAACACATAGAAAAATGTGCAAAAGCATGACAACTCACTGCAGAGCTTTTCTATCACTTTCATACGTCCTTTCCCCTCCACGTGATTCTCTTGCCTGGGATCACACCATGTATCCCACAAGATCAGAGCCTATTCTAGAGCGGGCTTTAAGATTAAAGCTGGTTCAAAGGTTTGTGCATTTTTTAAGGAAATGCCCCAACAAGAAGTTGGTATTTTGTGATTTGTTTTCTTTAAACCAGTTCTACTGAAAGCACATCTTATGCCCTTGTCAACTGAGTGCAGTTGTTCAATAAGTTCTTCTGAGAAACCAGGAGAGAAGAGACAGTTTGTGTGCTCCGTGGACACCTGTCTATTTAAGGAACCAGAATGAACTCGAGTGAAGGGTCGCAGCTTAGTGACTGTGAAATGAGCTCTTTAGAAGACTTTGGAACAGACAAGTCAAGACTAAAGTGGACACAGGTCAATTTTTCCATGTTCCTTTCGGCGATGGGGAAGAAAACACCCTGTTAATACGAAATCTTCTCTATTAAGCTGTTCTTAAGTTACAGAATGGAAAAGGTTTTATTTAACTTCTGTGGTCGTGATGTAACTCTCTGGCGGGGAAGCCGGTGTATTTGTAGCTCCACTAAGCCTGGAGCTGAGAGCTAATGATTGCCTCAACTTCTGGTAAAGTGCAGTTCTAAGGGCATTTTCAGCCTTCACTTCTTCCTACCCTCCCTTTTAACAGATTTCAAAACCAGGCCTTTAATTTCCAGCAGGACCTTTTCATGCGACCTTTAGAACATAGCGAGGGCTATTTTAACAGTAAACCAACACAAGGTAGCAGGGTCCTTGGGCTGAAATCTGGGGATGTGTTCTCACAGTGTGAGCTGAGGTATCCATAGCGGTGAGGGTGTCACCAGTGTCCCACAGATACCTGTAAGACTTCCCAGTATTGTCTGAAAGTTGTAGCAGCTCGTGACAACTGGGAATGGAAGCCCTCTTCACTTGTACAGTTGTGGCATGGAGTATTTTTGTGACAAACATCAGTAAATACCTGAAGATCAAAATCAATAGCTTGCGACATGTATTATTCCATGCTTCTCGTTTGGCATGGAAAAAGAAAAGGTTTGATTTCTAAAGGCTCGGATGCCAGCAGAGGATGCTGCTTGAGAAATGATCTGCCAGCATGGTGCTTCTGCAGGAGATCTGAAATGGACTCTTGTGGAGGTACAGAAAGGCTGTACTGCAGCGTATCTCCTTCTTCTCAAGAAAGATTCAACCAGAACCTGAAGTCCAAATTTTAGAGCTGCTTTCAAAGCGGAAATAATTGCATGCCCTACCTCTTGGGAAACAGCAGTAAAATATTCTTCAACTATAGCTTGGGATTCCCACCAAGCCAATAAACCTCCACCAGGATTTAGAGACTGAGGTGTGACTGGAAATCTTGAAACAAAACAGCTCAACTTCCAATATATTGCAAACCATACCAAAAGCACTGAGCTAATGCAAAGTGCACCGACTGCTCTTCATTTAGTGCATTTCAATTGTAATCAGTAATTCTAAAACAATTTGTGAGTGTAAAAGAGCTGCAGATTGGTAGTGGATTTTTTTCCTTAATACCTGTAATTCCTGGAGGTTTGTTTTGTGATATATTACACAACTCCTGCCTCCTGACCTCTACTCCTTTTCATGAGTGGAATAAGTTTTTTGCTGTTTTGACCCTAAAAATGCTTTCAAAGTTCCCCATGCTTTTTAAAATGCTACAATTTAAAAGTTTCACAGCAGAATGGGCAGACTCTGCAAGGAGTATCTCTGTCACTGGGAAGGTATTTCACAATGCTGGGGAAGAAAAGCTAAATGCAACTTGTAAACTCCAGTCAAAACAGTGTTGTTATTCCAGGTTTTTGCTCATGTTTGTTTATACACTTCTAATTCTATGACTCCCTCCAGTTGAGAATCTTAAAAAGTTCTGTAAATATTGATGAATTCAGCCTCAGCTTAGGAAATGGGAAAGTACAGTAATTCCCATTTTACAGAAGAGAAACTGAAGTGTATTTGAAAATCAAGACCTTGAAGTTATTATATGGATTCTCAGTATGAGAGCAAAAGAAACTTGTTGTGTTTTTACTCAAATACTAGTTTTATCACACCAAATTCCACTGCATTACAGATGATAGCCCACCCACAAGATGACAGTAACAGAGTGGAAAAATAGGTCTGTTGAGCAAACAGAGAACAAGGTAATCCTCAGAGGAGGATCCAGAAAAACAGAACGGTAGGTGAATAGCTCAAACTCCACATGGCAAGGAATCTTCCAACTGGCCATGACCTGCTGGAGATATCGACCTCTGCAATAAACATTGCGACACTCAACCATGGAAGGATTCTCTAATTAGTAAGTTAGCACATGGTTCAAGAAAATTAAGACATCTCTTGACTTCACAGTTAATGCTTACTCTGCCAAAAAGTAAAGTTATTGAAACTCAAGAAATTGAGGTATGGCAAGATGTTCTGATAGCCAGCTTGGAAATACTCAGCACACAACTGGCTCTTCCCTTTCCTTTTGATAACTAGAACCACTCTCTGGTTTGCATTTTCTTGTCTCTCTTAGCAATCTCGTCCTCCCTGAGCAAGGAAGGGAGCTGTTTAGCAGTGTATTTATGCATCAGAGGATGCTGTGAGGATGAGCTGCTGACACAGACTGATGTTTCCTCTTTGGACAGAGCTGGCAGCAATTTAGAAGCTTCCTTCACCTTCTATGCAGCACCACAGAGAGTCACATCCAGTTTAAAAGGAAGCATTGGGGAATCTATAGGAACATTTCATTTTCTCAAAGAACATGGTTCATGTTCAGGAGGCAGGAATTTCACTAGTGCTTAGTGTGCCATGGGAGATGATACTCAAAATGCTCATTTCTCTATATTCTTCTGCTGAGATACGCAACCTGTGTGTGCAGTTGCCTTGTTTCACATGCAGGTACCATAGGCCAAGTCGTGTCATGACACTGAAAAGCTCTGACAATATTTACAACTCCAGTGGTATTAATTCTATAATGTGAATAAGTGATCCAAAACTGTTTGCCAAAAACAATGGAAGTTTTCAAAGGTAGGAAATGTTGAGCATGCCTTTAATTCAAACAACACTGAAATCTAAAATAAAGGCCTGTATCTGTAAACTGAAGCTTTCAGTTGCTGTGTGACAGTCCTAAGCCTGGAATAAAGCTGTTACATGACTTTTGGGAGAGCTTGCAGGAGATGACTATAACAACACTTGAATCAGACACAACTTCATGCAATTTACTGGATTTATAAATTAAGCCTGTAACATCTGCACAGATTAATTTGTTTCACTTTTGATCTGATGCATGTTCTTCTGTTGAAATAAAACTGCTATCACAACAAGCCTTTGGAGAGCCAACAGATTCTTGCTGTTTAAAGCTTCTATTTCTCTGAGATGCTATGAGATACCAAAGAGAGATTTGGCAAATATAAGACTTATTTACTTAAATATTTGCCCTAAAACTTCTGTGTTTCATGGATACCAATAGCTGGTCTCTAAATTTTCAAGAAATGGCAATTAATTTTTTTTTAACTGTTAATTATGGAACACTGCTTTGTTTCATCCAGGGGAACAATCTTTGTCTGTGTCCTTTAGAGTATTTTCTGATGAAGGACCTAACAGATATGTAAGAGATATTACTCATCCAAGATCACAAAGAAAAGGGTTTGAACTTTAACAAGTAGATTGCTGTGAGCTAAGTGCATTTTGCTTCCATTAAAGCCATAAGAAAATAGGAAAACTTTATCTCCCTTTATCATTAGTCAACCAAAAGGCACTTGGGCTATGTTTAGTTGAACTCAGTACCCTCTGGGCCACATCCCGATTACTCCTATTCATTGCTTTTGGAGGGATTAGAGCAGACTACAGCAGTAGCTCATCAGATAAAACCCTTGCCTAAAATCCTGCTGTTAATTGCAGTTCAAATGCCTGGCCACAGTCTTCTCAAGGGAAGAGCCAAGTTTCCTCATATGTATGACTACCAAATGCAAACATTGCCTTTGGGAAAACACTCAATCTATTTGTTGCTCTGTTCATTAAAGTGTCAAAAGAACTCATATGATAGAAGGAAAATTCTTCTCCAAAACACTGTAATTTTGCCAAAAGAGAAAAAAAAAAAGAAAAAAAAAAAAGAAAAAAAAAAAGAGACAAACTTATGCAGATTAAAAGATGCTGAGTAACAATACAGCAATACAGCCAGGACACATTACTGATAGGTAGCTGTGAGTTCAGAGCCAGTCTCCAAATTCAGTGACACCATCCAGGAGGACCTGGACAAGCTTGAAAAGTGGATCCATGAGAACCTAATGAGGTTCAACAAGGCCAAGTGCAAGGTACTGTGTTGGGGCAATCTCAGATGGGTGGACAGACTGGGAGAAGAACTCTCATTGAGAGCAGCCTTGTAGATAAATTGTCAAGGCCTGGGATCTCACAGCAAGAAGGATGGAGGATTGTTGGAATGGGTCCAGAGGAGGCCACAAAGATGATCAGAGGGCTGGAGCACCTTTCTTAGGAAGAAATGTTGAGGGAGATGGGCTTGTTCAACTTGGAGAAGCTCTGGGGAGACCTCACTGCTGCTTTCTAATACTTGGAGGGAGCATATAAGCAGGAGTGGGACCAACTTTTTACACGGGCAGATAGTAAAAGAAAAAGAGCAAAAAGCTTTAAATAAAAAAGGGGGCATTTAGCTTAAATGATAGGAAGAAATTCTTTACACAGAGAATGGTGAGGAGCTGGCATTGCTGCCCAGAGCTGTAGGTGCCCCATCCCTGGAGGTGCCCAAGGCCATGGATGGGCCCTGGGCAGCCTGGGCTGGTGGGGGGCAGCCAGTCCATGGCAGAGGATGGGACTGGGTGGGCTTTAAGGTCCCTTCCACTATAAGGCATTCTGTGATTCTGTGATAACGTGGTAAAAGAAAAGAATCCTGCAGAGTTGTGGTTAGGAAGGGAACTGGACTCTATTCCTCCTCATGTGCATTTTTCCAAGAAACAGTGACTTTTGAAACAGGCACTGATTGTTTCTACCTGTACAGGTGTAACAGAAGACCTGATTTCAGGTACTATGTGAGCAGTCCTCATGGAAGATGAGGATGAAACAAGAGAATTTAAACAAACAAATGAATAAGACAGATGCCTCAGCTGTAGGACCTGCACAGACATGAGAGACTTCCAGTATGTGCCACAAAAAGTTTGCAGTAAACTGAGAAATGTTCCATCACTGGAAACATTTTGGGGCAGGATGGACTGTGGACTAACAGACATACATAGCTAATATATTGGACCCTAGTATATTCCTTGTTGATACTGAGATGCCAAGTAGTGGTGAGGAAGGCAGGGCTGCAGAGATAGATAGCTCTGTGTCTGCCACATAGCTTCTGTTTTAAAGACAACCACTGTTCTGTTGGGACAGAATTATGGGATTATAAATAATCACGTTTACAATATGTCCCATCCACAAAGGTGGAATAAAGTCTTCTACTGAGCTTCACCATAAAGGGATTTCCCAGAAAAGGGGAATCTCCGGCTTCCATCTCATGCTCAAGTACCAGAAGAAACTCCCTTTGCTTTAATGGGTCCAGCTGGTGCTGCAGAAGCTCTCCTCAAAGCCCTACAGGGATGGAAAAGAGAAACATCCATCACTGGAGGTGAAGCTTTATGAGATGACTTGCAGAAAGGAGCTAAAGCAATTTGTTAATCTCTAATGCTAGATATACAGGGGCTGCTCTGAAAGTAATGCCTCCTATTTTATGATGTTGGCTCACGATGTCAGAGGCAGATGTTGGTGGTGTGGCAGTAGGGGTTGAACCTTCCTGTCAATACCCTGTTACATTTTGTTGCTGCGTGCAGCTGGTAGCAGAGGGGCAGATTGACAGATTGGTGTCTGAAGTGGAAGTGCATGTGAAGCAACAGAGTGTCACTGAATTCCTTCATGTGGAAAAAAAAATGGCACTCAATGACATTCATTGATACTTGCTGAACATTTATGGAGACCAACCAGTGGATATCAGCATGGTGAGGTGGTAATGGTGCATTTCAGCACTGGTGACAGTGTTGTGAAAGACAAGCCACATTCCAGATAGCCATGCACAACTGCCACAGCACGAAATAAACAGCATCTTGATCAGCTCAGAAGGGGATTTTTTAAAGGATTTTTTTTTCTTCATCCCTATTTCCCCCTTTCTTCCCCCCCACTACAAGAAGGGCAGATGTAGACATCCTGACATAAAATAACTTTATATCAGAATAAGTCATATTATCTAATATTGGAAATGCCATGCTGCTGTTAGCACTGTGCCTATATGATATGGATAGTGAGCTGCTTTATTTCTACTGATCCTGCTAAAATAGCACAGCTTTGTTAGGCTTTTGCAGGTAGTGATTCATTTCATAAAATCCATGCCTACACAAACCAACCGTTTCATCTCCACTGTGTTTTCTCATTTCTAATACTTGTATTAACAAACACTGCTGACGTGTGGGAGGTTCAAGATGCTCAAACACAGAGAAGTGCTCTGTGTAACTTCAGGGAAAAGGGTGAAGAGTTTGGGAATTCAAAACAACTAAGGCAGCAAAGAGCACGGAAAGGCTCTTTTACCCTAAGCTGCATTGCAAAAGGCTACAGCAGGTACCATGAAGGGGAAAGGTGAGAGGATGTGAGGTGACAGGTGTGTGTGTTGCACCACAGAAGGGCTCCCACCAAGGTGTGAGGTGAAGCCAACCATGCTCACTGCAGTGAAGACCAGCACAAGATCGAGTCCTTTTATGCAACTGAAAGAGAAACGAGGTCACTGAGTTCAGTGAGTTTATATTACTCCACCACTAGATGTTTGCACTCGTGCACTGTTTTCACTTTTATTTACATAAGAAAGGTCTACAGTAAGTAACTCTTGGCAACATGCTCACAGCACAGATCTTGTCTGAGCATGTGGGAGAAAAAAAATATTTTCAAAGCCTACAAGTCATCGAATTCTTATGAAATCCACTCCTTTTCTCTTGAAGGAAATTGCATTGGCTTGGATCTAACATGTATTATTCAGTTAATCCACCCGTGGAAATAACCATGGCTTAGATTATATCCTTTCAGAATAGGCTTTTTGAAAGGAAAGAAGATAACTGGCTAAGGGAAGAGTGGAACAGCCTGAGAAATAAGAGTTTGTTCTTCAAGAAAATAGAGACATATGAATTAGGAGTTTTCACATGACATGCTACTATTAACAAAGATCTCCAGAGAGAACTTTTGAGATTAATTTTTCTTCCTCAGTGGGAACAAGTCAAACTTATGAAATAAAATACAAAAATCAGCTCCATATGCATTAGCAATAAAGATGGAACTCCAACTTTCCATCCTTGCTTGCTAGCAGTAGGACTGCTATACCATTTCCACCTATGAAGGACAAAGCCAAGGCTGAAGGAGTATGGTGATAGTACATATGCTGAAACTTGAATGGAGTGTGCTGTATTCTAGCTCTTTCTAACAAGGATCAATTGCAGGGAGAGTGTTCAGCCCTAGGTACCCCAGTGTAAGAAAGACATGGATCTGTTGGAGTGGGTCAAAAGGAAGCCACAAGGATGCTGAGAGTGTTGGAGGACCACTCCCATGAAGATAGGCTGAGAGAGTTCAGGAGAAGGCTCCTGAGAGACTTTCCAGTGGACTTCCGTACCTAGAAGGGCTTAAAGGAAAGATGAGAAATCATTCTTTGTCAGGGATTATGGTGACAGGACAAGGGCAATATTTTTAAACTAAAAGAGGGTAGATTTACATTAGGAAGAAATTCTTTACTATGAAGGTGAAGAGGCATCATTTGCTCATAGAAGTTGTGGATGCCCAGTCCCTGGAAGTGTCCAAGATTAGGCTGGATGGGGCTTTGAGCAACCTAATCTAGTAGAAGAAATCCTCGCCCACATTGGGGGATTGGAGGCGGATGATCTTTGAAGTCCCTTTCAACCCAAAACATTCCATAGGATATACACCCATTCTCCTGTTGGGTGTTGTTTTCTACTTCTTCACGGATCTCACTTTGAACAAAATTTGATGTGCTTTTGTGGAGCAAGGACTGGATTCTCCCTCCGCAGTGAGTTCTACAAAATCAAACGATAGCATCCTGTTGTTATATTTCTCATTAAAACGATCATTGGTTAACATACATCTTAAGCTGTTCATGGTTAACATATTCGGAGGGAGGTAGAAGATGTGAATTTGGAGGCCATCAGGCAATGAAGGGCACATTAGTCTCCCTTATCAGGCATAAGTGTCCTAAGAACAGTAGTGTTGCATGCAATCAGGCTATTTAAAGCATCGCTTCAGAAAGGCAGGTTATGGATTTTGCCTACAGGAAATGTTTTTCATCTTTGGACTCCGAGCTGGTGGAGGCAATTCTCAGCAGCTCTGAAAAAAAGGCTCAGCAGTTTTGGCTGCCTGGGACTGAATGTGCTGACCTCAAGCTCCCAACACCTTTTCTTTTTCTTTCTGTTTATCTCCCCAAACATCGCTCAGGCACCCACAGACTCTGATGCAGATTTCAGAATTCCTTTTTTTAAATCAGGCAACTTAAGGCACACTTTTCAGGGCCTCGACTCCCCATACCCAGCTACTTTTTTTTTGATCTGACTCTAATCACTTTCAATTGCACATAACAGAATGATGAATCACAGGAAAAACACCTGAAAATACGTTCAAACACCTTCCTGAATCTCCCATTACAGGATTGTTTCCTTCCACACCTGACAACAGCATATCGCTGGGAAATCTGTCGTTGCTGTGCATTTAAATTTCTGATACCGATCACTTTGCAGAAAGGTGTTGTCAGACCGAAGCCAGGCACAGCACGGAGCCCTGAGGAGCCTCATCTGAGCCTCCCAGCCTCTGTTTTCAGTTGCACGGGCACAGTAGCCAACCCCAGCACAAAATGCTGTCAGGGATCCCATCGGCTGGGGGCTCTGTGTGGGTAAGAGCCACCTATTGCCCTGTGCTGGCAGACCGTGGCCTCGCACCCGCAGCAGCTGAGCATCAGAAGCGGGATGCCGCTGCCAGCGCTCTCCCCCGCGGTTGTGAAACAAGATGATGATCCCATTTTTTACTGTTGTTTTGTTTTGTGGACGTGAGAGGAGCTAAATAAACTTAAGCATGTGGAGGCAATTACGCAGCCTGAGCGCCAGTTTCTGTTTAGGACCAGCAACCCCGGGCAGCTCAGAAAAAATATTTATTGTTGCTTAAAAAGTCCCTCCGCAAAGATGTGAACTCGAAGGCCTTTTCCACCGCCGTTTCCAGAAAGAGGCAGCGGGGTTGGATGGCGAAGCCCGGGGTTCAGCCTCTGCTCAGGGCGCTGCAGCTGTTCGGGGGCAGCGCTGAGGGCGGCCGGGCGCCGAGTCGAGCCGCGGCTGTGACCGACCTCAGCTGCCTGCAAAGCGGCCGCGACGCAGGGAGGCGCTGTTGGGCGCCGCAGTTCCATGGCGCCCCCTGGCGGCAGCATGGCGCCTGGTAGCGGATGGCGGAGGGCGGAGTCACGTGTCCCAGCCTGGAGGTGGGCCGTACCAAGTGCTGCTGCAGGGGGGAGAGGGGGGAGGGAGTTGTTGTCGGCGCGGCCCGCTCGATGCAAATGGCCTCTCTGCGGGTGGCGATGGAGGACGAACGGAAGCCTCGAGCCGCCTCGTGGCCGCCGCTGCGCGCTGTCATCGTTTTTCTCCTCATTCTCCCCCCGTGCCTCTTCCTCTGCGGGCAGGGCGAATAGTTCGGCCCTGCCAACATGGCCGCCACCATGAAGAAAGCGGTGAGTGCTGGCGGTGGGATTTCCCAGCCCTGCCCGGCTGTCTGTGCTCAGTGCCTGTCTGTGGGCCGGGATCCCGCTCGTGGGCTCGCTGGGCCGTGTCCCCTCAGCGCCGGTCCCATCCCGGCCCCTATGAGGCTCTGCCCGTTCCCGTTCCCAGCGTTGCGCTGGGCGCTGGCGGCCCTGTAAGGAATTGAACGCGTCAGCAGGTTGTTGTGAGGGTTGTTTTCTCACCAGCTTCGTGAGGATAACCTCTGTGGTAAGATTGAATTTGAACCTAACGGAGGAGACGGAGCCTTCATGTTGACCTCTGGTATTTGCAGGCTGCGGAAGATGTCAACGTTACTTTTGAAGATCAGCAGAAAATTAACAAGTTTGCAAGAAACACCAGCAGGATCACAGAGCTGAAAGAAGAAATAGAAGTGAAAAAGGTACGCGGGCTTTGCATTTGCTGTGTTGAGCTAACTTCTGGTTGTAGCACAGAAAATACTGGTAACTAAATAAAATAAATCCTTTGTGACAGCAGATCAGGCTGAAGTGAGCTTTGTCTGCTGTGTTTCCTTTGTTTAAGCTGTTAATTATGCTGTGAATGAGACGCAGGGAGTTTTGACTAGAAATGTAATTACTGGCACAACTGCACTGAATTTGAGATGTGTCTCAAAAAACTGCTTTGTTAAAGGTATTGATGTCATATTGGCAGGTGGGATTTTAGCCCAAAACGTGAAGTTCATCATTCAGCTGATGCTGTGACAGCGTGTTCACCGAAATAACTCATGCAGTACAAATTGATCACCTTTCTTACGTTTTGGTAGAAACAACTTCAGAATTTGGAAGATGCCTGTGATGACATCATGATGCTTGATGATGATTCGCTTCTGATACCCTACCAAATTGGAGATGTCTTCATTAGTCATTCCCAAGAAGAGACGCAAGAGATGCTAGAGGAGGCAAAGGTTTGTCAGAGCACATGGAGCTCTTCACTGTTTACTATTGGAGCACAAAGTTCTGTCTGACACAAGGATTTATAGACTATAAATCAGAATCTTCCGTGATGCATTCCATTTGCTTATTCTCATCATTCACCTTTACAAATTGTCTAATGTGATACATTCGTGTTTGTGTATGATTTTGAGGAGAGAAGTGTGTGCAAAGTGTAAGTTCATAACAGAGTTGTCAGTATACAAAGTATTGCTATGTTTCACTTTGCTCCCTGGAGGTGTTACAGTATACCTTGACAAAAAGTTGCCACAGGTGCCTTTTAATCGTTTGTATGTTGCTGACAAATATGGCGTAGTTTGCTTTACGTAACTGGATGGTTTCTTTCTTTTTCAGAAAAGCTTACAAGAAGAAATTGAAACATTAGAATCCCGAGTGGAATCCATTCAGAGAGTGTTATGTGACCTGAAAGTTCAGCTCTATGCAAAGTTTGGAAATAACATAAATCTTGAGGCTGAGGACAGTTAAAAGTTCTCCGAAGACGCCACACGCCTTCTCCTTGTTTTATTAATTGTTTTGATAGTTATTCTCTTACAATAATATTTTTAAAAATTTGACCTGTATTTTTTTTTCTTTTTTTTACATTCCTGTCTTGGGTTCCATCTATTTAATGAGGGCTTTCATATTTTGGTTTTTGCAGTTATTTATTTGTTCAGGAAAGCAGTAGCTTCATACTGTTGGTAAAGCACCAAGATTGGAATGTTTGCATCATCTGTTAAAGTAATAAAGTCAGGCATATATTGTAGTTTCCTTGGTCTTGTTTTCACCTCATGTTAATACTTAAAACCTGTTGTTTAAAAACAACAGAAATGGGGCATTGTTTGGGGTTTTTTACACTGTATTGATAGATAGGTAATATTTAGGGCATGATCTTGCAATGAGCTGTGAGGTTGCTTTAAGCTGGTGTAAACAGTCCTCATAGAAATACTTACACTATGCTTTGAATTTCAGTCCTAGTTCAAATATTTTGCTGCCAAAGAATAAGGGAATGAACCCCAGCCTTGGGCTGTGTGGCAGGAGTAGTGCACTTCACTTGTGAGAAAAGCAGCAGTATGTTTTGCTGTTACAAGGCAGTGATTTAAGAAGTTTAAATGCACTGACTGCATAGAGGACAGAGTTAGACAAAAATGTTGAGGGACTGTTACACTGTGGTACATTCTGAACCTTGTGACTCCTTGCATTCCATAATCCTTAGAGGAAGTCTGGATGCAGCTGTGTCCCATCTTAGTTCTTTTGGTCAGCAGTTTGTGTCTAAAGGATTCTATGTGCAATCAATCCTTTCTATCACTTGGCTGAGATTAGAAAGTATACAGTTGACTGTATATGTATGTATAAGTATGACTGTTCTGAGTATCTGTCAGGTAGGAAATCTCAATCTGCAGGAGAAACTTTGAGAGGCGTCCGTACTGAAGGAAAGATCCTGGTGTGGAGCACGCTGCCACGTGGGGGAGCTCAGCAGCTGCGGGCTGTCCGCGATGGGTTGAGGCGATTGGCTCCTTGCCCTGTTTGCACGCTACTTTGAGAGTCACAAAAGATTTTAAGTGTTGTAAATCAGAATGAGAGATGAATCAGATGAGAGAAATCAGATGAGTTCTAAACCTCTTTAATTTTCCTCAAGGATCATTTTCTAAATCCATCTTTACCTATTAATAAAAAATAAAGTCTTTCTTGCTTAAGCTGAGTTCAGCATGTAATAAGAAGCATCCTGCAGATGGCATCAGAGGACTGGGAAATCTGCTTTATGGTAAACTTGTGTCAGGGCTCTGCTGGCCAGAAGCAATTTTTTTTTTTTAAATGAAAACTGACTGTGATTATTCTCATTAATTGGTTGATAACACTTTAATTCCTAAGGGACTGCTGTGCTTTTGTTCCGAGCGTTTTTATGGCTGTGTAGCCTCTGGATTTTGGCTATTTAGAATGACTGCGGTTTTCAGGATGGATACCACTTCTTTAAAGAAGAGGGGGGAAAAAAAGCAGTTAGCATTTGTTTAAACATGATGCTAATGGCAGCTGTAATGCAGGTGAGGACCTTGTTCATTAAATGACCCAAAAGGAGAATGCTGGCAAGGCTGGAGTGATTGCTTTATTCCTGTTCTTTGGTATCCTGGAAATGGGATTATCCTAAAACAAGTAAACCAGCCAAACTGCAGCCAGAGAAAAATAGAGAGAAAATCTCAGTTTGTGGTGTCAAGGAGACTCACCAGATTTTCAAAAGTCTGACAAAGCCTTTAAAACAGTAGGACACAGTTATTGTATTTACTGTATTTTATATATAGGGGCTTGTTTTTGATTCTTGGCTTTGTCAACTGATGTAAATTGCCCATGTTGATCTTTAGTGATGATCTTTAGTATAACTTTTGCCAGTGGAACTTCAGTTGTTGCTCGTATCTCTTGATACAGATGAACATTATAGTCTGTAATAAAAATGTGGCTGATAATTATTCAGTAATTACAGGAGGTGGCATGTAGATGAAGGGCAAATAATTTGGTAGTATTAACTAGCTCTTCAAAAAGAGATTGAATGCCAAATACTGAAGTGGGAACAAAAGAATTGAAGTGCTTTGATTTGCATGAGTCAGTGGTTTGGATAATTTATCTAATGGTGTTCTAATAGTCTGATTCATGCTAGAGGGGAAAAAAACCCAAACAACTGGGTTGCATATAGGCATGATAAGGCCTGACAAAGTATTTACCACCAAGTTTGTCTCTATTGATTGTATGAGTCATGCAAAAAAGCAAATGAGTTCCGTAATGAAATGTTTGCTGCTGGTGGGTCTGTGCAGAGTGCAGTGCTCCAAACGTGGGCAGCACTGGATGAAGGGTTCGCCTTGGCACGAGGTGAGGCAGGCCTACAGCTAGGGGGGAGCAGATCCAGCTGTTACAGCTGGGTAATAAAAGAAGGTATAGAAAGGAGCCATTTACTGCAGGTTTACAAAAATCTTTTTCACTGTTGCTCTCTAAAGCTGCTGGTTTGTACACTGATGCTGTGTCAGCTTATAAATACAGATTGTAGCAGGTGTCCCTCTGTCCTCGTGTCAGCAAGCTGCAAGCTTGGGGATGCTCACTGATGGATGGAAAGTCATAATGACAGTTCATTGAAGTATTGCTTCAGAATCACTGCTTTGGGCACTGTTACCACCTGTACAGGGTGAGGGAAAACAAGATACCCTTGGTGATGAAGTTGAGGTTTGGCCAGAACCACAGCTGGCTGTTTCCTGAAGCTGTTAGGAGAACGTTATTTTCCCTTCTTGAATGCAGCCCAGCACAAGAGAGGGAAAACGTTATTCAGTGGACTTCTAGATTGTTGAGTTTTATTACTTCCTTCAAGCATGATAAGGGAGGCTTTCCTCTCCTTGGCTCCTGCTGTACTTTACATGAAAGGAACAGAAATTAAGAGATACGACGTTTGTAGTTGTGAACACATCTGTGTCTGTAGTTGAAGTTGTATAGTCCTTGGTATGTCTGTAATGATTCTGTAGATAGAGATGTTTGTATACTAATTTTTGTGACAAAGGCCTCATGAAGGCAGGCTTTGTTGCTCTGAGCCTTCCCTCTGCCTTGTTCTCTCCTACCCAGCTACTTTTTACACTGCAGGAGAGAGGAAATCTGGAATGCGAGGTAAGAATGTGTAAATATCTGTAGGTTATCCAAACAGGACACTGTTGGAACACAATGTACTTCACAGAAAGTGCTGCTACGCTTTGTATACAGAAAAATAAATATTAAGAACTACCAATAAGAGAAGATGGAGTGGAATGGACTTGACTGTAGAAGAATTTGGCACCTAATTACACATTTTATTGTATTTACGATCTTTGTTTTTGCAGAAGGGGTAAGGAATCAGCCATAGGATTTACTTTATTGGTCAGTTTGTTCTGCAGTGCTTGCTGGAGCTCCAGCTGAGGATGCATTTCCTTCTGTTCTCATCACGCTCTGGCTTTGTGCGTTAGTGATACTAAGAAGCATATGATGGCTTACAAACAGCACAGTGAGATCACTACTGCAGACATTTCGCAGCGCTCTCCTATCTTCCTGGCAGTCGGTTCCTCGGTGATGTAGAGACAGAGGAGCTGTTATATCTATTAGGAACCAAGAAGTGCTCCAGCACAGGTATTTCCCTTCACTTCTCTGGCACCTCCTTACTGCAGGTTCAGAGTGCCAGGGCATAAACTGGGTGTCTTATTATGGGTAAGCGTGGATTCCACTCTACTGCTCAGTGTGGGTTGGTTTTGTTTGTGGGTTTTCTTTGTTTCATTTATGATTGAGTCAGTGAAATAACTAGAAGGCACAAAGGACAAGACTCCTTTCAGTGTTTCATTGGGTACCATAGCTGTCAAATTTGAATAATGTTCAAAAAGCCCATATTTACAGTATTGCTGCTTTCTGCTGTGATGGCCATCTTCATCTCAGGAGGGTTGTGACACTTGCTGTGCTGTGTTCCAGCCACATACCCCTCGTGTGCAATATAAATGGCATTGAATTGATGCTTTGCATTTTAACAGCTAGTTTGGGCTGTGTGTGCTTTAACATTTCCAGACAACAGATTGCTGGGTAGTTGTGTGTATTCAAGATGCTGTTTGCTGGTGACATCAACACAAGGATTTTGCATCAGGCTGACTTCTCTTCACTGTCGCTGGCTAGAGGCTCTTGACACATAATTTTATTGCCATTATACTTGATGCGACAGACATCTCATAAAATAGAACTGCATTTTATTTTATATCAAAGCAGAGATTTATTTAATATAATCATGAAGTTTCAGCCAATGCCTGTTGTTATGACAACACACAGTAACTTTGTGGTTAGCACAGGAATTATCTCAGGCACGTTCTGAGTTCCGTGTCAGTTTGTAATGTTTTCCTTATAACAAACAGGAGATGTTGGGGGTGAAATCACAGCCTTTTTCCATCTGCTCCCTAAATGATGGTTTTAGTTCCCTCTTATTCCAAAGGTGAAGTTCTTTTTGGTATGAAAGTCGATACAGAAGGTCGGGGAATTTTCAGAGTACTTTATCTGTAATCTGGTATTTTCTTTTCTCTTTAGAACTGCAAAGGAGAACACAAAGTTTGCTTTTTATTCCACAGTACATCTGATGCCCTGGAGCCCTGGGTGAGGCTCACACACTGCACAGCACTCTGAAAAATGCACACGTGGGCTTTCTTTTCTCTGCTTACATGGTGATGGCCAGGTTCACGTTGAAATGTTTGTTTCAATTAGTGGAGGAAGATAGGTATTATGAAGATGAACACAATTTACAATTTGAAAAAACAAACTGATTAAAAATCACAATTAAAAATGTAAGATGAAAAACGTGATTAATTCACAGCTAAAATACATCATTTCCCTTAGCTATAATGACCTTTAAATGGAGCTGTGAGAGCCATTGCCTATAAATGTAACTTTTTTTTTTGAAATGCCTCAGCTGTTTCCAGTGATTACCTCTTCATTATTGTATACATGTAAATTTATTCTATACTACTTATCAAATAAAGGCACAAAATTAGTTGTCACACATCAGTGCACCACTTATAGCTGAAGCATGTCAATGAAATCCTTTCATGTTCCATTGTGTTAATCAGTGTAATGAAAGGAGAAAGTTCTAGTTGCTTTTGTCTTGGTTATTTGGCTGTGCAATGAAGCTGAATTGGTGAGCTCCAGTAGTCTGCATATATAGGAACATTTTCATTTATTTAAGGCACAAAGCAAGCATAGAAACCACCACAACTCAGAGAAATGGAATGATTTACATTTCTCAGCTACTTACGGTTCATTTGGGAAGCAACTGAGTAAGGAAGATCTAAGATCCTGCTTACAACTTGCTGTGCAGAGATGACACCAGCAACATTTGCAATTTCTACATTGTGGTTTTCTCTTCACAGCGCATTAATGATTTCCATTCTAGCCATTCCTAAAAGGGTTTTGAGCATGGAAAAATAATGCTTTGGAAAAAAGAACTAAGTGTTGGTTTTTTTTTGGGGTGTGTGTGTGTGTGTGTGTGTGTGTACGTTCCTGAAATCACTGCTGCTGGATGTCTGCAATCTACCTGTGTTGCATCAGGGATGGAAACACAGTGAGACAATAGTTTTTGTTTTTATTTCATGTACTGTCTGCTCAGATTTTGCATTGGTGTTGTTATTTTCATTAAGCCTCTGGATTTCATGGTATTCAGAACATCCAGTGCAAATGGGACACAGAGGATGCTCTGAATTCTTTCTTTTCGAGTTTTGTTGTTCGTAGGGAATCTTCTAATTGTAGTTAGATGTGATTTGAGATGAGAAAGGCTTGGATGTCTGACAGTATGACTGAAACAGCTCTGCTTATGGCTATAAGTCATGGAAGGGACTGCAGTGCTGTTGGGCTGACCCTGCTCTGGCAGAGCTGCCAGACACACGATAGGTAAAGGGAAGGGAGGGAAGTGAATTAAACAAGCTCTCCCACCACCTGCATGCAAGGATCTCTGCCACAGATGTCATCAATGTTTTTTGTGCAAAATCTGCAAAAATTGGATGCAATTTCCATTGAGCAAATGGTTAACAGTTTTCCTGCTAGTATTTCAGTTTATTCAAAATCAGTATTAAAGGCTGTGAGAAGTACTGAGTTAGTGCAAAAAGCAGTAATTGGCTTTATATCTGAATGCACCGGGCAGGAGCAGAAATTGAGAGAAAGTGACTGGCATAAACGTGCATTTATTTTAATTTCTGAATGGTTATTTTCAATATTTTATTACTTTTCACAAACAGTGAATCTGAGGAAGATCCTTTGTCACGTTTTCTTTCTTTGCTGTGGCTCTAAAAGGGGTGCAGTCAGTAGGCAAGGCATCATCGCGGTGAGAAGAAAGGACTGCTGTTTGATAAGGGATAATGGGATGAAAAACACCATAAAGCCTACAACTGCTCCTTCCTTCATTTCTGATGTTGAGCTTTATTAGAGCGTTTACAGCTTGCAAGGGATTGCAGTTGTGGTACTGACTGCTGTGGATGTGCCACTCCAAATGATAAGCCCCTTAGAGTGACAGTGATATTTCAGAGGATATCTGAAATATCACATATAATTATTCAGGTGACGTTTTTTTATTTTATTTTTTTTTAAACCAGCCCTTTGGAATTGATTTATTTTTCTCTCCCTCCTTCCCTCTGCCTTTTAAAAAGAGTGAATCTCCTTTAATCTCTGTACTCTGTGAAGCAGTTGCTTGGCATTGCTTATCTCAGCTTTTCGAAGCAGCATGGAGTGCAGTGATGGCAGCCAAGAGCACACCTATCCCTGGTGTCCACAGAATGTTCAGACAGAGAAGAGTGACCTTTTCTTAATCACTACGAGGAGGAAAATCATTTTCCCGTAGCTGCTGTGAGAGCACAGGTGGAATAAAGGCAGACAGCAGTGATGAGGGTACAGGCATGAGGCACAGGTGGCTGTCCTGCTTTCAGCTCAATGTTTGCCTGGACCCAGGAAAGCTGGATTTTGAGGGGGAAAGTGTATTTAGAAGAGCTGGAGACATGGATGCCTGCTTTTCAACCAGAACATGCAAGTTCCCCCCGTGTTTACAGAATTACATCGGCTAGAATTCTTAGAAAATACTTGTATAACATAAACAGGGCTAAAATAAACTCAGAGTGGAAAACAAGTTGAGCTGAGGATATGATTACACCTAGTTTCCAGGGGCTGCATGTTCTGCATTCATAGTATAATTCTCCTTTGTGCGTTTATAAACACTTCTCATCTGGTCATTGATTTCTCTTCATAAGGAACAACTTCATACACAAGCACTAAGAATAGGAAAATGAATGTGATAAATGTCAGACGTAGAGGAAAGCTGGATCTGAGTGCTTTTACCCCCTGCTGTTACATTCCTGGCACACACACTGAATTTGAGCAGAAAAGGCAGACCCAGTCTTGTGAGTCGTTCTCTTGATTGATTTAATTTACCTTGAAGGTTAATGTATTCTAAACTAATTCAGGGATTAATAATGACTTAAAGGTATATGAAAGGCATTTAACTGTATACAAAACGAGTGTTGTAACCTAGTTTATTATCTCTTCAATGACTTTGAAAGTTCATTTGATGAAATTTCAGTTAGCTGATTGATACAGAGCAGCAGGTGCAAAGCAAAAAGGTGTTTTCAGAGCTCACTAGCTAATTCTAGAAAAGGATGTCATTTCCTCTGCTTGAACTACAGTTAAGATACTTATTTTCAAGGTGATAATGTTCTTTTTTGTGAAATTTTAAGTAGTTTTCTTTAGAATTCTTTTGCTGTAAATCGATTCTGTCTTGGACAGCATGCTCCTAGGCTGCCTTCTTGAGAGGAATAGAGTCAGCTGTGTGCTATTCAGCCCCTGATGCAGCATAAGAGGCAGAAGGGGCGCAGCCAGCGAGGTGTTTGCCTGAAAAGCCCAGAACAATTGTGCATTGGAACTGTTTCCCAGCAGTGAATGTGACCAAAATGTGGTGCTTTCAAGAGCTGGACTTTCAGTGTGACCTGCAAACTCTCCAAGATCCAAAGTGCCTTTCAGGACCCTTGAGGCCTTAGTGTGCCTCAGGTGGGATGGAGTTGTTTCTCAAGAAAGCAATGAGTGATGGAATCAGATGCGAGCTAAGGAAGCACCTGCAGTTACCATGAATAACTGCTGCTCTGTGAGGTTCTGTGATGGAGAACATGGCAGATGGTGCAAGCTGAGCCTTGGTTCAGAGCACCAGTGGTGCTTTGTGATGGCCGCTGGACAAACTATGAAGTTCTCTAAAACACTGCACCGTGGAGGCAGGTACACACAGAGGATTGCTTATGAGCTCAGTTTGAGGTGTGTGGACTTGTAATAAACTTGGGGAAAGCAGACACTGTGCACGTCGCTTTGTATGACAGGCTGCCATAAGTCACTGTAATTCACAGCAAATGTTAACTGAGAACATTTTTGCTACTTAGGCAATGCATTATTGGAGGGTATTCTCTTGGACAAAGAACTGTCAACTAACATCAGCACAGCCTGTCCATCTTTCCTTATTTTTTTTTAAAGAAATAAACCTTGGAAGCAGCATGGTGTCAGTCTCTAGATTAAATAAAAACTCTGTAAAGTGGGTATGTTATATGACTTTCTATACAAGAAAGCATAGGCTTGCAGCTGCTACTGCAGCTTGCACTGGCTTACAGCAGTGTGTATTTGAGGCAGGAAGTTTTCTTATTTTGGAGCACAGCAGTTTTCCAGGCAGCTGAAGCTATGAACGTTGCAACACACTTCATGGGGCTGATATTTACTGTTATCTGGAACTGAAGTCAACTGCTTTAGAAGATTGCCAATTCAGGTGTTATTGGGTGACCAGAAAGAGGGAGTATCATCTGCCAGAGCAGCCTGATGAAACCTTCAAAATAATACTAAAGCACAACCCCAAGTAACATGAAATTACTGTCAGTGCCTGGGAGCTCCTGACAGCAGAGAGCATGCTGGTGTTCAGTTTATGTTGCCATGGCTTGGTCTGACCAGCGCTGCGGAGCTGGTATCAGTGCTACTGACACCTGGTGGGTTCACAAGGCACATTCCAAGGTTTTCCATCCATACACAAGATGCAATACAACAGTACATAGTCTGTGATTCTAAAATTTGTATCATTATAAAGGCATTGAGTACCGCAGCATCTCAAGGTGCAACAAAAGACAATATGATGCTGAGTGCAGGAATCCCTTCAAATGTCACCACACACCTCAAATGCACACTTCTATCTCAAAGATGTCTCCTTTTCTCAGTCCTGATCCAGCATCTCTCTGCACTTTGAGCTTCTCTTTGCTTTTGTGTTGATATCTGGAATGCTAATAACAGCATCTGTAACGATCAGGTAAGTATGAAAAGATCAGTGGTTTCTGCCTCGAGTTCACAAACAGAACTATTGTAGTTTAAAAAAATCTTAGTTTCTCAGTTTTCCTTTTCCCCACAGTATCAATTTAGTTTCGATGGCAGTGAAATGAGATACAGTCAAATCACTTTCCTGAGTGAAGACTGCAGAATTCAGCTGGGTACCAAAGCAAAGCTCTTCCTGCTGCTTTTCATTCTGCCTTTGGTCATCCTCTGGATCTGTTTCATTCTTTTGGATTCTTTATAAAAAGCACTCCAAGATTTTATGAATAAATCACTTTTCAGTGTGAAAAGGGCAACTTTTCACAAGTGAGATCTATTTTTTCCCCATTCTGATGATGTGATAGCAGCTGGCACCATGATTATGAAATCAGTTTCATTTCTTAGGCACTACAGACCTAAAGAAAGACTTAAGCTCTTTCAAGAAATTGCAGTACCAAATGTGTTACAGTGAGGTGAGAGAATTTCTTCCATGTTTGTGAACTTTGGCTCAAATTTTCATAGTTTCTCAAAAAAGTTACACTGGAAGAGAGCCGCAGGCCCATTACATACGTTGTACTTCTGACATTTCAGCTTCAACACCAAGTATTCTCAATTATCTTTGCTTCCCGTTTATTATTTCACAAACTTGTTGCCATTATTTCTTTGGTGACCAAAGTCATTAACAAGTTCATTGGTATTCCTGTACAGTTATGTTCAGACAGCCCGAATCCTATCTGTAGATAGGATTGATTTTCAGCTGGAAGCCAAGTTTTGAAATTGTCACATTAAATATCTCTCTCACCCTTCAAGTACACTTTGTGTGTGTTTTTTGAGCAGAGCTTTCCAAAAATCCCAAGCCAGCTGCACAAAGCCATGTGTCTGTTGCTTGAGTTTAGTTGCAGGCACAAGGTCCTTTCATCAGTTCCAAATCATAGGCGAAACAGACAGACTGTAGGCATCTCCATAGGGTAAGCTCACAGCTTTCAGCGACCTGAAGGTGTTGTTTACAGGGACCTCAGAGCTGCCCAGTTGTGCAGATAGGTTGGAATGCAATGTACTCACTGCTTTCCATACCTATGGAAATGTTGATTTTTCCTATTTGATTTGCTTTGATATCTCTGTCCATGGCATTTTTTTCTCTCTAACTTACCGGAATGGTTCTGTAATTCTTATGATTAAACGTGCAATTAAGGCTTAAGCACTATTAGCACAAGGGATTTTGAAATTAGGATGGGGCTGTAACACTGACATCAAATTTAAATGTCAGCACTGTTGGAATAGAAAGTGTGACTTTCATCTTTCAGTCAAGAGCTCTGTAGCTCTGCCATGCAAATTGCTAACGGGCACAAAGCACGAGGAGGCGTCAGGACTCAACGTCCCCAGCAGCAGTACTTAGCAGACCTATAATGGATTTACCCACGGTAATTTTTGGAATTATGTGTGTGCTGACAGCATACAAATGACATAGCACCAGTTATATTATTTTAACTTGTTTATCAACTTGTCACCGTGGCCCTTTCTTGTTTTCCAGGGCTGCGCCATAAATCTGAGTCATGCAGAGAAAGTCACCAAGATGCACTGGCCTGTCTAGATTTCCAGCAACATTATTATGAGAAATACATTAATTTGTCTGTATGGAAAGGATTTAAAGGTTGTTGTATTCATTTGTTACCGGAGATAGAGCACTTAATCACACAGACTCTGTTCAGAAGGAAAATTATCTCTTCTTCTCAAGTCCATTAATAGTTCTTTTACAGAGTCTCAAGAAAGATAAATACTGGAAGATATTAATGAAAATGACATCTATATCTGATGTGTTAGTGCCCAAAAATGTGATGAAGTGCTCTGTTAATTAACTTTTTTTTGGTTATGATACTAGTAAAAGTACCGTCATTTTTCAGCGCTGACTGGGCTGCCCAGAAAAGGGCAGGTGATCTGGGTTAGCTGTTGTCCCATCAGTGATTTGATTATTCAAAGCGGCAACATACAGTGCACCCCATATACATCACAATGCAGAAAACAAAGGGTTGAAGCTAGTTAGTGTATTACTGCAGTGACTCTGAGCACTCCTCTTACCACTTTCCTACCACCAACCAACCTGTGGTATTACTGCATCAGGAACAATCAGCACACTGGGAGAAGTATTTTCTAGAGCAGCTGTTCAGTCCCTCACTTACTTGCCTGCTGGGTGAGTTTACTATTTAGGAGTTAAATATTGGTTCTTGTTAGCATGACTTTTATTCAGCTTCTTTTGCTGACAGAAGCACCCTAATAGCAGTAGTTAAAAAATGTATCATCTCAGCATTGGCACATACTTCATAACCAAAAAGACATTAAATTCACTTTACCTCACTACATTTGCACATTTGCATTCTAAAGTTATTAATGAGTTAATGATCTGTGCAATTTTAATGAATAGAACATAAATGAAGAGACAGGAAAGAATATTAGAGTAAGTGAAACCCATGAGCAAAGGCTCTAATTACACTCCTATCTTCAGGTCATTAACTGCATAATTACCTGTGGACAATAAGATGATTACTCTCTCCTGATACTAATGAATTTGCTATTTGTTTGGATTGATAAAAATCTTGATATCCTTTCTATGAGCAATTCAACTCACTGACATCAGTGGAGGCTGCCCAGATCTCCCAGTTCTGCTATGATGCTTGGCTGATGCTTGCTCAGAGTTCAGCTCCCTTCTGGCTGCCCAGTTAGCACTAAGGACGCTGTCAGGTTCATGCCAGCCCTTTGCATCACCTCTAGGTCAAAAGGCATTTGCTGCCTTGAGAAAGTACTTTGTTCATAAACAGTCTCAGTTTGTATTGTTGGCATCAGATCCAGAGCAATCAATTCCCAGAGAAACTAGGGAACCATTACCTTGGGGTCAGTTCTGGAGACTGTCAAGAATGTCAATAGTTAAACTAATGAAGTCTTGTGAGCTTGAAAGAGAGCTGTTTCCATAATATTGGATGCTAAAGAAAATTGAAATGAACTGGCAAAAATAAACCATCAGCTTCCATCCGTTGCATTTATAGATACATAAAACAGTGAAATGCTGCTTTTCATGACTGTATTACGTGGACGTTCTGAACAAAAACACTTTAAAATGTCTTTGAAAATATTCGTGTTATGGAAGACTCTGAGCTGAAAACGGGTGTTTCATCATTCATTTACCTAGTACCAGAATTAGAGAGCATCTGATCCCTTTGATCTTGTGGCAGAGCTGTTAACTGGTGAATTAGGAAGCACAAGAAAAGGGTGTGCAACTAATTAGAGCAGGATTGCTGTGCTGTCTGCAATGACCTGCTTGTGTTTAGCAACTTGTAGGGGAACACAAAGCATAATGTGATTAAAGTGTTAGCTGATGGAGTGGAAATGGTAAGTCACAGCCTGAAGAAGTGATGGAGAACCTGGTGGGAAGGCAGGGCCAGCCCAGGGGAACTCAGGTGCATGCACTGAGTGATGGAAGGGCTGGAGCCAGGATCCACCCCTTCCAGACCTCATTTAAGGGCTGGCAGGGGAGGTGAAAGGATTTTGTTGGAGATCCCTGCATACCTGTGGCTTTCTCAGGGTAAGCAGGTTTTTTTTCCTTTGTTTCTGTGTCCATGGCTGCTGTGTTTGGGCTTCTCCTCCCGTGCTGTAGCCTGGCATTTGCTACCCTGCTCTTGTTGCAGTGCTTTCCATCATGTTATCAGTTACAGTCGCACTGATCATTTAAAAAAACAGAACAAAAGTTTGTGGTATTTTTTGCCAACTCGTGATATGTTCAGTTAATAACTGAAGCAGATTATTGTTGATTATTGAAGTTAAGCCTACACTGGGTAAGAGCAGTGCCCTTTTTAACCCAGGAGTTGGCCAAGTCAAATAACTTAACCTGAATTTAGAAGACTTGCTGATCCCATTTTTGAAGCTAGCTACAATAAATCCATTCACTTGCTATGGCACTAGGACAGTTGTAAGGCAATTGAAGCAAATACTTTCCCATCTCTCTCCATTTAAGGTTTTTCTTTTCCTTTTTTTCCTCTTTACAAAAACGTTTTCTATTTAAGCTGCTGTTTTGCTTTTTGAATGCGTAGGAACTGTGTAATGGAGCTGCGAGTTAATCATGCTGAGTACATCAATTCTGACTGCAGTTAATAAGGTATTTGTGTAACCCCAGTGACTCCAACAAGGCCCATTGGGAGCTCTACCATGCCTGCTACAATTTGCACACACAAAAAAGTACTCAAGGGAAAAACAGGTATCGGCAGGAAGCTAATTATCATGAAGTTAAGCCTAATAGGCTTTATTCAATGAGATGGTGAACTTTGATGGCCAGGTTCTGACCCACTGCAGAGAATATTTATCTGGAAATCACAGGCTCAGCTCCGAGCTTTGACTGCACTGAGGTCTGAAGTTCTTACATGGGGTGCAGGAAGGAGGGAAGGAGTATCAATCTGGTGATTTTAATGTGGGCACTGGGAACTTGTGAAAGTTTAATACGAGATTTCTTCCATTAAATATACGTTCATAAATTATCTTGACATGAAAAGCCAGCTTTTGTTCCTTTGAGATTTTGTTCTGAATAATATTTCTATGGCTATTAAAAGTTAGCAGCTCAGACAGCTGTCTTCCACCCAGCGTGCTTTAAGCCTGCGGATACCTGACTTGATATCATTTCTCTTCTATTTCTGAAAAATTAAAAAGTACCTGAGTGGTTCTGACTGTTACAGAATTCATAACGGTTCAGTTCTGCACTGACTTCTTAACAACTGCTTAAGAACACCGACAAAACTTTGAATAGAAGAAAATACTCTTTCTCAGGAAATAGCCATCGTGGGGTTATTCTGAAATCCCATGGTAATTATGTTTGTAATCCAGGTTTTGTAAGCCCTGAACAGAAACAAGTTCCAATTACAGAAGGATCGAAAAACATTGTATGGCAAATAAATTAAAAGGAGGATCCTTGTGTAGTTCATCTATTTGTTTTTCTGAGGGGTAAAGCGAAAGTCATTAGAATTGTGCAGACACAGCTGATGCAGCTACCTGCAGAATGAAATAAAGATATAGCTAGCAGATAGGCATACAGCTGTCTTACGAATCTGCTTAATACAAGTAACAGTAACAGCAGAAAGGCATGAGATCAGAAGGCTCTTGAGGGAGCCCTTTCTAATCCAAAGTGTTGTGAATCAGAGGGGCAAAGATTCATGTCAAGGGAAGCTTAAAAAGTCATGAAAGTAACCCACTGAGATGAGAAGAGCTACACTCAGAAAAACACAAATAATTAGTTAATTAACGAGCTTTTGAAAAGCTTGTTTGGCCGCCAAAATATCAAGGACCACAATCTATACACTTTCTATTCTTTTTGTTGCTAGAATTAATTCAGCAGACGTGCAAATCGGCAGTGCTAGACAGGTGGTGCATCAGCCAGCTCCCACACAGCTATCATCACATACTGTGCGAGCTGAAAACGCAAGGTTTCTTTTATAAGCAGCCTTATTAATAAATAAATACAGAACAGTCTATCCAGCTCGGGTTTTAATTAAAGTAGTACTGAATTCTAGGACCCCCTCTGCTCAGATCCTGCTCATTTCACGAGGTGTGCCTTGCTGCGAGGCTGACTCCAACCTCAGACAATCAGAAAAGTTTCAGAATGGCTCCATCCCCTCCTCTAAATACCAGCTCAAAGGTCTTCACCTGCCAAGTAAATAGAAAAACTTCTCTGACCACCTCCGGATCCCTCTCATGCCTTTTTGTCAGGGTGCTCCTCTCGAAAACAGATTTCTCTGTACCACGCAAGGAAGGCAACTTGAGGATACTGAGTGGGCCTGAGATGCTCACAAAATGGATTTGCTCTTTCTGGTAGCGTTTCTGTGCTTAGCTTTGCACTAATGGTCTTGAGTTCTCTGAGTTGCACCTTGGATTTATCCTTTGCTTTCACCCTCTGAATGCACACTGCTGCTAGGTCCCTTATGTTCACTGCCATGGTTCCAGTGATTTGTTTGAATGGGTCATATGAGCAAGTAATTCATCTGGAAGGTAACAGGTGACAGATGTTTTGAGTTGGGCTGTTTCTCACTTAGTTAAGCATTTCAAACTTACTAATGACCACTGGGATTCATCCTGATAATGCGCATACACATACATTAATGCCTTGAAACCTCAACTAAAGCTGTCTAATCCTCCCAGTGGAGGCAGCTGGATTTGAGGGGCATGGGAGATATCCTACTGAGATATTGGAAGGTGTGTCTTTGTTGATGGATGGCAAAAGATTTAATATTTCTAGTTTGGTTTGTACATCTGGTTTCCTAGTGACATGCTGGTGTCACTTCACAGTTTTCTTGATATTTAGTATTGAATATATGGATTTTGGTTGACTCAACCAATGTAAAATAAGCTTCTTCATACTCTGAAGTGAAAATTGGCTGATATCTCAATTTTGCTTGTGATCCAGCTGTCTCATTAAATTTCTCTGTCATAGCTGCAACTCTTTGCCTATGAGCTGTGTATAGGATAAAAATCTGTTTACTTCTGAACTTAGAGATTTAAAAACAAAACTTGACAGGCAGAGAAGATGTGATAGGGATTGGGGATAAAAAGGTGCTTGTGTCACAGAGCAGGTCAAAGTAGAGCCAGTAAGAGGACTTATGTCCTCTTGGAGATGTTCAGTACCTGGTTGGATGGGATCCTGGGCAGCCTGATCTGGTGGGTGACCCCCTGACCCATTGAAAAGGAGTTGGAAGTGGGTGACATTTAGGGTCTCCTCTCCCCCAGGCCATTCTGTGATTCTAAGTCTCCTTAGGTAAGTTGCTTACTGAGTGTACTGATATTTGGAATTACTTTCTGCTCCACGGAGGAGGCCTAATTACTTTAGCCTCCATCACTAGTGAATTATGAAGCCCTGTGAACATAACTACGCTGGAGAGAATGGAATTTATACATAGTTCTATAATAAGGGGATGGCACATCCCATACACAGGGGAGGACAGAGAGACATTCCTCTCTTTAAAAAGCAAACAAACAAAACAAACAAGTTTTCTGGCAACACAAATGATCACGTGTTCAGAAAGATTTTACTCCTGCTGATGTGCAGTATGTCAATTAGAACATCAACAGATTGATGCAGATGACTTTTCACTTTGCCTTATTTTTTAATAATTCCTCTTTGCTGCATGAAAGAAATGTGGTGTATTTATTTATCCCCTGAGCCAAACTGGTGACCACTGAATGAAATGTTTGCTCCTACCCTTTGCTCTTTTGTCCCCCAGACTAACAGTGCTATAAGCTCTCACTCTCAGGAGATAGGAAGGAAACATTGCAGAAAAAGGAGATTTTATGTGTTCTATAATGTTACAGCTTCCAGTGTGTCCAATAGCTGGTGTATGTAGAGCATCTGATGCTTCATTCTAGTTTTTGCTGTTGAGAGACCTGCACTATCTTTTGAAAAATATCCTGAAGAAAGGGCTGCTTTTATGCAGGCTTTTATGTGAGGAAGAGGTTAATGATACTAGAAGTTTCCAGGCATTAGAGTAGGAGGCAAGGAGATTGGATTCCTAGCTGCAATGGCCCGATTTGGGGCAAGTGGGGAGCTTGCTTTGGACCTTTGTGTTGTGAGAGGTGAGAGGATGCAGATTTATCACTTCATAGAACATGAGAAGTCTGTTTCTGCTCCTGTCTGCAGTCTCTTAGAGTGCCTGTGCTACTTGCAAGCCTTTAAATTTGTTTATCACTGACTCACTAAGACCAGTACTGGGCTGACATTTTCCAGGACAGATTTCTGAAGCTGTGCAGTGAGTTGGCACTGAAATAATTGCCCTAATTTTTCAGAAGTGACGAAGATCCCACTGACATCTTCATTACATCCTGAGACATTTAAGAAGATAACAGTGGGCTCCAACATCTGAAAAATCCTTTTACCTCACGAGAGATTTTACCTCAGGAGGAGCTTGTGAAGATTACTGTGTTCCTAATGCCTTTTAAAATCCTTCTTTAAAAGGTTTTGCAGGCGAGGAGTAAGAACAGCAGCAGTGTTACAATACCATCTTCAATGACTCTGTTTACTTCCCAGGCCAGAACCAATGCTGGGCAACCAGTGATACCATAGATGAGAAGTTCTGGGGGATTAGAATATAGAGAATGAACCACCCATAGCATTTATGTACGAAAACCTGTATTTTCTGTGATGAGCTATTTTGTACTAAATGTTGCAGTGATAATGCTAAATGTAAATCTGATTTCAAAGGGATAATTGTGCCCTCTTTCTAGATCTAGAAGCCGAAGGGAAGTGACTTGCTTCAAGTGTGAAGAGAGGATGCTAATCTTCCTTCATATGGAAGATGATGTGAACTGAGAATATCACAATGAAATGAATAATATCATCCATGATTTTCCAGCCAGCTCTATGAGTTATCTATGTAGGGTTTATTTTATTTCAGTGAATGTGGAACAGTTTCTTTCCATTGCTTGGTTTGCACAACCAAGTAGAAGCTTCAGAATTTGCATGATCTAGGCTGGGGAACTCTTGGTTCCTGCTTGTAGTTTCTTGAAACCAAGCTATTGTTTCCAATCAATTACTACTTCTATTCAAATAACATTAATTAAACTAATGGACATCTATGCCCATCGCTTTTCTCAAGTAGTCTGCATTACAAGCAAATCACCCTTCCAGAAACTTGAAAAACCAAGCACACATTTCTCAGCAACTGGCTAGCAATTTTGGTCTGACCATAGTTCACTTTTAAAGGCAATTATAAGGATTCCTGACAGAAGTAATATTGTAGTTGTGATCTCATTAGTAGAAGCAGCAATGGTGAGTTGCAGTCTGGATAAACTTACTGCCAAGGCTAAACTATTTATTTTCAGCAATATCCATCTTTCAAAGAGCAGATGGTTTAATTTGTGAAACAGCTGCTAATAAATGGGAGAAGGAAAATCAGAGTTGGAGAATGAACTGTTATTCACCCTTCAAAATTCAGCAAGATTTAAAGGTATGCAAGTATTTCAACCTCAAGTAATAGATTTTTCTTTCCCTCAGACTAAAGTACTTACAGCCTCAAGTGGTATAACATAATGAAGCCTGTCAAATGGCAGTGTCTTCAAAGTTAGTTGAAAACACTGAGCTTAGATGTGCAGAGTGCCAGAATTTTGGATCCTGATTTTCGTGGTTAAAACTTGAAGCTCAGCAGGTGCATTAGTTAAACAATTGTATGGCATTTTCCTGTGTCACCACATCTCATAAAGACCATTTTCCCCTGTCAACACACATTTTCATAGCTGGTACCCAAGAGTTATGAAAGCTGTTCCCAGCAGTAGTGAAGATGAGACCTCTGCTGCTTTCTGCTTCGTGTCCTGTCACTCATGATTCAGTGGCTGATCAGGAGGTATTTGCTGGTGCCTATTAGGATGGGGACATTTTTCTTATCCTGTATACAGAATTACTCGGTAATTTTTGGTAGTTCTGGCCTTGGTGAACGTGCTCCTCCATGGAGCAGAACTGAACAGTGCACATCTGTACATCAAAGTCAGCTTGTAGCTGTAAATGATGTTCTCATGATTTAGAACAAATCATGGACTCTGACCTGCCCTTCTGAAGAACTGACAGTACTGAACAGGGCATCTTGGAAAGAGCTGCAGACCATAGCTGCACCAGGGCACTGGAAGCTTCAGGCTTTCCAGCAGTTATGACACAGAGTTGTTGGTGCTAATCTCCATGGGAATGGACTCCACTCTTGACATTTTCTGGTAGCTGTGCGTTTAATAACCAGTTGCTAATCAAACACCTCTCTAATGTAGGGGGACTGACCTCCTTCATCCCTTTATTAATCAAGTAATGGACTGGAAAGGAAATGGATGTATCTATTAAAACTTTCCTGAAGCAGAAACCATTACAATATTCTGGCTCAGGAACAAAAACTAGCTTGCTGTGAGTCTTTGGCAGTGTTGAAAACCCACTAAAAGTAATGAATAGCACCGCCTGGGTTTTAACACCCATGTGCTATTGTGATTCCTTGAGGACTGGACAGAATGTGGCCTAAACAATACGTTGACTGTCTCATCAGAGTAACCAAACAAGTTACACAGCTTCAGGTGCTCTCAGAGCAGTATGTTACCTCATGCACTTATAGTTCATTTCTTTTTTGTGTTCTTATTCTGGTTGGAGATTTGAATGTTCAGGAGCATGGCGTGTTTTGTTTCTACTTCATTTTGTTGCTGTAGAGAAATATGTAGGAAACAAGAAAATAGGTTCCTCCTTCTCACTCTGCTTGATAAAATGTCATTACTCAAGAGAAATCTGTACGTGTTGAATCATTGCCTCAATGGAGCTGAAATGTGTTTATGCAGTTCTTTGAATCAAGGTTTAGGCTATTTGTACTTCAAATATCAGCTGTAGATGAAGATTCAAGGTTTCCTTCCTTACAAACAATGCATTTATGAGACCATACAGATTTTTAGTTATGTTGATCTTTTGTAAGTAATACTTACCATGAGTTGCTATCACTGAGTTGAGTCTGTATCCAGTGCACAGATTTAGATCTAATGTGCTAAGTGTCCTCTTCTTCAGAGTGGAGATGGTGATGCCAAATATAAATTCTCTTTCAGCAAGGAAACAGCAAACACAGACTGCATGATTTCTGCTGCTCCTTTTTGCCAGTAAGCCATATGGGAAATTGAGCAACAATCCTATCTAGATACTACTTGCCTTCCCTATCATTTAATTTTGTGAATTGCATTTGCTGTGTTTTTAAACAAATTGTATCTAAGACCATAATGCTAGTTATGAAATCTGGATGCCTTTCTTCTGTTTAATTTAATAACAATCTACCAGGGAAGAGTACTTGAACCTAAATAACATCTTTCCCTATCAAATGTTTATCTGTGTTCCTTGATAATAAGCAAGCCTGGTACAAATGATGATGCTTTATTGTCCATTAATCTGAGTAGGACACAGCATCAACCAATGTTTTAACAATTTAGTCAAGCAGCACATTAAGGCTGCTCAAGATTACTTTTTCATACTTACCTGAATTGATTAGGGCTGTTTAGGAAAGTGAAACTGGGATTTTCAGTTGTGAATAGCTCTGTAGAGAGGCACTCCTTTCTTCAAAGAGAGTCAGTAACTGTGATTTCCACTGGGTTGGTTAATTGCATCTCTGTATCCTGCCCACTTTTGGATGGCTAACCTTGTTATGCGTGGAATAGAGCAGTGACACACCCAGGTTTTAATAGCATCACGGGAAGCAGGGCAGGAGAAGATTTCAACCAAATTACATGACATGGGTTATTTGATTCATTATTCTCAGTTTTAGGGCCTTCATAGTTGGGTGCCTGTTATAAAAAGAAAAGGAAATTGGAAAGGGTAAGATTGGCTCGAAATGAGTATTGCAGTAAATTACATTGGGACATTCTCTGCTTTGCTATTCTCAAACGCTGTTTTGAAGCTCTGTGGTTAAGTTGGCAGCATTTCTTCCTCTTCTTACTGAGAATGAGAAAGAAAAATGGCCTTTAAATTGAGTAAGCCTAATTGCCACAAGGCAGGAGAACACGGACCCAGCAGTAATTTACACTAACTGACCAGTGGTGAGAAGCACAGCTTAGAGTGAGTTCTGTGCGAAGCTGCACAGACAGACTTCATTAGGAGGGAAGTGCCTGCTGGGCGAAGCCATGTGTGTTCATTCCTTCTCTAACTCACTGCCTCTCTGTTAGCAGCACATTTCCATTGCTCACACCGTTTGTGCAGTTCTGCACAGAGGTGGCTGATGTGCTGTTAACCCTCCCCCAGCTTCTCTGTCCCTGAGTCTTGTTCCTCGTCACAGAAATGGCTGAGAAATGGTCTGTGTAAATGTGAAGACTACACAGTCGAGAAGTAGCCATGCATCAAGCCTTTGGGTGCAAACTCATTGATTCATTCTAGGGCATTTCAGCTTATTCAAGCATTTGGGCCATTTGCCCCACTGGCATATGGATCAGTTTTTTCATCCTTTAAATTAATAGGATGGAAACTGTAACAGGGGCTCTGGTTTTGTCCTTCATAAATCTTCCAAGAGAAAAATGCTTTCTTGTCAGAATGGAACACTTTGTGGTTTGTCAGTTTTGGCAATGTTTTTTAATAAGAATATATGAAACTGCCATTTAGTCTCATTTTGTTCTGATAATCCTTGATTCTGTGTTGTTTACTTTCAGGTTTTAAATGCAATGATTATTAATCCTTATATATTGAATAAGACGTCGTTTTAATTTTGACTTTGGTTGAAGCATTTCTTACCTGAAACAATATGGAATTTTTAGTCTGTGAAGGATGTTTAAATTCCTTGTTCTGAAACAATGAAAATAAATGTCCAAATATACAAGGCTACATAGAATGCAGGATTCATTTTCTCAAGATGCAGTTTGTCATATTCCAAAGTGACCTGACTTTGAAAAATAAACAGCTTCAGTTTGTCTTAAAGGCATTAAATAGGATCAGTTGGGTTTGTTACTCACATGCAGGTTTCAGATTTTGTTCCTGTTTATTCTCCTGTGATTTAAGGATGTTCAAAGGTTAAATCTAGACAACAAAACTAGAGGAACATATAATGTAAGATGATGCATCATGAAGATGTTGGCAGAGTGGAGTAATGATCCTAATGTAATGTTCATTTTAAAAGTAAAAATGTAGGGCTTGCATTTGGCTCTGGGGACCCTACCAGTGCATGTGGAAGTGTCAGGTAACAGCATATGTAGTCAATCAGGATTTGCAAATTCTTGTCTATAATAAGAAGCTCAGCTTCTGTGGCCAATTTTTTTCACAACTGCAGTCATATTCGGATATGTCTAAATCTATTTATAATCATTCTGTCTACCTGCATTCTGAAACACAGGAGTAGTCCTGATAATGCAGATATGCTGAATATTTTACAATATCTAAATTTCTGTGAGTGCAGGAGACCACTGTTGCTCGAGGGCATATCAGAAACAAGGTGGGGAAGCTGAGTGGAAGGGGGCAGATGGATGACAGAAGAACTAATATACCAAAGTTTGTTCTCTTTTGATGCTGTTTGCTTGGCATCCAATAGTGTTTGATTATTATTCCAATGAGACACAGGCTTTTTCCTCTTGAATGTCATTGCGGGATGTCTTGGTCTATTTTGGAAGCTATTTTCTTTTGGTATTTGTTTTGCAGATTCTTCTCCGTATCTGTGCATATTAATGGTTTTTATATCAGTTTGAATATACATCATTTGGTGCCACAGTGAGAAAGTGAAGACAATTACAAGCGACATATTTCTCTAAGGAAAAGGTAGTAACCATCATGGTAGACAATGATTTGGATGCCAGCAAACGATGAGTGATGCTTGCCAGCTTCACTTCTCACAGTCATTGAAGAGAAGTAAGCTGAACACAGGCATGCTGGGGGTTGCACACCACCATTGCTGCTACAGCTCAGTTGGTAGAAGAGGATTCTTGGTGCCCAATCCACAGTTCAGGCTCATCTCAGCCTAAGCAACCATAAATGAATCCTTTTGTAGAGTACTTGATGTCACGGTTAAATGTGGTTCTGTTTATGTTGTGGCTTGAACAAAGTGCTAGCAAAATGTAGAAGATTATGCAGGTGAATCTCTTAAAGCTGGCCAGCATGCTGCTATGAAGAGATGCAGCATCCAGCCTGAGTGGTACCTTTAGCATGAGGAATTGTTTGCAGCCCTGGAAATGTTGCTGTTTGTCACCAGTGCTTGGCATTTGAGATGGCCTTTTCTACCAGTGCTCAAAAACGAGACAGGTGGAGAGTAAAATGCCTTGGCCCTAACATCAGAGGACAGATCGTATGGCAGCTTGCACAATTAAGAGCTAATATACCCCATTAGAGGAGGCTGGGAGGAAAAGAGAAGTCTGTGAAGCTATAGATCTAAAAAGTGAGGAAAGTGGGGAGAGAGAAAGGAACATCCATCTACAACTAGTTAGTATTTCATTTCAATCTTTTTTTTTTTTCTGTGGCAATATCTGCAAAACCTGGGATGCAATTCTGAAGCATCCTGGTTTGATCCCTTTGTGCTTCTGGAGTAGCAGCTTTGATAGCATTTACCTAGATTTAGCATTAAGTAAATGAAAACTTTTCATTTTATTATTCTATTTCTCCTTGGCATATTTCAGGCTGTTTACAGGATGCTGCGTGGTTAGAAAAACAGTAACAGCATTCTATAGTAATTTCTCTAACTTGTAGGTCAAATCTGATCAGCTTACAAGTCAAAAACTGCCTTCTGCTGTAGCTGAAAACGCAGCTGAATTTGAAAGTCAAGCTGTGGGGGGCAAAGAAGCTCTAGCCTCTTTGTCTGTGCTTTGTGCAGCTATACTGCCTGCTAAATTATTCTTTCAGGCTCTTTATAACTGCCTTTTTCCTCCTGGAATAACAACTTCTTAATTTCTGAAGTCCAGATTGTCTGAGCTCCACAATAGGATGTGGCTTCTCTCATACATCATCCTCAAATCATAGCTCCGAGTGCTGAGGGAAAAATGTATTTTTTCTAGTGAAGCCAAAAGATATGAATAAAAAAGTTAAAGGAAACAGACTGTATTTTATGAGGTGCTATGTTTTTTGTCACGGTCCATTTTTTTGACAGTAATCAAACTTGTCTGCAATACTGCAGATTGTAATATCTCTTAGAGAGTCAGCAGTAAGTTGCCCATTTATCATCAGTTTATCAAATTCCTCTCTTTGTGCACGCAGTCCTTTTGTCTGGAAAACAAGAGAATAGGAAAAAGATGCTGCCCCATCTTACTGAGAAAGTCATTTGGGGTTGGAAATAGTTCCAGGGTTAGGGTGACAGCTCCATGCACTGAGTTGTGAAGGTTTTTAACAATTCTTCTATGTTAGGCTCCTCCATCTGATGAGGAGCACCTAAGACACGTGTATCAGGATATTGGCTGTGTATTGTTTTGCTCCTTCAGAAACTTTGAATGTCAATGAGTAATGTAATCAGCACTTAAGAGAAAGAGGGAAATAAGGTGGTATACAGCTGAAAGGAAACAAGGTTCATTTGCTTAGGGCCCTAGAGAATTTGTGCACTGCTCGTGCATCATATACACCTGAGCTTTCCCACAACAGAAATAAATGGAAGGAGATCTTTCTGTCAAGGATTGACTAAGAAAATGGGATGATCCCATACAGCAGTGTCATCATTCATAGAGCTTTTTTAAATCTGATAATTTCAACACATGTTCTGTGAAATAATCTATTTTTGTCTTCTAAAAAGGTGATCACACTTTACAGGAGATATTTGATACTGAGGCAGTTTGCTTTTTTCTGAATGTTCCATTACGGTTTTAGACATTTACATTTCTGATGGTGTAATGTAGACTTTTTTGCTTCTGAAATGAATGCCTTGATGACTTTCATTAAAATGATTCAATGCAGTTACCATTTATCTTCTATGTAGTTATATACTTTTTTAGTTGCTCTTTCAAGACCAAAACCCAACAACTTTGCTCATTCTCTTCCTTATGATTCCCCAGCCATAAGCAATTTCTGCATCTGTAACCTCTGGCCTGTGCAGCAGAACAGCTCTGGAGGTTCCCAGTTTTGGCACAAGCTGTGTCAGATTCTCTCAAAACTCTGGAAATAGGCAGACCAGAAGAAGAAACAAAAAGATGCATTTGGTTTAAGCATGCTTACATCTCCATATCTTGGCTTCCCAGGAAGCAGGGGATGGCATATGGGAAATGCAGCTCTCTTATTTTTTCTGTGGGTAGAAGGCTAGAGAATGTAGGGAATGTAGTGTATCAGAATGAATGAAAGCTACTTAGAAATGAAATGGCAGTGCCAGAAACTGAAGTAAACAGCCTTGTTAAATTCTTGCCACCTAGCAAAGTGGGATCACTTCCATCTTCAGTTTAAAAAGCTAAATAAATAATAAAATTAGGAATTTGACTCTTTGACACCGGTGCAGAGCCAGCCTGCAAAATAACCACTGCTGCTTTTCTCTATGTACTCTTTTGGCAGGGTTGCCTCATCATTAAAAAATGAAGGCTCATTTCATCCTATGGGTTGCCAACAGCCGAAGCTACAAGACAGCCCCTCTGTAGGCTTATCCAAAATGAATCAAACACCACATTATTTAGTTTCAGTATTTCTAAAGCTGTCACAGCATGAGTTGACATGAATTGCATCTAAAGGACGTTATACCGAGTAAAGAGTAGGAAGAGATTAAAAATCTCCTTTAAAAAGTTAGGCCTTATTTTCCCTCTCTTTTTCAGGCCAAGCAGCAGTGTAGAATTGCAGATGGAGAGGCTTCCTGCTGCTCACACCACTGCTCACACCTCTGCTCTGCCTGGGAGCAGCAGGAGTGCTCACCCACACTGGCAGCTGCATGCTTCCCGCTTGTATTCAGTGCATGGCTTTTGTCAGGTTTGTTGTAGAGCTGCCCAGATTGTGTTCTCCCTTCTTGGTGTGGAGAACTAAAGACCTTTCCCACTAGTGTTTACTCCCTGTGGTGTCCCAGGACGCACGACCGCTGCTCCTAAAGCAATTCCTGCTGTGAGCCTGCACTGATGCCTGTCAGTGCTGCAAACCTTCTGCCATCATGTTAGGTGAAGTTCTCTGGATAGCTGCCACCTGAAGGGAGAAAGCAGAGCAGCTGAACAGATGTTCTGTGGTGTAACTGGTCCATGAAAGTCAAGCCAACAAAGGCTCCTCAAAACTCTTCTCAGGCTTCTGGCTTCCCTTGCAGTCGGTTCTTTCTAGGCAGAGGTGAAACGAAGCTGTTAGATTTCTGCAGCTTGGACAACAGTTCAAAGAAACCACCTTGGTGTGGTACTAATAAATAACTGATTCATTACTTATAACACACAAAGCCTGGTTACATCTGCAAACAGCTGCACTGGCGTGTTTCTGAAATGCAGAAGTCAGGCAATGCTGCTAGAGAGCTCATCAATCATCCAGAGGGCAGCAGTGGTGCTGCTGCAGGAGCTGCCCATCCTTTGGCCATCCCTGTCCTCCTGTGCTTTCTGCTGGCTTTGCCATTGTACCATTGAAATCCCACCTCCTCCAAAACCTTAACCTGATTTATCTGGTCAGACACTGAGCAAAGCTGTAGTGCAATGAAATAAAAAGTGTAGGTTTTAAAAATGCTCAGAAATGGGGTTTTTTTCCATGACAATGCTACCATAGCTTTGGTAAAACAAAGCAAATGGTTCATATGGTGCTGCAGTACTGGAAATCACTTCAGTTACTAAATGTTGTAAGCAGCAGAGTGAGTGCAAATCTCATAACTTCACAACTTGTGAATAACTTCACAACAACAACAACAAAAAAGTGGGTTCCATTGTTCTGATATATTTATTGCAAACTTCTGTTTCTGGCCTAAAGTAATTAAAACAAAGTATACTTTTGATTGTACTACTTTTACAACATTTCTAATAAAAGCTAAATTGTGCAATGCATTCTGAATATTAGCAAGTGCTTTCTCACCTGGTCAGAAGCTAGTAACAAGAAAGTATGACAAGCTAATTTCAATTCTAAAAAAACTCATTCCAAAATTAACATTCCTTGCAGTACTGGCCCATGTCATCCTCTGGCCAGTTTTCCAGACTTCTAATCCATTCAGAGAGCTTTTAAAAAGCATAAAGAACAGACACAAACCCATGAGTATAATTTCTTTTATTGCATATAAAGTGCAACCAGGTTGTAAGAGATTGGGAAAATGGTATTCTACTCCTGTGGGTGTGAGAGGTTCATGCTTTCTCTGTTGGAATAAATCAAGAGACCACGAAAGCACCCACTTTGAACATGTGTGGGTTTAGCTGATGTCTGTATCTGAGTCATATCTGCAGTGTTAGGAAGAGGGCAATAGACATAATTAAACTCTGTATAGTGTACCTTCCTCTAGCATTTCATTTTGGGTACTGATGGCTGATCCTTTCTGCACTGCAATCTCTCTGAGCAATCTTTTATGGCTGTGAACCCACCAAAGTGGATTCACCATTTTAGAGGTGTTTTTTTTTTAAAGGGCAAACTGCCTGGACCTCCCCTCTAACCCACTTTGAAGCTTCCCATTTCAGATTGCCTAATGATGTGTCCTTAGAGGGGAATAGAAGAGTTTGTGATATCCCTCGCTTTCTCCAGGGAAGGTTTTCCTAGTGCAATGCATGTGATTATCTTTCTCAGTCATAACACCTCCATGACCTCTGTGACAAATGAGTCCAGCTGCAATCCATTGCTATACCTGCTGCCATAGGGGAAAAATCCACCCAGATGAGACTACTAAACAGCTTTGCTAAAAGCTGCCCTCAAATGTGAACCAGTCCATAAAACTGCCTTCTATAAAGAAAGCCTCATTTCTTCATGAAAAACTCAAAATGCTTCCATGCTTTGTCATTAAATTGTCAAGTTTGGGGAATTTTTTTTTACTATGCTCCCTTCTGTCTCTGTTCCTGAACTGTTTTGGAGGGATTTAGTGCTGCAACGTGACCTGAGTTCTTAAACAATGGATTTCCTTAGTTTTAGCTTCAGAAGTCTTGTGGCAATTACAAAAGAAATGGGTATAATAATCTATGGCATCATAGTCCACTGAAATGTTAGCAAGGTTGTAGTGCATGGGAGAAAAGGTAACTAGGGTTGGTAGAGCTGGGCTGCAATTTCAGTCAGTAGCCAAATCATAAAAACACTCGACACATTTCTAAGCTGGAAAGCCTACACCAGCATTTTCTTCTTTCTTCCATGTGCCCCAGGCAATATTTTCCATTGTCCCCATTTTCTTATCTTTCCACTTCTGACTGCTTTTTGGATGCTAAGTAGTTAATTTTTCTAGAGCATTCGAAATTACAATTCAATATTCCTAACAGCCTCAGATTTTTTTTCAGGCTAAAGATGGGAGAAAACTGATTATTTTTCGCTAAGCCAGAAATTGGAAAAGTGATTACCTGTTAGCAGCTCCAGTTTACTTTGCTCAAGAAGAGGAAAACATTGACCTTTCTACCTGTCACCATGAAGTGAGTCACGGCTGACAAATGCTCGAAGCTGATGTGAGCTATTTGCAAGATAAATCAGTATTGCAAGTCACCCTGCTTTATTTTTGTCTCAATACTTCCGACGGGCCCACAGAAGCCTCAGGCTTCTCCTGTCTCTTCCAATTACTCACTGGGTGCAGCCACGCTGCCTCAAAATAACTTATCAGACCATTTTTTGCTCTTAAGGCAAACAGAGCTCCCACGACCGTGACCTGTGTCTCCCAGCCAGCACTTGGGAGAAGGCACTGACTGGGAACCAGGGAAAACCGCTGAGATGCAGCAGGCAAACCCTCCTTAGGCTGGTTGTGTTGCTAACCTCCAGGTGATGAAGCCACACCATGTCCTACAGGCAGCTGATCTGAGTGGAATGCCCTGCTTGGTTTGGGGCAGGAACCTGGTTCTGAATGGGGAACTTCCCTGTGTGCTGATCTGCTCAGCTTTTTTTCTTTTCCTTTCCCCACTTCCAGTCTGTAACAGATAATGCACCAAGGCTCAAGACCTCATTTTCCAGCCAAGGTGAAGGATTCCTTGCTTATTTTCTTAATATAAAACTTAATAGCAAAGTATTGGCTATGACATTACGTTTGGTTTGGAACTGATGGTTCGGTAATGGTTTTAATTTTAACTCTCTGCTTGAGAAGATTGACTCGTAAACACTGGCTGACGGGCATATCTTTCATCTCACTGACAGTAAACCCATCTGTCAAAAATTCCAATTAATGCTCAGAGAGGGAGAAAAGTAATGCAATTCAAATTAGGTTAAATCATTTCAGTTAGAATTTGGAAGTTTTCCCTTTGAATATCTAAGATCTTTAAGATATTATTCTTTGCAGGTAATGCCCAGTTGCAGTGAAGTGATGTCTGTCTGAATGCTGCCTTTGTGCCTCTTAGGAAGGAGTGACCAGTTCAGGACTTTGTTTTTAATGTCCTTTTCATGGTTCTGTCTTACCAGTCAGCAGCAATGCCACAGGCTGGGAAGCTTCTTGTTTCTATGGGTACATCATTCACTGGCCTTCTTGCATTTTCCTCAGCGAGGATATGTATATTCCTTCTGCACGTTCCATTAGCTATAGATACTTGAGAGCTTCTTAATTACATTTAAAAAGACATGAAGTCGAATGCACAGCAGGTCAGCAACCACTCTGCACGTTCTGAAAAGTGTTTTCAACGTTCACAAATGGATCTGTAGAGTCCCCACAGAAGTGCCTGAATAACCACACTGCAATGCTATTTGTACACGTGACTTTGACATGCACAACAAAAGCCAGGCATTTTGCCCATGCAGATATACTAAACCTATATTTGTGATGATATTCAGTTGAGAATCTTTCCTATCCGTATTCTCACTTGATGCTTTTCAAAATCAATAGTTGAGTCTGTTTGGCAGCTTGAGAAATCAATAGGCAAACATCTTTGTCTTCTGTTCACTTTCCTTTTGCACCAGCCATTGCTCACGTGGATGTAGGAAATGCAGCTGATGACAGCATGAATGTGAATGGGTACATTTGTAGCTGGACGTACCTGGTCTCAAAATGCAGATAACTCCTTTCCTTCTTTTTCTCAATGCTCTGAGAGAAACACAACTGCCTGATTTTTGTCAGCCCTAATTCAAGTGTTTCTGATAAGTCAACTCTTTCTGACAGGGTGTCATACCTTTAACTGTATCCATTTCAATGCCAAACATGAACCACTCTGTTAAAAAAGCTGATATTAATAGCCAGTATTTCTCCAGTATTAGCCAGCTAATGATACAAGCCGTGTGGTGTTAGGTGAGAAATGACAAGTGGGTGCCCTTACATTTGGTTGTCTGCTATCTGCACAGCTTGGGCTTGCTTGAACAGTCACCATAATGGAAGAAAACAAAATGAAGTGTTTATTCCTAAGTGCGTTTTACTGCCATAGGAAAATGCCATAAAGTTTTCAAGTATTCAAAGGAATAGTTATTTGTTTCTTTTCTTGAGATTTGGAGGCGTCAGGCTTAATGTAAGAAAAAAATTACACAGCATACACAGCACATGTGATTCTTACATTAAAACAAAATTCTTATATTAATGATAGGGGAGGATGATGTGCTCAGCACCTGCACTTGACCTGCTTCAGACTTCAAGGAGATCAAAGGAAGGCTTCTTGGTGCTTTGGGAGAGGTTAAGTACTTAACAACAAAGCCAGCCCTTCTGCAAGGTGTCCATATTTATTGCAGACTTTCTAGGTAAGAATTTCAGAAGCTCAGCTTCATTTTTTGCAGCTTTTCCTCTTGTAATTTTGATTACCAGAGTTCGGCACCCCATTGCCTCCAGTCCATACCCTGCATTACATCCTCGAATGTCGCATTCACTGTGATCAGAAGTTGGCCTTCCCAGCCCATGAGCATTCTGGTACCAACCCTACCTGTGCCGTGGTGTGGAGTTGTTCACATCTGGGTGTGACACTGCAGCGTTGCTGTTTGCCAGGGATGCAGTCAATGCAGCCACTTTGCCTGCTTCAGTTTTACTTTTTTTATTATTATTATTTTTTCTGGGCATGTTTTCCAGGCTGTCTCTCACGGGTGAATCTCTCTCCTGTGACCTGTGGATACCATTGGGCTGGCGCCAGCCAAGTCGGCCCCAAGGGTTATGCCCCAATGGCTGCCCCCTCAGTCCAAGCATGGGCCCATTCTGGTGCTGTGTAAAAGCCTTTTGCTCTGCAGGCTTTTATAACAATGATTCTCTAGATGGCTTTTTTCTTACCTTCTTGTTTCCATTTGATAGTGCAGCCCTGCTTCAATGCTCCCAATCAAGTGAACTCAAATTTGTTACATAATTCTCTTTACAAAATCAGAAAAAAATATACCTGGCAATGCAAGGGGAGAAGTAACAGAAATACACTGTCCTTAGAAATACATTGGCGTGATTTTCTTCATAACTGTAGCTACTGCTGGTACAAAATATGAATAATAATTAAAACAACAACAAAACAGAAAATACAAAACCATTCCATTCCAAATTTTAAAACCTGAGTCAGCCATACACGAAAAAGTGAAAATGGGAGCAATAAAAATCTGTCCTGAATAATATAGCTTCAGTAAATTCACAGAACGACTTGCAGAGAGCTTTTCTGTGAATGGATCTGAAATTCTGTATCTCAGAACAGATTCAGTACACAGGTAAACTGGAAGATAAGCCAGGCTCCACTGAAAGAGAACTCTAATTTGCATGCAAATTTATTGATGAAAAACAAACACAGAACCCAGTAATTCCAGGTGTGAGATGAAAAGCATTTATACCTACACTGAGCATTAATCATGTCCAAGGTCTTCTGGAGTTAGAGGAAAAAACAGGTGTGCTTCCTCTCTGTAAGGATGAACTGTATTATTAATAATAATAATGGCTTTATACAAATGAAAATAGTAATTGATCTAATTTACATTATTAGTAAGTAAATTATTCCTTAGTGAACGGCATAGAATGCAATTAGACTAGCCACTCCAAAGCCTTGTTGTTTGTCTGTGTGTTCCTGCCCTTGGTGTGAGATACTTGCTGCACAGCTGGCAAATTCTTCACTGGTATTTAATTTCAGCAAAGAGCAGCGCTCTGCAGATGACGCACATGAAAACAGCTATCCAGAGTGTTGCAGTTTGTTATAGTTTTCATTCATTTCACAACACAAAGTTCTTTGCTTTTAGCTTTCTTGCACTTTATTTCTTGCTATTTTTGATTCTGACATGGAAGCTGGCAATTAACCCGTATTGAATCCTATTGCTCCTCTCATTCAGTAAGCACGTGTTTTTGCTCTTCTGTGCAAAGGCAATAAAACTGGACTGGCATTTAGGCATAAGACATTTGCCCTCTCAGGAAAAGTGCTGTTCAGCAGACCACATTTCTCACTTGTTCTCACAGTCAAACATTCATCAAGGTATTCTGAGTGTGTGCCTGAATAACTCTCCATTTCTCATTTATACATCAGCTTCGCTGATGACTCAGTTCCATGGGACGATGGTTCAGATCAGTGGGAACTGAATGCCATTAGCAACCCTTCCATAGCAGTCTGCATCCACGTGGATCAGCCCTTCTGCTCACCAGGGCTGCAGTTTCCTGTAGCTCCTTACCTGAGATCTGGGGCACTGAAAACCAGTGGGATGCTTTTGGGTGAGAGCTCCTCAAGGACATTAGCAGATGAGGTATATTTTAAAATGGTGTTTTCTCCAGCTCACCAAACTGCCCACAAGAAAAACCACCACAACAGGAGTCAGGAAAACCAAGTGGGCCAAATTCAAACATAAAATCCTTTCCATTGCAATAAATTGTTTTACGTTTTACATAAATTGTCAGGAGTTGCAACGGGCCAAATGCTGCTCCCAGAATAACTTTTCTGTTCTTGTGGAACAACTGAAGGCAACGTCTGATCCCTGTTGTTAATCACCGAAATGGTAAAGAGAACCCAAAGTTAGGAATGCATTAACAGTAAATGAAAAATGGAAATGAAAAACTGCTTTGCAAAACAAAGTGGCGGGTGGATGCATTTGCTCATTATGCAGTAAATAACCCAAGCAGTTAACGCCTTTGCTGGTTAATTGCTTTGCCTTCTGTTTTAGACCAGAAGTCAGATTTGAATGTAAATTGAGGTGCCGTGTTCATCATGTAGCATTTTTTATGACTTATTAACTTGCTTCTACACTTAAACCACCAAAGCCATCTGAATTTCGGGCTTGCAAACACCATTCTCACCATTCAAAATTTCAGCAAGGGATCACAGATGATCTGAAATTCATAACTGGCCATTAAACCAATACTTCAGATCACTGAAGAACAAAGTGCCACTGCAAAGATTATTTGTTGTGCGAGTGCTTGTGGAGCTCTGCTATTTGCAGAGCAGGCTAATGAGGTATGGACATGTTTATGAAGGACTGTTCGTAAGAGATCGTTTCAATCATTCAAATCTTTCTGTTTGGAATGTTAATTGCACTTTTAAAATAACAGTGGGGGTCTTAAAAGAATAATTTTATTATTGAAGATTCATTTTCAAATCAGAGGGATTTTTTTCTTTCTTTTTTTCTTTTCCTCCTGTGAGTATCCACAAAGGTAGCTTGAATTACCGCACATGCTTTAGCCTGGAGGAAAGCATGCATTTTTAACAAATTGTAATTGCAGAACACATTTCCACGACAGAGAGAGCTTTAGCACCGCTCATCCCTTGAACCTATTTTCTTATTTAATATTTTGATGACAATTTTTTCTGCTACAAATCTATAATGCTGAAAATCCTTTCAGATGTGCCAACAGCATGTACCCTGCCACTACCCCCACTTTGTGGTGCCTGATTTTGGTTGGCAGTGAGCTGCAGTACCTGCCAAGATAGGGGGAACCTAAAGCACCACAGCACAGTGGTGTTTGGGGGGAGGCAGCAGTCAGCCTGGTCAAGCTTCCTTCTGTTCTCTCATTCTGTACTGTTTGCACTTACAAATCCAGCCCAAAATAGAAGAGGCCTTAACCCAATGTTTTTATTTTTCTGTTTTTCCTGGGGAAGTTGAAGGCATAAGGAGAAGGCAAACCTTTTATTTGATCTGTCTAGCCTGGTGCTAGCTCGATTCCATCAGTCTGTGCCAGGTATTTCCAGGTGCTTACACAGGACTCACCAACCTGCCCTGGTGTGCAGATGTTCTGGTGACTGGATGCCAACTTTCCAGAATGCTTTCCTTCTTCTAGAGGGTTACTAAGACAACAGTTCCACTCAATTCTTTCATGCACATTCTTTTTCTGAATGATCTTAACCAGTCCTTCTGCCACTCCTTGCGTTTCTCCAGTCATTTTTAGCTCCTGCATTGCCTCAGGGTAGTTGCAGGGTGCTGACTTGTTAATTATACAGTCTTTCTATTCTCCGAAATGTCTAAGAATATGCAGGCAGATGCTGCTGTACTCAGTCTCATTTAGAACTGGTATAGGATACTGGTGAAGAATGACTGCTCAACGGCCGTCTCGTGGCTTAAGAGGCAAGTACTGGGCTTCTGGTACACACTTATGTACATATTCATCACAAAATGTAGCATCACATTGTGGTTTCAAAGCCTGATGATTCAGTTCACTGATGCTCCATTCCTCATAACGTGAAGGGGACTGAAAACCAAAGAGTGGGCTGAGAAGAATTTAATGTGAGGAGAATTTCAGCTTACTAAAAAACCTGTATAATAAAGATCCTTAAAGAATCCGTGAATGTAGCTCTGGTGTAGCATTGCTGAAATTAAGCATTCATGTGGAATATTACCTTCCTGGGGATTAGACTATTGCTATAAATTTTGCATTGAGGGTGTTCCATGATAACGAAGATGGTTGGCAGTACAAAATCTTAAGACAGGAAGAGAGATTAGATCAAGAAAACACCCTAATCGCATAAATCATTACTCCAGGGCAAAATGTAATGAGTACTTTTTTAAACACGAGCTGTCTGCACTGTGACATCCATTTAACACCATACCATCACGTCACACCAATAATTTGTTAACTTTAATGAAATCCTTCTCCCCGCTCACATCACCCATGCTTTTGATTAGTCTGAAGGCATTCACAACCCCACTCAGTATCGATTTCTCTATAAAGACTGATTCTTGGGCCCTAAGGAAAACATGGGAGCAAGTGACACTTACTGTGACCTAACAGATTTCAGATTGATGGGCTGCTCTGCTATGACTAAAAGAAATGATGGGCACCTGGTGGTATTAATCACTTCATGACAGTCCGTCTTAATTGCACTATTTTAAAATCTGTATAGAAAATTCAGCTTTCAGGCTTAAGCCATCCTATTGCATATCAATCATCCATCCTAGCAATGACATCTATGTTTTCAGGACAGAATGTTGAATAAAAATGGTGCAAAAGAGCAGATGTTCTACTGAGGCATTTTCCAACTGTTGTGGCACCTCTGACTTTCGAGCAGACACAAACAAACTCCCACACAGATCACGACAGAAATGTCTCTGCAGTCACAGGTGAAAATCTGGAGCAAATGAAATAGCCTCATTTGAAAGAATAATTGCAAGAGAGGGATCTGTCTGAGATGCCATATTTATCCACCTGATGCATATTTACATGTATCTACACAGGACTTCTTGTAATCAAACATGTTCTGAAGCATAAGTTAGGCATGTAGTGTCTCCTCTGGCCCCTCACAGTGTGCTGGAGAATAGAAATGCACATTCTTCCCTTGAGCAAACTCTCGGACACCAAGAAGTTTGTTTGCAGTGTGTCTTTGAGGTAGAAGATCCCAAATGTTGACTCTGCTTCTGGCTCTTGCTTTCAAACAAAGTACTGCACTGAAGCATCAAAAGGCTGTAAACTTTATAAGACCACAAAAGCAAAAACCCTCTTGCTAGTATTTGCACCAGTTTTAAGGTGGGGAGGTCAGGGCAAGAACCAGGATTCCTCAGTATCATAATGGTAAAAATAATGATACAAGGGTGGTTGTGTCTTAAGGAAAGGCAGTGGGGTCGGTCAATCTGGATGCACACCATGGGGAGAGCAATCACATCTGGGTGGCACTGGGCAGCCTGGTATAGCATTAAGTGGGGAGGTTGGTGGTCCTGCCTGTGGCTGGGGGTTGGAGATTCGTGATCCTTGAGGTCCCTTCCAACCCTGTGATTCTGTGAGATGCAGGGTGAATTTCAGAGCTGCGGATGGACACCAAGAAAGCCACATAGCTGCCGATTTGCTGTTGCCACAGACTGTTAGTCTCATTAGCACACCGCTTCATTAAGTTTTTCTCTTAATTGCTTCTTTGGGTTAAGCTTCAGCAAGCAACTGTTTTTCTCCATGCAGCAATAGAGAAAATGGGAAATGTATAATATGCAATATTTATGTGTTGTCAACAGAATAGAGCTGGGAACACAGCAGATTTTGGTTTTTTTCTTGCTTTTTATTATTAAAGTGCAACCTCAAGGGCTGTGGCCACAGTGAATGAGAATTACAGGGAATTAATGTGAGGCAGAAATATTATTTCTGAGCGTTTCTTTTTCTCTTTAATTTCACCACGGGCCGTGAAGTTGGATCACCTCTGCGGTACCAGGGGGAATCAAACTGAAGTTCGATTGAAGTTACAGTGGCTACATCTTAATACTCCTTTTGTCTAACTGATTCTAAAATTCCTCCTATGGAAACCATTAAGACTAAGCAGTAGAGTAATATTTGCTCTTACCTGAATCTAATATACATTAGATTGCTCTGAGTTCATTTGTCACATATATTGTAATTACTGTTAACTGCAAGAAGTTTTCTGCAAGTGAAAGGCACCGTCATTGTGGTTGTTTGCAGTTATTCAGTTTCACTGAAGCAATGAGCCTAAAACCCTCCTTAAATCTCATTATTTGTTTCAGGAGCCCTCTTCAGCTTCATCATACTGCATTTAGCATTGTAGTTCCTTAGCTTTGAGCAATTTTTTTTGGCCAAATATCCTTAGGAATAAATAATAATAATAGAAATAAGTTTTTCCCTCTCCTGTATTTATTGGTAAAAATATTCCCCATCTCAATCCATTCCTTACAACACTTTCAAGGTGCATACACTCACAAGTTACCATTTGATGTTTATATGGAAAATGGCTGCGTTGGTCAAAAAGCTTTTTGTGCATGGTATGGCTGCTTAGCTTTGGAAAATGAAAGACAGCAAGTTTTCTTGGCTTGATGGATTTCTGTTATCCGGATGTCTGTACCTGAGGACATTCCAATGGCTTTTCACCATCCTAAGCAGGTTAAAATTGCTGTCCTTGTAGCTGAGGTCTCGGACAGTATTGCTCCCTGCTCTGCCCTTCTGTCCATTATGTTTTATATATGATGGTATTTTATAGTTGCTAATGGTGCTTCTGCTGAAGTCTGGCATTGCTAAGTACACGTCAGCTCAGTTTTTCATTCTGCTTAGCTGGTAGCATTAGCTGAATGTCCTTAAACACTGTCAGAAGTGAAGTCAACATAAATACATATAATAATTTTTCCGCCTGTTAAATTATTACTTTTTTCTTCTAGAACGCAAGGTTAAAGTAAAACACATTCAGAAATTACAGAAAGATAGTTGGGAAATGTGGTCCGGAATTATTAAACTTGTCTGGGGCTGAGTTATCCATTAAGAGATGTGCAGACCTGGATGAAAACCGAAATCAAAGCTCTGGTCGTAAATCGTCTGACTCTAATCAGTAAGAGGTGGTGCAGGACGAGCCCTGCTCTGGGTCGTGTTATTCCTCTGAAAGGCCTAGAAAGGTAATTTACAAAACAAAAAAATATTCAGTGGTGATACTAAGAGGGAGCTGGGGCATTAAGAACCTTCAGGTTCTCCCAGCTGTTGCAGTCCAGGCTTGAGAGGTGGCACCAATACCTGAATGTATTTAAATGGACTTACAGATTCCACCTGGTGTGTTTTAGTGTGTTTTATTCCACCAGTGTTTTCAAGCAGTTGTTAGCACTGCCATACTGTCAACTTGCTTAATTTAAGACCGATACATACAGAAAAAAGCTCATGGTGGAAAAATGCTGAAGAACTGTAGTCAACAAATTAGCAACTGACAACACTTTTAAAGCTAGAAATCTCACAACTGGACCTTTAAAAACAAGTAATTGGACATATGTGTTTTTCTCATGAAAATAACCAGTTGGCAAGCATATTTATGAAAACAATATGAGCAATTAGATTTACAATTATACGTTTTATTTTATTGGCAAACATTCCTTCTGCAGTTTGAAACGAAGAAAATGTGATGAGTAGCTTTAGGATGACACTAAATATTACACACAAATGCTCCTTAGCAAATCCAGCCCAAGCAAACTTAATGGAAATCACTGATTTTCATAAAAGGAAATAACATTCGGTTAAAGTTTAATGTTAAGGAAATGAACTGTCACAAAGTATAAGGCTTGAACAGACTGAGAAGGGATGACAGCAACGCCTGTTTCAGGCCCAAATGCTGCTAAAATGCCATGGTAACACTCATGCATTATTTATTTCCATGACTAAATATAAGCACTTTTGTTATCCTGAACTGAACCACAATTGGGAATTAGAGGTTTTGGGGGTTTTTTTCCCCATAAAGCTCTTCAGTTTTACCAATCTATCAGTGGTACCAGGCAGGCTTAAAGTTCACCAAGTGCTCTGACCTTCTCATGCTCCACATCACCAGCACTGTGCCAGGCCAGGCAATGGGGACAGAAATCAGTGCCTGTGTTTCCACCAGGTGACAGATGCACTGCTGGTCCTATGAGCAGTGGCAAGAGCTCCCAAAAAGAGGCAGTAAGCTGCCACAAAGAATTATTCACCTATCCAGATCTTTCTGAGGAACCTCCTTACAGTGAAGCTGGCAGACAATAAGTTGTTGGCCATGTGGTCTGCCCTGGCAGCTTGCAAGTTGTTGCTTGGGAACCTCCTGAATTAAAGTTTTAGATCCCATGTGAATTCCTGCAGTAAAAGGTTAGTTGTGGACAATCTCTTGATGTCCTTAGTTTGCAGCAAGAGTCAGGCTTCACAAAGGATGGCTTTCAAGGCAAAAGCTAAAGGCTAACTTGTCCACTGGTGCAATATCATTCAGTGGAAGGGAATGGAAATCTGCTGGTTTAGATTCACTGAGACTCTAAAGAAAAACCTGTAATAAAATTACAATAAGCTGACACTGTTTTCTCCATGAAAAACTCAGAACAAATGCTATTGATCAGGAATGAAACAGGCCTCAGAATTATTCAACTGTCATCCACAGAATTTAGGACCTGAAACAGCCATGGCCCCAGCACAGCAAGCACCACGATGTGAGTCAGGCCATTAATTCATACATTAATTCATACATTAATTCAGTGCAAAGCAACTGCTTTACATTGAGTTCACAGATATGGCTCTTGGTGAGTCAGGGCTGCAGCATCTTAATGTTCAGGGTCAAAGGTCACCAAGAGGAGATTTGGAGATGTGCAGGAGGGACATGACTCCTTCCCATGAGTAACCTGCAAGGAGGGACAGAGTGCAGTGCCTCCTTACAGGGAAAGTATGCTGCCTGGTCAGGCAGGTGCTTCCTTACTGCCATGCCTCAGAGCCAGGCACATTTCTGGAGCAGGGTTGTCCCTCGTTCTGCTGATGGCACCTTGCAGCCTTGCCTGAAACCTTCCGTGTCTGCAGCAGAATGGAGAAAGTCTGAATTCTCACCCTGAATGTCGCAAAAGCCTCCTTCAAAATGTAACAAATGGGCTCTCGGAGGAACCTGACAGTTAGGTACACAAATCTCACTGGAAATTCATTAATTGCTGGCTTACTTAAGTTATTCTAGAAAGCCCAATACATACCAACTCTTTCTGAAGCATGAAAGTGATGCCCAGAAGTCCTGCAACAGTGTCCAGAGCAGAGCATGCTGCCAGGATTTCACTCCTGCTTCAAGCTTTGGCAATCCAAAAGGGACAGGTACTGTTGTTACAGCAAGATCAGACACCATTTAAAAATGACTTTTTCTCCCCCATTCTTTTGACCCTAGCTTTTTTTGAACGAAAAAAGATTGAGGTTGAGTGCAAAGATTCCTAAGGACTCGCTCTGAAAGACAACAATTTGCATTTCAATACAGTAAGACAGATGGCATGTTTAGTTTGATCATAAATTGTACATGAAATCCTTCCATCCAATTTCCTGTTGTTTACTGAAATGTATGGAAAAAGATCAATTAGGAAGTGAGTAGGTAATTATCAGGATGGTTGGTTATTGGCTAAAGCATAAAGTAGAGGAAGAGAGCTATACCTGCCCAAAGCACCCACGTTGTACAGGAATTGAGTTAATTCAGTAGTTAAGCTTTCAAAGGAGAAGTGAATATAATCTATTTAAAGGGAAATTGAATTTGGTCAAAGAATGTACAATGCTGAAGCATATCAAAAGTGCACAGAGGATGTACTTGTCTTTAGCTTTCAGATACTTTGCAAAGCATTGGTTGGACGCAGCCTGGCCTGCTCTGCTGGCCCTGATCCTCTGTATATATGTAATTGTATGTTTTGTATATTGTTTTTTAATAACTTACAACCTCCTACCCTAGTCCTTTTCTCTACTCAAATTCACATATTGTTAATATCCACTGAACATTTTAAATGTTTTGTAAACTATTTACTGGAAGAGTGTTGAAATAAAGTGATAGATGAGTCCAGCCACAGATGCCAGAGTTAAATTGGAATTAATCTAACATTTAAATGTCAGTAAGGAAATAAATACACTGCTGACAAGACATGTTAATGTTGTGCAGTGCGTGTCTCTCAAGTTGTCTCTGTTTTTGTTTATGAATGAGTGCTCTTTGTATGCTTCTGCCTGGGCTTTTCTCCCCCTTCCTGCTCCTGTTAGTCACTGTGTATATCCCCATTTAGGACAACGGATGAGTCCCCAGAGCCAGCTGAGGCTTGGCAAGAAAAGTCACCTGTGTTAATGAATACTCATTTAAAATAATTTACATGAGAGATGCAATTTACAATGTTTTCTGTGTAAATTGCATGAAAATCAAGGATAATTGGGCACTGAGTCATTCCTCTCTGTTCCTCAGGGAAGTAACTGCATGAGGAAGGTCTGTGTAGCCCACCCAGTTCAGTCAGATGTTCAGTTTATGGCAGCTGTGTTAGAAAACCTCATAAACTTTGGGCAGTGGTAAACAAATATTTGTACTGACAGTCAGAAGACCTGGCTTCTTCACATTGGTTTGGAGGGAGCTGACACATAATTGAAATTGAACTCTTTGGCAACCTTTTATTTTAGGTTAAAATCTAGAAAATCTAAATCTAAAATAAAATAAATTAGTTAAAATCTATACCAGTGCTGGAATCTCCTCCTCAAAATCTCAAACTACGGCCCCTGGGCAGTGTAAGGAGTGTGATGAGTTCCTGCTATTGCTGACCCAGAGCATGGAAACCTGCCAAGCCCTGTAGCTTTGGGAAGCCTTTCTCTTTTCTATACCAGGCTGTGGGTGCAGTTTAGAAAGAGAGACTAGGAAGCCCTGTGGCTGATACTGCCACCGTATTAGGAACTGAACCCAACCACGTTGCTTTAAATCTTCGGTAAGACTACAGCTTCTCAGTGCAAATGCAATTAATACATTGTGGCTCACAAAGAAAGGTCAGTAGCGATTCAGTTTGAAGCACTTGCAGTTGCTGGATAGTTAGCAGAAATCTGCAAAATCTGTGTTCCAAAGAGAGCCTCTCACCGTGTGGTTGTGGAGTTATGAATAGTCTGATCACCACTGCTGTAGTGAAATAGAAATTCTAGATTAGTTCCTGTGTAATAAAAAGAACAACGTGCTGCCCTGGTGTCTGCCTCATTTGAGCTGGTCTTTGTTCTGTAATGGCTGTTTTGAATTTCCATCTTCAAAGTTCACAAGGAAACCCATCAATGTGGCTGCCCTTTCAAAGAAGTGGGGAGCAGGTTCTCTCATGTGAACTGAGGTTTCCCAATTGTACGTGCAAGAGGAGGTGATGCAGCCTCTTGTCTCAGCTCTCTGCAGCTAGCTGTCTTCTCCAGAACTGCAGCATAGAGCTCCTGTGATACAGACATCATTCTTTCTTAGTAGTTTGTCTTTCTCATAAAGGGGATGAGCTTGCTTTGGCTTTTCAGCACATCACAAAGCACAACTCTTCTTTCACCTTCCATGCAAAGGGACTGACATACTGGGAGGATGGCGTGGCGAATAGAATCCATCCTCCATATCTTCCCCTTTCAATAGCTCCAACATGCATGGCTCAGCGAGAGCCCTGGCTTCTCCTACCTGCAAGTCATGCTGCAGTGCTGAATGATATTTCCTTTTGTGTACATTCATTTTATTCAGGTGCCCAGTTCTGGGAAATGCTCACACAAATTTCACTGCATAACTACACGAAGAAACATTACAATCCATCCCCAGATCTACTGATTACAGGAGGCAGCACACAAAATATCAAACTCTGCATTGCAAACTGACTCTATTTGATATCTTTTCCAAATGCCATCTGCAAATACTATAATTAGAATATATAGTTATTTCTACTTCATTTAACAGCAACAAAAAGATCAAAAAAACTTTCATGCATAAATTTTCAGTAGATGTGCAGCAATAAATACGCACTGAGACAAGATAAGAGTTTGCCTTGTAGACATGTTGTTAACATAGACATCAAATTATCTTGACATTAGCTCAGTAATTAGTATTTAGGGCAAAACAATGGGAAATAAATTTCACTGGAATCAATCACTATTGGAATATCCACAAATATGTGCACTGAAGTCAAATTCAGAAACATTTAAAAATGTGATATGATGTAAAGAAGCTTCCATCTAAATTTTGAAGTACAAGTCTTAATATCTGGGTTTAATCTGAAACGTGGGGGATTGCTTTCTGGCAGCAATTTGAGTCTTGAGGAAGTCTTTCACTGCCTTGGAAGAGGTTGCCTTGTCCCAGGGGTGTCAGTTGATTATCAGTGCCAGTTGGGCCATTCAGGGCTTTTAGAGCAGGATTTCACCCCTTGACTGCAGAATTGACCAAGAAATTGACCTAAGAGAGAGATCCGAGCAGCCCAAGTCCAAGCTTATAGATGTGAATAAGTCCTCCCCATTGCACTGCTATGCCCAGTTGTGTTTTTTGGGACCTATGCTGGAAGCAGCATTCCTGTGCTGCCTGGTACAGGAAATATCAAACATGCAGCCAGGAAGGCTGCAATTACACAGGCTCCATCACTCCAGCTCCTCCACAGCCAAAGATCAGAGCGAGCTGTCAATCCCAGAGCTGTGCTTTGATACACTGCAGGCTCTGATAAATTACGTATAGGAACAGGAAGGATGGATGGTGACCTCATGACCTGCCACTCCGTCCTGCTTAATCCCCACAGCCGTGTTCTGCAGAGGCAGGAAGGCCCTCGATGTATGTCTGCAGGAAAATGAGAATGAAAAAGTTGCTTAAACGTATCAGTCACTGAAACACAAAGCAAGCAAAATGAATGTTGGTTGTTCAGAATCTAACGCTGCCCTGCATTCACTTGGCCTGCAGATTCACTCACTATATATTTATTTCTATCTTAACATGCATTGCGTTGACAGTAATTTTGTTAGGGACAAAATATTACAGTCAGAACCAGGGTTTCAATAAACAGATGCATTTCATTTGCTGTTCCCTCCTCCCTCTCCCTTTTCTGCCTCTCCCTGCCTCGCTCTGCACGAAGCAAAATCACTGGAGTGAGTAGCACAGAGGTAAGGTACTGCCAGATACTGCACTGCTGCTATGCAAAATTACACACTGGCCTGCTTAATGGCTTATTTATTGTCATTAAACATTGATTATTGTCTGCTCACACTGATGGGCATTTATGGTGTGAGTAACTCTGTGCCCATGTTATGTAATGGGGGTGGGATGCTCAGTCTCATGAATCTCAGCAGGGGGACGAGCCACAGAGAGGTGACAAAACCAATCCCTGCACTGCAAAGTAGGGTAAATTCCAAGTAAACTCATTTCCATTTTTCAGAATTAAACAGGCCAAGGTTTGCTTAATCATCCAAGGCAACCCGACAGATTTTGCTTTGCACAAAGAGGATTTCAGGGTTTGCAACAGATTAGTAAAGCGAACAAAACCAAGGCAGCACTTTTTTATAAGCAATGATCCCTTTTTATTTTTGCTCATTATCAGCTGCATTTCCTTGCAGGTAGAATTAGTCCAAACTCACAATTTCCACAAAAATAAAAATGAAATGTCAAAAATTTGTCTCACACCAAAGCAGAAATAGGAAAAGGAATGTCAAAGGCTCTTCAGGGAGGTACTGCATGTGAGATATTGCATTCTGCTAACCTCCGAGCACTTGATAAGGTCAGAGCACTTCACTGTGATGTTATCATTTCTAAAATACTCTGAAAAATCAAAAGAATAGTGGGAAAATGTTGGCATCCTGACCTTATGGAAACAAAATGCTATGGGACCTTTTAATAAAAAAAACCCAACAAACTATTGATGCATGTTGTACATTTCCAGAAAATAATTTCAGGGTGATCACATCAGGACCTTTCTTAGTCAGGTTTGTAGCAGCTCCATCTGTGTGCACGAGTACCAGAAAATGCTGCTTCCTTCCAGTGGGCTCTGCAGCTCCCCTACCTGCAGTACAACCCAGCCATCTTTGCCACACGTCACCTTTAGGCTGATGAAACCACACTGCAAACACAGAGGATGACATGCTTCAAATACAGAGAGGTGAACACGGCTTCTTTTGCAAATGTCAGTATGGCATTTGGAAAAAAAAATGGATCCCTTCATTTTCAGTGAAAATGCATACCAGCCATTTCCAGTTTTGGAGCCTCCAAAGTGAGGCAGCTCATTGCAGGGCAGTATGGTGACATGGCACTGTGAGATGAGAAAGCAGTAACAATCCACTTAAGCTATTAGCAGCAGTCTGGTACTTCAAAGTGACCCCTGAAAAAAGAAGTGTACGTAAATAACATTGCCATTAAAAGGAGAAGAATTTACATATCAAGGACAGCTTATTGAAAAGGTTTTGTACAGTTTGGGATAAAGATAATGGGGCAGCATTTCCTTACAGGGAGTGCTGATGGTCCATAAGCCCCAGGGAATGGGAAGCACAGCTGTCAAAACAACAAGAGAACTCATTTGTATCAGTATTGAAAACCTGGTCAGCAGTTTTGTTTCACAGTGATGGCAGCAGGCTGAAAACCCAAGCAATGAGATTTTCTGGCACGTTCTTGAAGCGTGTTGCACACATGGAAATTAAAATGCATTTTCTCTTTGAACTATAGCACGCGTGAGGGATTTGGGTTGTTCAAAGGCGAATCATAAATGGACACTAATATCCTAATTCATCAAAGAATGAGCACAGGATTAAGTCTGCCTTTAATTAGCAGAGCTCTTAGGGATGTGTGTACCTGCAGCAGCGCACTGCTGCTGACCAACTCGGTGGGATGTGTCTATGGGCACTGGGGGGGATTAGAAGCAAAGCCCAAAATTGCTGAAAAGACACCTAAAGTGGTTCTGTAATTTGTTTCCTGTCACAAATATCTGTGAAATCAAAGTAAATGCTCTCTCATTTCAGACTACACTTGATTCTTCCAGCATTGCTGTTTTCATGGTGCTTGAGATTGTGAAATACGTTTACACACTGAATGCACACTGCTCTGCAAGGAGCAGCAGGGTGGGAATCTCAACTCCTCGAGCTTTCAGCCAGGACTGACATCCAACCTGTCAGGGGACTGATGTTATCCATGTTCTTGGATACAACATGTTTTAGAAGATTACACTGTTTGGCAGGTCTGAACTGAGGTGCATATGCTTTGTAATATGCAATTTCTGAGGACATTTTTTCTTGAGTGCAAGGACTCGTCTTAGAATAATCTGATTTCTGGAGTGTTTTGGTTCATGAGTGTTGCTGCTTTTGTTGCTTCTAACTGTGTTATTTTATGTGTTCTGTGAATTAGTGAAAAGGAGAGGGAAATGTAAAATGGTAATGTAGAATCTGAAACAAGACTGCAGAGTTGTCTCATTCATCCTAAGTGAATTAGCCCTTCAGCTAGAAAGCCTTATGCTCTATCTCCATAACCACTTGTCAATTAATATCTTTGTAAACCCTTGCAAAGCACAGTCACCTCAAGCAAGAGCAGAAAGCACCAAGCTGCTCCCACAACAGAGCAACCAGCACTGTTGTGACTGTTTCCAATCTGAAGGAGCTATGGATTTAGAAAAGGGCCAGTCTTATTACAAGTGAGTTTCGTAGTAACTGAATGACCAAATCAACATAGGCATCATTCCCACCTTGCCTGGTGCTCAGCTCAAGTGCGAGGTGCCCTCCTTGTTGAGCTCTGCTCTGCTCTGCCTGCCTTCTCTCTACTCACTTTGTCATTTGCAGGGCATGATAATTGTCAAAGTCATCTGGCTGACCTCCTCCTCAGACTGCCTATAATTGGGATGCTATTAAAAGATGTGATAAGGAGATGAACGGTTCCTCTTTCCAGGACACAGTATTTATAGCGTACCACTAACAGGTAACCTACAGAGAGCAAGCAGGGTCCTTGGAGCCCCAGTGCTTGACAGTGTCTGCACGTTCCTGGAAAAGGAGATGTGAGGCTGCAGGAGGGAACCCCCGGGCCCAGCGCCAGGCGCTCATCCCTTACTGCAAGCAGCACACAGTGCTGGAAAATGCAGCGCGTGCTCGTGTGACATTTCCAAGACGGGAAGTGTGCCATGGGACCCCATCCTGAGCGCAGGGCGCAGCTCCGGTTACCGGCCGTCAGGAGATGCTGGGGCTGAGCCACTTGGCAGGCTTTCAGGCATCTGAAAGACTTTCTGGGAAACCCACTTTCCTGAGAAAAACCGCAGGTGGGAGCGGTTTCCTCGGCACAGAAGGGCAGGGCTGACCACTGCCAGCCCACCTTCCTGCAGCCGGGCTAACAGGGGCACGGCGGAGCGGCGCGCACCAAGCGGGCAGTTCAACGCAACTCCCCAGAAATGGACAACCCTCAGTATTCTGCTCCTTAGAAACGAATTGGACAGCTGGGCTCAGAAGAGGAGCGATGGAGGACGCGGGGCGGGCATTAGCGCAGCCCTGCCCACAGCCCTGCCCGTCGCGGGGCCGGGGCGCTCGGTGGGGCGGAGCGGAGCGGGCGCGGTTCTCCCGGAGGCTGCTGCCGTGCCGGTAGGGCTGCCTGAGCCGCCCCGACCCCGCCGGCTGCCTCTAACTTTCCCGGAGAAGGATGGCCTCCAATTTCAACGACATCGTGAAGCAGGGCTACGTGCGCATCCGGAGCAGGCGGCTGGGGGTGAGTGTTGGTCCCCTCCCGGCGGCACCTGCCTTGGGGATTTGTTTTCTTCTTCTTTTTTTTTTTTTTTTCCTTTTCTTGTAATTGTCTTTGTCTTGTTTTTTGCAAACTGTGCTCTCCGAGTGTCTCCGCAGGCGAGGTGAAAATCTAGGGGGAGATGAATCAAAGCATCTTAAATGCATGAATCTGCGCGTCTCATACGTGCTCGTATACGTATCTGTATGCATATATGTGTATTTTTTACTATTCCTCTCCCGGTCGGTGTGCTGATGCCGAGGTGCCGCTACCCGGAGCCGGGCATCCGCCCGCCGCCAACTTTGGGCCGGGGCCGCCGGTGGTGGAGCGCTGAGAGCCGGGGAGAAGGAGGAGTAGGAGGAGGATGGCCGGAGGAGCGGGGCTGCAGGTGCCCTCGGGAACGGGGCAGGGAGGGCCGGGGCTTTGCCTTGCGGTGCCTCGGTGTTACTGGGTTTGCAGCTGCCTCGGTGTTCCTGGGATGGGGTTGTAACGCATCGAGGTTTTGAGCTCCGTGTGGGACAGGTGTCGATCTTGTCGGTACCTTTTAGGGCTTTGAAGACTATCGCGTGAGAGTTTGACAAAATAAAAAATCCCCAGATCCCCATTCCTCCTTTAGTTCCTTATTTCATTTTAAACTTAAGTCTGTTCTTGTGCTTTCACGACAAGCTCCTGGTTTCGGCAGTAGCTGCAGGTGCCCCTCGGGCATCCGCTCTGACCCTCCAGAGCCGCTGCACCTCCTGCTCCTTCCTGCGGTGCGGGAGCTCAGCCCGGAGGGAGGCTTTGTGCCTATCGAGTGCCTTCAAAAACGAATCTGCACCTCAGGACAGGAAGGCAACTTATTTCTTGTGTTTACTGACAGCTGATGGGTTATTAATTGGGCAGTTCTGAATTGTTTGTAGCGTGAGTTTTACATCCAAATTTATTGTGAGGTGTGTTTAGTCATCGGGAAGTGTTTGCTGATGACAAGTAAGCTTCATTCTCTTTGCATGCCCATGTTCAATAGAACCTATAGTGTTCATCTCCCTGACTTGTTTGGGTTTTTAATATGTTCCTGCACCAAAGGGAAGATGCTGTTTTTCTTGTACCTGCACTTCTGGGCATTGTTCACTCTTTAAGAACCATCTGATTCAGTGACAGATGGAGATAACGTCATTTGGAGAGAGTCTGTAGTAAGTCTGGCAGGATCAGTGTACCATGGCCATCCTTCCAGCACTGAGTATGTATTGGTATTCAGTTTGTTCCTGCGTGAATAAAAAGTAAGATTAAACTTTGACACATCTTTCCATTTTGTGGCAGTGAAACCTAGCAGGAGTGTGAACAAAGTGCATCTGCTCTGAGATGAGTGGAAGCCCTATTAATGGAGAAAGTGCTTTAGTGAAGATGTCCCAGAGTGACTGTGCCTTAGAGAGTTGTTAAAGTGAAGAGCCCAGAACTGGTCATTCCAGGCTTCCCTTTGCTCTGGAAATGCTGTCCCATTGACTGGCCAAAGGGAGGAAGCCAGTAGCTGCTACCTGGTGACAGAGGCTGGAGCTGTGGGCATGAGGTGCCCTGTTCATGTCCTGGTGCCCCTCTTACCTGGGAGTAAGCAGTTTTGTTAACAGTAGAGCTTTTTCTCCTTAAAGTTTTCAGTTTAAAATATTGCTCAGACGTTTGAAATACAATTGCAGGCTTCCTCCTGTAACTTGTGTTCCCTATAAGCTGCTTAAGAGCCCAGTGTCCTGATTTATGAAATCCAAGTGAAAGTGGGTACTTGGGTTAATTACGATTAACCTGAGATCTTCAGATACAGGACAAGCATGTTTGCCTGAAGCAGCACTGCAGCTGCCAGCACCCACTTCACAGCACAGCCCCAGTAACTCTCCTCACCTGCTGCCTTTTCCTCCTCAATCAGCTGTGGGTGTGCCCAGCCGGTGCAGAAGAGGCCTGAGCTGCAGCTTGATATTAGACAGAGCTTGAGTTCAATATTACTCAATGGCAAATGGGAAGTTGGCTCCTTGAGAGGAGCTGTGGGACAGCTTGGTTTTTTGGGTAGCTGCGTTGGGAAGGGCTCTCCAACACTCAGGAGCTGGAGATGGGAAGTGAAAAATAGTCTAAACCTTAATCCACAGAGTGGGAAACTTTACAACTTTGCTGCGCCCTGACAGCATCAGGAAGGACAAGGCTGCTCCAGCCCTGCGCGCAGCTCCTGCTGGTTGGGAAGGGCTTGGATGCTGTGTGTGGTGAGGTGTGAAGGGAGCTACTAAAATATGCTCACCGCTATGGTGGCACAGCTGCAATCAGTGCGTTGTCCTTTCAAATGGAACTCAGCTCCTGGGTTTTTCCTCTGTAATGCTATGGTAATTTCATCACCAAGGGAACTAGAGCAGCGCTTGTGTCTACAAATTACTTCAAAAAATGACTTTTTGGAATAACAGGGGTGCAAATGCTACATTTGTGAAGAAAGGGGTGCAGAGGAGCAGCTTGCTCAAAACTGAGCTTCTTTTGAAGGAAAACTGACAGTTCTGAGAGGCTCTACTTTGTAATTTCAAGTCCAGTGTAGGCTAATTAGGTTTCTACCTGGACCGTTTGTGTGCACTTTAAATATGTAAATTTAATTTAATATTATTTAATAGAATAGTTTCCATAGTAACATTTGCATCACGTGTGTCTTCCACAGAGCCAAATATATTCAAGAGAAAGAGCACTCTTCCCAATTCTTTCCATCCTTATAGGGAAAAAATAATTCCCTCAGCCAATGATCTCTCTCAGTTCCGTTATTAGCGCTGACATGGAGGAGATTGTGTTCTAAGGAACTGCTGACAGTGCAAATGCACGACCTCACGGAGTTCTGTGCAACATAACAGATCAGCTTTGTTCTGTGGGCAGCGCTTCCACCAGTGTCCAGCAGACCTGTGTTTGAGGAGAGGAGATAAGAGGAGACGCCGTGCGGCACTGAGTGCTTTTGCCAGCGATTACCTTTCACCTGATAAAGCACTTTGTGTCTATTTACATGAAACACAAGTTGTTTTGTGGCTTCTGAACCTAAAAAGACTTTTTTTTTTGCCATTGTGACCATCAATTAAGGTCTCGTTCTCTGACACAGGTCTGATTTTTTGGGAGTGGAGGATTTCGTTATGGGGATGTCTGCTCTCTACACCGAAAAAGCAGTCCCTGTGTACTCACTGTAAGGACAGGTGCGTGTGGTGCTGGTGAATACACCTGGGCTTTCATTTTGGTTGAACTGTGTCAACTGAGTGTTCAGTTAACAAATAAGACTCAGAACAAGAACAAATCTTAGAAATAAAGGACCTTTGTTACACTGATAAGCCTGGCTTGTAGCTGCTGCTGTTCTCACATCTAACTGCTAGCCTGGCTTCAACCTATGTGCTTCCTGGCAAAGTTTTCCTCGCCCTGAGGAAGCAGGTTGCAAGGAAGTGGTGGTGTTAGGAAGCACAGAATATGGCAGGTATTGTACTGAGAAGGTATGTTGTTGGGATGAAAGCTTGCCCAAAGAGCTTTAAAAGCAAAAGGGCACTTGTTGCTCATGGGAGTTGCTCGCCTCTCTCGCTGAGCTGCGAGGCTCCTGGCAGTGCTTTTGTTGCAGTCTGACACTTTTATTGAGCCCTCTGTTGTTGCAGCTTGGCTTGCCCTTGCCATACCCCCAATTACATTTGGGGTTCTGGAAGCAACATTTCAATTTGTGTGAAGGCTGCAGAGTGAAGCTGCCCTAGGGTTATCCCCCGCTGCTGCTGTCAGGGTGCAGGCAGATGGGAGTGCTGGGGCTCCCAGGGAAGCAATGATGTCCCTGAAGCAGCACTGGGCATGCTGATGTCACGGTACCTGAAAGTGCCCTCCTCCTGCATGGAGTGTTGGAGATGATGCTGTTCCCCCTGGGAGACCCCACAGAACCCTCGGGGCTGTCCCAGCCTTGTGATGTATGGCAGACTGCTGGAGTGAGATGCCGTGGGGTCAGCTGTCAGCCCCTGGATCTCGGTGTGCCAGGAGCGCACGTGGCGTGTCCTATTGCATGAAGTGTCTGAGCTGTCTGCAGCTAAAAGTGCAATAGTGCTGATTAAACAAAAGCACCCCAAAGAACCAGCTGGGATGTTCTGGTCAGGCACAGAGATGCTGCTGATAATGACTTGTCCATGGCCAAACTGCACAGCATCCAGCTTGGCTCCAGTCCCTTGGCTGGAAGGCACTGGCTTTTGGAAGCCTTCCATCCTCTGGCTTTCTTGGAAAATGCACACCTTCCTAATGAGGGTTTTGCTGCTGTGTGTGGCTGCTCCCCAGGAGGGCAGCATACCTTTCTAAGCAGTGTATGCACCTGAAGCTGATACATACAGGTCTATACCTTTTTCTCCCAAGTTTTGTCTCCTAGGAGTGCATGTGACTTGTGGTTTTTTATTTTATTACAGCTTTGATTCCCAGGTTCCAGAAAACACTGAAGATCGTGTGTATCTAAAATCACAATGGAAAATACTGAAATAATTTCGATACAAACATTAAGATGATCCATATTCTGAAAAGAGGATGACATTTTCTCCCTCACGAAATAGGGTTAATAAAATTAGGGCAGGCTAGGACAGCACGTGCTGCTGAATGCTGCACATACATTACTGCTGCATGACAGAAGTATTTAAAACAGTCCTCACAATTTGTGGCTTGCTGGAAAAGCCTTACGAAGTGTTTCTCTCTCTAGAACATATACAGCTGCTAACCAGCTACGTTGGAGGTTTACCACGCGGAACAATCTGCACACTAACTTTCTAAATTGCCATTACTGGAGGTATTCTGATATATTTTATGGCTGCCATGATGTTGTGATGGTATTTCCTGTGTATGGAGGTCTGGGAGCCAGCTCTGCAGTTTGTATTACTATCACATTATTACAGACTGCTAAAAATGCTCATTTGGGAGGATCCATTGCCTTTAATGGAGCTGTGCATACAGCTGAGTATCTGTTCCTAAAAGATGCATGTCTCCAGAGAGGCATCCTATATGTTTATCAGTGAATAAAGCTCCCAGACAGGAGTAAAGGGGATTTTTTTTAACCTAGCAATGTGTTTCTTGTACCTCAGCCTGGCAGAGGAGCGCTGTGCAGTGTCCTCTCTCAGAGGTATCCTCACTTTGCATCATCCAGGCATGGCTCAGAACTCTCCTTGCAGCCATATCTGCTGAACAACACTTGTAATTAAATCCTCAGCCTGCTCTCGGGGTGTGTGTAATCCCATCTGCTGGAGGCACCTCTTGGTCATGCATGGCATGGTCAGCTTCCAGCGTCCTGCTGTGGGACCCCCATGGAAACCTGGGCCAGAGCCAGGACAGAGATCTGAGCAGGTTCGCCAAGTTTCAGCAGCTCAAGTCCAAAAGTGCAGTTCTGACAAACTACTCTGTAGAGGTTTCCCAAGGATGCTGAGAACAGCTGGCGTCTCACAGGGTTTCAGTCGTGGCAGGTGTGGGTTGTCCACATTTGGTGTGCTCCTGCTGCCCTGTCCAGGGCTGTTCTCTTGCTGTCCTGCTGTTCTCTTGCTGTCACACATCTGGAACAGATGTGTGGCCTTTCCTCCCCAGTGTCCTTAACCTTGCTGATGGGAATGCATGACTGGATTTGCACCTTTCCAAGCCATTTTGGTGTGGGTAAATGATTTCTCGTTATGAGGGTGACCTTGGGCAACTGGTGAACCTTACCAGTGGTTGCTGGGTAGGACCTGCCTTCTAGGAATGGAGGGGAGGAGGAAAATCAGAAGTTGTCCTTCTGAAGGCAGCGGTTTTGAAGGCACTGCTTTCAGTGGTACGAGGACCTCGTTAACGCAGGAGAAAGCATTTCTGTGGGTGCTCCTCTTTAATGCTGATCTAAAACAGTTTAATAAATTTAATGAAGTCCTAATGGTAGAGAAATTGGGGAAGTAAAACTGTAATGGGCTTTAATGAAATATTTGGCTACTGGAACTAGTGTTAGGCTTGTCCAGAGAGAAACAAGACCTGTGTGCCACTGCTTTGCTTGATGGGTCTGACTTGTCCAAAAACTCTCAACCACATCAGTGCAAAGGAATGTGATACAAGCGAGTTTGCCAATGCAGAACTAGGGCTCTCCTGGCCAGCCCTATAATAGGAACTAGTAATAATTTAGTCTTTAGAAGGGCAAAGAAGGGAGATGGCTTCTTCACAGCTTTGTGGTTAGTTTCCTGCTTCTAGAACATAGTTGCTTACTAGCAAGTAATCTGTACTGTGGTGTTCCTGGACTGGTTTGAAAGCTCAGTGTAAAATGGTTCTTAGGTTTCTGGACTGCTTCTCACCTTGATTAATGCTTTACTTTAACATTTAACATTTGACATTAACAGAAGTATTCAATATTTTAAGAAAAGAAATCAGCAAAAATTCACCTAAATCAGGAGGGCTTTTTTCTCATACGGTTGAGGAATTAGATGGTGTATACAGGCTATATGTTAGAGGGGAAATGCAACAATTCTGTGCTGCAGCACAAAAAACCCACGCACCAAACAGCCTGCAGACTGCAGTCTTCATCTGGTATGGCATTCGTGCTTACAGCACACACTTTAGGACTGCAATGGGAAAACTTCTGATTGGTGGTCAGAAGTTTGGAAAAACTTTATACAGAAGTTTAGTGCTTTGTGTTTCTTAAAGAATTTTATACACAGTTGAAACTTTTGACTTTCAAAAGCTGGGAAGAATTAAGCTTTCGGTGTTCTCACATCTTGATTTTAATGACACTGATTTCTGTGGGAACTTCAGTGAGAAGAGAATGGTGTTGAGCATGGAAAATGATGTAGTTTTTGCAAGTTCTGCATAGTGGTGTTTCTGTGAAACCCTGGGAGGAGAGGTGGGACAGGGAGAGACAACCTGCAGGACTAGAACCATATGGTTCACAGACTGGTGCTTGGGTGAGTGTGCTGGAGAGTCAGCATGGGGGGGTCAGAGCAAGAGCTGTGAAAACTGGAAACCACAGTGATAGGGTATGTAATAAGGGGCAGGAGAAGGAGAAGTTGTCTGCCTATATCTATCTATGTTTGAAGCAGCTTCAGTGATCAAACTCCAGCATTCACCTTTATAGCTCCTTTCAGTCTGGAAGTATTTGAGACAGAATAAAATGAGCAGATTTTGTATGCACCAACTTTGGCGTGCAAGATATTAAGCTTGTTGGATTTGTATTTTTAGAAAACTCTTAAATAAGGTGTTGGAACATTTTCACAGATACGATTTCTTGCTGCTTGGATCTTGGTGGTGGTGGCAGGGATAGGATCCAGGACGCTGCTTGGAAAGCATGAGCTTGGACAGGTGTCAAGTGGATGGGGCCAGGCTCCTCCTGAGGTGTGCAGTGACAGGGCAAGGGGCAGTGGGCACAGACTGAAGCACAGCAACACGAGGAAAAGCTTTTTCACTATGAGAATGACAGAGCACCAAAACAGCTGCCCAGAGATTGTAGTTTCCTTCTCTGGAGGTCCTCAAAACACACCTGGATGCTTTCTTGTGCAATCTACTGTAAGGAACTGCTTTAGCAGGGGGTTGGACTCAATGATGTCCAGAGGTTCCTTCCAGTCCATCTGATAATATGATGAAGCTTTCTTGTGCTTTTCAGCATTCATTTTCCACTTGGTAACCTTCCCTGTCATTCTTTGGAAGACAACCTTAGGTATTTAGCAAAACAAAGAGACTTCAAATTTGCCATTTCCCAAAACTGAGATAACTGGTGAGCAATGGGCTCTCACCTGTTTGCTGTCTTGTTCTGAAGATGAAGTTTTCACTTTACCAAATCTAATTCAGACTTGAGTGCAGTGCTCTTGTTCTTCTGCTTTTATCTCAGATAATTCTCCCAGTTTTTGCCAGCTGTTTCCCCAGCTCTGTATCCTCACTGTTTGCTCTTTTGTTGCTAGACTGTATGTTTTATGGAGGCGTTTGCATTAATTGTTACTGCACACAAAGGATATGCCAACAACAATTGTGAACACAGTGACAGGAAAGTAAAACCCCGTTATAAACAGGGGAAGCTCAGTCTGTCCTCATTTCATTGCCTTTTCATCATCAGTCCATTACAGCACGAGAGCTCCTCTGCTGTGGGTGTTACTCTGAAGTTGCACCCGCCATAAATTAATGTTTTGCAGTGTTTATGGAGACACTTGAAAGAAAGCAACAGATGTAAGGTCTGCACCTGGGTTGACATCTTAATGTGATGTTTCAGGTATGCTGTGGAAGTTGATGGAGTATTTCTATTATCTTCTTGTCTGACTTCATCAAGTGCTGTCACAAAATACCAGTGGAAGTTCAAGCGAGTAGAACAGGGTGGGGTTTTATTTCCCTTTCTTCTGCTGAGAATAATGTAACTCTTTTCAATTCAGAATGCCACTGCAGTGAAATCCGTGGTATTTCTTCCCAGCAGTATTAATGTAGAAGATAAAGCGGTTCCTTTCCTTTCCAAGGAACTTGTGATGTCCTATGGTCAGCAAAGGAGAACTACTCTTAATGCCCTCCCTAGCAGCTGTGCCCCAGTGAGGACAAATGTTAGCTGATGGTGCCAGACATATAGATACAGCTAGATGGCACAGGGCTTATGGGAATGAATTTTTAGAGCTGATCTGACCTCTGGAAAGGTTGGGGGAATGAACCCCCACTGCACAGTGTTGATGTTAGGAGAAAAAGAGAACTGTGGAACTCTATCTCAGCTGTGTGGGGAGCCTTGAGGCTGAGTTGAGGTATGAGGCAGATGTATGTCAGGATGGGAGGTGATGCACATGGTTTGTTGAAGCAAATCTGTGATGCTTCCTGGAGCTTGCATAGAAATTAATTGGCGAATGGCAAAGAATGACAGCAGGCCAAAAATAGCCAGTTGTCGCTAGTTAGGAGCTTGCAGGGCATTTGTCATCCTTGGGTGTCCAAGCAGCACACAGCAAGCCTCATTAACTCCATTTCCAGGTGGGCAGATGGCAACAGGTACAGCTGAATTGCTCAAAGTCACTCACTGGTGTCTGGAAAATTAAAATACTTCTCTTGTGTCTGGCTTTGGGTGATGGCAGCTCACTGTTGAAGAACGTATTCTTCTGAGATAAAGGCTGGATTTGTGTGCACCTTCTGCATTTCTTCTCATTTTGTGCAGTCTTCAGATTGCAAGTCCAGCTGTGAAATGCAGCTCCCACAAATGGCTGAGTGATATGGGAGGCTACAGCAAAGCCTGGGAGTTTGTGAGCAAATACAGTTCATCTCCAAACATGGAATGAGTCCCCTGTGCCTTCTGGATAGTGCAGTCCAGGAGAGCATCCCCTTAGTACTGCTTTTTAGCATGTGTACTGATTACAGCTCTGGGTACTTTGTAGCCTCTTTGCATCTGATGTACTAATTAGTGAGCTTCATGATCTGTTAATGAGCTATATCAATGCTATTTCCCTCTCTATTCCATGTAATTAAAGTATCCAAGCTGGATAGCAGAGGTGGGGAGGTATTCCAAACCAGAATTCACTGCAGCAGTTTCAAGTTATTAAGCAGTTGTCTAATCCTGAGGCCATACTAAATGGTGCTAATTCACTGGGCTGCACTGATGACCTGACCCTCTAGGGTGGCTCCTCCAGCTTTTTCTCCCTTCAGCAGTTACAGTCCTAGGCTGATTTTTCACCTGTCCAGTTTCATGCCTAGAATTAACTGTGCTTATATATAAAGCTTAGCAGATGTTAAAGGAATGAAATCAGATACTTAGCTCCAATCTGACGTTTTTAAGCTGTCACTGGCAAGAAGCTTTCTGCTGTAAATGCTGCTTGGCACATGGAGGCACTCTCCTCAAATGGCCCAGTGGCACAAAGCTGACCCTTTTTTTCTGTGCTGGTGGATGAGTGGGGAAAGTGGTTTCAAAACCCAGACCGCTCCATGGCAGAATTTCTAAGTCCATGAAGGAGGGCCTAGAAGGGGAAGGATGCTTTGGGTAATGCTCTCATTCTAAAGATACTGCCTCTAACTCTTGACTTCTGCAGAGAGGGCAAACTGGAAGTTGAAGTCTTGCTGTTATTATTTTTAGGCTGTGAAATTCTCAACAGTCCTTAGAGAAACTCTTAAAAAAAAATAATTGGAATTGATTTCTCTATGAAACAGCCTCATTTCTAATTTCTTCTGCAAATTCAAGCCATCGTGCTGTGAGTAGAAATGAGAAAGAAGTGACTGCTTTGCAGAACTCTTAGGATACCTGTGTGGGATGGGCGCATCCTGAATTGCAGTCCTGACATCTTAAAATGGACATTTTAAATAAGGACAGATATCACTCTTCTGTGTTGTTTTGTGAACAGATCTTACAGCCAGTTCTGGCCTGTGCCAGAGTTGGATTTTGTAACTTTAAGGGAAAAATGTAGCAATATTGAGCAATTTTGTGCAGGGGGATAATATTACTATTTCAATCCCTATTAGCAACTGTGAATTCCTACTGTAAAATATTGTTTTGAAGATGTATACTCAGTGTGAAGGAGGGAAATTTATCTCCAGAAATGTGTTTCTCGAGGGAAGGAGAAATCTAGATTGTTTTCTTTCATCTCCCAGAGAAGATTGCTTGATGTAAGCCAACTTTGATTTATGCAGTCATTATAACCTGATCACAATGAATAATGCAATATAGCTTACTCATAACACACTAACATTAAATAGGTATTCTGGGAATGGGAAGTTGTCCCATTGCCAAGTACAGCTATATCTTTACAGACAATGTAATCAATTTTGCTGCTTATTTCACAAAGCCAGTGAACCAGTCTGCATCTCCCTGCAGTATTTAGGTCATGATAAGCACGCGTCAGCACAAGTTAGGTGTGTTTACAGCTCTGTGGTTCTTTCTAGTCATCCATCTATTTAAATACAGGAATTAGGATTCAGACTCTTCATGCTACCTGGCTAATTCTGTGTGATCAACTCCCCTCTGGAAGGATCTTTTATCCAGAACTCAGTCTTCTGGATGCTGCCTGATAGAATTGATCCAAGACGCTCAGATGGTTTTTCCATTTGCGGCTGGAGGTGCTTCAGTGGGTGAGCTATCTACTGCTCTTGGGTAACATGACAGCATTTTTTGTCCTATGAGAACATTCAGGAAATGCAGTGATAAACTTGCTTGTTTTTGTGCTGTGCCTTTGTCAGATTCTCTGTTTCTGCAGGCTGTTGGTCATAAAAGATAAGTTCCTAGCAATTGCTCAGGCTTTCTGGTAGTCATCTCAAGCTGTATGATAGTACTTTCATCTACTGCTTGTAAAAAAGCTGTTTGTGTTTATCTGACAGCAAGTTCAATGTCCCTATAAATGCAGCTCGTTGGAATTCTTCGGTTTGGGGAAGAGCAGAAAAACACAGCACAGGAATAAAATAGGGTAGCTTTCCCCAGAGGCTCATTTCTTGTTTGCAAAAGAGAAATTTGCCAGATGCGACTTTGTACTACTGACTCCCTCTTAAATAACAAAAAAGGGGTGGGATCGTCTGCTCCAAAGGAAAATACTCACGCTTTGCCAGAGTGTATTGGATGACAAAGATGTAGGAATCTTAAATTTTTTTAGTTTTAAACTCCCCAGCCCCAAGGTAAGAGAAATATCCAAATATTTAGAAATTCAGGGGAAGGCTTTTTCCAGAGACTTTTTAAAGATCTGTTGCTGAGCAAAGCATTGAGGAGTGGCATAAAGTTACTACAGACCCAAATGTAAATTTTAGTTGCTAAATTCAGAGGCTTGTTTCCTGTAGTAGTGTTTTCTCCACGATGAAAAAGTGACATTTTGGGAACTCAAAACCTGGCTCCATCCCTGGCTTTTCTGCTCGTTTTGGAGGCGGTGAGGTGATGCTCCTGCCTTCTCACAGCCATTCCCAGGGCAGAGCAGGCTTCGGGCTGTCACGTAGCACAGAGAGCCTCTGGTTTCAGTTTCCATCTCTGCATGAGCTTTCTCAAACCACATCTGAACCCTGAAATTAAGTAAGTCAAGAAATTTTTCCACCCTGCTTGGCCAGATGCTGACCCCTCCCAGCTGAGATTACTGGTGCCTGTGCTTCACGGTGCACTTGGGATGGCTGGGCAGTCCTGCCTGGGTCATAGGGAACGGCTCTTAGAGGCAGGAATGCAGATACTCAGATTGCATCGTTCCTTTGAAGTCACTCCTTGACTTCGGTTGTGGCTGTGATTTATGTCAGCTGATCCTTGGAGCCAGGAATAGCAGTGATTTGCCTTGACCTTGGACGTGCATGTTAGATCACCTGCCTGGGGTTCAGATGATCCACTTCATGGACAGCCATGTTATTTCCCTCCAGTTTCATGTTCTTGACTGTTGGAAGCTGTAATTTTTAGAGACTGTAAGAAGTAGATGCTAGTTTTTCTACTTGAATTAAACTTCAGGTCAGGCATCTTGTAGGATCCTGCAGGGAGAGCTTTGGGAGTTTTAGGTGTTTCGCAAATGACAGCTCTTACTGTTCTCTCTCATCTCATCAGTTCCTGATTTGCTGCTTGGATTATCTAATCACTGTCAGTGCAAGTGTTTGGGGTGAAAGTAATTAGAGCAGTGCTTCCAACTAATTCCTATTCATGTAGTAGTAGTGTAAATGTTGATTTGAGGGATAAGTGAGGTAAGTGTTCGTGCTAAATAGGCACCTGGGAGCGTCTGGGGCTGCTGCTGGTAGCTGCTGTCAGAACAGCTTCAACAGTGTAAACAGTTGAGGTACTGTTGTCAGAGTGAGGAAGTGCTGACAAGCCTCAGACACATACTCCATCATGATGGATCAAAGGCCTAATTATTTGCTCTTTATGCGCTCCTAATGGGGTCTGTGATTAGCTTCTCTGTCTTGGGCTCATCACCAGCTCTTCTGTGCAGACTGCATTGAAGGGCTTTCCGTGTTCTTGCATAGAAGTTGGGTTTGTGCAGCTTCTGCTCAGTCAAGGTGGTGCTGGGTGTTCTTCTGCAATGTTGTGGGATCACTGAAATGATACTGTGATAATGGACACCCACTGCTGATGGCAGCTATCTCAGGATTTCGTTTTTGAAAGTGCTAAGCAGGTTTTAAGAGAGAGCTTGCATCTTCTTTTTGAGTTTGTTCCCATAAGCTGTCAGGCAAGAGTTAACAACCACAGCACTGATGTTAATGGGATTCTAACAAAAACAAAATACTTGATAATACTTCAACTATTGCAGCCCAGTATGTAAATCTTATTTTCGTGCTGTCTCTAAACACTTGTCCTCCTGTTTCCCACACCATCCAGTAACGGTGGCTGTTTTGTTGCTGGCAGCGCTGAACAAAGCTGCAGTGAGGGATGAATTGCATCAAAGTCACTGGTGCAGAGAAGGCCTAACTGGCTGTTGATGTTTCTAGAGTTTGTGTAGCTGTATGGGTTTAGAGAACTCAAAACTCTTCTTTTAAGGCTTTAAACATCTTTCTATTAATTTAACATCCAGGAACCCTGATGGTGCAACCAGATTGCACAGTCAGGTGGTACACAAACATACAATTAAATTGTGCAGTCTGGAAGGAGGCAGTTGTACAACAGATGAGTAATGGTATTTCATTAGACCAAGTGACTGCCTAGATAACATGCAGGAGAACTGAGGATTCCTGGTTACAGTCAATGCCTTGAGAAATGCAGGCAACCTTCCATCTGGTGTTGAGCTCACTATGTAAGCAATACTTCATTGTTCACAAGCATTTGTATTACAAGTGGATTACAAGTGTATCTTGGGATAAGACCCAGTAGTAATGGTATTAACGGGGTGATGGAGCCTGTGCAATTACACAGGTGGTTTGTTAATCTACTGGTGCAACTAAGTAATTGCAGTTCAGTACTTATGAGATTAAATCTTGTCTGTGAGCTAAACTGCTTCCCTGTTCTTTGGAGAATAACTCTTCTGATGAGAATGCTACCATCAGATGCAAAAAGAGTTGTGTTTTTTTTTTTCTTTTTCCCCCTATGGGCTACCATATGAATAGTAGAGCATAAATTGGAGGGAGGTGGGTCTCAGCCATGTTTATGTACTCAAGCACAGCTTGAGTACATAAGACGAAACGAAACGAAAAATTTAAGACGAAAACAAGCAGCGTAGTGCCTTAACCTGGCAGGTCAGAACACAAATACCTTGGCCTTGCTTCAGCTCAGAGATGTCAAAGGAAGGAGAGAGCTGATGCAGAAGGAGGAGGAAGTTCAGAGGGGGGACCCTTGTGTCCTGATTTTCCTCCATTTCACTCAAATTAGCATCGTGAATGCCATTTGTTCTTCATAGGCATAGTTACTTGGGTTGGCATGACTTTGTCCTGAAGGCAGTGATGTATTGTATTGTGTTAGAGAACTGCTGTACTGTGGGAGCAGAACCAAACCACAAAAGCTGAGTATTTATATTTGATGCTGATTTGGCTCCTTTGCTTACATTTAACAGGTGGTTGTGGTTTTTTGTTTTTTGGTGTTTTTTTTTTCCAGCTTTTTTACCTTGATTCTGTTCTAAATCCAAAAATTAGTCTGGATTAGTCGTTGCTGAGCTACAGAACCCATTCCAGTAACACCAACTTACAACCACCTCCCATGCCTGTATGGAGTTGATTGCTAGTGGTACTTATGGTCCTAACAGCGTTTGGAAGGTCGTACTCCCGGCCAGAGGTGGAAAGAAGCTTTCTTTCCTTGGACAATGAATGGGTGTCCACAAGCTGGGAGGAATAATATGACTCCCTGAACAGCTAAAAGACAGTGGAAGAACAGACAGCTGGTCAACTCAATCATTTTCATGCACAGAAAGAGTTACAGCTACTTAGTTGTAGCTACTTTTCATGGGCATTATTTTGTGCTGGATAAGTTGGTTTAGAAAACTATCAATGGATCCGAGGTTGGAGCTCTCTTGTCTGGTTGCTTGTTGGGCACTGGCTTAGTGGGAGGCAATGAGAAGTTCTGAGGGGTCCCATCACTGATCAGTCCATTTGTGCTACCCTGGAGCCCTGCCAGCGCTGTGCACTACTTGATAACGGCTGATAGGAACTTTTCTTTGAAATCACACTACTTTTAGTGGCAGTCTTGTTTTATTTCTATCTTACCAGGTGTCACTTTCGAATTACTGATTAAATGTAGGCTGTGAACAGTTGGTAAGGCTTAAATTTTTTTATCCTCTATGCAGACAGTATGTTATCTAAGTTTTGAATGTAATAAGATGATAGGAAGTGCTGCACAGTTGAGGACTAGGTGGGAAGATTGCAAGAAAGGGGACAGAAGTTTGATAAATGAATTGGCAGGATGCTGCAAGTGTGAAAGGTGTTTCTTCAGTCACTCTGCAGAAAGAATCTCATTCAAGTGACTCAAATTTAAGTATTTGGACTTTGAAAGCAAAAGGACAGTTGTCGGAATCCTGTATTCTACTGTGAAATGGTCTGTCCAGTCATTCAGTTACCCAGTAATTGAGCTGCTTTTCACTGTCTATTCACACTTATTCTTTTACGTATTATACACATATTCTGCTTTGCCAATTCACACACCTGATGGAATTTCATTCCTTGTCTGCTCAAGCTTTGTGTCTGTCTTAAGCATATGAGACTGGAACAAATAATGAATTAACATTGAAAAGTGTATCCCTTTATTTTGAAAAAGCTGTTTCCTAGAAAGTCCTGCATGTACAAGCAGGATGGCTGCAGCTTCTTTCATTAGCACCCTTCATGCAAGCATCCTCTGTCTTTATTTATGACTTAATTTATGACTGCAATGTAATTCAAAAGAAATATGATGTAAGTGTCCATTAGCTTGATCTTCATTTTGTCTGAGCTACTGAGAGCCATTAATTGTAGCTCCAGAGCAGAATCTGATTTATAAGTCTAACTTCTATGCAAATGTTAGTGATATTGAAGTCATTGGAGATGCGAAGTTTATTCTCTTGTGTTTCTAGATTTACCAGAGATGCTGGTTAGTATTCAAAAAAGCTTCAAGCAAAGGGCCAAAGAGGCTGGAGAAATTCTCAGATGAACGAGCTGCTTACTTCAGATGCTATCACAAGGTAAAGCCTGATTATATTCTTGTTTATCAAACTTGTTTTACATGCAGTTGGGAATAAAATCTGAAGTTGTCACGTATTAATTGGCCTGAAAACTGGAACTTTCATTTTCTACAGTAGGGGTCCAAAACCCATTTGTATGTTCCTTCAGTAAAGGAAGGGGAGATCAGAAAGTTGGGTACCTAACAGCTTGGGTCTTGTGTGTGTGTGGGAGGCACTAGACAGCTACAGAAATGATGGGCAACATGCAAATCTTTCTTGCAGCAGTGATGTGAAAACCTTCTCTGAATTCACTGATATTAAAAGAACGTTGCTTTCCCTCTAATCGCTTCTCTGCAGTTCTGTGTGCATTTCATACTCATCTGAGAATTTACATGTGTAATTCTCCTGGGCATGGAGATGAAAATGAGAAACCCTTTAATTTATAATCATTGTTGGCAAAAGCTTAATATATTAGAAGATTAGGATTTATGTGCATAAATTGCTGGGAGTCAGCGAGCACAGCTCAGCTCGAGGCTGATCTGCATTTATTCACTTTGACATACGTTTAGGAGGAAATCTGGAGGGAATACTGAGCCTGAATTCAGACTTGTCGGTCTGCATGCCGTGTAATTTGTAACTGATTGATCATAAAACCTGTGGCAATTTGTAGTAAGTCGTGCCCATAAATACTCCATCTACATTTTGATTAAGAAACATTCAGAAGTAATGAACGGTGTGTTTGAGGGTAGCACGGTGTCTGTAAGACAACATCTAGCTTTCAGTGAGACGTATCAGCGTGGCTCTGTCAGTCTCATGCAAGTGTTTATTTCTTCCATTGTACAAATGTAACGCATCATTGGGTTCAGATTAGTTAACAGATGTGAAATCTAAAAGGAATCTGAATGAAGCTGGATTTCTTTTTCAAGAGAAACTGAGGCTGCCCTCTAGTTCTAAAGCCATCAGCTATACAAGCTGATTGGCTCTGCTTGCATATAACCAACCTTACTTGAAAGGAAGCTAATGAGTGTTAAGTAGTGTTCTTGTGTTCTTTGGCTAAAATGTGTTCACTTACAAAGAGCACATGTGGCTTAAAATGGCTTTATCCTTTTTTAAAAAAGCTTTGTAAATGTGTGAAATTCAAAGGTGGGCAATGATGCAACTTCCAGCGTGATTATCTGGGAGGTGTTGAAAGGGAACATGCCACTGCTGCTCTGTGTTGCACTGCTGTTGAATTGATTCTTGTAAAAACAAACAAACAAACAAAAAAAAACCAACACCAAAAACATAATAATTAAATGAAAAGAAAAAGGAAAAAAACATCTTAATATGGCAGTCATCAACCACACTACTTCTCAACTGTTTTTATCTATCTTATTAATGGGCTTTGATGGTCATCATATCATCCAGTGCCTGCAATAGTCATTGCTATTGTTATACACATGTGGTCAGCACAAGCTGTTGAAGGCAGCATCAAATCTAGACACTGGAGGAGCCCTTGCTCACCCACCCCATCAGTCTTTGTGGAGATTTAATCTATCATAAGACTGTGAAAATGAAAAATGATGAATGCAGCAAATGTTTTAATAGCACCTGCCTCCTTCACTGGAGTGTTAAATTGTTTCTTTATTGTGCGTGTGTGATGAATTAAAGCACAAGCATTACTTCAGTTTATTAGCGGAGGGAGCCTGGGGCGCTTCTTGTGCTGGTCCTGCAGTGGTGCCTCTCAGTCTGAGCTGGAATGGACTGAGGCGTAAGTCATCCTCACCCAGGCACGATTCCTTCTCCCTTTGGGGTCTGGGTTGGAAGTTCAGTGTTTCTGTCACACTGGGGGATCCAGTTTGTTCGTGTTTGGGAACACAAGGGCTGTGTCCTACTCTGCAGCCCTGTGCCAAAGGTGGAATCTTGACATCTTTGCTGCTCCCATCTTGCTGATGTGACACCACCTCTTCTCCCTGCCCCACGCCTGGGGATTTTCCACATCATTTTGATGGAGGAAGATTTTCTTGTGTTGCTGCCATCATCCATTGTGATACCAGTAGTCTGTGGGCTCCTGTAGGAGATGATAACTGCTAGCTTGGCTTGGTGGCTGTGTTTTAGAATGAAGAACATTCATTCATTGGTTCAGGTGGTTTGGACGTTCAGCTCTTAGATTGCTTTACTTTGTGCTTGCCTGAATCTCCTATGCGTACTTCTGAAAGAAATGATGCAAGATGGAACGAGTATTTTTATGTAAAACATTCAAATACTTATAATTTAAGTGCATCTCTGTCTGAATTTCTTATTAAACATAATCTAAAGGATCCAGACTTGCAGTTAGTTGGCAAAGTCAGTGACTGGGGAAGTTTAAAACAACAGAAGAAATAATACTTCTGTGTAATATTGACTTTAAATACTTTTTAATCTCCATTTTTTTTTTAACGCAAAAAGGTTGAAGTGCACTAAAATACAGGTCATCTGAAAATGGTCATATATAACTTAAGTGAACTGAAATTTTGCATACTCAAAATTACTTAATTTGGGTCTACAAGGATGAGAAAATAATCTGGATCTGGGGTGCAAAATCTAGGCAGAGAATTGCCTTTCAGGTAACTGTATGGATTTCATTTGGTAAATAAAAATAATCATCCACAAATGACCATATGCTTTAGCATGGTGATGTTGGAAGAATGAAGGAATTTGTGTTTCTCCAGGTGATTTTGAACTCTGCAGGGTACCAGAATAATCCTTAATATTCCAACACAAAGCCAACTAATTCCATACTGCTGACAGGACTATGCTGATTCCTTGAGGGGATCTAAGTTTTCATCCCATTGTATTAATCTTGCTTTGAAACAGCAGAAGCAATTTAAACAGTCTGTCTAGTTATGGAATAATCCAGTTGGAAAATTGAATTGTCATTTGTAATTGTTTTCCAGCCTTGCTCATGCAAAACTGTACCAGTGGCAAATTAAATGTTGAAAGTATGACCACTCTGCTTATAACTGACTGTTAAACATTTATTTTAATGAGTGCTATCACTTAACTCCAAATAAAATGTCTGCTTTGAGGTTTTAAAAGAATGAAAGCAACTCATTGGGGACATTTTGGTGCCTTTGCCATGCAAGTATATGTGTTTACCAGCAGATCTTGTGCCATGAATGGAGCTGGGCTGGGATGACTGTGCTGTATTTACCAATGAATTTCCCCTGGTGGGACTGGGATGTTTTGCCTACAGCCCTCTGCTGGGTGAGTTTCCAAGCAGCTGAGAAGCATAAAGTCCTTAATTAAGATTGAAACCAAAGATGCATCCAAACCACTGAGCGTGGCAGTTGTGTAGGCAATAAATGTGATCCCTTGTGTTCTGTTCTGAAAGGCTCCCCGTATTTGAGAATTATGTCCTAATTCAAAGAGTTGTTTGAATTCACAAGGCTGCTAGGGCTGTTTTCAGTCAGCTGTGTGTTTGGCATGTTAGAGGAGGGGATGGAAGAGGGAAAATATTTTCCAGAGTGTTTCTGGCCATGATGAAGCTCTGTCTGCTTGTGCTGTCGGTCAGGCAGTGAACGCTTAATCCCTTATCCTGATCCAGGATACCTACCGCACACCTCTGCAAGTTATTTTGGTCTTTAATCAGGTGTACTTCAGTTGTATTGGTTGTCACCTTTGATGTAAAGGAGCCCTGAAAGCAAAAGGGAGGAAAGGAGTGTGCCAGGGCTGCAACCCTTCTCAATAGAATAACATTCCTCCTATTCTTTCACTGTTAAATGCTGCTGTGGGCCTGAGATTCGTAGCTCATCCAACTTCTTAGAATTAAGCTTATAGATGTACACTAATTTTGGGGGAAAAAAAAAAACCACCCAAAAACTTACTAAACTATGACAACACTTTTACATGTCTAGCAGGAAGAGAATAGCAGCCTGGAATACTGGCAGGTGCTTGGTGTCTGCTCCTGACTCCTTTCCAAAGCCCGGGGAGGGGAAATTAGCTGTCTGCCACTTCTTAGTGTGAATTTGGTGCCAGACAATTTGAACCATCTGTTGCATTCGTGAGAGCAATGGTGAGGTTCTTCAGGCTGCCTGGGTAATGAGAGTGCTCTGTAGCACCTTGCAGGGCGATGCAGCAGGTTGGGTGCCGGGTGGTTTTTGATGAGCTCTCCCTTGGGAGCACAGGTGTGCTGTGGAGGCTCTGCAGTAGGATCTGCTCCTTGGCCAAAGCCGGGCTTTGCAGGAAGGGGCTGTGCTGTGCCACAGTTCTTCTGAAAGGTAAGGACAGCTCCAGCAGTGCAGCCCCAAAAGGAAGAGAGGGCAGTTGCTGCGTTTTTGTCAGCTGCAAAAATCAGGTGTTATGAAGTTGTATTTGGGACCTAAAGCGTGTGTGAGCTGAAAGATTGAATTTGGGGATCTTCTGTATGCTATGACTGCAGCCACAGACTTCAGAAAGCTTCCCAGCGTGCCAGGTTTGCTCCCTCTGTTGTTCTCCCTGTGTCCTGTACTGCAGTCTTGGTCTGAAAACAGCCTAAAAGAGATTGGGAAGGGTCAGAGGTCAGCCTTGGGGCTGCCTGTCCTGCACACCTGAGGGAGGTGTTTTGGTCTCAGCCAGTGCAGTTCTATAGAAACAAATGCCTCCAAGAGGCAAGGAGGATTTTCAGTCTGTGCTATGAAGTGTCATTGTACAAGAGGGCTCCAGCAGTCAGCACAGCACTAAATAACCCCAGAGCTGCCAGTTACTGTAGCTAGCATTTCTCCAAATGCAAACACCCATTTTCCCAGTTCATGGCTAAAACATTGATTTGACGATCAATTAAATTGATGACACAATGCTATTGATTTCAGTACATCCTCGAGATAACACTCAAAGGATGCATCACATACAGTGTTACTCAACCAGGCTGTGGAATGGGGCTCTCAGGAGGAATGTATTCACAGTACGTGGCAGCTGTGCTTTTCAGTACAGCATTCACAAAGTACATAAAGTGATTCCTGGAAGCACCTGCCTGCAGTGTGCATATTTGGGTTGCTCTCCTTTGCGTCCTCCCTGATCCAGCACGAAGTACTTGGAGGTGGGGACAAAGTGTTGAGGAAAGACTTTAGGTTAGAGTCTTGTAACAGCATTAAATAAGGCTTCATTCCAATGATCTGTTGGCTGGTATCCTAGAAAGGAAAGACCACAGTGAATACTGTGAAGGCAATGGATAAAGGATAAATGATGTTTCTGATAATCTGTGTTGCTTGCTTCATACCACAGTGTGGTTAGAGGGAGTATGACAATAAGGAGCAAATGCAGGAGAAGGTTTAATCAAATGAAAATACTTTTTGTGTTCAAAGGATGAACTCTGGGATTTCAAGCATGAGCTGCACCTTGGAAAATCTGTTGGAATATATTACTCTGCCTTTGAGATTACTGTAGGAATGTACTTCTTTGTAACTATCTGGCCTTTCAGAGAAATTTATAAGGAAAAAAAGATATTATTTATAAAGATGATTTATAAGACATAAAAAAGATATTATTGCTGTTCTCAATTCCAAACCAATGAAGCCATTGTGTTCATGCTTATGTTTAATAATTTCTGAAGGGGAACATGGTTGTGCGTTATGCTGCCTTCAGGTCTGGACACCCAGCCATGCACTTCTGTTCCCTTTGGGTTTTGCTTAACTCCCTTATAGCCCAATGAAGTGACTGTAGCATAGAGTGACTGTCCTCACTGAGGAGAAATTACTACTGTCATGGGCTGCAGGGTGAAGGAAGAGATGCTATGTAATTTCTAGTAATCTTTTCTTGACTGGGAGAACAAAAAAGAGAGGAAAAATGTTGGTTTACAAGTATGGCTGTAGCTTCTGTCCTACTCTATGTAATGACCAAATTGGGGTAACCAGCTGGTTCTAGTGTAAAGCCTTAGACCAGAAAGGGTCACGGGTGTGTTATATTTGGCAGGAGGAGATCTGAATCCCAGTGGCTGGGCTCAGAGATGATGCAGCCTAGAGCTGCAGTGTGGATGTGGCACTGAGACACAAGCAAGAGTGCAGGAGGCTTTGGGTTGGTAGGGGTGAGCTGGGGTTGGAGTCTAGGTAAAGGAAGGTGTGATCACAATTTGCTTCGTTTATGTACAAACACAGCAGATGCTTTAATCTCATCCTTCTCATCTTCCCAGCAGTGCTTTGAACATCCTCACCCGTCTGGCCCAGAGGTACATGACTCAGTCTGAACACAAGTCATTAGTGGTACTGCTGTTTGGTTGGTTGGTTTGTTTGCTTCCTTTCAAGAGCCAGCAGCCTCCTATGCTGCCCAGTGCTGCGTTCCCTGGTGGGGCTGCCCTGCAGAACTGCATGCCCTGTGTGCTCTGGGAGCTGGCAGGAGGCTGGGGCAGTGGCTGGTCCTGAGCCCCCAGCTGCCACTGGATCCCACAGTAGCAAAGAGAAGCAGTTTTCTGTATAAACCTTCTCTGATCGTGCTGCTGAGCATCTTGGGATTCATTACACTAGACACCAATTAGTGTGCTACCCAGCAGCAGGAGTGTTAGACGCCAGATTTTTGGAAATGAGCTTTCAATTAGAATAAATCCTGGATAACTAAATGATTCAGTACCAAAATATACGGCCCAATTCTGCTTCTGCTGGCTTCTGTACTCACAGGTACTTGCTCACTCACTGGTGCCAATTTCATTAGCACATCCACTTGCAGAAAATGTGCTCGCTGCAAATGTCAGGATAGTTACTGCCCTGAACAAAAAGTCTAACTTTAGTTTCTTTCCTTATTGCATTTGAATATTTCCTGGCAAATGAGAGCTGAACCTGGCAGCTGGCAACTCAAGCTTGACCTGTCATGTACTGAGTACGATGGGAATGAGCCACGACAGATTTGTCATATTTAACAATGAGTTTGTCAGTGTCTTGTTAGCACTGGGGGATGTACTTCCATCACAGGATTTCCTAGAAGAGAGAAAAATCCTCATGCAAAATTAAGCACAATCAGGAAGTCTCGGTTTTGACACTTCTCAAAATCTTGAGCCCAGAGGCTATAAAAACCTGACTCCTAGATTTGGCAGCTCAGCAGAAGACTTGATGTGTTCCCTATGGATGTTTCTTTCGTTTTGTTATTCCTGTTGCTAGCAGCTGCAGAGTGAATTTCCAGACCTTAGGTGTGTGGCTTATCTGGGGGATAGGCTGCCCACTGGCTGCTGTCCCTTCCAGTCATTGATCTCCAGGCTCTTGCCTGAAAGTTTGACTTTAACTGTCCATATTCCCTTGCTAAAAGAGAAGAGGCAATAAATTGACTCTAAGGAGAAGGTGATTTAGGGTTAAAGGCTGGAGGGATGCAGTAGGTGTGCTGGGGAACCCAAGGAGCTGTGGGGGATCAGCTCCTTTCTGGACCCTACCATGAGAAGTTGTGGCAGTTCCCAAATCTTCCAGGTAAGGTGGAGTGCTGCGTTTCTTCCTTTACAACTGCAACCATAAAAGAGCGTTCCGCAGCCCTAATGAGACTGAAGTAATTAAGCACTTTGGTTGCAAAGTACAGCTTTGGGGATGTTTTTCTTAAACTCCTTTCTGTCTCTGCAGTCCTTGGCGTGTAAAACAATCAGTGAAGCTATTTCTGATATTTCAGTAGAGCTTCCTGATGCCTTGTCTGGGTATTAGTCTTTACACTAAAAAGAATTTAAAAAGTGAAAAATTTCTCTTCAGTCAAATTTATGAACATTATTGATGAGGGTGAGCGTGAAAAGTGGATGCTAGAGCCACATGAGGGAACCATGGCATGCATTTCCTAAAACTCTGTGAGGTAACAGATACATGTTCATTTCTGTTGGATTGAAAGAGATTCCAATTGGTTTTTGGCAACCAAGCAACAGAAATCTGCATCTACAAATCTGAGAATTCATTCTGTGAATCTTTAAAGCGAACAAGCTTTCCAACTACTAAAACTGTGATCTTTAAAAAAAAAAAATTATTTCAATTTTTCATAGTTATTTTCTCTATGGGCCGTTATAACAAACCACCAACTTTCCTTAAACGCAGTTTCAGACACTGACTTTACACCATTCTCAGTTTTGTCCTTACGATGGAAGCCATGCTGGAACCGGATTTGCTCCACCAAATGGGAGACTCTTTCAGCTTTCTCTCTTCACCTCCTTTTATTTCTACTGCAACAGGTTGGTCTTCTAAATGTCCTGCCTGTAAGTATTTCTCGAAGTGAGCTTCGATTCTACCTGCATCTTGGCTTAAATCCTGCTTAGGTCAGTTTGCGCTGAAGCTTATGTGGGTGAGAGGGAAGTGGAGAATGTCTCCTTCACCATCCAGACTCTCCAAGTAGATTGCACAAGGTGATTCATGTTAAGGCTGCGTTTCCTTGAGAGCAATCAAATATTCTCTCTTTGTCTGTCCTTTACAGCTCAACATCATTCTTTTTTCAGCTTCTCTGGTCAATAGTGGATATATATCTTTTTAGGTCTTAATTACATCCCCAAATTGTTGTTTTTTTTGGTGTGTTTTTCTTTTTTTCTTCCAGGTCACAGAGCTCAATAATGTGAAGAATATATCACGGATGCCAAAAAGCACAAAGAAGCATGCTGTTGGGATCTACTTTAACGATGACACCTCTAAAACTTTTGCTTGTGAGTCAGGTGGGTAAAATGGCAATGCCCATGAGAACATGAGAGCATCAATTGTGAAATCATAAATGTATTATACCTACACACAGACTTTCTGGGCATTTATACAGAACTTGAGGCAGATGAGTGGTGCAAGGTATTGCAGATGGAGTGTCTTGGGACAAGAATTAATGACATTAGCCTTGGAGAGCCTGACTTGTTGGCATCAGGAGTGGAGAGGGAGCAGAATGGTATGTACAATAATGTATTGACTTCTTAAGTCTTTTGTTACTTTATTTTAAAGTCATTTGGACTGCACATAAGAACACAAAAAATAAATTGGTACCAAAAATTGTTTTTTGGTACCAATCAAGGAACCAAGTCCCCCATCCTGTTTTGTTTTGTTTTAATTGCCATCAGAAATAACAAGCATGGTAATAAGGTGCTGTAATTCAGGGCTTAAAAATTATTTTGGAATAGCACTTTTCCTCTCATACAATTTAGCTGACCTTGGAGAGGGAAACTGTATTTTCGTTGTGTGTTTTCTTATACTGTGTCTGTACAACAGTTTCAGCCTCTGACTGAAACTATTTATCAACATTGTTAAAGCAAATAATAAATAACAATAATTGCACTCAAAACCTGAGCTCTCAGCTACTTAATTTTCCTATGCAAATTAATTAATTATATGCACAAAAGCACTTGCAGTGTATTTATTCGTGCACACAGTTGTATTAATATCAGGATTATGATGGTGCAGTTCTTCTGCATCTCAACACGTTCCCAAGTGTTTGCCCTTTCAGCGCAGTGTTTTGATTGCTCCAAACATTAAGTTAGTTGAGTTGTTGGAAGGAATTGAGTCTTTATTTTTGCAATAATTGTATGAAGTGAAATAAGATCTTTTAATAGAGGTGGAAAATAGGAAATTCCTTTAATGACTTCGACAGTTAACGGGCAGGGATTTTAGACTAACCTTTTGTTTTTCTCCCAGAGAGATTCAATGTGTATTTGATGCCATCCCCTAACTTAGATGTGCATGGGGAATGTACCTTGCAGATAACATTTGAGAATATCTGTCTTTGGGACATCCAGAATCCCAGAGTCAAACTCGTCTCTTGGCCATTAAGTGCCCTCCGACGCTACGGACGGGACCCTTCTTGGTTCACCTTTGAAGCAGGGAGGTAGGTGTGTGTTTGTTGCAGTGCATCACCTTCCTCCATCATTCTGAAGTAGTGGAGAAGGGGGTCCTCGTTTTTGTTAATCACACTCCTGCTTTCCATCTATTATGACAAATGCGTTTATAAGAAACATAAATGCAGTTCCTCCTTCTAGAGTTGTTGTTCCTTATCGCTTCCTGCAGCTTGAACTTAATGAACTGAAGTCTTTGTGTGGCGGAGGCTGGAGCACCTGTTGATTGAACTAAACTCCCAAATCCTTTTTAAAGGCTGTGGTTGCTTTATTTTAGATAAGCACATTAAAGAATTACAATCGTAAAAGAGAAACACATCATGCAATTAACATATCTGGAAAGAGAAGAGGCATTTAAACGTCCATCCTCTGTACTGCTGAAGAATTTAGTTCTCTCAGGAAAAGGGATGTGTTTTTAGTTCTCTGATTGTGCATGAGCTGTGGTAAGACATTACCGTTGGGATGCTGAGGATAACGTGTTTAGGGTTTCAAGTGAAAGACAAAGCTCATTACAGGTAATATGAAAGCCCTGAAAGGGGAAGAAGGAAAATTAATCCCCTCTTTTAAGTCTAAATTTCAAAAATCTGGGTTTTGTGCATCAACTCTCTAGAGCTCATGCACTTTCAAGGGTTGTACTCACCTGAGTCTGTGTTTGGCCAAAGTGTGGGTTAAAACAGTAAGATTGTGCTAGGGCTGTTAAAGCCCGTGCGAATAACTTTCTTCAGTTCTTCAACAACCTTTGTTTCATTCTGCTTGTGCAGTGATGGCTCTAAAGCTGCACGGCGCAGTGCTACAGATCCTTGCGAGCAAGTGAAAAATCTCACATCTGGCTCCTGTCTGCTCTCACTTTGGCAGGATGTGCGACACAGGAGAAGGACTGTTCATCTTTCAGACACGAGATGGGGAAGCAATCTATCAGAAGGTTCACTCGGCTGCTCTGGCCATAGCAGAACAACACGAGCGCCTGCTGCAGAGCGTGAAAAATTCAATGGTACGGCTGTGCGCTCCGCTTGCTATTTCACATAAGTGAGCGATGCCTCAGTGTGACTTCCTTTAGATTCACAGGCAGAAAGCAGTCTTGAGTATTGCTCTTAGTAAATTTGTCTCAATTATTATATTTAGGGTAGTGTTTGGATCCTTGAAAAGCAATCCCAGTTACAAACAAGGAAATGTATAGTCTTTGGTATCTGTGGTTGGAAAGCCACAAGTGTGATTTAATACAGAGATGATGAGCTCCCATCAATCCGTAGTTTCCTTTCTTATTAACTTATTCTAATTAGTCACCATCATGAGTTTGTTTAGAAACATTTCTCATCCATCTATTTGCAGAATGTGGCTCGTGCTCAGTTTTTTGTTTGTTAATTGATGCCTACGCTTCAAGCATGACTTGGAATGAGTTGTATGGCTCAGGTTAACCTGTGGGAGGGAGGACTACATGTTTGTCTGATCTCTTGGTGGATGCCTGTTTTTCACAAGTGCTTTTTGTGTCTGAAACTCATTTTATGATGCTCATTACCCCTAGAAAGTATAGGAGTATAAGGTGCAAAGTTAACCTACGAACTGAGAACAGATAGTGTGGGATCTCCATGTGTGATGTCAGAAGAAGGTAGTTTGATGATACTTGTACGTAGCATGTTTCCAGGTCTTATTTTGTATGTTTTCTCATGAATTCTGTGGGGTCAGAAGGAATCTTCTGTTCATCCTGTGTCCACAGTCAGTCTCTACACTGTAGGACTCTCAGACTTTCTAGAATGCATAAAATGTGCAGAATGGACAACTATGGAAGAGCCTGGCCATATGCAGCTTCTCTACTTCAGGCAGTACTAATTGGTTCATGCAATCTGCAGTGAAAACTGTCTTTTCCTTTCTATGAAAAGTGCTGCTGTTATCCACATCCATGTCTAATCCTTTCAGTAGTTCTACTCATTTCCTGAACTTGAGACAGAATGGAAGTCAAATCTGTGATAGGAAGCTATTTCTCTTAACAGTATAATGAGGAGGAGCAATAGAAAATTATTTTGAAGTGTTCTGACAGACTCTGTGTACTGCATAGCTGCTTCAGCCCAACATGCAGCTGGATAGGTCATTCTGTCATCTCTTGTAGAGCAGGTGAGCAAATGAGTGAGAAAGCACAGAAGACTCGAATCTGTTTAGGGGTAATGCAGGCCATGTATGCCCATTTCCAGCAAGGAACAGACCAGTTAGCATGGCAGTTTCCAGTTGGTGCTACCCAGTTTACTTCTGGCTGGTGTCACCTCAGTGAAGCCGTGTCCATGAGGACAAGTACTGACCCAAAGCCTGTCTTGTTCAAGAATGCCCAAAATTCCTTGATTTGAGACAGATGGGAGATGATGTAAGCATGCATCAGTAACTAACTGAAGCAGATTGGAAGTAGCCTAGTCTACGTCAGCGTACATAGCAAACATTTGTAGCAAACCAGCATCAGATGGGACTGAGCAAGCTGTTGAGAGCGTGAATTTTGTTTAATAAAAAAAAAAAAAAAAAAGACAATTCATTAGCTTTTACCTCCTGAAGCGAATAGGTTTTCAGGCTATTTCATATTAGTGGTTTTGCATTCATGTAGTAGCATCTTTAATACACGGTGTCTGACAGTGTGCTGTAAAATTTGTTTTACAAGTGCCCATACATTCAACAGATGCACAATTGCTATAGATTTCAGCAGAGAGCAGCTGTACAACCTCAGAAGCTTTTTCATGAACACTGTGTCCAACCACAACCCCTAAATCTAGTTTTATAGACCCAAGAGCACTAAACAGGAAATAAGAACATATTCCTGTTGAACTGAAAGCCATGTAATTTAAGATCTGAATATAATTGCTTCAGACAGGTCCATATGCCCATGAATATAAGTCTCCCAACTCTGTCATAGAAATGTCTGGTTCCAATATAGTCAGGCTTAGTTCCTTCTTTTGGTTTCAAGGATGCTCAGATTTAGGAGTTCAGACTGAAGATCATTACATTAATGCAGAGATCAGATAGCTGCTTTTGCTGATCACAGGATACCTTGTGAGGGTCATCTTCATTGTTCAGGTTGATTGATTTTCCTGGTACTTTAATTCTGCTTGAACACTTCCAAGGGGAGTCTATATGGAGGCTTGCACTTCACACCCAGCGGTCTGAGCTGCATTAGGTTGTTTTTGTCTCCAAGAATTAATAACCCCTTGTGATATTTTTTTTTTAATTGTGTTAGTGAAGCTAGAGCTACTATTTACAAAAAAGATAAATAAGAGATGGGAGACACTGGTAGTGAGACATGAAGTCTCCTCTGAGTGGCTTCTGAATCACAGAATTACAAGGTTGGAAACGACCTGCAAGATCATCCAGTCCAACCACCCTCTCATTCCTATCAGTACCACAAGCTCCTAAACCATCTCTCGTAGCTCCTCATCCAGGCGCCTCTTGAACACTGCCAGGGATGGCGACTCCACCACCTCCTTGGGCAGGCCATTCTAGTGCCTGACCACCCTTCTCCTTTCCCCTGGCTGCTGCTACATCAGTGAGGTGAGCATGGGAGACAGGGCTGTGGTGCTCAGCACCTGAGAGCTCCTGGGGGCTGAGCAGTAAGGGGGAGTTGGATGTCCCACATTGGTAAAACAAATGGAGCTGCCAAGTTCTGCTGAGCGTGGGCTGTGATGTCTGACACCTCCCCAGCAGCCTCGTGCTCATAGCTCACTGTGTTGGTGCAGTGTGGCTGTATCTGCCTGTGGATGCTGCAAGGATTGTAGGAATGAGTGAGGTGGGCTTCCTCAGCCAGAGCCTCCCCCTGACAGCCTGTGGTGTGTGATGGCGTTCTGGTGAGGTTTGATGTGCTGACCAGGGTCTAACATACATTCACAAGTGGGCTTTGGTTGTTTTGCTTTCCAGTGAATTCAAAGATTTCTTTTTTTAAAGAAGGAAAGAGCAAATTCTGCTTAGCGATGCATGAAGCTGTTCTGGTCAGTGGCAACTCACCTTGTCCAGCTGCTCCTTTTCTGCATTGCCAGACAAAGAAATGAAAATACCTATTCAAATTGCAGGCATATTTTCTTTCCTTTTCGAGCAACCTTCAAAGCTAACTCGGAAGAAAGCTAACTCTTAAGCAGGCAGTGGTTTTGCCTCCTGTGCTAGTTTCACTAATTGCTAAGAAGAGAGTGAGAGGCTGTGGATTAGGTGCACTCCAATTAACAAGTTATTCGTTATATTAATGGTATGTGGAGTTTTATGTCTTGCTTGATCCTCTGCTTGCAGCCACTGCCCATGCATGCTCCAGCACGGAGTTCTGGCTGGCTTTGACCTGCTTATGGTACTCGGTGCCTCTGTGGAATAAAGCCAGGCCATTAGCAAGTAATTCCTGCTTCCTCGGTTGCCACAGAGATACAGTGGGCTAATTGTGAGAATGAAATCCATCATCATTACAGCTGCTTTTGCTCACAGTCTGAGGTGTTTTGATGAAGTGCTATGTATTCAGGACATAAAATATTCGTTCTTTTCCCCAGCTGTGGGTTTTCTAATTCTTTCCCATGCTGATTGAGATCAGGTCAGGCATCTCTTCTGCCCCTTCTGTGTCTTTATCTTCTTTCTCAGGCAGTGTGTTTTTCTCCACTGATACCCTCCTGGCTGTCCTCCTGGCAGCTGGGCTGTGGCTCAAACCACCTGAGTTTGCTGCCTGACTCACTTGTGAGTGCACAAGCCTAGAAGTGCCATCAGTGAGGAAGCACGTTCTGCTCCGGCCGTGGGTCTCTCGTTGTTTGTTTCCATGGAGCTGTTGTGTTAGGTGACACCACAAGTGATGTTGGGGCTTCAGTGATGGAACTGTGATAAATACTGTGTGGTGGAGGTGGCAGCTCGTGCTGTGCAGTGACTCACCCTTCCGACATGGGGGTGTGTGTTCTAAGAGCAAAGGTTGATCTGGGTTTGCTTTTGTTTTTGTTTTGATTTCCCTTGACGTTGCAGGCACAGCATCCACCATACAGAGGGAGTTTGAGGGTTTTGGCCCCTCTAAAGAACCTCAAAATGGCTCTTCAGTAACAGGCAACTCTCTTGTAAAAGGTTCTGTCACCTCAGGTTTTGTGAAACTATAATGTAAGAGCTTGCTCTTTTCCTGAAAAGCATTTTTATAAATAGAAAAGATCAAGTACAGGTTTGGTATCTTCAAACTAATGTTTTTCTGAGCTTTGGAAAAAAGAGAATTTTAGTTCTACTATGAAGTTTATGATAAAACCCAGATATTATTATCAGCCAGCATATGCATACTACTGAATTCATGTGAAACTTGTCTAATCAGGTTCTTGGTGTGCTGAGGTTGTACGTAGCTTTGGGAAGCTGCTTATGTAGTTGCTGCGTAGCTGTCAGAGGAGGAGCGTTTTTCTGCCTCCCACTGAACCTCAGTTTCTGTTTCAGCTACTTGAGTTAGACCTCCCTGCAGAGGCAGCAGTGCTGGCGCAGGAGCAGGGCAGCACGAAGGTGAGCTCTGGTGTGTAAAGCAGCGTGACTTCCTAACGTGTGGTGTGTGCCCCCAGCCTAACCCCGAGTCAGTCCCTGCTGGCTGCAGGATGGGCAGATGGACAGAGGGAGATGCTGTGCTGAAATGCCATTAGAAATCTTTTCAGGCAGTGGTTGTGCTCTTCCCTGAGGACCTTCAGTGTGCACAACTGCCTCCTTCATATCCGTTTACTGCTTTGCAGCTTCAGATGAAGATGACCGAGCGAGCCGTGTCCCTCAGCACCATGGTGCCCCTGCCCCGCAGTGCCTACTGGCAGCACATCACACGGCAGCACAGCACCGGCCAGCTCTACGGCCTGCAAGGTAAGGAGGAGCTGGGGAGGGCTGCTGAGGCAGGGCAGTGTCTCTCCATCTCTCTGAACACTGATGCTCAGTTTCAGCCAGTTGCCACTGCTGTCAAATTAATGGAGGGAAGTGCTTGTCCAACCTGAGTTGGAGAGGTTGGCATCAGAAGGATGCTCATCTTGCTTTTCAGTGGAGGGGTGACTTCATGGCACAGTTTTCTCTCTAGATCTGTCATCTAAATAGATGACAGTTTCTGAAAAGTTGAAGTTCTTACTCTGAGCCATCAGGGAGCAAAGAGAGTCTCTTGACTTCCACTCAGTTTCATTTTTCCCTCTCCCTGGAAGACGGAAGTGAAAAGTGAGGTCTTCTGGGATCTGTAGTTAAACCATGGAGGCGAGAAGCTGTGGTGAAGCTGGGTCCACTCCTGGTCCTGGACTTGGTCAACAGTTTATGCCTAATATGTCCACAATCAATGTAAGGCAGGACCTTACTGAAGCTAACAAGGCCTAAAACAATGACTTACCGAGGGTCCGTACCGGAGACGTGAGGGATCTCCGTGCAGGCACAGCTCCAGGTGGGCTGCGGGGTTTTTCTGGAGGGCTTCTTTCCCGGCTGCGCTCCGCGGTCCCCGGGGGCCATCTAGTGGCACTACGCTCCCCGAGCTGTGGGATGGGCTGCAACTGGAGCTGGTGAGCAAGGAAGGAAGGAAGGAAGGAAGGAAGGGTCGGGGTACGCAGAAGAGACCCCGGAGAACAGACGGGACGCGTGGTGCAGGTGAGGCAGCACGATGCTGAGGGGCAGAGCTGTGGCTGGCTGCGGCTTTCTTCTCGCAGTGTGTAGACGGATGGAATAACGCTGTGCTTGGGAAATCTTACAGCGGTGGTGATTTGATTTATTTATTTATAGCTCTTTTTTTTTTTTTTTTTTTTTTTTAGTCCTTCAGGTAGGAGGAGAAGCAATGATTCTTAGATACTCATTTTACACGTTTAAATTAAGCAGGAGGCTCCGACCTCTGCAGAGCACGGAGTGTCAGCGGTTGTAGTTAGAAATCCAGGGCTGACACCCGACACAGGCGGCTACGCTCCATTCTCATCCCTCTGGCTGTAACAGCTCGTCGTTTTGTCCTGTTCCTTTTTTCGAACGCTAGAGGGGGCATGCAGCGCGTGGAAAGCCCCAGCGAAGCCTCTGCCGTGTTTCGGACGGAGGGAAGAATAACGCAATAGAAGCAGCACGCGAACGCCTGTTGGCGCTGGTTCATACCGGGATGCGGGCAGGCGATGCTGTGACACACGGGAGCGGCGCTGAGCCCGTCAGGCACTGCTATGGCTGTGCCTGGGTGTATTTTTAGTTATTAGTGCAGTCATTCAGCACTGTGTTGACTCAGCGTAAACAGACTGTATGGGGACAGTCCACTTGTTTTGTATTTAGAACAGCTTGTTAAACTGGAAAGGGGATCCTTGGAGGTTGTGGTCATGAGAAAGCAGTAGAAGTCTTTGAAAAGTCCTGGTCTTTGAGAAGGGAAAAATAAAGCCGTGCAGGCAGTGTTGTAATCAGGATAGATAGTGAAGTCATCTCTTTCAGCTGTTGGGGACTGTCCCAGTGCCACCCTGAGCATCTCCAGTTAAAGCACATTGCCCAAAGCTTCAAATGCTTCAATTCATATTGAAAATCTGAGTGGAGCTGTTTCTGAGATGAAGCAGCAGGTTAATTATACCTATCCCTATTTTAAGGACGTAAGCTGTAGTTCACATAGTGATCTACAGGGCGCTGAGTACAGTCGCTGTGCCTCACTGAGCACTGTTCTGTTTTTCATCCCGGCACACACCAGATGTCTCAAGCCCTGTGAAGCTCCATCGGACAGACACGTTTCCAGTCTACAGATCAGATCATCGATAAAGGGCTGCCAAGAACTTTACAAACTCTTTGTCTTCTGATGTGCTGCCCTGGTACCGGGATGACACGGATGATGCAAAGCGAGGATAGAAACACTGAGAAGTGTGGGCTGGATGGGAAGTTACTGCAATACAAAGGTGGCGTGTCGTCTTTTGTTTTGTTTTTCTTTCCAACTTTGCCAAAAGTTAAAATGATTCTGTAGAAACTGGGGGTGGGAACAAAACCATCTCACCCTGCAGTGGTTCTTTTCTATCCTACAGCTGGACAGACAAGTTGCTCCCTAAATATTTCCAAATGTTTTTGTATGATACCTATGTTGTAAATAGAAGACTTTCCTGTTGTAGTGTGGTTTCATCCTGTCCGTTACAGCTGTCATCCTTGTTTGTAATGCTTATCTTCAGTTCTTGACGTGACTGTTCAGCATAACCCCCGACCTTTGAAATAGTGGCCAGTTTTAAGCAGCTGTTGGATTTCAATCTTTTCCTGTTTGAACCCCGATGGAGACTTGGTTTGTTTCTATTAAAAGCTCACTCTCTGTTGTCTGTTTCCTGTATTTATTTCCATCCCTGTAAATGTTTGAAATAAAAGCAATTCCCAGTTAATTGGTGGCCCAGCACTTCGTGTTGTCACCATCAGCACAGTGAGCAGAGCTGCTGCAAAGCCGAAGGGACAGCGGGGGGGGGGGGGTGGTGGGTGAGGGTTCCCCCTTCCATCTCTAATGACAGCTCCTCTCATTGAAGTGTGAGGGAGCAGACTGAGCAGGACTCTCACAATGCTACACAGCAGAAGATTTTCCTGTTTTGTGACCATAACCACAGCATCTACCACTGCCATACAGGCACCTTAAAAAGACTTCCAAATTAGCTTGGTTGGTTTTTGCACAGTGGCCAGAAGAAAAGAGGATAGAAGGCTGTGATTATCCTGATTACAAGTGAAGCCCTGCATTTAACTGAATATATTTAAGTTATTAAGTTTTGCTTGCTTGATGGGGGGGCATAAGTAAATTGTTTCATCATTTCAGTGGAACAGCTGTATTTCTGTGGGTTGGGTTTTTTGGTTTTTTTTTTTAATGTTTGGACTGTTGTTGATATTCAGAATTAAAATTGTTAGCATTTAATTCCGCTTTCCTTCTCCCACCTTGCAGCAGAAAAGCACAATTAATATTTAAACAGGTGAACAACTCTTGAAGCTTGTGACTCGCAGCCAGAATGTCGTTAATTTAAATAATCATTCAGATAAATGAATGCAGTAAGAGTTTGTATCCCAGTCCTGCTGCTGAGCAGATCTGGAAAATGCATGATAATAACAGCGCTGCCTCAGGCGCTGGGGTCGGGGTCACGGTGTGGTGTTTCTGTGTATTCATTAACTTTCACAAGGGCAGATTGATCTTCTGTTCTTCAGGAGCAGTAATGAACCGTTTTCTTATTTTTAGGGAATATTCTATCACTGCTTCTAGCCATGTAGCACTTAAAGACAAGCTGTTTGCAAACAGGAGGTTCTAATTAGAACTTGGGTCTCAGCTGCATTGATTGCACTGTGCTTCTTGGGTATTTGGGATTTACAAGTGCCAGGAAATCAACTTGCCAGGGAGAAGGTTTGTGTTGTAGTGGTTTTCTCTCCAGCATGTAGCCCGCACACCCTTCTGTTTTCTGACAAGCCTGTAGAAGGGCCTTAGCTGCAGACACGCAGGCTGGGTGGTTCTGGGTTCGGGTATCTCCCCAGCTCTCTGCCTTCTAAATGCTTTGGAAACGTTAGAAATAGAAGATGTGAGGGGTTTGGTTTGTCCTAGGCTGACTAAAATAAATGCACAGCCTCTCTGTGAGGTGAATGCCTGCCCTTTCTCTCATTTCTCTGGTTGCCATTCCTTACTGTCTTGTCCTCTGCTTTTACATTCTGCTGAGAGCTTAAAGCTAGCATATAGTCTGCAGAACTGGACAGGCTGCTTCTGTGTAGTGTGTGAAATCGTGCTTACATGAAATTACAGCTTTCAAGAAGATATTGTCCACATTTTGAGATCACTGGATAAAAGTCAGTACAAAATAGAAGAGCACTGGCAATGAGAAATTCACTTGTTAATTTAATTTATCCTATCTCACTTACTGACTGAGTAGAGGGCTTAGTTTTACAGAGTGAGATGAAATATCTACAGACCAAATGATATAGAAAGCCTTTTGTGCTGAAGGCATTGCATGCTCTCAGAATATATGGTCCATAAAACAGAAGTAAATAGTTGCATAAATATTTATTTCTCCATGAACGTGTAATGATGCACCTGAAAGCCACACAGTATTAATGGTGCATGATCTCTATTTTTGGCACATTTAGTCAAATTAAAGCATACCTACATTTAGCATAAATGAAGCACATAACTATAGCTCTGCAGTGCAGGAGGGGAAAAGATAGCAATGTCAGATTGATAGCTGCTCTGCCAGCTGTGAAGGATGCGGAGCTGCAGCTGCTGGAGGGCTCTGCTGTCCCTTTGGTGCCATTGAAATCTGACCTACTGAAAACCACACTTGAGTTTGGGAACTATGTCACTTGGGTCGAGTTCTGTGTTGGGTTTAGCTGGAGTTAATTCCCAGCTCATCTTCTTTCTGAGGCTGCTGGCACAGGCCATCCAAAAGCAGAAGCACCAAGCAAGGGCAGCGATCTCTTTCAGTGTTGGTGCTGAGCTGTGGTGGCTTATGAAGATCGCTGAGTCGTGGTGTGAAGAGTCAGAAGTGAAACAAAGGGAAGGTAGGTGGTAACGTTCAGGGGTGAATTCTGAAAATAAACCTTTGCATGAATCATTATCAAGAGCACTTTTGGTTTTGTGTGTTACTCAAGTTTCAGATTATTTTGTTTCACTTTATTGTTGCCAAACAAAGGTAGGACTGCCCATTAACTTCAAACCAATTAGGCTTGTGTTGTTTTATCACTGACAAAGGCTTTTTCATGCCAGGTGGGGAGAATTGGGCTGGAAAACACTCATCTGTAAGATAACTGGAATTAAGAACCCTTGGGTAGAGGCACTTGTGGAAGATTGTTTTGTGCTTTTGTTTGTATTCTTTCCCTGGGGATTCTCGTCCTGCTGCAGTGTGTTGTTTTACTGAGGAGCAGGCGTTTAAATCAGAGCACCAAGCAGATGACATCAGGAAGGGTTGGTTGTTTCTGGTGTCAGAGCTCCTCCAAGCTCTCTCCTGGAGCTGCACAGCCCCAAATAAAACCTGACATTTGAGCAAACCCAGGTGATATTTGTGTTATTTGCAATAGTCACCTCCTGATTCAGCTTTACACTGGGAAATTGAACAACTGAGCTGCTGAAGGCAGCAGGAATCCTTTCCTCTGGAATAGCTGGGCTGTGGTCAGGCAAGCTTCTGTTAACACCCTTGGGACTCATCACCAAACAGCAATGGCATTATTACCAGCTGTCACTGCTGATGTCCATGTGAGCATTAGGTCTGAAACACACAACACAAATCAAGAAATCCAAGTCCAGTGAAATAAGAAAAGAAAATCCTGGGAATGGAAGGTTCACATTGCAATTTTGAATCTATTTGAATCAGCTGATAGGCTGGTGGTACTTCTTTATGTATTATTTGATGATATCACTGCTAGTTAATTTGTTTGGTCAAGATTAGGGGATTCTGAAGAATAATGCTATCTTTTTATTAACAGTATTTATGTAATGCAGGTTGGGATGCCAGAGAATGAGCCATGCTACATTTGCATGCAGGCTGGAAGCCCCAGAAACAAGAATGTTGAGTTACTCATGTTATTTTACTAGCATCGAACCCAGCAACATGCTGATAACTTAAATATCCATTTCCTCCCTTCGCAGCATAGATCGAAGATAGAATTCATTCCATCAGGGAAGCACCCTCAGGAAATCCAGAGCTGTTGGCTGCAGCAAAGCTGAGCATAAAACACCTTTGGATCTATCAGTATGTGTGTCATTCCTGATGAGAGTCTTTAATCACCCCCACCCGATCTGGGGAGACAGGAATCTCCTGTTTTTTCTTTGCAGAATGAGTGGTGCAGATTTTTATTATTTTATTCAATTTTTTTACTTTATTATTTTTAATAAATAGAATCAGCACTCAGTATATCCTGTATACTGTATACCAGTATGACCAGTAACTAACTGCCCTTGCAGTAGACATAGTATGCAGTTTGTTTTCGTGCATGGTCAGATGTGGCAATTGAGCCAAGGGGAATGATGAGCCACGAAAGCCGTCGCTACCTTGTGGAAACCTGCAGATTGCCAATAATTTAATAAAACATGTGCTGCCTTAGATCAAATACTCCTCCTTTTGCTCTGCAATGAAACTGTGAGATCTGAGCAGGAGGAGTGCTGAGACATTGTGCTTTCTGAATCAGGAAATTGCTGAGTACCTACAATCATCAGCTGCTTCACTTATTCTTGGTAGCGGGGCGTATCTGTGTTTAAATAGATGTTATGGTTCTGGCTGTAAGCAGGAAATGAAAAATAAAGTAGAAAGAAAAAAAAAAACCAACAACTCCATTGGAACAGAAAAATAAAAGCAGATGATTTCCAACCAACTGTTAAAAAGTGAGGCACTGAATTTTAGAATATAAAATGCAAAGCCAATACCAAGAGCTCTTGCTGGTGGCACTGCTGGGGCTGGCAGGGGAGCTGGGCAGTGGGCTGATGGCTGCAGCGTGGCACACACACAGCTGTCCTGTGTATTATGAGCACCTGCAGGGTGAGTTCACATAGGGAGCGAATGATGCAGTGCATCACTATGTGGTACTGACACCTTTCAAATTATACATGCCCAATATTTATATCGATTGGTTGCAGAATGAATGCTTCAAAACTAAATTCCCATTTTGGTTGCTCTGTAAGGCGCACAATTGATGGCCCAGTGATTCTTCCTGTTCCCTTTCCTCCCGGCTCCAACCAAGCACAGCAGATGGTTACATTTACTGCTTCACCTCAGAGCACAGAGGAAGGCGCTGACTCTGCCATTATGCACCGAAATCCACATCTGACCCCAAGGACTGCGGCAGGAGCAGAGCCAACTAAGAGCCCCATTCATTAACATGATCTCATTCCCACAGGTGTGATTTTGCTGTTTCTTCCCTGGAATCTGCAGACTTTGGGTTGGTGGTAACCAGTCAGTTTCCTTGTGGGAATGGGCTGAGTGGAGAGACTTGTGGGCTGTGAATTCATGAAGATTTTTCTTGGATTGATTACAGATAACATTCATGCTTATTTGCTATTAAGTATGAGGGAGGTTGTTTTGTGTTGTGGTGTGCTTTCCATTCCTTCAAGGATGCACGTTACATAGTTCTTTTCATGCTGCACTCAAAGTTAATAGGCTAATTAATTTGGTGCCAAAGCCTAGCAAGAATACTTAAATCTCATAGCATAATTGTGCTGGGGTCAGGTAAGGTGGTGGTTGTGGCTTTGCTTCTGTATCTCCTATAGGACTTAGTGGTATGAATTGCACAGAGTGATGCCATCCGAGGGGCTGCTCAGTGCAGAGCCCAGCAGTGGAAAGGCACAGCCCTAGGTCACACAGTGTGCACATGGCAGGAGCGTGGTGCTGTGTGTGCAGGCAGTGGCCCCAGGTGACTCTCCATGCACTGAAATGTCTGCCTTTGGGCAGCAGAGATTGAATCCTTGGAGTAACGAAAGTGCCAAATGCAAAATAATATCAAATGCCTCCTTTATTTTGATAACAAATGTGCTCAGGAAGGTTATAATGCAGCTGAACGACCGGCACACCTTCACAATGACAGCAGTAGGAGCAAAGGACCAGCATGGCTCTTGCAGTGACTCTCTAGCAGCAGGTGGGGACTTGTTGCACTCTACAGACTCAGCTCCAGTGACCCGGTGGGGTAAAGTGGCTGAAATCCACTCCCCAGGAAACTTCACATCTATGGGTGGAAAGCTGCCGTTGCTGCTTATCTGCCAGCTGGAGTCTCTGTGAGCTGTATTTCTTTCTTGAGCTTGTTATCTGATTTCAGTTCTGTCAGTGAGATGATTCCCAAATACCCTGGGGGATGTTCTTCATTCGGGGTGTTCATTGTCTGTAAATGCCCCCAGCCCCATATATTTGTTTTCTGCAGACTTGAGTCTGAAAATGAAGCAATAAACTCTGCAGTTTGTTGTGGCTGTGCAAAATCTGCAATCTGATTTATTAATTCACCTGTTCTGAGGGTTTTGTTTTCAGTGCTGTCTGCTGCAGTTCAAAGGGTCCTCTGTGTTTCCTTTTCAGTATTTTCCCCCTAAAGCTACAACTGTTTTTTCCCAAATGCACTGTTCATGCCATTCACCTGTCATCAGCTCTTCCACAACCCTAAATAACCCAGCAACAAACAACCCCCAAACAAAAGCAAAGATCTTGATAGATGTAAATTATTACCACTTTTCAGAAGTCATCTTGGTCTGCTCGTGATTTCTAACCTCATTAACAATAGTACTGAATAGTATGAAAGGACTTCTTTGCACATTTGACATAAAGGACTTCTATAATAGAAGTGGTAGTGAAGGAAATGTCATTTTAACTGTTTGGGTTTGTCCTTAGGATTTATCTTTGCTGTGGGCTTAAAGTAGACTTGCCCGCATTTCCCTCAAACTCCTCTACCCTCTCTGCCTGTGCTCCAGGGTCCTTTTACAGGACTGGAGCACAGGCAGAGGAAGAACAAACATCAGAGGCAAATCATGCAACCAATTGCATCCTACTTGGCCTTCATACAGATCGTGGTACTGTTACCTGTGAAAGGTACTGACTTCAGATAAGGAGCATTTCCATCACCAGTGTGGAAGAGAATAATTTTTTGGTCCCAGAACCCTCCTTTGATGACACTTAAGTGCACCACACTCGTCTCCTAACTGCCAAATGTCTCTCCAGGAAACTCATTTTGAGTTCTCCCATTAGAACTCAGTGTTACTCAGAAATAAGTGTTCTGCTACTGGGTTCTCAGGGATCACTGGGGATAGCTACCATACAGAGATGCTATCAGCTTCAGATAAATGCACTGCAGTCCAAGAAGCACGCTTTGGCTTTTTGGTAAATATTGATGTTCCTTATTCAGTAGAACACAAAAAATTAGGTTTCTTAACTGAGCTCTATCATTCTCCCATAAATATTTCCCGTTCCTTTGGACTGTTTAAGCATACACAGTAAAAGAACATTTTTTAAGTGCCTGAAATGCCTCAGTGTTATACACTGAATAATAAAGAACAACAGAATTTTGTCTCTTTCAAAACAGAACAGTGAATTTTGCCTGGAATACTGCTGACCCTTTTGAGGCATCTGGTTGCCAACATAATGGGTCTCGATGGGGATTCATAGCTATTATTTTTCAAGCTACAGTTTAAAATTTGGAAGTCATACAACAGAATGTTTTCCCAGGCTCAGACACCTCAATAGTCTTAAAAGTGATCAGGTGGAAGCCACACAAAGACCAAAATTAACTGCAAATCCCACCAACCCACAACCTTCAAGTAAAGTAATCCTGAAGCAGTTTTTGCTTTATTTCCTGAAAGTGAAGGCTTTAACTCTTCTCTCCTTCTGTGCTGCAAGGTCCCAGGTAGGTTTGGGAGTAAGAAAAATCAGGCTGAGGGTTTCAGGCAAATCTGAGTGAAATGAGAGGTGGAATGTAGCATGTGGCACACTGTGCCATCCTCTGGGATTATATTGGACAGAACTGTTTGGGTGCATAAACAAAACCGTCTGCAAGCAGTGGCTGCTTGTTGGCTGGTCTGTCTGTCCCTGCTGAGACATCTGAGAGGGAGGGAGGAAGTATTTCTGTGGGATCCTATGGCTCCTCACTGGAATTTCTTATGTGTTCCCTATAGCACTGCATGTTACTGTGTATCTCTTAAGGTATCTTTTATCAAGTAAGAACTTCTGTCTTGTTGAGTTCAACATGGATGGGAGGAGGTGTCACAGTAATGTTGGATATCAATGTGGTCTGAAAGAACAAATCTGATGTTCAGATAAAGCTATGTAAATTATTAATGGAAAGCTTGTCAGATCTGTTCAAGATAGTACAGATTGACATAAAAATAAGGTATTTGGAGCTGGCAAGAAAGGAAGTAACTGAAGGGTTTTGTTTCATTTATTGCTGTCTTTGCCTCAGAAATATTAAAAAGATGAATAATGGTGAAGAATTCTTGTGAATTTCACTGGTTGTGGAGAAATCAGAGCTAGAAGGTTGCAGAGTGCAGTAGAGGAGACCTGGACTCACCCAACTTCCAGCAATTTCTATTGCTATCTGTACTCAACTGCATGAACTGTTAAGTGCATCAGCCCAATGAAGTGAAAACAATGCTCCTTAATTTCATGACAGCTCAGACACAGGAAATTTGGGCAGCAATGTGCCTGGGTGTTCAAGCCTGATGTAATGCAGTGATTCTCAACAAGTTCCAAGGTGAAGTCATCACTACCGCTGAAACGCAGCCTCTGTTCCCTTCTAAACACGGTGTGTGGCACAGAAAGGGCAGGTGATTACTGTTTCACCACAAAGTCAAATATATTTGCCCTTTTTATTAAGTACTCTGGCAGCAACCAAGAGAAAATGACTCAATTTGCGATTCAATTAGGTCCTTAAAGACGGTGATACCACACAGTCATTTCATTAAGCTTTTGGTTTTTAACTTAATTAAATGTTAATGTTCCAAGCTAATTCCTCATACACGAGAGAGAACCGATCAGAGAAAGACTTGTATCTCATCATCAGCCAATGCTGGAAATCAGCAGGGGACAGTTGGATCCATGACATAACTTAGTGCAGCAATAAGGCTGTTTTACTTTGGCCAGAGTGCTTCGCTCAAAGCCAATTTGTCAGCTTCAGACCTCAAAGTTCAGCTTACCAACTCAACGCCCTCTCACTTTGATCCTGCCTTGATGTAGAATCGCTTGTTCTAGCTAACAGGAGGAGACTTCATGCACAACTAGGTGTATGGAATCACCAAGTCACAGCCTGAGCCAGCGATTGAGCACCTGGTGAAAGGACGCAGCCAGCCCTGGGAGCACAGGTGAAAGCAATTCGAATATGGGACTGGAAGGGGTAGAATGTGGTCCCACCCCTCCCTAAGCCTCATTTAAGGGCTGGCTGCCACAGGGGTTGGCTCTCTACATGGAGATCCTTCCTTTTGGAGTATTCTGTGAGCCCTACCTTGGGGCAGGTAAGTCAGTCTTTTTTTTCTTTAATTTGGTTGTGCCTATCACTGTTTTTTTTTTTGGTAGTTTAGAACTGGTTATCAGCTGTCACCTTTCCCTGTGTTGGGAAAGGAGACTTTTTTTCAATATATGAGTGTGAAGTACTGTGATGCCTATTGACTTCTACTTTTTTTGTTTCTAGTTAACCAGATTTAATTTGAAAGTGCATAGAACTCGCTCTCCCACGTTGCAATCCTTGCCTATTATGAGATTCCTCCTTCCCTGAGAGTGTAACCCCTGCCTAAGCCTAATGGCTCAGCGTCTGATTACCCATTATGAATAGAGGCTATCTGGAAGGGAGTAGTCCTCCCATAGGAGCTCAGTGGAGAGCTGCTTTTCAGCTCATCTGCCTCATGCTGTTTGCCTCTTGCTGCAGCTGTGCCGACAGCATTAACCACGCTGCTACCACAGGTGGAAATCACCTCTGATGGATTGGATTTTTTTACTGCTGTGGTCAAAGAACGAGACATTAGTGAGTTTGAGGGGTGAAGCAGAGCCTGCTGCTAGAGTCGGTGAATACTAGAAACAAAGCTCTCAGAGATTGGTGGCTATTGCTGTGTGATTGGAGACTGTCTCCAGTGGTGTTACTGATAAAATGTATCTCCCTGAGTTTTTTTTAACTTAAAAAAGAAGCTATTTTGGATCCTTAGGAGTGAATTCACATAAAGGGAGTTGGTGCTATAGCAACCGTTCATCTGAATGAATGTTCTGCTGGGAATATTCAGGCTCTGACTTCTGTCGTTGATTTTTCCTGTAGCCATTCAGCTCTAGCTCCTGCAGCTTTTGCTTTCAGAAGAAATCGGTGTTTGTCTTCGGGGAACTGCTTCATTTGCTGTTTCAACCTTCCTGGTTTTTGGATTTCCCAGAAAACCCTCTGTTTTTAAGGATCGTGTAACATCATCAGAATCTCGTTAGCCTGATTGGTTGACACGTGGTCCTCCAGAGGAGGATGTGGGGAAAGCAGTAATCAAAGTAAACTGCACCAAAACCACTCTGGTTGGTGGTTGCTGAAGTACAGCTTTCATTTCCATCCCCATCAGCTCCTTCCAGTAATTCATCGGCAGTTTAGTGGTGATTTGACCCCAGATAATCATATCAGCCGTGTTAAAGTGGCTGGGGACATTTGTGTACATGAAATAGCAAGCCAAGAGGATGGCTGCTCTCTTCATTACTTAGATCAGATGCTCATGGCTCTCTCAGAGCTTTTGGAACAAATGTTCTAATTTTCTAATACCCTTTGTGAATGTTGGGAGTGTAAAATACCCCTATAAAACAAGGCTAAGGTAAAAATACTGGTGGTAGGCTGTCTTTAACAGCACGAACAGGCTTCATGCTGCTCTCTTGAAGCAGAGTTAGCTGAGCTATCGGTGTAGTGACAACCAGGGAACTTGATTGGTTGCAAATTTAGAGATTAATCATTCTTGATTGATCAAAAAAGTGTTAGTTGAAAAGATGACCAAAATGTATTGCTTTGACAGAAGTAAGTCTTCTAATGAAACTGAAGCACTTTATTTGCTGCACCTGTGGCTGTCTTGGCCTCTCAGGCTGAAAGTTGCTTAATGAGGTGGCCTATTGTACAGGCTTTGATATGCAGGCACAGTATTTCCTTTTAATCATTTTTCTTCAGTTTTCTAGAGGAGAGTTGGGCCGACCAAAGGCAGAATGAAACATCTAATTGAAAAATAGTACAATGCTTTCCTGAACACAGCTACCTTCGTTAGAAGCACATACATGTGCACTTCTATGTGCTTAGCGTGCCCTTTCAGCTTTGGCTGCTTGTGTTAATTACTGCACAGGCTGGTGGTTACACACCTGACATATGAACTGTGAGGGGTTGAAGAGGGATTGGCAGTGAGGCCCTGAAAGGAGTGAAGTACAACCTTTTATCTCCTCTGATCTCGTGTCAGGAGTTGCTCATGCTTTGAAAAGGGCCATCGTTCTTTCATGGCAACTTGTGAACGTTTAGATTATCATTGTGTTTCAGTGTGCTGCCATGCCTTGCTGCTACAAAGACAATGGAGAATTGATGGTGCAGCCCAACTGCCCTGTTTTGAAGGCAGAACTGACTTTTATTTAAAAACTTTAAGGGTAAAAAAATATTCCTTCTTCCAGTATTTGTTAATAGTTGGCTCTGAGGTGCAAAAGTAATGAAGAAATAAGCTTTCATATGCAGCTGATTCTCAGAGGTCAAGGCTGAAGCTGAGTGCTCAGCAATAGGCTCAAGGGGTTCACTGGGAGTTAAACAGCTGTGATCTGTGCCTGGTGGGATGAGTACTGTCTGCATGCTCATCATTGGTGAACGATACAGGTTACTAGAATGCAAAATATTTGCTAAATCTTCATAGGGAAACTGAGTGTCATGCTGCACCTCTTTGGGTTCAGTGGCTAAAGTGATCAGAATTAATTTTAGAACACTATGAAACAGCCTATGCAAGTAAGGATAAAAGAAAAGGTCAGCTGGCTTCCCTGTAGGTGAGAAGCACTGCATAGCAAGTCCCTAGCTATTGTTCTTGTTGTTTCTGTGACCTCAATAGTTATCTATTGTTCCTTACAGTTGAAATGCTGCTTTCTCCATTAACTTCTATCACTTCAGCTGTCATGTTTGAATTCATTCATTCAGTGAAAAAAATGTTTATTCTCCTTTCTTTTGAAGTGGGAATGCAGTGATTAGTCAGGAGATGTTGATCTTACTAGAAACCCTATACTTTGACATGGATGGAGTTATGCACCCTCAAACTGTGTTAGTTACCCTCCTTGTACAGGTACAGAGTCAGTATTTAGCTGCCTAATCTGAAGTCAGAGGAAAGGCTTGCACTAATTTCAGTCTGCTCTGAATCAGGCTGGAAGTCTGAAGTAATTATATCTGCAGGATTACAGCAATGAAAGAGTAAAGGAAGACCTCTTCAGTTTCATCCACTCTGACGATGCTCTGGGGTGGCACTCCTCAAAGCACACCAACTAACAGCTGGTTCTACCTTTTGGAAAACAGATTAAAATGAAGGATCTGCTTCATTCCTTATCTCATTGCTGAATACCCTCATTACTGAAGATGGGACTGTTCCTTGAGCTCTCAAAGGATGCTGTGTTAATTCATCTTTATTTCTTACTATCAGTGTGCTTCACTTTGTGGTTGTTGCTATTCTTGCATTGAAGAAAAGCCATTTGGACTAAGAAATCATCTTAACAAAATGTAAATTATTCCAAAGGGTCCATCTACATAAGTACACATTAATCTACTTCTTAAATATGTAGTAGGATCCTTCCCCTGAGGATACCATGGAGCTGTGAAAATATGTAATGGTAATTAATTACTGCCCAAGAACAGATTAATATTACATGGTAGGAATAATAAAACAAAATGTATGTAACTAAGTTGTGTCTGTAGGGTAATGCAAACTGAGAAGAGGTATCAGACTGTGGCAGTGTTATATTTAATATCCCATCAAAAGGAAAGTGTGATTTTCTATTCGATTGGCATTTGTTGCATAGCACAGCCATTTATTGTCATTGTTTGTATTTTGAGCAATGAAAATATTTTATTTCTGATTGCCCAAGAGAGCTGGCTTTGCTGTTGCTGCAGAAAAAGCCATTTCTTCTTTGAGGAGTTGCTATTGGGTGTATTGTCTGTGCTGTGGCTCTAAACAGCATTGCCCTGACTGTGTTTGTGTGTAAGCTGGGGATGAGAACGTGTTCCTGAAACCCCTGCCATGCACTGTACTTTGCCTTTTATCATCTAAAGCTTTTGTCGCAGTCTTACAACATCTCAGCCATCCTCTGATATTGTCTGTCTTAAAGTTGATGCAGTGCAGATCTTTAAGTGGTGTATAGCTGGAAGAGCTGTAGGTTTAACTCAATTATGAAACCCCATTAACAATTTTTAACTATCTTGTCGTGTAGTAAGTTGAATTCAGGAGGTTTGGCTGAAATTTGATCCTTCAGTAACAGATTTTGTAGTTGTATTTTAAATGATGGTAACACAGGACTTGAGCTGAAGGTACTTAACGTGAGAATACAAAGTGGAAATCCTCTCTGGGTGACTGGATCTGATTTTTGCAGTTGCAGACGTACACATTACGTGCCCAGAGTATCCCTCTGGATGAGGATGCTTCCTTGCTTTTCTGTCTCTGCAGGACTCTATACTGAAGCAGTGTTTCATGCCTTGCAGCAAACGCAGCAGTGTAACTAGTAACATGAAAGTGAACCTGTAGTATGCCTCCAGAAGAGAGCAATGTTGCTATGGGTGTCAAGGAGCCCAAAGGTATCCCAGCTCTGTACCATGTGTCCCAATGGATCTCGGCCCGCATGGAGCAGCAGCAGCAGCCAGGGAAATTGGGGCAGCATTGCTCACTTCTCCTGCTCAGGGTGGGAGGGAGGAAGCAGAGTTTGGGTTGTGTTGAGATGCACTGTTATCATCACTTCTGTGGGAATGAGAGGTTCCTGCTGCCCAAGGAGATGAGGAGCTTGCCTACAACTGTAATTCCTGTTCCTGTAATGGCCGTGTGGCCAAATATTATTCTATAATAGATGCAAATCCCAGCTCATTAAATACCTGATTGAAGTTCTGTTATGTTCTATGGTAGCTCATAATGATGGGCATAAGAAAAGAGTGCACAGCTTAGCATGTGCTTCAGGAGGGGTTTGTCAGCTCTTATTGTAGGGTGTGTGGATTTGCAGTGTGGATGAAAAGCAGGCTTCATTTCCCATCAGGGTAAATTTGACATCTGTTCATTCTGTTCATTTCTTAAAAACAAATTATGTCTTGTAAAATGATATCTCTCTCAAAATCAGTGATGAAGTTATGTAGGTTCCCCCCTGCAGCAGGGGAATATATTGTGAGGTTTAAAGCATCCTGCATGTTTTTCTTTGAGAGCATTTGTGGTACTTTGCCAGAGGAGATGCTCCTAAAAATCTTCTCCTTTAAGAAGAAATTGAAACCTGCTGCTTCCCCCAACACTTCTCTAGAAGTGGTGCATCAGAAAACAGCAAATGCAGCACTAGGCTGGGGCTGCTGGGAAGTACAAGCATTTTGCTGTGTCCTATGCAGCATCTCATGAAGGTCATTTAGAGAAGGAAGATCCTTTGACACAGTTTCCCTCCTGCTGTATGAGCTGTCAGCACTTTGTTAGCAGATGTCTGTGTTCATCTGCCTCTGTAAGGCAGAGGGGGCATGGGGTAGGGAAAGAGTAGCTGGTGCATCACCTGTGGAGTTTTTAACAAATATTCTCTAAAGTAAAATATTTTTTCAATATTTTGTTTTTCCTTTAGCCATTAGCAGCTCAAGATGCTGACTTCTGTTTTGTTATGCGTCTATGAGCTCTTGGGAGAAAGGAATGAATATCTTTACTTGATTATGCAGCATCCTATTTGTGCTACGAAGTCGTCCATTTATAATAAGGACTGGTCCTAGCATGCACTAAATACACATTTGTGTGATTGAGTATATCACTGTGCTTCCAAATGCCTCTCCATGCCTGCAGTTATTCACAATCATATGATGTAGTGGCTGCAGAAGGAGGCTGTAGGTCTGCAGACAGTAATTCCTGTCCCAGCTCCACTCTTCATCATGTTAGGAAATCGTTGAGGGGGGCAGAGTTGACAGTATTTTGGCAGAGAGAACGTAGTTCTGGCTATTAGGAATAACGTGAATGCTTGCACAAACATGAGTACTTACCAACACTTTGCTTTGGGGCCTGTACCAGTGTTTTAGTCACAAAGCAGGCGCTTCATGCAGGCTTTTGAATGAATGGGAGTGAAATCTTGAAACAAGCTGTTCTGTGGCTGAAGTACTTCAAAGGAGTCATGGTAATGGCCACTTGGAATCAAAAGGGATGGCATCTTTTAACTCTTCTTCAGAAAACTGCTGCATCCTACAGAACTCCGCTCATAGCCAATGAGGCTGCACTCACCTACAAGCTCACACACTGAGGCATTTGCTGCCTTGCCAATTTTCCTTTGAAAAATAGATGGGAATTAATGCAAAATAGTCACTTTGGCCTTTTTTCTAAAGAAAGAATGAGTATGCAGAGAATAGTTTGAAAGTGTGGGGCTTTGTTTATCTGGCTTGTTTTGTTTTACCACTGGTCAGTATTGGCTGTTGCCAGATGAAGCACTAGATAAGTGGATTTGAGCTATGGCAGTCTTTTTCATTATGGCCTTATTCTCCTCTACTGGCAAAGTTTCATGCACAACAAAGTGGAAAAAGATCTTTTTTTCTTTCATCTTAACTTTGTGATTTCCTGTTCCTTCTTCAGCTTTTGTAATAACATGTCACTGTGTCACAACTTGATTAATTCAATAAGTTAAAGCGAAACTGGAGCTGCCGAGAGGCTGCCAGTATGTTTAGATTGATATTCAATTACTTTTCATGTAAACACCAATGATTCTGCTGTCATTACTTTCTAAGGTTATTTATGAAAGAAATTTCCTGGTGCCCATCAATGAAAGTGACCGACCCACCCCTGGTGGGTTGCTCACATGCATGGTGCTGTGCTGATCAGAATAAAATGTGAAACACTTCAAAACTTGCTCACTAAAAGAACACAAAACTTCCTACTGTGAAGAATGCCTTAGACTTCAGAACATCAGAAAACTGTGTTAAGTAATCTATAGGATGAATGAAAAACAACTGCAGTGTCTCCATTGTAGTCTAGCAGTAAATTACCCAGATGTCTATCTGATCCTATGGGTTGATTTCTGTGTTGGTCTCTAGCTTACGAAGCAATGCAGATCTGATCCCATTCACATCACTGAGCAGTTCTCTGAACAGTTCCAATATCAGTAATGATTCCACAGTGACCCTTCAGGGATTGAATTCTTTATGTACCAGTAGTGACCAATATGGTCCAACCAACCCTTTCTCCTCTTGCAAATCCCATCTAAGGCAGATCTTTACAAATGTCAATTTAGCACTTGAGAATAAAGCTGAAAATGATCGAATCTGGTAATGTTTTTTAGGATGTCATCAAAATGTCAATTGTAATAAAAATAATTGTTGTTTGACAGATTTATTCTGCTTATGCAGAGGAAGCAAAAATGATCAAAAATGCACACTGTATTCTGCAGTTTGGAAGGGTGACTGCTGTATGTTTTGCACTTGTTTTTCTCAAAATGAGAACAGTGTACAGTGCTAAGGAAATTGAGTGTTGCCAGCTCTCCCACAAGTCAGTGACAGAGGTTTATTTGCTGTGAAATAACAAACCATCTGCAACAGGGCTAAAAGTACAAGAAATCTTGGCTATTCTGCAGGCAGGATCATCAGTCTTTGGCAATTCCAGCATTAGGTGTGAATGTCTGTAAACCTTTTATTAAGTCTTTGGCGAAGTTGATTCCACCATCTCCTTGGCTACTCTTAAACCTTCCTAAAGCGAACTTGAAAACTTTTTCTGCACTTTATTTCCTAAGCTCACCCCAGTCTTCATATTTCTTACGTAAAAGATTGAGTGCTTCAGCCTGGAAATAGAGCTTAAACACCTTTGCAACTTCCGAATTAACCCACCAGTGCATTATGTGTATGTGCTGAATGTTCTGAAATTCTTTGACACGACTCACAGAGGTTTGCTCTTGGAATTGTTTTGGGAGGAAAAAAAATGAAACACAGTTTCATTTTCAGGTAGATTATAGTTTTCATTAAAACCTGTTTTCCCAAAACTATGAGCATGTGATGCTTAGGAGATGTAGAGTTCCTCCTGAGCGAGGCAGATAGCCAGAAGTATCTCATATCCACAAATATCTTTTCTTCAGAAGTTATCATCTGCCCAATCAAATGGTTTCATTTAATTACCATATTTTATGAATTAAAAATCTCTGTATAATGTGGAGTTTAATGGAAACTGAAAAGCATACGCAATGAAATGCAAATGATTTCTCAAGCACAGCATTGCACTTTTGATTTTCCACTCAAGTAATTTAGAAACCATTAGTTTAAGTGAGATTCTAAGGTAAAGCACATCCATGTGGTTACAATGGTTCCTCTGAAGACTGCACTTGTAATTTTCTGAGAGACATAAATCCCTAATTGTGTTTCTCTGCACTTTGTTCCCGCTGGTGTAAGTGCATTTTGTAGATACCTGCCTGCCAGATGGGTTTCAGTGGTGCAGGGCTGCGTTTCCACCCTGGAGCTGTCTTCTCTGTGACTTGACTTGCTGCTGAGTTCTAACAATGCTGAAGCAGAAGCGAGCATATTGAGCACATCGGGCAGATTATGGCTTGCAACAAAGCAATTCATTTTTAAAGTCTGTAGAAAGCAGCAAAACTTTCAGGCTGTTGAAAACGAATGCAAGGAGGGCTTCCACAATGCTGCCTTGGGCTGTAGGAAAACAGGAAGGGGGGAGAGAATGGCTTGGACTGTTTGAAGATAGCAGCAGGAAGTATTCTGGTCATTGTTTAAACTGCTTTCTCTCCCTGGATTTATTCTCCAGTGCTTTGCTGCTAACAAACTCAGGTGCTTCTCCAGCACTCACATTCAAAGAATGCTCCCTGGAGGATCTGATTGCTCTCTGTGGGCATGCTGTACCTGTTTTGAACAGTAGGTTTGGATCTGGATGGACTTCCCTGAAACTGGTTATAATTTTAGATACATATTTTATAGAGGAATATATTTTCTTCCTAAATTCTTTTTAAATGGATCCCAGCTATGCTTCCTAGGGCTATTATCAACAGTCCTGCAGAAGCTGTGTTCTTGTGCTTCTCACTGTCCCTTTCAGGGGCAGCCTTCTCTGCAAACAAACCTATAGCAGAGTGTGAATTAAGACCTGCATTTGAAGGAGTTTTTCATCTGTCTCAAGCAATAGCAATCATTTGAACAGTGATGTGAATATATTATGCTGGAGACCTGAGGGTGTTCAGTGTGTTGCAGCACTATAGGGTGTAATTAATCTAACTTTCACAAACTTGTGAGCCCTCTGTAAGATGGCTTCCATTGGTGTTTGCAAACTGGAAATAGTTTCAGGATTTTGAGAATTTAACCTTGCAAGACTTTGCCAAGGGTTGATGTTATTTCACTGATGGTAGTTCCTCCTGCATGTAGTTACGCATCTGGGCCCCAGTGCAGGTGGAAAAAAAGGCAAAGCAATTTACCATATGAAATTTTAAAGACAATTCCTCCTAAATGAGAGAGAGAACAGAAAAGAAATGTGAGATTTTTTTATTAGATAGTAACAGCTGATGGGATCATGAAATGCATAATTTCCTGGGTAATAAGATTCACGTGAAATGATTATCAGTGACTGAATGAGCACATTTATAGGCAAGAATGTGGGCTTCAGTCTGATCCTTATTTGCTACAGCAGAGGAACAGTGCAAGTAATGTCACCTTTGTATATCAATTCTACTTGTGTTTTGTTGGCAACTTATAGCACAGGTTTCAAGGAAAATTGCTCCCCAAGGGAGCAAGAGAGGAGAGGACAACACAGTGCATAATAAGGTGGTGAGACATTTATGAAAGGAAATGTTACTGCTGTAGAGAAACGTCCTTCCTGATGAGCTTTATATGGTGCATGGCACCTATTTGCGCAGGCAGCACTGATGGTGAGTAAATATGAGGGATGATGAGGAGCTTTGTAAGTTGGAACAATAGGAACGTGCTGGGGAGTAAACTTGTTGCAGCTTCACCTCTTGGGTAGAGGTCAATTTAGCTTCAACGCTGAATTGACAACTGCAGTGTCTTTAAGATTGCTTTCTTGGAGTATGACCTTCATTTGGAAAGAGCTGTTACCTTAAAGTACACGTTATGTTGATATGGTGTATGCAGTGGTATGTGTATCTTGTTATTCAAATGGTTGTATTTCTTTCACAAATCTAGTTAAGCCACAATAACTGAGCAAAAGAAAAGTCTTCTGCAGTTTCTGTATTGCACAGGTAAATAGACTGCAAAGCAGCATGTTTAAAAAAAAAAAAAAGCTAAGGAGAGCAAGTTGTTCTAGCAACTTGAAAGTCTTTTCCAACTAAAGATGTGATACATAGTGCCAAAATGGATTAAAGGTTTCTGTACAAACCATTAAACTACTGTGGAATATTGTCAATTTCATAATATCTTAAAATTTTCTCCTCTGTGCCTTTCAGTTCATTCTGAGAAACAATATAATTGCTGCTTGTAAACCACAGAGTAATTTACTCATTGTCAGTTAAGGTCATAACAGAAATCTAAGTTGTTCAACAGCTCAAATCTACTTTTTTTTTTCATCCTGTTGTGTTTTCAAGGTAAGTGCTATGTGCTGAGCCTAGAGGAGAAGAAACAAGCAACTAACCCCATGCTGCTCCATGTAGTTATTTTAAGTTAATATACAGTCTACAATATATATTCCAAGTGCTAAATGAAACTTGCAGGAGTCTGGCCACCAATTTTTAAATGTCAGTTATATATGTTATGTATATACACACAAACACCCAAATACTACATTTATACTAAAATCTGGTCAGTTTTCAGCTGTGAATGTAACATTAGGTATTGTCAGTGGAAAACTGGAATGCACTGATTTTAATACTTATTCTACCAGACTATCTGCCCTGGTAATGTTTATTTTCTATTGATTTCATTTAAGATTAAATTATTGTGCATAGTTAACTGGTAAAACTTGAGCATCTGAGTGGATTAAAAAAAAAAATTACGATTTCAAATCTAATTTTTCATTAATTTCAGTTTCCAAACCTATCAATTCCACGTGTGTAGTTTATTATATTCCCGGAGACAAATGCACTTAACGTGCTGACAAGTTCAATTTCCTCACAGCTTTGTAAAAACAAATTACTTATTACAAGGAAAAAATGTCAAATGCCATCCCCTCTATGGGCAAAGCCAGAAGCTATTAGTAGGAAAATCTTGCAGTTTGGTTTTGATGCTGGCACCAGTAATGCTATTGCTACTCTTTTCCCTCCCCAGTTTGTGTTGCTCCTCCGGTCACTCGGTGCAATCTCCCTTTCCTCTTTGCTTGTTCAGAATTTATTGTGACAGTTCTCTTCTATTCTGGATTTTTCTTTGCCCATCAATATCCTTCAGAAATTTGCCTTAATAGCCATCTGTCAAATATAACAAGCAAAATTCACTAAGGCATGCCAGAGTTGGAAGAAATATGTATTGTCACAGACAGTTGACATGACTTGCAAACTTCTCTGGTCACCCAACATAAGTCAAGAAAATATCAAATATTTTTTTCAAGGGTAAATATCTCAGGGTGGTTAATACACGTGCATTGCTTTGGAATGATGATTTACTGGAGTTGTTTGGGTTTGTTTTGTTGCTGTAAATTGATTTTTCACTTTATTGAGTGGAAGTAGTGTGAATCAGATATTTGGATGCTTCTGGCCTGGACTTATCCTGTCTGAGCTGTACCTGAAAGTGCATTAGGAGGTACTTTCCATCAGATTTCACACTTAATCATCTCCCTGTTCTTTTTGGTTAGCTACTCTAATATAACAGGGAAAAAAAGCCACTCCTACATGGAACTATAGAATGGCTTGGGTTGGAAAGGACCCCAGGGATCATCACGTGCCAACCTCCTTGCTGCAGGCAGGACTGCCAGCCTTCAGATCTGGTAGAAGCTCAAGGTTGCCCAGGGCCCCTTCCAAAAAAAAGACAGAATCAAAAACAATATTTGTGCAAGTTTATTGAGAGGGAGCTCTGAATTCATTAAAAGGTCCAATTTGGATTTCTTCTCTTGTTTTGCCTTATTTACGTGTGCATAGCCTAGCATTTGGTACATTGGTTTTACCATCTAAAGAGGGCAAGTCTCTTTTAATGATGTTCTTGTTAAAATAGACGAGATCCCAGGTATCAGATCTGGGAGCAGGTTTTCATGAGGGCTTCTTAATGACACCACAGTTACTCAAAATGGAAGCTCCTTGATCTGTAACATTTCTGCCTGATGTTTCTAAAGAAATCATCTGTCTTCAGAAAAGGTGATTTAACTTTCTGATGCTACAGTGGGAATTCAGTCCCAACAACTCATTCATAATCACTTTGGAAAGAAAACAGCAGAAACAAGAGTAGAACTTGATTAGAACTAGCAAAGGGTGATTAGTGTTTCAGATAACGACTCTAGTACAAAACTAGAATACTGCTGATGGGAAAATCATTAATAACTAAAGGAATATTTTATTTTTTTGATCTGTTTCAATCAAGACTTGTAGCTGGACAAGGTTCAGACATTCATTGAGTTGAAACTTAACCTTTGTGCTGCAATCAGCTGGCCTTTCATTAGCAGTAACAGATTTGTTCTGCAGATTTTCAAAGTAAGAGAGTCTATTTCATTTTAGATCCACTGTATTTAGTCATACCACTGTTGTGTTTAACTGGATGGTTACTGCAATATCCAAACATACTTATTTCTATTTAATTGCATTTGGATTTTTTACTTTTTTTAGACCTTAGTTCCTAGTTTATAATATGGATGAATATATGGTAAGCAACTGAACTGTTGCACTTCTGGTATGCATGATTTAGAAGATATTAGAAGTTCAAATTAGAGGATTATTTGCCCTGTGATTCTAATGCTGTTTCCCTCAAGTAAGTCGCCTTCAGAAATAAGCTTTTGTTGTTCAGATTGCCAGCAGCAAGATCAGCCAGCACATAAGCTTAAATACGTTATAATTGTCATAATTATTCTCTCCTGATTTAGGAAACTCTCGTTCCCAGTTCTGTTTTGTTTAATGTGGCAGGGAAACATCTTATGAGGGCTTTAAAGCATGAAAGCAAAGCTACTGCTGGATTTCATATCTGTAGGTTGGGCCTTTCATGACTGCTTGACAGTGGAGGCTACTCAGGGCACTACGTTAAAATGTGTACTTGCAGTACAGAACTTGCTTGTCTTTGAGCAGATATGAGACAGAAGATGGCAGCCTTGCTTGAGGTGCTGGCTGCCTGCATGTGATCAAGGGAGTTTCAGCATAGAGTGTAACTGCTCTGAACCTCCAGCCTCCCCTTTGAACACCTATCATCATGCAGAAATGGCTGAAAATGTTAGCATCATGGGTCCCTTAAAATGTCACTGTTTAAGCCTCCAGAGAGGTGCCTTTGCTCTCATGGAGCTTTTGAGACCTATTCTAGATGCAAAGATTTTACTGATGGTGATTTTCAGACAAACTCCTGGTTCTCGTCTCACTTTCTCTGTTTCTTTAAATTCAACTTGCAGAAGAAAGTATGTTCAAACTCTGCTGTTAGGCCTTTTAGTGTTGCAGACTCAGAGCTGGTGGCATTCAATGAAAATGAATGGAACCAATTCCATGCTCTTCAAACAGGTGCATTCAGGGGGTGACTGATGAATACGGGAAGGTCAGAAGTGGCTGAGATTGAAGTGAACTGGCACTTACTCCTCGTGCTTGCATAGATTTTCAAGGTCAGAATTGTCCTTTCTATGTTGTGTATTTGTTATGTGTTTATGAAGCAGTTCTCACTTTTTTTTTTTAACCTTTTTCTTTCTGTTAAATTTCTTATACTGGTTCCACTTCTCTACTTCACAGCTCATACCAAAGGCATTCAATCACCATACACTGAAGTTTATATGAAGTTTGAAATTTGGACAATACGACTTAAGAACTGTTAAGGCTCATCATTCCTTGGTATACAAAAAGTAAAAGTTACACAATCATGAAGCTCTATTTATAATCCATCATTGTCATGTTTGTCATTCGTGTTTCCTGGGGAATCTGGTTTTCTTCTATTTCTATCTAATGCCACCCTTTAAAAATGTGGTTGCTTTGATATTTCTGACTTCTTCTTTGGAAAAAATTATGAAGTGATGCTGTCAAACATTTCTTCTTTCTATTTTTTTTTTTCCTATTTGTATTGAATGTTTCCTTATCATGTATTTCAGAAAGGATCTTGAAATGTTTCCCTGTAAGTCTGACCTTCCTGAGCAGTGGCTGGCAAATGGTGTTCTTTGATATCCTCTAACCTAATAATCCAGCTGCCCAAGGTGGGTTTAAAATGAAATCCTGGTTCCAATAATAAAACTATTACTTTAAAATATACATGAGCAGGCCATAGAATCGGCCTTGAATACCACAGAAACATAATACACAGTTTCTTCCTGTCCCCTGCATTACATTACTCCTCCCACCTTCTCCTTTCATGTTTGACTGTGCTCTAATAGAACCTGAACATTGGTAGTAATACAGTGCCATGGTGAATAAGTTTCTATAAAAATTTATGTGCCATCTGTGGACACCTTGGTTTGTTGCTGGTAGGAGTTTGAGGTTTTGAGGGGCTTGATGGTATTTTTTCCTTACAGAAACTGATGAACAAGGTCTTTTAGGGAGTGGTAACTGGAACTGGATGATGTGGCAGGATGTAGGCGAAAAAAGGACTCTTGCTTCCCTTATTCCATGGATAAAGGGAGTGAAAACTTTACTTTTAAATTTCAGATGGCTTTTCCAGGGGTGATATCTGTTCCCAACCTTTTCTAGCAAAATACATGGGCACTGGGGAATTCTATAAGTACAGATCCACTGCAATATGCTTATTCTACAGTCACTGACACAAGTAAGAGTTTGCATCTGTTTTAAGGAAGAGGGGCCAGACACCTACTCAGCTAATTGGCAACTTGCTTAATGTTCTGCCTGCTTAACTTCATTATTAGGAAAAGGATCCCTTGCAGTGAATATTGATGTATCTAAAAAGTCAATAAATGAAACATTTAATTTTTTAAAAATCCATTTGTACAGCACACAGTAATTTAATTAATTGTACTTAGGAACTGATTGGGATTGATTAGTGCTCATTGCACTTAATGCTATTTTCTCTTATTATTACTCAGTAACATTGATGGAAAAAGGGTAAAACTTCTGTTCTAGAAGTCATTCCAATAAGTAACAACACATGTCAGAACTTTGAAGAGGTTAACAATTCCCTGTACAGATTTCTATAAAATGTTCAGAAGTGCTGTTTGTGAGAGTTCAGCATACAAAATATGGGTATAGATCTTCAGCTGATATTTCCCCTGCATATGTTGGGCTGTGGTCCTTCTGCTCCCTGTTCCTGGCCGGGAGCTGATCTTTAATTCCTTTCTGTTCTTCCCCTATTTCCATGGCAGTTTTTATTATAATTCTGGATCCTACTGACACTGAATTCATCAGCAAATCTGACTTCAGAGGCTTCAGGATACAGCCTTGTGTTCTTCCATTAGGAAAGTGCTTGCTCACCTTATTGCCTTCAAAACGCTGTGGCGAAAGGAGGCTGCTCAGCATCTCCCTACCTCCCAAAATGATGTTTTTACTTTCCATTAGCCTGCTGCTTTCCCCCCAGCCTGGGAGATGTGCTTAAATGATGATTTTTTCAGTTTGAAATATCAGTTTGATATTTGCCAGAAGAGGGTTTCTCCCTACGTCACTTACTGAGCAGGAGCTGATTCTGGGCCAGCTGCTCAGCAATGCTGTACAGCAAGTAATAGTATAAAGTGTAGAATGGATAAATACACTTCCAAGTGTGAAGTTACCAGTTCTGGAGTATAAGCATTCAATAGGGCCTGAAAACTGGTAAGAAAATGCTTCCACAAGTGTTGCATCCATTAGGAGTTTTGGAGGCTTTTTTATATACCTTCCCCTTTTTCCACTTAGCTGCTGACTTTTATTTTTTTTACAAGCTAGCTCTCAGTGTCTTTAACAGGTATTAAAAGACGTTATGAGCTGTACTTTCTGGGGGAAGCAAAGTTCAGCTGAGTTGCAGCTCTTGTTACAAAGAGGACAGCATTACAATGTATCAGAAGTCTAGACTAGACAAAAGTGGGGAAAAGTGTAGGCTTGAAGCACAGCTTGCTCTTATTTTCTCATTCGTCCTGGGGCAGGGCTCAGTCAACAGCTTTTCATTTTATATCTCATTTCTGCTCTGTGTACCAGATAGGAACAACTCAAAGTGAGTGTGTTCTGTTGTGCACTAAAATCCACCCACTTTGGGAGTGAAAAAACAGCAGATGTTCCTCCCTGCTATTGCTATGGGATCGTTTTGGAGCATAGGCAGGCTTGGGGCTTCAACTCTAGCGTACATGTAGCTCTTCACACTCTATCTCTGCATAAAAAGGGGTTAATTCTTGTTCAGAATTAGTAGTGTTTCAGTGAATGCATTTTTATTGCCACATTTCAGATTATGCAAGTGTAACATCACATTTTACAAAGCACTTATTTTCTTTATGGAAATCTTGACATCACATTTCAAACAGACATCTTTTTATTGAAGCACAGCAGATGTATCATGTGTATATCTCAGGTCATCCATTTTACTTGATGTTCTGAGTATGCCTGATTCTTCCTTTAGCAACTTGCTTCACTGCAGCCCTGACTCTTCTAGAAGAGCAACTGGTTTGGCACTATAGCACTGCCATCTTTGTTTCTTAAACCATCTATGAATACTTTCCCCTTTCCCTTCACACAGATGGCTTGTGTACAGCATGGGAGCAATATCTTTGAGCTGAGTAAGTAGAAGAATGATTGTATTTAAGAGAGAATGTTTTATTGAAGATGAGATGAGGAAAAAGGTTGATAATCTCAGGCAAGGAAGACTGTAGAGAACACTTGCTTGGAGAAAAAGCGGGATAGGCAGTGTTAAACTTGGCAGGAAGCCTTGGCCTCAAATGACAGACCAAATGTGATTGTGGAAGTGTTTAAAAAACCCAACTATCAGCTGTCAGGTCTGGATATCCTACTGAGCTTCTTTCGTGCCCAAATGATTGCCATGGTTCTTGGGCTCATTTCATACAGTAAAAGATGAGGCAGTAAATGCTACCATTTGTCGAGCGTTCCCAGTTCCTCTTAGGCTTTCCTGAATTGTTTGTTTTTCAGAGTGTTGTATTCTGCTTCTGTTGAATACAATAGAAGTTTTACTTCGTTTCCTTAAAGCTTCAGGACTGCAGACCATGCATTTTCTGATTCTGTCCTTTGCAGGCAGAAGTTTATTTTGCTATTGAGAGGAAAGTAGGATTTTTTTTCCATGTCTCTTCCAGATTAGTGGTAGGTGGGGCAGGGCACGCTACTGTCATGCAGTCTGACATATATTAATAATTTTAAACAATTTTAATTCCATTATTTTGCCTTGTCAAAAAAGATGCCATGACCATTAGGACTTACTGCCTGTGGAAGAAGCACCTAAACCCCACCAATATCCTCCATCTTACCATTGCTTGAAGAGCTTATCCGCTGAATACTTTGCGGAGCTCCTATGCATGTGCATCACATTACTTTAAGGAAATACCTGTGTAAGAAGTTTGTTATGGCTGTCAAATATTACACTGCTAATTCAGTTCTCACAATGACACTGTGTTGGGAAACCTGCCAAAGAAATGATTGAACGTGGTGTAGATAAAGCTATGGGAAGAACAGTTTGTGCTCTGAGCGGAGAGATAATGAGCATTTTTGAGATGTAATTACAAATGCAATTTTTAAATCATAGGATATTGTTTTGTATGGTATACAAAGCTAGGAGGAAGGCTTCTGAATGTCGAGTTTGTTTCTTAAATGTTTAATTAAATATTATCAGACTAATGATCAGCTTGCTCCCACAGAAGTTTCCCTGGATGGCTGTTTTACAGAAGGCAAACAGTATTTAAGAGAGAAATCAAAGTGTAGCTGTTACTGTGGTTCCCTGATGGATCGGTATGTAGATGAACCCTAAGTACACACATGATAACTGAGTCGCCAGAGGCACATGCTTGGAAGGCAATGAGGGGTGCTGTGTGCACAATCAGAATTGCAGATGAGTGAACTGAGTGCTGCTGGCTACAGGCAGAGAATAGATGAGAATTTAAATAGAGTAATGCAGTCTGTGACCATGAGAGCATAAAGGTAGGGAAGCAAATCACTGAGGAGCACACAGCTCTTGCTCATCCCTCTGCATGCAGGAAGTAAAGATGTAACCCAAAGCTGAGTGATGGCATGTGGTTGATTTTTCAAAGTGTGGTTCCAAATTGTTTCTTCCCCCTTTTGTTTTACCCATTTTTCTCATTGCACTTGTGACGAATATGAGCTTAGCTTATCTTGCACTGAAGACAAATTGCAACAGATGTGGAATTTTTTTTAATAAAGATTCATAAGTTGGATTACAGCTTTAGGCCATTGTTCATTCACGGGTTTTTCCTCTGCCTCACAAGTTAAAGTTCCTGCTGTTTAGTCAGTGTTGCAGATGCATTCCTGCCTATAGGGAAGTCAGATCTGGTCCTCTGCAGTGGCCTTTTGGCAGCTTTGTATGGAATCCCTTCCACTGGTGGCTGTAGGACAGAGCCTGAGCCTACACCGCTTCCACCTGTTTGAGCACTTTGTCAATGTTCAAAGGCAACTGCAGTTACATTGAATTAACTTCACATTCAAACCTAATAATAATACTTTAAAAAAGAAATAAAAAAATGTTAAGACCTCCATCATACAATCAAATTATTCATCATTTAAAAGTAATGGTGGGTGCAGTTATGCTCTGGCAAAGTGGTCTGAAAAACAATGTGAATGTGTGCAGTTATCAATAGGGGTTTTGTAAAGATCCAGTGCTTCAGATGAGTGTGAAATTGAGATAATCCAGCTGTACTTGGGTAGCTGCTGTTCCAAACAGCTGTGCATTAGCGGTAGGGTGAAACCAGGTTTATAAAGCTCTACCTGTGGCTTTTCCTCAGCAGCACTGTGTAGAAGGAAGTTTATGGCAGCAGTGGTGAAGCTGACAGCTGCTCAGGGTTTTCATGCTCTGCTTAGCAGTGGGACACAATATTTAGTACTGCTAACTTGTTTAAATATTAGGGATTGTGTTCAGTTAGTAGCAAGTCTCTCCTGGGACTGATAAAGAGATGATAATGTGAGCAAATGTCCCAGTTAGAGGTCCCTTGCCACCTGTGTCATAAGAATTGTGCTGAATAGATGCTCTGAGGGTGGATGTTTTTGTAACGAGCCAATAGTTATGTCAAAAATGTTGTATGTTTAATAACGCATCTGATTATGAGGTGAAATTGTCAGGACAAATGGCACCCAGGCAGCATCTGCATAATTGTGAGGTTCTCTCCAGTGTCCCAGAAGACTCAGAAGCCTTTTGAAGGTTTGAATGCAATCAAGTTTGTGGAGAAACAGCTCTGTGACAGCTCTGAGGTCACAGTCATCATGTTTTTGCACGCTCATAACAAAACAAACAGAAGTTTGAAATGCAGCAAGTTGTAAATGGCCAAGCAGGCATGTAAAATAGTTTATTATGAGAACTAAGAAAGATTTTTGTTTCTGCAGTCAACTTTTTCTGGTGTGGTTTACACATGTCACGGGTTTGTTTGTGTACGTGCACTTCCACAGGCAACTGCTGCTCTTATGAAAACTTCACCCTTGGGAATATTGATCACAGTATTTTCTTTTTTCATATACAGAAGTAATTTGATTTGAGCCCTTGCTGTCAAGGCAGCTTTGGCACTTCTTGTCCCTGTCTTGTGTGCACGCACACAAACTCAGAGTGTTTCTGATCACAGTCTGTCCCAAGGACCCTGGTTTAGCCAGGCACAGTGGGGTGTTTCAAGCTCTGGTGGTCAGCAGCCTATATCTGCTGTAACAATACATGCTGCAGGCCCTGAATGAAAGAGAAACCAGGAGCAGGAATCTGTTGTATTTATGTGCTCCATTGCAATGGTCATTTTTCTTCTTTTAACATGCAGGAGTGCTGTAGCCAGAAGCCACTGTGTGCAAGATATTTCCTTATTGGAAGGAGGCCTTTTCTTACAATGCTATCCCCAGTGTCTTCAGAATCAATATAGACTCTAATTTTTTCTTTCACCCAAGTGAAAAAGAAAAGAAAGTGAAAAGTAAAAGTGAAAAATGAGAAGAGCTGTAGCTCATACTTCATAGCCTGAACTCTCCTATGATCAGCAATTGCTCCAACAAGATGTTAGAAATGTGATGTGCAAATCCCAGTATTTGCTCATCTTCACTTGAGTGAACTGTAGTGTTACAGAGGTGAAGCAATTCCTAGAGAAAATGAATTGGATTTCCATCTCAAATTTCAACCATTTAATAGCATATAATATAAACTCCCTTTTAAGATTCTCGACTGGTTGCTAACCTGCTTCTGGATATTTGCCAGCGCTGGCACCTGCGTTACTTCCCTGCTAATATATCAAAGTGTCAGCTCACTTGGCCTGAGAACTGCCTGTGGAAGTGGTGTAGCCACTGAGATGTGCTAAGTCCAACTGTGACAATAAAACACAGGGATGGACTGGGTGAGGGAGAGAAAAGATAACAGCTGGGATTTATGCTTCCAGGTTTTAAAACAAAGCTTCTTCATAAGTTTGAAGATAGAGTGGTAGTTGGTACCACCAAAAGAGGAGTTGATCTGAAGGGAATGAAAACACAGGAATGCATCTGTGCAGTAGGGCTGCACACTGGGCTTCTGCAGGAGCCTTGGAGAGGTTACCTTCCCTTAGCTGTATCCTGGCAAAATATCCATCTTCCTTTTCTCAGGATCCAAGGGCAACTAAAGATATTTTTACCCTCAAATCTGCACTGTTTTCTTTAAGAATTTCAGACTCTTATTCTAGATGTTCAGCATCAAAACGATGGATCAGAGTGCTGCAGGAACTAGCTTTATGTTGATCCCTTAAAGAAGAGCATGAAATGAAATCTGGTGAGATGCAGAAGTGGAAAAGCAAGGTTACACCTCCAAAGAACAAACAGACCATAAATTGAGAGGAAAATGCATATTATGCTCTTATCAGTGATAAGCATGTTAGCTCTCCTATTGGCTGTTCATATTAACTGGACTTCTATTTAATGATACAATACATGGCTGTTTGTTTCTCCAGAGCATTTGTACTCTTGTAAATTCAAATAGTGAGATGCACTGCTGTACTTTCTTGAGCATGCTTTCTTAAGCATGTCTGGCAACTCAGCTGTGTGACAGATTAGCAAGTTTAAAGCAATCAGTTGTAGAACATGATGGGTTAGGAGTGAGGCTTCCTCTGTCGCTTTGATTTCTCAATGAAACCTCACTGAAGAAAACTGCTCATCAGCTCATTCAAAATCTCACTGCTGTGTATCTGCACAGGAAAAATTTATAGTGTTTTAAGTTGGTTTTAAAAAAAAAAATAATTCCATAGCCTCATTTATCATTTGTGTAAGGACTGAAAAATATGGGATGGTGGGCAGAGGTGGCTGTGAATGCCCTTTCTGCAGCCTCAATCAGCTTTCCAAGCTCCCAGAAGGATGAAGGACACCGGCAACTTTCCCCCCTCTTTGTGTGTCCCATTGCAGACAGCATGGTGTGAAAGCAGCCGTGTTCTGTCTTGCAATTTGTTTTGCTGACTGATGCTCCTGAAGCAGCTTTTGCTGTTTTCCCTCCTTATGATGTGCAGGGCTGTTTTACTCGAGAAGCAGAAGTAATCTGCACTATTTGCCTGGGTTTAGACTGCTGCCAGGAATGCAACACAACATTTAATATTTCTGATGCGAGGAGCTCATAAAAACTTTATGAAAGAGAGCTTTCTGTGATTATTAATAATTGTAAGTCATTGTTTATGAGCAGAGGATCTGTCAGGTATCAGCATCTGCCTAGCAAAGCCACAAAGCAGGTGGTGAATAAAGTATGAGAAAACTATCATAAAACAGAGCATCTCTAAGTAAATCTTGGACAATCTGTTTAGTATCTTCATTTTTAAAAACTTGAAATACACCAAACTTTACCATGTAGGCAAATGAAATTGAGTCTAGTTTACATCAGTCATTTGGTTACAGGTGTTTAGGAGATTGAATGCATCTTAAAACTGTCCAAGTGCCTTTAGAAGTGATTCACCAGCTGCAGCTTTGTTTGTTTCTAACATCAGACCACGTCCTAATTCATTGTAGCAGCAAAGATGAACTTAATTTTAGGCATATGAGTAGTTTATTTTTTTTCTCGGAACGTCTAAGGCTTGAACACAAATTTTCCTCTGTCCCCCCACCCAGAGAAATGAATATCTGTGATATTGATGGCATGTTGTTAACAGAACGAGGAGATGGCATTGCAAAGCATCTGGAAATACTGAATGTTTCTATTACACAGTATGTTGCTTTCCAAGGGTCACAATTCATCTGTATCTCTTTTTTTCCCCAGTGTTGTATCCTCTAAGAAAATAAATAACTTTCCCAGATGCTTTGCCAAAGGGAGGATAGATGGGCCATATATACCTTGAATCCTTAAATATGAATTACATAAATCAGTGGTTTTCTTACTTTCTATTTTCACTGTGTACAGGAGATAAGGAAATTTTAACAATGAAACAGAAGTTTTGGGAGCTTTGTTTTATAGATGAGCACATAATTATACCTGTGGAGCTCATGGTGATGGCAGGCAATGGGTTGAAGGAGATTTCTCTATTTAAAAATAGACTCTACAGACTCTTGCTAAACTGTTGGTAGTGATTAAAAAGCCAAGGTTGAGGTCCACACTCCAGCTAGGTGCTCCTTAAAGGGAGGGTGAAAATAAAGTATATTAAAGTATCCATATTTGTTCTCCATCTGATGTGCATATATCAGAGAAATGTGTGAGCGCAGTTAACTCTGAACTCCTTCAAGCTCATTCCATTAGACAGCACAAAGTTTCTTGGGTTATGATATTTATTATGTCATTCATTCAAATTACAACAATTAAAGAAGTGTGGATTTCTTATCAGCTGGGTTTGAAATGCTCTGCTTCTGCATAGGATGTTTTCTCCTGACCTTGTTCAGCTCTGGAAAATAAGGAAAACAAAAGTCAATGGCAACAAAGTTTTGCATCTTCAAGTGAATTATTCATCCACTTAGTTTAATAATCATAAAAAATAAATCGCATATGATCTTTCTTGCCTTGTCAGCCTCTTTATGACAGTGTGCCCTTTATTATGACAGATATTATGATATTAAGTGATAACCAATCATGAAGGGGGGAAAAACACTTAATGCATTGGCATCAAATTTTATTATCTGATACTTATTCATTTTCTCAAAGCATTTCTTTGACGCAGTGCCAGTCCAGGCTATTGTATTTTGAAAGCTGAGCTGTGACAGGACCAAGAATGAATCTAGTAAATCAATAAGGGACTCAAAAGACCAGTCAGGAAGACAACTGCATAATTCTGTGCTGATGGTAGCAACATGCAGAGCCTAGCCAGACCATTTGTATCTCTTAATTTTATTTCTTTAAATAAAATGATTCTCCAGATTCCCCAAACATGTATGTTCCAACTGATCCTGAAAGCCACCCTTTCCTTCTTTACCTCCTCACCTTTTTTTTCTGACATTCCCTGCTCATTTGGGTGCAGTCAAGTGGCCGTGTTTGCCTATTCTTGTCATGTGCTTGATACTACATGATACATGAAGAGCTTACTTAAGTGAAGAGTACTTATTAAGCATGGTGCGTCCTGTTTTGAGAGTGAATGAAACTGTATTTCAACTTCTGTCACAAAACCAAGCACAGCACATTTCAGTAGCTGCCCCTGTTCTAAAGAAATACGTAGCACAGAGATGGAGATGTTTCCTATCAGCACCTCAAGGTCAAAGAAAGGAGCCCTGTGCTGTGAAAATTGCCATTCACAGTTACATTGCTGCCTTATCATGGATATTATCTGTAGGAATTCAGAGAGAAAGAAGTTGAATAGATGAGTTTTGTGTGCAGAAAAACCCATTCCTCAGCCTCTCCAGATTTTGTCTCCAGTCAGTGGGCTTTCTTCTTTTTTCTTTGTGTTGATATCCTTTACAAATTCTGCCAATTCTTGACTTTCATCAAAGTATAACCATGAATAAAAAAGATTTCCTTTTTTGCACTTTTTCATCAAGAACTTTACTCTGGCCAGAAGTTTGAGCTAAGGTATATATATGTAGGTGTAAAACTCATAAAATGGGGATTTACTAAATAAATGCCACTCAGTTCCTCTAATAAATTTATGCACTGTGTATGTGCAGCCAAATTAATTAGAGAACAAAGCATCTATTTACAAACAAACACTTCAGTAGCCAGGGGAGAAAGCTGAGGATTAAGGTGGCCAGTTCTCTTAATTGTCTTCCCAGGAATAAATCTGTTCCTTCTCAGCAGCTTAATTTTCTGAGCTACAGGTGTGTTTTCAAGCCTATGAGAAGAACTTTGGCAGTTTAATTGTTAATTTTCCCTGATCTGTTCAAGTTGAGAGCAACCCAAATTCTTTCAGTGCTCTATTCCCACGGCTGAGCATCCTTCACCCCGTGTTAACCTGTGGTTTTATTCTACCTCGATACTTCAATGTATTTTCAAGAACCAAGGAGGCAGGTTTATTTCGTAAGCCTTTTCAGGGTAACCTTAATATGGGAAGTTGTAAATATCCTTTTTCTCTCTTGAAAACAGCTCCTTGCTGAGCGTTGCCATCAAAATGGGCTAGCGCAGTAGATGCTAGCAACCATGACAGTGTATTCTCTTCAGATGCTGTGGTATTAATTATTTTGGTATTTTGGTATTTTCTTTCAGACCGGCCTCATCAAGATGCAAAGCATTGAAATATTGTGCTCGATAACTTAACAAAAATTTCTCTTCTGCTATATTAGCACAGTGAGAATCTTCTCTAAGTCTAACAGCACCATTCTTGATGAGGTGTTGCTCTTAATTTAAACTTTACCCATGTATGTAAATACGATTGGCTGTGGTTCTGCTATGAGACTGTGCCAAAAGCATAGTTACAGGTGAGTGGTGCTAAGGGTCTGGAGGTGATTCTGTGATGCTCCTGAGGCTAAAACAACTTCTGCTGTAGATAAGAGCACCCCCAGCATCTTTCTGATATAAAGCATCCAGATTTACAGCAGCTTCCTGGAGGCTGCCCTGTTGTCTCTGTTGTCTGGAATATAGCTGCATTTCCACCATATTTTAACAAAAAAGACAAAAGCATCTGGTGGAGACCAGCAAGATGCTGTTCACTGTGCCACTGAGCTGTCTGTGATGGAGTACTAGGCCCATTCTCTTCTGCACACAGATCGCCAGCACTTTCCCAGTCCTGCACCACCACAGGTATAATAAAGGTGAAGTTAAAGAATGCTTATTTTAAAAGCACATCATTTTACCCTGTATCTTGCACCAATAAATAAATAAATAAATAAATCATAACTTGTTAACATGGAAGTGCTGTCTTGGACCTCTTAAAAGCCAAGCAGAAGAGACCTTAGCTAAATAACGAGTGACATTTTGTGATGGATTGGAATACTCAGTGGCAGGCTGATTGGAACTTAAAAAAATGCTAGGTGTCTGTATTATTTTCTCATTGGTAGCCAATGCTTTTGTTTTTTGAAAGATGCTTAGAAATTTTCCTTTTTCAACCCAAATGGGAATCAAGACTGCATGAGGCTGAAGAAAGATTGATGCTTGTTTGTGTGGAATAATGATTTCAAATATGGCTAAAGGCAGAAGTTAAAGGTTTCTCTCATTACTGTTCCCCAGCAGCAAGGATCCAGGAGTGCATATGCTAACAAGGAACCTGCCAGGTCTAGGAATTCCCTTGTACAATATTTTGCAGGCTTATTATAGATTGAATAGTTATACTAGATAACTGAAGTCCATGGAGTTGTTCTTTGCCAGGATCACTGACGGAAGGGCTCCTGGCTGCTTTTGCAGTCACTGTTTTGTAACCCTTCACACTGATTCACAGCTTCCTTACTGGACAACCATATGCTCCAAAGAGGCTTAATGTAATAGATAATATTCTCTTTTTCAGTCTTCATCATTTCTCTTGACTTCATGTATGTGCATAACACTCCAAGTCTGCTGGAATCCACATCCTACTGTAATTAACCCAGTGCCATAAAATTAAGGTCAATTGTTACAGTACTCAAGCACAAATTTTCCCTCCGCCTTTTATTTCTGAGAGGTGCCTTCATGGTGGAAAAGCCTTGGTTTGAGGAAGGGCATTTATGTCAGTGGGAGTTGTTCTTATGAATCGTTTTGCATTCATGTGGCATCTTTTATTGACTGATAATTGAGAATTAATTACACCTGGGAATCCTGAATGTTGTACTAAAGTATGGCTTCTGGTGAGTGCAGAGCTGAAAGCAGTCTCTAGCTGCAGGCCTCAGCGTGCATCGCTTCCCAGTAAGGTGTGGGATGCCAGTCTGAGAGCTGGTGACTTTCAGCCACTATGGTTAAAATTTAAATCTTTGTGCCTAAGGACAACCATTTTAAAACTGCATTTCAGAATCAAGCCCCTCAATAATATGCCCTAAGATATACAGGAAATCACCAGGGGATTGTAAACAGATAAAATCATGAGTCAGTGACTGAGATTTTTCATGATGGCTCTGCAGCTGTTCAGGATATACTTTGAATTAAATGAAGCTTGGCATTTACATCATAGAAATATCTGTTTTGTGCACAGAACAGGGGAAGCTGAAACATTCCAATCTTCTGTGAACCAACAATTTGGAATTATTTATGAGAAGAAAAAAAAATGCAATATTTCACTTTCATCCTTTCAATTAAAGCAGATTGAAAACAAAGTTGTCCAGATCAATTCAGTAAAAAGAAATATTTGGACTTGAATTAGAATTGCCTTGAAATAAAATCTTCCATTTATATTATATATCCTTCTATTACTTTTTGTATGTCATTGATATTTTTTTCTTTAGTAGAATATACAAACTAGGCATAAAAATCAGTATTTTCAGTGCTTTTTTTCCCCTCAGAAGTCAAATTCTTGGTAAAACTACTACACTGAAGGCATTTACCATCTCTAGCTCCATCTCTCACTCAGTCCATTTAAAGATAATGATTCTCTGTGGGATTTGGGGTGTAAAAGGGAGTGTTCTGCAGTTATCTGCTGCCTGCCTGATGCTTCCCATGTGGAAGAGAAGCAGCTCAGAAGACCTGTGCCCAACCACAGCTATCTTTGACTTATCAGTAGGCTTTTCTTCCTGCTTTGGTTACACTTTTTAATGAAAAAATATATGTGGTATTTGAACAACACATTATTTGCTTGACTTGGGAAATTCTGGACATGCTCTCAAATGTCAGGGAGCTAATATCAGTGTTTGAGTTTCATATTCCTTTGCATATGCCAAGTCCCCTTATGGCTCCCTTGCTTCAGATATATTCTTCACGTACCACTTTCACAAAGAAACTATTTTCCCTTGTTCCCACAGATAAAAACTCCTGGCATAGTTTCATCTCCTCTAAAAGGAGCTGCTGATGCTGGATTTAAATTCTTTCTTGCTGTGAGTTGCCAGGCAACTGCCACACGAATTCATCTGCAGACAGCTGGCTGTGTCCATTGTCCCATTCCAGGGCAAATAAGTGAAAACTCCATCCACACGTCTTGGATTTTTATGAGCTGAGAGGATTGAGGCTGGGAAGTGTCAGTCTGGCCACCCCACAGGTGGGCGATGCTCACCACTACTCATCTGGCCTAGCTCAGTTGGGTGGTTTGTGTTCAGGTTTTTTTGTTTTTGGTGTAGTGTGTCTCTTGGTGTGCTCCAGCAGGTATACATGTCCTTGAGAAACTGTAGGACGCCTGTCTACAGTCAGTGTAAATCAGCCCAGGGATGTATGCTAGTATGTTTTCTGAAGGTTACTGCTTGCTTATCCAGTGAATTGTTCCTATTCACTTCTACTGGAACTCAGATACTTTACTACAAGTCATGAAAATCTGCCCTTCGTTGTATGGAGTTAAAATCTTCAAGAAGACAGTTACCTGATTGAATAATGAGTGGCTCGCTTCACTGCATTGTTATTAGCTGATGAATCCTTTTCATAATTATCGCTTCTTAGGAGTATTCGTTGTCTTTCAAAGGTGTGCCTATGGTTGTACATGCACTTATCACACAAGTTCCTGCTAAATTGCACTTAGCATTTTATTATCATCAGTTCCATATAGTTCATGGTTGCCTATGAATTCTTGCTGCTAAAGCATAGAATATTATGAATATATATATTTCATAGAAGATTATGAAATGCTCATTCTTCCACAGAGTGAGCAGGGAAACTTACAAAAAAACAAAAACAACACAAACACAAAAGGGCAAAGCTTACAAAAACTTTCTGGGAGATGAATGTCTTATCTTGTGTCTGCTCCAAGTTGCTTTTCCTGAGCTCTATTACTTGTCATCAGTTGCAAAGGGCAGCCCAGTGTGAGCAGAACACTGTGCCTTCAGGGGTGAAAGCACCAATGAACTGCTGTGTATCCTAGACAGAAAAAATGAGGCAGATGTAGGTGATAGAACTTGTGTGTGTGTTTGGAGAATATTAGCTTTATCAGCATAAACTATTAACGGCCAAATATTTTAAAGTGCTTGGAGTTAATTATATGGAAAAACATAGGAGCCATTCCATGAAGATGTCTGGGCTGGAACTTGTAATTAAGCCGAAAAGAAGTCACAGGCAATGATAATGTGCTTCGTTCTAATTAGGCTTTGATTCTGCTTCTGCTTAGCCAATAATTAACACTGTGAGCTTGTACGTCCATTTAGCATCAAGTCCAGGACAGAAGGACTGAAAATGCATGCTAAGAAAATGGTTATTACACCCTTGACTTCTGTGTAGTATAAATAAAAACTGCAATCTCAGTGGAATTAATGGCTTAATCTCAGTTAATTTCAGGCTTCTCTTTTTTTTTCTTCTTTTTTTTCCTACATAACCTCAGGATCTCTTCCTATTGCAGCTCCCCCACCTTCACCTGAGTGCTGCAATAAAACTAAATGGCAGCTGCACTGCCTAAACAGCTTAAACTTAGGCCTGATCCTCACCTGTTCTTTCAGCTCTGTTGTAGGGTTATCTCCCTATCACCAAATGTAATAATTTGTTGGTTTGGGCAAAAATTCACAATATTGTTTTTGCTAATTAACTATAGCAAGTTATACAATTTAAAGAAAACTCTGTGGGATTTTGGAGATTTTATTTCAGTTGCAGTAATTAGTTACATTAATTATATTAGTTACAGTTCCAGCCAGTATCACTTTAGGTTTATCCACCTTCAAAACACTGATCTTAAAAAGGAAAAGAAAAAAAAAAAAGATTGGTTAATTTTTCTCATCAAGGATACAGAAAATAATCAGGTTAATGCCTAAGAATCTTCATAAACATCTTTGTCTGGGAATTGCCAAAGTGTAGAAATGTTCTGGCAGAGAAAAATTCAGTTTGTGGAAGACTGCAACTTGCAAAAAGAAAACACTTTATACCCACCTCCCTTTTTTTCTAAAGTAGACTCAGACATGAGGAATTTTTGAGCTATGAACTCAAGTATTTCACTTGTAGGTGCTGTGAGTCCAATGATGTAATAGTTATTGAGGCTAAAGGTGCTTATATGTAAGTGAGCAGCTCTGATGGCAGCTGAAGTTCTTTGCCAGGGAGTGAAAAAAGATGAAAGCAGTCCATTTAATCCCTTTGCCATCTTCTCACCAGGCTATTCTGCAGTGCAGCAGGTGCAATAGCACTTACTTTGCTTTCCCAGAAGGCCACCCAGCTCCAAGAATATTGGCCATGAACTTTGCTTCTAGGCTGTTGAAAAAAACAACATTCTTTGTCATCAGCAGATATTTGTTCTGTGCTTTGAAGGAGGAGAAAAGATTTGCTCCTGCTGTTCTCACATCCCTTAGAAAATGGTGTGTGCATGAGGAAGGGGTGAGATGGGAAAGCAGTGGGTAAACTCTGCAAAGACAGAAAGGAGGGGGTGAGGGGCAGGGCTGCCATAGGCAAACTTGTTTAAATGCACAATTCATCTTCCAGAAGTCTCCACCTTTATTGAGTTTGTTCTGTCCTTCATTAAGGTGCAGCAGAGAGGCACATGGGTCAGACACTTTCTGTACCAAAGGGGTATTTATGAGCTTTTAAGTAAAAAGAGAGAAAAAAATATTTTATTAGAGGAGGCTGTCAGAAGAAAAATTGATTCTCTGGCTCTGTGTGAGAAAGCAAATATGTCCCTTTCACCCTAAATTGCTGCATCGGGCTCTGAAAAGTCCAATTATTTGACAGAAATGATTTAACAAATAACTGAACAATAGCAATGAAAGGGAGAAGGTGAGAGGCTCTGGAGGTGGACAAAGTTACTGCAGGGACGGGGCCTTAGGCAGCAAGTGATGAAAAACACGGAGGTGGAGTAGGAGATGGTCCTGGAGGACTTTGTACTTCTGGAGATTTATTTGACAGTAGAATTCCTGCTTTTCACATTTAATAATAAGATGTATTATTACAGTCTCTGGCTTCGAAACGAATTCTAAGGCAGTTCTGAAGCATAGCTGAAGGCTTTATCTATACATTTTTAAAAAGAAAGTGTTATTTTTCTTAAGCTTTATTGAAGTTATAGGCCTTGCCAAATTGTCCTTAAACTCCCCAACCTGAAATGGTGGGTAATGGGTGGAGAGCAACTGAGTTTTTAAGTGTTGCCAATGCTAACTGCTGCTCTGCTTTTATTTACCATTCTCTGGCTTGAAAGCTAGGCATGCAGTTGTCCTAACCAGACTGGTAATCTAATGATGTCTGCTTAATGAAGTCACGCAGAAGAACAGTGGATGGGCTGAGAACTGTAAGAACGAGGGCAAGCTTGTGATGCTTGTCAAGATGAACTGTGCTGCATCAAGTTGGCTGGGGGCACAGGGTGGCTTGGCCAGAGCCCAGGTGGGACCAGGTGCTGCTGCCTGGCTGCTTTGCCTGCTGGAGGAAAACATGAGTTTGAGAAAGGAGGGGGAGGCACGTAGTGTTATCCTGGATTTTTGGTGGAGCTGCTCAAATTCAGGTTGTTGTTTGCAGGAGGTTTCAGTATTTCTGACAACAAAGCTGCTGTTTCAGAAGTATGGGGAGCTTCTGGGCTGAAGTGCCTGCAGGTGGAGGCACCCAGAGCTGCCGTGTTCCTTTTTGTGTTCTGTAATGTGATGTGCTAGGATAAATTAATAAAATGGACGTGATAAGCTTTTGTAGAGCTTGGCATAGAGGTGAAAAATATCTCGGCACATTTTACCAAAAGAAACCTTCTAGATGATGAATCCTTTCCCTGCTACCAGTGGTAGCTGCATAAAATAATCTTGTTCATAAAAATACTGTGATCAGCCTTAAAAGATCAGTTAGGTTTCCCATCCCCACTCCTCCTACCAGTGAGCTGCTCCACAATTCTGCTACTCTGATGAGAAATCAATTTGTTCACTGGCTATTTGTAAGTAATGTAATAAAAGAGAAATGCTGAAATGGCCAATAGTAATGATGTTTTTCTAAGGCTGTGCGATTGTAAAAGGCATCCTGAGGTTCAATTCTCTTACTTTATTTCTAATGTCTCATTTTTCTATGACTACAAAGGAGTAAACTCTTTCCTTATCAAAACCTGCCCTTTCCTACTTTCTGTTGAAGCTCCTTGGAAAAAAATTAGCTCTTATCATGCAAAATAACGTATATTCTAAAATCTGAAAGTTATTGCTAGAATGAAGGTCTTCCCTTCCTAATTAATTTTTTATGTTAATACAGTTTTCTGAACTTTTACCCAGCCTCTGTGGACTTTGTTACAAATCTAGCTGCAAGTCCATTTTATTGCTCCCTATCCTCCTATGAAATTCAAATAGCTCAGCCATATTTTACCATATTTTAGAATAGCAGAGAACTCCTACTGTGCTTTTTCATAGTTCTGTAATTGTCAACATGCAAGTGCCTGAAAATTAGTATTTTGCTTTTAGTAACATAGCCAACCTGTCCATAGAATAACTGCATGTTACACACTACATGTTGATCCCTTAATACCAGCAGGGCATAAATATTGATGTTTCTCCCCTTAGATCTGTTTCATGACAGTTTGCTTCTCACTCGCAATTTAAATAAAATTTTTAATGCTTTTGCCTTACATTTTCATTGTAGTAAACTACAAGCCTCTGCCAAAATTGCCCAAACATTTAGGCAGTGTTTGTGTCAGGGCAGTCTGACTGAGGAGCTGATGAGATTCACCAGTGAATCTAGTGTGCCCAGCTCTCAGGAAGGTTGAAAAAGCATAAATTTGGAGTATAGTCAATCATGCGTAGTCATATGGCAAAACAGCAAACCTGGGCTTGGACTTGAAATTGAGATACAAAGTCCCAGAGAGTAATATTGCTTATCTAATAGTCAAATAAGTCATTAATTGGGAGCTTTTTTGACATTAATTTCTTTTTCTTGATTTACATGCGCTTAATCTTGCTTGTTTCTGCTAGGTGCAGTCTGTGCGTATGTTCAGAGATGGGGAAACCAAACTATCAGTTTTGTTTTATTCTTCAGAATTCTTCTATGTTTACAAAGCTCCATAAACTGTAAATAGAAACTAGAGGTAAAGCTCAAAATTCCGGAATAAAGGAAACAGAGGGTTTTGATGTTCATCATATTTGGATGAGAAAACTCTCTGAAACACGGGCTGTAAATCCTGGAAGTTAATTTTGTTGTTCTCATGGTGGCAGTTGCAGAATCAAATATTCTTAAGTGCTTTCTTGCTGTTTTGTGTTGCTTGTCTGACGTGAAACTGGTTTACAAGGGTGAAAATATTTGGACAGTGAATTTCCATTGGTGAAGTCAGAACTACATGCACTCAGTTCTAGTCTCTGTGGTTTCTGAAAGCCTGACTGAAGATGTAATTTTTTTGTGTTTCAAAGTATGGCCTGTATGCCTTGCAGCATTTCTGTGCCTTCCTCTGGTCTTACACTAATATTTAGTTGTGATGTTCCACACTCTTTCCAAATAGGTCCTTGTATCTCCCACCACATTCACTGGGTTGTTTCTTCTAAGCAAAGCAGTACTGTGCTGCTATATCAGAGTGGCTTTGTCAAGTAAAACTAAATATGAATGTGCCACTGAGCAAGTGCTAGTAAAACAAATGGCTCTCCCCTTATATTTTTAGATGTGAGCTTGTGTGCTCATGGAGAATGGGGAATAAAATTTCCTAGAATGGAAGATACCTTAGTCCTGACTTCCAGTAGCTGCTTTGCCAAAATGAGCAGCCGTTGAGTGAGGAGATTCCCTTGTCCCACGTGTGTCCACAGTCAGCCTGCAACATGGCACAGAGAGTGGAAAGAGAGCAAAGAGATTAAAAACAGCCAGGAAAAAGCGTGAGAACAGGGAAAGTAATTTGCTTTGACCTAAGCTATAAATCTGCAAGGCAGTAATGACCATCTCTTGACACTCACTGCGGCATTGATCAAGTGCTCCATCCCAAGCTTTTTCCCCTCTGAACCCTGAAGTGTTCCTTGGGTGTCTGTGCCAGGACTCAGCCATGTTGTCAAATACCAGCTGTGAATAGGTAACCAGAAGAAATCTTCTATCTTAATGTGATTGCTTGTCGTGCTAAATAGGAGCACCATCCTTATTTCTGTAACAAATTATGCAGTCCTTTGATCACAAACAAGGTGAGGCTCAGCTAACCTCAGCGATTTGATCTGAGCAGATAAGCAAGGAGGGACACAGGGATTCAGTGAATGAAACTCTGACCTCAGCTCACATGTTCAGGGCTGAGTTTGGCAGCAAATATTGATCACCATAAGGAGAACTTAAAGCAAAGGAAAAGCCCTGGAGAATTGGCACCTGGCCTATGGGAGTGCTGGGAACTTTTCTTCTCTCTGCATAATGCAATAAAACGTTTTGCTTTCGTGAAGAAACAGAGTGGGTTTCTTTTTAAGGCCACAATGATATTCTAAGCTAAGAGACTATTCGGGAGGGAAAAAAATTATTCAACAAAGTGAAACATCAGATTGTTAGTTCCAACTCCCGCAGTCTTGAACAACGAAGATTTCAAGATTTGTTAACAGCTGAAGTATTTGGGAACACAACTAACTGAAGCTTTTGAATGTTTGTAAAAGTAAATAAAAATTAGCTTTATTATTTCAATTTTGACATATACCACCTGGCGCCCAGGTGCAAACCTTTCCAGAAATGGCTGGCCATGGCAGAGGGAGCTGCCTGGTGCATTTTGGCTGCACTGACGGCTCAGTGCCCACCTCTGTCTACTCTCTATATAGGAGATGGGTTTTCCTGAGTTTCCCCCAGGTCTAGAAGGTATTTTCTCCTCTTTATAAGGCCCTAGAAATAAATCAGAGTTCAGACTTTCAGGTCAGTCTGGTTGGGAAGTCCACAGCCTGCGTGTACAGAGTGAGTCCTGGACTTCTTGCTCTTCTTTTATACTTATTTTTTATTTCCACTTGAATGCGATTCTGGCTGGACATCCAGCTTAAACATATAGCATGGAACTGTAGAGCTAGAGGAATTGTTTCTCAAGTCAAGCAGCACACCAAATGTTGAGCAATGCTTTTGGTATTCCAGTCTCTCTTTGAAAGATACTCAGATAAACAGGCTTGCTTTTTTTTAATATCTATTGAATGATTCTCTCCCAGCTCTGCCCTGTCCCTCTTCCTATCGCAGCGCTTTCAGAGCATGCTGTAGCCCTGTGCAGATAATGTTTTATCACAAAATGCTGACAGATCCTTCATGCTGGCTGTGCTCATCTCTGCTGCTGCACTCCGAAGTGCTGCCATTATTAAAGCTGCAGCAGGAATGCATAATTAGCCTCTAAACCAACCCTATGCTGCAATGATATTTCCTTCCTGGAAAACATGAAGTAGAAAGAACTTGTCCCTCTGTAGATGGTGTTTCAGAAGCACCCGAAAGCAGCACTTTATTGGCATTCTGGTGAAAAACAAGATGAGTCTGAATCAAAGAATTCAAGCCTAATGCAAGTTTTCCTTTCAGGCATGTTAGGCTGAGGCACTGGGAAGCAAAATTAAAGCTTGTCTGCTGGTCCCCAGTGTGCATGGGGATACGCAGGCAGGGTCCCTCCTCAGATGTGGAAACAGAAACTTGTTTGCTGAAGAGCGAGCAAGGGAAAATCCTTGTTGTGGGGATCAGAGGTCTGACCACTTGGGCTGCAGAGCTCAGAACCTCTTTCGTGATTGGCTGCAAGCTCAGATTTGTCTGTCCCAGCTCGTTTTCAGTGCAAGTGTGGTGCATTTTCCTGTTAGGGCCTGGACTGTTGGAGGGAGACTCAGGGAGCACAGGGTGGCTGTACTTTCTAGCAATAATAAAGAGAAATTGGTCACATACACACATTATTTAATCATGCTATTTAATGCTGGTTTGCTGTGTTGCCTTGGCACGATGAGAAAGTGTTGTGAAAAGCTGTGCAGTTTGATTCATAACCAGCGTGGCCGTGATGTAGGAGTGTGTGCAGGGGGATGGCATTGCTGTATGTCTTTATTTTGTACTGAAATTAAAATAATGCTGCTGTGAAATGCTGAGCAACTTCCCTAAAACTGCTGAAGTGGGTTTCAAAGAGCTGTAATGGGCATATCCTGATAGCCTTCGTTATCATCAACACAGGACAAACCTGTCCTGAAATAAGGCTTTGAAATAAAAGACTTGTCCTTTAGAAGCATGGTAATAGCCAGACATTGCTCTGCGGGCTTGATTACAAGGCTTTTTAAGATGCTCATACAGTTCAAGCAATAACTTGTCAAAGTGAATTTCTCTCTGTGGGTATTACAGGTAAAAGCTTATTGTTTCTGTATGGAAATGTTATTTTCTTCATCTCCACTATTGTTTCTGTTTTGGGGGGATGAAACTTGGGAAGTGGAGCTGCGTCCTGTGGACTAGGCAGAGTGATAATGAAGAATTCAGAATGATGGATGAATAAAATGATGGATGGAGAGAGCTGAAATCATTCTGATGTTTTCCCTGCCTTTGCCACATATTGAGAACAGATGTTTCTGATCCTAAGTGGGATAGAAAATGCTGGCTAACGCTGCAGTTTCATTGATTAGAACTCAAAGCTACAATGGGCTTTGGTTTTCAATTTTCCTCTCTGTGGTGTTCAGTCTTTTCCCATTCCTTTGCATTTGACACAAAGTGGGGACATTTGGTTACAGGACACCAGCCTGTGTCCCTGAGTTCTGACACTTTTTTGGCTCCGTGGCAACAAGCAAAAATAGATGCACACCCATCACAAAACCCGCAGAGATGTTTCTCAGTTTTTTAAGGGGGGAGGGGAGTTGCATCCAGTGAAGGCATCCAATGGCTCAGGCCTTGCTAGCAATGTGCATGTGGTAGCTGAGGTGCAGTTTTAGGGGGACTTCATTGCCACAGAATCTCTAAACTTCCATAAATGAAGAGAGCATTTATTACAGTTAAGAACTTCCCACACATCAGAACTGACAGTGTGGCACGGCAGGCTTCGCTCCAGCTCTGTTTTGCTGTCAGTGGTACCTCGCCATTGTGATGTTGAAAGCTTCCTCACTGACTAAAAAGGATTAGGGGAATTTATTTAATCTTACATACAGGTCCCATTCTCCACCTGTAAGAACTGATATCGAAAAGGAGCAGTGGGAAGATAGATTTCCTCATTTGATATCTCCGAGTCACCCAGCATATGAGTTTCCTTGTTTATTTCAGTTATCACTCGGTTGACTGATCGCTGTTTGCTACTTGGTTTTCATCAATAGGAACGACAGATTTTTCTTCAGATAATCTCTAAACCATTTTATTTTTCTGCTATGTGCAATCTCATGGCTTTTTTCACACGTAACTCTTTTCACCGTATAAATTTCAAGCATGTAATTTATAAAACAATTTTTAGCTGTCTGAGGTACAAAACCCCCCCCTTTCAAACATTTCCAACTCGATGCTCATTCAGATGGAGAATAGCAGATGGAGAAAAGCAGAATATGACCAGAAAATAAAAGAAAAATCTGAATATTTGCAGCCTGTTCTTCAAAAGGAAGCATCAACACCACTTTCAGGCATTGCTCCACAATAAATCATTTTGAAAGGAGCATTATTGAGGAAACTGTGATCAGTCACAACAGGAAGAAGCAGAGATTCTCTATGTAAATATTTGTCTTGTGTTATTTATTTCCCTACACCCTTATTTCTGTGATTCATGGATGCTCTTAATAGGATTTCTGAACATTTAGTAGAAGATATTTTTATAGTTCTGCACTGAGTAGTGCCTAATCTGTGCACATCCCCAGTGAGATTATAGAATAAAACTGTATTCATGGTGCCACAGCAAAACAAATTTTTTCCTAATAAACCTACCAGTACCTCGCCAAGGGAAATCATTTTATTATGGCTTTTACTTCAGAAGAATAAAGTACATCGTTTTAATTAAGCTTATACTCAGTTTAACAGCAGAAAGTAATCTCGACAGCAGCATTATTGCCACTGAACCAATGAAATAAATATTTTGCGTGCCGCAGGCAGCAAGGCTGGCTGGCTTTGCCTTTCCAGGAGTGCTGGCTCTCTCCCCAGGTGCAGCTGCATTGCTGAAGATCAAAGGACCTGAAGCACTCCAGCAAAGCAGCATTCCCAGAAAGCATTCCTGGAGCTCCTTGGTATGGCTCTGGAGAGAAGCTTAGTAAGTTGTGAACTCAAGGTGAGAATCATTTGGGGGTTCAACTTATAGTTGGAACCTAAAAGGCTTCTCAGACTTCTGAGCACAACTTCAGGTTATCTTTGAAACCTGGAACTCACGTGTAACGTCCCTGTCTTTGAGTTATGGCATGAAGCTTCCTGGGAACAGTCAGGTGATGCCCCTGTTGCATTAGGATCATCAAAGATCGGCATTAATAGCATTATTCTGAAGTCATAAGAAACACAACTAAAAGCAAAGAAATGATAGATTTTATGGCATTCATGAAGTTCTGAAGAAATAAAGCAAGCTGGCTAGCATTACTTCTGCAGTAGCAGTTGAAAAAATATCATCTGAAGCGCATGCAGAACAGAAAGCATGTCTACCTCAGATGCATTGTGAAATTAATGGTCAAGCATACTTAGTTATTTTTAACTCATTTAAAATGGCAAAGTCTGATACTTCTTCCTGGTTGGAATAGCTGCCTATGTTTGCATATGCTCAGATATCCTGAGCAACAAATAAATAAGAATAAAGCCTGCTAAAAAATCAAATTCAGCTCAGCAAACGCATCACTAAATGATGACCTGTCATAATGCTGTTGTTGTTGTCTCAGCCCAAGATAAGGTGCTCACTTCTTCCTTTGATCATCAGATGTTTTCTGCAAAACCTGCACAGGGAAATATTGAGGGAAAACAAGCTACATTTGTATTCTCTAATGAAACATGAAAGGAAGAAACAAGCTCCTAACCACATCTGCTTTGAAAAATAACGTATGCTCTGTGTTGGATGATTTAATGTTTCTTAGAAGAATGTTGCAGAGGGAATGTTGGTTATGCTTATGGTTGCTTATGTCTGAGGTGGGAAGGCACACAGTAACCCCACTGAAACATCATCTGGTTCCAACTGAAGACACGATGCCACTTGTTGCTGCTTATTTCCTTTCCCCAGCTCCATCCAGATCTTGCTCCTGTTTCTTCCTGGTAACTGTAGGGAATTACTTGGCAGGACAGTTGTTTCATTCTAATGTGCTGCTGCTGATCAAAACCACTTGCATTTTACTAATCAAAGCCACACAAACCATCAAATAGATTGCATCTGATCCATCTGAAATGTTTGGAGGATCTGTGGTGGCAGTTATTCAATCTGCTGAGGATTAATTCAACAGATAATAAAAACAAACAAAAAGAGAAATATTAGCTTGGGGCTCCCATACGCCCACCTGCATTAATAAAGAATACAAGTTCTTCATGTCAGTGGGAAGGTGTTTGTTAATATTAGATGTGTGTATGGATGGTGAGGTGCTGTGATGCTGAACTTCCTCTGAAGGGCTGCATTCCTCTTCTAAAGCACTGGCACCCAGCTGAGTGTGGCGTGAAGTGAGAGGATGCATGGTGCTCTCCGCCAGGCAGAAGAATTTGCATTCCTTAACAGACCTCCTATGGATGATGCCCTAACTTGATTCTGAGGGGTTGAATTTTCTTATTTTCATTTTTTTCAATGAACAGTGGGAGCTGAGTGAAGCAATGTCCTGCTGTACTTTTGCAGAATGAAATGTGAAAGGATGGCCAGAAGCGAGAGGAGCAGAGAGAGAAGAGGGGGTGGGGCCAGGAACATCAGAGCAGAGAGAGGGAGAGGTTCCTGGAGGCAACAGCAGGGGAGGAAGGATGTGGATTGTCAGTGTGACTTGACCAAAGGATTTGGAGAGAATGCAGGAAAATAGAAAAAGAAAAACAAAACAAAACAAAAACACCTCTAATAGCAAGATGCTAAGGATTATGCTGGGTTGGAAAAGAAGTGAGAGATTTCACAGAGCCTGGTGAATATTTGAGATGCAGCTGGGATAGTGAGCTCAGGGACAGGAAGGCCACGAGGTGACATAGGGCAGGCAGGGAGATGCCTCTTCTGGTGCTTGGTGCAATGAGCTGGAGCCAGCATAGGGCAGAAATTATCTAGATACCAAGGGCTGTGTGGAAACAGCTTGTGAAGGGAAGTGAGTCCTGCTCAGAAAGAGCAGCAGGTGAGGGGTAGCTGCTGCATGGCCTGGGGCAAGGCAGGGCTTGAAAAATGGAAGCATTAAAAATCAGAGACCAAAGCAGGAGGTACAATAAACTTCCATAGGATGCTTCTTTCTGAGATATTTGCAGGTCACTTCATCACCTTTGCACTGATGTAGATATTTGGGGTGTTCTCTTGTTTTCCTGTTTGTTCAGCCCTGTATGCAGGAGCAGTCACAGAAGAAAGTGCTTGCTGCAAGTAGAGCTAATCTGTAGTAAAAAGAAAGAGGCTTCTAAAGCCATTGATAAGGGGAAGTGAATGGTTTTGGTTTTCCCTCATGCTAAAAAACATTAAAAAAAAAAAAAAAAGGACTTGAGAAATTTTTTCACTTTCTGAGGTCATCTGGGGAGAAATAACAGACATGAATGTGCAATGGTGAAGTTTTTATTTGCCCAGCTTGCATAGATAGAACTCACTGTGGTTTATAAGTCCTTTGATAGCCACTCAGATATTGTTAAGTCGTGTAATTTCAGGGTAAATGGTCTGTAATGAAGGAACAGTGTTTAGAGTTCTGTACAATGCAGACCTAACTTCACTGCTCAGTAGGAGCAGGATCCTGTCTGCCTGAACAATGAGGATAGGATGGCTCTCACAGAAATGCAACTGTAGCCTCAGACGCTGCACCTGTCCTGTCAGAAAATGTCTTTATTTTGAAAAGAAACACCCAGAAATCTGGAAGAGGGAATTACAGGTTTATACGTGTTTCTTTTTTCAGCTAAATGCTTCCTTTGATTCCTTGGATAAATTTTCCAAACTCCCTCTGAACTGCCTAATATTTTAACAAAGGCTGTACTCTGGATGTACTCTCTACCCTTAGTAAGAGTGCTCCTTATCTCCCTCGGTTCATTTTTGTAATTCATCCCCAATTAGTAAGCTGTGCTCAAATGGCATTGATCTTCCCTCGGCCTTCATGCTGCCACTAGACAAGGAATGCTGAAAAGAGCCTTTGTGAACATTTTCTCTGCAAATATTGCTTCCCATATCTGCAAGTTACCAAAGAAGTTGCAGTCTGCTCTGGGGAGATGAGTGTGGGACTTGTCTGATGAAATACAGAGACTGCACATTAATGGATTCCTCCTGATGCTTTGCAGTCAGGGCCCTTTTATCCTGCTGTGGTGACAGAGGAAATGAGGTCGTGGGATTTTCAGTTCTAAGTAAAATATGAAACAGTAACATTTTTATTTCCAATCCACACAGGAGATTCTGAAAGCATCTCCCATGCATTTTGAAGAGGGTACAAAATCAAAGTGTTCCACAAATAAATTCTTCTCTCAAGATACAATAATTGGCACATCACAATCTGAAATCTTTAATTATCCCTGCCTTGAACATATGCATATGAAAATTCTGGAGAGAGTTGCTCAGGAAGAAAAGGAAAAGTTTCCAGCCTCTGTGGTTCAGTGTGAAAACCAACTTGTCAGGTGTTCTCCTGAGCTAGATCTAGAGAGGTGTAGTTACTGTGGGTTGTGCGTCTCGGTTCTAATTAATCATGGCTTCTGACAGTGCACAGTAGTGTAAAATCCTGAACAACACTGTTCAATGTATTTATTTGCTGTTCTGGTGCAGCACCATTTTCTATTCACCTTCTTTTTCTCATGCCTCTGATTCTTTTAAAGAGTTTCTTTGCTTGCCAGACCTTCCCTTTCTTTGAGCCTCCCCCGCTGCTGCTTAATGCCTTTTGCTCAGGTTTGCTTTGGTTTGTCCAAGAAACCAAATAAATATTTTATTTATTCTGAATTTTTCCTCCGGGACTTCTTTTGCTTTTGAACAAAGCGCAACAAATTATTTCAAAGGGACCCTGAGAAGATCAGCAGCCAAGAGTGCTGCATATTTTATGTGAATTTTAGACAATATCCCTGGTCTGCACAGGGAGAATGGCTCAATCATTTGTATAACTTGGCTGGAGCGTGTCACATCTGTATCTAATAGGTAGATAACTTACACACAGTGAAGAGTAAAAACTGCTTCTTTGCCTGATGGTGTGCTCACGTTTACGTTATTGGCAATTCCTACTTTACGCTAATGGGCAAATGTCAAGAGCAGAGCAAATTCAGATTTATCTTTGCTTGCTTGAAACTCATTGTAAAACCTCAATGAGCATTTATGGTAAGTCATTCCAGGCTTTTCTTCCCAGCATCGCTGAGAACATGAGCTATGAGTAAATGTCCTGTTGCTAGATAGTGTACTGAGCTGAAATATTGTCTTATCAAATCCTCACCGCCTTTTCTATAATATTAATCAAAGATTTATTTAAATTAGCACTCTCAGATCAGAGAGGAAAAGAAAATGGAATCAAAGTAACCAGATGTGGGAATGAGAATGTGGCAATCCTATGAATGCCCTGTGATGCTTTGGAAAAAAACACATTTTCTTTTTCTTGGGAGTGTTCCTTTAGTAGTAAGTTTGGCAAGTAAGAGGAAGCATCTGATGTTTATTACTTTTATATAAGCACACTAAATTAGGTTTAAACTTACATACCTTATGTTTATTATTTTCAATATAATGCACAATGTGCTGCGTAGTAAATATAAAGTTTCAGAGCTTTCCATTCCACTTGCATAACCCACGCAGTTGTGGGAATGCGTGGTGCTAGAAGCTCCGATTTCCCTTTTCCTCATGTCAGCAGTAGACTTTCTACAGTTGGTTTGTCTTCTCGGCTGTTATTTATGTGTTGTTCTTCTGCCAGTTATATCATTCACACATACAATACTGGATAGCCTTTTCAGTCTCCTCCAGTCAGGAGAAGGTAAATATTTCACTGTTATCTATAATACAGTCACCAGATCTCAAGAGAGGGAAATGAGGAAGGAGGAAGTCAGCTCAGGACCCCAAGGAGGTTTTGCTCTGCCACGTAGATATTCTCTGTGCCCTGTACTCACACCTGTACGGTGAGGCCCCAGCTCAAGAATTGTGTTCAGTTTTGGGTACCTCAGTAGAGAAAGGACACTGAGGTGCTGGACCAGGTCCAAAGGAGGGCAACAAGGCTTATGAAGGGCTTGGAGAGTATGCTCTACAAGGAGCATCTGAAGGAACTGGTGCTGTTTAGTCTGGGGAAGAGGAGGCTGAGGGGAGACCTTATTGCTCTCTTCAAATACCTGAAAGGTGATTGCAGCAGGGCAGGGCTGGTCTCTTCTCACTGGTGACAGGTGGAAATGGATGAGGATGAGGGGAAATGGCCTCAACTTGTGCCAGGGGAAGTTTAGGTTGGAAAAACTTCTTTACAGAAAGGGTTGTTAAGCAATGGAATAGGCTCTCCAGAGAGGTGGTTGAGTCACCATCCCTGCATGTGTTTAAAAACCATTTGGATGTGGTGCTCAGGGACGTGATTTAGCAAAAGGTTTTCAGAGTTAGGGTAGGATGGTTAGGTTGCAGTTGGACGCAGGGTGTCTACCTTTTTCTGGTAAACAGAGTTAGAGCCAAGTTTTGTGTGTCAGTTTCTCTGAACTAAGAAAGATGTAATTGAGTAATCCATCTGGATTCAGATTTTCTCACCGGTTTGGGTCTTAAACCTTTTAAGTGAAACTGGAACAGGTTGGTGGTTTTGCAGAAAACCAAAATGGAACACATTGATCCAGTCTGACTTAAGCATGAAATTGTGTCTCTTGAGTTGTAAATAAAACCTCAGGCCCATAAAAAAAGAAGGAAAACCTCATATAGGTTAGTGCAAAGGAAAAGCAAATTTTTCCTGTTTCGAAACTTGGATTAGTGAAATTAAAGTTATTTACCCGTGTCAAAAGGAGACAATCTTCCAATTATTTAATTTCAAAAGCAGTGAACAAGAAGAGTGCTAAAATTGCAAAGGTTTGACAAATTAAGATTGCATTACCCAGTTAGAGATATTTAGCATGCTGTGCAGGTTGGTGCCGTCCTTTATCTGCACAAGATTCAGTTCACATTCAGTCTCCATCTGGAGAAATTCTGGTTTTCCATTTCCTCCCCATGTTAATGTGAGTGGCTGGTGCTCCTACAGATCACTCAAGGACTCACTGTCCTTGGCGGTATTAAATGTCTCCTTTCTTGATATAAATGAATTTTTTTTTTTTTTTTTTTAGGTGTATTAAATGAAAGCAGTCTTTGCTCCAACATTAGGTTTCCCTCCCAAGTTTTATCTACCTTTTCTTAAGACTTCTGTGGTTGTCAGTCACCATTTTAAGAAACTCCAGGGGAAGATGACCTAGAGAATTTGTGTATTGTTTCACCATCCTCAAAGTTGTGCTTTTCTATAGAGGCTGTGAGGAACATAACATGGGGTGTTTGGGGGATTACTGAATTGATGGGATTACCATTTTTCACTTGCTGAACTTCTTTACTTCTTCAAGAGCAAATTAATATGATATCTAGGAACTAGACATATTCAAATAGTAATATCTTTTAAAAAAAAAAAATAAAGAAGAAACCCATGGCTTTCCCATAGACATTTTCCTTTTTTTTTTTTTTTTTTGACCCACTTTTCCCAGTCCTCCTATGAAAGATGTGGTTAGATCCCATCAGAAACTTCTCAAGCGGGGAATGCCCTCCTTAATTTTGTTATACGTTAGATTTTAACCTTTTGAAAAAGGCTTCCTGCTAGTCTCAAGATTCCTTTTGAGCAGCCCAGGACTTACACTGTTTTATAGCAGTATCTATTTGTTATCTAGAATCTTTTGTTACTGCTGCCTCCTTTGTCTTCTTTTGTACTCTGATAGTAACTTCTATGCAGAACCAGGTTTGTAATGCTTCTGTTAACTTCAGCTCAAGTCTTTACTCTCTGGCTTGATGTGCTTGCTCTTATTTTAATGAAAAATACTTCCTTTTGGTCTAGCATCTGTCTGTATTGATTTTAGCAATCGTTTATTTCCTGAGGTTTTATCCATTCTTGTGTGAGAGTGCATCTCACACTGTGCAGGATTTGCCAGAAGAGCTGCTAACCACCAGCCAAGGGAATTTCATAAAACAGCCCTAAAGCAGCAGGCTGTGGTTGTATGCAAAGCTCTGCTGTTCACTTCACCTTCTGGAAGAGGCCTGGCCCCTTTTGCTGTCTTTCCCTGACAGTGAGAGGGCTCTGGGCATGCACAAGTTGGGCTGAAATTAGTGTCTGTCATGACATTGCTGAGCAATTTTAACATTCATTGCAAGAGGGGGAAAAGAGAAGTGACCGTTCTCTGCTGTTGAATCCTGTCCTGTGCAAAAGCAATCTTCACAGTATCAATTTCCTGCATATAAAATTAATTTTCTGTGTAGAAAACAGAAGCTGAAAGAGCTGGAAAAACCTGGCAGTCTGAAATTCTCAAATGGATGCTGAGCACTAACCTCGAATCTAATAGTCTACTAACAGCACATGCAAAGATCTGCTTCTGGGCACTGCAGTCTGCAAAACTCACCGAGTTGCTGCAGCTACAAAAATAATATGTAGAGTACTTTAGGTTTTGTTGTTGTTGACTTAGGTTTATTTCTTCCTATATGTCATGTGGGCTCAGCATTTTGCAGTATTACACAAATAAAATCTGTGTAAATCCCAACAGAGTCTCCCTTTTTTTGTGGTCATTTGGTACTTAATATTTGTGCTTTGCTTTCCAGCTTTAAAACAGGGACCATAGCTGTTTTCTCCCTCACAGGGATAATGTGGGAAAGCTGTGTTAAAAGCACTGCCTATTCATAGCCTATAGCAATATAGTGCACAAAAGAACTCCATTAGTTGAATGCACACAGAGATGCTTGCTGTTACCAGATATCTCGGCTTTACTAAGCCAGAAAATAGCAAAGGCCAAAACAGAAAATCTATCCCAAAGAGCAGAGGGGTTTTCTGGCAGAGCCAGAGCACAAGCAAGCCAATATCCCTACAAAATAAGTGAAGATTTATAGTGTCTTCCCCAGCAGCTCTCTCCATGCAGAGTGAAGGGTTCCTCCGCATCACCAAAGGCATAATTAATGCCTCGTTAAGAGAGAAATGTGGTGTGCCCAGCATTGGAGGGGGAGAGCTGCCTCGGACCGTGGGCTTCTCGTGCCTCCCATTGGTTCCATGTTTCAGCACGTTTTGCTCCTGCCCTTCGTCACTTGGGAGCTGCAGTGAGGTGGTCGCTCTTGTTGGGAGATGGCACTGGGAGGAACTTTGCAATCTGCATCAGTCTCCAACTTTGACAAGCAGTTGGTTTGTGCTGGTGCAGCATTGCCGTCTCTGCAAGCCAGGGCAAGTCCCTTGATTGTTTCCTGCTGTTTCATGAAGAAAGATTTTTGCTGTTGTTATTGGGTGATACAATTGTTTTGTTATAAATAGCAGTAGATAGTGGATTTATATGACTTAATTCCACCTGTAAGATACCTGGCAGTGATGTGAAACCTGCAGAAACAATCAAGATCTGGGCTTCCTGATGGCTGCAGGTTAGCATAGGCTCCGTGTATTCTTCAAACTCACACTACCAATTTTCTCCAGCACGCTGAAGACAAATTGTGACATGGTAACCTAGAAGCAGAAGGCTTTTCTACACAATTTCATGAGTAATTCTTTGTAATAGTTCAGAGCAAACCAGCTGAAGCTGGCAGCCACAAATCACTGCATCAGTGTTTGCCAGAAGGGAGAAGTAGCCTTATTTTACAGACTGCTGGTAAATCTCTTGGAGGTTTCCTCTGCACCCGCCTGCTAAATGGAAGACATAATTGGTGCTTGTGATGGGCAGGCCCCTGAAAGGCCAGGGGTTTGCAAAACTGCTGTAAAATCAATAGGTAGTACAGAATTATGTGAGCACTGAATCTCTCTTTGCTTATATGATGGAGGCCAAATGCTTTCCAAACTAAAATGAAGAAAGTCATAATGTACAAGAAATTTTGCTGGACTAAGTTGTGAACCCAAATCATATAAATAAAGGAGCTCGAAGTAGGGCTAGAAATAGTGAAGAACAAAGCCAAAGAATTAGCTATAATGCAAACAGCCCTTGACTTCAGAGGATTAGCCCAACTGATTACAGAAACTCATTTAAACCTCAGAAGGAGCAAGAGTCCTTCTGGCCTCAAGTTACCCAGAGGCAGAGGGAGTCGGTGCTTCTTCGAAAGGCAAACCCAAGGGCTCTGATGGAGGGGAGGATGGCCAGGCTGCAGCCAACGGGGATTGGAAGGCGTTTTGCTGCTCAGCTCACCTCTGTGGTCTTTCCCTTTCTGCATCATGTCTTACAGCAGCGGCAGCGGGGTTACTCACCTGTGAGGACTCAAACCTGGGAAGATTTGGGTAGATAGCACAAAAATGCTGCATTTCTTTGGCCTCCTAAAGTAGACATAGGCTGACAGCTTGACAGCCTTCAGCTCAGGGAAGAGAACACACATTATTAAACATTCGCTGTTGGTGAAAGTGAAATTTTGGTGTGTGGGGAGAGTGGGACCCTTGGTTTGTGTCTGCACACTGTCATCACCAAACATGCCAGTGTTTTCCCCAAGTACCTGAACTGTGGGAGAATTGTTTGCTTGGCTTTGTTTGACCTCCCAGCACCCTGTAGCTGTGTGTCCTTACCATAGGTGGTGCCTGAAGGCACTTTCTAGTTCACTGTTTCTGGTACATATTCATGATGCTCTTCTGCTGAGCAGCCTCCTTCACGTGATGAAGATGGCATGGCTGGGTGCCTGGCTCCCATGCTCCACAAGGCCAAAACCTCCACCTTCTCACTGTCCTGCTGCTATGAAGTGGCATGGATTTAATCAAATAAGCCGAATTTCACCTTTCCCCACAATGGGGATCTGCCATTTGTTTGCACTGACTACAAGGGGGAGAAAAAGATGTTGATTTTTGTTTCCATAAAGAGTCTGGAAGGAAGCTCAAACTATACAGTCACAGTCTTCTGAGGAGGCTTAGGCATTATGCACAGCTTGAAACGTCTGTAGCCAATGTAGCATTTAAATCTCCAAGACCATTAAGTGTAATTATTGAATGAAAGGTAATACTTTCCTTCAACTTATTACTGTTAAATTTAACTTGGGTTTTAGATTACAAAGTGACACCTACTAACTGTCAGTCAATTAGATGTTTAAAGACCACTGGTATGAGATTTCTTCTTTTTAAAGTATATATATATATATATATATACATATAGCCCATGTACCTCACTGGAGAGGTTTCTACATTTTGTGCAAAGTGGGCAAATACCCAGAGCACACAGGAATAAATGAAAAATGAAGCAATGGATTTGCTTTCCAGAACATTTCTGGTTCTATTAATAAGTATTGGTAAAATCTTTCTATTTATTCTGCTTTATCAACTATGAAAATTAAACTTTTAGAATAGTATTTTCAAAAAGCGCTTAATGAAATAATTCATACACTTCCTATCCACTTATGGGCATGGGTTATTCTATCCATAACAGAAATTCTCAGCTTCATGCCACCATTTCTACCCTATGATACCCACTAAAACTTGGAGAGCTTTAGGCTGATCTTTTGGGCTCAGGGGCACAAAGGATCATCGGATCATTCAGGTTGGAAAAGACTTTTACAGCCACATCACTTGGCTGAAGGCACAGTTTGACTCCTGCCAAGGTGTTCTTTTTTGTTCAAACAATACAATTTTCCATGGAAATCTGTTCTTCCTCTAGCATCTGTAATACATGCATTGCTTAAAGCACAGTTGCTGGATAATAAAACACAGAAGTTTCATTAGATTAAAAAGCAATTTGAGGTGATGAATTTTGTACTGCAAGCTACATGATGGGGTCTTCTGTTGGAAGTACAAACTGTTATTACTTCTAAAAATTAAGTATTTTTTCTCATTTCTTCCTGTGGGGAAAATCATTTGAAGTCTTTGTGTTTGTGACTGCTAAAGTAGCATAAATTAAGAGTTTCAGGAGAGTTCTTTTTATAAGCAGCTGCTGATAACTTTTATTTTTACGTTTATGGTAGAGAAGGGAAGAACACGACGATATTGAAAGACATGTCAACTCTGGTAATAAGCATCTTTTCTGAGAGCAATTGACAATATTAAGGTTTTATTTATATGATGAAAAACATCAGGTAGTGGGGGGCTATGTGGGCTTTGAAAGGTGCTTTTTTCTCAACTTAAAAGCACTGTCAACCTCGTTCTGTGATAGGAAGCCATGGTGAATAGAAACAGGACATGTTTTTTTCTGTTATTACAGCAGATAATTATTAATACTATCTGCAACTAGAGACAGAGAGAGCAGCTGCTCCCTACCCCAGAATGGCTTTCTCAAGGCTTTTATCATGGTGCTGTATCCGTGAGATGCAGACGTGTTCATCCAGAGCAGCTCCCATCCATTGCAGCAGCTCCGCTTTGTTGCTCAGTGCTGGGGTTGCTCACTTTGCACCACACTGCACAGGGATGTGCTGCCCTGCAGGAAACGAGCTGCCCTGCAGGAAACGAGCTGCCCTGAGGCATCTCAGGCAAAAGGATCAGAAATGGAGGTCTGTGCTTAGCCAAACGATTCCACTTATTAACACAACAGAGCAGAACTTGTATTCAGAGTGCTGAAAAGAGCAAAGCAATGCAGAGCACACAAAGAACCTTTACTGTTCATGCATCACATGTGAAATTGATTACTTGCGCATGCAATGCCTCCAGACTGTAGGATCATCTGGGAACTCCTCAGAGGAGATAATGTTGCTGATCCCCCACCCAAAACCTTCTCGTGTCCCTCTAGGAAGCAGTGGGGGAAAGTTTAAGATTTCTTTTGTAGGTTTGAGGGCTTTCCTGGAAGGGCATTGGGCCAAAAGCCCAGCTGAGGTTCCTTTGCACTAATGCATGCAGCGTGGGAAAGAAGCAGGAGGAGTTTGTCCAGTGCAGCTGCACATCTGTTGGAGGTATTGACTTGATAAAATATTTTATTGTAGTATTCCTATAGCATGAAATGTCACTGACCCGGATACTGAGCACCTATGCCCTAGTTTTAACAGACAGATGGTATTGCTATTGATTTTGTAATCACAGCAAAATTACAAAATCTCTGAAGCATTCTAAACTTGATTAACATGAGTATCTCTAGACCTGAATTAGTACAAAAGGTTAATCTTCAGAGCTCTGAATTACTGAAACTACCTTGAATCCTTGCGATAGATCATGGGAACTACCAGTGCTGCTTTAAAATTGCATTTAACGATTCATAGAGAAATTGTGTAGTTGTCTGTGAAGTGCAATAATAATCCTTTAATTACATTTCTGGTATATTGCATTTGGAATTATTTCTCAGCCTCTTTCTGAATGTGTCCTATTGCAATAGTAAGACAAACACTTTGCTTTGTTCTGTTACAAGCTGCTGTCAGAGATCTGTTGGTGTTCCTCCCAGAGGCAGCAAATTAAACTACCAAAGCACAAAAGGTGCACTTCAGTTATACCTTCAATAGCTGACTTAATTTTCCGGATATTAAACTGCAAAATTTTCTATGCTGAAAGTGCAAAGTAGTGGAAATGCAGACATCAAAAACAACATGATTTCTGCAGTAGGATGTTCTGACTGGTGTTCAGAATTTTTTCCCCAAGAATTAGTGTGCCTGTATAAAGAAAAAAGAAGATGTAAGGGAAACCAGTGATGTTTCCAAACAGGGCTTTCTCAAGTTATCAGAGCAGGATATTTGAAAGGACTGGCTCAAGCTTAGTGTGAGTGATGTATTGCTATTCATGCTTAGAATCCTTCACTCAAGGATGTGTCAGAGCAATGGCCATTTCATCTGATAGAGGGTGAAAATGGCATTAACTGAAGTAAAAATTGTTTTGAAAGTTCCAAGCTGCTGCACATTAGCATTTGGCTTTGAAGTTGGCCTTCCTTTGTACAGAGGTTGGACCAGATGCCCTCCAGAAATTCCCTCCAAACTAAATTACTCACATTCTGTATATTCCACTGAGGGAAAATCTTACAAGTGGCATTTCTAAGAGTTGTATTTCTTTCTCTAGATTGTTTGTGAGAGGCTGTCCAAAGATAAATTAATTTGGAGACTAACAAAGTAGTAGGAAATTGACTAATAGAAAAGAAAAACAGCTCTGTGGGTTTTCCTTCCTTCCATTGGGCATTGTAGTGTGTATTTTCTTCAGTCTGGCTACCTTGAAAACTGTCAGCTTTATGGAGAAGAATCTGGTTTTGTCTTTTACAGTACTGCAACATGCAACGCTGCACTCTGGCCTGAGGTCCTCTGCTTCAGCTCAGGTCTCTCAGATACCTAAAACACGCTTTTCCTCAAATGCCATTCTATCCCTGTTACACACCGGCCCAACTCCTAATCATTAGGAATGCTGTCTCTCTCTAGTCATGCTGACTATGTATTTGATCCTAACAAGTCCTAATGCCTTAAAAAGAAATATTTGTAACATGCCTATTTTTTCCCTCTTTCTTTTTCTCTACAAAGGAATTCATAGAACTTGTAGTGCCAAATAACTTTTTTCAAAAATAATACCTAAATAAATGACTTTTGTCAGGTAAGAAGAAATCAGGAAGATAGGAAGGAAAATGGCGATCTGAAATCCAATGTATTCATAAAGTTCATCCTTTGAAAGTTGGTTGACCCGCATCGTGAACTCTTTTAAAACCAAAATGCCTGGGTAACACAGAGTGGAACACCAGCATGTGATGAATGCTCTTTGTAAACGCTGCTGAAATGCGAGGAGAGTGATTTTTCAGAGCTCATAAAGAAGGGATATAAAAAGCAAACAACAATCTGTTAGCAGAGACACGACAGATCTCAGGTATCCACTTCTGGAGATCAAACCAAACAAATGCACAGACCTGCTGCTCTCCCATCCTCTGTCTACAACATTGCTGCCCGGTTAGTTGTCCTCATCTGACCTTTCTTATTTAAGCTACTCAATGTGATTCTCAACTTCCTCATTTCAAACCAGGTTGAAAATAGATTTACTGAGTTATTGAATTTGAAAACAATTTCAGCAGGCTGCAGTTCCCAGATTAAAAACCATTGAAAGGATGAGGAAATGGGTGATGTAAAAGAGGTCAAGTAGTGAGTGCTGAGGACGTGGATAGAGTTGAGCCTTTCTGTTGATTCTCCCATTAGACTTAGACAGTTCTGGAGGTTTCTTGTGCCTTTCCTGGAGTGTCCTCTAGCATTGAGCATTCCAACAAATTCTGGAGCTGTTTCTGAGAGTAGCATGACCTCCTCCAGGAAACACTGCTTGCTTTATCTTTGGAGCCATTTCTATGACCACCACAGGGCCACAGAACAGCTTATGAATCAACTTCCGGGCCCAATTCCAGAGCTGTGTGTAGTGCCACCATTCTCATGGAAGACAGAAGAGGCTTTAGAATTACCTTTAGATTTCTGTTTAGACCCATTCTCCAAACATTGTTAAAAGTCTTGCTATTTAGACTTCCTATTTCTGAAATACAGCTCTTCTGCAGAAACGTGGTGTACAAATTACTTGTACTACTTAACACATTCAGACTTGTGTCATTTCTGTTATTTCATACAGCTTTAAACTCAGGCATAAAAGACCAAAGAATTGATGGTGGAAATAAAAGAACTGGCAGCAAGCTGCTAGCATGGACAGTAACCTCTGTGCTCAAATTTAGGAACATCTAAGTGCATTTTATTTATTTCTATCCTAAGTGAAATATATGGATAACTAGAATAAAATCTTTTTCAGAAGATTTGGGAGTTGTTGTGTAACTGAATGACCATTATTGTGCACCTTTATAAAGATCAGATCTAATTGAAAGCCTGAAGCTTGGTGCTGTCTGTATGTTGGGTGGAGCATTCCATGGCTTGCGTTCTGCTGCTGTAACTGAACCTTATGGTGTAAATTCCATCCATTTTACAAAACTCCTATTGTCAAAACAGTTCAGACTCCAGTTATCAGATAAATGAGACTATGGTAAACTGGCAGCAATTGCTAAACTAATTTGTGAAACAGTCTTAGATTACAAATAGATGGTAGAAAATCACAATCTGATTACAGCTATTGCAGAAGTAAGAAACCAGATTAAATTCATTGGATAATTATTCAAAAGTGAATCACTTTCAGTACAACAACTTACACCCTAGGGGAAAACATGTTGTAGAACTTTGCAGAGGAGCCAGTGCCTTCTCTTGAGTTCTAATAAAAGGTTTTAGATGACTGTAGGTGCCTTGGAAACCTCCTTGAAACGATTGCAATCTCAGTTCAGCACATCCAGGGCAGCAGAATGGAGAGTTATGGAACAATATAGAAAGATTCCTGTGGGAATCAGATCCCTCGATTCCTCTGCTGCTCTACCAGTTCTTGTGCTTGTGATGTTGGGCAAATCTGCAAATCCTATTGCTTTTTCATTATTGTTTTTAATGATCTGGAAGATTACAGAATGAAATGAATAGGAAATGTTACTAAACTTCTTATGAAATTGAGCTGTGAAAATCGAGGAAATATATTATGGGAAAGATATGAGAAGTGTCACTGTTATGCACTTCCAAACTCCAGTTCTGAAATCAAGTAAAATATATATATATATTTTTTAATTTACTCCATTTATTCACTGCAGAGGCTGCCCTTAACACTGGTTTCCTTCTGTCTTGTTTTGGTTTCATGTAAACAAAACAAACGTAGTCTGAGACCAAAACACAGCATGATTAATAAATGCACGAATTTTTTAATTAGTCTCATCTGACAAAAAATCGATGATGAATGTAACGATTTCCCTAATAAGAAAATTAAATCAATATTTTCTGATCCAAAGTACAAATTCACTTTAAAATCTACCCTAGGATTTTTAATATTCTGTGATAGAAACAGCCATAGGGTAGGTTTTTCTTGATAGCTGGTTGATTAGAATTGTTTGTTAAACAGAAATGTTGAACAGAATAAGAACTAACATTGTGCCTTCCCTTACTTCAGTATTGTAGAGCAATGGATCAAGGATGATACTCAGACAAGAGCATTAAGCTGTTATAGGAATGTTTTCCTTCTTTTGTGACTTCTATCTAGAGGCAACAGAATGACTGTCACCAAATAATGGGTTAAGTGGACTTTTGTGGTATCTGTAAATATGTAGCTGAGCAATTATTTTAAATCTATTCATTTTTATTATGGAGATGAATTGGTAATTTAACACGCTTGCATCTGAATGAGGTATTTACTAAGGAAATGAGATCTATCTATATATATATCTTTTTTTTTTTTCCTGAGAGTATAGGGATGGTTCATCCCAATATCATAGACATGCTACCATGTGAGAGAGGGCAGAACAGTAAATGTTGCAGTGCAATAGCTGCTTGCACAGCTTGTGCAAGGAACACTATAATTACATGTGGCAATTTTGAGTTATGTGTGAGGAAGCATAAATCTTCCCTTCCTTTTGTTGGAGTTATCAGCTGCCAAAGGTAAGCTCTGATTTAATGCTGTGAAAAGTCTTTTCCACCACCTTTTCTATCGCATTCTGTCCGTGTGCATAGCTGCACATGGAGGCCTTGAGCTTCCTCAGTGTGCTAACCGTGTGCCATCCCTGCAGCTCTGGGATGCGTGCTGCTCCCAGCCCTGCTGCCCGTGTCACCCTCTGTGTGAGCATTGGCTGCAGCTCTCAGTGTTGGACTCGTACTGTGCTTAAGCTTAGATTTCTCTTTCTTCCCTAGGCAGATGTATGACGTTTCTAAATGTTTTAGTAGTAGTTTATCTTAAAAGCAACAACAGAAAATACAACCAACAGAAGTCTGGTACGATTATGAAGGATATGAGGGTTCTCGCTTCTAGGATTTGAAGAACAATTCTCACACTTGTCAGACTTTCAGGAAGGCCGCTCTCAGTTGAAGGATTGTGTGAAAACAAATTGCTCATGACTGCTGTTCTGGACCCAAGGTTAACTACTGTAACGTAGGGCAGACTGAGGAGGATGCTGTGTCCAGGTCTCCTCAATTAACCTCTTTGTCTAGAAAGGAAGCATTCTGAAAGAAGCAGACAGCCATTTAAGCAGCAGGTGCTTTGTGGCAGCAGAGTATCGGGGGGAGTGTGAAATAACCCCCAAAGGAAAACCATAAATACGCAGAGAAGGTGTTGAAATAGAGGGTTAACCAGAATTCTGTAATGTAAGACAGATGGGTAATGGAAAATAGCACAGACCAGATATTCATGGGATAGCCTTTGATTTTCTGTGTACACTTCTGTGTACTCAATCACTGTCCCTTGTGTGTGATTGATTGTCTGGGAGTGTATAGAGTCACCTGCCAGCAAGAGTGGCCTGAAATGCATCTAGGAGTGCCTTAGAGGACTGCCCTGTCGTACAGAGGGTAATTAAGATCTGGAACTGATTGGCAGATAAATTAATTAACACCAAAACTTGAGGCAAGTAAATGGAAAACAGGTCTGTCAGGAGTTACAACTGATGATAAAGAAAGACTTCAGCAGGAATATTAAACATCCCAGGCTGGGGATTAAACCTTCCCCTGTCACCTGGAGGTGTGACACACGGGGCTCTTCCCAAAGCCTCCTGAGCACTCCTGGAGCGGCCAAAGGCTTCTCATGGCTGCCCAGCAGAACGGCTGCTGTGCATGGCCTCACACCCACCTGAGAAACAGAGCATTTACAAAGGGCTCTGTACAAAGTCCTTTCCCTTTTCCCCCATCGTAACAGGAGATGTACCTTTCTGTATTTTCACGTGACTGTAAACTCTTCTCATTTTGCAGCATTGCAGAAACTCAGGCTGAGGGCAGTGCTGCCAGAGGTGCCTGCAGCAGAGGATACAAGGGGAGAAGGAGTTATTGTATCTGTTGTTGTCTGTGTGACTCAACTGGCAACAATATTGCTTCCAAATCGGTAGATGTTTGAGTTACTGTGTTGCACCCAGACGATGCTGAGCTGCAGAGCTGGGGGTGGTTTCTCCAAAGAGAGGGAGGCAGAGAGTTCATGATGATGAAAAACGCTTGTGATTTCCTTTGTAAGTAGCACACGTCTTCTTCCTTAATGAGGACAGCATTGCTATTCCAGACATGTATTCTTCACTCATCTGTTAAGTCTTTTACATGGAAAATTCCCTCATTTTTCGTATCACCCATATGATTCCCTTCTCCATCAATACTGAAGTTCAGGAGCAAATGCAAATCTTAAAGCATAGGCCTTCAGCACGGCTTTTCAGACCTTCACAAGTGAAATAACAAGGCCAATTTTCAATTGCATTTAGAAATTGGATGGTAATTGTGCCAGCTGAGTGAGTGGAAATTACGAAAACCAGACGTTCTTTAGAGGCTTGAATGTTGACCTGATGTTGGCAGTTCTGGGTGGATTATTTCAACAGCTCATCTTTAGGATATTAATTTATTGTGGCACAGGCAATATAAACAAAGGAAAAGTAAGAAATTAAAGAATATATCCATGTGCTAATCTACATTTAATGTTTTCCTGTAGTCAGAACTCTATATACATCCCAGAAATTCTTCTTTCAGGATCTCACTTTTTTGTATGTGCAAACGAGAGGCACTTATCAAGACATTTCATTCCACACCAGAATTACTGCTCTGCAACAACTTTACCTGAATAGAGATCAGTTTAGTTACAGCCCCTTTCTTTCTCTTTGGTTGATGGCCTTTATGCCATAACCTGGCTGCAGTGGGACCTCAGCACCTGTGTGCTGCTGTGGGTTGTTGTGCATTATCTTCATGGGCTGAAGAAAGTCAGGATTTTATTTATTTATTTATTAGCCTTGCCTGTCCAAAAATAACAAAATGTGGGGTGGGAAACGTTAGATTTGATTGAGTTTCTCAGAAAATTCTGCAGAGCTCAGTAGCTTCATACAAGCCATTGACCGCTGCAGTTCTGCTATTTGCTGCTGAACAAGGCTCCAGCTGCCAGTCCCTGGCTAATTTATGGTACAACACTTCCCTGCTCCAAGAAAGGTGCATGTTACTTTGAAAGAAGTGATTTGTATTTCACACTTTTCTGGTTTCTCTCCTTGTTTCTTACATTTGCCTGGTACTTTTTCTTTCTCTTTCTCTTTTTTTTTTTAAATTTCAGTGAGGCACAATAAGAAAGGTCTTGGTAAGGAGAGATCTGCAGACTCCCAAGAAGTGTACCACAGAAAACAAAGATTCATTGCCCATGACTTTGCCCAAACTGATCTGCTGGCTGGTGGGACCAAGCCCCACAGGCAAAAATGGGAATCCTTTCCTTCATGAAAGAATAGGAGGTTCATTCTGTTGCTCAACTTCAGAAAACAAATAGATGGGCCGAAATAGCAAGCAGGAAACACGTCAGGTCCTTGCTTCCACAGGATAGGCATGCAGGGGCTTTGCAGGGAGCCATCCTCCTGCTAGGACTCATCCCCTGCCATTCTCCAGCAGTGCCTTCCTGCCTCTGCTGCCTAAATACATCCACAAATCTTCAGGGAATCACAGAGCTCCCATTTCTGCAGAACGATTTCTAGCTTTGCCAAGTGCACAAGTCAGAGACAAACCTAATTAACGTCAGTGTGCTGCAGACTCTTCCCTAATGGATCCCCTTCCTCCTCAGATTAACCTTAAATGAAGTGAATAACGTATTTTGCACATGGGTCATTAGCAGTGCTATCTGGCACATGAGAGCCTGATATTGTGTTTCCTCCCCACTTCAATTGGAATTACTCAAAACTGTAGCACAGAAAGAAAAATGAAGCCATTGATACTAACAGCTTCTCCATAAAGCAGCCAGCAGTTGAACCACTGCCACTGTTGCTGTTTTGCTTCACAGTTGTGTCACTGAAACACCTCCTGCCCAATTCCATTTGCAGAAGCTCCTCAGCAGCAAAGGAGTGGCAGAGAGAGTTAAAGAGGCTTTAGCATCAGCTCCATCTTTTCTTCCTTACTGAATGCACAGGACAAACCCTTGCAGCACTTGGAGGAAATGTTTGAGGCCGGTAACGATGGTGCACCTTGAACACCAAGGAGCATGAAGACAGCAGCCTGCTTTCAGCAAGTGTTTGCTGCCCAGACACAGAACCAGAGGTTGGTTTGGCTTGTAAATTGTGCAGGGTTTGACATTCTAATTTATGTTCTGTATGTCAGAATTGGAGTAGCACTAAGATATGTAATGTCTTTCAAAGTGAAAAAGGGACGGACCTCCAGAATTCCTCCAGGGTTGTGTTTATGCTCATGCAATCCCTAACTCTGATAAGAACATGATGCCAAAAAATACCCCACATTTGTGCAGATAGGGCTATTCAGTAAGATTCTCATCTTTGGTACATTTCTGTGTGATTTACGCCTTGATAAAAGCAGAGAACTGCACACAGTGCTTTGGGAGCTACTTTTCTGAGCATATTCCATTGAGATTCCAATTCTCTTTCCTTCTTAACTCAGGGCAGTTTCATGGATGATCTAGTCCCTTAATTCCTCTTCTACCTCAGGGCTGTGGTTCTGGGCTCACACTCAGCAGCCGAGCTCCCACCCCAGTGGATGGATATGAACTGGATGTCACCATGCTACATGAGAAGTGTCATAGCAACACATTGCAGGTGCTGTGATTTCTAGATTGCAGATGGTGGAGACAAGCAACAGGCAGTTTTAATTAGCAGCGTAGCTGTGGCAGTGCAGAGCTCAGGGCTTTGGGCTACATGGGACTACACTCCCCATAAACTTTGTTTCTGCTGTTTCTGCTGTTTCTTAGTGATAGGACCAGAGGGAATGGCTTCAAGCTACGGCAGGGGAGATTCAGGCTGGACATGAGGAAGTATTACTTTTCAGAAAGGGTGGTCAGGCACTGGAATGGATGCCCAGGGAGGTGGTGGAGTCACCGAGCCTGGGGGTGTTCAAGGAAAGGCTGGATGTTGTGTTGAAGGACATGGTTTAGTGGGAGCTGTTGGGAATAGGTGAACGGTTGGACTGGGTGATCTTTTAGGTCTTTTCCAACCTTGGTGATTCTATGATTCTATGATCCTTCCTCCTCAGCCCTGAAAGTCGCAGTGCCACTGCACAACCCAAAGCGTTGCTGCATCCTGCTGCAGGCTCACACACAGAGTGAAGCCTGAAAGATGGGACTCCTCTGTGTTTCCTGATCCTCCTGGTGCTTCACTTGATCTGGGATAATTCATTGCAGCTTGTTGTCTCTAAATACTAAAATATACAGTAATATTTACTTCTGATGCAGATTTTAAGGCCTGATTAAGTATTTATCAGCCATATGTAATCTTGCAAAGATAGTCATGTAGACCTTACTTATAAATCTGGTTGTGATAAACACTTAATTAACACTCCTCCCATTTAATTTTATTTAGAATTTTCATCAATTTTCATTATTTTGGATATTCTCCCAGTGTTGGATGTTTGGAATGAGTTTTGAACAGCTTCAACAAGCTGACTCCTACCCTGTCTGTATATTCATACTTTTGTAGAACCAATTCTCAGCACAGCTTAAACTCCTTCCACCCACAAGAGAATGGCCCCAGTAATCCACACAATCCAGATCTATTTAATAATCACAAAAAATAACTCATGAATATTTCATAACACATGATTTTCACTGAGAATATATACATGCTGCATGTCTATATCATCAGATTATGCAACGAGCAATAGAAAAAACCCTCATTCTGTGTATTTTTCTTAACAACTTGTTGAAATGAGAACAACTGGTATGGTTAAAAATCTGATGCAAGGGAATTATTTTCTTTTATTATTTGCACTTTTGAAATTTTAACTTGCATTCCAACTGTGTTCATGTTTTTTAGCGCTAAGATATGTCATAAAAGGTTTGACATTCTTTGTTTTGTTTCAAGACTTTTGAGTTGTCTAAGCCAGGGATGAGGCACTGGCAACACCTTGAAAGAAATATTCCATTAACTGAGGGACAGGAAACTACTGAGAAGCATTATTCCTTTTCCTGGGGAAGTGTGACTCAGTGTTCCTCAGTGGTGAGGGCTGAGATGTGGAGGTTCAGGAGTTCCTCCTTTCCTGTTGTATTTCTCTCCACGTCTCATTTAAATCAGCCAACACAAGCTTCATCAGTGCTGTCCTCTAAATTATTCTCTATCACAATCTAAACAGAAGTGGGAAGGGAGATCAAGAAGAAAATTAGTTACAGGAATTTAGTTGTGTTATAAGCATTACAGGCTTTAATTGCCATCCTTTTAGTATTACAGTATCAGCAAACAGAGTAATATTTGAAATATGAATAAGGGAGAGGTTGCCTGAATATGCTGCATTTATGCTAGAAAGGGCTCTGTATGACATGGACTAATGCTCAAATAAATACTGTGCATTATTTGCTTTTGTAAATATTTCCTTGCTCCTTCTATGGACTGTTTTATGCAATTTTTAATGGAACCATCAAAAATATTTACAAATCTGCTTTGGAAAAGGCAACTTTTGATGTCTTAATTTTCCCATGAAGTATGGTTGGCCTTCATTAGAATTCAGGATTTTAAGACTCTTGGATATAATCCCTCTATAATTCACATGAACCTTAAAGCTAATAGAAACTGCAATATATCTGAGAGTCTGAGAGCACAGCGTTTTGTTCACTGTTTGCTGTGTTTTTTGAAATCCCAGTATGTCTGCTCAGCACAGGGGCTGTTCTGCAGTAGAACTGCATCATGAGTCAGTTTGATTATGTGCTGCAGATGTGCAGAACAGTTTGAAAGAAACTGGGGAAGAAACAATCAAGATTTCATAGGCTGCTAAAGCCTGGAGCTAAACTTTTACTTCATGCTTTCATGGAGGGGATTTGGTTTTGGAATAGTGTTAATAGTGGAATACTGCAGTGTTACCAAATAACTGCAAAGCGGACTTCTAGCTCTGGCTCAGCAACTGAAGTGAAGCCATCCCTATGGGGGCTGGTAGTCGCCCCCTGGGGAGCTGCAGCTCGTTGTCAAAGGCTTTGAGAAACCATTTCTCCCAGAGCTGTGAACTTGCCACCTCCATGGGGATTCTACCTGATGGAGGTAAAAAAATCCCATTGCAGTTTTCTTGGGTAATTAGTATTTTAGTTAATGCAGTGTTAATTATTTCAGTTACACCATGGCTTGGTCCTGAAAATTGTTAATAATTTTTGTGGAGTACTAATTACCTCAGGTCATAACTAGCGCATAAGTAGTTTGGAGTACTTGGCACTGCAGAATATTAGAGGTGAGCTGTGTTATCTCCTGATTTTAAACACAAAATGTAGAAGGTGGAGGCATGAAAAACATCTCACTTAACCACCAAGCACAGCAACATTTCCAGCTGATAAACGAGGTTTTACCTAGACAACTCTCATTAATACTGAATCAGGAGTTTTTGTTACACTCGGTGTCCTCCTGCAGAACTACAGCTCTAATGAGCACAGGAGGTCTCCAGCAGATCGTTTGGCAGTCCCCAGAGGCTGCACACGTATTCTGACCTAAATTTAAAGCCTAGAGAGGACTGGCAAGTCCTGTGTCTTTAACTTCCCTCTAGTACCAGTCATAAATAATAATAATAATAATAAAAAGATTAAATTGTTTGGTTCAGAAAGGTCATTATCAGGTCATTCTGAAAGTAATGCCTCCTGTTTATTTCCTTGGAAACTACAACAGCTACAAAGAGCACTCTAACACTATTTGGTAGAGCAAATTCTCAGCTGTAAAATTTAATTTTTCAGCACAGTCATCACCATTAATTGTGTATTTTTGACAGTGATGGACAAGAGCTTGCATGCTATGTTCATCAACATCTGCACCTGTGGAGGCGACCCACTGTTTCACAGCTGCTATAATGGCATCATTGCTAGGGAAATATTGCCCACACTGTCCATCTTTCACTGGCCTGAACAGGTGGAAGTCAGATGGTGCCAAATTTGGGCTATACAGGGGGTGCTGTAGGGCAGTCCAGTCAAGATGGGCAGTGTGCTCCACAGTATTCAGGCATGCTGCCTGGCATTATCATGTTGCAAAAGAAAGGTTGCCTCCTCTGGCCCAACTCTGGAAGTTTGAGCCTCCTGCTTAGTCAGCATCACAATGTAGTGGTCAGAGGTGGTGATTTATCTGGGTTCTGGGCAATCCAGAAGGATCTCCCCTTTGTTATGCTGACAGACAGTGCACTCCAATTTGCTTTTGGAACAGCCCTCGTATAACGTGTCACATTTTTGGATACGTGGTGTGGCAAGGAGAGAAGGGAAGAACTATCTTCTGACTGAACTGTAGGATATTTTTTCCCATACTTCTGGCAAAATAATAACAAAAACGTTATTCCAGGGTAATGACATAAGTTATATCAGCATAAAACTTTTGCTGTTCTGTTACTCCTGAAAAATTTATGAATTCACAGAAAAACACCTATAATTTTGAAATGAGAAGTCAAAACGCTTCTGTCAGATGACAAAATGAAACATCCCCCTGAAAATTCACTTTCCTGTCAAGATGATTTTTGCTGTATTCAAACAAGTGAGTGGTTTTGATTGCACTAAGCCTGTGTTTTGTAAATATTTATTATTGCTATTTATATCTTTTTTAATGTTGAGTCAGCCCAGCTCCTCCAACAAAATGCTTCAGTGCAGAGTTACCTTCAAGGGTGTTTTTTGAAGTGCACTCCGTATTTCTGAGTATCTCTTCATTTAAATTAAAATGCTTTGTTTTAGTAGTTATTGCCCTGGCATGTTCCTTTGTTATCGATTTTCAGCATTGCACTGTAAATAATCCTCGTTCCAAGCCTTACTCCATATTTAAAATAGATGGTTATGAATGCATTCTCTTCCATTCCACTTAGTTCTTCCCTTCTCAAGGCAGAGTCCTTTCAGAACATGCTTAACATGTCTGCTGTGCTTGCGGTGGTGACTGATGGCAGACATGAGGTCATGCTGGACAGCAAGTTACATGGATGCAGCTGTGATAAAACAAAAATCTATAGATCCGCTGGCACTTCTAGCCACTCCATGGCAAAAGAAAGGGGAAAAAAGTCTTTGTAGGCAAAGTATTTTAGAGATTTTCCCTGCAAGAAAGGGATTTGTACTCTGGACCTGTTGTATTTCTCACTGCTCAGCCAAGGGCTGTTGATCCTCATCCAGTCCTGTGGCATGCACTGGTTTATCCCAAATGATGCAACTTTGATTAAAGGTAGAAGAAAGGAGGAACAGGCAGATGTATGCAAGCCTGCTGAGAGCCAGGAATGGCCAGGAGCTGCTCCCTGCAACCAGCTGAGGATCCACCCACCCTAGGGCTCTCCCTGGCGCCTGTATGATGTCCTGGCTGTCACATACCCTTCCTTAAACCAGAAAGCCAGCACACGAGGGCCACATCCTTGGTCCTGAGTCAGGGCAGCTGCTGCTCCTGTAGGGAGCAAATTTCTTTCTCCTCCCCTTCCTTGGCCAGTAGCTCTTGATACAAGTTCAATGTTGACAAAAGCAAACTGCAGCAGATCCATATTTTGCATGCAAATAAATTTCATGTGTACTTGAGCCTTCTCAAGAGAATGATCTCAGACTCAATCTTTCATGCAGTTTTCCCATTCTGTGAGATGCAGAATTACAAAATGTATCACTCCCTGACCAGGCCCAGGGAATTGTGACATAAATAATTACAAATATCAGCTGTGTCTTGAGACAGTGAACACCATCCATCCCTGTGCAGGTGAACAGAAAATGCAGAATTCAGCATCTCCCAGAACCAGCCTTGACCCTGCAATGAATAATTGCTGTGAGCTCCAACAAGGCCTTATTTCACCCAGCTGCTGAATACTGCCAGCCTGCAACATGCTGTCTGCCTTCTTTGAGGGGTAGGTATGGCAAGAGGTTAATTGCATCATATTTCATTGTCAGAAAATATTTCAGCACGGCCTTTTCATAAGTAGAGTGCCAGTTAAAAGCAGATTATCGGGCCATGAATTTTAAACAGTGAGACTCATGGAAGGGTCAGGCTGTGTTCCACTCTCCAAACCATGCAATTAAGATCCTTTTTCCAATTAGTTTAGAAAATGGCTGCCTCTGAGCAAAAGAGATGTAGAGTAACACTGAAACTTGGCTTTTGTGTGTGTGTGTATGCAACTTCAGATGCTTTTCTTATCAAGTGTTCCTCCCTTGGTACTGTGTGTTTCCTAACGTGCATGAATAACAAATACACGCTATACATATACATGCTTGTGTGTCCTGTACAGCAAGTGACAGAAGGCTTCCACCCTTTTAGATACTGATTCTGCATTAAGTAATGAACCAAGATGATCTTGCAGGGGGAGAATGAGGAAGAAAAGGACTTTTTAAATGGTGAATTTGAAATATGGCATTTTTATGTATGTACAAAAATACGAATCAATAATCAATGGAGAAATAAGGTTATTATGAGCTTTGCTTTGGACTTTTTATTTATTTTGAAGATAAAGTCTGACATCGTTGCAACCAGCAAGCAGGCAGATTTAATGGAAAATAAGCTTGAATGAGATAACAGCAGATATTTTATCCCACACTAGTGCATATTTTATTCATTTTTATACTATCAGTTAAAGTGTTTCACTATGTATGTGATCATGAACAATTTTATCATCCCCCATACACCCTCAATCACAACTCTTCTATGCACTGCCATGCTGTCAGTAGCCTTCTGCACATACCAGCAGAGCTGACTACCCATGTCAGGATCTTCAGTATAGTTTTAAGAACAACATTTTGCCCTCAGGCTCCTAACAGCACATCGATTATACAGAAGCTGCTTCCCTATCAAACCTATATGAGCACTTGGTTTCATGCTGTAACTGGGAAATGCTTGCCTTCTACCAGCAGGCAGAAAGGGATGTAGGTATTACCTCGCCATCTGCCTCAAGCCCTAAAGGAAAGATGCAGTTCTTGGAGCAGCCCAGTTTGGGAAGTTTTTCCTATGGGTGTGAGCTCCACAGTTCTATTCTCTGGGCTATGAAAATGATGAAAACTTTTTAACTGTAGTGAAAGAGGAAAGGAAATCTCTCATTCACCAACCTCCCACTGAAATCTGTGGGACAAAATGCCTTCAAGGCTGCTCACAAATATAGCTAATTAATTGTACTGATTGGTGCCTGTCAAATGATTGTAATACACTGAGAGCTAATAGAGTGAAGGGGTTAGAAGGTCATGTATCTCACCTGTGTTTAAGAAACCAGAGTACAAATAGAAGCTCTCTTGGAGGGAATCCTTTTGCTCTGCTTGTCTTGGCTTTGCCCAGTATGGTGTGGGGTTTGTTAATTCTGTATGTTCAACAAATACCATCTCCAAGCAAGAAAGGAGTTTCAGCATGCTCTTCAAGTTAGGTACCTGTCTAAAGTAATTTTTTGAATCATGGGCTTATGTTGATGAACGAGGAATCACTGAAAAATGGTGCAGGGATTGTTCTTTAGTTGTTTTTCTTGTTTCTTTATTTTTTTTTCTTATGTTTTTATATTAACTTTGTTGTGACTGAGCTTTATTTCTTGGATTTTCTACTAGTTGCAAGGACCTGGCCTTCCATATTGGGCAAAGCAATGGTTCTATAAACAAATTCCGTTGGTACAATAATTATACTTAGATTTAATATATTCTAGTATGATTATTTTTTCATTCACGTTAAAGCTCTACAAGGGGAATTTTCTGATCAAGTGTATTTTATTCTTCATTGAACAATTTAAGGAGAAATGCATTCATACTATTCAGGAAGAAATTATAGACATACTTTATAGCTGATTCATACTGATATCAAATGAATTCCATGACACACTGAATGTGGTAGTCTTTAATCATAGGAATCTGCCAGGTACTGCAGCTGCATAAATTAGGGACAATTAACTGGAAAAAAAAAAAAGTTGCACACATGCAGCTCATTACTTTAATTTGAAGTTTTATTTATTCTGGCACTGGTTTCTATCCCATACACCAGATGCCAGGTAAGAAAAGGAAGGAATGAAATATTAGCTCTGGAGTCATGGCAGTGTTCTGCAAACAAGCAGGATAGGAACAAGTATATGTTTTGATGCTGGCATCAAAGACACGGAACGCCAGGTTTCCTCTGGAGATTTGTCCCCAGTGTCTCCCAACAAATGCACAAGTGTGCAGCCTCAAGCCAGCAGGTGATGCTTTTGGTGCACGTCATAAAATCACTCTCTCTTTCTCTCCCACCTCCCCTCACTTTGTGATCATCTATTCCAATGGCTTCTCTGCAGTACTTCTGCTGGGAAAGGCTCTGCAGCCATCTTGCACTCCAACACAGAAGCAAGGTTTGGCTCAGCAGCTGTGCAGTGCTTGTGGCTGTGCCTGGACTGTGCTCATGATACAGACCTGGCCCTGTGGACCCCAGGGGCCCACGCTGCTCTGCATTCAGCAACGTGTTACATCCATACACGGTTCTCTGAAAAACAGAGAATATGAAAGCATTTTGTGCATTACTTGGTAGAGCTAGGTCTGCTTGCTTTAGAATCTCAACAGTGTGGCTGAGGACATGGCCTGCAAGAACCAAGAAAATAAAATAGGGCCAGACTGAGTAAAAATGTCCCATTGGCTTTCAGCAAGCCTGTGGTGATCTCTCTCTCTTCTTGGTTTTATTTCTGTGAATTTCTTTCTGCAGGTTGCTGGAGGGATGCCCTGAGTAAAGGACCTCCAGATCTGCTCTGTGAGTAACCTATAACACTTACCGGGTCAAGCACTGTCTCTAAATAGTTATCAGTTAGAATGTGGTGCCTGATAGGAAAACTAAGGGTGACTTAAAGCTGCTTAAACTGTTTTTTGTGCTTGGTACCTAGAAGTAAGGTCAACTCCACTCCTCCCCCCCCCCCAAAAAAAAAAAAAGAGAGATACAACATTCTCCTTTCAACGCTCATTGAAGCTATTTGTTAATGCAGGCACGCCCCTCTCTTTCCCTATTCCTTCCCCAGGGACAGCACTTGGAAGAATCTGCAGTTTCCCATGTGCTGATGTAACCTCATGTCATCTGCCACCCACTCGGCTGCCCTGCTGAGATTTGTTCCATTGCCTCCAATTCTGTGTTTTATCAGCTCTTTAAGCTGAAACTAAAAAACCCACACATAAAGTAGTTATTTTCGGAAGGGGAGACTGATGGCTCTCTTTGTACAGAAACATCTTACTTTCTCCTCAGCTCATTTTATAAATTACTGCCTGCTCCAAACTGGACTGTTTATCACTCTCATCCTCAGCAGGGCTTTCTCAGCCCGTCGGCAGCTATGTTTTGCCTTCCCAATTTGTTTAGCCAAGATTTAAGATAGACAGAGACCGCTGCTCTTATAAATCCTGATTTCATTAGTGATGAAGTGCCTGGCAAAAAGTCCCTGCGATGGATGCTCTGTGCTCCATCTCCTGTGCAGCCTAACTAGGCCTCACACGGCGCGATGAGCGCGGGATGGCCAGAGCCCAGCGATGCGCGATAATAAGAGCTATGGAGAAAGTGGTCCCTGCGAGGCCTCATTATGGCTGTTTCTGGGGCTAAGTTACTGCTTCAGAGGGTGGAAAAGGCATTTTTATGGTGACTTCCCCAGAATAAAATGCATCATTTCTATCTGGATCTTTCGTTTCCATTATGTTAGTGCGGGTGTAAGACTTGCTAATTGGTACACAACACAGTTTGTCATACCTTTTGGAAACACAGCTTAACATTGAGGCATAACTGTCTCCAATTAACTGATGAAAAATGACGTCTGTGTAAATGTGCAGAGTGGAATTTTCCTCATCTGTCTGACTGTGGTATTTCTCCTCGTGGCTTTCTTTCACGGATGAGCTAAAATTGAGAGATGGAATGAGTTTTAAAAACAAAACAAATCAAACAGACGCTGTTGTTTGCACTATGCAGATAGATGGGTTAGCGTGGCTCGTATTCCAGTCGGAGTCTGGAAGTGGGGAAGATGGATGTTATCTATCCTATTAACTGAAAAGTAACATAAATACTTCACAGAAAAGAGCTCCAACAGGATGAAAGCATCTCTTAGTAAAATGAAACATGCTTATGGCCCTTTCTTAAGCTTTTTTCAGAAGTAGGAATGGTTTTATAACTGACTTCTTACAATTTAAGATTACACACTCTTAAGAGTGTATGTACATACAGACCAGGGTCTATAAAAAATAAGTTATAATGTGGGCAGTTATGTAAGATCAAGTATTTATTGTCAATGGCTCTGGCTAACCTTAAGTGTCATTTGCACAAATTCTGAGTAGAATCAGTTGAATTCAGTGGTCAGATACTTTTAATGGCCTTCAATCAAAGTATAAATTCAAACTCTGAAGACAAAGTCTGGCTGCCTGGGAAGAGCCACAAGAGCTGTAGTGCCAAAAACAGGTCTGAAAGTGAAATTAATGCATCTCCAACCCCACGTGCCAGCATGGTGGGAGATTTTCAGGACTGCAATGTGGAACATGTCAGGCATATGTGACCTCTGTAAATAAAAAATAGATACTAATAAGCATTTAAACAGCTTTAATAAATTTAATTAAAGCTATTAAGCTTTAATAGGTGCCTTTTCAGTCTGTCCTAACTCGTGATAAAGATGGCCTGAACTCTCGAGAGGACTTTTCTTCTGCTTTCTTTCACATTTACAAATAAAATGGCCTAAATAGAAGCCATGTGAATTTGCAACTGTAATACCATCTGTTTGTGTGAGAAAAAAATTATCTAGTCATATGGACTTGGGTTAAGACGATACATCTAATTATCAGAAAGTAAAAGAGCAAATCACATATAGGAACAGCAAATTTCAGCAGTACTCAGTATTTAATTTCATGCTATTTCCTGAAAGTTCAATAGGTTCTGTGGCTTTCTACAGAATTCAACACATCATTTAAGGCAAACCTGTTGAAGTGTTGGATTTATCAAGCATAACAAAATATCATTTATCACACACCCCTTTGTGGCTACTAGTATACTTTGGATTTTTTCCTGTAATGTCATCATTCCTACTTTCCTCAGTGGCTTTCCACACTGCCAAATGAGCTGTTCTGTGTTTTACCTTCAGTGGATCCTTTACAAAATTACCTGTTGAAAGAACTGCTCAGTCTTAAGGAGATATTTAGTAATAAAGAAGCCTCGTATTAAACTGGGTAAGAAATCTCTGCAGGTAAAAGCCACCTCTTTCATAAACTAAACTGCATGCTAAATTGGCAGCAGAGGTCTATTCCATGTGGGATCAGTCCTATATTTTGCTAGGTTTGCACAAGAATAAAGTCATGCAAATAACATACTGCAGAGCTCTAAACAAACCCCTAGCTGGCTCCTTTTCTTATCACCCTCCCCAGCTTTCCAGTGCCTCTGTAAATGTCCATCTCTATTCTGAACAGGATTTAATGGTTTCAGAACTCTCTTTCACACTGTGAATGCATATTTGGGAAAAATTCCCATCACAGTTGCAGCATCAATGATCAAACTATAATTGGTTGTGATCCTATGCTCCCAGTAATTGTGTCTCCACTGGCTTTAAGGTGGACAAAACTTCTATTAGACCCTGAGGGACTCAGATATCAGCACAGTCTTTCTAACTGAAAAAGATGAAAAGGTTGAGGCAGCAGAATAGTCTTCAGTATACTGCCCAGCAGGAGCAATATTGCCTTTGAAGAGATGTACTTCATGTGTTCTATTTACATTGAGGCCTTCGTCTCTGCTGGCACTGCATGGTAGAGGCATTTGATTTAGAGGAGGTAGAAGGAATTTTTCCCAGATGGCCAAACACGATTAGATATTTTCTGTGATCTTTTCTGCTACGCCCATTCTTTCCAAAGTGGATTCTCACATTAGAGAGAAACTCTTGTTCTGCTCTCCACTGTTCCTCAAAAGCTGTCACAGTGCCTGAAATCTGCGGGGCAGCGTGCACCCTTACAGTGTGCTCCTTCAGAAACACCTCTAAAGCTTCACCTTAACTTCAACCTGCGGTCTGTTTTTGGCTAAGATCCTATATTGCTCTGGAAAAAGAAAGAACTTGTTCTCTTCGTATCATTGCTTCTACCTCTGTTGTAGTTTTGACATTTTGAAATCAGATGCAACAGAGGCTCCTTATCCTGGCACTCTATGGAGGAGGTAGCAAGGAAATGTATGCACTGGATGGTGCTTTTAAGATGCTAAAACAGCACACATTTTTGTGCATTTTGATTGTTTTGCATGCTACTAAGGAGAGTGCAGTAAAGGAGATGCTGATAATACACAATGTCCTCATTCCCTTCATGAGAAAGTATTATTTTTGTTTGTGGTAAATAATATTTGATCTACATGTTATTTCAGTTAAACCTGTTAGAGTAAGCTGTGCTCATCCAGCCAGATCTCACTTCAGAGCAAAATCACTTCAGAAATTCCACAGTTCTGAAACATTCCTGGAAAAGGAAACTCTACATCCTTATTGCCAATTCAAATGGGTGAAAATAGATCCCATCAATCTCTGATTTTCTTTAATAATTCATGAAATTCCGTGAATCAGCAGGTAATTGGTTCTTACAGACAAGCCTCTGAGCGTTTTTCTGCTATTCAGGAGTTCCATGGATTTATGCTCATGCATAGAACAGTGCCTTTAAACAGGGACATTAAAAAATTTCCACTTACATACAAATGACCTTTTAAACAGCACCTCTGATTGATTAGCAGTTGGTAAAATAACATCCCCTTACTTCCTGGTATTTAATTTTCCTGACAGAGCAGTCTCTCCCAGGTTTTCTCAGGGGATTGTGAGCAAGCTATTCTCAGGATTATTGTGTATCAGATTGCCATCATTTCTAATGAAGTAGTAAATTAGAGGTGCTGAGTGGATAAGAGTTAATTTGGATATTCCTAGCTGACTTGAACACTTGTCAGTCATTCTCATACCTGTATTTGGATCTGAAATAGGGCAGGGGTTGAGCAAAGAGAAATTAAACTAGATTTCTTTTGTTTTTGTACTGTTTTAGAAACTTAAATAAGATGGAAATGAATGTGTTCTTGTGCTTCTGAAAACATACATGGAATTATGTATCTTACAGGAAATCCAGGACAAATTAAACTCCTCCTAATTTTCTTTTGAAAATAGTATCGAATTGCTGAACCATGTGTTTTAGTTTTGATAGGTGGGTGGTTTATCTCCTCATTCATTGTTGAGAAAAACTGATGGTAGCAACTATTAAAATTAATTTAATTGGAAAAAAGAAGGAAAAAAAAACAGAAGAACAAAAAACACCAAAAAACCCTCACTTTTGCATTAAAAAACCCCAAAAGCATGAAACACCTTGGAGGAAACTTGAAATAAATGCAATTAAAATGACCTTATCCCCTTTAAAATTATTTTCCAGTGAAGCACGACCTATTGAAGTGGTTCTATTACAGAACAGTCTTCTCCATAAATCCTGTATTATCAGTTTGGTGATGTAATCAGTAAGACCATCTTAATGAAAATGCTAATCCTCCATTTGGGTAAAGCAAGGCACAGAGGTGTTGAGTAGAACCCTCAAGCTGATGTTGTGACAGCTGAGTCCTGCAGCAGACCTCTCTTCCACAGCCAAAACCTGCATGCCACCCAAACACACGCTCTGTTCCTCTTCTGTGCCTCGACTTGTGAGCAGCAATTTAGCAGCTGGATGGAAGTGCACCTCACGTGAACTAATCCATGCACAAAGGCTGGGGTTGGAGAGAGCAGCTGTATTTCATACCTACTGTTCTTCATGAGTTATTCACAATGGTGTCAAATGTGATTGCTAATAGAACCTGAGGCATGCTGTTAGAAAGGCACATATCACAGAGGGTGCGACAGCTTAACCGGGAACACGTTTTCAGTTCCATGTATTGCAGAACTGGAGTTCTCTTCAAGGGGAACAACCTGCACTCATAAAACACATCACTGCAAAATGAACTGGAGGCACAAATCAAAGCACCAGCCCCAATAACTACACGCTATGAGAGAGCTTTCCTCTTTAAAATGTGGCTCCAGCTGGAATTCCTAATGAGTATCGGTCACAACTGCATTTAGGGCACATGCCCACTTCTCTTGATGAGACATGAGAAGCAGATCTATTCTTTTTCAAATGAGCTATTAGATCATGCCTTCCTGTCTGTATATTCACCTTAACAGTACGCATGAATGTGTTCCATTGGGTAGATCTGTGTGGTATGAATTAATCAGCTTGCAGCTCACTGGGGATGGCTGACTTGGTTGTGGCATCATAAAAAAGAAGTTGCTTCCATAAGGACTGCGAGACTCATGGGAGAGGCAGTGTCTCTCCTACCAGTCAGTAAATATATAAAGTTCATATTAATTATTAATTCAAAATCACTTCTTATTTGTAATGTATAGTCAGACCAGTTACTAGCTTAGCAGTTTTCTATCACTGTCTCCAGACCTGAACTGGACTCCAAGTGGTTGGAGAAAAAATCAATTTAACTTGAGATTCTGACATAAACAGACCTGGATCTGATGAAAGAATGTGTACAGATTTTTCTTCAGCTTAACTAAGCAATTTTTGAGTTTGTGGGACTGTCTTCAGGAGTCCAATAGGGAATTGGGTTTCTATAGGATGAGGGTGTTCTATCCAGACTGGTGCTGCATATCTGGTATTCAGTTCTGCAAACACAGAACTGTATGACTGACATCAGTGAATCTACTCACACAAGTAAAACTGCTCTGATTCTACTGCTTGTAGGATCCTAATTACTGGATGTGTTCCTGGTTTAGTAAATTAAAACAGAATAGAAAACTGCTGTTGATACAATTGTCAGGGAGTTTTGCACTTAGTGTTCAGAATTTCATCAGCTTCATTCAGCTCATCCTTTCCATGCTGATTATGTCACAAAATACCCACTAAATTGAGCGTGTTATCTGCAGCATTGATATACAGTCCCAGCAGCTGCTGTACAGCAGCTAGAGATGTAGTAAAAGAGTCCTTATCAACATTTCACACATAGCATAAACTCAGCTGATGAAAACTGACTCATCCGTGCTCACTTAAAAGATTAGTGTTGTACAACCTTCCTTAATTACTTTATAATCTTGTCTTTTAATTCCTTCCCAGCCTGACAATACCCAATGTCTCCCATGCTGTAACACAAAACTTTGCATTTCTGCTGAGCAATCAGGCAATCAGGAGCACTAAATTGCCATTCAAAGTTTGTGCATCGCTGTATAAATTTGCATCAAAGAGCTTTTCATGGCACAAAGCTGCCATGCAGCCCCACAGCCTTTATCCTCTTGCCAGCAGGACCTTGTTTTGGTGCTGTTGCTAATGGCAGCTTGGTTATAGACCCAGAAAATATTTGCCAGATTCTGTTACTCTTTAGGTTCAGGACAATCCAACCCATGTGTAACTCATCCCCATGCTTATCTCACATGCATCTTCTGCTTCCTTCTTCCACACCTGCCTCAAGCATAATTTCCCTTTATCTCAGAGTATAAATTAGATCCAGGATTGATTTCTTGCCCAAACCAGTGAGGAAATGTGGAGGAACAATATTCTCCACGGGTTGGCCAGACTGCCACTGCTGCTGGTGAAGGACAACAGGAAATGGAAACTGAAGGTTAGTTTTAAGACTTCAGAACAGTGAGCTCATGCAAGTCCTGTGCTGGACTTTCTCTTCTTTTTGTATTCACAGAGAAGCTTAGAAGAGAGTTGGTTTTATTCAAAGATGAAAGTAGACTTTTTTTCCTTCCTATACAAAAGGGAAACATTTTTACTTTGGAGGCTGAATACCGACATGTTGTAAAGAAGGATCTCATTGTGATGAAAAGAGGATCTTTCCATCGTGTGGCTGAGGGATGTGAGCCACGAGGAGCAGTACAAATGGAATAGGGAAGTTCCACTCCTCCTGATTCTTGTCTGCTTGGTTCTAACTGTACACTGCCAAACATCACAACGCTGCTCTATTATAATAATGGCAAGGTAAACATTCCTAGCAAAAAGCACAAAATACCCAAACTTATTAAGAGACCTTTCAAAGGATAAAGGATTTCAATGAGTAATAAGTAGCTCAATGTGATGGAAATAGTTCGTTGTAAGCCCATAGAATCATGTTTGCATTTACCTGAAGTGTATCAGCATTGCAAAGGACACCATTTGAAATACACTTAGCAGTGTAGAGCAAAGGTTCTATCAGTCATGTTAGAGGAGTACAAATGCATTCAGCCAAATGTCACAAATCCTACTGTGTATAGAACACGCTGGTTTTGCATGAGGGTTGAGATTAATAAGTATGACCTTTTTCTGACTTGCTTCTCGTCCTCATAAATTCAGCATGTTTGCAAAACAGGCTCGGCGGGATTTGTTTGTGATTTTGTTTACATCAAACACAACAAAAATTACAACCTTTTTTTCTGTCCTAGTAGTCTCTTAAATAATAAATACTGTAACAAGCTGTATCCTCTCTGCATCATGGCAATATTAGAAGGTTAGATTTATTTACGAACAAGCATCCATCCTCGTATTTTCCATTCTGGACTGTATTCATAGGCCAAAGTGGGAAAGTCTAATTTGAAAAGCAGAGGTGGAATTAATGACACTGCACTCAGAGTTCTCGCAGCAAGGGCTCCCTGCTGATTTCAGCTTCCAGTATCCCCGGTCAAACAGACACACAGGTGCAATGGTAAGAAGTCCTCCATCCTACCAGGCACTCATTTATTTCAAGATTTTCAACTCCATAGGGGCCAAAAATAATGTTTTGGAGGGAGAAGCAAAAGCTGCACTGAAAAAAATTATCTGTTCCTTTTGGGAATATTTTTCTACCTCCTGGCAATGAGCAATTAACTAACATTCTTGATCTGACTGATTTGCATCTTTTGCATTCCTTCCGTATTTGAAGTTAATGTTGTGTATTTGTACAACTTACCCTTTTGGGAACAGTGCTGCTCTGCTGCTCTCTGTGCTTGCAAGTTATGAGTACTATAGCTTAAGTAATGTGCATTGTAGAGCATGTGTTTCATTTTGCTTGTTTTTAAAATAATCTTTTGCCTGTCGGTAAACACTGTTCTTCCTACATCATGCCAGCAGATGTAGGCATACTGTAGGAGTACTGAAATACTTTGGTTTTGGGGTTCTCTTTTTCTATACATTGATTTTCTGACAAAAACCAGCGGGCATCCAGAATAAATTGCATCTTCTTCATAGGAATGATAGAAAAATACAAAGCAGCATACTCCAGAGATTGGGATGGGGCAGATTGAATAAAGTCATCAGGAAAGCACTTCCAGCAGGCTTCCCAGAGTCTGGAGCTGTGTGATGTGCTGCTCTGCTGTCTCCTCCCCTGGTAGCACCCCAAATGAGAAAAAGGAGCGAATGAGGGTAGCACTCCTGGATCCTTGAGAGGATAGTTGAGGAGACCCCAGTTTTAAAAGCTGTCAGAAGATCCTTGCTTGAGGCTTGGCTTAATTTTCTGATAAAAGAGTTGTGACCTTTTCAAATATTCAGAATTCAGTTTGAGTCTCACACATCCCTGCTATGACAATTGCATAAACCACCATCTAAAGATCCTGCTGTATCCATAGAACTATTATATTTCAGAGAAGCATCCGAGAGAGCTGTGAAATACTTCAGATGAACAAAGTTCCTTCAAGACAACTTTTTGTACAAAACCAAAGCCTCTATATTTGAGAATGTCCAAGACATGCACTTTCATTTAGGGACAGGTTTCATACTTAAACTGCAGCTGTGGCAGATGGCAGTTAAAAGATATAGCAAAGTAGGGGCAGGAGGGGAAGGCAGTTCCATTGCATTAGTAGGCAGACATAAGGTAGTGCTGGAGCTCTGAATGCAGAAATAGGTTCAGGAAGCCACTGCTTCTGTGTCTGTTCAGGAATCAAAGTTTTTCAAGGCATAGTGACCAGAGGAGTGATCTAAAGTGACCTAACTTGCTATCCACAGTGAGTACCTGAAAGGCAAAATGTTAATTTTAACTATTTGTCAGTTCAAGTGTGAGCTTGACACTTTGATACCCTGGTAAACTTTTCCCAAATGGACTTGTATTCACATCCTGATTTTCAAGTGACAGTGCTGTACTGCCTTTCTTATTAACTGCTGTGAGCAATAGCTTTTAGTTGCCCATCCACCGTATATTTCTTGCAACGGCTTTGCCTCATGGGACTTGTGTGAGGAGGCACAGAGGCCATGAAAACACGTTCATAAGAGGTCACACAAACCTTACAGTGCTTTACGACAAAGCTTTTGGCCCATGGAGATTTTGCTGTAGGTCCAAAGGTCGCACAGGATCTTTTACACTTACTCATTTAGTATTTAGTTTATAATATCATTATGATGTATTAAAGGCTTTTTATCTCCTCTTACACTGTGTGTAATGTTCTGCAACATACTGTTTAATGATTTAGTCATTCTTTTAGATGATTTGTACTGGTGGTGACATAGCTTGTTCCCAGCTCTAGGTGCTTTGCAGTCTGAATTCGTATGAATGCAGTAAGGTGGGAATGGAGACGACAAATGTTGCAGCAGGACTGGCACTTTTCACACATGAAATTTACTGCATTCTTATTGGCAATGCCATGCCTCAGTATTGTACTTTATGTATTAGCTTGGTATTATATTTGAAGCTGAACTTTCATTTCTACTATTGCAATAAATTATTTTCAAGCATCCCTATATAGATGGGAGTCAAATTAGATTAGCCTGTCTGCTAGGTTTTACTTTCATTTTCCTATACTGTGAATTTATTTATTGAGGTAATAGGCGGTTATTGGAAATGATGGTACAGAACTGGTATTTTTAATAATTTCCAACAATTCTCATTGTCTCAATCAATCTAAATTTTAAAAGCAGAGTGAGAATTAATGTCCGAGTAGGTTGGATCAGAAAGCAATTACTGGATTTGCTCCATTACATTTATTGAGGAAGCCAAGTGAGCGCAGCAGTAGCGTTTTAGGTCAGTGAGGCGATGATGGAGCTGAGCGATAAAAGCCAGCTTTGGCTGACAAGTATTTTTACCAAACAAGCTTCCTGCCAGCTCCCAAGATGGGACTCTCTGCTCCATGCTTTTCTTCATCCTACTCCACGTTTCAGAGCAGTGAGATGAAGAATGCTGAGGTTTATTCCTGCATCCAGCTAAGGGTCCCCTCACTTTCCACTTTAACTTAATGGTTAATCTCTCTTTTGAAGTGGCTTTGAATTTTTGAAGTGTTTCTTCCCACACTTCAGATACTAATTAAACATTTCTAATGAAATGTCACGGTGATCCACTGTACCATTCCTTTCTGTAAGCCTGATCCAGTACAGACTCTGCCTGCTAACATAGCTTGAGACCAGCAAGTAATCCCACTGAGTAGAATGGAACTGCTTGAGTTTATCCACATAAGTGCTGCGCTGGCTTCATGCCACAGAAAGCTACTGCTATGTTAGTAGATAGAGAGGACAAAAATGTTGTTGCTGTTCTCTGGAAATGCTGTTGTTTTGTGAAGAGGAAGACTTCTGGTACAAGGGGGATCATGTTGTGTTCTGTGCTGTTCCTCCAGGTCACTGCATTTCATTTGGATAACCCCAAAAATAAAGCAGGAGCATGCAGTGTCTCTTTTCAGTGCTGAAACAACTGTATAAGGATAGGGATTTTTATTCACCATGACCTGGTGTGTATTCCAACCCCCTATTCTATTCTGTTTTGATATGATGAATTTGTGCTAATGGATTTCTGATAAACAGGTATTGAAGTCCATGCAGATAATTTGTAAAGAAGAGGAAGAAGTTTAAACCTTTCAATGCTACTTCTCACTGGTTTGCAAAGCTGAATGTCAAGTGCCTGAAGGTGAAACTGAAATTCACATTTGTACAAACCTCCCCTGCAGACCATTTGTGTGAACCAAAAGTGAATTTAGAGTGTGCTTGTTACTAATGACTATCGTACACTTGTGCGGACAACTACTGCAATGAAGTATTTTGCACACTGTGTGAAGAAAGTAAGTGTAGCAGGAGGGAGAGAGGTGCTGAGAGATGTGCCAGAGGTCATGAACCAGAAGAGGGATGGAGCCACACGAGCAGATTTCCACCAGATCATCCTCCAGTTAACATTTTGTTCAAAATATATATTTCTGAGGCCTTGCAGTTACCTGGGGGTGAGAAAGAAAGAGGTGACGTTGCTTTGATGGGCAGGAGCAGGCATGGTTTTGGAGCACCTGCCAGGGCCATCAGCAGAGCGGTGTGGGCAGGGGCCCTTCCCTGGCAGCTGGAGATGTCCAGCTTCCACTTCACACAGTGACTGCAGACAGCAGGTGGGCAGGGCTTTCAATTTGTACTTGATGTGTTGTGAACTGTTTTACGGACAGCGGTGTTAATTGCATGCTGAACCCTGCAAATGGGCAAGCACTGCCCTATGTCTCCTCAGTTCCAAAAAAAATTAGGGAGAGAAAATTTTAATTAATTGCCAACAACACATTGTCACATTCTACAAAATTACAGTTCTAGAATACTGTGCTCAGCGGGACCTGCCATTTCAAAATTAAAACTAAACCATTTACTAAAAAGCTGTCATCATGCCTGTTTAGTTGCCTAATTGCTTTGTCCTTAATGCATACTCACAGTTACAAGACACTTTTGCCAAACTAAATTACAAAGCATCTATTACAAAGAGCAGACGATTTTAAGAGCATCAATCTAATTACTCACTCTCATTTTTCCAGTAACAAACACTGTAATCATTATGGGTTTCGGTTTCCTGCAGAGCAGCTTAGGGGCAAACCTTGTACACTCATCCTGGCGTATAACCTTCCCTTCCCAGCCTCATTCATATGCAAAAAGATGCTGAGATGAACAAAACTTGTATTTGTTTCCTTGAAACATCGTCTATCAGGTGGTGTCCTTGGAGACCGGGGAATAATTGTAAACACACTAACAAATAAAAGGAGCAGTCATGTCGCATTTGGTTTTTATCATCTTAATATTAAAGCTTTCAGAGGGCAAAATGTTTAAGTGTCCACACATGTTGAGGGAGGGGAGTTCATTGGCCGACTCTCACAGAGCTAAGCAAATTCAATTTTCTGTTCATTCTTGGGGCTCATGTCAGGAATACATGGAGCTTCGTGTTATGAAATAAATACACATAAATAAACAGACTACATATAAGTGACCTGAAGATAGCATTTGAGTTCCACCTCGGGCCACAAAACAAGGCGGTGCTCCAGCTTAAAGGCTAATTAATTTTTAGGTGATATTTTTATTGTCTGTTATAGGAGTTTTTTTTACACCACCCCTGAATTAGCAGGGAAAAAGGTTTGATCAGTAGCAATGTCATTTAATACAATTCATTAAATGCATATGAACTTTTAATCCCCCAGTTTGATTTTTCTCATCCGTTTTCATCAAGTCCTTCACCTAGTCACATTCAGCCTTTTTTAGACTTGATGAACAACATGCAATTAAGAGGCACTGTTCACAACCACTTCCTGTGCTGTTCAAACAGAAGCGGAGCAGTGGCTCCTTGCATCCAGCTCTGCTGTGCATGGGCACCATTGGAACTCCATGGAAACAGTAGTGATAGATCTTAAGACATCGTTGAGTTCTGTGATATTTCTCCACTCTGTTTATGGCAAGGTTTTTGGTCCCTCTTTCAAAAATTCATGGGTTTTGTTTCATTTGAGATAGCAAGCACTGACTCTTAAATCACATGCATTTTTTGACGTCAGCAGAACAGATCAAACTTCACCTCAGCATCTGAGGGTCTGACAGAGCTGGTGGCCTTCTGTTACAGCACCACTTACAAGTATGATTAAATTATTCACCCTGGCTGAACCAATACCCAGATTAGATACATTTTTCCCACAAGGCACTACGAAATATACCACTTCACCCATTGCTGCTCGCCCTGCCCAGCATTTTTGAAAGAAGAATTCGCATTTCATTGTTCATTTCTGTTAAGGTGACCCTGGTTGGGGTAATTTATTGCAAGACAGTTTAGAACACTGATTTTTTTTTGCTTGAGCTCCATGCTGGGGATTTGGGGTGTGATCCTACAAGCCCTTTGCTCTTGGCTTCCTGCAGAGTTGGTTTAGTGGTGTGAAGGAAATGTGTGATGTTGCTAATATAAGAATCCATACAGAGTGCAAGCAGGCAAAGGAGATGGGCTACAGAGTTACAGTGCTGCTGTTTGTAGAACTAACATATATTTCCATAGTCTTGGACAGAAATGGTAAAAATTCAGGAAAAACTCAGCATTCTTCTGCCTTCCTGCACTGAGTACAGCTCTTCTGGGCCTGCAGACCTCCCTGCATGATGAAGGTGCTGATGAAGGTGCACTTGTCACATGGCTCCATATGACACACTTCCTCCATTTGGTGTGGCTCAGCCAGCAGTTGCATCTCTGACAGTGAACAGAGCAATGCTACCACAGTTTGGGGCAGTTTCCCTACGTTGAGCAAGAATGTACACAGATAAATTTGGGTTCTGCTTGACTGTCATTGCTTAGATCCACAAGTGAGCTCTCTATACTTTTGTTACTCTGATCTGTGTGTTACTGCCAGGAGGTATCAGCACTCACATCAGCTCTAACTGAACCCAGTTTCACCCCCTTTATCCCTAGCATTACGCAGTAAGCCTTTATTTCAGTTGATTTTTTTGGCCCATGTATACTCTGAAAATAGATTTGTCTCACACACTGACACCTCTCTGCACACACTGTGTTTCTAAATGCCTCTACAAAACCCGTAAGTCACAGCTTGCTGCTGCTGCAGAGATGTCAATCCTAAAAATGTTTTTTTTCTGGTGTCTTATGTTCCTCCTAGATTTTAATGTGAGCAAACTTTTCCATGCTCTCTTTGCTTTCATTAAAGAAGTAAAAGTGATGAAGAGCGAATTAGTGAGGACCCTTCATTGTACATTGATTATTGCTGTACATGCAAAAAGCTGTCAGATTTTTCAAGGATCTAAGTGCAATTGCTGAGCACTGTAAAGGAACTTATTTTGGTTTTCATTGGTCTTGAAAACATTTCTAGTCCTCATTTAGTAAGAAAAAGGAAACAGCAAAATACCCATGAATATTATTTGTAGTACATAATAAAGACTCAGAGGGTATCATTTTATTCGGACTCCTAATGATCTTTTGTATGTCAAAACATATTATTCACAAATATTTTGGCTCTTATGAGCTTTTATATATAAATATACACATTTTAATCTTTCTCGGGGGTAAAATTCATGTTATTGTTATTTTTAGTATATTTTATCCTGGGTCCTATTCCTGCCCAAGCTGATTGTTAGAGTTCATGGTTTAGACTCTCTGTGAAATCGTGGGTAGTCAAAAATATTGCTTACAGTAAAACCCTTCATGATCTGATTGTTTTTATCGTCATGAATACGCAGATAAAAAATGGACGATTTATTGCTGGGAAATTTTTCTTCAGGGTTCTAACAAGCAATTTTTGGTTGCCTGGCAGAACTCATTGGGAAACTATTGCTTTTGAACACATCACTCAACCTGTTCTGTGCTAAGAGTTCCAGGCTTACAAAAATAGTTAATTCCCAGGAAACAGGAAAGTAAGGATGATACTGAAACCCACCAGGTGCCATACAAAGCCTGGTGTCCATCTGGCTGAACCACGCTAAAGCTAAGGTTCAGAATGTCCACAGTATTTCTGTTCATTATCAGTACTTCAAGTTTTTAAAGCTGCCAATTACTGTGCAGAGAAATTGTACAAGTGAGTTTTTTTGTGCGTTGCTTTTGTTGATTTTTGTTTCATTCTTTCTTTGTGGGGTTGCTCATTGCATTTTAGTGGCTTTAGATTTTTAACCAAGTTTCCTTACAATGTTTTTTTTCCCTTTTCCACTTTCCAATTAAAGAGGCACCTTCATGAGATTTGGATTAATGTACCATAAAATGTTACTGCTGTGCATGAGAGTGCAGAGCGTTTGGTATTGACCTGCTTTGTTTAGAAACCAACAATCTGAAAAGAATTCTGCCGCTGTAAAACGAGTATAAAACAGAGGAGAAAGCAAACTGCAGCTCTCTGAGATGCATTCTGGGAAGAGAAGAAATGGTTGAACAAAGGCATCTGAAATCTCTGCAGAGAATGTAAAGCAACAGCTTGTTTGGAGACGAACATCAATTCTGCGTACAGGTCAGCTACATCAATCTTCTCTTCTTTAGTGAGAAGCATCTGGCTGAGCAGCCCACAGAGCTCCAAACAATTTCTGAGGATGGTGTCTTCTTGGCGAGAGTGGCCTGTGAGAAGAGGAGGCTGAAACTTCAGAATAGAACAGAGGAGTTATCCTGTTGTTTGCTAGGCAATTGTGCCCAAATCCAGCTTGGTGGTCTTAGGTGTTCTTCACTTTACATGATGTTCTTTCTACAGTAGGAGGTTTATTGGCTTGGTCTCTTTAATCAGAGGAGATTGACCTAACTCCTGCAAGACCCGGGTCAGTTCCTCAGCTCAGTACATTTTCCTTCCCCTGACCCTTACCCAAACTGTAAGATGAGGCGTTTCCTTTTTCAGATTTTAGCCAACTATTCTTTCTCTCTCTCTTCACTATTTCTAGAACCCAGGTTGCTGGGTGCCCAAATATGAGAAACTGCAGTTGATTAACTCTACACTTGTCTGGTGTTAAAGGATTCAGGGGTATTAGATTTTTTCGTACCTGCATTTTTTAATTTAGTTGTATCAATTAATTTTTATTACATTTGTCTCCTGGAGAAGACTCTCTTCCACAACACAGGAATGACTACTTTCGAATAACAAGGGCTTCTTTCTGCTGTCACTGAAATCAATTGGCATCATGTGCTGGCCTTCCAAACTCTAAAAAGCAGCACTATAAATCTGAAATTAAGACTCCCTATAGAATGATGTCTTGTCTGATTTATTTTCCAGCTGGTGCTGGTTCATCAGCAATGCTTAGATTACCATATATTTCACACGCCCAGCTCTGTTCAGGCACACAGCAGCAGATGAAATTGGCTTGGTTTCATGAAACAGAAAGCAATGGTATGAAAAGATAAGACCAAGTTTTTTTGGATAAATTGGAATTGGGGTAGAGAAGACAGGTAGGAATGCATGATTCACCTACTAGGACCACACATTCATATATCAGATACAAAACAATATCTTGATAGAATTCTCTATGTGTTGAAATAACAGTTTTGAGTAAGACTACTGGCCAACAGCCATGGATATATAAATGCCCATGGGCAGAGAAAGAAAAGGAAATATACGAAGCCCCTTGCAAACAAACTACAGGAAAAAAAAGAAAAAAAAAATCACTTCATGACTCTTTCTGCACATTTTGCACATTTCGAAACTAATTATTATGATGAGGCCATATGTGAGATGTGAAGGTTAGGGTCATTTCTGATTATTCATTTCTAGGCTTAGCCATGCTTCTCATACGGAGTTAAACAATCTTGCCTTTAGACCCTGGAGAGCCAACTTTCAGGTCTGCCTGTACCGTCACAAACAAACAGCGAGGCCTGGCACTAATTTGGCTCCCGAATATGCTTGCAGTTCCTTCATAATATTATATCAGAGGTGAATAACAATGCAGCTTCAGACTGAGATCAGAAAGGAGCCTGAGGGCTCAAGAGTGCTAACCACAAGTCAAGATTAATGTAAATCTTATCATAAAAAATGTAATGCAAGACAAATCTGGTCTGGGCTTGGGTTATTTTTGACTGGATCGCTTAGAATTTATAAACGATGTTCAGCTGAAGTGGAAGCTGACTTCTCTCTCTAATGAACTTCCCTATATTGTGTTACCTAGTGGAGGATTTTTAAGCATCTCTTTCATCAATGTAGATGTTAAAAATAATATTTTTCTTCCAACTTGTGCAGTCTTACTCCTGTGAAAAAAATGATTTTTGAAATCTTTTGGTTAGTTTGAAAACCAAATATGGGTTACATGCAAAGAAAGGAGCAACTGTAGTTTGTCCAAATTCTCCTGTTAAGAGGAGCAGAAACCAGATATTTGCTGCTTGCTTTGCCAGGTATGAGCTGGTAGCTGCTGATGCCTGCCTTTATTCCAGCAGCCAGCGTGGCAGTGAATCTCTATGTAGACTGATCAATCTAAGCTACGTTTTAAGAAGTCTCTGTACCATTCCTCCCTCCATTTGTCTCTAGCATTTCATCTGCTCTCATTACTCTCAACTTGACTTCTTTCCAAGTAGAAAGAGACGTATTTTTCCCTACTACTTTTCCTAGCTTAGCTCCTTCGGGCTCTTCGTAAAGCTGCCTCATCCATTCCTTGTTCTCATCTGCTCTTGAAATTGTAGTGACCATTTGATCATTGCTGGATTCTGGGGGCGGACTGCCCAGCACAGAGTGCACAGTGCTTCCTACTCTCATTTATATTCCTCCAGCAGCTCACTGTATCTGAGAATCTTGTTTGCTTCCCGCTGCTGAGCCTCTACAATGAGCAGACAGCTTTAGGGATTTTTCTGTAATCACTTATAAATCTCTTCCCTGGTCAATGTTCTACAGCACCTCTCCATTGAACAGACACTTCCAGTTTCTATTACTCTTGTACTGTTAGGTTTGAACTCAGTATTTTACAGCAATGATCTGCAACAGATCTTTTGGCATTTCAGTTACTGAAAGGTAAAGGACTTGGTTTTTCCCAGTGCAACTCTTTCAGCCTACTGACAATGAATAAGGTGGGGGAAAACTGTCGGAAAAGAAAATTTAGGACACACACAAAAAAAAGATACTGTTTTTGAGAAGAGGGAAATATTTCTTCTTATGGCAAAAGCTCATTTGATCTAAAAATACTTCTAGCTCTTGCCAGGAATTTTATTCAAGGGTCTTCCAAAGGTATTTATTTGCCTGGCTTCCTTGGCTCCTTGTGGAAAATTGTTGGAAATTTATTCCAGGGGCTCGTATCCCTCCTGAGGGATAAAACTGCAGTGCTGTACCCCTGGCCCCTCCTATACATGAGGGCAACTAGAAAAAATGAGTCTCAAAAGGTTTACCTTGTGCACAGGAGATAAAACTCACATCTATAACTCAGATACAAATTCTTTTTTGCATTCATTTGGTCTGAGCAAATGAACATACTCTGCCATGCGTTCTCTGTATTCTGACCTGGCAGAGATGCCATCCAGAAAGTTCTTAAATCAATGTAACTCTGATGCATGTATTTTATACGAAGAAATTAAAGTATAATAAAACACCTACGTATGATAAAGCAAACCGCCCAGGTCAAGAACACCTCTGGTAGCAAACCAGCAGTGACAGACAGCTGTGTTGTGAGTTTTTAGGAAGTGAGGTACATCGATCGCTCTTCAGCTGACAGCTGACACAGTGAATTAAGAAATCTTTGCTGATATTTTCCCCCATAAAAGAAGGCCTCTAAAACTAAAGAGGAGAATTGCCAAACTGATAGTGAAGGTAAGAAAATATGGGGACCAGAAAGGAATGAGAACTGGGGAAGAAAATTCTGTTTGCTATTCACAAGGAGATATAGTATGCACCCTTGTTGGGGGCAGAACTGCATGAGAAGAGCAGTGTAGTCAAAACAAATGTCTGATGGAAAGGAACATCCCCGTGTCCTGATCAAACATCCCTCATGAAAACTGCACAGCAAGAAGTGTGAGATAGTGTTGAATAGCATCTTTTTCCTTCCTTACTCTTCCTATTGCTATGTTTATTTGTATAAGTACAATCCAGCAGGTTTCTAACATAAATTTGTTGGCTTTCTTTAGCCATAAGTTCTTTCAAAGTGAACAGCTCATGAGACATCTCAAAAACAAATTATGTCATTTTAGCATAGATCGTCCTCTTCCTTGGCACTGCAGTTCATCAGGCAACCTCTCAGACAAATCCATGATACAATGTGAAGTGTCAGCCACACTGAGCCTCCTATTCTACTGCTTTTTCAAAGGGTCCAGAGACAATCAAGAAAGCTGAAATTACTGCTTTCTGACAGTTGTAAAAGGTCACCTAGTTAAATTAATTCATGTTATTTCCAGTGCATCCTAGTATATGGCAAAGAAATTAGCGGTCATCTCAAAGTCAACAAGAACAAACCATTCCAAGCCATGAGATTTGTGAAGAAAGTGACTACAAGGTCAGCATTGTCACTGCTGCTCAGAGGAACAGGAGGCTGAACCCCAGCTGGCCAGAGAATATGTTATTTATTGAGAAAAACCTTCAGGGTCTGCATAGCCCTGTGAAATCAGCTTATATCTGATCCATTAAAAACAGCTTTTATGAGAAGTTTCTTTAATTGCAAGCTTATCTCTTTCCAGGGCTTGCTGTGGAAGGAAGGCACATCAAACATCTTCAGGCGCCTCTGAGCTCTGAGGGCTGGGGCTCATGGGGCTGCTCATGGGGCTCAAGTGGGCCAAGCCTAGACACTGAGGCACTTTTAATTTCTCATAAATTAAAAGATCAAGAGATCATCACACAAATATTTAAATAACCATGGAAAAGGAGGGTTCATCACTGCTCTCCATGCAGTGCTGTACTTGGCCAGCCACTTCATATGCCAGACTGTTAGGATGGCGTTTCCATAATAACAACATGGCCCACAGAATCTGTTCTGAATATGTTCTGCTTCCTCTGCCATGCCAAATCTGTATGCCCACTCTGATGTGCCATGCCCCATTCCTGCAGTCTCTTCAGGATGGATGGCTGGGACAGTGATCCGTCCTGACATCTACCAGAGTGACACGTGCATCCTTTTGTAGGTGCAAGCAGTTGTATATTAGATGTGTAAAATCTCATGTTGAAAAAGAGCACTTTCCTGTCCATATTGCTAACCTAGCCCTGCATGCATGTAGCACAGCCAGAAGGGCACAGAACTCATGTAAAGCTCCATGCTGGATGATCATTACAAGCCCCAGTGTTTTGATGGTGGTTTGATGACCACTGAACATAGTGTTTGTCACCCTGTGGGCCCACATTAAGAAAAATCACTGATAAGTAGCATAGAGATGATCCACAGAGATGATAAGCGGTGCTTAACAGCCTGCAGAACATCTTGCTCTGATTTGTGGTGAGGGGAGATGAGACAGCAGAGGTGTTTGCTGTTTCCCTGTGAGGCTGCTTGCTTCTGTCAGGAAAAGCTCAATGCAGCCCAAGCTCAGCACTATAAGACACTGCTACAGGAATGCCAAATGAATCTTTTATACTGTGGTGTTTCCCTATTAGAGTTTTATGTGGGTTTGTAAGGAGCAAATGAGATTGCATTCAGATTTCATTGGTGCTCCTTAGTGAATTCTTCCCTAAAGGCATTAGCTGCACAGGGATTAATAGTTTCCTAAATCATTTGCATTCTATCATTTGCTCTGATAGAAATGTATTCATACATTTCATACATTCGACTATAAAGCTTGCAGATTTCTGCTTGGTTTTGTACTTGATATTTTCCCCATGTTCAACCATGGATCACTCTTCTAATAGCTTTGAAGGTTCCTAATTAAGCACTACAATTTGTTCTTAGCCAATGTGCACGCGTTCAATTTTTACTTGTCACGGCCCAGTTCTGCATCTATCCAAATCTGAGTTCCCCTTTCCAGGGCCAGACGTGTACCTCTCCAGATGAGGTTCCATCAGCACTTACTGCCAGGCACGCTGCTTCCTCTGTTGCTGCCTGCAGGAATCTGGGTTGGAGATGAATGTGTTTTCTCACCTGGAGTGCAAGAAACACTTATGGCTTTCTGCCACCTCAGATGTGCTAATGAAATGCAGTACATTCATCCTCATCAGCCATTCTGCTGTTGTTCCCACACTGAAATGTGCCAGCACTATTTTAGGGGCAATATCTAGATTCTTTGTTCTTGACTCTATTCTCACTGCATAGCAGAGCACTTTTATTCTAGTTCTCTTTTTATTTATATTGTTAAAATGTCTTCTACCCCTTCATATCCTTTAGACAATTCTAACTCAGCTTGATTTTGGAACACTTTTCTACGTACTTGCAATAGGCTTTTTTCAACCCTCTATGTTGGAACTCTTCCTTTCATTTCCTGCTGGTTGGGCTGCAGATTCCAGCCTGATTTTGCACCTTTGAACTAAAGCAGTTAGCCCTGTGCTCCATTTCCATTCCCAAGTTTGTTATTCAAACTTGATCATAGCAACGCTTCTCAAACTGAACTCTTTTAGATGAAAAAGGTTTTGACCTGTTTTTCTGTTCCCATTTTATTGACACTGATGTTTTGACCGGTCTGATTTTCTACCGTTGTCTTTTCAATAGCAATCAGTAAAACATGACTGCCTACCATTATTGCACATGACAATTCCTGAAGACTCTAAACACAAATCTAATTGCTAGCCATGCTTTTTTTTCCTCTCTCTCTTTCTCTCTTTCTCTCTCTCTCAAAAAAGTAATAATATTTTCATTTTCAATATACTCTCTATTGTATGTAATAAATAATAAAAGACAATAATTTATTGCTGTGCATATTCAACTATAACTTAGAAGACACTCCAGGATTCATAATCCTGTCAAAGCTGTACTTTCACTGCCATCCTTCCCTGAGTTTGTCCTACATACCTAGGAGTTTTCCCAACCTACCTAGAATTGTACTTTTGGTGATACTTCTCTCTTTAGAAGAACAAACTCAGGGGATTCTGCTGAGTTCTGGGGAAGCACAGGAGGCCAGAGAGAGGAGACCAAAATTCTCTTACCAGTTCCAAAACTTTTTGCATTCAGACCTACTAGAAATGGAATGGTTGGAAAATGATACCAGCTAGATCTACTAGAGTTCATCCCTTCTTTCAGAGCAGCAGGTGGCTCTGAGAGCAGGTGGTCATTCTTCATCTGGGAAAGTAGAAGGTCATTTCTCCTTTTAAGGCTAAAGAATGAAAACAAAATGTTCCTGAATTCACAGTTCCACTTCAGGGAACAAACTCACTTTGTGTCTTTTCACAGTTACCATAATTCTGATTTTATCAGATTGCATTTAATTTCCTTAAGTAAATATCTAAAGGTCACAAAGCATTCTGGCTGGTGCTTGTACATGTGTTTATAGATGTTTTCTTTTCAAATTAAGCTGACATGTTGATGGGTAGCAGATGTCTGATATCATAACAGTACATATGGGATCGTTCATGTGCCAGACCCAATCATCAGATGTTCTTGGGGGTATAGGGAAGAGACAAGGGAAAGGAAATTCTCCATAATATCCTACCTTAACTAATGCTCACTGAAGTGCATTATTTCAAACAGAGATTCCGCCAGATTTGCATTTTAACTGTAAAATCCATTATTTAAGTTCTCTAGTTTCACTTAGTACTTTATTCTGTCCATTTGTTGGCAGGCAGTCACAGCAACTAAAAAGGCTAAAAAGCTTTACACACAAGTAAAACACAATAAAAGGAAAACTCTAACCTGTGTGACACAGGGAGCCAAACACTTGATCCTTACATCAGGGTAGCGAGGTATGCTGCTGAAAATCCTGGATGAATGGTACACAGAATTCCTGTCTTGTGCTATGCCTTTGGAATCTGGGCTGATTTAACGGATCATGAAGAGGTTTCAGTAAGACTGGGCCCCAAAGGTCTGCTGAGAAACGATGTAAGGGCAAATTCTTTGCAATCAAACACATTACAGTCTGCTTGGAAATCTATCATTTTGTTAGAGATCATCAGCCTGCCCTGGCTCAGACAGAAATGCCACAGAGCAAATGAGCAATGAAATGGAAGGGGCAGTAGGTGTGGAGGTGACGCCTTGCTGCCCGTGGGGGTGCAGCCATCGCTCACACTGCCACACACCTCGCCTCCACTTACTGCTAATGTGTGGGGAACATCACTCACTGCGTGAGACAGCTAATGAAATGGTCTTTAGAAAGAGCTAGAGGAAGTGCCTTTAAGGAGCTCTTTGGCTGAAAGGGGTATCTTTATCACTAGTGCAATTGAAGGTCCTAACAATATTGGAACTTCAGTCTCCGTGGTGAGCAGATGAGACATTTATTTGCCTATCATAAACAAAAACTGGCTGCACATGCACTGAAAACAAGAATTCCTCAGCTCTGCTTGAGTGTATAGTTAGAAATCAGTATCTCTGCCTTACTTTGCGTCTTATGCCCATTGGCTGGGTTTTACTGCAGTATTACGGCTGATGTGAGGACATCATCAAGCACAGACAGACAGTGATCAGACGGAAAAGTCTTCCTCACAGTCTTTTATATTTTTTATTCATGCAGCAAAACAAGATCCGTGCTTCACAAAGTCCTGTAGGTTATTACCATGCGTTAAGTTGTGAACTGCAAACACAAGCTGTTCTTAAACGGGAACAAAAAGTAAAAGCAGATGGTTTCTTTTAACGTCTCGCGGAACTTTTCTTGAACACAAGTGTATTTTTTCTCCTCTCCAGCTGGCAATCCCCACATGTAAATGATCTGCTTTTACCATTTCAGGAGACTCATATGACCCCCTCTGATATAAAAAGGCACATTACCCTTACAGAGAGAGAAGCAAACACAACTTTAGAAAACACTTCTTTCATCGTCTATTGGAAAATGCATGTGGAGCTTTCTTTCTTTCTCTCTCTCTTTTTTTTTTCTTTTTTAAGAAAATGAGAGAATGTGAGAAAATGAAAAACTGTCTTCAGAATCACCCTTGACAGAAGTTCTGTGCCTGTGACACTTTGAAACATCCACTTGTCTCCCAGCCACAGACCAAGCAGCCATTGCCTGCTGGATGCACTGGGCTGCCCAGGGGCAGTGCTGCAGATGCAGAGCAGTGACACTGCCTCAGCCACAGTGCATCACTGCCTGCCCCATCCCACACCTCGAGCCTCAACCTGGGGGGTGCTGGGATCACAGCCAGCACGAATAAGTTTGTTTTCTAAAGGAACACGTGTGTGCTGGGAGCTGAACTCAGGCTGGGGAAGTAATTATTCTTGGCGGATCCCCAGAGGAGAAGGCCTTTTTTTTCTTTTTCTTTCTTTTTCCTTCCTTTTCCCTGAAGTTATTTATGTTTCAATTATATGGAATGTTTTGCTAGGTGGAAAGAATCTTTTTTTTCCTCAGAAAGAAGAGAAATTCATATTCACCAAAGCAATGGGTTTGAGGATTGATTGTTAGAGACCCCTGATGCAGGCAAGAAGTGAACTGACTGAGATTTGCACATTACTTAGAACAGGTATAGCTTCCATTGGTGTTACTTGGACAACGGGTGTGAAACCAGATAAATGTTCCATCTATTCAATAGAAAAACTTTCTACTACTTGTTCTGTGTATGGTCACTCAAAATAGATACGTTTTCATAACTGGAATGAAATGAGTTCCCTGTTCTGCCTTTTCTTCTATTGAAAAACAAATTCTTGATAGTCAGTCTGTTGGCTTTCCATGCACATGGCCCTTCTGCATTTCTTTCTGGAGCTGTCCCACTTTTCTTTTTAATTTACCATTCTGTTTTGTTTCTGCACATCATCATTATTCCCCGTATGTACCAAAACTGAATAATAGGCAGCCCTCTGATTAATTTTAAAGCTTTCTCTGTAAGCTGTTAACACCCATGATAAAGGCCCTATTTAAGAGCCAATAACAATCCCTCTCTGTGAGCCATTCAAGAGGGTTTCAACCAGTGCTGTTTCATCTTCTAGATGTTTAATCTATACATTTCTAGAGCCTGTATTTTTAAAAAGAAGTGGCCCTAGTATAATAACACCACTTGGTAACCAAATATTAATGGTTTTCTAAATGTTTATTATGCTATTAAATTATTTCCATACACAGGCAGAATAGATGACTTCTTTTCTGCAAAAGAAATGGTATTAAATCAAGCATTTGGCCATTTAGCAATTTGCCTTCTCTTTCATTGCCCTCTCTTCCCTCCTAATCTCCTAAACTGAAAAGGAAACCAAGGAAAAGTAAGAAAAATAAGAGGAGAGAAAATGGACTTAGGGTGACAAGGAGTGTTATACAACCCAATGACACAACTAACAGAGCTCATAAGGCAAAATAGTACCTGGTCGTGGTGTTTGAGCTACTTTGCTGACCCCCTGTTTGTTCAAAAGTTTCTTAACTTATCCTAATAAGAGTAATGAGTGACAGTCTTCATTTTGAAAACCAGCCTAAGATTCATGACCTTACAGTTATTTAGAATTGTTTTATATAAAATCACATTCATTGGTAGCTCTACTAAGGAAAGAGTCTCATCAATGCCCAGCTGAGGGATCAATTAATGAATTGATTCCAACTGCAGGATCAATTAACAACTTACTAAACATCAGAGGAAACTCCTGGGGGGAAATTCCTTCTGCATGCTCAATCAGTTGTGCAGCTTCAGTTAAAGTTTCAGTCTGTAAGGATGCAGATGCTCACCTGTAAGCTGTTAGGTAACCCCAATATTTGAGTAATTTTCCCTGTTTTTTGGAAATAGTTATTGTTTTACATAACTTTTTAGGGTAGTTGTTTAAGCAATGCTCCTATTTGGAACTCAGTTGTGTTTATTGTCCTTCTTTTCAGCAACCAAGGGAAAGAGTTGGTCTCTTTCTTCCTATGGCAGCCATGGACCCCTGTGCTTGGGTGGTCCTCCAGAGGCACTGATACAGAGCCTGAAAGGAAGCTCCAATCTCTGATCCACAGGTGCCTTCAGCCTGGCAGGACCTGGTTCTTCTGGTAGGTGGCTTCTATGGTATTCTTATTAAGTAACTAGCCGAAGTGTGTTGTACTGCTGTATTTCAAGTTCATATTTCCATATGTAGTCCCACCAGAAGTGGGAGTGGAGGGCAAGAAAGCCCACTGAAGTACTGATATATTGCAAGACAGATTAGGTCTGCTATAGAAACACTATGATTTCATAGATACTGCTGGTGCAATACTAATAAAATAAGAGTATGATTCCTATGATGCTTCTTAAAAGGTGTAATTAAAATGATATCTGTAGGTGTCTACTTTGCTAGACAATGTCAGTTTTGTAACTGTTATGATGCCCTATGACTCTGCTATGAGTCATTTGGAAAGGGGCTTTATTAAAATACCCTCAAAAAGATTTATTTCTTACTATGATGCAGATTAGCAGCAGTTCTTGCTTGAAAGTATGGGGAGCCTGGGACTGAGGGCAAACTTCTGGGAGTCCTCTTTCCACTGAAACAACTCTGAAAATAATGAATGAGGGAAGAGAGAAGAAGAGAAGGCAGAAGATGAGCAGAGCAGCTTTGGGTGTGCTTCAATCTCTTGTTATTCACGTGTTCTTTCATTGGGAGATCGTTTACCCTGGGAACTCAGTGCTGATACCAGCTTCTTTTGTCAGAACTGTCTTCATACTTACAGGCTGCTGGAAGAGCCATTAAACCCAAGCTGTAATTCCCTTTGCCTTTGGGCACAAAGTGCTGCCCGTAGCAATGACAATAATACAGGATTGTACTCGCAAAGGGGAAGAAGGGAAGTCTCAGGACAAGATGTGAGGCTGGGTGAGTGGGCCCTGTGCCGCTGATGGGTGGCACTGGGGATTGTGTGTGTACTGCAAGTATCACTGAGAAAAGTGCTTGAGGAGTTTAGGGATCCATTAAGTAGAGAGCAGAACTGTGTGCATATTGTTTTGAGCTTGGATGCTGTAGTGGGGACATCCACAGCTCCAGAATGCAGACTCAAAGCAAGTGTCAGCTCACTTTTTCAAAGATGTGTGCTTCTAACCAAATTATACACTGTCCTTTCCCTCCGTTCCCAAGGTTATCTCATGTCAAGTTCTGGCAGTTCTTGTTGCTGCATCATCTCTGTCTGTTCTGTGACTCACTGCTCAATGTGAGTCAGATAGCCTTGTAAGGAGGGGAGTCTGCAAGCTGATTTCTGTGTGTCTAAATAACAGACAAATATTTGAATTATAGATAGCAACTAACTGCTAATTGGCCACAATGTAAGGCCCTTCTGACACTGTAAATATGGAAAAGAATAGCTTGTTATTTTTCACACCTGAATGCCAGTCTTTTAAAATGAAAAGCTAATTCTAGCCTGGGAGGCAAGCTCTGTGTTTTAGTCTAGAGTGATAGAGCGAGAACAATAAATGAACACTTAAGGTAAGGAGAATTTCCCTGCAGCAAGTTTACTTGTGATAAGTTATACTGCCCTATGGGAGACAAAATTAAACTGTAGCTTTGATTCAGATCTCAAAGAAGTCTCAGCAGAAAACCTGACTGAAGAAAACAAAGCAAGAGACCACACTTTGAATTGGGCAAAACACCAATTAGGAAAAGCTTTTGTAGATACTGTGTATGTACAAGTGTAATATTGCTGTTAAGGCAGTGCTGGGAGCCATGAAGTGCTGAGACTTCACTGTGGTGACACCTTGGTCTGTCTTACAGAGTATGCTCAAAGTTCAGATGTTAAAATAGTATCTAAGAAGTTATTGAATGGAGCTCTTTATTGGTACAATAAAGATCTAGGTGTGCCCTCTGTTTCAAGGCATATCTTCATCTTCAGTAAATGTAACTGTTGTTGTAGGGAGGTAAAGGCATTGCTGATAGTTAATGAGCCTCTTGTTTGTTTCATATATGGTTATTACTGGCTTATTTTATTTAGCATGCTCCTTGTCCAGCTGTCCTTGCTACCTGTAACAGTGCCTGCAGGTGAGTGGCTGACGCTCACTCAGGTCTCTGCACTCAAGGGAGGGTGGGCAGCTGGCAGAGAACTCCAGCAAACAATTTGCTCTGGTGATTTTATTGCAGAGAGTAAAAAGGTTTTAATTCGTCTCAGTGAATGTGTTTTTATGATCTGCCTCGGTGCAATCATACTTGTGATGAAATGAAATAATTAGAAAAGGTATTCTCTTCTCTGCAGTCTGTTTACAACTAACGGAGTAAGTGAAAATCCAGCCTTTTATCTGACACCAATTGGTACAGCGTTCTTGAGCTAAATTGGACTTCTTCTGCTTTTTTTAAGCTTAAACATATCTTTCTCTTTCTCCCTTTCTTCCTTCTGTTTCTGAATACCAGTAAATTAAAGATGACAGGAAACTGGAAATGCTTTCAGAAAAGGTCTTGAAATTCATGTAAGTGCACATAAGAAAAGGGGAAAAAGGGAGAGAAATGTAACCCTTCTTCTTTCATAGTAGCATGACAATCAAGAAATTACTAAGAATATTTCATACATATTACAACAATTCTGGGGGAGAGGAAAGGGCAATCTGCACTGAACAATGTATTCTACAGTAATTTCAATTTAGATAACCATACAGAAGATTTTTCTAACCCTCCCTTCCATGACAGATGTCAATTTCTCCATTCTGTACTGGAAGCTTTTGTGTGAGTCACTTGCAGCACAGTGCTATCAGATGGGAGGGCTGAGTAAGGAAGAAGCAGTAGGACATAATTGCACTTCACTGAAAATTTGGCAGTTGTGAAATAAAATGAGAGAATTGTAGGAAATACAACTTTTGTGCCTACAGTATACCTGTGCTCTGCTATTAAGAAGCCAGCTGTGTCACAGAGACAAAAAGCGAATTCAGTGTATACCAATGACAAATCACTGTTGACCAAACTCTGTCCTCGCTGCAGTTAGGCAGGCAGTTCCCTATGGCCAGGCTGAGGTTTTTCATGACTAGGAGAAAACTTGGATTTTTTTTTTTAGGGTAGGGATTACAGATCTCCAAGGAGAAGAGCAATAACAAAGAAGTCCAGGGAGTATTCTGCATAAAACTGCCATATTTACTGGGCTTGTTTTATAGAAATCTTATTTCAGTTCCTATTATAAAACACTGTAACATAATAAAAAGTTGTCGGTTAGCTTTGCCACAAGATTCGTTCTGCCTCTGCCCAGCAGCAGCCCCACGGCCTCACTCTGGATGCCATCATCTACCAGCAGCAGCTTGGCTGGAGCACACAATGCAATCACACTCCTCCTGATACTGCGTGAGATAAGAGGGAGCAGCAAACAACATTAAGTCCACCCGTATTTTTCATTTAAATTTCTGTAGCTTTTTGGTGTGAACAGCCTCTGAAAGAAAACTTCTGAAAGGGGGGAAAGAAAGGCAAGCTCCGTTCTCTACTGAGCAGTTCAGCAGAGGAATAGCCATGGTTGCCCCAAAACAAGCTGCAGCCAGGCAATGCATGCTGAGCTGCAGTAAGCTGAGCCTGTCCAGCTCCTCCATAACTGATTAGAAACAAATATTTGCCTCAGTCCCTTTGCTGAAGGAGGGCTTTGGAGAACCTTCCTGCACTGCTATGTCTTCCTGGAAAATTAATTTTTTTTTTTTTTTTTTTTTTTTTTGCATTGGTGAAGCTGTCTGTTTGGTTTAAAACCCCCAGTTATTTTGCAGCAATAATTGCAGAAAAAATAGCATTGTTTTCAAACACTCTCAGTCTGGGATTGTATTTGGTTGCATAAAGAATCCTTTGATTTGTGGCAGCCTCGGAGGCTGTCGGAAAAATATCCTGCAGCTCACAAACCTGAGGTGCTATAAAAGTTTTTAAACTATTAGTTATTACTTGGTGAATTGTTTAAAATGGTATTGGTTGAAAGTCTTGCAAAACCTACAGGAGGGGGAGTTGGGGTGGGGAGGAGTGAAGTTTGGGGGAAAAAAAAGCAACTACCAGTAAATCAGAGAATGGGGCAGGAAAATAACAAGAAAATGCAGCCATGTGATATAATTTCTGAGGGAATAGCAGTGCTCTCCACAGACACTCCTGGATATAACACACTGATTGCTCACTGCAATTTCTTATTCAACACAATCATGTTTATTTACTTCAGAGACGTGAACTGTACAATTTGTAGCTGCTGTTAACTAAGGGAGGGAGAGAAGTTCATCTCAGATCCTAGCCACAAGATTTCAAGGGTTCCATTATCCATAAAATCTATGGAGAAACAGTAATAATATTGAAGATACTTTCAGTAATGAAGGTTTTGTGATGGAATGGATTCCCAGAGTGAATTAGGCTACTCCAGAGTCTGATCACTTACAGAAAACGTTCAAATTACATTACATTCAAAATCCATTTACAGTGATTTCAGGAAAGAAAAAAATCCCATATTGTGCAAACGCAGCTTAAATGCTGGGGAAAAAGGGAAAGAACCAGAAGGAGTAAATTCACATTAGCTGAAGTTCCTGACTCCTCTTAAAGCCGTAGAATTATTTTACATTCATCTCGACAGATGTTAAATTATGTCTACAAGGTTTCCCTTCAGGTAGAAATGCTCAGATGCAGTGCAAGCTGTCACCCTTACAGTTTTGGTGCCAGGGTTTTCTGAGCGGCTGTGTGCAGGGAGGGGTCTGCAGAGAGGTGCAGGAGGTGGCAGGCAGACAAGCAGCCTGCACTGATAGTAACGAGATGCTTTCCCAAAACCAGAGGGAGCTGCAGGCTTGTCCCTTTTGGGGTGGTTCTGTACGCAGATAGGGGTGGAAGAGCTCACACTCACACCAACTCTCTGAGCTTCTCACTGTTTCTCCAGTTCCATCACTCTCTGGGAAGTGCTTGTGGTCAGGATTTCTGTTTTTGCTGTTGTCCACATTTTTCTTTAGTGGACAACTCAGTTTCCAAGCAAAGTTTGTTGTTGAGTTGATTTTATTTGCTTTATTATTTATTTCTTTAAGTGGAATGATCTGCTTTTAGGGTAAAATATTAAATTCCACTCTGGGAATCTTTGGATCACAAGGACAAAAATTCTTGGGGTTGAGCCAAATACTCTTCAGCTTTGGTTTTGTGCAGGACATTGGAAGTTTTGCTGAACGGTGGTTTCAGCACAGTTGAGATTTATTTTACATTTTTGTCAGGAGCTAAAACTTTTTTTTTCTTTTTTTTAGTGCTGTGGTAATAAATCTATGCGTTGCCTTCACGATTGCCTTATTTCTTCACAAGTTTTTATCTATTAAGGGCAAGAACCTTGGCAAGCGAGAAGCAATAGAGAGCTGTATATGCCAAAGGAGCTATATTGACTTATTTCTGTTGGTGCATTTGGCCCCAAATCCGAATTTTGTGATTAATTATTCTTACTTGCAGATCTATAGACTTAATACAGGCAGGAAAATGTGGCAGCAGTCACCTTGACAGCAGCTTCTTCAAGGTTACAGACAAAGTTGTATTACTGCACTGTAGAGCTGTCACAAGGGTACAGGCTTTCTAATACTGAGAATCTGCTGCTAAACTTGAAACGACAGGTCATGCCAGCTTGGGAGAATTCTGTAGTTTATTGGGAGGTAAACCTCATAAAAAGCATCTCCAAATTCAGTTTGATACAAAAATGTTTTACAGATTAAAATCTGTTAAATGTGAAAATAAAATTTGCCACATCAGTCATCCGCAATTGAGAAATGCTGAGACCTGGGGAAATAACTCGTAATGAAATCATCCTCTTAGAGTCTTTTCAGAGGGGCATTCTGGGGCAATTTTATCTTCTTTGCTCTCATAATTTCCTATTTGACTTTTACTGCCACTTGCTTTAGCTATTGATTGGGAAAGGAGGAACGTGAATGCATTTTTGAATGATTGTTGTGCAGTACTGCTAAATCCCGCTCAAAAATCTCAGCAGTCGGGATCCATATCAGGAATTCTTGCATGCATGAGGAACCTGCAGTCAGGATGTGTCTGGGAAATGTACCATTTTGGCCTCTGGACTCTTAGGATTGCCAAGGATATTCTGATTTCTGTGCTGGATTTCTTCTGGTTCATTTGAACTCTGTTGCCTCTGTAGCACAGGATTTTTGTCTAAAAATGCCACTATGAAATCAGCTGCCATTGCTAAAGGTAACAAGTACCTTTCATGAAGCTGAAAACACAGTGGTCCAAGCAATGTGGATTTCACCCTGTGTTATATATCGTATTCCATTTTCCATAAATATATTATTTCTCAGCAATCTCTAGATGTAAAATTATGATAAGATTCTGTTATGGTGACGATAATTCTCTTTTGAATACCCATAAAAATCTAATGAAAAATCAAATCCTGCTTTCCCACAGGTGACAGTGTAGCACATTCTCTAATTATGTCTCCATCATCTCTCTGTGACACTTTCCTCAACTTGATTCCGTAGGGAAGTTTGGAAAGGAACGCAAAGATTTATTGAGCAGACAAATGTAGAGCTGTCACTTTTATTTCACTTACTTTGTTTATCCAAGAAGAAAGAAATTACCTGAACTTCCTCCGTTATTATTATCATTCCCTTAGAAAAATAGTGGAGAGGTGGGACTGGAGATAAAGGAGTTAAAATGCAGTAGTTTAGAACAAACACAATGATCACAACAGTGCAGGAAGGCAAAGAGAAACTAAGTAGTAGGATTTTGGATTTGTTAGCCACAGCTTTCTCTCTGTCATCTCAGCAAGCATAATTAGTTCTCTCTGGAGATATTCCTAAGAGGTGTAGATGGAAAAATTATAAGGGTGCATCCTATGAATCACAGACATGACGATTCAAATAATATCCGATCAAGAAAGAGGTATAAAGGACACACATCTCTTAAGATTTCCTTTCAATAATTTTATATGTAAATTTAAAATATGCAGTAATTTTATATGCTCGTATTTGTCTGAAGAAGATTGTGATTTATCCCTTGGTTCTCCCTGCTCTCAACAGGTAGGGGTCACCAAAAGTGGATACGTACAACTAGTAACAGTATGGATCCTTTGAATTGTGTGTAACACAGGTTGGTTCCTGTAAGAGAACAAAGCAAGCTAAACTCATTCTGCTTAGCTTTCCCTTCACACCAATGCATGCCACCTCAAAAAATACTTATTTGTTACTCATATGGAGGTTTATTTGGGGGTGCTTGGCCATGTTACTTCACCTACTGGGTTCATTGTCAGTGTTGCAGTCTGTTTCTCAGCCACCAGGATGGCTCACAGATGAATAGAGAAGCGGTTCAATAACCACAAAGAATTCAAAGTTATGTATTGTGAGGATTAGGACAGCCGGGGAAAAGAGAATAAAAGCTGTGAAGTTTCAGGTCTGTTTCCAAGCAAAATTTCTCATGGGAGAGGGGAGAGAGGAAAAGCAGCTAAAAATGAAAATGGCAAAATAAAATACAGACAAAGGTGAGAATCGGGTATTTACTTTGAAATTTGATTTTTGTGCTTTCCCAGCCAGAGAATTCTAGTTTTTTTTTTGGAAGTACATGATAAACCATAATGCTGAGGGGGAGAAAAAAGAGGAGATGATTGATTAAAAAAAAAAACAAAGGAACAACAACAAAAAAGAGATTTTGTATACGCTGATGGGTACTTTTAATGAGGCCAACCTTTCCAACCTTGTGATTCTGTGATTCTATGACTGCCTGCACGGTGCCCTCCAGCTGCTTGCTCTTGATTAATTCCTCATATCCACATGCTCCTTCTGACACGTGTGGCCAAATCTTTGCACGCATCAACCAAACAGGGCCAATGGTATCAGCAGCATCCCACATTTCTCTATGAAGAACATAAAGGGCAGTGCTTTATTGACTTTCTTCGTTATGCAGGCAAATATTTGCCATGTTTATCTCGGTGCAGACAAAGTGGATGAGGCTGTGATAATAAGCACTTGTATAAAAGAGTAGAAAATGCCACTGGTACAGAAACAAATGAGGAACCATCATGTTTTTACTTTTTTCCTTGTGCCGTGTTCTGTGTGAATCCAAGCTCTGAATTTTCAAAGATTTTTAGGACAGAGTAACTGTCAAAGAATTCACTGGGAAGACTCAAGTCATGAAAGCCCAGCACATGCCCAGATGCTTTGCTGGTATGAGGTATGAGCAAAACTGTTGGGCGAAGACTTCTTCAAATAAAGTTGTGAACATCAGTAGAAGAAACATCCTCTCAACCTCGCATTTTCTGCCTCAGTTGTCACTTGCAAAATCAAGAATCAGTCCCTCTGCTGAGGTTTTCAATGAGGTTGTCAAATGTGCCAAGATATTTTAGGTTGTAGGTACTCATTTCTTTTTGAACTGAGCTCCCTTTCATGAAGAACACCAAAGAGCCCTCAGATGACAGCAATGTTCCATTATATTTGGGCTCTATTTTAACAGTCACTTGGAAATCTAAACCCAGTCATTTGAAACTGAATTTTCTATACACCGTATAAACCCGAGACAGTGAAATTGCTCTATAGTCTGTTCAGGAGAAATAAAACTGTTTCAGCCCTTCAAGCAAAAGTCTCTGGACTTTCCCTTTTCCTCTCTCAGCCACAGCTTATATTTGGGATTGTAGTTTGTTACTTCGATGCAGGGACTGATCAAATTGCAGCTTGGAACAACTCGATGTGATATTTTAAAAATGCTTTTATTATTTTAAAATAATTATGTATATAGAAAAACAATTCAGTGGGCTGAAATGCAGAGACATGCATTCTGTTCTGGCTTCACTGACAGGAATCTGATGTTTACTCCCAAATTCAGTACTGAGTTGTCCCATAGCACATACCCAGCAAGCAGGAGACATGGCTGGGATTTCAAGAAGATAAAATGCTCTTGCAATATGCTTAGATATAACAGACTTATTACCTTTATGATCACTAAGCAGCAATAATAGGAGATCAGAATCAGCCTCTTGGGATGCAAACGCTCCTATAGGCATTTCTTTCTGAGCAGTAAGTACTGGAGTAATGGTAGCGTATCCATCAAGCAGTGGCTGCCAGCAGAAGCAGGATCTGGCTGAAATGAGTTGCTCTTCCCAGCTGTGTCATTATGGAAGTGAACTGTAGCTGGGGTCTCTCTGGGCTAAAATGAAAAGAAACCACTTAAATAGCACAAAAGGAAGGAAATCAACAGGAAAAATTGTATTTCTGTTGTCATTGACTTTAGTGCTCTTTTTATCTGTGAAGCAAACGCTGATTACAGCACATCGCAACGGGCCGTGCCTACCGAAATGCCATCAGAGCTTGCATGATTGCTCTCAGTGTTCAGCACGGAAATGCAGCTCTGCAGACCGTGCCTTCTGCTTCTGAAAAGTGCCATCTACATGCTGGAATGCCAATGTATGTTAGTCCATCAGAGCCTTCACTGCTGTGTATAACGAGCCACTATCGATATTTTCCATGCTTACCCATCCCACATCACAAACCATCTTCCTCTACTTCCTTCTCTGCCTCATTAAACCCAGTATACAGAAGCTAGAGAACTCTAGATGAGCTTTAAACCAAAACAGTGAAAAAGAGAATGTTTTTATTCCAAAACCCTGTGATACTCTTAGAAAGGTCTGAGTTTTGATTCTTTATTGGTTTTGCTTTCTCTCTTTTTTTTTTTTTTTTTTGACTTATTTGAGCAAAGTTGTGATGAAAAAAATATCAGAGTTACTGATTCTTTGCTATAGCCTGATGCCCAAATAACTTTCACTGTCTTATTGTGATCTAGATGTTCAATAATTTATGTTATGCTGATTAATTTTCTCTCCAGTTAGGGTTATAGTATTTTTCCCGAGGAAAATGCTGAGTATGTCTAAATTATGCTACCTTAATATCTAATGTGATTTAATAAAATTATATTACTTTCCTAATTGGGCTTACTCATAACTTGCCTTAAATTCTATTATACAACAGCAAAGACCAGAGCAGACATTATTAAGGGACAAACTGATTCTCTAAAGCAAGAAAGAGTTCTTGAAGGAAGAGAGCTGAGCACAAGGCACCCCCAGTGCCCTGCACGGTGCTGGCTGTGTGCTCCCACACATGCCACAGCATCAAGTGCCATAGAACTCTGATATACTTCCTCCAATCAATCCTCAAAGAGAGTCTGAGAACAGAAAGATTAGACTTAAAAGATGAGCTGTTTCCATGGACGGAAACATTGTATGTGGGTAAGAAAGAACGAAAGAAAAGGAGAGACAGAAAAAAAGAAAGAAAGAAAGGGATCTGTGGGAGGCTTCTATTTCACAATGTAAAAATGAATACAATGAAAGATTCCCCCAGCAATGCTGCTTGCCGTTACGTGCAGCCGGCAGCTTACATCCACTTGATGCTAAAGCAATTCTGAAAGACTTATCTGAGAATGAATTAACTGAGCAGGGAGCTATCCTGTGGGATGGATAAGAAGAGGATGGAGAGGCACTTGAGATTCCTGGCTTGTTTTTATCCTCTTAATGCTCGATACAACTACATGGTTTCCTGGATGACTTCTTCAAAGGCTGTGTGGTTCAGATGCATTGGGCCCACTCCTAACTTCCCCAGGTTTCCTTTTGAGAGTGTAAGTAGCAGTAATTGATTTGCATGTAAAGCTTGCATAGCAGCAGAGCCAACCTCACCACCCCTGGCAGCCTGCTTTTGTGGCATGCAGGTGTGACGCAGTGCCACGCTGTGCAGCTGGCAACAGAGAGGAATTCACTTCCCTGTGTTACAGCCTCATCTCTAATCTCCACCAAACAGCTCCTTGGTGGTGCCATCCATGCACGTGTGCTGCACCCCTCATGACAGCAGGAGCCCCAGGGACATCCCTGCAGGAGCAAAGCAGGCACTGTGCTTACAGCAACAGCACTCAGCTCTGAGGATTCTGCAGGAAATCACTGCAGACTGTTTTCCACCTCTTGTATTGTTATCTCCAGAATACGTGCACTTCAAGACTTAGGGTTAGATTTGGGTTGGGAATGGTTTCCTATTATCTACATTCTGTGTTAGGAACAGAATTTGAATGTGAGCAGTGGGAAGGGAACTTCTGATGTCGTTACTTTTAGTGATAGTTTTGAGGACAGCTGTCCTCAGAGATGTGCTTTCCTTTGAACAAGATACTATTTAGGATCAAGGGAGAAAAGCTTTTGTTTTCAGAGCCCCACATCTAGCACTAAAAAGCACACATATGCTTTTCCCTGTTCTCTCTGGGTAATCAGGGAAATACCCCTCTGTGCATTGCACTCTGCTGTGTTTGAAGCTGAGGGATGCACAAACACTCTATTTTTATTTTTTTTTTGTTAACACATTATGGAATGGAATTTCACCATATACTCACCAAACAAAAAAAGAGCTATTAAAAAAACACATCATAATGCTTCCCAGTCAACAGATTTTCTTTTATTTAGGTGACGTTGTGGATAAAAAACTTGAAGGGAAGCACAGACTTCAATTTATTGTTCCTCTTAAGGCAGTTAAATATTCCATTAACCGTAAGCTAAGGCATAATCCAGGAGGTGAATGATGGAAGATTAATGACCTGGCTTAAAGGTACGCATTAAGGACTTTTACTTCAACAGCATGGAGTGAGAATTCCCTGCTGAACTACGTCCAAGGAAGGGGAAAAAAATATGATGCTTATGAGGGAAAATGTTTTTCACTGTTAAACAAAACAGAATCACATCTGAGCCTCATTGTGTTCTTCAAAAGAGCTGTTCAGTTTATTGTTCCACTTACTATTTCTCTGAAGTGGTCCCAGCCACCATAGCCATCAACCACCCCACTGCACTAAGAGTGCTTCAAACATGTCTCAATTTCTCCCCAAGGGTTTTATATTGTAAGTACTTTGCTGCAGCTTTACCCCTGTAAGGGATTCTGGAAAGCATAAATCCTTGACTGGGGTTCTTCCTGATCATTTATCGGGGGGTTCGCTCTCCTTTGCCTGTCTCTTCTGACCAATGTACCTATAGATAGAATCCCTTGTTACTTTTCACACCCCTCACCAACTTTAGATCCATCTGCACTTTGCCTTTCCTTATTCCACCTCTGCATGTTCCAGGTGACGTCCCTGTATTCTTCCCAGCCCACCCATCCCTGCTTCCTCTGCGTTCCTTTCCCCATCTGGACAGCAGGTCCTTGCTCAGCCCTGCTGGTTTCTTGCCTTCCCTGCTTGTTTTCTTGATTTTTCTAAGGACAGTTTCTCAGGAAATCTCATCCAGCAATTCCCTTAAGAGCAGGGAAGTTGCTTTAAATGGATCTTCATCATAATTTTACGAATGCTTTTAAATTTTAAAGAAGTAGCAACAGTTTTGAGGAAAGGTAGCAAAGTAATGCTAAAGAAAGACAAAACCATCTTCTGTGTATTGACTAATAAGGTATGGAATGAGAATCTCAGAGAGAATCTCTAAACCAGTTATCCTGAGACTGTTGGCATTCTTACTTTTTAGTCATTTGCATAAGCATCCTTTTTGCTTCATTATAGAAAGAATGCGTTTTGCATTAACCTTCTGCCAAAAATCCTAATGATGAAACCTTTCCAATTAGACAGCAAAGGCCTGAAGAATTTTAGAATAGAATTCTAAGAATACTTAGAGACAGTGCTTACTAAAACCACCATGCTCATGAATATGCAAAAGAGATTCTCAATAGATTTTTTTACAGATAGAGGAAACTGAAGACCTTGTTGGTCCCTCAGCGACAATAATGCCTGAAAGTACATTTTTTCCCCTAAATATATTTATTTGCTATTAACAATAAATCAGTGGAAGCTTTCATATTTTGTCAGAGTCATTTGTGTTTAAAGCTCCCAGGAGAAGCACAGAGAGAGACTTTAAGTGGTTTTTATCAATAAAATGGCGTGCTTTTCAATGCTTTTAAAATATGCATCTGTATTCTGGTGTATGTGCACTTCTGCACATGTAACCTATGCTTTTTTCATTAAAGATTAATCATCACTGATACATTTATTTTAACAAGTATAGAATGATAGTGGTTTTATTCTCAAATACCAGAAGCAAGATTTTTAAGCAGGGTTCTGAGCAGGATGAAACCTCCCTGAAATCAACCAGGAACTGTTGGGATTGAAGTTTCTCCATGGCTGCAGTTGGTTGCACATTTGTTTGATCATTGAGTTATTCACCTCCATTAAATAGTATTATTTGGCATCTGTTAGATACTGACTCAGGAACAGGTAGAGAACATGCAGTGGTTTGAAGCAGGGAAATGTCAATCATTTTGAATAGTCTGACATGGATATGGAACCAGACCATCCCCGGGAGCAGATTTTCTCTCTCTCTATTTTGAGCAGGAGGTGCCAAGAAAAGGGATGCCTTTGGGCTGCGTCTGTCAGAAAACTCCACAAGATTAATAGCTTCAGTGCACTGCAGGCTTTCTGCAAAACTTTACAGAGCAAAGATTCTGGGGAGGCTCTCCTGCTCTTCTGGACCTCCATGTGGGGAATTTCGTATGTGAAGGAATCTCAGGGAAAAGCTTCATTTTTATAACTGCAATCAGTAAGTATTGCTTTGTGCGTGAATGTGGACCTGAAGCTTGGACCAGCTTTAATTGAGTAAAACTTCAGGCCAGCTGCTTCTCTGAGCTTCTGGGAAATTTCAGTCTATGCAGCAATTTTAAAAGTATTCCCCTAGAATCAGAATCAGTCGATTTCAGCAGACAGGTGGCTGACAACGGAATGACAGAAGGATAAAAGGTTAAATAACATTGACTCTTTCTCACTGCTTTGTGCTCTCTTTCACTCAAGATCTATATTAAAATACCAGAACTTTAAGTTTTAGATACGTCTAGCACTTGTTTACTTTCTATTTAATTACCTGCCACTGACTAAATACAACCTCATTAATTGCTAATATAGTTGTAACGAACTGCCATCCATTGACTGGCTGTCAGAGACATCTCAATAGCATGACTGTGTCTGGGTTGCACAGTGACATTGAGCTTGAACAAACAACTGGGAGGGCAATTTATAATCTCCATTCAGAAGTCCTGTGTTTATTTACTTCTCGTATCATAGTGTTTGGGTTTTTTTTTCAAATTGTACTCTTAGTGTTCTGCGGGAGAAGAGCCTTTGACATAAAATCGTTTGGATTCACAGAACTACAGCTGCAGTGAGAATTCATCAAAAAAAGCTTTTTGCCTTTGTAATGTTAAGGTCTGTTCAAAACTTTGTTAAAGTCTGGATTTCAGCAGAGGTTGGATTGGGTCTGAAAATGCATTCTGTAGATTACACGCTGAATCTGAAAGATTTTCAATAGAAATGGATTTTTAAAAAAATCCCAGCATATAAAGAGTGGCTAAAACATGAAGTAAAACAAGCCTTTAAGGTTAATCAGCCCTTTAATTAAATGAATCATTTGGTTTCCTCCTGTATTTACTTTCACTCTCACTTTCTAATCTCCCTTCATGATCTTACTCATACAGCCAGCAAAAACACAGCTTTGCATTGTAACAGCACTGCTTTCCATGCTGCGAATGAAACAATGCAAGAAGGTGTTGACCCGTGTTCAAACTTGCATCTGATTTTCCAATTCTTCTCATATAGCAGCTTGCACAAAGCTGCTCTGAGCTGCTGCCTGTTCCTGATTTCAATAAATTGATCGGCCAGGGGCTGATCAGTCATCACCTTCCATTTGGGACTCATTAAATACCTCAGCTAGTAGATAAAAATGTGCTTTTTTATCTTGTTTGTTTATTTATTTATTTATTTTAGAGTTTAAGGAGCATAAGGGAATGGTTCTATTGGATATGTGGATACTGTGATTATTCTTTCTCAGAGGTTTGATTCAGGGTTATTTGGCTTTATTTAAGCAGGCCGCAGGATGGACTTGTGATCACAGTAAGAGACTGGGGAGTCTCCCGACACCAAGGCTGTGCTGTCCTGCTCTGTCACTTGTCTGCTGCTTTACAGAACAAAACGTACTGCTTCTGACATTGTCTCTGCTCTTCCATTTTCTACCAATGTGGGCAGAACAAGGCTGCTCTGACTACCATCCAGCAGGCGTCCTGTTTGCTAGCTAGTGAAATTAATTGCAAGTAACTGGCACGCATCCAAACAAGCGCTATTCAACCCTTTATTATCACAGATCTTTGCTGTCACTGCCTAATCAAGTCTTCTTTCATAATTCTACCCCTTCTGGTTTGTTTGCGTTCCTGGAATGATGGATGTAAACACAGTTTATGCTCAGCAGTTACTCTGCATGAAGATTGAAACTGCAGCAAGCAGCTTGTGGGATACTGAGACCTGACAGAGAGGAAACAAAGAAAAATTCTCTTGCACTATGGGAAATGAGAAGCAAGCCCACTTCTGCTGAGTTAGCCTTCTCCTTGCCTACTTGCTTGGATTCAAATTTAAACCAATTTCCCACTTTTCAAGGGACAATATTGCTAAAATTATTCTACTTTCTATATAGGAAGGAAAATTTGTGTCTTAGCCTGTAGAAATAAAATTAAAGGTGTAGCCTATGTAAGCAAGGAAAAGCAAGTAAGAAAATGTCAGGAAAATTAGCTGCTAGCATTTATTAATTTTCAGGAAGGCAAATCCCTATTGTGTCTTGTTGTGTTATCAAACCAATGGTAAGGAACTCTTACATGTGTCATCCAAATAACAAACCCAAAGCCATGTCTCTGCAGACCTGAGCCATGATCCATACATTGTCAGTATGTCATTGTCAGTCATCATTCTCTTCTCTTCTCTTTTGTGACCATCTCCTTGGATTTAATTTAACTTCACTTAGATTAAATTCTTCATTCAAGTTAACCATTTCCTTTCACTGTAGAGCTTTTGGCTTCCATATGCTTTATCTTCAGCTCTCACTACAGTTTTCTTGTAGCTTTCTTGCTTTCTTGTTCCACATGTTTGTCCATTTGCATTCCTCTTGAATGGGTGAGATAGAGTGTTTTCTAGGAGAAGTATCAGTGCTGCAGCTGCAGCCCCAACATTATTGGGCTGTATCAGTATGAAGGGACTCTTCTCACTGGGAATAATAATAATCTGAAAGGAAAGGAAAGGGAAAGGGAAAAGGAAAAGGAAAAGGAAAAGGAAAAGGAAAAGGAAAAGGAAAAGGAAAAGGAAAAGGAAAAGGAAAAGGAAAAGGAAAAGGAAAAGGAAAAGGAAAAGGAAAAGGAAAAGGAAAAGCTAAGGTTGTTTAAAGCAAGCCCCAGCTCATTTAATCTTAGTTACTGAGTTCTTCCCTGTGGAGATGTCTCTGATGTGTGCATCTCAAGTGGCTTCTCAGGACTCTCTAGAGCTGCTCTGATCTGCATGCACTCATTCCTGTGTGGGAACAGCTGGGAACCACAAGTCCAGGCCAAAGCTCCTGCAAATGACATTTTAATACAGAGATTTGAAATCTTCAGCCAGAAGTATATGGATCTTATTTTATTTTTTTTTTTAAAGAGAATATTACTTGAGTGATGGGAAAATTGGCTATATGTTTAATTGAGTGACAGTGAAGTTTAAATCAGAGATAACTTCACTCTGAATAGTACGTTAATGACTTGACACTCGTGGTAATAAGATTATTCTGAAATACAAACTCATGTTTCTAGCAGCTGGCATGCTTTACCGGTGTATGAGCAATGGTTATCTCCTTGCTAGTTTCCCAGTCCTTCAGTATGAATAATTGAAACATTTTAGTATTGAAAATTCAATATTTCATCTCAGGCCAAAGTTAACATTTCACTTTAGTTTTAGGCAGAAATGCAGAAATACATCAAAGTAATGAGAGTGTATAAATCCATGGATATGCTTCTAAGATTACTGCTGGAAGTATCTGAGTGAAGAAAACCTCGCCATTATTTTGTGTTACCTTCTTAAATGGGTTCTTCTAATCTGCCACACTGTCTTTTAAGAACTTTAAAAAGAAGGGGGGGAAGGGGATGCCAAATCTGTTTGGATTAAAGGATTCATAAATTTTATCTGACTTCATCTCTGAAATATCAGATTTCTTGGGTCCTTTCTGGATGAAGGTTTGCTTTCAGTGTAAGAGTTTTATGTGAAACCTCAAAGAAAAAGTCAAAAACTGACACCATGGCCACTTTCTCCCTTCAAACTGTATTTTTAATTCACAGTGACCCCTTAATATACAAGAAATGTCCAAAAAGACTTCAGTTATGGGCAGTGGTATTGAGAGGTGGGAAACAGTTGGCGAGAAGGTATGTGTGAATTTCCAGAGAGAAGCATTAATTACACCACCCAAATGATGGGTGAGAGAGATGGAATGCCCTCACTGTATTTCTCTGTATGCTGATCTGGGCTATGCCAAACCCAAGCCATGTGCTACCAGGCAGCAAACCCACATGGCTTCGTGTTCCACTGCCTCTGTCTGGAGCTGAAATTAGCAAGTTTACAGCAAGTTCACTTCCTGGCTCCTTTCTCAGGTGAATGCTAATATTTTCATTTGTTTCAATCTTGTCCAACATGATCAGGGGAGTAATGCAAGGGAATAAGTACTGGAAGGTGGTGTTTGTTTTGGGGATTCTTAGCTAAGGAAAGAATGACTCCTTTCTACATTCCTAAGCAAGAAAATCAGAAACTGTCCTGACACCTCTAGGGAATTAGATAGTGATTAGGAGTGAGCTTCTATTTTCTTTAATGAGACAGAAGGAAATTGCCCCTCTTTTTATCTTAAACACAGATTTCCACGCAGTATACTACCAAATTTTGTTACCCAGCAATGCCACACATAGACCTCACAGTTAGTTTGTAATTCTTTTCTTCTATCTATGTGACTAATGGCATCTACATGATAAAAGACTGTACTAAGAAGTAAATGAGAATGTTAAGAGTTTGTATGTGTCAAGAGCTTTATACATAACATGTGGAAATTAAATTAGGCTACATTCTTCCAGAAATGTATATCTTGGCTCTTGTTATACTTCATATATTTAATTAAAATGCTAATATATTTTGCAGCGGTTGTAAAACTATTTTAAAAGAAAGCAATTTCTTTTGGGGCCTTATTTGGCTTCTGTAATAAAAGATGTAGAGATGCAGAGATAATAATAATCAGGTCTGCTGGGAGAGTGGCCAGATCCTATTGTTGTGAGTTCATTTAGACCACCAGTACGTTCACATCAAAACCTCTCCCCAAATAAAGGTTTCTTTTAACTGTGGTCAAAAGCATTTTCCTGATGCTTTTCCCTTGCTCAGTTGTTACAACTGCAGTCACAGAATTCTGCTCAGTTTCATGGATGCTTTAGCCTGGGACTCTGGGATCCATTTCCTTTATCTCCTGTAGAGTAGTTGAAAGCAGAGCTGTCTTTCCAAAGACCCTGTGATTGGGATGACTTATGCTGACCAGTTCCCATTTTCTCTCCTTGTAAACTCTATTTAATGTTAAAAAAAACAATTCAAAGGCAGATTGTAGGTGCCACACATCTCCTCTGACCTTTAAATCAAATTTAATATTTCACTCTGTAGTAGGCCAGCCAGCAAAACTTGACAGCTTAATAAAGTGGAAATTTTAGGCAATAAATCTAAGAATTCTTCCATCATCCATGAGAAGGGAGATCAAAGCTTTGCTGTATTGGTGAATAGCTCCTGAGCAAGAGCTTCTGAAACTTGGCCAGAATCAAAACTTGCATTGTCAGAAGTTAATTCCCCTGCACAAGATAATGTATCAAGTAGCCTCCTGCTGCCTGCTTTAGCTCCGGGACAGCCTGCGCGGTGTGTAACAGTCGTCTTGAATAGGATCAATTAATGCAATGCCGTGATTACAGTATGAATGATGAGCTATGAATTTCAGTGCGTGCCCATCAACACAAAGCTCCCTTCCCCCAGAAACAGAAAATATAATGCAGAAATACATCTGATCAAATATCAAGTTGGGTCAAACAGCAGGATAACATCAACCCCCACCATTCATATAAAATGGAGTTTCCCTGCTCTGAAATGGCAGTCAGAGGAGCTGCTGTCAGTCCGTGTCACAAATATATTATGGTGCAGATATTTTCTGCAACAGCTGTGCTGGTTTTACTCACAAAGCAGTTTTCTAGAATTATTCTTTTTTTGATAGCAATATATGGCCACAGTTAAGGGCATTGTGAACAGTGCTTGTGGGGATGACAGTGGGGAACACGGCTTTGGAATAAAGGGCCCAACAAAAAAACAAAGAGAACAATTATAAAGGTTTGAGACTGCATTGCAAAGGAGCAATACCATTTCTGGGCAGAAAAAGTGGCTTTCAGGTACAGAGTCACTAAGTTGTAGAAGATCTCTCTGGTTAAGGGGGAACAGGGATATAGAAAGATACTTACCTGTATCTTTCAATAGGGGATTGAGGCCCAAAATGTAAGGTTTAACACACTTAAGCTGTTCACATGGACCACTGAAGCAGCCAATCCATGAAGATATTTGGACTTCATGGGATTCTTTCAGTTTTTCAGAGCACTGTTCATTTTTAAACACCTACAATTGAAAAAAAGGGAAAAAAAAAAAAGAAAAAAGCACTTTTTTTATTATAGAAAAATAAATTGTCTGTCAGCTCTCCCTGCATTTCTACAGTATAATGCAAAGAGTAGAAAGGGGCTTAAGTTCGTTCTTTTGGATTATTATTCACAGAATAATAATAGATGAATTTGCTCCCAAAGGGAAAATAAATTATTTCAAATTGGTCCTATATTTAAATATGAAATGAGCTGATATTTTGTCACGTCAGCTAATGAAACTGCTGGGAAAAATTTGAGGATGAAAAATAGACAATTAAATGGTTTCTTTGAAAACAAAAGAGGGATTTGCATATCTCTTTATAATGATGAGTTTGCAGTTCTTTTCATCGAGCATATGAACAAAGTGTCAGTGGCAATCTGCAGTGTGTCTGAGATCCAGAGCACTTCAGGTTACAGGAATAAGAGTCCTTTGTGTTACTGCTGTCATCTGCAAAGACAGATGCCCCAGGCTGGGAGACAAGGAAAAGTAACAGATAACCAGCTCCTTTCATGATGCCAGAACTATAATTCCATCAAATATTTGGCTTGTAAAAAAGAACTGAAGACATGCATACAACAGATGCTGCTAAGGGCTCAGGATTCATTGCCTTGGGCGTTTGCAGTAATTGTAATGTATTCCTATGCTTAAAAAAGGAGATACTGCAAGGGATGGGATTTTAATGGCTCCCATGGCATGTTTCAGCACAGGCAGGTGTAAGACAGGGCAGAGGAAATGCTGCTCTGGGACAGAGCCTGGCTGGACCAATCCTCTGCACAACAAAGGCAGAAGCTGCAGGAGTTCAGTGAGACCAGGAGGGTGTGTTGGGGCAGATGGGCTGGAATTTCTGTGAAATGATGACTACAGCAGAGAGGCAGGTTTTAAGGAAATCAGGAGGAAAAAAATCTGCTGGGTTTTGCACGGTGCAATAACACAGATATTGCAGCGCCGTCTGGGCAACTCAGTCAGGACCTGCATGTACCAGAGCAAAGCAGGCAACAGATAGCTCTCAGAATGACAGTGCTGATGAAAAGAATCCCAGGATGAGATGATCGTGTACAGGCTGGGGCAGCAGCTTGCCATGGCGAATGCAGTAGGGACAAGGCAGGGGCAGACCAGGCCATGTGCCCTGAACTACTCACTTCTGCAGTTTGAGGAGGGATTTGCTGACATCTTTGTGCCTTAGGTATAGAAATCCACTGTCTTGCTGTCACATTAATCCCACAAGGTGGGATTAATGCCTGGGATACATTTTCACGCAGACATGCAGATGATGGATATTCTGTGTCTTCACCAGTTTGCCTTGCTGATCTCCCATGGTTTCCTAGGCAATGAAAAGGGAATGTACAATAGACCACAGATTTTCATTTAGTTTGTATTCAACAGTAATGACAGTGTCTATATTGGCAATAAAAGAAATAATGTAGACTGAGAAAATAAATAAGATACATAAAGAAGTCAGCCAATAGTTGTGGCCAGAACATATAATTTTCACTCCCACATTAAAATGAAATAAAAACAAACAACCACAAAGCAAAACACAAAGCAAGCCTTCCCCAAAACAGAATTCTTTCCAATTTTACCAGGGGGAAAAAAATTGTTTCAAATTACTTCAGAAGGACATTTTGGCTTCCATTTTTTCCCCTTTCCTTGATGCCGGATGCATCAACTATTTTTGACACCAATATTTTCTCAGAAAATCTATTGGTTTCTAACCTACCATTCTCACTGAAAATTCTAAACTGTTTTCATCTTTTTGCTTTACTTTCTTGCATAACTTCCAGGCATTAAGACACTGACTGCATTTGAAGGGTCATTTTAAAGCATTAGAGTTACAGAATGTAATCAGATCTAGGCCCTTCAGGTCTATGGAGAAAACAAAAGGATAGGTTACTGAAAATGAGATCTAAAAGTCATTCAAGAGTACACTGCTGATGTTGCTGGGCCTTCTGCCGAACAGCTTAGCCATTTCCAACACAGCTTGATAGCCAAGCCTTTAGAAAAGGAGAAAGAGAAGTAATCTCAATAGTTTGATCCTCATGGTGTGCTTTATGTAAGAGTTTGTACTAAATTGCTGCTACATTTGCTGTAAGTAGTGAGCTTCCAAGCAGACTTTTGGTCCTTACTCTTCTAAGATCTACATGTTGTGATGGACAAATATTGGCTACTAGCAGAATAGGAAGTTCATTCACACTGAAAGTGGGAATTTGGAGTTGGACTCAATGACCTTGAAGGTCCCTTCCAACTCAGGTTATTCTAGGAAATGCTCTGGGTGCCAGACCCAGGTCCTTCTGAAAACCCACTAATCAGAGTACCTAACAGGTAACAGCTCACAAAGTACAGCTTCTGCTCTTAACTGCTGAGAAACTGAATCATTCACAGGTTGACCACCCTGCAGACTCTGCAGATACACACAGGTCTTGGCAATGGTCTTCCAGTTATAGGTATTAAACATGAAATATAAATTTCATGCAACTATTTTAATAAAATTGGGGTTGGAATTGGTTGAGGGTTTTTTTGGGTTTGCTTTGTTTTGCAAAAATACCATCATTTAGCTTTCAAAAGTACCATCAGTATTTGTTCTTGGTAGGTTGTTTTATGCCTGAAGCTTTTACTTAGTCTTTAATAACAGTGTTCAGGGAATACAGCAACCAGCAAATGGAAAGCCTTTCCTTTTTTAGATGTGATGTATCATCTCTGATTTTGAGAAACATAATAAGTGAGACCGTGTCACTGCTGGCATTTCTTGGTGCATTTGAGAAATGCCTGATACCAGAGTGTAAACTGCTGTTAGCTGACAGAAGCTAAGGATTTGTCATGTTTGTTTCCAAAATTATTGCTCTAGACTGACACTTTAAAAAAATAAAAGGCCAACTGCATATAATAGCTGTTTCGTGTATTGAAACATGTACTGTGGAAAGATCTGGTTATTTCTCTGAATCTTCTAGTAAAGTCTAGCATATTCACAGCAAGTAACACGTATTGGGCTGGTAAGTATTTTAATCTGCCAAACTATCTGATCTATACAAAGAGTCACAGATGTCAAGCCTCAGAGCCAAGTCTTGTCCTTCACATCCTCTGCCCAGTGTCACACAGAGAGCAAATGGGCCATTTGGGAAGAGAATGCAATGCAGCCCCGGGTATCATTGCTCCTGTCTGGAAAAGGAAGCACTGCAGACTGCTACAAGATCTCCTGGATGAAATAATTAAGCTTTGAGAAATAAGGAGTGAACCCTTGTATTTTTAGCTATGCCAGCTTCCCAGGAAGTGCAGTCCTTCACTCTGAGCCCACTCCTTGCTCAGTGCAGGCCATGATCTGCAGCTGATTTGCTGTCAGTGCTGCAGAGAGGCACGAAACCCCTTCCCCTGAAAAAATGCACACACATCAGAAAAGGGAATGAGAGGGTAGAGGGGTAATACTGTCAAGAATTTTCCTTCTATAGTCAATTGCAAGCCAGGTAGTCCATCAGCTTTTTCTGATCCTCAGGAAACTCCAGGTGAGTGCACAGCTGACAGTGCCTAGTGCTGACAAGTCAGATGGAGGAGCCCCAGCCATCTGCATGGGCTGTGGATGAGAATCTCCCCAGCTTCAGAGGCAGTTTTCTGTAGCACTGTCTCTGCAGGGCCTTTCCCAAGTGCTGGCAGAGATTCAGACTGTGTCTGAGTGTGCAGAAGACTCTCCTGCACCTGCCGTGCCAAGCCATCCTGCTCTCAACAACAAAAAACAACTTTGGGAAAAGGAATTTGCAACCAGTGTCTAAAACAGATTACCACAGAGTAGCTTAATAAAAAGCAGAATAGATGTGTTTTTGCTGCTGACGTTTGCTAAAGGATTGTTCTGCTCTCTGATGCTTTTTAATGCAGGAATAGAAAAGCTCATTCTGCCAAAAATGCTTCAATGTTGTACTGAGCTGGATAACTACTACAAATTCCTTCACTGTATGTTATGCCTTTAAATCTCTCGAGAGTCCTCTGTCTTTGAGGTAGACATCCATTTCGTATTCACAGCACTACAGTCTCTTGCAGATACGTAAAACACAGTTTCCTTGAGGATGTTTTCTCTCATTTTAGCTTCGCTCCCTGAGGAAATCCTCGCTTTGGGAGTGGGTGGGAGGTTTACATGCCTACATCTGTCCTTCCGTGTTCCCTGAGAGCTGCCATTGTTCAATTTGAGCTTTCTCAGGCAAAAAAAAGGGAGTGAGAAAAGTGGCGGTGGGAGTTCACAGCTTATTAAACACCAGAGAATCTACAGCAGCATTATAAACACCTCGATATTGAAAAAACTTTGCCATAGATATATATGTTCCTAAGCTCCAGAAATCCACTTGTGACCTGGGAGAAAACAGCTTTCAAATTCAGCACAGCAGGAGATGCACCTGAGGCCATACACGGTCCCTAACTGGAGAGTTAACTGAGGACTGTTCAGTGCTGGGGACACTGGAGGAAAGAAATGGGCTGGTGGATTGCTTCAGTCCTCAGCATTCAGATATCACTACTGACAGGGACTATGAGAGGCCGGATAAAGGCAGGTTGCTCAGAACTCTGTGATTGTGGCAGTGCTAGGCTCCAGGGGCCTCCTTCTGCTGGAAAATATTGCAGGGGATCAATATATATCAGCAGGGCTAACTCAGGAGATGGTAGCTACCTGCAGAAACTGGCAGATGCAGATGATAGCAATCCTTGGTAGAATTCAGGCAGAGTTATTTAATCAGGCAATACAAATCCATAGGAATCAAAATTTATTAGTTCTAGCACTCATCAACCTGCCTATTTTTCCCACATTTTCTCACAGTCAGACTGGATCTAAGAGGCTGCTTCTCACAAAGGGAAGAACACAGACCTCCTATGCCAGATTTACAGCACATTCCAAATTCTTCGAAGCTAGAATTTTGTTTGGCTTCTATAAAATATATGTGCAAGGGCACAGCATATTTCTCTGCCTTATTCCCTCTCCAGGCAGTAATTATTTCAAACAGGTTTCCTCACTACCCAGTCATAGCAGGCTCTGATTCTGTGCTAGCATAGAGGAAGATGAAATCTGGAGGGTTCTTTTTCATATGCTTCATATGAGTCACATTCCGTCAGTAATACCTACAGGTGAATGCACTTGGTGGTGTCCAGACTGCAGCCCACTGGCTCCTCATGGCAGTCCTGCACTGTGGCATCTCCCAGACAGGGTGCACAGAGGGAATTGGGCTCTATGCAGCCCTTCATTTTCCTTGGGAGGAAACCAAAGAGCTTGGAGAGCTGCAATGCCCATCAGTGCATGGGTTGCTCAGCATCTGGTGGATGTGCAGGCACGTGCTCTCAATGGTAACCACCTCAGCTCTGTGGAATAGTGACTGCTGCTTTGTAACACTGCCAAAATATTTAGCTATTAGGAATCATTACAAAGTTTGTTAGGAAGAAAATTAATTACAAATTGGTTTTTGCTGTTGCTTTTCCCTAAAGAAACAGACTAGTAAGTCAGTTCCTAAAATGTCTGGTAGAGGAGGGGAAAAGTTGGTCCCCCTCCCCTCCTCTCCTCTCCTCTCCTGCTGTTCTGGTTTCTTTTCCTGGTTTCTTTCACTGCCTTCCTCCCAGGGCAACAATTCATGATAATTGACAGATTGCAAGATCAAAACTCAGTAACTCTTGGTACTTCTCCCTCCTCTACCAGCTCCTTCAGTATTAGTGTTTTCTATCAAGAAAATACCAAATCCTCATTATGTGCCTGCAAGAAGTTTCACTTATCAGAGAGCCAATTGGAACTGAGTGCATGGCAGCACATAAGGGGATTTAAAACATGGAAGGTGCAGAGTGATGTTCCTTGGAGCTCTACCCAACCCTGCTGAATCAGCACTCACAGTGGCCTCCTTGTGTTCACCTGGACAGCTTCAACTTCTGAAGAAAATACATATGAACAAATACCTGAACCACTCCATGAGGCTGATGGACTACAAACTGGCTTGCACTAGTGATGGAACACCTGGTGGGAAGGCAGGGCAAACCCAAGGGAGCCCAGGTGCATGCAATGTACTTAAGTGACCAGAAGGGCTGAAGCCAGGATCCACCCCTTCCAGCCCTCATATAAGGGTTGGTAGTGAAGGCAAGCATATCTTCTTGGCAATTCCTGTGTACTTGAGGCCTTCTGAGGGTAAGTGACTTGTTTCCTTTGTTTCTGTGCTAATGACTGTTGTGTTTCAGTATGTTTTTCACCATTTTTCAATTGCTTCAGCCTAGGTCTTTACTGCTTTGTTGTAATAAGTTACTATCGTGTTACAGGGCAGCATGCATACCACTGTATGCAAAAGCACTGCCTGGTTGCCTGGTTTGGTGCTTTTCTAGTTCAGGATGAGATTGTGAGAAATCCTCTGATTTAGCAGAGCTGTAAAGTATAGCTCTTAGGTTGGAGGGAAGTCCCTTTTTATCCAGCAAACCACGAATACGTTCTTAGCAGCTCTTGAATGCAGTGGGAGTTGAGCATGTTCTTAATCACATTAGAAATTAGCTTTTTTTTAAAACTAGGAAATTAATTAATGGTAGTAAAGTCAGTACAACTTTTACTCTCTCATTTTTAGACCCAGTAAAGCAAAGAAGACTTGGTTCCTGGTGGGTCAGAGCACAGCTAACACAAGTCTCCTTTTGCTTCTTTCTGGCTATGGCACAGAAACACAACCAGAGTCCAGTTCCTCAGACCTCCAGAATCACAACCTAGGAAGTTTCCAGGTCAGTGTGAAAGTTTTTGTTCTGACTTTCTAAAGTGGAAAAACTCTGTTTTTGCTGAGTGAAATACTTCCTGATTTAGTAGAGGCTGAAGACTTTGGAGTTTTCGATCCGGTTCTGGGTGTTAAGATGCTGGGCCCATTCTCAGTTCTGTCTATTAACTGGTGGAAAGCAAGGGAAGAAAATAATTTCAGGGTGATTTGAGTGTCTTAAAACTTGATACTGTAAATAATACCTCTGAAGTAAGTCAATAGCTTTGCTCTTCAATAAAGTATACATTCAGCGTGGATAAGGAAGGGCACAGGAGCCCATTTGAAGGTGCTGGAAAAAAGCTGTTCCTTGCAGTATTTGTATCCAGTGTGTAATTTGAAAAATACCAGCATTTGGGCAGTACCACAGGAGTACAAATTCTTCAATAGACTTGTAACAAATCACCTAGAATTGCAAAAAGTAGCTTTCATGTGGTCAAAATTGCATTTCCTGTTGACTGGCTACTCTTCTGTAGCTGAGAAAGTGAAAATAAAGTCAGGGCTGCAGCTGATGTGCTTTATATAACTTTTCCCTCTCTAAGCTGTGAGTTAGGTTTTTCCACTTTGCATTTCTATCACAGTTTTATTCTATTTAAAACAAACAAACCTTAAAGTGCACCTTGACTTCAGATAGAGCAAATTAATCAGATCGAGCACCTAGTAATTATTTAAATAATGAACGCTCTAGTAAATTGCTAGAACTCCACTGCTGTAAGCAATACTATGCTTTAGCACCCCTCTATCATTAAGCTTAGTGGAGCTCTGGTTTAGAGTTCATCTCTCTGGGATACTCAGCAACATACATAAGAGTCCATCTGAGAGCATTTACAAGTAGTGTAAGAACACATAGGTAAAGTCAGAGTCAGTTCCTTGCTTCAGCAACTCTGTTGCTTTATAGCCATATGGTCATTTCAGAGTGATCCCTGAATACTCACACATACGCTGATCTGCTTTGATTTTCTTTGTGAATGCGTGTGTTACACCTTTATCCCATAAGATGCAATTCATGTCACTTTTAAATCGTCCAAAGCTATTACCACAGACAGAGCAAAAAAATGAGAGTCCTCAGGAATTCCTGAAGAGAAAAACCAGTGTTCCACCTCCTCCACTTCCCTTCAGTGAGCTCAAATTGACTCATTCACTGTATGAGAGAGGAGACTAAATGTAACCACAGGAAAGCCCTTATACAACTCGAGTCTCACAGGAGGACCCTGTGGGCTCAAGTAAACAGTGAGGTCCTCTTCTACACACTGGTGGCACCATCTTACCACTGGAGCATCATCTGCACCACAAGAAGGTGATGTTTATCATGCAGGAATTTCTGCTGCTGCCTTTGGAGGGCCAGCTGGCGTGGCTGCCAGGTGGGTTGTTTTGCCTGCATCCTACAGCATGCTTTTTTCCTTTCTAGAAGTGAGAACACATCCTGAAGCAAAGCAAGTCAACGAAGCTTCAACAGTTTTACCAGTTGTGAAGTGCAGAATATTGAGAATGTTTGTTCCAGCTCTGCCTCTGGTCTGGGATTTCACTCTGCTCAGCTCAGAGGAAGGGATCTCAGGTGAATACAACTTCTGATTTATTACATGTGGTTGGAGCTGAGGAAGATGTGTGAGAAGGGGAAGATGGCACATCTGGCACGGGTTCCCATGCAGAGCCAAATTCCAGCTGACTTTGAGTCAAGATCACAAGGAAAAATCCTCATTCCTTTTTCCTTGCCTTCTGATGAAAGACTCAGACAGCGTCTGCACCTGACCTATACTGCTCAGCTCCTGGAGGAATAGCCATTTTGTAGCAAGACATTTTTGAAGCTGAGATTCATGTGGTGCTTGCTGGCTTTTGCTGTTTGCTGACAAGTGAAATTACAGAGGAAAATAATCACTTCTTGTCGAGTCCTGAGAGATGTCCTGTGAGTAGTAGCAGCTGTGCTGAGTTGTTGGAGCTGGCAGAACTCATCCATCTCTCTTTTTCCTGTCCTTTTAAACCAGTGCTTGTTTAGGGTCAAATCTTCCTGCAACTACAAAGAAAATTCCCACTGAAAATGGGTGCCTCCATCTGGCTCATGGGCATCTGCCTGCGCTCCCCTCCCAGAAGATCCAGACTCTACAGCCCTGAGTTTTATTCCTAAAACTGTTTTCTTAGCGCTGACAGTTTGATAAATGTTGTTTAGTGCATTTTTTAAGTGTATGGAGTGCAGTATTTGCAGTTATATGCCAGCATAGAAAGCTACAGCAGAGGAGATGAATAATCCACCACATGAAGCCTTGTTTCCTGCAATTTTCTCACAACCCTGTACTCCTGTGCTGATTTGCATTTATACTTGCCCTTGCAGTGGGGGAACTGCAAATACAGCTCCCCTGTTTTAAGAAGCCTGCAGCTCTCATTCAGCTGTGGGGAGCTGGTACAGCCCAGCATTGCCAGCAGCATGTGGAGCTGCAGATTCTACTCCTCCTAGCTTATCCAGACTCCTCCAGTAAGTGCCACCACTTTCACTAGCAGCAATAAACCCCATCCTTTGAGCTGTGCTCAGTGGAAACCAAACCCATGACATTACTGCCAACAGGTCTTATTCAAGCCTGTGAGGGGTTTAGCAGCCCTATTGCTGCTTTTTGTATGTGCAGGAATCTTGAAGTATGTTTCTAAAGCTGCAGTCTAATAGCAGATCTCATCCTTGACATCAGACCTATTCCTTCTTCCTATCTTTTTCATTCCCTTTCAAACGATATGAGAATGATCCATAGTTGCTCTCTTGAAGCAGCCATATGGCCAGCAATATGTTATTAATGTGTATACTTTCCTTTTTTCCCCTCTCATCAGCACTACTATATCAGGAAATCTAAGCAGTCCCAATCCTTCTTACTGTCTAGGGGGAAGGCTGGATCCTCTGCCCATCCCAGTTGTGTTGCTGCTGCTGTGAACATACTTCAACTTGTATCAGCTTCAAGGTTTGCTGCAAGGAAGACATTGAAGCCCTGGAGCAGGTTCAGAGAAGGGCAACAAGTCTGGTGAGGGGTCTGGAGCTCAGGCCTTATGAGGTGCTGCTGAAGGAGCTGGGATTCTTCAGTCTGGACAAGAGGAGGCTCAGAGGGCACATTATTGCTCTCTATAACTACCTGAAGGGAGGTTGTTAGCTGGGGGTTGGCCTCTTCTCTCGGGTAGCTGGTGATAGGACCAGAGGGAATGGCTTCAAGCTGCGCCAGGCTGCTTTTCTGAAAGAGTGGTCAGGCACTGGAATGGGCTGCCCAGGGAGGTGGTGGAGTCACCAACCCTGGGGGTGTTCAAGGAGTGTTTGGATTTCATGTTGAGGGACATGGTTTAGTGAGAACTAGAGGTGATCAGTGGATGATTGGTCTGGGTGATCCTGTGGGAGTCTTTTCCAGCCTTAGAGATTCCATGTTTCCAAGCTTGCGGTCCCCAACATTGCTAGGGCCAGCCTCTTCCCTAAGCTCACAAAAGGGGTTTGGCTAATAGGGATTTTGAAAATCTCAGTTTTATTTATAGATAGGCTGGTTTAAACATTTATTATCCCTGTTTTATTAAACATAAAACACTTCTGTATGTGAAAGAGAACAAACACAATTCCTTGTGGAAGATAATAAACATAATAAGATGAATCTGCTTGCAAGCGAGGAGTCCTTTGTCTGGATGTTTTTTTATTTGCATCCTTATGATATATGAACCTTTGTCTTTCTCCTCTGATGAAAGATTCTTTCTCTCTCTCTTTCCCTCTTTCTCCTCCATTCTCCCTTAGCACCATCAAAATCCCTCACATTGCATTAGAGGCTTGTTCTGTTTGTAATTAAGCAGTAATGCAGTCATATGTAATGCTGCATTTGAAAGATGCTCTCAGCTACATTTGAAAGCTAGAGATGCTGAGTAGGGTGCATTAGGGTTAATTACCTAATAATTTACTGTATTAAATGCAGCTGCAGACACTTTGATTCTCACTAATTGTGACACTGAACAAAGAGTATAAGGATTTTCTCATATTTGTGCAATATGGCTGGCAGAAGCCTTCAAGGCAGTTGTATGTCCTTTCCTTCTCCTTGGCTTCAGTGGCATGTGAATTGCAGTGGGACATCATTGAGAGAACTGGGATGTCACCGTGTTCATTTTATAATGATTTTCTTAATGTAATTCAGATTGCAGAGGTACACCAATTGACTGTTGCTGAACTATAGGCCATCAAATGTGTTATGGAAGGCTCTACAGAGGACAGCATGGAGCAAACCCAAATACCTATAGAGCACAGGACAGTCACAGTCCAACCCACCTTTGTGCTTGTCCTTAGCTCCTGCAAAAATACTCAAAGTCATTGTTGCACTGATTTATTAATATCTTCCTATATCAGAAAAAGATATTTGGTTCCTTTGTCACGGTTTAAATTTTTTTTTTTTTTTTTTTTTTTTACATTAGATGTATCATCTGGAGCTTAATTGTTCATGAGACATTTAGCAGTATAATTTCCTATTCCCTAGTTCAATTCTTGCTCCAGTTTCTTCCTAATTGCTCCATCATTAATTTTACTCCTCTCCGTAGCACCAGAGAAAGTACTTATGAGTCTCTGCATCCCCACTAAACTCAGTACTCCATCCAGGAGCAAATTTCATTCCAAAGATTCAAGCAGGGGGTCTCTTTGTTCCCCACACCTTCATTTTCTTATACTCACTAGGTAGAGTGGCTGTGAAAATATTCAGTATATTTTTGGCTATGACAAATAGCCAAAAATCACGCTTCTTTCCTATTAGAAGTAAAGGTGTGCAAAAGCATTAATGGCATTTAGATTAGAAAATACAAATGACTTTAAGGCTCACCAACCTTCCAGATTTCTGAGCTGAGCTTCAAGCAGCATGCAGCAGCCATGAGGAGCAGAAACCAACCCCAGCTCTCCTGACATGTCAGCCTTTCTTTGCAAGAAGGACAAGAAGATCAAATCCAACCTTCAGTGCTGTGGATGGTCAGACACTCCACTTTCTGCTTCCTGCAATTCTTTTTGGTGCTAAAAATCCATTCCAACATTTTCCATTAGAGGTTTCTCCGAAGTCTCAGTCCAGAATTAAATTGGCCTCTATCCTTCAGCTGGATTCCAGCCTTATCAATTCAATTAAATACTTCACTCCTTTCAATTCCTTACATAGGGAAATTACTTACTTGGGGTACACAGTCCCCTCCGTCTGACATTTCTTATGTTCACAGAGAAGCAAATCAAAAGAAACCTAGCTTTTAAATAGCTACCTAAAGTTAACTAGAAAAAAATAACCTATAATGCATACCGAGGCCTTGAAAAGTGCTAAGAGCTTTGTTTCAACATATTATAAAGCTTTTATCATTGAGTACTGAAAGCCACTAATTCATGAAGATCCATGCCTGACAAAACTGTAAAACAAAGGGTGATTTACTGAGAAGAGAGCTCAGCAAACCACACAGTCACTTCATCTTTATAATACCGTTCTTCATCCCCTGTTGAACTGTGCAATCTTTCTATTGAAAGAGAAATTGATATCATTGATTAAACACAACAAAAGCTATTCTATTGGAAACCATTACTAAATCTAGCTGCTGGAAAAATACTTCTTTTTGTAAATCAAACTGATAAAATTCAGTGTAGTTTCTCATAACTAGGCACAACTACAACACACAATACAAGAAGCAGAGAATTGCACATTCTACCAAGGAAACATACAACAGTGATTTGAAAAAGCCCCTCACATCCCTGCTTGTTTCTCATGCACGCATCTCTCCACAGCCAGCAGTTTGCAGTTTAAGTGCAACATTTGAATGGCTCTTGGTACTATCAAGAAGATGCACACAGCAGTACTCACACTAGGGTCACAACCCCAGGCACAACCAAACTGCCAGCACAGTGCAGTTCTTACAGGCACAGCCCTCAGGCTCTGCTGTGCCTGTGGGCCTTGTCCCACACCACTTACAGCCAGCACACCTTATACTGAAAGGAAATTCAGCAGTGCTGCTGCTGGAACTAAAGGGCTATTTTTCAACATTAGCAGCACCATTCCACCCGAGCACTGAATTTCTCTCATAATGGTTTTTATCAGTCTCACCCTCTCCGACTTACAGTTCTAAATAGTCAAGGGATCTTTCTTAGAGTCTTTACTTTTGCAGTACTGAAAAGATTATGATACTCCAGAATTTATCTGGTAGACCAGATCACTTTTCACAATTCAGAAGACATAAATAATGCCTACACTTCTTAAGTTAATTGAAGTAAATTGGATTTGGTATGCCACCAGTTTAAATCTCACCCTAAAATTAAATCAGTCTTCATTCAGCTTTCAAATGTGCTAAATTGTTCGGATGTTCTAAAACTCTTCTTCCTTAAGGCTTCTGAGTGGAATTCTACATTTATTTAATAAAGCAGCCAGGATTTACTATACTGGTAGTGGTAAGCACTTTTTACTTTCCTCATGACAGATTGGAGTTGACTGTATACTTTTTTTTTTGCTACAACTGCACAAGATTACAAGCCACAATTGAATTACCAAACTGAGGAAAATAAAGATTATTCCTGTGGGTGCAATGCAGGTTGCAGACTTGTTTTCCTTTAAAGAAGTGTTTAAAGAATTAGCAATAAATGTTATCAACTGCAGCTAGAAAATGATGCTGACTTATTACTTTGTGGTGATCCTAAGGGGCATCATGAAAACCAAATTCTTTAGCTGAGGTTTCCAGAAGAAAAAAGAGAAAGAAAAAAAAACTAGCAATGCCTTTTGAACACCTTACATTTATATTTACACTATAGGCAAAAAGACTGAGCTTACAGAGCTCAGAGGCAACTCTGCCTTGCTCCTGAAGGTGCACAGCCCTGCAGTGCCCAAATGGTTACTCATTCATTTACAGCATGTTTCCATTGCCACTGGGAAGGCATGAGATGACATTTCTACTGACAGCCTCTCGTAACAGCACAAGACAGACAAATTTCTCACCTTCGGTGCAGACCTCCAGTAACACACGTGCACCCCAATAGGTGAGGGGAGCACTGAGCCCTCCTGCACTCATCTCATGCATGTTGGATTGAGTGCTGTGCTGATCTGGACAGGTACTGCTACTCCACAGATAATCCCCTCGTTATCTACCACCCAATGACCAAGTGCCTTTCAGGATAACAGCAAAGTGTAGAAGACAATGGAAAGCAAAATATAAGTTGGACGACTCTAAGCTGATGCAATATCACGATGTTCCCATAGGCAAGAATGTTTTTGAAAAGGCTTTTTCTTGCTACTTTTTGAAGCTTGCAGATGTCTGAAGGAGAACAAAGTTGTGACCCATCTCATTTTTTTCCTCCATGAAAGGCACTTGCTACCTTTTGTCCAGCTCCACTGAACAGGTCTCTCATCTTGAAATCCTTAGGGTGTATGCTCAGCAAAATTCTCACGTAATGGTGATTCGCTGACAAATCACCAGAGCTTAGAAATGCTCACAAATGTTATCTTGCATGCCACCTTTACTGGAAACCCCATTCAAGCCAATTCCATGTCTTAGCCAAGACTGATATTGACAGGAACAAAAATCTCACAGCTTTTTTCATCAAATGTACGTGCATAAAATTCAATACAACTTACTTACACAAACTGGTAGCATGGATTACAGTCTGCAAGCCAGAATACTGAACTCAGCCTTTTCTCAGTTTCTAACATTGTCATTCAAAGTCATACGCCCTCAGCCGCCTAAGAGCCCTAAAGAAAAGTATCTTCCATGCTCATGCAGTTAAATAATTCCCATTCAAAATGTACATGACAGCTGAATCACACCCGGTGAGTCACTGTTTATAATAGACTAAGCCTAGACTATCTGACTTAGCTGCCTTCCATTCAGTACAGCTAAGATAGATGGTCTTGGCACTATCTTCTCCAGAAACCTTTATTCTTCTTGCAGGAATCCAATTAAGTGGGCAACAAAAACCAGAATGCAGGATGGCGCAGTAGAATTCTCCTCTTCTACAGCACTGACCACCTTAATATTCCCATGTTTTACGCAATCGTTCTTCAGGTCTTTTCTTTATTTGGGTCACAGTTTTGCTTTCTGGAAATGAACCAGAATCTATTTCTCCCAAAGAAATGAGCAGTGCTGTTTCTTTAAACGTGTACATCAGGTTATCTTCTCCCTTTTTAGCTATAAAGCTGCAGAGCACAGATGTGCCTTGATTTTAGTCTGCTTTGCCGCATAATTGCATGCCTTCAACTTGAGAAATTTAACCTTGCTATTTACTCAGAAAACCTTTCTTAACTTTACTGTCAAGACAATGTTAATAAAGCCTGCCTTTGTTTGAGAATATGCTCACTGTAAATAGAGCTTCACTTAAAAAAAAAAAAAAAAAAAAAAAAAAAAAAAAAAAAAAAAAGATTAAAAAAGAAAAAAATCTATATGTTTAAACAGAGTAAGATTTAAGGAGGGCCTAGGAGCATGTCCAGCTGCCATAAACTGATCAGAAGGTACTCAGAGGGCCCCAGCAGTGGCCCAGCACAGACCTCCCTTCTACCATCAGGTCTCCACAGTGCCATCAGAGCACAGTTTTGTTATGCCAGTGGGAATTCAGCTCGTTTTTGGGTGGGTCAACGTTCATACCCACATTTGCCCTCTGCACCACAAACAGCCCAAGGGTAGCAGTAAATTCTGGCATACAAGTGGGTACAGAAACAAAGCTGCTTTATTAGTCGGTCTCCAGTGCTCTGCTCTGTGCTTCTACATCTAGATTCCTCCAGCAGGATGAAGGCCATCAGATTACAATACTGTAGCCTCAACAGGACAGGTCGGTACCATGCATGGTAAAAAAGTATCACATGTAGGAGCAGGTGCACCAAGTATCACATGTAGGTGCACCAAACTGCACAGCAGCTCAAGAATGTGTTTGGGTTAACTTAAGTTACATAGAAACCAGCTTTGTCACATTTCCACCCCCCTTGTGGTCATTCGTTCCCCACATCAAACACCGCAGGAAATAAGGACAAAACCAAACCACATTCCCCCTTCAGAAATGAACTTTTCTTAAATCATTTCCAATTCCATATTTTTTTTGCAGCTATTCTGAACCAGAAGATATAAGGAAAAAAAGGGGTTTGGGGGGTCAAGGAAATAACCTATTAAAAATGAGGGAAGTGGCATTTTCCCTTCCCCAAACTGCAAAGATTAAAACAGCAACTGCTTCCATCAGACACCTTAGATCACAGCAGAACAAGCAGACTGTTCAAGCCACATTTCCATCATCCTCATCATCACTTATATAATGGGGACTGATTTTATCATTGTTCTTTGCACATTTCCCTTAGTGCTCTTGGGTAAGAAAGGTTTCCCCTCATTGGCAAACAGCAACAGATAAATAACTTCAGCTCAGCATCCAAGACAATGTCTTTCCTCAAAGGAGCCATTTCCATCTGCACAACAATAGCACAAAAAATACGATGTTGTGGCATGTGCCAACCACTGCATTCTGTCACTGGGGATCTCCTTGTACGCACTTTGTGTCAGCTGGTTAACAATGCCTTTAGAAGACAAAGAGTTTTAATATTATAAAGAGCTCTTGCAATATGATGGGAGACTGTAATGAACTGCTAAGGTAAAGCATATTACTGACTCAGAAACCCTTATAAAAGGAGGAGGAAATAGATCTGCTTCTCTGCCTCAGCCCATATTTCCTATTAATGGTTTAGGTGCCTTCTTGTGATTGTGACACACTGCTTCTTGCATTTACCTTCTCTACCCTAAATCCTGCTTGTAAAAGTACTGCATGTACTACAGACCTGCCCTTCTGGGGGCTTACAAAAACAAAGTTAAGCTAAAAATGAATATATAGAGTTGATAGCTAAGGTTGAGATTCAGGACACTTAAAAACCATCTAGTTTTTCTAGGAAAATGAATGCAGTAACAGATCTAAATAATAAGGAAGATCTAAACAGTAAGGAAGAGGAGACGCAGCAATATGCCCTTCATTCCAAAACACCATTTCAACAATTGCCCTACATCAGAAAAAAAGAGCAGCTCAGCAGAATGAATGGGGCAAGCAGCAGTGAGGGGCAGTGTGAGCCCAGGTACAGTGCTGGGCCTGGGAATGGGGACTGAATCACCTCCAGCACTACCAAAAAGTGACATAATGTAAAACAAATGCATATAAATAAATAAAATGCAACCCTCACATTTTCCTTCTCCATAATTCAAAGCTAGTTTTTCCTTCTTTCATAAAGAAAAAGCTGCTTGGGAAATGCTTCAGTCTGCTTTCTGCTACCTGGGTTCTTTTAAATAGCACCAGTTCGGGCTCCACAGCCATGTGCCACCTCCATGCTCTGTGCCTCCCAGTAAGCAGGGCAGAGCTGCTTTGATGAAGGGTGAATGCAAGGGAACAGAGCAATGCCTGCCTCTGCCACAAAACATCACCTGAGCAGGGAAATAAGTTGTTTTTTTTCCCCTCCCTCAGTTTCATAATCAAATACAGATCCAAAATAAATGAAATACAGAGAAAAAATTGAAAATAGAGATCTCATTTTAAGGAGATAATAAGAAGGTATGCACCACACTCAGCTAGAAACTTTTCTCATGTGCTCATGCTTTTCTGTTCCAGCCACAGAGCTGATGCTGCAGCATGGATGCAGGAAGACAGCAGCAAAAGGAATGCACAGAGAAGAAAAGTAGCAGCTCCCAAGCCCAGCTCCTTCTGCACGAGGTGACCTCTGAGCAGCTCTGCTGGGAGAAACTCCTGTCAACACAACAGCAGTGTGGGATCAGAGAATGGGAGAGCTCTGCAAGGCAGCCCTAGCTGTGGACAAACTGCCACTGCTGCTCCTGCTGAGACCTTTAACCAGGAGCTGTGACCTCACACACATCACCCTGCTGCTCCCAGTCACTGCTCTGTGCTTCTCCCATTCACCAGCAGCAGAACTGGGCAGGAAATGTCATTTTAGAGGCAGAGGAGAAAAACATAGGGCATTTCTATCAAAATGCATCTCTTAATTGAATAATTTCCTAGACTCTGGTTCAAGTTTAAATATCTGTTAACAACTCAGAAGCAAGAGGAAACGTTTTGCCAAGGGGAAATCAGCAGTATATTAAGAGCTGAGTATTACTGCTGAAGGCAGCTTTAAGAGATCATAAGTTTACAGACTGAAGGAGTTGGATACATTTGATCATTCCAAAAAGTATACAGACACTTTTAGTACCATTCCTCTTCCATCTGTGCAGGAGCAGCATTGCAGTTACATTTCACAGAAGTCAGTGGCTAAAGCGAGCTTTGAGATTCCACTGATTTTATACAAAATAGAGAAGTGCTGATGTTCCCTTCTGAAATCAACTCCAATGGAAAATAAATTTTTCATAATGGCATGCATGTTATGTGCTGCAATCACAGAATGTTTTTTATGTATATACATATATACACATTTATTTGCTGTAGCAGTCGTACATTTTGATCTCTCATAATGGACATTTTCAAATGTATTTTTTAGAGAAGTAAATCATTTGCATTCCTGCCACGTCCTTCCACATCCACCCAAACTGCAGTGCTCTGTGCAGAGACTATACGGTCTCAACCAAATGACCTCCTCCTCATCTGACCTATCTATAGGAATGTACCCATATGTACCCATCTCACCTTCTGAAATTAAAAAAAAAAAAAAAACACAGAGCCAAAACACAAAATAGGAATTTGGGCACAATCCTTTGCCAGTGATGCTCAGAAATTGTAATGGAAGCATCAGCCATGAGCAGACTTCATATCACTGAAGGGCAAGAGGAAGGGAGGTTTCATTAGCAGCTCATGAAAATCATTTTCAATTGATATTCAGTTTAATTGCACCAGAGTTTAATGCTGATGGCAAAACCTAAAGCATAGATCTCATCCAAAATCCTTCAGAATCAATGTGATTCTTAACATTAACTTCCTCAAAGCCAGGATTTCTGCCTGATTGCTTTCAAATAAAATGCATAGGTTATTTCTAGATCACTCTGATTACCTCTAGGATTCCATCAGACTGAACCAGGACAGCTCGCCTGCCTCCCAGGGCACTCTCTGTGAATCCCAAAAGCTCATATCTTGCATATAATAATTATATCCTATAAAAAAATAGCATGAAGTGACTTCCAACATCCAAAGGTCAAAAATTCAGCTAACATATATTAATCTTTATTATGTAACAATGACATAATCAATGAGTTTGTGAGCTTCTTATGACCTGTACAAAAAAGATATTGCACCAAATGAGGTACTGCCTATTTGGATTCCAGATTTGTTACGCATACAATCTAACATTATATACAGTTGTGGAGTTAAGGCAAAGCCAGATGATACCTGTAACACAAGAGAAGGTTTGAAAAATGGGCATAATTACAAACAGGGGGACGCATTTCCTGCTAATAAAGCGTCTGTGTCTAAGGAAGGGATCCCTCAGGTTTTCAATATAGCAGTTATTATCAATCACATCAATTAAAATTGAAAATCGTGAGATTTCCTGAAGAGCAAAGCTGTTCTGAAAATCGTGCCTGGATGATCACCTCTAACCCTGATAGGAGTATTTTTCTTAATGGCTGTCAGCTGCTCTTGTTTTTGGAAAACTTACAGATCCCACTAAAATCCAGCCATACCTTCTTAGCTTTCTGCAGGCAAGATGCAATCATAGCCAGTGACAGAGCATAAATGTATGGGTGAACCATCCAAGACACTACAGCAGAGGAGAATTAAAGTCAGTCACTTAGCATAAGTAATTACCTTTCTCAAGACAATGGAATGAGTTATGTTAGCTAAGTCCCAGTGACAGAAACATGTATGACCAATATATCAATTTACAGTTCTTTGGCAGCAACACACTAACTCTTGATTGAAGAATGAACTCAAATTCTGCTAAATTATGGACCTGGTTTCCAGTCATTTCACAATTAAAGAAAATCCACTTCTCTCATGAATCCATAAGTCCAGTAAACGAAATCTGAATAAAATGTGCAGGCAGCTTTAGACCGTAACATTAAGCATAGGTATTTATCGTCTGCTTTAGTCTCAATCCAAACATATTGTATTCAAACACACAAAATTCTGTGAAACTTCTGTGCAGTTCAGATGAGGCCAAAATCCATAAAGAGAATCCATATTCACCCATGAAAAACCAATAAGGAAACATCAATCCCACGATGACAGAATGATCTTCATGTGACAGGGGCAATGACGACTCCACAACCGGACAAACGTCACAGGAAAATTGACTTTACAGTGGAAAGACCAGGAAGCCAGAAAACGTAGAATACTGCCATCCACCAACCAGATTACCTTTCTCCAACTTCAGGTAAACCTTATCCTCTTTGTCCAGGTAGAGCAGGACTCCGTTAGTGGCAGCTTCGCGAGTGACATCTTTGTCCCCAGCAAAAGCAGAGATGACTGGCTTCCCATTGAGCATCAAGTTAACCTGCATGAGAAAAAGCACTGAGAAGCTCTAATTAACAGCAAAAAAAAAAAAAAAAAACCAACAAATATCACTGAATATTAACTACAGTGCCACAGGTATGTTGTGGACAAGCCCTTTTGTTTCCTGGCCTTGATCTGCAGCTGACTGCAATCAGTGGGACACCATCCCAACTGCAAGGCTGGGGCTCAGAGTGAAGGATAACTGGTTGCATGTGCTGTTAGTTATTGGCCAGGCAGCTCCGTTTGTGCTCACTCTCTGGTAACATGGACCTGGGAGCTCCGTTTTGCTCCACTTTACCCATTTCACTGGTCATTCAGACACATTCAGTAAAGGCAACAATTTCATGAGACTTTATAGGCACCTGGAGATGCACTATAGGCACTTAATTACATTTCAGAAGTCCCACAGTAGAGTGGAAGTTTACGCTCCACTGAGAGTAAAATAAACATCCCTTCTATCAGTAGCTGCATTTTAAAGTCTAGAACAGACCTTCAGCTTTATGAGCAGCTGCATTTTGATAGTGAACCCATTCTTCCACAGAACACTTCTGAAGTCAGCTCAGCCCCTGCCCTGAGTGCATCACACAGGTTCTGTGTAAATACCCACAGGCAGGGCCAGGGGCACAGGCAGGTCCACGCACCTCCATTTCCCCAGAGGCAAATGTTAGTTTTCTTCTTTTTAAACAGAAATAAAGCAGTCACAGAGGGGTGAAATGCCTGTTCAAAAGGAGTATTCTGGCCTTGCACACATTCTCACCAGTTTTAACAGGAGTCACAGCAGAATAAATTACTGCTCAGCAAAAGTCAGGCAGCAGAATCTGGCACTGATTTGGGATTCACTTTATCGGGGAAATCCACTTAATCAGATGTCCCCAGGGAACCAATTTCAGCTTAATGATACTTAATGGCACTAACAGATGTTTCAGGGGCGCAGTGGTATCACTTACAGGAGCCTTCTGCCAAGTCAGCGGTGTTTAAGGCTGCTCATGGCTGGAACTCAAGCTGGTTTGCTCCATGGCAGTGCTTTCAGTCCTCCCTATTGCTATCACAACATGCTGTACACAAAAGGACACCAAGAGTTTGCTCATGGCTAGGCTTGGCTTTCTTTGTTCTCTACTGGGCTGGTTTCCTGCAGGGCCCCTCATCAGGATGCACACTGCAGCTTTGCCCCAAGTGGTCTCACATGAACTGTGCCAAAATAGAGCCAACCAAACCCACCCATCACTTCTGAAAAACTTCATTGATGAAAGATGTGCAGATGTCACATGGCAGGCCATGATGTTCTCTGTTACACTCCCCAGCTCCCAGGTTTGAGTACATGGCAGTGAAACACCAAAGTCTGCCCTACACTTCCAGAACCAAAGCCCTGATATCTTTCCTGGCAACATGTAATTTAAACCCAATAACAAGGGCTGATATCCATCATTCCAGACCATTTCAACGCTTGGTATTCAAGAGTGAAAGGAACCAAGTCAGAGTTTATTAAATAGCCCATTACAGGGGAGTTGATGATGCCATTATTTCATCCCAGATTTTATCTTTGTCTTGAATGAAACAAAGACTCAAAGCTATAAGCAGGGATGGCCCTCCAGGTCCTCCACCTTCTCCACCATTCACACCTTTCAGTACTGGCAGCCCAAAGCCAGGGCTGCACACAGGGATCACTCCTGCAGAAATCAGCTTTGTCTCAGCCCTGTCATGTGAAGAACATATCCCATATCCAATGGCAAGACAGGTCAGGGGAAAAGCATCAGATTCTTCTGTGGATCCAATGGCCTCGTAGGTGGAAACAAAATGTTATTCTACATCTAGAAAGCCAGTACAAACATCACAGGCACTGCATGACCTGGGGCAAAGATTAAGGAACAGGCTTTGAGCAATTTGCTTTTGGCTCAGCAAGGAAATGTTCAGGAACTTAGAATAATTTATATTTAATTATGTAGTTCAGCTGCTAGTAAGCTACAGAAAAAAGTAGAATTACACCATTTTTTAGTACATGAGGCATCTTTTATGTATTGAATGCGTAAGCAAGTTTAAACTGCTATAAAGGCTCCCTACAGGGATATAACACTTTGGTTGTTGCAGAACAAACCAACCACCTCAGCCTTGGTGCACAGCAGGCTGGGTTCATGAGCATCCATCTGGCACCATGACCTGGCAGCCAGGTGATGAGATTCTAGCAGAACAGACAGAATTGTTACATATCCCCACACTGACTCATGTAGCAAAATACCATTTTTCAATAGTATTTAGGCAACCAAGTGAAATTTAGAGATATATTTTACTCAGTCCATTCTGTTTCATACCCCACACACCCAGATATTTGGTTCTTGCAGCAAAGCTGTCCAATATCTCAGCTGAGGATCCTGCCTCATTACAGCTGTTCAATTTAAATATATTCACCCTGCTGGGAGCTGTACACCACAGGTTGATGTAAACTAAGCTATTCCTCTTCAAGAGTGTACGAAACACTCCTGTGTTCAGGCTAGATTATATTGTGAATAAACTATTCAATGAGAAGATTGTATAGACGTACCTGGATTGTTTGGCTCTGGTAGACTTTAATCACGTGAAAACTGAAGCTGTAAATTCCTTTTCTTGGTGACACAAAGACAGATTCCAATGTGAAAAAATTGCCCACGTTTACTAGGATCTACAAACAAAAAGTACAGATGGGAATTAGCACAGGCATTCAGCACTACTCAAAACACAGACTTTCAACTGGAGAAACCATTCACCCAAGGAAGATTTTCCATCCACATTTACCTTTTTTATTTACTGTTCTATCAACTCACGTGGAAATATTACACATAAAATGGATGTTAGTTCTATCTACAGTGCAGCCTTACGATAAATAAGATGAGGGGGAAATCTTTCTTACTTTGCTACATCTCACACCTACATGACCTTTATTCTACACATTTAGAGGATATTGGCAAAAGTCATTTTTGTTCATCATCCCCCCAAAATGACATCAAAACACTGATTCTGGGGGTGGCACACCAGTTTGGGATACAAAGCAATGGCCAATTCTACACCTTCCTGGAAGTATCAAGCTGGAAGCAAGAATGTATGGGAACATTACAGTTCATTCAGTGCTCAGTCAGATGAGCTCCAGGAATGCCTGGTGGATGAGCACCGTCTGGCCAGGAGCCTTTGCTGCCCTCTTTATGTAAGCACTTACTGTAATTTGGGTCTGGTTAAACAGAGTCAAGGAACAGAGGGGAATACACCAAATAAGTGCATCATCCGTATGATAAATATCTCCTTTAGTTCCTACTTTTTATTTCATCCCACTTAATTATACTCTATTTTTAATTGATATTTTTACAGAAAGCCGTCAGGAATGCCCACAAGGTTGGGGAGATGCAAACAGCATAAAGCTGTGCTACAAGCCTGACTCCAGCTGTCACCACAATTTACTGTTCATTATGATAGGAGACAGAGACTAAAGCGAGCATCAGCCTCAGTTACCTGCCCTAGGGCAGGAGCTCGTATTAAACGCATGCTGGTATTTGTATGCGATTGAGATGAGAGGGGCTGGGCTACGAAGCTGTGATTTTTAGAGAAAACTTTAATGATTTTTTTCCCTGCAAATCCTTCCTCTTTCCCCTTCAGAAGGCTGTGCACACCCACTCCGCGGACTGCCCCGTCTCCGGGGGCGGGGAGGCAAAGAGAGAACAGCGGAGCGCAGTGCTGTGCGGGGCTGCGCCCCTCCCGCTGCCATCCAAACTCCAGTGGGAAATAACGGCGGACACGGGGAGGGGGCGGCGGTGGCACCTGTTGCGCGCAGCGCGGCCCCGCGGGGCCCCCAGCTCACCTGGTCGAAGTAGATGATGCGCGTCTTGTTGCTCATCTCGGAGGGCTCGTGGTTGGTGCTCCTGACCGCCGAGAAGGCGACCTTCGAGTTGGCCGCCCTCACCGAGATGCCCAGCGGAGAGGAGGACGAGCCCTTGGCGTCGGTGGTCGGGTTGGAATCGCACACCACCAGGCACTTGCCCTCCAGGACGATGGGCTCCGTCTCGTTCTGCGCCCGCGCCGCGGGGCCGCCCAGCGCCAGGGCCAGGAGCACGGCGGGCAGCAGCCGCCAGCCCATGGTCCGCACCCGCGGCCGCTCCGCGCCCCGCTCCGGCCACCGCGCACAGCGGCGCTCCCCGCCGGCAGCAGCGGCAGCCGCTCTGAAAGTCTTCTTTCTGCCGGCTTCTTCCCTTCTTTTATTTATTTATTTATTTATTTACCTCTCCGTCTTCTCCTCCTCCCGCCCGCCACCACTTGGTGCCTTTTTCTTTTTTCTTTTTTTAATTTACCTGGTCCTTTCGCGAGCTCTTTACAAAAGCAGCCGAACAAAATAAAGACTTTCCGGTGCACGCTTTTCTCCCCTCACTCTCCGCATCAAAAAAGAGATTAATGAGGAGAGTGGTAGGTAGGGGGGAAAAAAGGAAAGGGGAGGAAAAAAAAAAAAACCGTCAGGTGAATTATTGATGAGAGACAGGTGACGAAGAAATGAAACCACTCCACGTTGCCATGATTTCTGCTTCTGTGTCCCTGCTTTGAGCTGGAGATGCGGGCGCTCACCCCGCTGTCTGATCCGGGTCCGGTACAGCTGCGGGCTCCGGCTGTCTCTGCCTCTCTCTCTCTCTCTGCCACAATCCCCAAAGACTTATGTCACAACGAGCCTGCCCGTCCCTCACCTAGCTGGGCTCCATTGGGATGGACCTTCCTCTCGGAATTGCCACCTACAGACGCACACACTCGTCCTCCCAGCCAACTTTTACGGCAGCTGCAAAGCCGAAGGGAAAGCAACAGATCAGTGCAACGTCTCTTAACGCCTCTTAAAAGGAGGCGGGGGTTAGAGTTGCAGCCTGGTTGGGAGGCAGCATCTCAACCTGCAGGTGCCTCCCTGTGAGTTGCTCGGCGGTTTTGTTTTGGCACTGCACCCGGACCCGGCGCTGCCCAGCTGGGGCACTCAGAGCCTGTCAGCAGAGCGTGTCAACCGCTACGAGCAGCCTTCATTCACCTCTTGTCCAGCAACCCCTGCCCGGAGCTGCCAGACCCAACTGGAGCTGCTGGAGCTGTGGCCACCTGCACTGCCCACACCTTCAAGAAGCCATAGAGCAGCCCCAAAGTCCCCTTAGCCTACAATAAGTCTTCTGCCAAATTCTGAAAGCCAGACGCAAATTTTAAGGAATCCCTTAGCTCAGACAAGAGTTAAAAAAGAAACTGCACTGTTTTCTAGGAATGCATTGATATCCTTTTCTTCCAGTGACACCAACAGCGATGAAAAGTCAAACTGAGAAGAGGCACTTGCTGCAAACAAGGGAAGGAAATAAGAAAGGAAACAAAGATTTGCATCATAACATTATTTCTTTTGTAGAAGTTGGATCTGCAGATAAAAGGATTTATGCCCACACATAGGAACACCTGTCTGGAGAACCCTTGCAAAGCAGAACTGTGTGAAAACAGCAAGATTCTGCTTCACAATGTTTTGTAGATAAATACATATGTATAAATAATCCCACGCTGTTTCAACATCTCCCCCTTAACATCTCATCCTTACCTTATGCTGCTCCACAGCCTTTCAGCTGTGCACCAATCACAGCTAATATACATATGGCATAGATACACCTTCTGACTGGAATTTTAAACTTTTCACATTGTTGAAAGTTCCATCATTTGCCCAAAACTCAGAATTTTGCAGTCATTTCAGCCAGATTTGTTTCAGCATCTTTTTGCTGTGAACAATGACATCATCTCTATGTCAAATGGGTGCAGGCTGAATCAGATGTTCAGAAGAGGACTTCCCCATCTCCCTGCTTGCAGTTGCATGCACTAAGCCTGTTTGCCATCCCACCCCACTCCCTCGCATGCCATGGGGCTGATTGCACAGCACAGCCCCCCAGCTGAGCACTGCTCACTTCTGTGCTCTTATCCCAGTGCTGTGCACACGTTGCTGTACACACAGGTTACTTCAGCTGTGCGAACACATTAGTAATTAAGCATACAGCCAATTACTGCTAACTGCTCTCCTGCACAGCTGGCCCCAGGACCTGCAGTTAGCTTACTGGTTTGCTGGCTAAATGCAAAACCAGCTCACCTGGATAATGAGCTTAATGGGCCTTAAGAAGATTCAATAATTATTTTATAAAGTTCCCCCCAATTTGAACATTAAGTGTATGGCAACGTATACATGTACATGGCTGGAATGGCTAAAATAAACAAAAGCTTTTGCCCATGAAGTCTTCAGATGCAGAACCAAGCTGGTGTTTTCCTTGCTTCATTTTAATCTATTTCATAGACCTCTGTGTGTGTGTGTGTGTGTGTGTGTGTGTGTGTGTGTGTGTGTGCGCGCTCCATCTCTGGTGCCTTGCTTGGCTTACTAAGCTTCTTCCTTCTGTTCGTCTGTTTCGAACTTTGCTCTCATCACACCATCCCATCTTTGAGTATTTCTTTTTGAAAGGATACCAGGAAAAAATATTTGTCTGCTCCTATTTTTGGTACTTGTTTAATTTCCCTGGCATTCTGTTACAAAATAAGAATGAGAAATAAATAACAGTGCTTTGATGACTGGAAATGGAATTCAGAAATGGTGTGTGAATCTTAGAGGCGATTTAAAAACGAAGTCAGCAGGATGTCCGCCTGTGTGTGGGGGTACAAACGTTCAGCTCTGCTGACAGCATTGGCATTTCAGGTCTTTATTCAGCTTTCTCATCCAGCCAAACCCTCTGTTTGCTCAGTGCTGCAGACCTGAGCACACGCCAGACCTGAGCACAGAGTGCACATCAGGGCTGCAGATGCTCCTGGGCAGGAAATGCTGTCACGTCCAGCTGTTTGTTTCTGCTGCTACTGGATGGAGGTCTGCAAATAATCCACTGAGTCCAATACACTTAGTCCAGATTTACATCAGTAGCTGATACCCTGACAGTTCATTCTACTCCTTCATAGGTCAATTGTTCACAACATCAATATGTTGGTAAATTTCATTGTCAGTCGCAGCTGGGGACAGCCCACAAAGAGCTTGGCTTTTCTTGAGTGAATTGTTACTCAAAATCTATCCAGAACATCTCTTGTTAATTTATATGTATTCCCAAAACATTCATGAAAGAGTTTTTGTGGACTAAGACCAAAAAATGACCTTGTGCACGTACAGACATTTACACCTTTATAGCAGGTACTCAAAGCCCTATAACTCGTAACAAAGTAAATTAAATTCTTGGTTTATTATTACATTTCAGCTCATGTCTAGAAAAGAAAAAAAAAAAAAAAAGACCACCTCATTTTTGTGTTTTTAGCTAAGTTACCTGATACATTTTGTGCAGTTTTAGGAAATAAACAACTTTTGAGGCACTCTGTTGACCTATGCAATGGTCTCAGACTTTCAATTGTGTTTGAATGAAACAAGAAGTGTGCATTTTGCCAAGGTGGAATAAAATCAGATAGGGTCAGCAAATAAGGGAAACAAATAGCCTGGCAGGAAAATTGTTCTTTTTCAGTAGGAGGGAAGAGGAAGGAACTCGGTTTGCTGCCTGCTCTGATCTTCAGAACCTGTTCCCCCAAGCAATGCAGGCACAGAATGCACACGATGGAGTTTGCAAAGGATTCAATGATCTGCTGGCACTCAATTTAGCTTACACTGTTGAACACATATTGTTGATACAGTTTGCCAGCACCGTGTCAGGAAAACCACAGAAAATTAGATAGTGAAGTGGTGTAATTTAGTGCATCTCCTTTGACATCAACAGAAGCTCACAGATTACCTCCCCTCAGCAGAATTTGTCCCAGAGAAATTGCTCACAGAGTGGCTTTCATAGCAAAAGCCAATGAGGGAATAGTTTGCTTTAAAGGATGTGCCTAAGAGAGTGCATTAGGAGTCTGCCGATTGGCTGCACTGCCTGTTTGATCTTCAGAAGGGAGAGATTGTACTGGAAGACTCATGATGATGATGGAAGTCATGGAGAAGGGCTCAGCATTAGGATTTTTAGTGCCATCTATTGAAATGTGCCAACTCGAACAGAAGAGACAAGGCTGTCAAGAACAATAAATATCTCTCTGTGGTAGTGAATGCTTTAAAAAGATACAAGGAAGAAAGTAATGAGTTTATTTCACAGCTGAGGAGTCAAATCCATTGAACTCACCGATTTCTCTCCCTGGACTGTAGATGTCTTTTCCAGGAGACTGTTGTCTTATTTTTTATTTTTTTTTTAACTCTTGTTAAGGAGAAATGAGGCTCCTCAGCTCACGTTCTGTGTTTCTTTTTGTCCTCAGCTGATAACCCATGGAAACTGCTTCCTAGCAGTGTTTTGGGGAAGCAAAATACCCCAAGGACTACAAAAACCATGAGCAGCCACTGTCTCTCTAGGAATGAGCCCCTATGGGTGCACAGCTCTGTCCTGAACAGAAGCAGTGTGAACTCTGCCTTCCATATCAACGGCCTCTCTTTATATAAGCCAATGATTTTTCCACATAAAAAAATACACAAACATCTCTTGAAGTAGTGTCTGTCACTTCCATCTCCCCCTCCAGCCATCACGTTCCACGTGCAGCTCAGCAGCACTCGACTAATTTTGAAAGGCTGTAAGGGGAGAGACTGAAGAAGACAAAAAACAAAACAAAACAAAACAAAAGAAACCAGTAACTTTTCTAAATGTGTAAATTTCATTCCCCAAGATGTCTGTTCTGGTACAGCACAGAGAAGCACTGGTCAGCCCAGCACTCTGCAGCTCCGCAGGGCTGCTCCATTGACAGCAGTACTTCAGCTCGCACAGTGCAGGCGGCACAGGTGGCTTGCGTAGGGCAAGTCCAGTAAATCCAGAATCAAAATGGTTTTGTTTGTTTTTAATTTCCTTAATCAGCTTAATTCCTAACAGCAAAGGAAGACGTCAGATTGTTTTGGATGGCAGGATTCCCAAAAACAAAGTTTAATGTCAGCAGTACTGACAGCAGTAATACCCTAGCAGGGATATTAGCCAGGAAGTATTTACTGCCTGAGAAAAGTTTCTGCTTTGAAAAGAGTCAAGCAAATTTCTATCTATAATACCAAGCAGGACTGCATCCTCCTTCAGATTTCACATTTCATAATATGCCAAAGTAAGCTTGGTGCCTTTGTAGGGCAATAGTTAGCCCAAACTTACAAATACTACAGATCTGGAAGGCAGCTCCTTGTAGGAGTGCTCCATCTGGGTTCACTCCTGGAGCCTCACCTCACACATGGGCGTTTATGGCTGCAGGTTTGCAGGGTACTGCTGTCAGCTGCTAAGGAGGGGTTCCACAGAAATTGTCTGCAGAGACATTTAGAGCTTGTCTATATAAACACCGAGGTGTAACAACTATTGTTCTGTACAAACAAATACCATTAAAACGGAGTGAGAGAGTTGGCTCAAAGAGACCTAGAAAAAAAACACCAATATGATGCAAAATATTATTTGGGGGGGAAAAAGAATGCAGAAGGGAATGAGCTGTATTTGTTTCTTTTTACATATAAATCAGATGAGCTCTGACACTCACAGACACAGAAAAAATGCTCTGTTTGGGAAAATGGAAACGTGTCTCCTCTGTAAGCTCCCATTCCTTGGGAAAGCTTCATGTCCTCTGGAGGGGCAGAGCTTCTTGCCAAGAAGGTATTTGGTCATTAATTTTTCAAATGATTGCTGCAGGATATTCATGCAAAGACACAGATATCAACTACTGTGTAGAATATATTTTTAATTGGAAGAAGCCATGCCAGCTGAGCTATAAAACAAGTACAAGATGTTAGATATAATAAGAGAGAAAAGAGACTGAGGGGAAAAGTGAGTCAGGAGAAAAAAAAGAGAAAACAACTTAGTTAAGATAGACTTCCCAGGACTCCTGAGCTAAAGTAATGGCAGAAAAACATAAAAGTTATCATGGCCATCACGAATGCTGTTCAGGGATGCAGGGATCTGGATACCATGGAAATGGCACTGGTAGGCAGTGTTATCTTACACGATTCACATATAAATGAAGATGGTTCCGATTTTGGAGAGGGAATAACACACATCAGAAACTGCAAGGGTTGTTTATGATGTACACATGTGCTGGAAGAGGAACTGAATTTTCCTCTTCTAGCCAAAAAAGCAGTAATCTTCAGCTCCTGACACATACAGATGCTATAGATCCTGATATACAGACACTGCTGACTTCAGTGCCAGCCAAGTGTCACTATTCCAATGCTGACTTTGTAGAAAACAAGTTTGTTTACTCTAAAACAAAATTTGCCCTCCATTTGCTTCTTTCATTTTTCCGGTTGGCTGGGTGGTTTGGAGGTGTCTATTGAGTCCATTGAGCCTCTTCCTCAATTTTTAAAAATTCCCCTGAGATGAGAGGTGGATTTAAAGCAGATGAATTAAGAAGTGATGCCTGCTGGCATTCACAGGAGGCGCCAGGTTTGTCTCTTAACCAAACACAGCTGGAAGAACAGCTGCATCCTTGCTCATCAGCACACCTGCACAACACCTGGCATCTGGATAGGGAGAAATCTCTCATGGTACTGGAGAGAGCATTCTAATAGAGCAATTTTAGGCTTAGATGCTTCTAAGCATTTCAGATAGGATAGTTCTAATTTCTTGCAGCATTGAAGCCAAGGAGACTGCACAGCATTTCTACCTGTTAGGCTTTCTGTAAAAGCCAAAATGTTGAGAGAATTGGGCAGGCAGATGTAACATAAGCCAGAGAACACACATCACACATTTTATCAATCAATGCTGTAAGACTGGTAGAGAAAAATGCAATGTTTTATCAATGACTTCATAGGACGATTTTCTGCTTTCAATGTTCAACGCATCCCTTTTTGTTTATGCATTCACAGCCTTCCTTTTCTCCCTGTATTTTTTGAGCTGCAAGTAATTATTCTAATTGAAAATATGGAAAAGCCAACAAATGCAACAAAAGTATTTTCAGTTTTGAAAACCATCAATAATTACTTTCACTGTGCATTACTTAGATGCCTCATGTTTTTATTTCACTTCTCTGATATTGTTCTCTTCCTACCAATGCAAATTTCACACACTGATTGGCTTCCACAGTATTTTATGCAAAAAAAAAGCAATGCTTTATTGTACTACTTTGGGGGGAGCCACCTGCCAGGTCCTTTCTCCATTAAATACTGAAGCTGCAGTGCTTTAATGGCTGAAGACAATCAAGATTTTTTGCTAAATGTATTAAATAATAAAAAAAAAGAACTACAGAAAAAGAATAATTAAAAATTAGATCACCATATGTAAATTTATTCACTGTAAGTAACAGCTGAAACTCAGGCAGAAGACTGGATGTCAAAGACAAAAATAAAAAGAAAAATAAAAAACATCAAGAGTGTCTCCTTTCTAAATGTACAGGTATCTGTAGGGGCATACACAGAACAAAGTGAGTCTCATAAGAGACCTGCGATCCCACAGGTCTGAGACCAGTTGCAAAACTACACATCATAAATTGAATATATCTTTAAATCAAAATATACTGCTGTACAAACTGTATGGAATGTGCACCTTGTTAGCAGGGCAACTTTCAAAACAATTAACTTGAATGTAGTTTCCTACACTTCACTCTCCCCTTTTTATGAGTAGTGTTGTCCTTACTGCATGACTTCAGCACAGGCCTTCCTGAACTCACTGATGAATGTAGATATCCATCCAAACAGTTCCTGAGAGTCCAGGTCTTGTGGTTCCCCAAATTTTACCTTTAAATTTAAAAGAGAAATATATTTAAGATTGGTATCATCCAAATAAATTAATCCGTGTCCAAGATTGTAACGTAATGAGAAGAGCAGGAGAAAGGCTGAATACATTCATTATCATTATTGATCAATCAGAAAACTTAGAGCTGGACAAAACGTCCATTAAACTGAGATTCGAAACACCTGAAGCAGAAGTGGCCGTGGGAGTTGTAATTAAATTACTGCAGTAACTGGTTCCTGGTTCTCTGCACAAAGCAGCTTCTCTGGCTGGACTGCAGATCTACCACCAAAGAGCAGAAAACACCTACATTGCCAAGGTTGTTTGCAGTTTTTAGATGAACCCATCCATAAAAGAAAAGAAGCACATTAGGGAAATGGTTTCTATCCACTATGGAATCATGGTGGACGTGATAGCAGCAGATTTAAGCCCAAATGCTTTAATTCTTTGGCATTTTGTTTTGCAAACAAAAAATGTCATGTTTACATTATTACAGATATTTTGAAAGAAAAGTTAATCCACAGAGGAGACACCTTTGCCTGTTCTCTTCTTTTTACCAAAAAAAGCTGAAGAGATTGGAAGACTTTCAAAAGCAACTCGAATATTGGCATCATGTTTGCTCTGCTGCAAAACAAGAGGTGAAAGGCAATCATACTACAAAGTTAATTGCTAGGAGAGGGATTTCTGCATTAATTAAAATCACTTCCATGTGTATTTTCCAGTTCTAGGACATAAAAGTAATTTTAGTCTTAAAATTGTTGCTGAGGTTTAATTCAAAAGGTTTGTCGACATTTCCAAAGACCCTCCTTAATGGTATCAATGAGTTAAAGAACATAACTGCATTTAAAACGGTTTTCTAATTGAGCAGAAGACATAGAGAACGTGCTCCAAAGGTTTCCATGAAAGGTTTAAAAAAGATACCTTATGTTGCTGCAAGTTCTTGTCTTGCCTGTAATAGAGAGCTGCCAGATAACCAGGAGGTACAGCTCTCCCAAGGCTGAGCAGCAGTGTAGTTGTATTTCCACAGGGTTTGGACAGCTATCCATCATTACCTGCACAACTAAGATGCTCTTGGGAGCAAACCCTCTGCTGGGAACTTGGAAACTCACATATAATCCAACCACAAAAACTTGCACATTAACCAGCGATACCTGATTAATGGTTTGGCCTGTTGTGTTCCTAATTGCACCTCCTGGGGGCTCCAGTTCTTGATCCTTGGCACACCTCACACTCACCTATGGCGTACTGTCAATTAAACACCAATTAGAGAAGCATTTCCTGGAGCTAACGACCATCCATGAGAAGTTGATAGCCCACAGCTATTCCACAGGCAGTTACCTCCAATTTATTGTTAATTCCATAGAAGCATCACATGCCAAGGTCATTATTGATTTTATAAGCAGAATATGAAATCACAAAGGTAGGCCTGTGGATTTTGTTTCATGAGCAGTGTGATTTCCATGGCTACATGCAGCCCCTTTCCACATCAGATCCCAGGTGAGCAGGGCCGTTCCTTCCTGGCTCTGTTCAGCTGATGGTCTGGGCTTTGATCACCCATCCTGTTTTATATTTGCTTTACATTTGTGCTGCCTCATAAATATACAAAAGGATCTGCCCAGCAAGAGCATTATTTGGAAGAAATAAATCCATTCAAAGTGAGAGAAAATATATGAAATGCCTACCTTCAGAAAGCAAGGGGAAGTGAGTGAAAAAGCAGCTGGGAGAAAACTTGAGATTCTGAACATCTACTTTTTCACATTTGTACTTTTGGACAATCAACACTTTAAAAAGTGAATTATAAATCCTTAAGACTGAAAAAACAATGTCTTTCAAAACATTCTATCCACATCCACATCGTGTGGACAGTATTACTGCAAGGCACATGGGAGCATGGGAACTTCTGCATTTTTCTTCTTTTCTTAAGAAATTTAGATTTCTTTCACTGCATTTTACTATGAGACGTACCAGCACACTGCTATAAAGCTTCTTCATTTCTTCACATCTTTTTGACAGCTGGGATAGATCCCCTTCATATTTCTGAATCAAATCCTGTAATAAAGTAAAAATTCTTAATTTGGCAAAGGAGTGTAATATTAGAGCAGATATCAAATAGTGAAAATAAAAGAATTTAAGTCAAAATTTTCACATCAGAACAATTTCACGCTTCACAGAAGATAAGCACACATCAAGCACATATATTGCCTTGCAAATATGAAGGCATCAAAGACAAAAAACCAAAACCCATCAGGCACTGCCCAGTATTATTTTAAGCAAGGCAGCTACTCACCTGTTCTCACTGAGTGAAAAACAAAGCCTTAAGCTTCCAAAAAAAATAAAACAATTTCTTAATTGCTACTCCTTTGTATCACGTACATTTCAGATGTATATTTATTCAAGAAGCATATTGAGCAACCAGCACGTCCTCAGCTGCTTTCTGCAGTGCTCCCCTGCCCACCTCACTCTGCCATTAGCATGGGCAGAATCATCTTAGGCCAACCTATAATCACAGGTCAGTCTAGCTCCTGGATGCTGTTTCTCCATGCTATTTTCCCTGCTGTCTGAGGGCAGAAGGAGTTGCTACAAATCCATACATGCTCTGAAATTGCTGTTATTCCAAAGCGCTTATTGCAGCAGACTGGGAAGCTATCTGCTCCTCATCCATTCCAGCCTGTGAAGCAAAAGCAAGAGATACAGAAGCTCTGAAAAGGCATTCCCATGCCTCATCAAATGCTGTCAGAGAGAAATAAAAGTCTGCTTTTCCTCAGATGCTCCCAATCCACTTGTCAGGGCAGGATTCAGCACAAACCAAGGAGGCTACTTGTCTTTTATCTCCAGCCCACGATAAGGTTGGGGTAATGTTACCTTTAGTTCTCTGCAGAACTGTGACTCCTGGGGTGTTGCCTTGGTTGTCCTGGGTTTGATAAGACGCCTGTACTGAGTAACATTTTCCAGTTCCTTTTTTAGAACTAACAAAGGAGAAAGAAAATAAGAAATTTCATGAGCGTGCAGTTGTGTCCAAAGGAATGCAAATGTCTTATTTATAAGAGACATAAAAAGTAGGAGACTCTGGATCTATATAATATGTTCATCTAGGAATATTTAATTTCTGTTTTAAAATAGAAATCCTAAAGGAAGCATGGATTTTGTGGGAAAGAAATAGTATGTGATCACCCCACAAGCAACTGCAGAGTAATGAAGAGGTCAATAGTGTGGTTATGCAGCAACTGTAAATCTGATGTTCCTTAGGCTTTAGGAATTAGCTGTGAAAATAACATTCCTCCAACCTACCTTTTTGTACAGAAAATTCAGGCTTCCATTAAAGATAAAGGAACAAAAATTCTCTTTATAACGAATAAGAAATCTCAGATGGCAGAAAGTCCTACAGCAGATTGCCATCATGAGAGCTTTGGCTGTATGGAACGGGAGGAGAGAACACAGCTTTGGATGCAGTGACTCAGTCCTGAACTGACTCAGGCTGCTCATATACACTCTGCATGAGTCCCAGGACATGTCTTGAACAACATGGTTTGAAAGGCTGGATCAAAAGCATTTTGTCCAATCTCTTTCCCTGTCTGCTCTGGAGAACAGTACTTGGAAGATAAGAGAGTGCTCTACAGTGATCCCATCAGAAATCCAGGAGGAAAGAGGACTGTCAGCCTCCTCCAGGTCTCTTAACTCCTCTCCTTTAATAGCTCAGCTCCCAGCACCTACACCATAGCGCCCATGCCTGTTGCACTACTCAACTGTACCAACGTGGTCTCTGGAGAACACGAGTGACTGAAGGTAAACAGTGATTGTATGTACATATATCTAGTTATTTACATATTCCTAAAAACTCAATTGGTATTTCTCGGAACAAAGTAAAATACTGTCTTTGATAGCCTTGAGTTAGATGCCTGTCTGCTTCCCCAAGCCCAACAAAATGGGAACAAGAGTTTTTCAAGCCAAAAGCTGAGAGCAATGGTCATTAAATTATGTTACGAGAAGCTGAAATGGGAATTACTCATCTGTGGTGACATTTGGTCAATGTCCATGCCACATTTTCAAAAGACAGATTTTTATAAATGTTTAACACAATGTAAGTTATTTTTATCCATGCAGGCACCTTCTCTATCAGCTCTCAAAGAGCTCACTTTAAAATCCACTGGCTTTGCTGGTCACCTTACTGTGCTGTTCAAAGTTGTAAATGTCTCCCGAAATCTGTCTTACATTTGAGTGATTTTATTCTGTTCCCTCCTACTGACTTCAGTGGTGAAGGACTCCTTTCTGGAGATGGACTCCAGTTTGGTTCAAAGACATTCTTGAACTTCTCTGCTGAACCGTGCAAAGGTTCCTCCTGCTGCACCGGCTGCTCTGAGACAATCTTACTGCAGTAACTGGGACAGAGTGCTCATATTGCTAACATCTCTAGTTTAAAATAAGCTCTATTTACCACGAGCAGTATATATTTTTTGTATTTCTGAACCACCTGGGCACGCTTTATTATTTCTTTTTTAAAATTCTTCATAGTAAAATGACAGGCTAAATATCACCATAGCAACACCTTACCTCAATATTTGTATATTTACCTCTCTTTACAAACTACAGAAGTACAATGAAAACCTGTTCCAAACGACTGCACAAAGTATGAAAATCTCTCTCTGAGTTTAGAAACCACGTTTACATACCATCAACTTCAGCACTTAGGCCCTTCATGGAAGCTGGAAAGGAAGAGAGATGGAAAAACGTGCCACTAAATATCATTCGCACTTTAAGATGGAAGTTCCAACAGAAGTTGAGGGATTCCATTATTTGGTGGCTTTCTTCCCCTCCCTCCTCTTACCATCAGGAACAGCCTCAAATTCTGTCAGTTCCTGAGAAAATTTCACCAGATCAGGCTCATGTAAGGAGATCTGTTCCACAAGAGCATGAAGCAAGGTGAACGTCCTCTCCTTGCCCCGCAGCAGGGATAACTGCAAATAAAATGGAGCAGTAACTGCCAGACTGAGCTGTTACACTTCTTTAAAAAATTTAGGAGCAGCAGAGATGCTGAGAGCTTCTGGATAGATCTGACAAGAATAGAAAGTGCAGTGAAATCAAATATCTCCTTATCAATCTGCAGTTTCTCAGACATTCTTGATTAAGATCAAACTTTTTGCTTTCATATCCGTTCACCTTCATTGTGTTCTTTTGTGTTTTCTTATTCACACATTCATAATAACTTAAGGTATCCTAAGTGATTGCAACTCATTTTGGTCCTCCAAACAGAGTCATCATTCCTTTCCATGTAAAAGCAGTGTGCTGTGTTCATGAAGGCGGTAAACTTCCTTAATTGAATCTGGGAAGATGTGCTGTGGCAGAAAATGATTTCGTTGGCATTTTTCATTATGATTGATACAGCACTACAACTGTTATTAAAAAAGAAAAAAAAAGGTTGTGTCTCAGAATTGCCACTGGAGTTATAAATCACTCACTCATATATTAAAGTCTCCAGATGGAAAAGATACCTTACCAAAAATATATATATATATACACACACACATACATATAAATAAATAAATAAACAAAATCCTTCTCTTCTACTTACAGACCAGGCATAGATGATGACTGTTCACAGAGCATATCTCTGTCAGGAGAGACAAAAGATCACAGCAGCCACCTCCCTCCCCATCCATTCATCCAGAAGAGCACTGGTGGGGTGGGGGGGTGTCCGAACCATTAAACCAGGCAAAGTTCCCTCCCTCTGCATTTGTTCATTTATTTACACTCTACTTTAGGGACTTAAAATCACATGGGCCCACTTGCTGCAGAAGAGCTTTGCATTAGAGCAGAAAGCAGCACTAAGGAATTACTCCATTGCAGAAAGAATGCTGCAGCTACAGCCTATGGATAATGAAAGTCCCTATGACAGTGCACTGCACGAAGATGTAAAACACTCTGTAAGTCAAGGGCCTGCAGTTCAGATGTCTCTTCCAGCCAGAGGATCTCAATATCGAGGCCGTCAGCATTTTGATGTTCTCTCTCATTAGAAAAACAACACATCCAACACCGCAGTGCCCCCCACCCAGCCAGCACCACTGTCTGAAATGGGGAAATGCATCTTGTTACAGTGCACATTACAGAATACATTATTAAACAGGAGTTTGTTTCTGGTGTAACCAAGAGCAGATGTTAAAATGTTAGCTTCTCATTAAAAATGATTGCCTTTCTCCGCACTCAGGGCAAAACCGAGGTAATGCTAATGGTTAACATACATTGCAATATGATGACTTAATGAAAAGAAAAATATTTACTCACTTTGGCCAACGATGACAATCGAAATCCTTTTGCCTTTTCTTTTCCCGCATTTTCATTTAAATGGTTTCCAATGGCTAGAATGTACTCCAAGACAGCAATAAATTTCTGGCTGGAATGCAGCTGCTTACTTGCTTGGATTTTCTGGTTTATTAGCTGAAACACAAATATGCAAGTAGAACAATGGCACCTGTAATTGTTCTTTGCCATGCTTCATTGTCCCCACCCGAAGCAAGTCACATTGCTACTTTCCCATCCAGCTTCCTCTGGGAAAGGCCAGGGGCTGTCAGGTTCTGTTCCCCAGCAAGCAAAGCTGGTGTTGGCACAGCTGCCTGAGATGGAGGTCAGATCCTCCGTGGCTACCAAACTAGCCCTGCCAAAAGAACTTCAACCTCATCCTTCAAAATGCTTCAGAAGAAAAAGTGTTTTGTTGTTTGAATGCATCAGATTGCTCCAAATGCCAAGCATCGGGGGAAGCAGATAGCCCAAAGCGCAGCATAAGGTTCTCCGTCCTTCACCTCTCTCTTGTTTACACCAGCTGAAGATTAATCAAAATTCTTGGTACATTTTCCCTGCAATCAAATTCAGTATCAACTTTTGCTTTCGCCAGACCGTCACCTCCCTTCTGGGGCAACAGACACAGGAGGTGGATTTATTTCCATCAAAGATATGATCTATTTTTATGAAGTCTATGATCATTATGTTTTAGCCATTTTGCTCTTTACATCTGAAAAGTATCATGAAATCAGGCTGCCTGGGTCATTACACTATTAACTGTTCACATTATGAACAGTGAAATATCTTGCTATAGTGGAAAAAAAAAGATCCCCAGTCACACGGCATTGAAAGGCACACCGAAGCTTCTAATGTTTAATTGACAGATTATGTTAACGAATGATGAAGCTGTCATTACTTACAGGCTCCAGATCTCCCATGCTCACGGGGAGTTCACGTATGGCAAGCAGGAGATCCAACCTCTGGCCTAAGTGGGGGATTTTACACATCTGCACAGAATTGAACAGAGAAGGTATGTTGGGCCAGACACTATTAAAGTCAATGACAAGCATTTCTCATGAGCAAGAACAGTTAAATGTGTACAGTTTTACATCTAGAGATTTTGGAAACGTATTTCAGAGTAACTGGTTTTGGGGGGAGTGGAAGGCATGTTAGTAGGAGATACAAAATGGATTTTACAGATCTCTTTGTACATTTTTATTGTCTCAATTCTTTCTCTGATAAACCTTCTTATAATTATTCTTGGTAAGACTAAATTTCAGTGCCCAAGAACAGTTCTTTGTAGTGATTTATCCAGAAGAGGCTGTTAGAAATAGCATGTAATGTGTTTTAACACTGTGCCTTCCTACCTCCAACATAAACTGATCAACTATATGCAGCTCTGAGGGGCACCCCCTGAACGACTGGTACTTCTCTGCATCCTTTGGTGTTAGCATGTATCTGCAAAACAGCAAACGAAGAGCAGATGTCCTCATCCTTGAACATGCCACAATGCCAAACACTCATCCCACTCCACATGTCAGAACTTCTTCCAGTTCCTTGTATTACATATTGCACATTTGCATGTTATTATTGCACATTGCATTTATTCTTTAGCCAATTGTACTTTATTGATATGTGAGCCAGAGATGCAATAGAAATAATGGTCTGCAGGTAGATCTGTATTTCTGGAAACATTTTTACATGCACAAGGCTTGACAATAAGTCGGTAGTGTTCATCTGCAGATCTACAGACAATTTACAATGCCGTGGAGAAGGTACCTTTACCTTTTGAAGAAGGAAAAACTGTAGCAGAAAGGAATGAATGCTATACTTTCCAAGGAGGTTCATTAATTCTGTGTGTGATACATGTGTGCCTTCATTTCATATATTGGATGAACAACCACCAGACAACCTTTCAGAGGCACCTGGTGACAATGCAGATTTTTACGTAGTTTTGGCTGTGTTCAATCCAGCAATAACACTTTGGAAGAATGAGCAGGGAAGAGCAGGCTGTGTTATGTGTTATGGGGTGGCTTGCTCAAGGCAAGCTGTGCCCAAGCCATTGCACACAATGACATTAACTCTGTACGTTCACATCTGTTCTACTTGTTCTCATTACTAAGTGCAAACACGGTTCTGCAAACTTTAACACTACTGTACCAATGAGGATCAGGGCAGAACTGTGAGGCCAGAACTAAACTCACTCCACAACAAGTAGGCACATCAACAGTTAAAAAATACATATTTGCTTCTTCACTTTCTTTGCCAGTATCACCTTTTTTTTCTGAGATCCCTTTCAGCAAAACACTCAGTTTTCTTATTTTCACCCCATATTTTCATAACAATGCATGCAATGAAATGGCATAGCTATCGCATGCCTGGCAGGGGGACTTAAAAGTGCAATGGAAACCTCTCTGAGCTGCTCCTTTCTTGACTATTCAAACAGATACAAACCAAATTTCACATGCCTCTGAAACGGATTCCTTTCTGCATCATTATTATTTTGGCAGTGGTGGGGTTTTAAACTTCAAGTTTCCAAAATTTAATTTAATTAATTTTAATTGTGGCTTTAAACCTGCAAGCCTCTGTCACTCGGAAGTACTGATAGTCTACAGTGAAGTTTCTGTAACACGTGTTGGGCTTCCTTCTGTGTGCAGCCCTCACATTTTATCTATGGTCAGGATAGACCTGATGTCTCAATAGCATCTTTCTTGAATTTCCTGTTACTTGCAGAACAATTTGCTTTCTCCTAAGAAAAGCATTTGTTGTAAATAAACAACTGAAACCAGAAGATTACCTTCGTAGCGTCGTAATCTGTTCATCTGTAAGTCCACCACTCTCTTCATGTATGATGTACAGCTTTTCTTTCAGCTCCTTTGGTTTTATACGGAAACTTTTAAGAAAAATGCCTTGAGAAAAAAAGATCCTCGTATTACATGGAGGAATCATAGAATCACAAGGTTGGAACGACCTGCAAGATCATCAACTCCTCAATTTCTACTCATTTCTTTAATTTTTTCCCCCAAATTACCATGTCATCTTAAGTTTAAGGCATTTTCTTATGCAAAATAAGGATTTGACATGGAAAAATGGTTCTCACACAGAGAAACAAGCACCCATCAAGTCACAGGAGCTGATGTTTTGATCCCTAAGTCAGTCTTTCACCCACAAGGTTTCAGTTTTGGATTAATGCCCACCTCCCCAAATCTTTTCCTTTGTTAAAGGCAAGGTGTTTTTCTTGTTTCTGTTTCTGGTACATTGTTCTCTGTGTGAGATAACTTAGCTTTTATTTGCTTTCTCTTCTACACCAGGTTTGAACTTAGTGTGTAGATCTTTGCCCAGAGCTCTAATTTTTCTTTTGAGTTTGGACATCCACTCAAATTCTGCAGAGATTTTCTCCAGCCGGCATCTTGGAGCTTCATCTTTTTAGTCATTAGTTTAAGAACTGTGGTTTGCAGCTCTTGCAGGAAGATTAATCAGAGTTCTGAGAATAGGAATAACTTTTGATCTGAGAACTGTCCACGGAAATAAGGACATGTCAAAAATCTCATTGATGGGACTTTAAGGATAAGATTAAGAAATGGACATAGAATGTCTCAGTGAAAGAAGCTGTGAGAGCAGTTGGATCAAAAGGGAGAATGGTGCTATTTGCAAACCAAATGAAAGAAATTTCCTGAAAGAAACTGGAATAATTTTGCAGAGAGAAGTGCTATTACTGGATGCTTTTTATCTGAAACAGGACTTTTGTATCACTCACTTCCTTTTAATCCTTCAAGTCTGGCATTGCAATAATTCCAGCAAGTTACTTCCATTTACAGTTCCCAGTTAAAACTTTCCACAATCTCCAAATTCCTTCTTATCAATATTCATAAAGTTGAAATCAACATGACTTCAAAATGAACACATTTTTTACACATGTAACATTTCTTAAAACAGCACTATGTTATATAGTTTATTTTTTGAAAGCCATCTCTGCACAAAATCAAAGCAGTCATTGAAGACCAGTTACCAAGTTCTTAGAGGCCCTTCCTGTGGCAGAGGGGCCAGAACTCAATGATCCTTGGGGTCCCTTCCAACCCAAGCCATTCTATCATACTATGAGTCTGTCTTTCTACCCCTGCTTCTTTGGTATCTGTTACTTCTCATTAGAGTCACTGAAAGAACTTCACATCACGCCATCAGTAAGAGCAGAACTAGATGCTGAAGTCCCACTTCTAAGAGTGATTTCACAGGTGTCATCATGGTGATAAACGCCAGCCCTAAGACAGCAGCATCACAGCAGGAGGGCACACTCAGACGTTTCACACAGGAAGAGAGATGTGGTATTTCTACTCTGCATCATGAAGGATCACATTTAGAGAACTGAACCAAGGCTGCACTCGCAAATGAGTGGCACTGAGTCAAGCGGTGATTTCGACACAAGATTACCTCTTTTACCCACCAACTGGTAAAAATTATTAATAGAAAATGCATACAAATGGGAGTACACAGTTCTTACTTACTGAAGTTATGTGCAATTTTTCGATCCAACATGATGGGCTGATTCGCTGAAGGTTCATTGCCTGAAAACACTGCCACATCCTGGATCTGGAACTGCTCACAGAGTCTGGATGCATCTATCTTTTTCTTGCCTGGGTCACAAGAACCCCAAATGGATTTTTGAATCTAAGAACATAGGAGTGACAGGGAAAAGAAAAAGCCAGAAGAACAGGGTCACTTTGTTCTATTCCGAACGTACAAAGGGCATTCAGGTCCTTTTCTGGCATAGCTGAATTTTAACTATATGTATAATCCAGGCTACTACTACTACTACTATTATTATTATTAAGCAGTTACTGTTAGTTTCACCCTTACCTTATCACAAGGAACAACATCCCAGTGAAAGGCTTTCGTTCTCTTTGCCAAGGGAGAAAGGCTGCAGGACTGGAAGAATGCAGGTGGGGCTGGTGGCACCTCCACCTTACTTATGGGAACCGGAGTAGATGCTGATGCTGGGGCTACATCTCCCTTCGCAGGCTTTGTCTGTGAGCTTGAAGGCTTGTTCAGACTGATTTTTGCAGCATTCACATCAAAATGGAGGGCCTCCTCTTTCTGTTCATTCAGAGCTACAGTAACATTCTCATAATCAGCTTCAGAGGAGGTGTCTCCTTGGGATTCCTCCTGGGACAGAAAGCCACCCTTGCACAGCTGACAGTACCCTTCTATGAGAGACACCCATTCATTCTGGAGCTTGCCAACATCCTGTGTCCTGTAATTTTGGACAGTAAAGGGTATTCGAAACCTGAAATTGAAGAATGGCTTCTGTAAACACACGGAAGTCTAAATAACATGCTGACTAATACAGCCACAGACATTTCTTAAGCAGAATGATGTTCAGCACCTTTACTTGCCAAAGGAGCCCGGTGCTGCTGATTCTGACCTTTTCAGACAGAGTTAATTGCTTACATATCTGAGGTTACAGAGCTGAAGTTTTGTTATACATTGACTTTACGATGCAGTTATCTCCTAATTCCTCTTCTCCACCTTGGGGGAAGGTGAACAGTGTGTTCAGTCTTACCAAGCTTGCTGCACAAGCTGGTCAGAACCTGCTCACACATCTGTCTAATCAATCAAGCGATGTGGTTCTCCACTGGCTCCTGACAAGATGACTAGATGAGTCTGTGGACATTGTTTCAATGCATTTTCTCAATGTAGTACTCGTGATTCCTCATTAAAATATTTATCAAACCACTACAAGGCTATGGGAGGAGTTACCTATGAAAATCTGATGGTTTTATTTCTTCCCTGCTGTATTTTGTTCCAAGGCACTGAGGTTCTCTGTTGCCTGACATTGTTTTCAATTGTTCTGCTTTATCAAAGTATTAATTACCAACTATACTTACAAATAATTGTGTCCTTTGGTCTGGATGGAGAAGGTACCACATTCATTCTCCTTGCTGACACTCACGTTACCACCTGACAAATGAATTGTGTTCGTCGCAGGGCATGCATTCTTGCTCTCTGCTCCCAGCCCTATGCAATATAAAGTCAGTTCTCCTTCACGTAGTTGTACCAAGTACCTGAAGGGCAGGGAATGAATGTACAGTTCATTTGGTGCTGTCTACTTGTTTATACAATCATTGTCTTTGTTAAGGCCCTTTCTATCATCAGTAAGCCTCCACATTTTTCTATCATATTCCTCCATGAAGAACTGATCCTGCTCCCCCTCATTCCCACATCTCACTGAGTAGAAAGCAGGCACAATACTCTCCACTGAAATATTTCCAGCAGAAGTGACAGTGCCCAAGCATGGGCATTACCTGTTCTAATGCTAAGTTATTACCTGCAGAAGTGGCCAGACCACACACAGTTTCTTTTGCAGCAGAATCTCCTGCTTCAGTCTCTTCTAAGTTTCAGCTCTGCTGTTTATGGCAAAGGCCTCACACTCAGTAAGTGTGGGGCTTTACCATATATGTATTTTATTCTTATTTCAGAATTTGCATTCTTCTTTTCCCTGAGGTTTACTGCATCTCTTTATCATTCTGGCAGTTCCATCAGGCCTTCCTTTCCCTCCGCTCTCTCTAAGGTGTGGCTAGTTGGTTAAGGTTTATATGAGGAATTTAAATGAGTTTCACAGCACCAAAACAATTAAACATACAATATGAATTGCATCTACTCCCACACAAACAGTCAAAGTGATACGAACTGTTAACAGAGCTGGCCATTATATCGACCTCTCCTTCTTGGAAACAGGGACTTAAAGTTCAAACGCGTCTCCAAATGTTTCCACCATTATTTACTTTGCCAAAAAAAGAAAGAGAGGCTAAATACCAAGCGGAAAGCAGCAAGGACTTTGCTTCACGAGATAAATAAAAATCAGTTGTTCTTTGTTAATGAACTTACTAACTGTTGAAAGGTGACAAATCCCGTGACGCACTTGGAGGCAGTGCACACAAGACGTACAGCAGTAGCCTTTTAAAAACAATTAAATCATTATATGTGAACTGTGAATTTTTTTGTTTTTTTTTGGTAATAATTGCTCTGTGCAGATAATTACAAGGCCTTTTTTTTTTTTTAATTAGTTTTTTTTCCGGATGTGCTTTTTTTTCCTCCTCTCACTTGACAGTGTGAGCCATGTCAGACCACGGACAAACAGAGCAACTGTATTAGAAGGTGGCTGAGAAGAAGATATGGTTCATACTTCACCCATTCAGAGGACATAAAAGCGTTCTGCTGCAAATCCAGCACTCCTTCATGCACCACATCATACTCTGTAGCTCTCTCCAAGCAGGGCTCCCCTGGCCTCCTGCATGAGTTACTCTGCATCACTCTGCTCAACAGGTACATTATCTGTAGAACAGGAGGCAGAGAGAGTGTGTTTTCCATATTAACTCCCTCGAATCAGACATTAGCAGGTGGGTTTTTCTATTATAAAAATGATAGACAGTGTTATAACAAGCACCCAAATAGGCAAAATTCATTTATGTAGAATAAATAGGTATTTCTATGATGCTGAGCTGCTTAACTGCAAGTCGTTGTTTTGCCCTCAGCCCTATCAGTGCAAGGAGAACACATCTTGCTCTGGAGAGGCTCCTGTGAAACACAGTTTTACTTCTTGAACTTGTGTACAAAGCAATCTAAGGCAATCTAGACTGTTAAGCTCAGTGCCAGCCCAAGGGGTACCTGACTGATTTATTGTGGAATCTGGAATGAACCCAGCAGAAAAGTGAAAGCCTGCCTATGTCTGAAAGTTGCATGGATAAAAGCGAGTATGAATTTAAAGCACTCTGTGCCTTATCTGTGCACTTATAAGGCACTTATACAGTGCCTTATCTGAGTGCTACTGCTATGGAATAAGTGCACTTTTTAAGACCTTCTGCTAGATTTAATCTATTTTGAAAATTAATCTGATCAACAATAAGGTGCCATTCATCTGGAATGCAAGTTCCTGCCTGTGTTGAGCTCTGAGCTTCCCAAAGGACAAATCCCCCAGCAAAAAACTTCTTACAAGTGGGTTACATCAGCAGCTTGGGCACAAACTCTTTCATGTATTTAAGAGCCCTGACCAGAACCGTGCAGCTGACTTCAGTTCTTCAGCAGTGGGATGAAATGAACTCCAAGAGTTGCTCACCTCCAAGCACAGGCAACACCTGCACTTGGTGCAGAAGGCTGATGTTCATTTCACCCCTTCGTTTTCTCCAGTCTCAATTGAACTTAATTACACAAATTACTTGGAACATTTAAAGGAGTTGAAACCTCAAAATGAAACTTCTCAGAAAACATCAATTAAAATTCAACTGTGTATGGATCAGTTCTGTTTCCTCAATTTACTGCAGTCTCAAACCCACTGCAGCCAAAGTGTTGAAAAAAATGCATCCGTTTTCATCCCGCATCCTGGGCTGGCTGTACATCTGCAGTTTCAATGGCTAAACTTTATCCTGAGCTCACATTTCCTTTGTTCTATGTACCACCATCTATAGAATAAAGACATGCTACTTCTTTGATTGCACAATGCACAACACAATTCCCATTAATGTCTGGATCCTGCCAGGTGCTAGCATAATATTAGCTGTTATTTATAGCAATCTATCTCTGGCAGTGTAAAAACCTTACCTTCCTTTTGTCATCAAGAGACACTGCTTCCAGCTCATAGTCTTGTCTCCCATGAAACACAATGCTGAAACGTCTTCTTTCAGCATCTTCACAGGATTTGACTTGTGAGAAAGGGAACTGCTTCTTAATAATTCCTTTTTCAATGTTAAAAATTGTCTTTGTGTTGAAATCAATCTGGAATAGAAAGTTCTCATTACTTGATTCCATTGCTTCTCTTCACTGGAAAGAAAAGAGGTCATCCCAAGTATTATCACACAAGGGCATGCAAGCCATGGACTAGCCCAGCATACATAGCTGTTTTGCCAATGATTAGAATAAAAAATGGCATTGCCTCACCGAGATAATGTACTGTATTTCTTCTATTTACAAAACAGATACTCACTGTAACTGTGTTTCCCTATTTCATTTGATGAATATACAGTTCATCACTTTGAACTATTTATTTTTAAATTCTCCTTGCCTTATTAACCCCAGGGCAAAAGCTTCCCGACCGGTAGCATCTGAGCAGAGACTCACTTACTGACCCATTCAATGATGTGAAGGTGCTTATTTTTGTAACAACAGCTTCTGTGTCGAGCTGTTGTTACAAAAGCTGGCAAACAGGGCAATCTTTGGAGATTACCTTCTGACACAAACATTACTGTTATGAGATCTGATCTAACAAGATTTTTGCCTGTGCTTCTGTACATACACATGCATTCAGAGTTAGAACAATATTATTAGCCAATAAAGTGGGGGTTTTTTTTGCTGCCACAGCTATAACAATTAAAAATTGGTTGTTTAAATAAGATTATCATCACTCCATTGTGCAGCTTTGTTGATACAGATCCAGTATCTTTTCTGTGTGGTCATCTCTGCTGAGCAGAAACAGCTCTGTGCATCAATAAGATGTGACCATTATCTCTGTGCTTTGCACCAGCACATCTGGCCTACAGAGGAGAAATTCAGATCTTGCCCAGGTCAGACATTTACCTGTGGTCATGAATAATTTCCAGTATCTTTCATTCACATCATGCAGACCATGCTAACCCAATGCTAGTGCCTTGTCCTCATTTCCATTATCAATGGAAACCTCCAAAGCAGCACCATGCTCGTTGTTATCTCTGACTTTTCAAGGCTGCTGGTTAACTAAAGGACTGCAATTAAACTACTCCAAGTTTCCAAAACACCACGCTCCATGGCTATTATAGCTTCCTCCAGTTTTCCATCAGCTTACATCTAACCAAGTCATCTTCTAGCTCTGAACATTTGTAGATATTGCAAGAAATAATATTATGCTTTCAGAGCTGAGATGTAGTAAAAAAAAACACCACCATTTAGCACATTCATGTGAAGGTACATAATGTCAAAATAAACAAAAAGAAGAAGAAAGGAGCTCACAGGACAGAGCAACGAGAGATGAAATGCACAGTCTGCCAAATGAAACTTTCCCTGTAAAAATGCTTTACCATGCTTCACACAGCCTCAGTGAAGCAATAAAACAGAAAGTCTGCTTGTCAGAACCGTGGAAAGATAGTCATCAACACAGTAAAACTAAAAATCCTGATAGCAGAGTCAGTCAATAAGGTATTCACCTTCCCAGGTGTGTTTGCATTTGAGCAAACAGCCAGACCAGGGAATGCAGCGCTCCCCACACAGCCCAACTTGTCAGCTCTGAAAACTGCAGTCCTCTCTCCATACACCAGGGGGGTACGGATTTAGGATCAAAACTGCATGTTTCCTTAAAAGCCCTATCAGAACCTTTAAATGCAGACCCGAAGATCCTCCTTTTGCTAGTCTTGTCACATAACCCTGCTAGAAGAGAAGGGTGTAATTTGTGAAGTACGCGTACTATGCAGTCTGTGATGAGCAAATATCTACACCAAATTAAGTGCTATTTTAAAATTAAATCCTTTACACGATGCTTTGCATCTTCAACTGGAATGAAGTTAAGTGGATGACTGCACTGAAGTCGATGAACCCTCTCCAGTTCCCACCTGCAGAGGCCCTGGTGCAGGAGCACAAGATGGATGGCATCTTTTGGAGATATTTCTCCAGAAGTATGAATTATTTGCATTACCTGCAAAATTCGTTTCTGCCACCGATAGTGTTTGTATTTGTAGATACTGTAGTTAAACAGCGAGCCGGTTAGCAAATCCTGTGAGTCCTGAAAAAGCAGAACAGAAATCAGCACGAGGTCCATACTCGATTATTTTTGTCCACTCAAATACAATCATGTTGTCAGGTGAAATCTCCCTCAGTGAGCATTGCTCAAAGCAGGCTTTGTAGAAGTGCTCCACGTGGAGACTGATGGAAGCATCCTCCTGGTCTGATTTCACAAACACAAATACCCACAGCTCCTGCTGAACTAATGAAGACATCACAGATTTGGGTAAAAAATAAAAGAGAGAGCAGAGAAGAGGAAGATGAAGAAGAAAAGAGTGCATGCAGTTGCACTAGGGACATTTCCAAATACATGACTATAAGCCATTTATTGGATGCAGTAGCAAAGAAAGGCAGTCTGTGATTTAAAGAAACTTATTTACATGCCCTCAGATGTGGTGCACTGAAATGGCAGATCTTTGTTCCCTGCCGTTGTGTGAGGGTTACCCAGTTTGCTATCTGATCCCTTGCACTAGCTGTATAGTTTGCTTGGATGGGGACTACAATTCTAATCTTCAGGAAAACACAATGACAAGAGGGCTATGAGTCAGACACATAAAACTGCATTTATTTCTTATAATTAATCATCACAAAAACATCAAAGCAGCAGACATAGAAAAGGAACCCTTCCTCTTCTTATCCTGAGAAGATATGCCCACATAGTTCTACACCACTGAGCTTAACGTTTTTGTTGCCTTTTTGTAAAATGCAGCCACTTCTTCATCTGTATTTGGTTTTGCTTCTCTTTCTACTTCTTTCCAGCCAAGAAGTTAAAGAGCAGTTTAGAAATTTCCAAAAATTTCAAAAATCACTGAATTTATCTCAAAATCACCACTAATTTCTACTGTGCAAAAAAATCCTAAGATTTGACTCCTTGCAGGAGATGATCCCATAGGAGGGTGGCTCAGAAACACGGGCTAGAAAAGGAAATAATGAAAAGTTCTGCAAAGAGTTCTCAGCTGACCCTTCTGTGGTGTGATGATGGAGGGAGATTGCAACCAGAGAGATGCTGGACTGAGAATAAGTAGAGAAACAGAAGGCTGATTTATTAATGTACAGAACTATAATTCAGGGGATAATAAAGCTCCTGTGGACACATCTGGTGTAGATCCAAACTATTTCATCCACGTAATGACATGAATGCACCCACAGCACCTACAAAAGACATCCACAGGATAGAACACAGCTAACCTGACTTCAGCAGCAGATTTTAGCCAGACACATTTGGTCATAAACTGCAGTGTTTGCACAAAGGGAGACTGCAGCTTTGCAAGCAGGACAGACATGCTCCTAACATTCATCCAGGCTTTCCAGAACATGCTTGTACATCTGAATGGCTTACAAAATAAATATAAGAGTGACCTTACCTTATCGGTGTACACTTCTTTCTGTGCCAAATGCAAAGCTCCTTCAATGCTCACTTCTTTGTTTTTCACCATGTTCATGATTTTGAGGATTTTTTCCTGGCTTAACTGGAAAAAAGTCGATCAGATGTATTTAGAGACTGTTTTCATTTGGCTGTTGAGGACACAGACTGCTTGTGATAGTCACAGCTGCACCATCTGCCATAAAGTTACAATTTCGCTCGTGCTTTACATCCACAACCTACCCAGTAAATATAATCTTCCTTTGAAACCTAGTGAGAATCCACAAAATACCAAATACCCAGAGGCCTTTACGATTTTAGAGGATGGGTGGTAATATCTGGAGACAAAACTGCCAGGAGGAAATCTGAGTTAGAAAATGTGGGAAGAAGTGAAAACATCAATTTTGCATGCTTGCCAGTGTCTCACTGTCCTTAGCATAAAGGACTGTACGCAAAGAACACAAAATCAGACCATTAGAAATTCTAATTAGAAATTAGAAAGATGAAAAGAGGAGAAATTGATATCTACTACCAGGTACAGCCATCACATGAACTTATCTAAATACATTAACAAGCAGATGTTATGCTTCCCCTTTCTTTCTGAAGCAAGAACAGGGAAAAGGTCTTCCCTGCCCTCCTCCTGCCAGGATGAGGGGATGACTGAAATGGAGGCAGCTCTGTGGCACACAGCCCTGCCTGTCCTACACTTTGCCTCTATCTAGAGCTCCTCAAGCACAGAGCTCTCTGCCTCAGCCTTGGAGCCAAACAAGGTCCTCTGCACCCACCCAGGTACTGCCACAAGTCTGGTGGGTGATGTAAAAACCACCACTGCCATCAGTGACTCATCAGTCCACGTGCTGCTCTCTTTTTCCCAGCTGCACCACAACAAACACAGTTCAACTTACCCGATTTCCAGCACGTGAACCTGTTTCTGATCAATCTGAATGATTTTACAGCCTACAGATAAAACCAGGAGTCAAGGAGAAATATTTTGTTTTTAAAGCCTCGGAATTTTCACTGCTAATATCAAGGTAACTTATGGCATAGCTCCTGGCAGCAAATTGCAACGTGAACAGTTAGGAAAGCCAAAAAGCAGTTTGTTAATTCCTTCGTACATGCTGAGGGACACAAGGTTTCTACAATTATCTCCACATTCTGTATCTGAATTTTAACAGGCCATCTATTTGCTCCACACCTACACTGTATATGATTAAATCTTAACAAGATGTTTCCCTATTGGACAGGCTCTGTGTAAGCTAACAAGAATGTGGATATATGTGAATTGGAAAATATAGTTTCCTTAGGGCTAAATTCTGCCAGCTTCAAAGTGCAAGATCCTATTTATACAGGACTGCAATTCCTGGCAGGAAGGTGAATGGTATTTTCTGCCACCATTGGATTCTTTTGCAAGATAAAGCATTCAAAGACTTTGCATCACAATGAAAATGATAACACAAAGAGAACATCATAGCCCTGTGTCAAAAAAGACACAATCAGGTTCAACTAAACAAGAGAAGAATTCACCTCCTTCACTTCAGCACACAAGTACTGTAATGGAGGAGCACAGTTTTCACCTGAATTTCACTGTGATGCTCAACAACACAACGTATTGTGTGTATCTTTGGGAATGCTTCCTAAGAAGGACAAAAACACACAGCAATTTCAGTTTCCAAGCCGTCCTCTGGCAAGTAGGCTCCATTCTGCAGTGCACTGGGCACTGGGCACTTCAAGGCCCATCTTTCTGGCAAATATTCTATCCTGGACTAAGGAACCTTGCCATAACACGTCCCAAACACTGACATTCTCTCATGATGTCACTGTTTCTGCTTTGTGTTGTTGAAAATTCTCAAAAGGTTTTTCTTAGCACGTACAATTTGCTGAAATAAGCGCATTCTTAGCTCTACAAAATATTCATCTCTTCGTTCTGCTGCCGTTCACCAAGGTCTCCTTCACACTAGGATGAAGTTCTGCTTAACATCTTTTAATTTTGTTAATAATACATGAAGATAAATGCTTGCAAAAGTGAAGCAAGTCCTTTTGCATATAGCAGATTCAGGAAGGTGGGTTATTCAGTGTGACTGCTGGCAGTTAATGCACTCCCCAGAGAGCTCACAAAGCACAGTGGTTGGTACAGGCTATTTTCAACAGGACCTTGTGGTTTCACTGTCTCTGTTAGCTCCCTCTGCACATCTGTAAGTGATGGGGGGCAGCGGGGGGGACATCAAAAGATGACAGAGGTAAAAATAAAGGAGGCACATTTCAGCTTATGAGATCAGTCAGAATTGCTTGTCAGAGATCTGCCTGGCCTGCTCAGGGTTTTGGCAGCCACGTGTTAGCGCGGTATTTTACGTGTGGAGAGACTCGAGCAACAGATCCTGACCTTTACGGCTCTGTGCCTGCAGGGCTTTTCTTTCAGCTCATCGCAATTTTTATAATGCTCATTTTTGTGTTCATTTTCGATGGTTTTTTTTTTTTCTGTTGCAAAGAAATAAGTTTTGTCAAATTATCCACCAAAATGCCACCAAGTCAGATCGTGTTGTATTGCCTAATAGAAGGTGACTGGTGCAACCAAACAGAACGCTTTTATGCGAGGTTAGACTGAAAAAAACAAGGCTAAGAAAAGGAAAATTACTTCGTTGTCATAAAACATTCACGTTAAGGAAATACCTGAGATTGCACTGACAATATATTCTTTTGCCTGCCAGGTTAAAGAAGTTTGTTTAATATAGATTAAATTTTCATCACTCACCCAAAATTCAGTTTGGCCACTCAGCTGCTTCGAAAGAAAAATCAGTGCCCACAATTGCAGGAAGAGTGTGGGGCTCCAGGAATTGTTTGCACACCCATTACTCTGCAGGGTCAAGTGTTCATATTTTTGGCCCAGATACAGTATAAAATGTGTTCAGTGGCAAGATAAGAGATTTCTGGCTTATTCTTGGGCAGCTGCCCCTGCAGTACTTAACTGACCCCTTCTGGGGCTTACTGCCACTCCTCACCTCAGGGAGGCCCTAAGGGGAACGTGCTGCCGGTAGTCTGAATGCCACAGCATATATTTGTGTAAAGACTTCAGAAAGGTCTCCAAATCTCCCGAGCATCAGCCGAGAAAGTGGGGTTAAAGCCACGCGGTGAGGAGTCATTTACAGCTCATTGAACAGATCTGCAGAAGTCGTGCAGAGCATAGGAAACTCAGGCATAGGACAAGCTGATACCCTGCTGTGCACATACACACCTCCCCCAGCTGACCAGAGGGCCACTATGACTCCTGAGCAGCCAGCAGAGACCCCTGGACGCCTGTAGGTGGCAATTCAGCACATCGTAAGACCTACCTTTTTTCTCTGTTACCTATAGAGGAATGTGTGCTATGTGATTTTTGCTCAGCTTACTCTTATTCCATGGACCATACTACCTGAATCTCAATGATATGACAGTAGTAATCTAAGGAATTGCAGGAAGACTCAAACACCCATGGAGATGCGATGCTGTCAATCAGCTACATACACAAAGGACTTAGTGAGACCTTATTGTGGGTTTACTTAGGTGGAGGTCACACCTAACATGCACTGAGCTCTATCACTTCCCGTGACAGCACAGCCAAGTCATGCAGAAATCCTGCTCTCTGTACAAACAAGGAGATGTTTCCATTCTAACCCAGTGAAGCTTTTCATTGCTATTGCTTAGCAGTCATTACACTTGTCCCTATTAAACATTAACATTGTGAAACAGTCTGCTCTGGTTGTTACAAGGAGTAAGAGCCAAACCAGCTGTGGCTGCTGCTGCACTGAGGGCCCTTGTCTGCACTGCACAGAAGCAGCACTCCATCAGCACTGCCAACATCAGCCCTCCAAGAGCCAAGGGGACTCAATGAGGAGGGAGATCCAAGCCATGACTGTGTGTATTTCTTTACAAAGATTTCATGAATTTCTTGGCATTCATCTGACTGAAAGCCATTTGTCCACACAAGAAACATGCAGCTTCAACTCACATGCCTGATGTATTTTTGATCCAGCATAGTGATATTTTCATTCATTTTGAAGTTTAGGTTTTTAAACATAGAATTTAATAACAGATTTTGGTTTTCATCCACAAAAGCAGGTTGAAGAGGCTCAGAGGTAAAGCCTCTGAGGGCTTTCTGCTCACTTAGTGCCTTCCAGCTACAGCACACATCACTTTTGCAAACCAAATACAGTGGAGAAACTTAATAAGTGCCAGGATATGATGCAGTAATGGATCTCTTATGAAATTTCAAGTAGCAGTTTCCTTCTCTGAGATGTGATTCTAAAGAAAACAGGTTGCTTTTTTTTTTTTCTATTTAAATCACAGGCACTGGTTTACTTTATTGGGGACATTTTGCCTTCTTCACAGTCCCTTGTAGAACACTGCCTGCATGCTGAACACGTCACTTATATGATTGTACAGACAGCAGACGCAATCTAGGTTGCCTTAAGATTTCCAGCTCAGACTTTCATCTCCTTACAGATACACCACATTCGAACTTGGCCCAAAATGTACCATGTGGTCCCATGTGTTTGCAGGGGAGTGGCTGTCTCTTGCAACTGGAACAGGCCTCTTATTGCTGGCACAGCTGCCCAGAGAGGCTGTGGATGCCCCATCCATCCCTGGAGGTGTTCAAGGCCAGGTTGAATGGGGCAACCTGGTCTGGTATTAAATGTGGAGGTTGGTGGCCCTGCATGTAGCAGGGGGGTTGGAGATTCGTGATCCTTGAGGTCCCTTCCAACCAGGGCCGTTCTGTGATTCTATGATAACTGAGGTTATCCAAAAAACCTTCACTTGTAATTTCCACGCAATATCAATAAAGATGACTGATGTGACATTTATGTGTGGCAATACCTTCTTTTGTAGCCAGTCATAGCGACAGACTAATATTATTTGTCATACAGCGCTGCTATTCATCAAATAAATTATGCATCTGTAATAATGTTTTGCATTATTTGTTCAGATCTAGAGCTGTCTGAATAATATCTGTCAACATTTATTCAAGGAAGGTATTAATCAAATAGTAGCTTGATTTCCAGACAAAAATGGAAATTCTGCCACTTTCAGTAGGTTATAAAGGAGCTCAAACATACTTTAATTCAATATATTATATTATGCATTAGTGATTAAGTACCCTAACAAAAAAAAATCCTAAAGAGCTAGCCTCAAAAATGTGTAGGAATCTAGAATATGAATATATGGAGTGAAATGCATGCAGTACAGCATGCAATACAAACTAGCACATCTCAACCCGCAGTTCTGCAGAACCTGCAAACATTTAATTCAAAACAACAGCAGGACCAAGGAAGCTGAAGTGCCTTGCAAATCCTCTGCTCCAACCAATGCTGCCATGGCAAGGAGCGGATTTCAAGGACCTGCAAGGTCCAGAGAAAATCAGATTTCCTTTTTGTTGTCCAATAAAAATAGCCCATCCCCAAAGCTACAGGAGCACGTCCTGAGCCTGTGTACATGTCTATGAATAAATAGATCAGAAGATACAGAAGCCTTATCTAAATGGAATTGATCTGTTGACAAATATATATGTATATACCCAGTGAAAATCTGCTTTAAGCCACCTTAGAAAAGACCCAAAAAAGAAAACATCATCTAAGAGAGATGGCCCTTAATTAAAATTCTAACGCAAATTGGATGGAAAGCCATGGGGATGAAGAACTTTAAGGTGGTTGATAAAAACAAAGTGAGGAGGAAAATCTAAAGGGCTGACAACTGTTCCATGGAACTGTCAGCCCTCAGAAGACTTAGATGAAAAGTCTCAGGGGAGATGTATAATCAAATTTTAAAAAGATTTCACAAAAAAAAAAAAACTTCAAGATGTTTTTCTCAGGCTCAGTTCGGCTTTGCAAATATTTTGGTGAACGTAGAACCACTGCGGAGAGAAGGAAAGGAAAAAGTAGCAACACCTGGTTATGGTTTCCTGTTCTGTGATTCTCACTGATGTGAGCCCTTTCTGGTAGCAAATATTTGGTCATTTTTTGCCCTGATCTCCCCAGCAGTACCTGAAGTAAGAAACAAAAGCAATGATTTGTAAGCTGCACCTCAGACTGTGCTTAGCACATGAGTGCTAAAGGGTAAATAGTGGGTATGTAGACAGTGAGGAAAGGACTGGATCTGTGTCCTTTCAACCCCACTGTCACCAACAGCTTCTCCAGATAGACCCCAGTCCCTCTGCATGTCAGTATAACAAGCAGTGCAAGACAGGACATGCAATTCTATTGCATTTCAGTTGTTATTACTTCAGGTGAAACCACTAATATCTGTCAAGCTAGATGACTCAGTATTTGCAGGACCCATTGCACTGCCCTCCACAAAATCTTCCAAAGCCACGTTGATGCTGCAGGCAGGGAACCAAATGCAGAAACTTGGCCTGTGCCCTTTTTCCTCTGCGAGAGCCCCGGGAGCAATAATAAGGCTTTGTTCTCATTTATGCCGTTTATGCCCTGGGTTCTTCTCAAGCCTCATCTCACAAATCTTTCCCTGAACATCTCACACTTCTCAGTGAAAAGTAGGATTGTGCAAACAGGACAGGATTCTCTTCAGCTTTCCCATTCTTCTCAAAGCACACAGGAACTTGCTCAGAACCAAGCACTCCATCACCTTCAGCCTTCACGTAACACATTCCTTCCACCAATTGCTCTTTACCCCAGGGACTTTCCACCAGTATGTGCTATCAGTTTTCCCAGTGAAAGGGGAACTTTCCACCACTTATTTCACCAGGTAGCAGACTTTCATACATACAAGTATTGCAACAAGCAGAATGCTACAGAGACTATAAATCATGCAGGAACACTGTGACAAATTCAGCAGTGCTGCAAGCTGATGTATTTTCAGTACTAGCATATCAATCTTATCAAATACCAATATGATTATCAAAAACTGCTTTTACCTACAATGCAAAACACTTTTTTCCCACTCACCAATTATCTTATGGAAATTCTTAGTGCAGAGAATATACAGTATTAATAAATCCTCTCTAACTGCAGCAGAGAGACTGGTTTTCTCCCTTTGTCCCCTTTTCATATCAGAAAACCCTTGCATGTTTCACACGTGCCCAGTCCAAAAGCACACTGTTTTGTACCCACCATCCACAAACACTTTCCGAGCTATTAAACCAGCCTAAGCTCAAACCACATCACAATCAGTTACACTGAACAATCACTACAGATTTCCTACCAACAAAATACAAATCTCATCCATTATGCACAAGAGAGCACTTCCACACGAGCCATCACCGCTTCTGCCTTTACCTGTGAAAAAGCATCTTGTGTTCTGGTGTTATCCATGGCTGTGGAGATTCTCTTTGTTTCACCAGCATCCCATTGGGTTACAAACTGTTCATTAACCACACCTGCTTTTCCCCAGCACCGCTCTCCTCTGTTTTCTCTGCCTCTCTCATGAAATCTTGCAGCCCACAGTTTTTATTAAGCCTTACTTCCTTTTGTGCTGAGAACTGAAAGAAACATTACTTCCTTACGGCAGCTCTGTGAAAGGGCAAAAAAGTAGAAGTTGTTTGCTTTTCTTGAACTGATATTTACGTTCCAGAGGCTTCCTGAAGTTGCTGAGCCATGAAAGCCAACGTTCTGATCTACTGCTGCATGGTGCATCTCTCTGAACAACCAACACATTCCTTACCAAAGCAAATTCCACACTCAGTGTAAAAAAGTCTGCCCAAGGAACTGCAAACACAAACCTTGATCTTCACAGCCATATCTCTGTGCACAGCAGTCACCATCAGCACACACCTTCAAACTCCAGCACAAACACATGCGTGTTGGATCCAAGCACAAACACACCTGCAGGTTCTCTCACAAGATTGCTGTAAAAATCAGCAGCACTTTAACCTATGCCTTTGTGATCTGTATTGGAGGGGAAAACCTAGCAATTGGAAGAGTGAATTATCAGGAAGGCATTCCTGGCACCTTACCACACGTCCAACAGACACTGTTTAGCAGGTACAGACAAAATGCACATTGGTTTCCCCACCTCTATGTGGTGACTTCTATCCAGACACAAGAAATATGAAAATTAATTCAGAGGCTAAAAGGTCTGAGTAGATACAGCAGAGAGACATTCACCACAGTTTGGAATTGCTTGTGCTCTAACAGCAGGCAAAAAGGAAAATCAAATATCTGTATCTATCTATATATATATAACAAATTATATGTTGAAAATTGTGCCAGCAACCGAAAAAAGAAGTTTTGTTCTGATGATGGGTCTCATTTCACTTTTCTGCACTGAGCTAGAAATAACCTCACAAGCAGGAAGAGAGGAAGTTGAGATGCTCTGTTCAGAATGGGCTGCCAAGAGATTGCTTGTGAATCCAGGCTGTCCCAGCACTTGCATCACTGCATGAATTAATTAAAGAATTAATTAAAAGAAAGGTCAATATGCCGTAATAAAAACAATTTTTTAACATTTGAACTAATTAAAAAATACGTCCTACTCTCTGAAAGAACGTTAGCTTAATGAAGGGCAAAAAAAGTAGCACAGCTCAACTACATCCAGGCCTTCCAAAGAAATATTCCGAAAAGGACTGTGAGTCCTTTGATGCTTTCAGTTCTGACTGGTTTGTGCCATGCATGGCAGATTGGAAATTTTCCACTAAACTGGAAAGTGAAATGATGGGAAGCACGTTTCTTTGACAGCCATCTGAGGCCATTTGGTTAAAATAAAATAGCAACTAATTCATCCAAAAAGAAATTTGTAATATCAGCCTATCCCCCCTTAGAGACTTCAGTCCTTGAGGAACGACCATTTTCTTTTGAAATGAAAGAATTGAGGAACTTGTTTTATATGATGGGATGATGGCAGTGCAGAATACTTTAGAATGGGAAAATGACAGGTTTCTTTCGGGAGGTTCTGCAGAGATACCAGGCAGTCTTGCTCTCCCTGCTCTCTGCTGAACAGCACTTTCTGTGTGGTTACAAAGTACCAGATCAGAGCCCAGTGCCACTTTCAGAGCAAACATTTTTAATTAACCTGAAGTCATTAATTACACCTTTCTTTAATAAAGGATCTGGAGTAACTTTCTTTCTTCTAAGTTAATTGATTTGAACATGCCAGGATCGTGTTTTGCAGCAAACACATGGGAACATCCTTCACGTTTATGTTTAACCACTCTCCAGTGAGGAGGAATACAGTACAGAAAAGGGCTTTGAACCAACAGGGATGAGCAAACCAGCCTAAAATTATCTTTTTTAAGTGGTTCTTTCTTTTTGTTTTTCCTGTGGAATAGTGTTTCTCCTCTTGATTTGATGTGATGGAGAGACTGTGCCAGAAAGCACTGAATTAAACTGGAAAACCAACCCACCATTTCAGAAGGAAACCATTTTTTTAAGCTTTTTTGTCCTTTCCTCTTTCCCCGGTGAGCACCCAGCACAGAAATTGATGCTGTGACAAGCTTTAGGTATTTCTATTTGACCCAATTCTGATCCTGCTTTAAGGCAAGAAAAATATTTATGCACACAGATGATGCTCCCCTGATCCAAGAGATCCCCTGCGCGTTACGTGCAAGAAAATAAAGGAGGTGGGGAGATGAATGGAAGATTAATGATTTTAAATGAAAACTGACAAGCGTGCGAGACCACAAAGCTAAATTCAACTCGAGGGTGACACCTAGGGATGCTCAGCACGCAGCCCTCACACAAGTGCTGCTGCTGCAGTATTATCCCCCATCCAGCCGGAAGCAGAGCCCACAATGCTGGACTGCTTCGTTTCTCCTGGGTCTGCGTACATTTCTTAAGCTGGAAGTTGAAATAATGTATTTCTGTACAGAAAAAAGAATAAATAAGTAAATAAATAATAAAAAAAAAGAGCCTTGTGCTGTTCACTTCACAGCTGTGACTTGGAAACCAAGCCCAAGAAACAGGTGCTTTTTGGAGAAGTTAATTGGATTATGAGCACAACAAACTCCACAACTTTCCTGTACTCTTCTGTGGCAGCAACCTAGGAACTGGGAGACAGGTGATGTGCTCACCATTAAACTGAAGAGGTGACACCTGGTGCCTGACTGGAGCCTTCCTGGCTTTCTAGGGGATTTTCTGTCATATTTTGTAAAGGCAAATATTCTCTTCACATTCGTCACAATTTTGCCTCTGATAGCAGACCACTGTCATCATCAAGAAAAGAAGAAGGAAGGAGGAAAAGGGAAAAAAAGAATCTGCATATTTCTGAAAACAACAGATCTTCACCTGAGGTCACAGTAACAAGAGCTGCCCACACCTCCTTGTTATCTGACCTTGGTGACACTACACACATCCCTGCTGTAATGCATTTTTCAACTGCCCGCAATGTACTTTGCATTACATCCCCAGGGTCACCTTGTGCCTTGCCTTGTCGATGCTGGGGCAGCAGCCAGTGACAAACCCTAAAGCTAAGCGAGTTAAAAACACTTTGGATTCCAAATTAAGAAACTTTTAGTCGACAGCTCTATGTTACTCCTCTGCGACACAAGATGGCACCAGACACTTCCCTAATCTCAGGCTGATAAGAAAAGCGGAGCAGCAACGAAGTTTAAAACAAAAAGCCCTAAAGATGGGTTTAATTAACCCAAGACGTAAAGCATTATAGTCTGTGTGCAGAACGGCTGCAGCACAGCAGGGACAAGGGCTGAAGCTGCACATGCAGCTGACCACGGCTGTGCACACAAACCTGCTGCAGGCTTTAGACAGGGAGGTCACAAAAACCAAACATTCATTGAAGCCTACAGCTCTCTCTATGCGTGCAAGTATATTCCATATGCATGGACCCTGTTCACACATCGTGATATACAGCTTATACTGCAAATCCCAGAGAAGGGAAATGTTCTAATCCTCTCTTCTAAATCTCATCTTGCTTTTGAAGGGCACCAGCATGATTGTGCCTGTGGTGTTGGTTAAATAAACGGGCACATAAGCTTTTACTAGTCCAACTTACAGCTAAATCATAAGTACTAAGTAAAGGTTGTGCCACTCTGTTCTAGAAATTATTTACAAAGAGCAAAGCAGATAAAAACGCTGAAGATGGGTTTCTATTTACAGCCATACGATGGTATTGAGGTCACATCTGCTGAACACCAAAAGAACAGAATAGGAAAGACTGCACCAAATTAACAAGGCAAAAGTTAGGTTTAATTGGTAGTTCAAATTAGGGGATATGTTCTTGGTGAGACACACAGTCTGGGAGCTCCCATCCAGAGTCAGAAAGAGGAAACTACCTGTGGTAGTTTCCCACCGATTTTAGGAAAGTCCCATACTCTGAAATGAGAATTTATTGAAAAAACACATACAAAATTTTTTACTGCTACTGTTTTCCCCCCCGTTTTCTTTTTCCTCTTTTTTTTTTCTTTTTTGTCCGTCAAGGATGTTTCTTTTGTAGTCTTGTAGACAGGCAGCCACACATGTAGACATGATGTTAAGCAGCCCACAGCTGGTACTTCAGCAGGCCTGGGAGCAGCTGAGAACAGGTCCAGCATGCAGTGCATTCCTGGGGCATAATGACTAGTAGTAGCAGAAAAAAATATATATGATTTCCTGATTATTTTTTTTCTCCTGTCCTTATAAGTGCATTTAATCTGGATGGAAACAATGCAGGACTCCAAGCACAGCAACAAATGGAGGCTCTGCTGCTTCATCTGCCCACGGCACCTGACACCTCAGTAAAATCCTCATCGAGCTGTGACAGTATCCAAAGTCTTCTGGTCACCTGCAGGGTCTGGAAAGGGAGCAGCCAGCTGTGTTAGCTGGACAGACAAACCTACACAGTGCTCAGCCCCAGCACAGCAGGACAAGGAGGCTTATGAACACAAAGGCTGCAATGTTTTGCAGAGAGACAACGGAAATACTCCGAGATTCTTGGCACCAATGAAGCTGAATGCAGCTGGCTCAATCAGGTCTGCTTGTCTTTCAACCTGTACATGAGAGGACAAAACCGACGCTCAGTGTTATCAGTCTGAAGCACTTAAAGTCCATTGAACATGACATAGCACCTGCAGGTGCTGCTAAGTGTCTTGCAATCAGGTCTGCTTTGTCTCCTTTTCTACCTGGATGAGAAAGAAAATTGCTCATAATGTCCAAAAGTTGAGTCTGGTTAAATAAACCTGCTAACGAGCTGAAATGATAAAATACTCATCTGAATGCCACTTCACTGCAATCACTACCAGACAGTCCCTTCTCCTCACTGAGCACAAAGGCCAGCAGACAGGGCTGAATGGAAGCTGAGTGAGCCCACTCCAAAAGGATGCAAACACTCTCCTGTAGCAGCATCTCCAGAAGATGTTATTGTGGATATTAGAGCAGCCTGTCCATTTTGCACAGCAATGGACGTGATCAGTAATCATCTCTCTTCAAGAGCAGCAGAATTGGAAAGCTGAGCAGAACAGCCCCCTCCTATCTACGTAGAGGGAGGCCTTAGGAGTCTCTGCATTGTGCAAACAGCTTCTGCCAGTCTTTGCAAAGACTTTTTGAGCCTGCAATCAGGTCCACGATGCTCAAGCCAACACTTTTTAGTGTTTAATGGCCAAGCTAATAGTGCCATTAATCCATTCTGATATAAAACATCCAATTTCTGCTTTAAATTGCATCTCGGTGCAAATGGCAGCTTGATCCCTGCTGACAGATGGCATTCACAAAATTATGATGAAATGTATTTAATTACTTCTTATTGCCAGGTTCAGCTGAAAGATGGGGAAATCTGTAGCAGCCCTTTAAAACAGTGTGGTGGGGCATTCCGGAGTTGATATTTACAGAGCAAAAACTGAACATTAATGTTTGGCCAAGGCTGAAGCACTATGAAACAAAGAAGAGAGGCATGCCTCAGAGACCCATGTTCAGTCAATCTGGATATGCCCAGTACATCTCAGCCCTTGTGTTGGGACTCCCAGGACTGGATCTGGCTGAGCATCCTTCACTCTTCTGCAATTATGCAATACAATTCATGTATTCTCCCTCCTGCATGTATCTGAACTCCTTTTAAGCAAAAGTTCTGTTGGTTTCTTTGTGTGCTTGCTTTATTATTAAACAAGACAAAGCAGTAGGTCTTTCTAGAAAAAAGAAGTCCCTGTCAAAAATGTCTGCAAGGTTCTCCTTGAAGAAAGATTCAGCTGCAAGCTCTGCTGTTTTGTTTTTTTTTTTCCTGCCCTTGAGTCATTTCTCCAGCTAATGGCTATTTATGGATCAAACCATGATGTTCAAAACAATGCATCATATATGATGATTCATACATGCTTTATATTAATCATGACTCAAATTTGGTTGTGCATTATAACTGAAGTTAAACAGCTTTATTTGATTTTGGATTTCTAACACAAGTAGTGCATTCATTGCTGTGTCCAACCAGATGGGGAAAACAGGACTCGAGTTGAAATTGCAGAACACGTCTGGGAATCGATTTACTTGTGAGTGCCTATAGCATAAGCACCCCTACATCAGCAGGTGACCCAGAGCCGAGCCCAGGAGGACTCTGCCCCAATGATGGCTGCTTTTCACCAAAAATGGGAGCTGTGCCTCCCGTCCTGCCCTCAGCCCAGGAACAACAGCCTCCAACTGCCACTGCACAAGACACGAATTCACCTCAAGCTCAGTCCTTAGCAGTGTCCCATCCTGCTTTGCAGCAGTAGCACTGTATCTCAAAAACGCTTTCTCCAGCCTAATCCATCAGTTCAAGAGAGTTGAGCAGAAACAACTGAGGTTCACCACGCAAAATAAAAACAGCTGCTGGAGGCATAAATCTGCAACTGCTGTAATCTACAGAGGGAATATTTTCCCCCTACCACAGGATTAAGGGAGAGATTTTCTTGTTTTAAATTAGCTTCTTTGAAACATACCTCTGTGAATTTAGGGAGAGACTTTGACACATGGAAACAGAATTTCTTTTTCCTGTAGAAGTACCTACCTGGGGAGCTCTTCCGGAGCAGGAGCCCAAGGTGCAAAGAGCTGGAACACTGGAGGCAGTCCCAGAACAGCACTGGCCCAGACCTATCCATCTCATAGCTCTGTGCTCAGCTGAACTGCCCATGAGCGTTACTAGAAGAATCTTTGTTTAAAAGTGCCTGATATCAGAGCAACCCCACATAGCCATGTACTCTGAGTTAAAAAAAAAGACTTTGCAGATAGTCAGGGGATGACAACAAAGCTCAAGTGCATTGAAGTCAGAAGGCAGGAATACTCGAGGTCATTGGACACGCTTCCAGGGAAACCAGACCAACATTAAATTTCCATTCTCATGAACGGAACAATAGGTTAATATAGACGAAAAAGAAGAGGCAACTGAACTTGAAGAACCCTGTCCTTGAACATAGGACTGCCAGAGATTGTTTGAGAAGTGAATTCAGCTACAAATTAACTGCCAGATAACTTGCTCAGTAAGCAGCTGGGGCTCCGACCCACCTGGAATAACCCTTTGCTGCCTACACAACATGCTTCCAAGCTGAGGGGGGGGAGGGGAAAAAAGCCCCACAGGATCAACTAGCAAGAGCCGCACATCTGCGATTTGCTTTATTTCTGAGCAAATTCAGGAAAATAAATAAACCCAAACCATCAGGAGGCGCCTCCGCCTCCCCCGGGACGAACGGAACGCGCACCGCGGCGGCGGCTGCCAGCAGGGGGCGCTACGCGGACCGCGCCGCGCTGTCACTCAGCGAGCCGCCCGCTCGGCAGTGGCCGCTGCTCGGCGCGGAGGACCGAGTAGGAGTTGGTTTTCCTCTCACACGTGTATAAAGCCCTGCGAGTGTTTTGGTCGGTTTTTCGTTGTTTTACCTTTCTTGCCATCGAAGTCTCGAGCTGCAGCAGACCGGCCGGCAGCACAGAGGGGGCTTTCGGCTGCAGCCGCAGTGCCGGCATCGGTCTGCTGCTGGCTTCTCTCTTCAGAAAAAGCAGCTTGATGCCCGATTTTAAGCTCACTTCCTTGCAAGGCAGAGCAGCAGCCTGGGACTGACACGAGACGCACTGTAAAGGAAGATTCTTCTTTTTAAGTTTCTACTTGCAGAAGTGACTAACACGAACTCCTGCTTGGTTGCACCCTGTGTGCATTGCAGCAACTTGGAAGGAATTATTTTTCCCTTTTGCTTTTTTCTTTGCCTTCTTCCCCCTCTTTTTCTTTTCTTCTTCTTTTAACCTTTGCTCTGTCAGCTCTGTTATCTCCTGCAAACCTGGCTGACCATGAACGGCACACACTTTGCCTTTTCATTTCAGCCTGTGCTGCTTAATGTCACCGAAGATGTCAATGACTCAATTCTCAACAACAGAAGCAGTGATGGATTTTGTGAGCAGGTCTTCATAAAAGCCGAGGTCTTCTTGGCTTTAGGGATCATCAGCCTGCTGGAAAACATCCTCGTCATTCTCGCAGTGCTGAAGAATGGAAACCTACATTCTCCCATGTACTTCTTCCTCTGTAGCTTGGCTGTGGCAGATATGTTGGTGAGCATGTCAAACGCCTTGGAGACCATCATGATTGCAATCCTGAGCAGCGGCTATTTGATCATCGATGACCACTTCATCCAGCACATGGACAATGTTTTCGACTCAATGATATGCATTTCTTTGGTAGCGTCAATTTGCAACCTCTTGGTTATAGCCATTGACAGGTACATCACTATTTTCTATGCTCTCCGTTACCACAGTATCATGACTGTGAAGAAAGCTTTAACCCTAATTGTGCTCATCTGGATCGCCTGCATCATCTGCGGCATCATATTCATTGCCTACTCAGAAAGCAAAACTGTCATTGTCTGTCTCATCACCATGTTCTTTACCATGCTCTTCCTCATGGCCTCCCTTTACGTTCACATGTTCCTGTTTGCACGCCTGCACATGAAGCGGATCGCAGCCCTGCCTGTGGACGGGGTGCCCTCCCAGCGGACCTGCATGAAGGGCGCCGTCACCATCACAATACTGCTGGGTGTCTTCATTGTTTGCTGGGCGCCTTTCTTCCTTCACCTCATTCTCATCATTTCTTGCCCTATGAATTCATACTGTGTCTGCTACACTTCACACTTCAATACTTATCTGGTTCTGATAATGTGCAACTCGGTAATCGATCCGCTCATTTACGCCTTCCGGAGCCTGGAGATGAGAAAGACTTTCAAAGAAATAGTATGTTGCTGCTATGGTGTGAGCGTGGGACAGTGCATGCTGTGAGCTCCCGGCTTTGTGTGGGAGCAGAGGAAGCATACAGTAGGTGTATGAACGTGTATGTAGATACATAGCAGCTTCATTTTAAGAGAACTTCTTGAAGAAAGGGCACAGGAAAAAAGCTCCTATTTAATGCCTTGATTTATGCTTTTCAAAAGGAAAGGATTCAACTAAACAATTCGAAGCTATTTAAATAGCCATAACAAAGCAAAGTCCAAAGCAGCTTGCAAAATAGATGAAACAAATGTGAAATGAGGAAAAAAGAATCCTGAGAGTGAATGTTACCCTACTGAGAATGGAATAATATTCTGTCTCTCTCCTCCATCTGCACCTGTTGCTTTATCTCTGTGCCTCTAGCAGTGAAGTCAGTGTTTCCCAAAAGATTCCCTTAAGAACTTCTCTGGAAAGCTATTCACTCATAGTCAAATCAAACCACTGACAGTGACAGCTTTGCTCTGATGTCTCCACCTTTTAATAAAGGAACAGGCTGACATTTGTGCTGCTTGATATAAAGCAAATCAAGAAAAGTCTTAAAAGGATGAAAGCAAACCATCCATCCCCGGCACTGAACTATTCCTCCTGTAAAGTCAGCTCAGTGAGAATGAACGACTGTGCGAGCAACAGTGTGATTTACACAGCTGATGGGTAGAAGTGAACTCATTTGAAGATGCCAGTTACTTTCCTTATTGTGGGATAACAGTACTGTATCCTCTGAAGTTTTTCAAAGAGTGGATTGCACTGATTAATGTATTTGGTATGTTGACAAATCAGGTGTCTCATTTTGATAATTATTATCCAGCGAGATTCATCCCTTGAGAATTTCGAAGACCGAGGATCTGAAGACAGAGCTGAACATAATGAATAGCTAAGATGCCAAATCATTTAACACAAAGCTGCGTTAAATCTACACAGACTCTTCAGAAACAGCCATTTGGCTGAGTGAGGTACCTGCTAGCAGGCAGATGTGGCTCTATGCACCGATTACTGTATGTCCTGGATCAGACTGGTTTTACTTAGAGAGCTTTAACCTGACAACAGTGGATGAACACTCCTGCACTGAAATCAAGAAAGCAACACATTCTTTGCAGTCATTTTTATGTGCAAGTCGGTGGCATATAAAGCACGTGACTTCAGCTACAGTAGTTCAGTCTTTTCCTCTGCTTCTTGTAGGAACAAACCACATGAGAAGCCCTCAAGTAGCATCTCGTAACCAAGCGAAGGCAGACATGAGTTGTGTATATTACAATGTATAGGCTGTATTGCTGCCATCACAGTGCCACACTAAAAAACTCTAAGCCATGGTAAAAATCTGCTTAGCAGCCTTCTGGTATCTTGCTTCTAGTAAGGGCAGTCGCCTGAAACCCTCAGGAAAACAAAGTCTATTGCTTTCGAGCAACTAAAAGCTCTCATTTGATTTAAGTCTCTCTCTCATTTCTTCCTTTCAGTGTAATTGCTATGTTATTATTTCTGGGGCTCTCACTATCAGTCCTGTGGTAGACCAGAGCCTCCCAGTCCCTCCTGCCTCCATTTCTGCACTCACACATCATGGCCTGGCTCAGCTCCCAGCTGAAGCGATTTTACTGCTGGCTCTGGAACACGGCTCTTACTGTCTGTGGGAAATATATGCCTCACTGACTCCAAACACTGGCATACAATGTTCCTATGAATGTGTTTTATTCTCAGCATCCTACAGCATACATAGAAGGCATGTTAGCTTTCTAATGCTGTGGAGGATTAGATCACATTCACAGATTCAAGAACCATCTCTCCCTGTGCTCCAACCCCATTCCGCTCATCAGCCAAACCAACCTCACGTTCACCATTTCCCTTGCACTATCATCACACCTGAAGTTCCCTTATCAAGTTCTCATCTCCTCCCATGAACCCATTCCCTTCCACTTCCCCAACATTCCCACTGTTCCACCATTCACGTAACTTCATGAATCCATTTAAAATGAAATAATTTATTTAAATTAAAAAAAAAAAAAAACAAAAAAAAAACACCAAGGTCCTTTGGGCACATAGCAGAACAGACATAGATGGATGGCATTTCTGCCATGGTTCAGGTGGTGACCAGAAAAAATCCCAACAGCCAGCAGTAAGCTCAAGCTGAGTGCTCTCAGCCCATACCTGCATCTCACAAATCACAGTTGGGCAGTAGTAAAACCTGTTTTTTGGCTCTGGCTTTTGCAACAGCAGATGTGGTACATTAAGATGAACTGAAATCAGCATAGGATATCTCATAACAGACCTTATTTTGCTGTGCAAAACTGTACCTACTTGTAAAAATCCCTACCCGGTGTCAGTGATATGTACCTTAATTCTACAGAGCATGATTTGCCACAATTCCCTGCCTCAGGTTATTGTGTATTTAGCTCTTATTGTACCTTATGTCTTATTTTTCATTTTAAACACAATTTTAGGTGAGACTACAATTCATACTGTGCTGCACATTTAAGCAAAAAAATAAAAATAAAAAAATAAAAAAAGATCTGTTGAATAAAGCAATCTGAAGACATCGCTCAGAATCGTGTTTGCTTTTCCCGGAGCACCACCCCATGTCAAATCACAGTCTGTGTGGTCTGGTTCACAAGACTAGAAAGAAAAAGCCACCTCAGTGTGCATAGCAGCCACAGAGAAAGGAGAGAGAGCAAATCCCTGCAGCACCTCTCCCACTGCTTCCAGCACTGAGCACCAAAGGTGCAGCTCTCCTCCACAAAGGTGGATTTGGGGTTCACAGGGTGTCTGCCTGTTCCCCTTGAGAAGGGCAAGAAATAGCAGAGATGACATCCTTTTCATTTGAAGGTGCCGTTAGTTGGACTTATTGATTCCACCTTTGTGCACAACAATCAGTTTGCTCAAAGATTTAAAAAAACAAACAAACAAAAAAAAAAAACATACATTCAGACAAATAGCTGAATTCTCAGGAGCACCAGTAATTCACTAAGTCAACTCTGCACAGCATGTTCTGCAAATTATAACCAACCTCACCTCTCTGATGTAGTGTTAGCACAGTGCATGCACTTTTTCTATCAATAACTGTCTAAATATTTTACAATTGAAAGTATTTGCCCTAATGGATAAATAACAAAGCCCAGGCACAGAATTCTGCAGTAAGCCAAGGTCATTGCTGGTCCACGGGTACAAATATCTTGACTGTTAGAGTTAAGGCATTAAAACATGGCCCTGCTGTTTAAATTTTATAAAGCACACTAATAACCAGAAGCATGGAGCAAGGAAGATAGATTCTCTAGGCTGGAGTTATAAGTGAAGCCCTTTTTGCACAGGGTAAACTCATTACCCAAAGAGCTACACAGCATCAAAGCTGCACGTGTCACTGTGGTTATTGGCTGGGCTGGAAGGGAACGGGGTGACAACTCAAGTCAGACTTCAAAGGATGGATGAAAAAAAGTTGCATTGGATTTTCTGCAAAGTCAGTAACATAGTTTTGATGTTTTAATTCTTCTTGGAAAACAATTCTTTTTAATTCTTCCTACTGGCTTAAGATGCTTCTTTTCTGGGAATTAAAAAACACAAGCATAGGAAAACCCGCTACAAATCTCATTGCCATAACCATCCACTGCAACTTCACAGCCATATATGTTTATTTGCAGTTTAAATTGTAATTCAAGACTGTGCTTATTCATCACTCTCATAGGATACACCCAGTTTAGAGTCAGACCTGAGCAAGGTGCCAGCACAGGACATTTCTGTTGGCACCAGCACAGATTTGAGCAAAAGGTGCATTTCCATCACACTCACTAATGCAGTGATGTATAAAGTAGACCTGAATTCCCATAACGTGCAGAGGTTTGTATCTCACAAGCAGGTTGTAAGAAAATGGAACCCAATAGACTTGGTGTTTGTACAACACTGTATTAGTCAATGGGGCAGAACGTAAGTCCAAGTATATATATATAATCAGGATGACTTATCACAAGGGCTTTGAAGGATTAAGGCAGATTCCTATGATATTCACAACATTCTGAAAACACTGATGACAAAAGTAGATCTACTTATTGGTTACTCAATCATACAACTTTGCTTGCACCAGAAAAGAGCACACCTCCACATTCTGCAGTGTAACACCAAGGAAAGCACAGCAATAACAGCAGAGCAGCAAAGTCCTAGACAGCAGCAAGTGAAGATTTGCCCAAATACAACAGCCAGAGAAATAAAGGCAAAAAAAGCTGCTTACCTTCAGAAGAATACAGGTCCATAAGGATCTCTAATAAGAACCCCGTGCCTTCACTACCAACTCTCAAATGAGGGCTGGAAGGGGTGGATCCTGGCTCCAGCCCTTCCATCACTCAGATGCACTGCTCACACCTGTGCTCCCTTGGGTTGGCCCTGCCTTCCCACCAGGTGCTCCATCATTGCTTCAGGCTGTGACTCAGCGTTGCTGGTGATCAAAGTTTACTTAATATCATCTGTTGTTTTAGATGTTGTTCACTGTGCCAAAGCTAGCTGTCTGCTGTAAACAGTTCTAAATTTCTGAGGGTTTTTTAACTACAAAATTTAAAACAGATGTGGAACATGTATTTCCTTTCTCTGTTTGTGAAAAACAAATAGAATTTGTTTGAAAGTATTTCTTTCTCTTATGATTATGAATAAAGAAGACATTTGTAAAGTGAGATTTACTCCAAAGAGCCTTCCATGGTTCTTCCATTTCAACTGTCTGTATAAATCATAAATAGTCAGTATTCATCTTCAAGCATTAACTGCTGCTATTTCTGGTTTGTTCTATACTCTTCTGTTGAGTCAATGTCAAAAATAAATATTCTAGGAAAAGTAAAATGCACTGAACAGTTCTCTTTCACTGTAATGGCTATAATAAGCAGCATGATACTTTCAACCCATTACTGATGTAATTACCACAATTGTGAGGATGCACTCTGGGGGTAAGCTGCAAGAATCATAAAGCCAGAGGCCAAGCGTAATGGACTTGGGGCTGCATTCAAATACTAACTTGAATTAAATGGGGGCAAATTCACATATATCATAAGGAACAAACATTTCTTTAGACCTGCAGCTTCTTAAAGGCACCAAGAGCTGCAGGCAAGGCCAAACCATTGCAGACCCTCAGCCTTGTGCACCTGCTGTTACACTTTCCCATCCACGCTAACTCTCTCATCGCAGTCCCAATTTGCACAAGCAGTTGGGCAGCAGTTTCAGTGCCTCTCTGCCTTCAAAAAGCTGCGCTGCTGAAACAACAAACCCGAAGGGGCCCTTACACTGTGTGAGCGAGCAGATAATCAAAGCAGTGAAAAGGTGCAGCTGGGAGCATTGTTCTGAATGGCTGTTTCCTGTGATGAGGAAAGGCAGTGAGGGTCTATTAGCACTCATTTTCTTAGGGGTTCGTGTTTTTCCTTAACAGAGTTTTGCACAACTGTCAGCACACGTAGCTTAAAGCAGCCGGAGTGCGTGCTGAGAAAAGCATCCAAGCATGATTCAGAATAAAAGCATTAACAGAGTGCTTCTGCTTCAGCGTGTGCTCCCATCCAAGGCTTCGTTAGCTGCAATTAACTCCTGTGCTCCTTGCATGATGGTGGCTGCTTCCGAAAGCTAATGACACAAGCAAGGCGGTTATTTTCCTGTCTTCTGCACTCACTGAAGACTTCTGCACGCTTTATAGAAAATTCAAGTTAGATCACTTTCATCAGTGACTTGCATTACAGACATGCCAGGAGCTGCTCTCCTCTTTGACTACAGAGAGAGCTGGCAGGGCCTGCTAGAATCCAGCACTGGAATGCTTTCATCTAATAGCTGGTTTTGCTGGGGTGAGTGGTTACACTGTTCTGTGTTCAGGGACCCAAAAAAAAGCAGGGCAGAGTTTTTGGAAATAACTTGATTTTGATCTCTGCCCCAAGTAAGTAAAGTGAATCCGTATGCAACTCTGCAGATCTTGACCTTCCCAAATTAGACATTCAATAGTGAATAAAATTCTCAAGTTGTTTGTAGGTTTTCTGTGGGGTTTTGTGTTTTTTTTCCCCTGGAATAGCTATGGAATGGAAAGGGTCAAGCAGAGGCAGCTCTGTCTCTTCTAGTTGTGCTATCCCCTCTGAGATCACAGAAATCTACTTCCAGAACTGCCCAAAGAGTGGGGATCCCAGAGCTCCAGCACTGCCAGCACACAGCTGTCCTAAAGTGTGTGAGCAATCCCCATTTTCATGGGAAGAAGAGATCTGAGAATGGATGTCTTTCGTGCCTATAAGCAGACGAGAGCTATTATCTGTGAAATCCAAGCATCTGCAGTTAATTGGTGCGGACTTTGAATCATCGTTAACTGCTTTATTTCACAAAGCCCCAGTGCTACTCCTGTGGTCAGCTGGTAAGAGCAAAGCAGCTCTTCCCAACAGCCCTGTCTTTCATATTGTTGCAGAACGCATTCTTTGTTTGGGCAGAGTAGCAGAGCACTCCTCGTAGCCTTTTATTGCTTACCTCTCCACTGCAGTCAGTTACCTGATACCTATGAACAAGGTGACTTGGGTCATCTTAAAATCACACAAGCTTGTACTTGAAGATGAGCTCTAAACCAAGGTCTCATTGTTTGAAGTTCTTGAGTGGTTTATGAACAGTAAACAAAGATTTGCTATCTCTTTTTTAGATTTCCCTGTACAAAATCAGCTTAAAGGAGACTTGAGAATTCAAACCTTCCGGTGAGAAAATAAAGATACATTTAGGAAGCAAGACCAAACACAAAGCATGATGTACATTTTTCCTCTTACAAAATAGTTTCATGGGTTTGCTCATAGAATATCTTACTAGTGCCATGATAAAGTGCATTGCATTGTATTTTCTGTAATATATCATGTTTTCAATCTGGAAGGCTTATCGTATACCAAAAAGTTGCTTCTCTGACATACAGAAGATACTCCAAAATGTGAAATAATATGGACCCTGTTGCTACATTTCCAGGTTTGCAGAGCAGTGTGGATGAGGATGGGGAAGCTGCTTCATTTTCCCACTTCATGACTACACAGCTTTTTATTTCCTTCTGAGCCGTGGATGTGTAATCAGTGACTGTGATCATGTGCTCCACAAAAGCTATCACAGCACTGCTAACCACCTTCATAACCCTCATTTGAGAAATCTGCAATAACAATTCCAGTAATGAAAGGCATTTGCATACAGTTAATGTAAGCCTAATGCTTAAACAAGCTCTACAGAATATTAATCATCCTGATTTTCTGAGAGGTCATAGGAAAAAGTAAATCAAGACATGATTTAATTTATGGTGATGAGCCACTTAAATTGCATATTTGGAGAGGAAGGAGGCAAAGAGGGAAATCTGGGTAGGTTTGGAAGAAGCTTTGAAATGTCCAAACAAACATTTAAAAACAACTTAGGTAAATACAATTAGTAAGACACCAAAATGAGTTTCATGATCCAAAGAAGTTCCCACTGATCAAAATTGGACTGAAAGGAACAGACAAAAGAGAATGAGAATATGCACTGAAAACGTTACCTTTGGAAACATGAGTATATTTGTGCACAAAGTGGCAGATGCATATTTCTATGGTAAAAAGCTTTTTGGTAAGGAACAGTTGCTCTCTTATGATAAATTCCTTTCTATGAGAAAGCATGGGCCCTTTTCTTTCTGCTAAGCAAGCTGTTGAAACTGAGAGCATATACGAGTGGTTGACTTGTGGGAGTAATAACAACGTGAACACTGTTTCTGTAACTGATTTGTATAATTTAACTTTATTACGGATGACCTGGCATTTGATTTAATAATTCTATCACACTGTTATTATCCAAAATGCATTCATTCTTTTGTTATTTGAAAAAACGTACCTGAAAGTCATAAACCAGATTTGTCATGAATTCCATTTCAAAGTTAATAATGAAAACAAAAATCTAAATTTTAAGTCAAAAATTAGGAGAAATAGAATGATACTGAAGGTAATTTCCAGAAGGTTACACGTTCTCAAGAGAAAAGTAACCATTTCTCTTTTTTTTTTTCCTTTTTTTTTCCTTTTCCTAAATTTCTATGGGCAGGCAGTATAGTTATAAACTCTTGTGAAATGGAATCATCCATGCATGGAATCAGTGCACGCATCTGTTGCTAAACACTGTCATTAAAAATGAATTCACCCAGTGGAAAAACACTGTTCTCACAGTTTCAATTCATTGCTTTCTTCTCTCATCTCATATAACATTTATTTGAACAGTTACAGGTACATTTCTACTACTTCTGATTATTGTGCACCAGGACTTCACGTTGTAAAGACCTTTTTTGCATTAGGCCTTCTTTGCTGGGTGACAAAACAACTGTCCTGGATGCAGCTGGAAGGCTCGTGTGCTTGCAAAGGCCATGGTTTTTGGAGAGAAGGGAAAGCACATCTGCCTGCCCCAAGTGGAAACCACTGCACTGCATTGTGCAGACAGGGCTCCCAGCTGGCTCAGTGTGGCAGGAAGGGAAAAACCCCCAAAGCATATCTGCAAGGTGTGCCCTATAGCTTTGGCCTCTATATTTAGGTATCCTTACTTCGTGTGAGTAAGAACACTTCGTACTTGTAAGGAATGCATGAAAGTGAAGTCCAACATAAGCTTACAACTTCAATCCTTAAGGTAATAAAGACCAAAGAAAAATATTACTTGGAGAGAAATAGCCACCAATACAAATCCTGCACGACAATGAGTGTGCAGTGGAAAGCAGTGTGCTCTCTCTTAATGAAAAAGTAATCAAAAAGAAACCAATTATCTCAGATATGAAGGATTTAAAATACTACATTTTGATCTCAGTGCAGCTCCTGGAGCTGAAGAGTAGTGAAAATACTGACAGTCCCAATGTGGGAGAGATGTTCAAAGCCAGATAATTATCTGAAGAACAATCTGTGAAGAGGCAATCAGTTTTACTCAACACTTTCAGTTTGCTTTAGGAATGCAGACCAGAGGCTGAGGCGTTCTTTTCCTTCTTTTTGGCTTGCAAACCAGAAGAACTCTTAATTGGTAGCATGGGAAGAAGAATACTTTGAGTACTTCCCTGCTGTTGCCCACTCCTAGACAAACAGAATTTCTCACTTAAACACTAGTATGGACCTGAAGTTTCCATCTTTGAAGGTTCTATAAGGCTCAGGGAAAGATGGGGGAGGGGGGGGAAATCTGAATTAATGTGAAATAGTGAAAGTAGCAGAGCTGGCAGGGAGGATATTTTGCTCAGGAGTTGTATTTTCCAAATTCAAACAGCCCAGAGACACTCAGGGAAAAGCATTTCCTAGGAAATGTGTGTGACAGCTGTGTGGTTTGTTTTCTTAAATACAGTCCCTGTGGTAGTTCTCCTTAATTAAAAATTATTCCAATACAGTGAAGTAATACTTTACTTCTAATGTGACAATTACTCCCAATTTGCCATATAATTGCTCATCAGGAAAGGCAAACAGTTCCCAAGGCATCTACACAAATATTGCTATTTAGAAAATTACTTCACTAATATCCCACCCACTGTTTTGTCTTTCTGGAATCTGGTAAGGGCTCGTGTCACCAAAAGTTATTGCATTTCTCTTCCTGAAGAGATGGGTAACTGAGAGAGCTGTGTCAACAGCCAGTGGAATCTTCTCATGATCAAAACCACCACTTGAAAGAACAGTGAGCCATCAGATTTCTGAATAAAGGAGGAGATGGACCTGACAGAACTAAGAATGCAGCTTCCTCATTTATACAGCAGTGTATATCGGGCCATTAATCCATCTGCATAATTAGAAGATATGTGTTTAAAAATAAAAAGGCATTTCTTCAGCAGGGGTTGGAATTTGAACAAGTCTTATCTTCATGAGTCTCTGTCATTACAAAACAGGTAGTTTTTCTGAAAAATATTGTTTAGCACTGTTATCTGATCAGGGTAATACTGCAATGAGGTCATTTTCAGAAATGTTTTTGCTCATACTGTGAGCCCACAGCCTTTCTGTCAGTCCCAATGAAGCCAGACCTGCACGAGATGGATGCTCCCAGTGTTTCAGCAGCTGAAATCAGCTGCTCGCTGTAAGAAAAAAGAAAGTACTTTGGTAGGAACTTTCCTGCCATCATGAGTTATGTGATGTGCATGTATTTACATACATGTGTGCATTCACACACAGGTCTACAGGGCCATACATTCGTTTTCCTTATGAAGACGTAGTTTGAACCACTCAGGTTCAAACTCACAATCCATAGGAAAGCAATAAGGTTTGTTCTTTGCATGTATGAAAGTGGAACTTGTTTGTGTTACTTTAGCAAGAATTCAAACATCCTCTGTTCTTTTGCCTTACATCTGTCTGGATTGAATGAGAACGTGAAAAATGAATGAGATCCATGGATGTACAATGGTCATTCTAAGACGAAGTGGAACCTGGCAAACTACAACGTACTTAGATGAACACTGCCTGGCTTTTCTGTGAAGCTCAAATTTCAACCGTTCTTTTCAGAGCCTCTGTTAATCCAACTATTTGGATTAACAGTTTTTTTATCATCTTATTTTGTGGAGCTACAAAATACAACTGTTATAGTGGAGAGATCAGAATACCAAAGCAATTCCTCCTTTGATTTTTCTCTACTTGAGTTCCTCTGTGTATTTAAAGGCATACAGGGGCAAAATTTCTTCAGATTGCTGGGAACAATGAGTCCTGAAATCACTGAGTAAGTTGACCACGAGCAACACCAAACTGGCCCTGCTGAGCATCTCCAGGCAGTTTGATTGCAAACCTAACCCAGCAGGTCAGCAGTTCTGATGAGCTCAACATCTTATTTTGTAATAATAAAGAGTGAAAGGCCTTTCAAGCAGCTTGGCACAGCTCCACAGCAGAGCACAAACTTGCAGTTTGAGCTCCCAGTGCTGCTTGTGTAAGCCTGGCAAGGATGACAGCTTTCAGAATACACTGCATTTTTTGGCTTGCATGGTTTCCCAAAGCTCAGCCGTGCGCAGCCACCACAGCGCAGCACAGCGATGCCACAAGGAGCACAGCAGGGCCAGAGGCACTCAGCAAAATCATCACCTTGCAGATGGGCTGTGTTCAAGCAGGTCTGATCAGGCAGACTGCCTTCTCCACCTGGCCAGGAGAGCTTAGAGACAAAACCACTCTGCTAGTGTTTCCCTGTCATTCATGCTGATAAACTCTGGAAGCAAATCAGCATTAGGAAGCAAAACAACATATAATTGCCGTAGACGTGTACTGTGAAACAGCCAATTTGGCTGCAATTCAAATGAAAAATTACTATTGCTTTGCCTTCATTTGCTATCTTCTGTATCAGAGCTTGTTATTAGTCATATTTCTGGTGCACAGTCCAGGAATAATGCAGTTTAATACTCAGCAGGAAATGGGTATGTTGACATAATAACAGAAGTGTGTATATTTGGGTTGAATAATTACTTCTTTTCAAGGCAGGAAGGCTATGGAGCCATCCTGAAGCTGGATGTGACAAAAAGCTCAGGTTCAGACAGAATCTACCACCAGATAGTCACTTCAGTGATTAGGATAATAATCATTGGATACCACACTGTACACTAAATGACAATTAGACAAGTTTCTTATTACAAAAAATACAGATCAATTCCCTCTTACAGACATGCAGATGAAAATTAAGGGTTTCTTGGCACCATACTGTGAAATACAGGGCTTTTTCATATGCTGTGTGAATAGAATGTAGTTCCCTTTACTACAGTGGCCAGTTTCAGACCTTCACGTAACTCCCAATAACAGTAAAAAAAAGCCGGAGAACATCACTCAATCCCAAAAGAAATAATTATTAGTAGAAGTGAAAATCCTACCCATTAAAAACCCTCTCCTGAAAAGCTGTTGTGCTCAGGGCTCCTGTACCTCGCTGCCAATGGCCTCTCCATCCCACTGCCGAAAAATCTTGCTCTTCAACAACACATTTCTGAAAATTCATTCAGAAGCAAACAAAACTGACTGATTGCCAAATACCTTAGGAGAGATGTCCATGAGGAATGGAGGAGAGCAAAGACATTTTTAAGGCATCAGGATGTCCTTTCTGCACAACATTTATTGTGTTGGTAGATACCAGCTGTACTTTTCCCATACTTTCTTCATGAAGCATAGATCTGCGTGTTGTTTTGTGCTCCAGCTGCTCTCATTTATAATATGCTGCCATAATTCCAGATTCGTGCTTTTAATCCTAATGTTCTTGTTAGAAAAGGTGCTACTTTTTGACAACAGATGATCATCTTCTCTCCGGGACACTCCTGCAAAGCAGAGAAAAAGCAAACATGCTGCGAGGCTCACAGTGTTATTTCTGAACAGTAGAAGGAGGTCATCCAAACTCACTCCAGTTTTCACACACTGTGCCACCCTGCTAACAGGCTCATCTCAGAGATGCTGTCACTTAAGGTATGCTATGATGCTCTTGAAATGTTTTGTTTTGTTACGTTTTTCTCCAGATAACTAAAAGAAGACAAGGAAGATAACTGCCATGTCCATAAATGAAAGCAGCTTTCCTACAGTGTCTCCCACATCTCCCACACTGCATGACATTTCATTAATAAGGAGGAACAGGAGGACTTTGTGATTACTGCTACCAAACAGCAACATCTGAGAGCAGTGCAGAATGGGGAGCCCAGCAAGTGAATGTGCAGGATGTCACCTTCAGGACATTGGTAATATGAAAGAGAAATGTGTGATAAACGGTCAGTATATCGTGCTGAAAGTACTGCAAGAGATCAGTTTAAGACCAGCACAATTTGATTATTCCATTTTCCAAGAGTTCCAGGTAGGTCACGTCACTGTGGTGAAAGAAGACTCTTTATGGCACCTTCAAGCTAAACACTTCATCAGTAACTACAACAAACTGCAGATGGGGAAATATCTGCAGCCATTTAGTTCTGTGGTACAACTTTTTGGCTTCGCTTGCACCAACAGACGCCTTCCCTCAGCAGGAAGCAGCTTTGTGTCCCTCTCCCTTCATGGATCCCCTCCTTTGAGGAGGAGCCCTCACTCCCTCCCAGTGACAAGACCCTCCACCACTGAGTGTTACTCTCCTAAGCTGTATTTCAAGGCATGCTACTTAAAAAGTTAGCCACGAAAACTGAGTTATCTCTGTTATTTTTCTCCGTGTTTTTACTCACTAATCTGCAGAGTGCTTCTGTGTAGCTTTCCAAGGTCTTTCAGAATCATTAAAGAATTCTAAGGAAAAAAAACCAACCTCTTTTTCTATTTTGTAGCATTCAAAGATAAACAATTTTTCATGTGAAATTCAAGTGGTAGGCCTTCCTGATATCTTGTAGGTGAATGGAAATGTCCCAGACAATAACATTTTTGTTTCCTGTGCATGTGACGTAAGAGATGTTATGGCAGGCTGCAATCTCAGCCACTTGCAGTAACCATTTAATGCTTTAATTTTTTCCATTATATGTAATTTGGGACTCCTGGGCAGAGAAGTAAGGAGTGCATGGACAACCAACATAGCTAAAAGCTCTGCAATTAGCTGAGCGTGTAGTTCAGTGCAATTGACATTAGAATGAGTTTGGATTTGTAGTTTTTTAAGGCAGCTCTTGAAGCAGCATGTAGCAGTTCTCTTTTACAATAGTCTAAGCCTTACAACTGTCTCCAGATTCCTATTGCAATGGGGAAGCTCTGAAGCAGACTTCTTTCCACCAGTATCATTGCAGTGATTGTTGCCCTGATGTTGTCAAGAAATTGTGAGGAGAAAAATGGGGATTTTGATTTTCTGTCTTTTTTTGAAACCAAGATCATAGTGAGACCCTTTCTTTCTCTGAAATCCCCATCCCTGTGGATGACAAAGCTTTACTAGAGAAGTGACAAAAAGAAGTGGTGTCATGTTAATCTTCTGACCCAATATTCTGTGCCATATACATACAGAAAAGTCTTAAGAAAAGAGATCCATATGTGCACATCTGGGCACTGCAAAGGGATGGGGAACTAGAAGTAGCACACAGCATGCATCCAAGTAGGGTGGAAGCCAAAAACAAAGACTGGCTGGAGAACAGTGCAACCCCATGCTTTAGGCACAGGTCTTCCTGTGGGAAAAGAAAGCCTCCAAGCACAGAGCACCTGGCTGTAACCAGCCACTGACAGTGCTGGGAGCAGGACTGGGCTCAAGATACCCAACCACAATCAAAAGGCTCATTGCTTATCTGAAGGGCTTTGTTTCATTTTGTTTTCACATAGGGGAAATGCATTCATTAATCTGTTTATTGGTTCATTTAACCTGTGATTGCTGCTGGTAGCAAGCCTTTAGGACAGCAGTGAATGTTGAACAAAGAAGTTAATTGCTGAACACATTTCCCTTCCCTTTTTCCTATCAGCTGTGCAAAGCTCAGAGGGGCAGTGAGGAAAGGCACTCAGGGCAGCCACTTCCCTACGGTTGTTGGTGCTCTGGACTTCACAGACAGAAAGAATCTTTGGCAAAGCTCAGAGGCAACAAATGTTTAAGGCATTTTGTTGGTGTTACAAGGTATGGCTATGCAGAGTAGCACCAACTCAGCACAAAACGGGTAATGTAGAGCCAGCATCCTTTAAATCCACAGTACTTTCTTGGGTAACCCACCAGCACCACCTCTGTTAACCTGCCCCAGCTACAGCACAGTATTGGAAGTATAATACAGGAGGCCCTGTATGGTCCAAACAGCAATTCAGTACACAAGCTGTCCTTTACCTGTGACAAGGTCTGCAAAGCTTCTGGTTAATAAGCGCAGTCATAGTCCCTGCAGCCTAACTAGATGGAGGCCACTGAGTACAGTCCATGCAAGTGACAAAAGTGGGTTCTGGAGCTCAGCCACAATTGCCATGATTCCTAATTTTTTCTTTTTTTTGATTGCTGAACTTTTATTTTTATTATGATTTAGTTGACAAAGTGTTAATGAGTCGTACAGATGGATCTGAAAATGAAGGGCTGAGTCACTTCCTTAGACAAGAGATGCACGCTGTGTGTCAGATTGGAGAGCCTCATGGCTCCCAGCTGCTCGCCCTGCTCCCTGTCTCCATGTGAAGCCCTGCTTACATGACTGGCAAAGGAAAAAAGAAACTGGAGTGCCTTGTCAGCCTCCCTGCTGCTGTGTGCGAAAGGAGTCCACCCTGAGAACTGCAGGTAATTCTGAAAGATCTCGTGCAATCTTTCCCGTTATTTAGGCAATGGCTAGTTGATATGTCAGGAGCCTCCTTCAGGAGACAGAGCACTCACCAACCAGCAAAGCAGCAGCCTCAGGAAATGACACATACACTGCAAAATAAAAATCCTTCGGGAAAAAAAATAACTGACTTGCTGAGGACCTGCCAGAAGGTGCAGCCCATCAGAGTGATGGTTAACACAAGCAAGGTTGAGCTGCCAGTTCAACCCATCTATTGGACCTCTGGATGCCAAGCTGAAATGATTCACACTGATCTGCATTAACATAGACTTCTTAGGTAATTCCCAAATCCTCTTCAAAAGTTCAGCCCCATGGCTTAAAATATTCTTTCCTATTCCCTTCCTTCTCCCTGTTCCTCATAACTCTGCTCTCATGAAGAACAGCACTGTATCACCACTGCTCAGAGTGGGACAGTGATGCACATTTATGTTCTTTTCTGAATGAAGTCAGAATGAAGGAGATAAAGGCAGATAAATGAGAGTGAACTCAACTTAATCAAAATAATAATTTAGCCACTTTGCAGTTCTGACAGAAATAATACCCAATATGTGATGCAGTGTGTAATTAGATCTGCTTTCAAATAATACTGACGTTTCTAACGACCTAGCTAACTTAAGTGCTTAGTCATTGATTTATGCAAATATAATGGTTTTATTCTTGTTAATGAATTTTGAGAGGAAATGGCAAAATATGTTAAAATTAATTACATACAAGGAAAAAATGCATGTCAGTGACTGCACCAGCCTGAGTCAGAGCAAGCACACAGACTGAAGGCAAATCAGCCAACTCTGGCACACCTCAGCCGTAGAGCTTTAGGACTCTTGGGAAAAGTTAACGGGGTTTGACCCCTGCTGTGCTGAGTGTGGGATCTGAACTGCCTGATCTTGGGTCAAATTCCTGCTGAGCCCTGAACATGGCCAGGATTTCACAGCAAACACCTGTTGCTGGTTTTGCAGGCTTTACTGCTTTTGGCGAAGATGGGATTGGTTCTACAGAATATGAAGCTTAAGAGTGAGCTTGTAAAAAAAAAAAACAGCAAAAGGAATCCGGCGTGTTTTTAAGAGCAGGAGAGAACAGAGGAGAAATGAGTTCATCAAATCTAAGATAAATATACATAAAATCAGTTTCACAATCTGATCAGCACATAGGGATTATCAGCGGGGAAATAAAAATTTAGCCCATGTGCACATCAGATTCTTAATCAATCAATTTTGCCAGGCTCAGCCTAGAATTGAAATGATCTTGTCTGTGTACGACTAAAGGTTACACTTCCACCATTCAAATGGAAAAATGTATTCATAAAAAACACATCCATTAGCTTCACAATAGTAAGCACTCTATGCACCCAAAGAAGTTTCTTAAGAACAGGTAATACTGAGCCTCTTACCTGCAAACTGACAATTTTCAAAGCAGTTACTCAATTTGCTAGCAAACATTTCTTCCTGCAGTGCCTAGGAAGGAGAGGCTGGATGGTACTTAGGCACTAACGTCGATGTTTGCTGCTCTGTATATTTTGGTCTTCTTAATTTTCTGGTAACTTTTCTGGATATAAATTTAGGGAGCCCATTAACTCTATAACTATGTTATTTAGCACAACATTGTGAACAGTCTCCAGCATGATGTACTATCATTTCATATAGAACTTTTTATTCAGCCCCAAAGCATTTCAATAAAGCTCTAACAGCACTAGCAGTGACAATACTCTGGCTGTGCATCACCATGGTAATGGTTCAGAAAATAGCTTTCATTTGGGGTCAGAGACATCAACTGTTTTAATAGAATGAAAGTACAGAGTTCATCTTGATACAGCCTAAAACACTCATGAGCTAACTATTGCATCCCCAGCTCCTAAGCTTTGCACAGGAGGCAATGTTTAGGCCTCCATGTAAACCTGTGTGAGATTATGATTTATTTTATCCGTTTTTTCTGCACTGGTGTTTCTGTTCTCATTAGCTGTAACTTGAGGTTGGGTGATTCACTGTCTTCATTACATAGTAGTAGTAGGATCCTATGTGAGGATATTAAGCGCTGGCAATGAGCAATGTTACTTCAGAAGGAGGCTGTGAAAAGGTGAGTTATCTTCCTCAGAAAACAACATGTTATATTTGCAATTTTTGTGCAGTGATTCAGTTTTCTAAAAAAAAACCAAACTGGACACATGTTTGGGCTCACAGTGAATCAAAGGATTTCTTGATAAGGAGCAGTTTTGTTTGCATGCTTTGCTTTGTATCCCCTCTCATCTCAGTCACACTGCTGAGATTCCCTGCCTGCTGGAACACCAGACTGATGTCCATTTCTGGCTGCAGTATGAGAAAGTGGTTGGATTTTTTTTCCCTTTTCAATATCCAGGATTTGCCAGAGAATAACTACACCATTATTATCACACACTGTTTATCTTACATATTGATTGAAGGATCCACAGTGTCAAAGACTGGTGTAACTTGCAGACTGCCATTCTTACGTATTAATTCAGTCCTGCTCCCACAGTAGCACTGCCATTATGTGGTAGCACATTGTACCATTACAAAATTGCAGTTATCCAAATGATGAAATAACATCACACGCAGTGTCTGAATCCTGTAGCAGCTCTGCTTTTCATTCTCTTCACCCACTCAGCACTCAGGATAGTCACTGGCTGTTGCCAATGGTTTCTAGCACTTCAGGTACACTTTCCAAAGCAGGATCCTGTCTGAATGCTCCTGCAGTTCAGTGCTGTGGGCTCTCAGACACACACAGACCGCCCCTAAGTATTCACCTGCACAGTTAATCTCAGCTGTAGAAAGCATGACAAGAAGGTATGCGCTTAAGCAGTGGGCATTGCTTGAGAAGTTTTGTATTTTTTTTAAACGGAGATACTTTCCAAAGAGGAAAGTACAAAAAAAAAAAAAAGAAAAAAAAAAAGAAAGAAAAAGAAAAAGTCTGCTGGTGGGGTCAGGGTCAATGGAAGAAGTCCAGAGATTATTCCTTTCCTCCTTCCTTTTCCTCTCTTAGGGTAATTTCACCCCTTGAATCAGAGGAACAGTAATCACTTAAAGCCAGTGAAGCTCCTTTGTGCCTCTCTGTCCACGGCTGTGGTCTCTATTCATGGGAAGAGTCTCTCTTCAAAACCTCCTCTGATTCTTCTCTGCCTGTCCAGGCTCCAAATCTCAATGCCCTCCAGCACCAAGAGGCTGTTGTTCTGTGCAGACAGGCCCATAATCAAGGACTCAGGGGCATACATTTCTCTCTAGTCAGTCATGCAAGTAATTGTTAAGCTCTTTACAAATGCTGGCAACATGCTGAGGTCAGTTTTGTCATCACAGGGTGCAAAAGTGCAGGTAGCACAGGAAATGGAAGAAAAGTACAAGAAATGGATGCGGAGGAGGCAGGGAGTTATCATTTGACGATTATATCCCACATCTATGTTCTTTCATTGCTACTCAAATTAAAAAAAAAATTAAAAAAAGACAGATATGTGAAGGAAGAATCCTCTGCCTCTGTTTGGTACAGCAGTAGCCACACAAAGAGCTAGTGCAAGATGTCATCAGTGGGAGAATTAGAGATGAAGAGGAAAATGAACTGCGAGTGATATGAAGGGGAACTCTTCATTAATATTAAACTTCAGATTGAAATTGATTCAGATCCAGTACATACATATATTTGGGGGTTGGACTCGATGATCTCTGGAGGTCCCTTCCAACCCCTATGATTCTGTGATATATATATATATATAACATAGATGTCAAGTTACTGAAAAAAAAACCCACTTTGTTACAGTTATCGCTGGTTCTCTCCAAAGCATGCCATGTTTCTCATCAATGTGCTCTTTTTAAGATTATGGAATTTACCTTCAGCATATGTAAAGCCAGGAAACAGAAGCCATTTTGCAGGCGATTTCCAGACTGCATTCTTATCCGGATACATGAAGTGAGACACGAAACTTCTCTTCTATTACTGGCAGCTCTGTCAGAGGGAAATGTGATTTATTCAGTAATGCTCTGCAAAACTCTGACATCTTCATGGAAAACTTGGGACTAAATATGAGCTCTACCATAAAGAGGTGAGGATCTGAAGCTCAGCTTGTTTCTTCCCTCGAGATATTGTAGATGCACAGAATATCAATACATGAAGCACTTTTTCTCCTTACTTATCTCATTGTTGGAGGATTGGCCTTTTTTTTTTGATTGCTGACAGGATGAAAAAAGCAAAATACAAAAATAATTAAACACAACATTTCTATTTAAAGACAAAAGCACTGCAAATTCTTCCTGATTTGTTTTCACAGCCCAAAGCCGACAGATTTTCATCAACAAATTTGACTTGGTGTTTGCTTAGGACAAATTCTATTCAAACTTATTTATCACGTTAGTAAGACTGGCCAAGTGAGGCAAACAAAGCATTACCTGAGAGCATATTGGAATTTTACACTATGGCTAATGAAAGAAAGAGAAGAATTCTGAATCTTTTGGAAATCATTGGCAGATCTCCTGTAGTCACACACGTGCACACAAACCCAGCCACTGCAGACTGCTGGTCTACTTTTCAAATTACCAAGGACCTTACCCTTTGAGCACAGAAATGTGCAGACTTTAAGACCTTTCGTATTAAGAAAGATAGAGGGATGGTAATGTTACCATTTCTGTAATATTGATTAAATTTACAACTACCATTGATTTTTAGAAGAGAAAAATATTCAGTTCTGTTCCGTGGTCCTCAACAAATTCCCAGGGAGCCACAGAGTTTCTCTGAAGAACATTCTCGTGCCCTTCTGATAACAAGCAGCTCATCAAGCCGGGTGCCTGGCAGCCTACAGTAGGCAACAGCAAGTTGGACAAGGTCATTTTTTCAATTATCATCAGTTTTCCTAACAACAAAGATTTCTTCCTTCATTTGGAGCATTTCTATCTACAAAAAAAACACAAGTGTACAATACATGTCCTTATTTGTGAGCACAAATGGCTGCTTCAGAAATGTTATTCAGATGTCGATAACAAGCTCAACATAACATAAGTTCCAGAGGAAATGATTTCAGTTTTTACCTTCAGCCTCCTTTAGAAGATTTCATGTAGTGCTTCTAAAGTATTTTCTTTAGCTCTGGTGGCATATACGACAGCACCTATTTATCTAGATGGAAATCACATTTCTAGCTAGCATTTTACATCATTTTAAAAAAGTTATTGCCAAGCACAAATGTACAGCTTAGAATTTCATTTTGATTGGTATTGTCCGCTGCAGCACATTCTGTGAACAGATCATCTCTTCATTCCTCTATATAAAAATCCAAAAAGCCCCAAGGTTTTTGAGGCATTTCTCACAGCACATGCTGTTTGCCACGAGGTCAGGCCCTAATTGCCCTGTTTGGCAACCCACGCTGAGCTGAATGTCAGCGTGTGCCTCCAGCAGCAGGTTTCTATATTTGCTCCACAGAAACAGGGTAGGTTATGAGTGGGTGAATTCCCACTCAGCCAATTCCACCATTCCCAGTGATGGTGGGCAATGCAGAGCTGCTCAAAGCAGCCAAAGCTGCAGCTCTGCAGAGGCTTTCCTACAAGTGCGACCTCTGCTGCCTGCTGGGAAGATCCTTTTTCCAAGGGAAAGAGCTGCAAGAGAACAGGCTGTCATAAAGATGACTTCTTTCCAATCTCACACATGCAAAGTTTCTTGTAGGTGGCTCAGAAAGCATATCAGATAAGCTATTGATCTGGGGACTGTCAGCTCTGAAAAAAAAAATGTCTGGCAATGGTGTGTGAGAAAATATATTTATGTATCACAGCTGGAGAACAGTCACCAATGCTAAAAGACAGCTGACCCGGTTCTTAACGAGTGCGCCTGGTTGCTACTAGTTTCATCATATTCAGCACTGATGATGATACCCCAGCACTGGGCAACAGTGACCTGATGCAAAATGACACTGACTAAGTGTTTTCAGATCTCACTGAACTCACCATTTATATTCCCCATCAGCCACCCTTCCCTGGCAGCCTGTAACAAGATTCTGGCTCTTGAAGCAGTTCTTCCCACTGTTCCCAGCTTCTTTCCCTGCCTCGCTGCTCCCAGTTTATCTGCTGTAAAAGCAGAGCTGCTGGGAAGCATTGCACAGCCTGGTTTCATTCCTGGTGTTTTATGTTTTTTTTTATTCTAGGATGTTCATAAGTGCTGAGTGCCCCAATTTGCTACTCTGATGATAACCAGCCTCTCAGAGCTGCAAAAAGACCAAAGGTTTTATCTTCTATTTTCCTTCTAAATTCCTCACTTGATTCTAATAACAAAAAGAAGGAAATAACAGAAGAGGCTTACATTTCAATACCCTACCTTAAAATACCTTCACCTGAGACAAGATCAGAAATTCACAGCCATCCTGGCAAAGAGATCTCACCACAGTGAAGACACGAGGGCTTTTTCCCCATGAGGTTGCCTGATTCAGGAACACTTTTTGTTCCTACATTCCCAGAGGGACTGCACAGCTGGCAGCATCTCCTCCTCTGCTGCCCCCAGGAGCAGCTCCAGGAAGAGGAGCAGACAAAGTCACTGCACAACAGCTGTTCCAGGCTCATATATATGCTCATGTTGCTAAAATGTGGAGCTTGGAAATGTCAGTCATCCCAGGGGTAATCACTGAGAAGCACAGAGGATGGAAACATTTCTGCTCCCTCTGATCTAAGCTGGAGAATTAAATACCAATATTGAATACAGCTGCAAAGGGCTGCAGTGTTCATCATACAATTCATCCTCACACAGAGCGGATAGAGAGCGGAATTACAGATGTCTGTGCAACTTCTGCCTGTGCTGCTTTCCAGTCACAGGTACTTGCGAGCACTTCACCCCTAACAGAAGCAGAATTAACCACCTCTGTGCACCTTTTTGTCAGTGTGTGAAATGCTGCACACTAGCTTTTAGCATCAATTATTCTGGTATGAAGAATTCCAAAAGACATGTTTGTTTTTCTTCCATTCTTTAAATAGCTTTTATTACAATTCCCATGGAAACTGTGCTTACAACCCCATGCCTAATGTCTGTGGGCTCAAGCATTATCCAGCAACAACTCCAAACCCCAAAGGCTGCATGGAAAGGATGAACTCACATGGACCATAATCAGCAATTGCTAAACACCAGTGTTTACTTGCTTTATGAATGAGAACAAAACAGAACTGTTTAACCCAGTGGAGTTCATAGCAAACATATATTGTTAGATCTGTTTCTCCTGTACAGTTCCTTTGCCTGCAGTCCTGTCAGAGGCAGCTGAAGGCTTCCCTATAACATAGGAAAAATTGGGTTTTGTAAGCTGAAATATGAGGACAAAGTATCTTACCTTCAGGTCAACAAAATCACACTTTGGCAGCAGAGCAGCTTCCTCAGAATCATTCTTCCCTGGTTATTTGTGGTGCATGTAGCATCCTCTAAAGATCTGACACTTCACAAAGAGCTAAGAACAAAGCAGGCAGTGCTAGGATGCCAATTAGCAAAACGCTCCCATTTCCTACAGCTCAGTAATTCTGAACCCTCTTAAAAACAAAAGGGACTACCAATTTGTGATTATTGTTATCTTAAAGGTATTTCCAAAAGGCAAGTGACCAGCCACTATGTGGAAGCTCATGAACCACAGAAACCACTTAGGGTTTCAGTATGAAACTATGTAGCATCCCAGAGGGATAATGAAAAAAACTGGAAGCAGGGCAATCAAAGGCTTTTCTCCCTCTTTCTCTCTAGTGCTGAAGATATTTGGTGTGCCTTCCTTCCTCCAGTGATTCTGGAAAATGCATTTTGGCAGTTGGATGCACATCTAAAGGATTAAGAACAAACCTTCTGGAGCAGTAAGAAACAGTCTGCAATTCAGTTGATATCTGTCCATATTCCCAGCAGATATATGCATGCATCAGGCCTGAAATAATAGTGCTTTTTTCTCAGCAGAGCTCATTATTCCAGCACATAACTGTTACATGACTTCAGGTTATTTTGGAGCTCAAACAGGTTGAGCAGTAAAACGTGCCATAGGCCTTCTCAATTGAGAAAAAAAATAAAAGCCAGCTGACTGTTGCCACTTTGTTCACAGAATGAAGGGCAGCCAGCATTTCTGTAAGAAGAACCAGGGAGTGATGCATGAGAACTGCCTGGAGACTCAGTTACATTTCCCTTACAAGCTCCTTAACGGCCCACATCTACCCCACCTTCGATCCAGATGAGTTAGCTGCATGGTTGCCATTGAAACAACCACTTTGTAACAGCAAGTTTTCAGACATGGTTTAAACTGAACAGTGAGTCATAAACATTGCACAAGCCCGTTCCCAAAACAAGCCCAGCTGTGAAAAGCCAGCAGTGCCATCCATTGACTGAACTTTATAAAGCACGTTCTGGGCAGGGGAAAATACCTATCAATGAACTGATAACACTCCTGTATCCTGCTTCCTTGCAATTGCACATAGTTTGCCAATGTCTTTCTACATTGGTTTCTGGTTCCAAACAAGTTCTTACAATGCCTGCTCTCAAATAACAGCTGCCAGATATGTCAAACAACTTCACTCCTCCTGGCAGAATGTCTGCATTCGTATTTGTTGGCTCCTGATAGATGGGTGTTTGTGCCAGCTAACGAGTGTCACAAGAAGAACATGACAAGTCACAGGGTGATCACATGCCCGGAGCCAAAGAACAGGCTCTTTTCTTTTCTCTTTGTGAGATCACATAACGAGCAGCACCACAATGCATGAACAGATCCAGGTACAGTAACATGGCACCGGCAGTACAGTGAGTGCTGGGCACAAGAACAGGCTCCTTCTTTTCCTTCAGGATCTGAGGGCTGACAGCTCTATACAGCATCACTCTCTTATTGTGGTCCCACTTTACAGAACAGCACTTGAAAATGTGACATACATTACGCAAATGTTCTCTAAGTGACAGGTTATAGGCTTTAAAAGGATATTCCTTGTTTTGGGGATTGTTAGACATCACAACGATGTTAGCTGTGGTTTGTAACCTTTAATGCCTCTCTAGCTCCCCATATGAGCTACTTGCATCTATTCAATGCAAATAATGTTTTTATTTAAGGTTTGGGCATTAAAAATAGTTACAAATTTGGGTGTATCCCAAATTCTCTACTGCTCCCCAGTGCTGGCTCTGTAGAGCTGGCAAGACTTACTGGCCATCTTAGCCCCATTAACAATGCTTAGGAAGTGTACTCTTTTCCTTCCTTATGGTCAGTCATATCAGAACCTCTTCAGCAAAAAACAGAGATTTATATTCAGGAGCAAAAAGGTAAACTCACTTGCATGTATTAGAGCACAAACTGGTTGTGCCTCTCGCTTTGAAGGGCTGTGTCTCAGAGCAGCAATATATAACCAGTTGAAAGATGTGAGGAGAATTGCCAATAACCTCATACAAACAGGGACAAATGGCTGTGTTGGGTCATTCATATCAGCCTTTCCTGAGTACACTGCAGATTGAATATTGCATTGCACTGAGTTCTTTGGCCAGAATCTCATTATGGCATTATGAAGCGAGGGGTAGAAAAGAGGGTATCTGGCCTTGACTGTTACTTGTTTCATCTAAATAAGCTGACAATTTGCTTTATAGCAATACAGGTAAGGAGCAAAGGGCAGGAAATCTGCACTTGAGAATCTGAATCATGGGCTGCAACAGCAGAATGTTATTAACTATTCATATAGCTTTTAAGCCTGAAGTGGAATAGAACAACCATTTTTTTTGTATCTGTGGAAACAATTTGATATTGCTGAACATTTAGAAAAACGAAGACAAAACACATCTCTTGCATGATCTTTCCTAAGTTAAACTATGTTAATTTGTGAGTCAAATCCAAAGGTAAACCTAAATCTGTGCAAGCCTGAAGGTCTGCGGGAATAAGCAGGGCTGTAAAACAGCTTGAGGAGGAATTAGCAAAGCAATTTAGATATTCGGCTTCCAAATTTGGCCCTACAGTTTCTGACTTCACAAAATATGATTTATCTCATTATAGCAGCAGCAAACACACAAAACATCACTAAACAGTAACATTTCACATTCCTCTGTGTTACATTCAGAAATAAACGCACTGTGCTTTTCCTGGGCTAGGTGACTTCATCTGCTTTATAAGTTTGAGGGCTCCATTCGTAAAATGATACAGTGACAAATTAAATAGGCACAGATACCTGATCCCAGTGCCACACCCCAGGTAGCTGAATTAATTGCTTACACCTAGCTGCAAAATAAGTACCAATCTAAGGGCAGAAGGTGGTAGGATTTCCACAGCCAGTGCACTCCCCAGCAATAGAAATTTTGTGCCCCTTTAGGGTCATCAAGATCAGGGATCAAGACCTGCCTCGCCTGTGAAACTCATCTTTGTGCAGAGGTTTACACAAAAGCTGCCATGTACTCAAATCAACTTGCAGTGAGCTTTGGGCTGAAGATATGTTTTCCTTTGCCTGGATGATCAGTGCTCTGCTTTAAAGCGTCCCATGAATTTCCAGGGAACTGAAATGAAATGGGGCCACACAGCCACAGTCTTCAAGGATCTGCAAAGAAATCATTCCTTCTTTGCTTCCCTGTTTGGAGATGTTCTCACCCCACATCACCCCACATTCCTGCCTCACAGGTAAACCTCCCTGGGCTGGCATCCTTTGCTGTAGCTGCCCCAGCAGTACAGAGTTCTCCCATTAGAATAGAAGACTACTGTCTTCAGTTTTAATGATTTTGTTTTGAAAGATGGTGGCCTGTAGCATTAGTGGCATGAGAAATATCATACTAAATGTCTCCATAAACTGTTTTCAGATTTCTCAAATAATATCCATTGTGCATATTTCACATATACACATTTTAGCCTTGATGAAACAAAATCTTGACTGATATTACTTAAACTCACGCTTATCTTATCATCTACCTATATTACCTCATTTTCATAATCTAAGCAGCGTTGGAAGATGATGTGAAAATGCCAGTGCATTAAAAGAACTGAGCCTCTTAAAACTCAACTTCACATGCCATGCCCTTCGTTTACTGAAATGGAACAAAATTTGCTTTAGCCTCTTTTCTGAATGAGGTTCGTGCTCAGTTCCCAACTTGTCTCATTATATTTATGACCCATGGCATTACTACATCTATAATAATACTAAATTATAAGCTTCCATCATGCATTAGCAGCTGTCTCCCACTCACACAGGAACCAATTCCTACTTGCCCATTAGAAGCCATTATATTTTGGAACTACCACATTCAAAATCCCTGAATTACAAATAGATAAAAAGATCTGAAAAACATATATAAAACTTAGAAGACTTCTAAGGTTTCTTCATCAGCATTTGACTGATCCATCATCAAAGGTTATCTGCTACTCAACTACTGATCACATTCACCCTTACAACTGAGCTGAACTCCTGAACAAGCTATTGCAGTGCTCCCTTAAGTGCCCGTGGCACTGTTTACCTTATACTGTTGGGAAACCAAAGGTTGAGCAATGGATATTCAGCGTAGATTCTTTTTTTAGCATGAATTTCTAGTTACAGAAATTGCATACCACAGAATACTTCAATTCTGCCACTGCTTCTTTCTACAGCACCATAAAAACACCAAGAAGGATTTTTGCTTCGAAAAGTTAAATTATGGGAGGGAAAGCATAAAGGTTCTTAAATAGATATCCTGATATAGGACATTCCTACATTACTTCATTATACATTTTCTGATAAAAGCATGACAACCAATTCTGAAACAAATCATGTGAGAATTACATAATGGAAAAATAAAGGCTCACTGACATTGAAATGTAACTTCTGGTGACTGGAAAACTCGTGTTTTAGTTCATAGCTTCACTTCTCATGACAAACAATGATGATGAAATAATAATGTGAATAACACAAAGCCAGTGCACCTGCTCATCAAATCATTACAGAAGGAAAGTCATAGTAAATCTACAAAGCAAAAATCTGAGAGAAGAAGCCTGTCACAAGTTGAGGCATGTCACAAATACAGTAGATCAATTAAGCCGTCAAATCAAGTCTAGTTTTCAGTGACAGATCCCTAAGCTATCTCGATTTGGGGTTCATATCTTGGCACTCTGTGGCCTTACTTCTCACTGCTGTGTGTTCCTGTTAGTACCTCAAAGGGACCTGCACCTCCAGGATGGTGCAAGATGTGCGCCTGTGCTGAAGTATATTCATGTTCATGAGCTGCCATTGAAAGTTCAGTTTCTCTTTTTCTTAGCTTCTCTGTGCTCATAGACTCCATTTATATTAAAATATCATAAGCTGGTGTGTTTGCTTGTTTTTCAAGGAACACATATGGTTTGATGTTTCTGGTATTGTTGGTTCCTGCTTCTAAGAAAGTCTCCCACTAAGATTTTGGAGACAGCACACATAAAGCTGCTAACTCATCTGCTTTTATTCCTCATTAACTATTGCTCTTTTCTCCACTTGCCCTGTGTTTCTAGACACCTAGCAGCAGCATGACACAGACACTGCAGGACAGTAACTCCATGCTCTACACCACGCAATGGCTCCAATGAATCTGCCAGACAGAGGGCAGTGTCTGTGCATATATGTACAAACAATAGGCGTACCAAGGTTAGGCTAAGGAGAATTATCGTGGTGGAAAGATAATAAACAAAAAACGCTCACCAACGTTGTAGGCTCACAATAGACTCCACAAGGAGTAATCTCAGTGGTAGTCAGCACTTAAATGGGATCTAGGAGAGGTGCAGCCAGGCTCCATCCCTTCTGGTAGCAAAGGAGAATTGCCTTCACCTGTGCTGCTGCAGCTGACTCATTGCTTGCCTCAGGTGGTCAATCAGAGGTTCAGGCTGTGATCAACAGTTCCCATGCAATATGCCTTGGATTGGAAGAGAGCTGAAAGACCGTCTAGTTGTACCTTCCTGCTGTGGGCAGACCACCTCCACGTTGCATGCGCCAGCAATTCAGAACATGTTGGACTATAACACCTGCATTTTGTAGCAACTGCCTACGTATTTCTTACAGGAAAATCTCAGGTAGAAATATGGCTCTCAGAACTTTCTTCACATGAAAAACTTGCAGCTATGACTCCAAGTTACTCAGCAGTTACTAGGTCTCTCTTGAAAGGAGCTGAGAGTTACTGACCCCAGGGGTAGTCCATACTGCGGGAACTTGAGTGGCATCTCCTTTACTGGGTGAGATTACTCAGGATTTATTATAATTAGGGGGAAAAAGTTCAAAACTGATGTGCTGGGATGACAGCATTGCTGTGCTGGTGTCATCTGTCTGCTGGGATCATGGTGAGAGGGTATAAATAGTCACAGAAAACACAGTAGCAAACAAACTGCTTTGGAACAGTAACAGAACAACCTACTAAGTAAACAAAATTGCACTGGGAGAAACTACTCCCCTGCAAAGCATTCAGGTTGAAACTGAATCTATGAAGAAAGAACTAAGGAAAACACAAGTCCCCAGAACTGGCAGTGCTCTTTGTTATGCTCCGGACAGACTCTATTTTAATGCATGCAAGTCTCTCTCTCTTCCTGAAAGACTCTCCTCGAAACCCATCTGTTCCGCGGTGCATCCTACTTAACAAAGCCTCCCACCATGCCGTCTCAGCATTGTACCGCTCAGTGCTGTCCTCTCCACTTTCAGCTTGTGCTCCCCACTGCACTCTCTTCCGGAGGGAAAACCTCCTATTTATGTCTCACAGTTCTCCTATTGTACTGCCCTGTATGCTTACGCCACTGTAACAGCCTGCCTGGAGAGGAGAGGCTCAGTGAGCAGGAAAAGAAACGCACTTTATTGCCGGAGCTCAGCATCCAGACTTGCCGTCTGTGCAGTGATAGGCTCACACAACACCTGCTGTCCCCTGGCAGTGTGCAGTGCACGCAGCCGCCATTTCGCATTGCTGCTGTGAATGTGGTTGTGAAAAGCCCTGGCTCTGTGCAGGCTAGTGCCAACCTGCAGGCACGAAACCACCTCTGTTAGCACTGACATTACATGGCTGAAACACCTCAAAAGGTCCAGAAATCACCACGGTGTGTGATGAAAATGAGCAAGGACCTTTCCTGTTAACCAAGGCCCTTCTGGTTAAAATAGAGGACAGTGGGGTCGCTGCCAGGAACATCGCCCCCCACCAACTACACTTCTCCCTGGCACTCTCCTCTCTACTTTGATGGTACTTTTAATTCTTATTTTTCCTGTTAGAGTAATGATGCAGAAATGAGGCTATGTATGAGACTTCAGCATTTGCTGGAAGGCCTCAGGAGGTCTCAGAGCTGCTGTGAACCCTCTGAGGCTGGAAGTTCTGCAGTTACACTCTGCCCCGTGTGATGAGACTTGGCAAATGGCTGGGACTCATCAGCATAAAGTGAGTGATTAATTAAGTGACCTGCACTGCAAGCCCATACATCAGAACTGCAGAAGCAAGGCTTTAACCACATCCATGCCTGGATACACACACAGACCTTGGGAGCATGGCAGCACTGTGAGGAATGAGAGAAATTACCTCAGTGTACAGCCTGGTGTGCTGGTTTCAGATGGGACTGAGGTGATCTCCTTCACAGTGCATGGAATGATGCTTTGTTTTGGCTTTAGGAGAAAAGCAGCACTGATAACACACCCATGTTCTAGCTGTTGCCGAGCAGTGCTGCACAAAGCCAAGGACATTTCAGTGTTCCAGCTTGTGGTACTGCCCTGCAGTTGGTGCTATGAGCGGCTACTTTGTGCATGCCTTATTTTGTAAATATGTATACAAGTGCTGCTCCAAAAGTAATGCCTTACATTTTTTTATGTTGGCTCACAGTGTCAGAGACAGATGTTGGTGGTGTGGCAGTAGGGGTTGAACCTTCCTGCCAATATCCTGTTACATTTTGTTGCCATGCGACAGCTGGCAGCAAATGGGCAGACTGACAGATTGGTGTCTGACATGGAAGTGCATGCGAAGCAAAGGCATGGAATTGAATTCCTCCATGAGGAAAAAATAGTACCAACTGATATTAATCAACTCTTGCAGAACTCATGGAAACCAAGCAGTGGGTGTGAGCACAGTGAGGCAGTGGTGGTGTTACAGCAGTGCTAAAACAGACAGTGGTCACCTCTGCAGGAGCACAGCATGCAGGCTCCTGTTCACTGCTGGTGAAAATGCACAGCTAATGATGGTGACTGTGTTGAAAAAAATAGTGTTTTGTGGCCGAGAATTTGCTTTATCAAATGGTGTTATTGTGCTTTTTGTATCTGCCATAGTTTCCATGGAAATAAATAGGAATCATTACTTTTGGAGCAACCTACGTGTATGCGTGTACGCACGTATAATCATCACAACCATTATCCTGGGGGGGAACTGCAGCCACCTGAGGCAGGGCTCTCCCTCATGACATCCCAGGTGTGGACGCAGCACCCGCAGAGACATTTTTCTCCTTCAACCCAGGCCGCCCCTGCATCTCAGCGGTGAGCGCAGTGAGTGCAGTGCCCCACACCGCCCAGCGGGGGGCGCCCTCCCCCCTCACGGCGAAGGCGCCCTAGCCGGGCTGCTGTCCCTTTAAGGAGGAGGGCGCCCGTTGTCGGAGGCCGGGTTGTTCGCTCTGTCAGGTTCGTGCGCCCGCCCGCCCGGCTGCGCCGCGATGTTCCGCCTGCTGCGGCCGGGCCCGCTGCGGCCGCCGGTGCTGCCCCGCAGGTCTCTGCCTGCCGCCGTTTTCCGTCCCCCGGGCAGCGAGCAGCGCTTCGGTCACCTTCTTCTCTCGCCAGCGCCGCCGTGCCGCGTAGCGCTGCGCGCCGCCACCGGCAGCCCCGCTAAGGTAGGGGGCTGGGCTCGCAGCCGGAGGAGCCGCCCGCCCTGGGGCGCTGCGCGGAGCGGGGCTCGGCTCGGGGCGGCGGGGCTCGGCGCTGGCTGTGCGTGCTGTCCGTGCTGTCCGTGCGGCTGCCCGCGGGACGGCCGGCTGCCGGTCGGTGCCGCTCCGTTCGGCAGAGCGCTGAGCTTCGGGCTTCCGCGGCAGCCGGGAATCGCCGGCACGTGAGCGCGGAGCGCCGGGTTGCGGTGTACAAACAGCGCTGTTCCTCGCATCCTTTCCTGTAATGAAACTGAAGAGTGGGAACGACTTTAGAAGTATTGCTGTATCAGAGCTGGAAATAATTGGATTGTCTAATTGTGAATGCTGGCTTTTGCTTAAAGAGCTTGCTTTAATATACATATATAGAATGAAAATTGTTTCCTCTCTTCCTTTTTAGCATTAAATCTGGTTTAAGCAATGAAGGGCTTAGAGGTGTTTCTGTTTTTTTCCTGCTGGACGTTTTTCAGCTTTCAGTTTCTGTTCAAACATTGCTTTGGTTCATGAGCCAAAGCCTAACAAAAGAATAATGATATTATTCCTTACGTTAGAATAAATAAGGTTGTGCTCCATAGTTCCTTAATACGTGTTTATGGATCTGTGTGACTTTTCTCGAGATGAGATTAAAAAGTAATGCAAATTCCAATGAGGGGGGGGGAAGGCAAACATCATTTGTTTGCTTTGGGTAACGGGAGGGCATGATTAAAATCGCTGTTTGAAGTGGGTTGGTAGGGCGTGATTAAAATCGCTGTTTGGAGTGGGTTGGTCTCACTGTGAGCACTGTAAGACTGCCCTGTGTGTTTTGTACCCTGGTGACAATCCTGCCAAGTGCAGGGATGAACCAAAAGCAGTGGATATGGACAGAAATCTCTTTGGCACCTCAACCTCATCTCCCCAAAACTACGTGGGTGAGCTTTGGCATTCTTTTGTATCAGATAGAGTGCTGGAACCATAGCAACTCCTTTTTTTATGATGAAACTTAGGTTGTGTAAGAATATGCACCAAGATCAGCACATCTGTTCAATGTGAATAGCTGGAAAATGAGAGCTTTTATGAGCTTTGTTATGGGCCTCAGCAATCCCAATGTAAAAAAGCAGAACAGTGTTGCTCTTTCCCAAAGCTTTCCAAGCATCACTACACATGCTAATCATTTCATTCTTTCAAATCAGTTTGACTGATTGGAATATTATATGGTACTTAATGCTAATTAATACAATTGTGTTCTTTTTTAGGATGCGGGATCCCCTGAAAAGGCAGCCACAGATCTCAGTGGTGAGAACAAGAAACTCAACAAATCTCAGCAGCTGAAACAAGTTTTCAAACAGTATGGTGCTGTAGGAGTTTCGTTCCATGTTGGAATTTCGTTAATATCTCTAGGGATCTTCTACGTGGCTGTGTCAAGGTGTGCTTTGTACAGTGTCTGTAGACTGTAATGGTTTAGACAAGGGAAATATCTGACCATTGTGCTCATTTCTAAGGAGGCATTCTATAAGCTTGTTGGATTTATATACAGGAAACCTCTGCTTTTTGCGTATAAATGGATCTGTAAGTTGGTCTAATCTCCAGTCAGGCATGAGTGAAGATAGATGTGGTGGGCTGATGAAAACAGAGCAGAGACTGCACCAAAGTGACTGATGAAACCAGACGAAAGAATTTACTTTTCTGCAGAGTATCTTTTGTTCTCAAACAGGAGTGTGGTATGTAGAGATAGAGCCGTATGAAAGTGCTGGAGCTTAGAGATAAATCTGTTTTTCTGGGAGCTGAACACAGCTTAAACTGCAGAAGGCACCAGCCAAAAAAAAAAAAAGAGGATTAGACTATCCAGTATTTTCTGTTTTAACCTTACAGAAGAGGTGTAGGATATTGTGTATATGATTTCAGAGGGAAGGGCAGCAGCTTTAGACGCCCCTGTTTTGTGAGGAGGAACTGATGATTTCCTCCAGGAAGGTGGTGCACGGGGCTGAGCATTCTCTGTGCTGCAGTTGTGTGACCAATAAACTAAGAAGATATTTGACTTTGTAGGGATCTTGTCAATTAAAACCAAAATTTGTATCTGAAAATAAGTACGTGCTGTTGTCACAGAAGCAAATCGTGCTGTTAGTCCTGGAAGAATTCATTTATTATTTATCAAAACTGAATAGAAACTCCAGAGTTGGAAGTTATGCCATGTTAAATTCCCTGAGTAAATAGCACCTCATATTCTTTAGTGTGCCGTTTTAAAATAAACTGACAAGTCTCGTTTTCTTTTTCCCCAGTGGTGTGGATATGACTCCAGTTCTCATCAAACTTGGCTTCAGTGAATCATCCCTGCAGTCTAAGATGGCTGCTGGTACAAGCACATTTGTGTTGGCATATGCCATTCACAAGCTGTTTGCCCCGCTACGAATCAGCATCACTGTGGTTTCCGTGCCCTTTGTTGTCCGGTACTGCCGGAAGATTGGTTTCTTCAAACCTCCTGCTCCAAAGCCATGATAATTTCTTATTGTTTCTTACTATAATTTGTTACATGTTTAATATTCATGTCGTTCTTCAGATACTCCTTTGAATTCATGTTAATGCTGACCTTCTCTTGCATTCCTCTGGCTTATTCTTTCAGGTAGATGTGGCAGTAAAAAGTGCTGTCCTCATCTTTCCCTTTATAGAAAGCTCTTGAAACAGAGTCTGGTTTCCACTTCCAGTGCTCACATAAATGCTTGACAATGTGCCGTCTCTCACAAAAACCAGAAGTACAATTCTGGGTCTTTATTTTCTGGATTTTTGGATCATTAATGTTTCTCATGCCAAAATGCAGTTGCAGTTTATTACTGCGCAGTTGGGAAATAGAGTTCCTTTCCCAGTAGTGGAGTGCTGTTTCTTCCATGGACCATGTAAACAGATCTGTTGGTAAGTAGGTGTACTGGGATCTAAGGTGCTACATGAGTGTTTCTTTTGTTGCAGAGGGCATATGTTATGATCCCACTCCTGCAATCCAACACACATGCCAAACTAACTTTAATGAGAGTACCTGTATGCTTAATTATTGCACAGTTATAATTGTTTTAGCTGGAAGAGGCAATGCACCTCTCTGAAATTAAGGCTCCTTTGTGGTGCTTCCATATCTCAAGATTTTGTTGTTTGTAACTATGTTTTTCTGACCTTTCTAAGGTCTTTTTTCTTTTCCTTTCAGTTTTAAATGCTACAGACTCATACTGAGTCTAGTGAAATCATTATAACCAGAATTACCTCCTGTGTGAGTGAATGTGTTCCAAAGATAAAGTGAAAGGCAAAATAACTGTGGTGTTGAGACCTAGTTTTGTTACTGGGGGCATCTTGTTGGTCTGTTTTTGGGGCTTTGTTTTTGTTTTTTAAGTTAGCTGTTAACATGGGGGCTCCTGTGGATGAATCTCTGATCCTCACCTGACGTCCAGATGTTACAGTTTTTCTCAAAAGCAATTCTTGTGCTTGTCTGGTTGTCTGGTAGACTGTTGAGCATACCAACTCAAGGTGTAATTCACTTCCTTATTTGGGCAGTATTCCTATTAAATTGTATTTGCATATAACCACTTCTCAGTTAACCTAAAAACCGGATTTCAAATCTAGGTATTCAGCTTAACTTTCTGTGCTAAACCTGGGTTTCAGACTTAGGACTGTGCTTCTGTGAGATGACTGAAGCCACATCTGAGCCTTTTGGACCTGTTCTCCTTTCTTCATCAGTTCTTGTGACATTGTCTGCCTCTGTGTTTGTGCTTATCACTTATGTCATGGTGGTTTTGACACAGATCTATGAATATACAAGAATCTGAACTAAACTGGCAGAAAACTACTGTGACCATCAATGTATTTTTTTATGTTTTGCTGAGTTGTCTTTCTGAAAATAAATACTGCTCAAGTGAAGAGGGAAGAACAAGGCATGTCTTTATCCTGAGCAAGTTATTAACACTGCTCAGACAATGTTAAATTACATCCTCAGTTAATCAGTGCGAATATTATATTTGGTAGTGGGATGGAAGCTTATTGCTGGCTATCCAAGAGCTAAAAACCTCCAGTGTCTACACAGCAAAGGAAGGGATACTGTGCAGTAACAACACGCAGCCAGCACTTCTATTGTTTTCTGATCTACTGCAGCCTGGGGCTGGATAGAGATAATTTATGCTGTCTGCCTCTTTGACAACTGAAGTCTTACTTGGGCTCTTCTTGCTTCATTTTCCAAGAAATGTTCTTTTCTACACATTCTCTGGCTGTTCTGGTCATTGTTCTGTTATCCAAGGGTAACAAAAAGGATTCCATTATAAATCAAATAATGACAGCCTTATTTTGTTTGATCAGTGATTTCTAGCAAGTGGGGCTTATCGTGAAGTTGATAAAAGGAGTCAAACTTTTCCTTTCCTGTTCCTAGAGTGTTTCTATAAAACAAGACTCATTTAAAGCAAATGTACCTGAAGTTATTAAGAGGTACAAGCAGTATAGGTTTTGTTGTGGTAATAGAAAATCCAGTCATTTAAATTGTAAGATAAAGATGGCTGTATGAACTACTGGCACTTTTAGATGAGTTTTTGCTAAATATTTTACAGTGATTTGAGAATATATTTTGAATCCTAGAATCCTTGCTTGTAAAAGATCTTTTTAAAATAGTTTGTAAGATAATAAGAGACCTTCCATGGCTCCTGATAATGAAGAAAATAAATTGCTTTCTCGTAGCATTTGCTTGAAGTGTTTTACTGGAAAATAATTGCTTTGCATGTTTTGTTTCTCTGATTGCCTTGTCTAATTGGAGGAATGAGAAAGCACTTAATGACAAATTACAAGCAAGTTTTATCATGTTTCTAATTATTTTTAATTAATTTAAAAGGAAAACCACTATCCTTCTTTTCAAAGATGCAGAAAACCTTGTGATTAAAACAATGATGCTGGAACAAAGCATTTTAATACTCTGCCATTTATGTCTATGTTTGTAACTATGGAGCATAGGCTCTAATCTATTGATTCTGATATTTTGTAAATAGGGGGAAAAACTTAGAGCCTAGGGTATAGACAACAGAGAATTGGAAATGTGAACTGGTAAGCATGCTTTGGTTTTTTTCCTTGTTTCTGATGTGTGTATATGTATAGACATGTATATATACAGATGTATATCCATCTCCTGCTTGATAATGACTTTCCAGGTCTCTCTCTCTGAAGTACTTTCAAACCTTGCTTATGACTATTACACTTTAACTGCAAGGGAAGAAGCAGATTTAGTTTTTAAGTGACTGTGGAACTCTTGTAAGGTATTTTTGGTACTTACCTGAAGAGTAATAGCTATATGTACTTACACAACACCAGCACTTAGAGGAAAACTTATTTTATATCAACTTACTTTTGGACAGAGCTAGTGAGCTTAGTCTGTGACCATAGATGAGCAGTCAAGATGTACTCTAGTAGTCTGACAGTAATGACAGGTGGTTGGAGGTGACCAGCACATGATATCATGTATTGTAAGGAACCTTCCCATGCTCTACAATATATAAGCAATCTTTATTTAGAAACTTGAGTGCTCACATTTAAGACAAAAACTAGAAACAAAAATGTACACACATCATTCATTTTTAGGACACAAATGCATTCACCTCAGTTTCAGATTACACCACAGGTATGATACCTTTTAGCAGCCCAGTGAGTTCATAGGCAGGTATCTCTGGGATATTGCACTGTTCAGTAAGATAGAACCACCACTGTCTCTTGTTATTGGAACAGTGAGCTATAATTATGACAGACCATATCATAAAGGCCTTGAACAGACCTTGAATACTTACATCAATAGAGCTGGCCCACATGTAGTTATTTTTCAAGTACGTTAAGTATTCCACAACACCCAGCTAGAAGTCAAATAGATTTACGTTGCAATTCAAGATCAGTTCAAGATGATAACCAACCCAAAGGCTTTGTGTTCTTAATTGCCACTGGATTCCAAGACCTGCTCCTCCTTATTGTGTTACAGTAGTCACAGTACAAATCTCCTTGTTAGTCCAATGAGATTACCCTTGTTAAGACTGTATTCTGGATGGGGCAGCAACATCACTTTCTATCGTTGGGCAGCTTTGTAGAATTTGCTGTAATCCAGGGATGAACAAGAACATCCTTCAAGGGCAGCCGATGGAATGGGTTATGTTTCAGAAGCTTTGAAATTAAATCCCTTGCACCTTCTGTTACAAATAATGGATACTTGAATTCCACCTAAGAAAACAAGACAAAAGATGATGCAATATTCTTTGGCACTAATCAAAACTGGAGAGCAATAGGGTTCTGCCCCCAAGGTACAGAGAGCAAAGAAAACTATCAGCTCTGTGGGCTGTGTACCTTGTACCTGGTGAGTAATTTCATCACAGTCCTGAATAAAACTGAGGGTTCTCACTGCTTGCCAAAGTTCAGCCAGTGTGCTTTTCTCTGTGCTCCCAACACAAAACCACTTTGATGGAACCTCTCAAGTTTACAGAACACTTGTAATCTAGAAACATAATTTACGTCTTTCCTAATACCTTGAATGATTAATATTTTATATACCAGAAACATGAAAGTAGTGAAGGACAGTGAAGAAGAATAGCCGCTATATGAAAAAGTAGGTGTTCAGATGCAGGTAGAAACAGGAGAGAACCAAGCAGTCAGGAAAGCCATCCTACTCTTCATTGTAATTCAATTGGAGTGACTTCAGGATAGCTTTAGGGATGTAGTTTTGTGTACATCTCATTATGTCTTTCCTTCCCTCAAGAGGAATATTAACCTTCAAGACAAGAAGTGATACCAAAATTCACCTAGTTGAAGTTACAGCACATACCCTGGAAATAGCTCTGTAGGTTTCTTGATATGTTTCTGCTTCAAAAGGTGGCTTTCCTACAAGGAATTCATAGCACAGAACCCCCAAGCTCCAAATATCCACCTTCTCATCATGTGTTCTTCCCTCAATCATTTCAGGAGGCAAGTAGTCAAGTGTCCCACAGAGAGTTGATCTCCTGAAGGAAAGCACAGAGTACAGTGTATCATTTACCCTTTATGGCAGCTAAGATCTGTTTTAACTGCAAGTATTAGTATCTGGATTCAAGTGCTCTTATCTGTATCTCAGTGTAATCTGCCCCAGATAAACTCAGTATCACTGGAATTTCATCAGTCACTTTTCTAGCTTTGCTTTAAAGTATTCTTGTCACTACAGGCAGTCTTATCCTTCCTTTTCCTCTCTCCCACTGGCTTACAAGTCAGTGTGACTTTGTCAGATACAATTCAGACTAAGGAAATATTCCAATTATAGTGCTAGTGTGAGCTATTTGGACAGAAGTTCTGATCTTCATCTCAGGGACCAACATAACCCTAAAACAGCGTGCTAACACTCTTGTTTCAGGTTCAGCAAGTTTTTAAACACACAGATAGAGAAGCAGGATAACACTCTCTCTATGCTACATCAGTCAACTATTAAGACCTTGACAGCAGTGGTCCAACCATTAATTGCTCCCCCCCCCCCCGTATTTCAGCAAGTGGACATTTACCTCCATTCCATAACTGTAAGTTTGGCAAGAAAGCTAAAGTTTTCATTACAGAATAATTTCTGTCTCAGGTATATACTGCATTCTCACCTAGAGGATGGAGCATGCACGGACCACCCAAAGTCTGCAATTTTTAATTCTCCATTTGAGCCAAGCAGCAGGTTTTCCGGCTTGATGTCCCGGTGAATCACACTCTTTGAATGACAGTATGACAGGGCATCTGCTAGTTCTGTAATGTACTGCAATTAGAAAGAAAACAAAACTATCAGGTATGAAGACACTGACGCTCAAGCTTTACTAGCACAATTCCCTAGGCATAATTAGCAGTTTGGAGTAGAAAAATTGTTCCTTACACTCTCAAGCAACAGGTGCTGCTTGAAGTGACCACACAAATTGCAGTGCTGGGCAATGCTGAACATTATCCGTTAACATTGCAGTAGTTTGTCCTCCCAGCATATTCCTAAATAGGCTACAAGTGCATAAGGATCTAAGCATCTAAGGAGTTGATTTCATGCAACTGAAAATGACTTTTTCTTGAAGAGCTAGCTTTATACTTCAGGTATGCTACACAGCAGCAAGCAGTCAGAACAACCTACAGTTGCAGTTCTTTGTTCATCAAATTTGGTAAGCTTCTGTAGTTCCTTGAAGACTTCTCCACGAGGTGCATACTCTAGAATAAGGTAGACTCTTGTAACATCATGGAAGTAGCCGTACAGTCTGAGTATGTTGGGATGCCTGCAAGAAAATTAAAATGCCTTCCTGAACAAGGTATGTGTACAACTAATTATACATATAGGGCCTGTAATTTAACATTAATGCTACACAAGACAGCACAGTTCCAACTGCCATGTCCGTTTCTATGAGAGCTTCAGAGCACACAGAGGGTATTTGTCATAGAAGTATCAGACTTGCTAGTAGCAAAAACCTAGCCAAGAATTCAGCTCCTTTGTATTTTCTCATACATAGCTTTCTACAACACACAGAATAGATTACCATTCAACACGCAAATATCTACAGTTCTCTGAACTTAAGCTTAAATACTTCAATTATTTTCTGTGAAACAGAATACCAGGGACAAGCCTAGACTGAGAAATTGCAGTCATCCACTTGTAAGAACTGGTCAGGTGCTTGACTTCTGTTTGGGTTCTTTTGGCCCATGGGGTGGTGGGGCAGGGGCAGAATGACAAGAAGCAGTTTCAAGTTGTCACATATTACAGAACTGCTTTTCTTCAGGTAAGATTACTTTGTTTTCTAAATTGAGCACAAACTAAGCAAAGGTTAACTGCTCACATTACCTGAGATGAGACTGTATTTCAACTTCTCTTCGTAGTTGATGTTCTACACCAGCATCCTCAAGCTGTGCTTTAAACAGCACCTTCAGTGCAAGAATAAATTTACTCTGCTTTTCACGTGCCAGGTACACATTTCCAAACTTTCCTTTCCCCAGAGGACGACCGATTTCAAAATCATCCAGAGACCACTGTCTTCTGCAAAAGGAGAGAATGTTACAGAAGCAATGCTTGGGTGTGACAGCAACGTTCCAGCTAAATACATAATTAGTGATCTCAGCTAGATTTTAGTCTTTAAAGGCACACCACCAAGAGGACAAAACATGCATTGAGATTTCTCTAAAGGCAGTTTTGAAAGCTTCTCTCTTGCTTCTAAAGCACATGCATTGAGGTACAGCTACTTATTACAACAAAACCAAAACTGTATAACAAAGTACATTTCAATATACTTGATACAGATCTATTCTAGACTGTCAGAACTGTTTCAAAGCAGCCATACTACAAGTGAAACTTGACTCAAGCTTCCTGCACACATGAAGAACACATTTTTCCAAGCGAACATCATGTGATTACAGCAGTGATTATCAGAGTTCTCTCATGGGAAAAGTTGCTCCTTGTTGAGCCAAAAGCTTTTCTTCAGATTACAGTAATTTATTGTTTCTGAAGATTACCAAAGCAAAATAACCATTCCCAGAGTTTCATTAATAAATATTGTCACTATGAAGTGAGAAGGCCACTGTTCTTAGCAGTCAAGAGACTAAAGACAGCAGCTTGGCTGCAACTTAGCTGTAGCATGAAGTGCTAGACACTGAAAGAATAACTAACTTAGCTATAAGTTTTATAGGCGCACAACTTACTTTTTAGTCTCTTCCTTTTTCTTTTTAGTAGATTCTTCATTTTTCTGTTTAGAGGTGCTGTCTGCTTCAGAACTCTTTGCTGTACACAAATAGAACAACTTTATAAAACAGATCAGTGAACACAACACATTCACATGAAGAACAAGTCTGGGTTGTATCTACAGCAGTTTACAGTCCACCATCCATGATATTTAAAACTTAGTGTAGTTTACTATTGGCAAAGCAGCACAACAGTTAGGGCTACTTCATCACAGTGTAACTTCAAATGTTTTTTTTTAAATCAATGAAAACATTAAGAAAGCTTCCCCCCACCTCCTCATGGCCTCCTACATCCTTGTGTATCAGATTACCATAAACACTGGAAAAAAAATGTGCTGCAGGAACACCAATTCCATTTATTCAAAGTTGACTAATGTGCAACTGTAAATTTTCAAGATTGGAGAAACGCTTATATGGGCTCTAAATCCCTAATCCTAGCAACAAGGACAGTGCAGTAACACCTAAGATGAAGTTTGTGCTGCTTTTCTGTTTCTGGGTGCAACCAGCTATTTCTCTACAGCACTGCCCAACATAGCATGAGCTTTACATTTTCTGCACTGCACTCTTGTTTGAAGTATCCCAAGTGTCACAAACACAGAAAGATGTCATCTTCAGAATTACCAGGTACAGGAGCTTGTTGAGGTTTTTCACTATTCTTGCTTGGAACCTGAGGCCCAGCAGTTGGTTGGACTGGGAGTTTCGGCCGGGGCTGCTGTGTTGTCTGACTGTTGGACAGTTTTTGGTTTGACAGTGAAGAAGATTTTTGTGATTGTACAGGAACTCGCTGGGCAAAATTTGAAGGACACAGAACACGCTGTGGTTGAACTCCACTGTTCAGTGGCCGGCTCTGGGCAGAATTCTGAGACACAGGGACACGTTTTGGGCCATCTACAACAGGATTTGCTACCTTCAAAAAACAGCAATTGTACATTAGTAATAGAATAGCACACTATAACCTTTATGTCCCTGCACAGTAGAGTTAGGTTTAGGATGTGGAAAAAGATAGGGAGGAGAAAAAAAAAACAGAGTATATTAAAAGGAGATCTTAAAATTACTCTGATCTTATATTTTAAGAATTCAATTGACCTGTGGAAATCTGCTGTCTTGTTAACAACACGCTTATTCATAATTAGTCATGGACCCACCAAAGTCCAGATATTGGTGGAAAGTTTAAACAGGTCTTTACTACAGGAATTCTATTCACATGCACTGCTTTGAGCCACTACTCCCTTGAATGCTGTGCATTTTAAGATGCCTTGCACTGCAACAGGAGTTCATCAGACCAAAGCAAGTTTGGTAAGGTTCCTTCATCTGCTTTTAATCCTTTTCTTTCAGTTGAGGAAGGTAATTTAAATTTAAATTTAAGCAATTCTTAGTTGCTCCAGAATACTTTGCTTAGAATTAAATTCAAACGCTGTTAAGTGATGCCTTGACTCCCTTAAGAACACTTAGATTCTAGTTTTTTGATTCAATGCGTTGAAAGCAGATTTTAAACTATGCTTTACTTCTGCTACTCTAAAATCTGACCAGGATCTGTTCATATTGAAGTTACAAGAATGAGAATGTCCCTGCTTCTGTATGCAAAGATATGCAGTCTTAGACACGTGAATAACAGCATGAAGGCAGCATTTCCTTTGGAAATCACAGCCAGTTCCCTGCACGCATTTGCTATCTAATTAAGGGATTATGGATAAAAACTGCACTATTAAGACTTGCCAATTAAAAAACTGCATGCTAATAACGGCAGTAAGAAGTTCAGACTTGGACATTGTTCTCTGCAACAGAGAGGCTGAAAGGCCACGTTGATAATTGCTCGCTGTGCATAGAAAGCATCGCTCAGAGCTTCTTCCTCCTGTCTGCCACTTAGCAAAACCAGTCACCATCATCACACCTTGAGACTCACAGGTTTTGTACAGCCGCGAGAAATACACCCATAAACTCTGTCAGCCCCTTACCTTAGCAGTGCGAGACGGGTTTCCAGGACAGTTTTCTTTTATCTTCTTATCCATAGCGCCTGAGAAAGGCAAGATGCGGTTTCGCCTACGGAGCGGGCAGAGGACGGGGTGAGCCGCGCAGACAGCACCATTCCCCGGCTCCACTCTCCCTCTGCCCCCTACGCCATCCGCCACAGCCCCGTAACCTCCCGCACCTCCCGCCGGCCGGGCCGCCCCCGATGCAGGAAGGTCGCGCCACGCCGCAGCACCGCCCCGAACGCCACACGACCCCCCTCACCTCGGCCTCCGGCCGCTCCGACTGTTTGAATTCAAACCTCCCTCCCTTAAATACCCTTTAAACTACCGCCCCCTCGCCATTGGCCCCTCTCCCGGCGTCCGCGCCCGCCGATTGGCTGCTTTTCACTCGACGCGCCCGCCGATTGGCTCTCCTAAAGCTCCGCTCGTCGCGAGGCCGAGACTCGTCGCCGTGAGCTGGCGGAGCGCATGCGCAACGGCAGCCTGCTGCGTACCCGCGTCGGCCCGACCCGCCCGCCCCGAGGGCGGTGTTTGCGCTACATGCGTATTTTACGTACCGTCTCTCCGCCGCTGGCTTCTTCCGTACTCCAACTGCGTGGATCGAGCCCCGCTTACACACTTTTCTCCGCAAGTCTCTGCCCGGCCGGGTCTTTCGTTACGCAAATCGCGTACGTCCAGACCACCCACCTGTGGCAACGCTACAACTACCGTTCCTTCCTCGCAGCCGCCGAGGCCTTGCAGCGCGCCGCCGGCGTCGGGGGGAAGGGCTCCAGGTTAGTCCCGCATCTCACCGGGCTCCGACCTCGTCCCTCTCAGCTACCCGCACGCCCACCCGCAGCCCGAGGCCGAGGGAGAGGCGGTGCTGCCGGCTCGCGTGAAGCCGAGCTCGAACGGGGGCTCGGGGCCATCGCGTCCTGCCGGCGAGGCAAGGTGCGACGGGTGGCAGCGCCGAGGAGCAGCGGGAGGGCTGCGGCAGGCCTCTGCCTCGCACCGGCGGCACTGTGTGGCACTGCTCCACGTGCCCTCGGCTCTTAAGGACAAGCGCGAAGGGGACGGCCGCCCGCCTCGGCACTAGGGGACGCCCGGCCGGAGCCCGACGTCGTGTAACGGCGCTGCCGGCTCGCAGCTGTCAGCGGTACGCGGCGCCCTGAGACGGGGCTGAGCGCTCGGTGCCGCTCGTGAAGCGCGAAGGAGCGCGGGGCGCTGCGCTGTCGCGTGGCTCCGCTCGCTGCGGTGCCGGGACCTCCGCCGCTCGGTGCGACACGTGCGGCCTCTGAAGAAGTGTGATTGAAGGCAACTTGGCTCTGCGTCCTTAACAACCAGCGCGAGGGCGGTCCCGGTGTGTTGGTGTTTGACAAGCGGGACACGATAGGTAAAAAGAAGATGTCGGGTCGTCGTGTGGCTGCCGCGTGTGACCGACGCCAGCTGCCGCGGGGCATGGGGAGCATGGCGGCCCCGCTCCTCGACCCGCGTCCACTTCGGCTGCCGTTTCTGGAGGCTGACGTGAGTAGGGCAGGGCTGCGGGGAGGGCGGCGGTGGGGCAGGAGCTCAGCCTGCGGGACCTGGAAGCAGGGCGGCCGGCCGTGCCGGCGGCCTGAACCGTTCGCGAGGCCTGCGGCACCGGGTGGCGGAGCCAAGCGCTCGTTTCGCAGCCCCGCGTCGGGTGTTGCGGTGTCCCGGTGGCACCGGGCGGGGGCCCCGCGGCCCAGACACAAAGACCCTCGGCGCCCAGCTGCTGACGCTCTTAGCAGCCGGCCCCACACTCCGACGGGCGGCGCGGGGCGGCCCTACACGCGTCCGCGGGCCGCTGTCCGCCCCGCCCGAGCCGCCGCCCCGCCGGCTGCAGCTGGGCCCGAGCCACGCGGGGAAGGGGCGGCGGACTCCCGGTAACCCCGCGGGGCGCCGCGCCCGCAGCCCGCCCCTTCCCCGCCGGGCGGGGGCTCACTTCGCGCGTCGCGCGTCACGTGACGGGGAGGGGGCTTGCCAGCGGCGCGGCGCGCACGTTAGGCGTCACTGCTCACGTGACGCCGCCGTTCTCTCCCCCAAGAGTCGCCTCCAATCGATTTGCGGGCGCTCGATGCAGCAGCCTTCGCGGAGGAGCATTCTTCGGTCTCGGCCGCCGCCGCCGCCTCCTCCCTTACCGCCGCCGCCGATCGATGCGCTCAGAGCTCCGGTCGCCATTTTAGGGGGAGAGCGAGGGAGGCAGAAGGAAGGCTCGGTAGGTACCGGGCGGCCTCGCGCCGCTCTCCGCGTTCGGCTGCGCGGCCTCGGCAGCGCCGCGCCCTCCCTAACGGCCGCTCGGCGCCGCCCGCGCTCCCCTGCCCGCCGCGCTCCCGCCGGGCGCCGTGCCCGCCCTCATTCGGCCCCGTTCCCACACGCCCCCTCCCGCTCCGGTCGTCGCTCCCCGGGCCTGGCGGGCTGCCGCTGCCGCTGGGGCTTCGCACGTTGCTCGTGCCCCGCTCCGTCCCCCTGCTCCCCGCCCACCTGCCTGCTGCCAGTGGGGCGCGATGGGCGCTACCGACCCGATAACCCCGCTCACCGGAGCTGATTTTTTTTTTTTCTTCTTTATTTTATTTTATTTCGTTATTTCTCCGTTGCTACTTAATATAACTCACATTCTTTTTATTCGTCGGGTTTTCGTTTCTGCAATAAAGCCGCACCGGCTTTCTCCTGTTTTTTCTGTCTTTCGCTTCTCGGTCTCTGTCTTACCTAAACTTTCGGTGCTGTTAGCACTGATACCCGGCAGGATGCACTTCAATTAAAGGCTTTAATTGTTTTGTGCAACTCTCTTGTGTGTGACCTTTCCCATTTGTTTATTTCAGGCCCCTCCAAGGCATTCCTTGCTCACAATGTATAGGACAAAAGTCAGCTTGAAAGACCGTCAGCAACTTTATAAACTAATCATTAGTCAGCTACTGTATGACGGATACATAAATATTGCCAATGGCTTAATAAATGAGATAAAACCACAATCAGTGTGTGCACCATCTGAACAACTGCTGCATCTTATTAAATTAGGTAAGCTGACATTTAAAAACAAAATAACTCCTCCAAAGATTGTGCTCCCAAATGTTTGGATTAAACATTTGTGAATAGTGTAGTGTTACTCAGAATGCATCTCTTCTGTTTTCTACGCCTCTGTAGTAAATCGCAAAGCTTTTATATCTTTAGTCTGTTCAGTGACTCGCAGGATCACTGCACGTTTAATAGTGTTAGATCCATTACTAAGGCACAACTCTCTCTGGTTGCTCCTGGACGTGTTGAAGGGGAGGGAATAAGTCCTTCTATTGGCCCCATTCATTGGCCTTTTTATACCACTCTCAAGAAAACAAGTTTCACGGTCTATGATCTTGGCAAAGGTGTGTTTCCTGTTCCCTCCATGCATCTTTGTGAAAGTACATATGTGCTGCAGAAAGCCCAGAGTTCCTGGGCTGCTGTTGAAACAAGTCACCTGGATTACTGGAACAGTCCTAACCATGACAACGTGTTTTCTCTGTATTGAAACTGAACTGGTTCTGCTGCTTGAACTAGTTGATTTCTGTGGGTATAAATGTGGAGCCTCGTTTGTCTGAAAGAAGAATACTGGGATTTGCAGTCTGTAGATGAAAGCAGGAAAAAACATTTCTGTGAAAGTCGCTAACTGCAAGTAGGCACTTAGCTTAAAGCTTGTGTGCCTTGGTGGAGTTTGCAGTGCTGAATTGGCTTCGTCATGTAGATGCATGTTGCAGTCAAAATGATTCTTTAAGGTGGGTTTGAGTTAATAATTTTTGTGAGTAGTGTTACGATAGTAGTTTATGTGTTATTCTTTCAATTCAGTTAAAAAGAGAGTAATTGGTAAATGCTTCTATTTTTCCCACTTTAAATCTCATGTAATAGCACTGAGTCTTCTTTCACCCTATTGTAACCTGATTATGGGCATGTCAGTGACTTCTGTATGTGATTGTTTAGCTGTTAATAAGTAATCAGTACTTAATACCATCCTATGTGGTTATCTCACCATAGTTACACCAGTGCTGAACACTAAACAGCTTTTAGTCAAACTGCCTTTCACTCTTAATGATAGATATTGCTGTACTACAACTAAATCTATTCTGATAGCTTAGCTTTGTTCAGCGTGGGCTGTCTCTTAAATCCTGAACTTGAGAGCTGCCAAAGAAATCTGTAGGATAGGTGTGGGCATAGCCTGCCTGTCTAAAGAGGAGGTAAGCCTGGTTTAAGAATGTCAACTTTCTCTTTTCAGGGATGGAGAATGATGACAGTGCTGTTCAGTATGCAATTGGGCGGTCAGATACAGTAGCTCCAGGCACTGGAATCGACTTGGAATTTGATGCAGATGTACAGACCATGTCTCCTGAGGCCTCTGAGTATGAGACTTGTTATGTCACGTCTCATAAGGGGCCGTGTCGTGTAGCAACATACAGCAGGGATGGACAGCTAATAGCTACAGGATCTGCTGATGCCTCAATAAAAATTCTTGACACGGAGAGAATGCTGGCCAAAAGTGCTATGCCTATTGAGGTAAAATATGACTTGAATCACAGTCACTTTGTCAGTTCTTGGGCTGCTCTCTCTGTTTCGTGCCATGTCTGTGCCTTGTGGCTGGCTCAGTGGGTTGGACTAAATATCTGTCTCGACGTGTTTCCTATTCCAGCAGTGGCTCATAAAGCACCCTTGAAGAAAAGGAAGAAAAAACAGGGCGAGTATACCTGTGTAACTCCTCACAGCATTCTAGAGAGCTGAGACAAGAATTGCTTCTAATAGTTGTTGATAATCTCTATAACCATGCAGACAGTTTGGTTATGGACCTACCTTCACATCTGACTATACAACGCATGGCTCTGCTTCAGTACTTTTTCACAGAGTTCATATTTGCTTCCTTTACTTTTTCTCTAATACACTTATCTGGCAACAGCTTAAGAGTTCTGGGTTTGTTGTTTTTTTTCCCCACTGAGTGCACACCAAATTCCCAGCAGTATGCAACATGAGTGAAAGTTGCAGTTTTCCCAGTTGGTACCTGCTTCCCTTAATTAGTGTGGCAATAATGTCTTTTGATTTGGACTGTTCACGAAGGTGATGTATGTTCAGGCATCAGTTCTCTGTGGCTGACAGTAGTTTGTCCTTGAGCAAATCCAGTAACCTTTGTAAAGATACAGGGACGTTATTTCATAAGAATTGGTAACTGTGTGAAGGTATCACATCTTCAGATAATTAAGATCAGTGATAATGTGCCAAGTCATGTGTCAGAAAAGGTAGTGATACGATCACTGGTGCGAGTGAAAATGGTAAATTTCCTGTCAAAGGAGTGTTCTGCCTTCTAACAGTGACTTGTTCAATGTTCTTTGTAGGTCATGATGAATGAGACAGCACAGCAGAACATGGAAAATCACCCTGTTATTCGGACTCTGTATGATCATGTGGATGAGGTTACATGTTTAGCTTTTCATCCTACAGAACAGATCCTAGCATCTGGTTCAAGGGACTACACACTTAAATTGTTTGACTATTCAAAACCTTCTGCCAAAAGAGCCTTCAAATACATACAGGTTAGATACAATAGTTCAATTCAGAGCAACCAGATCTTGCATGTGTGATTATTGAGGTATCAGTGAGCTGAATTGCATCTGAGTATGAAAGTGTATGTAGTATGCAGGAGTATGCAGCTACAAAATGTTCAGACCTGGTTATGCACTGTGAGTTTGTAATGGATAGCTATAGTCATAGTATCTTGTGCCTGTTGGCTTTTTGTTAATTCAGACCTAATCTAAAATGGATGACTCTGAAGTCAGCTACATTTCCTTGGTTCTGGAGGCAAAGTTTGTGATTATGTGGTGGCTGACAAAACCTCCTGCTGCTGTTGTACAGTATCCAACAAATAGGCACAGCAAGCTGCTCTAGGGGAGAAACTATGATACATTTCAGCATGGCCTGTCGCTTAAATAATACACAGGGCATTTTCTATGCTGTAAAAATAGAACAGGTTGTGCTAATTGATAATGCAGTTTTATTTTTTAGTGCCACCACGATTGACACTTTGATTTTTGTGTTTTATTTTTAAACTTACACCAATTACGTCTTTTTTGCTCCAACAGGAAGCAGAGATGTTGCGCTCCATCTCTTTCCATCCCTCTGGAGATTTCATACTTGTGGGTACCCAGCACCCTACTTTGCGACTCTATGATATCAATACTTTCCAATGTTTTGTGTCTTGCAATCCTCAAGACCAGCACATCGATGCCATATGCTCAGTGAATTACAACGCAAGCGCAAACATGTACGTGACGGGAAGCAAGGATGGCTGCATCAAACTGTGGGATGGTGTTTCAAACCGCTGCATCACTACTTTTGAGAAGGCACATGATGGAGCTGAAGTCTGTTCTGCTATTTTTTCCAAGAATTCAAAGTATATCTTGTCAAGTGGAAAAGACTCTGTAGCTAAACTGTGGGAGATATCTACTGGTCGGACGCTGGTCAAGTACACAGGTACGTGGCAGCTGACCTGCCAGGGACCACCTTTGTCGTGTGCTGACCAGTGAGCAGGTGGTGGTGTCTGTCTGAAGAGTAAGATCTGTCACTGCTGAATAGTAACTCATAAGGGGGGACTGCTTTTGTGAGGATAAATGGCCCCAAATTTGAAAATGTAGAATAATTCCAGAAGAAAAGCTATGTCAGTGTCAACCTATTTACTCTAGCTAGAGCTTGGACACATAACTGACATCATTACACTTTTGGAGGGAAGTCATCACCAGACTAGAGAAAAAGTTAATAGGAATGTGGATCCCTTAAGGAATAGAATGCTTGTGGAGAGAATTTCATTTTCTAGTTTTTCTTGAACATTATTTTTTTAAAAAGCATAATTGCTTTTCTTGTTAATGTTCACTTTAGTTTGGGGGCTCACCAGCTTAAGCTGCATGCCTAGTCTAACCAAAAATGGGAAAGTCAAAAGTACTGTGTAATCCTTTTGGAGTTAGAGGAGTCCGCTTGCCTGGATTGTTGCCCAGACTGTAGGGGAATTGAACTCGTACCACTGGTTTGGATGTGTGCAGTCTGTGTGCACTGGCTGTGTTTGCTGCCAACCAGCAGGGTGCAGCACCTCCTCAGTAAACTCTTGCAAACACCAGGTAGGATGCAGCGATGTATTCCTTGCAAAATAAATGCGTGAGTGGGTAACACATCCCCTTTGAAGGGAGGAGGAGAGGTGTGGCACATTGTGTGGCCTGCACATTAAAAGCAGAAGTTATTAATGATAACAGGAATCTGTGTTTATCAATAACTGTGGTCTTCAGTTAGTTAGCTGTAAGCCTTGTACAAAAGATGTAAGGTTATGCTGCTCTTAATGTTTGCGTTCATGCTGACTGGCTGAACTTCTTACAAGTGGAATGCTTAATCCTTCTATTCCCTAACATGTTCTGCCCTATACAGTGTATATAATTACAAGAGGATATCTGTAGTTGCTTTACATGTGTACTAACTGAGGAAATAAGGCTCGGTAATAGACTTCCCATAACTATCAATTGCTATAGTTTACTTCTGGATCCTTGGGAAAAAATCTAAAGATCTTATTGGCTTGTATTTCACTGCATGTATTTAGGAGCTGGTTTGAGTGGACGTCAAGTGCACAGGACACAAGCAGTCTTTAACCACACAGAAGACTACGTGCTGCTGCCAGATGAAAGGACCATAAGTCTCTGCTGCTGGGATTCAAGAACTGCTGAGCGAAGAAATCTCCTTTCTCTTGGGCACAACAGCATCGTCCGCTGTATTGTCCATTCTCCCACCAACCCTGGCTTCATGACCTGCAGTGATGACTACAGGGCTAGATTTTGGTACAGGAGGTCAACGACGGACTGAGGGCGTCTTGATAAAAGAATGGTTATCCAGATTCCTTGTATCATCCTGTATTGATTGTACTGCCGACAGATGCCTAAAGGAGAGCTGCGCTGTGTCTGTTTTTTGTTGTTTTGTGTTTTAATTCTGTCAGATGGCAGAAAAATATTGAGATACTGAAACTTCAGTTTTGCCCCACGCTAATTTTTTTTATTAGTGTGCGTGGCATTAATTTTTTTAAGTCATCTCTGATTTTACTCGAGGAGCTGGGGTGCGGAATAAAATGATCCTTGCAGGAAGGATTAAACTTACTCTCCTGTCTTTCTGAATCCTGCGAAAGATAATGTGACTAAATCTTGCTCAAACTGGGCAGTGTGAGCCAGTTTTGCTCTGCATTGTATCTGTGCAATCCCCCTAAAGTCTGTTTAAAGAATGGATTACACGAGCAACGGTAGAACTCAGTGAATGTTTTAGTGAAGCCTTAAGCCGTCTTCAGTTCTGATTCATGCTTTGAAGCTCTTTTATATCTTTCAGTCTCCTTCCCTCAGTTGGCCAAGCGGGCCTCTGATTCTGAGTCAGTTTGGTGCCATAAGGATTTAAAACGTGGTTTTAAATTGTTCAGATGAATTGAAGAAATGGTGTTCTAGTTCTGATATTAAAGTTCAGACTTGAAATTTTGTCTTCTTTACAATTTATCTTAAGTGTAATCTTAAAGTAAATTCAAGGAATATTCACACTGAAGCTATTAAATGTGGCAGTGCTGCAGCATATGAAAGTGAGAATAACCTGGCAATAGGAGCTGTTTAGTAACTCCTCTGAGAAATGTCAATTTTCTTCATATATCTATGTCAGAAATGTCAGTTTGCTTCATTTAGTTCACATTCTGTCAGTGTGTCACACAGCAATTGAGATACTTTTTTGAATTTAAAAACAGACTCATTGTTTCTTCTGCCTGCTGTGTCTGATAGTCTGAGTTTCCCAGATCTTACAGTATTCATTAGAAGTACAAATCAGCAAGAAATCTGTGGTTAAAACTTCTGTACATTTGAAAATTCACTACATGTTCTTATAGGTGAGGTTTGATATCCAGTCTTTGCAGTTTTAAGAGTGTTCATTCAGGCATTCTATCTGCAGCATAGTGGTGCAGTGCTGTTCAGATTCACTTTTGGGAATGAATTTCCCTTAGTCATAAGCTCAGCACTTGCTTTCATTATATGTATGGTTGTTTATTGATGTTGGGTTGACTTTCCATTGCCACTGAGTGTCTTGTCAAGGGCTGATGAGGATGCAGGTTTTGTCTATATATAAATAAAGATGATCTTTTAAAAAATTATTTAATATATAAAGAAGGAAGTGTATTAGTTTTCTATATAGAAGATAGTAAAAGTACCAGAAGGATTTGGGACGTGTTACAGTCGGAATCACTCTGTTGCACCGCATTCGAATCAGGCAGTTGTAGACCTGCAGTGTTGAATGTTTCAGTTTTGTTGTTCTTCTGAATTTAATATTCTTAAACAGTACAGCAGTACAGAACCAATTTATTAGACTCAGCGATTTTCTACATCAATTGTCTACAACTTTAGATGCACAGGAGGTGGTGGGTTCTGCTGGCTGCTTTGGTGAAGGAACAAGGAGAGCCGGTGGGAGGGAGAAGGGAAATGATGACACAGCTATGAACACGCTGTCCTTGCTCAGCAGTCAGCCCTCTGGTACCAGCACCAGTGGGCTAAACTGGGAGCAGTGGGAGTTCTTTATTAAATTGAAGTGTTTCTGGTAAAGCAGCTGTCTGTAACTCATTCGCTGTGCATCTTTGGGCTCTTCTATTTTCAAAGCAGTGTTTTGTATATTAAATCATTGCTGAAGTTGTTAAGTTAGCAGTGTTGTAGCTTTCACTTCAGACTTCCTTAATTCTGTATGAGGTTGGTTTCCTTGTTTTTCTCTTGAAACAGAAGTAGAGATGTAGGAGAAAACATCCTGAAATGAGCTCCTGTGCTGTTGTCTTTTAGCAGTACTGTAGTGAGAGATGATGCTCACAGAGAGAAAACTGGCATTTGGCTGCAGGATGTTCGTATTGATTTCATTAAAATAGTTTGATTTCCATAGGTATTTACAAAAAGTGGCCTTGCTTTTCCCAGTTAAAATAAGTTATTTACTAAGCTAGTTACTGTGTTTTGTTACTTAAGTAGATTACTTGAAAAATCCAAGAGCTATTGGAGTGGAGTGGCTCAGGGAGCAGCTTGGATCCAGCATGATAAAACATAAAGAAAAAGCAAAACCATTTTGGTTCAGGCTTCAGACTGAGTAAGATGTCTTCTACCTGAAGTAAAAATGTTTGTATGCAGGATATAATTATATAAAAGGGCAAGTGGCCTGAATCAAACTTGAGTTTGGGGAGCTGAACCAAGAGCACGGAAGTAAGATCTTCAGTCTGGATCAAAAGTTTAGAGTCAGTGAGGAGGCAGTCAAGGTTAGGATAGATAATCTGTAACTGCTTCTGTTCCCCTTCCATCATCCAAGGACAGGAATGTTTTTACTCAGGTTTCAGAGCACTGAAGTTGACCAGGCAAAGTGAGCTTGGGTCTTTCAGAACCAGTCCTGCCTGCAAGCAGGCACGTTCACAAGTGTGTCCAGAGGAATGACCTTTGCAAGGATGCTGTTTGTTGTTGCCTTGGTGCTCTTAAAATTCTCTGTTAATGTTGGGGAGAAAAAGAAACAACCCTGCTCCAATATTTGGAATGCTCTTAAAACGAGCTTTGTGAAGGAAAGCAGTTTTTAGCACGTTACCTACTAAGTGTTAGGTAGTACGGGGCTTTTGCTGTGCTCAGCACTGCTGAGAGTAGTCAGCTCAGTGGATCACAGTTCTTGCTAGCAGCTTCAGAACAGCTCTGTTTATTTTCAGAAGGGGAAGAAAGATTACAGCCCAGTTCTGCAGCTGTCTTTGACCTTGGGGGAACCTGTTTTGAAACTGCTTTTCCCTGATACATTCAGACAAGTGTGAAGCAAGTCTCACATTTGTGGGTTAATGCAGTAGGTGTAAAGAGCATCCTTGCTGCTGATTTTCCTTGATAACAAAATGCAAGCTTGGTAAACTCGTTAGATTGGAGAAAGCATCTGTTTCTGACTCTCTTAGCCATGCATACTCTTCCACTTTTCTACTCTTCATCTGTTTTTTCCTTGAGCTGAGTGCAAATCCATGGGGGTAGCATGAGATATGGTGGGAGGGGATGTGGGTGTTATGTGAAAGCCCTCTGTGGTGTGCTGAGTGCTGCTGGTGCTCAGATAGCAGAGTGCTACGGCACATGGGTGCCTGCCTGCTCCAGGTATGGGACATACCATGTTACCAGCACAGTCATTAGTTGACCATCCTCCTGTGGTTTTCAGATATTCTTGTGAGACTAGCAAACTTTGCTATCGCCCCGTTTTAAGCTCTTTGTTCCTTAGAGATTAAGGGCAGCTCTTCTTTTACCTGAAAGAGGAAGCAAATGTGTACCAAGCTCTTGGCAACCAGAATTCCTGCCTGAGATTGTGAGCTGCCCTGGGTTCGAGCACTTGCCAGTGAGAAAGCAGTGACCTGCTGCCCTTCTGAGGAGAAGGGATCTTTCCTTGGGCAGATAACTTCTGCTGGGGGACATTGCTGACTGATGGATGTCGATTTCTTCTCTTGCTCTTGCAGTTTGGGCAGCCCTTCATTTGACGAAGGAATGCTTTATTCTCAGCTGTAGCTCTCAGTAACTATGTCCTGCCATGCTCTTCCACTCAGACCCAGCACTGGTTGTATCTCCGCAGGAGAGCCTCCATCCCCTGCTGAAGGTCAGTTGTGTCCACTTGGCAGATCACCCCTCCTGCCCCTTCTGTCTGTTGTGGACAAGTGCTGAGGTTGTACCACTGCACTCCTGAAAGCAGAGCAGCTTTAGAGGCAAACCACAGTTGTGGATTTGTACCTTTTGGGCTTTAGCGCTGCTTGGGGTGCTGACTTGGCAACCAGCAGCTGACACATGGCTCTGGGGATGGCCTCTCTCACAGGGATGCTGCTGGAAATCTGCTGGTTTGCCACTCGTTGGTGCTTCCCACTTAAAAGAGGGTAGTGGCCTGGGACGAGTGTTTCTCCTGCATGCTGTCTTTCTGCTAGAAGTACCCTATGAATTCCAGTAAAACTGGGTAAGCTTGGGGTAAACTATAGCTCAGGGTGGGAGGTTGTGTATGTGACTGAAAAATGTCCTCCAGTGCTGCCACAGAACAACTCTGCTCTGCCCAGCACGGTGCAGGACAGGATGCTGTTTGAATGCACCAGGCTCTGGGCAGTGAGGAGCAGTCATCGCCATAGAATTCACCCTCACGTAGGGTAAGGTTCTCTCAAAGCCACTTTTATATGACAACAAAAATTATAATGGGGTGCTTTAAATACTGAGACAGCCTTGAAAAGCGTGAAAACATTGGCTTAGGAATCCTGAACTGGTACGATTGTGGCAGCCTTCCTTCTATCACGGGCTGTGCAGCCTCTTGTGGCGTGAAGTATTCTTGTGTTTGTTACACTTCTAAACAAAGAAATACGGGAACAGGCAGCAGAAAAGGAGGGTGACACTTCTGGCTGTGGTTAATTGCTGCAAGCTGGTGACAGTTCAAGGAAAATTCCGCTTGCAGACAGACTTTCTCTCAGTTCTTGGTGCTGGTCGACTTTTCCTGCTTTGTTTTGTTTTCTTTTCCACCTTATCTGCTGTCACAGAAACCGTATTTCATGAGAACTGCCTACACACATCATTGCTGGGTGCTGTAAGGGCAGGGCGGTCAGAGCTGCAGGCCCCACACACAGTGACTGCGCAGCGCCGGGGCTCCTCTGCACCGCACTGAGAGCTGCTGCTGGGTGACAGCACCGGTGTGAGCATGAGAAGCAGCCAAACTGCAAAGGTACGTTGCTTTGGGTTGTCTGAGCAAGGAATAGAAATGATAGGGTCCAGTGCAAAGTTTGATGTTTGGTCTCAGCGTGAGGGTTGGTGATGTTGGAGGTGTTTGATGCTCTCATCTTGGGCAGAGCGCGTTGGGATGTGTTGTGCTGGGTGTCTGTGCTTTCACTGTGTGACAAAAGCATTAATGGGAAAAAGGTTGTCATGGGGAGAGCTCCAAAAGAAGCAAGATTCCCAGTAATGACTGCCTGTGAATAAACACAGTGTGGAACAGTAGATTCCCCTGCTTTGCTGCTCTGTGATAAGTTGTGTACGCTGTATGTTGTCACAGCTGTATGGCGAGCTCCAGACATCCTATTGCAGATAATTTCCCTATGTTACAACAAAACAGAAAAAGATTTGAAGTGCTCTCTTTGGGTTTGGTTTTTCGAAGGAAACAATCTGCAAGGTTTTTCACGTGTCTCTGTGTATTCATGTTGTCCTAATACGTTGTTAATAGACATGGATAAAAGTTTGCTGCTGTAAGGTCAGAGTACTGAAGTCTTCATTCCTTATTTGGTGCTTTGATTGTCTGACGAGCGGTGTAACAGAAGGATCTTTCAGCCCACTGACGATGGTCCCAGTGTTGACTCTAAATAAACTGCAGCCTGGTACAGAGAATAGCAAGGGAAATGAGTTGGCGAGCAGCTCAGTGGGCGATGGGCTGTGCTCAGCATTTCCACTCAGACATGCAGCGGTGGCAGAACAATTTCTTACGTGAAGTCACCAGAGACTGTTGCATGACATCTATTCCAAGAGCGTTTATTTCTGGGTGAGTTATTTCGAGGTTTCCTACGTGGCCTGTTGAAATCAATGTGATGGCAGCACAATGATTTCCAGTGCTGTTCAAACTCCTTGTACACAACCACAGCATACCCAGCCAAATCCAGGGGAAATAACAACTAGAAGAAGTCAGATTTCTTTCTGCTGTATCATTTATACACTATTTATAAGGGAACATCAGGCAGAACTGTTCATTATAATATCTGAATGCCATTCTGAGTACGAAAGTGGTGTTTTTCCCACTCTCTAGACTTGCTGAAGCACCAGCAGTAGTGTTCCTTTGCCTGGCAGTGCTCCATGCTTGCTCTGTGCCCCGACTCTTCCACCTTCACATAGATAATCATTCCTGAAGATGGATTCAGGGTAGGATCACACCCAGAGGAATGTGGGATTTCTCTCTCGTTGCACCTGCAGCATCGTCTGCACAGGAAATATTGCACATCTTGGTGCAACTTACAACGCAGTTAGCATGGTAGGCTGTGCTTGGGAAATAGCTCTCTCACTGCTTGGCAACATTTTCTGTGCTTTTGCCAAAAGAAAAACCAGGGGCATTTCTTAAGCACGCATGAGGTTAATCTGAAATCTGCCCCTCCATCTGAAATGCTCAGCTTGTGTCTTCCTGTGTCATCCACAACCAGGTGCACGGAGATTGGGTTCTGGGAGCTCTGCCACTCGGGAATATGAAAACCCACAGCCACACATCCCCATTTCAAACCTGGGAGACCACCAGGCTCTGCTCACTGTCCTGGGGCTGCACTGGGCTCACCCATGGCCCCACTCCTGGGGGTGCCATGCTGACACCACAGGGACCCACCTGGCATTGGCTCCAGGCAGTGTTCAGTTCTGTTTAATATTTTGTGGCCACAAGTTGCATCACTGCTCTGTGTATTTCTGGGAGCCCCTTCTAGAACCCCAGGGCAGTAAACGAGCAGCTGCTCTTTATTGCCTGCACCAAGTATTCAGAGGAGGTACAGTGTACAGTATAGATTTTGTTGATGAGGCATTTTCAATTCAACTTTTTCTATCTGAGATGTGTGGCTTTTCTAGTGAAGTGATTGTGGCTGCAGGAGTGCCTAATTTTATCTTGAAGCTGCTGTGGAAGGAGGAAGGAGAACTGCAGCCAAAGAAAAGCAGTGATGTGAATGAGCCCGCAGCAGTGAAACCTGTGTGTTTGCTTGGGCACAACTTGCTGAGTGAATGGCGGTGATGGATGATTCTAAACAACACTCCTGTTTGATAGCATTGAACAGCTTTTAATAATTAAAGAAGCATGCCCTTTCACCCGCAGTTAATGGTTAGCTTTAATGGTTAGTTTTGCTCCTCGCCTTTTCTGCTTCTAAAGAAGCAGGTGATTATTTTGCAGCCATTTCCCCAGTTGTAGAGGAGATCTCAGGTTTTGAGGAACACAAACTTGAAAATTACAAAGCAGATGGAGACATTTGGAAGTACACAAGAACAGGAGGAAAAGATGACACTACAAAAACACCATGAAATCAAACAAATCCGTTTCTGGTTCATCCCCACTGCCCCCGTCGGCCAGCCAAGATTCAGCTGTAAGACAGAAAGGCATTTCCCAGGGGATGAGGGACATCTGCTTGCCCTGTGCCAGGCCCCATTACAGCAGCAGCTGCAGGCCAATAGCACATGCAGATAATTGTGCTACGTAATTAGCTCCCTCCACTCCCAGCAGTGCTGTGCTCGGGGCTCCCAGTGGTGCAGAAGGAACAGAGCTGCTCCTGGGTTCAGCAGTTTCAGTCCTGCTTAGGGGATGGAGTAGTGGAGGTGCCAAAATGAAGGTCAATGTAAGTACTGGATTATCGTATTTCTGGGGCATTTAACTGTGTGATTTATCGTATTGGTGGTGGAATTGCGTTTATCTGAGACCTGCATCTGGCAGAGCTGCTTCTCAGTGTGTGCTGCTGCTCCTGTTTCCAGGTTACTGTCAAAGTGTGTGGTTTGAACTCTTGAAACACAGTGTGAGTTGCCTGGTGCAGTGGTTGGCAATCCTGCTTGGGGCGGGGGTTGGAACCAAATGACCTTTGAGGTCCCTTTCAACCCAACCATTCTATGATTCCATGAGTTCAGCTGAAGAAATGCCTCTGAGCAGCAGTAAGGCTGATAAGAGTGAGGTTCTGTACCACGAATACTGGGCAGTAATGTGCCTTGCTGAAAGGTTGCATGAGTAGGGGCTAGAGGGCTGTAGGGATGCCCTTTACCCTCGTTGTTTCCTTGGAAATAATTAGCATGGGGAACTAAAAGTTGAGTATTACTTCAACACAAGGAGGATGCTGCAATTCTTATGGTGATTAGACCCTGATTACGAGGGTTCAGGTAAAGGAAATGCTTTAGCAGCTTGAGTCACTCTGCTGAAGCAGTATCAGCAGGGCTATGCTCTCTAGGATAGGGACTGACCACGTCCTACACTGCTTCTGCAAAGAGAGCTGAAGCTCCAAAGCAGAAAGGAGCGCTGGTGCTGTTTGCTTTTAAGAAATACTGCTCTGCTTTGAAACAGTGAATATTTGAAATATTTGGATGAATGCACCTACACACTGGGTTTCACGTCAGTGTTTTGCCCCAGTGCATGAGCAGACATGGCGTAGGAGCTTGTTTTGTGCTAAGCAAGGGCTGTCTGGCTGTGCACAGCAGTGAATCTCTGCATCCAACTGCACAGCTGAGCTCCGGCAGCTGCGGCTCCAGGCAGGAGCTGCAGTCACTGAGTGCCCCATGTTAAAAAGCACACAGTGCAGCACGTGGTGGGTGTTGGGGCGGGTGGGAGCAACATCTCTTTCATTTCCTAGAGAATATTTTAATTTTCAGTTGAGATCTTGTCCAAAATCTTATCTTACCAAGTAATCATAGCAATATTTTTGAGCAGACGACTGCAGTGAGGGAGATGGAGGAAGCTGGAGTGCCTGGAAGCTGTGGTGCTGCTGTTCATTCATTATGAATCAGAGAGAGCAGCCTCCCCTGGGCCTCTGCCATCCTCACAACATCAATAAGAGCTCTGCTGCAAGGTGTGGGTGATGGACTGTCCACTTGTGCACCCAAGTGGAGAACAGGCAGCAGTTGCTGCTTGTGGGTATCCGTCCCACTGTGACCAGTGATTGGTGGTTGCTCCAGGCAGCTGCTCCCACAGGGACTTCTGTCCGTGCCATAAACAGCTACTTTAGGTCCATGTGTGGAAATAAGTGCTGTGCTAAAATACTATTAACATGCTAAAAGATTTAGAAAAGGCTCAAAAATATAAATGAATCGGAACATACAGGCAAATCCTTTAGACAGCAACAGGAACCAAAGGCCAGAAATACATACATTCCTTCTTGAAATGTCAGGAAATGGCAGTTTATTTTTCCTTCAACTTGTCTTGGGAGTGTTATGCATGGGAATGAAATCCTGTTTGTGCACAGACGAGGGGGAGATGTGTGCTGGCTAAGATGTAGCCAGGCTTTGGTCAACAGCTAACATGGAGAAAAGAGGGCTTGGGGAGAATGAGCAGTGCTGCCTGTAATCCCTATCACTACACTGAGGTTGTGGGGCTTTTGGTGTGTTGTGTTTTTTTTTGTGTTGGGAGCAGTGCTGGGTAACCAACTATAAGGATGGAAATTACAGAGAGTGACTGCCTTGTATTAGACCAATTGGTTTAAAATTCAGTAGAAGTGGGTACGCAAGAAATTTGTTCACACCTAACTTAATTGAAGCTGTGCTTCCGGAGACCTTACAGTATAAAGCTGCTTGATATGGTTGATTGTGTACGACCAACAAACACTGCAGTGACGAGGTCACAGACTCCCATATGAGGGAGAGCAGCACCTTAGAAATAGGTTGTTGAGGATGCAGCCTCTGCCCTCCAGGTCTGTGCTCCATCATTGCTTCACTAAGTGAGCAGAGGGAGGGGGTAACTTCAGCATCCTCCAAAGTGCTTTCCCATGGGGTGATGAACAGCCCTTTAAGATGTGCTTCATCTCAGGATAGTTTTATAGGGCTGCTGATAGGGAAAAAGCAACAAATGCCGAGGAAAAACACTTTGATCTCATCTGCTTTGCTTTAGTGCTCGTTATGTGTTGGTCACTGTAAGGACACATTAACAAGGTGACACAAAAAAACAAAGAGCAATGCGCAGCATTCTGCAGATGATGGTGTCAGTCTGCTTCTGCTCCTCTGGTGATAAAGGAAACATTCAGATCCCAGTGGCCCCAAAGCACAGCTTCCTCCCAGTGAAGCATCCCATAAAGTCTCTGCAACCCTGGGAATGCAAAGCTTGTTTAAGGTTAATGGAAGGTCAGGGATGCTTCTGCTTACAGGATGGGAAGGGGCTGCCACAGTAACTCTTTACATATGTCCTGGGCAGCTGAAAGCAGAGCTAGGGCCTGATGTGTGGCACACAGCCTGGTTAGGTGAGCTGAGCTGCACTGCAGGTGACCTTGAGCTGCAGAGGAGAAAAGCAGCTAGCCCACAGAAAGCTCTGCTGACAGAAATACAGCACTTGCCAGTGCCAAAACTAGCTGGTTCAGTGCCTTGTATTTCCCATAAGATAAATTCATCAGTGTCTGTGATGTTAGGCATTGCTGTGAGTTTGCTGCATTTTCTTTTACTGATATTAGGCTGATCTTTAACAGCAATTTCATTATCCTGAGCTCATACACATTGAAGCCATAGCTGGTGCTCCTGGAAACCAACAGAACTTACGCAGTTTCCGTGCTGCCTTTGGTAGTAGCAATGCATAAAAGAAATGCTGCATGGGTCTGTCTTACAACAGAGGAGCAAAGCGAACACAGAACAAGATCCATTTGATCTTTCTTTCTATTTTTTTTTTTTTTTTTTACATGTTGTGAAAATGTTCCTTCCGTGTTCTTAGAGACTTCAGCAGAAATTCAGAAATCATTTCAGCGGTGTGCCAGCACTTGGGTTGGTTTTGCAGTGAGTTGCTGCAAATTTCTGCCTGGTTTTGGGCACTGAAAATGAACTGAAGAGAGTCCCTATGAGGATAGAAATTGATGGTTGTGTGTCTTGTGGTTTGGTTTTCTTGTTTTAGTTTCTGTGGTGTGATATAAGGATGCAAAAAGAGGATTGAGTTCAAGAGTTTTGCCTGAGACCTTCCTGTAGTTCAGTGGTTACAAATTAGGGATCTGTTATCTTACCTGTTTCTGCCTTCTGTAAAACTCTTCCCAGGATTAGTTTCAAGGAGAAAGGATAAGAAAGCTTCAGCAAAATACTTTCCTGAGTTTCTCTGCCCTCCTTCAAATATGCTGAAGAATGTCACAAAGGGACAACATGGCCTTAAATTCAATCTTTCCCTGCCAGTAAGGTCGCTGCAGCAGCAAAGATGGGGTCAGCTGGAATAAATCCTCTCACCAATACCTGCTGAGGTCACGTTTGGGTGATGCTGAGTAGCACTGAGGGTCATTCCGTAACTGAGGCCAGATGTGCTGTGATGTGTGCAGGTCAGATTCTGACCTGGTGAAAATCAGCACATTTACTCAATAACAAGTGCAATTTGCTATTAGACTTCTGTGATTTTATAACTTTTATATGCTAGCTTGGGAAATGCTGGCACCGAGACACTCTTTACAACCCAAAGTTTCCTCCTCCTCCTTTTGCTGGAGCTAGAAAGAAAGTGTTGTTGTTCAGTGCAGCAGAGAAGGGCTCCATTCCCAAGATCAGCTCTCCTGCATGAGCTCGGATAAGGCTCTGTACCTCAGCTGCCTGTTTGCATGATGAGGATGGTTCCTCTGTTCTTGTGCTCATCCCTTTGGAGTCTTGTGAGGAGGGTCTATCTTTCAGTGTGTAGAGTGCTCAGCAAAAAGGGAGCAAATGCCAAGAGAGTTGTAGAAATGTCTGTAACTAACAGCAGGAAAAGTTGGGTGAGGTGTTGGGGTTTTGGTTTAGTTGTCCATTTGAGATTTTGGGGGGTTGGTTGGCATTTGTTTTGTTTTTCCTCTTAGCTGTAACAATGTGTGAAGTGCAGGCACAGCCTGTGCTGCTCTCTGATGAGATTCGTGGCAGGCTGACTTCAGCACAGGTGGATCAGAGAGAGCATTTGGCAGTGCCCAAAGAGAAAGCAGGCTGCCGTGTCCAAGGCAAGAAGGCTGCTTTAATCAGAGCATGCCATAAGGTAAATGGGACTGTTGTTGTCTGTCTCTGACAGCTGCTGATGGACAAGTCCATGCATCATAACAAGGCCATTGTTCACGGCCATTCTCCTGAAGGAGGGTGTGCTGCTAACAGCAGGCTGCTTCCATCAGCTGAGCTGACAAATGGGTTTGCTGCTCCTTCAAACCAGCTGTCACTTTGCAGCAAATGCTCTGCACAAAAATACAAGGCATCATGTTTCCTATTTGGGTGCTATCTCTATGGACGTTACTTGCACTTTCTGCTAAGAAACTGATGCTGGAACATCCAGTGGGAAGCAGTCAGTCACATTTTAAGCTGAAAGCAAATGGTATAAGTGGAAGTACTGCAGCTACAATTCTTTTCATCCTTTGCAGAAATGCTTCATACGAATGAAGCTACCTGCTGCAGCATTTCATTCTTTTGCCCCATACAGAGTAAGCAAATATCCAAAATCAATATGCTAAAAATAAAGCGTTATCACTCAAGATTGCCAGGCTATATGTAAGCTCAGCTGAGGCAGGTAGAGCAGCCCTGTGGTGTTGAAGCTTGGAAAGTATGAATATTTGCTTTCCTACGGATTTCCTGTGATCTGTCAACTATTCTTCACTGGCTTTCTGTATGTATGTATATATATATATTTATTTTTATTTTTTTTTAAAGAGAGAGAGGGGAGGTGATAAGAGCACTGTTGGAGTTGCTGAGAGATACTGAATGCTTCAGTGCACGCTGATGTGTGTGTCATGGAGAGGAACAAAGGCACTGTTCCAGTTGCTCTCACCTGAAGCTCAGTTCCTGGGTGCGCTGCCCAGCCAGCAGAAAGAGCAATGCATGTGGTGTCACTGTGCACAAGGCTGGGGGTTTCTCCCCAAGCTAAATGACACACGTTGGCCTGGGATCTGTGATGCAATAGGAGGCAGCTCTCCAGCCTGATGGAGGGCTGAGGTGGGCACCACTGGAGCTGCTGCCTTCAGTGCTGCTGCCCCAGCACCACCAGGAGACTGAGCTCCTTGGCACTGCTGCTGGGTTTGCCTTCATAAGGCCTGGGGAGAAAAGAAGTGTTTAAGGGAAAATAAGTAGTGTGTTTATTTCTTTTTCTATTAAGAAACAATTAATTACTAATGTGCAGCTGAAGCCCTCAGATAAACGAGGCGGCAGTCAGGGAGGACGAGGCAAGGTTTATTTTTGTCTGGGTGACACATTTCCTCTTACTTCTGACAAACAATTCACAGAATGCTCATGGGGAAAACCACCGATTTTTCATAGAACGATGCTCATGAAGTCCAGGTAATGAATGCCAAGAACCTCAGTGGGAGAGCAAAGCAGAAACATACAGTAGAGTTATTACTTCTATACAACATAGCAGACAAATGTTAGAGGCAGTTGATGCTCTGAATCCAGTGCTCCAAGATAGGGTCTTTAATTCAAGCCCATTTTGTATCAAATTGAGATGGCAGTGGAGGTGAGCGCCATGCTGGTGCCTTGCTCTGCTGTCGGTGTGATGGTGCTGTGTTCTCTCCTTCAGAACGCGCTGGCGAAGGCTCTGTATGACAACAAGGCAGAGTGCTCGGACGAGCTGGCCTTCCGCCGAGGGGACATCCTGACAGTGCTGGAGCAGCACGTCGTCGGCAGCGAGGGCTGGTGGAGGTGCTCACTGCATGGACGGCAAGGCTTGGCTCCTGCCAACCGCCTGCAGCTCCTGGCGGGCCCACAAGCCCTGCCGCCTCCTGCCATCCCCAGCGATGCTCCAGAGCCACCCGTGGCCCCGCAGAACATCTACCAGGTGCCATCTGTGCCCAAGGGCACTGTGTCATCCTCTACCTATGAGAAGATGGAGGGGTGGGTGACGTCGCCGGCTCGGGCTGCCACCCTGCCTGCTCAGGGGGTCTACCAGGTGCCGGCCTTGGCTGCACAGCTGCTCAGTGAGAGGACACGGAGCACCAAGCAGCAGGTAGGGTGTGAGCAGCACGGGACCAAGCGCTGCCATTGAAGTGGCGGCCGGGGGGCGGGGGGATCCAAATGGCTGCTGGGTGGAAAATTCCAGTGGAATTTGCAGCAAAGTCAACCAAATAAAGAGAGTTTAGGGAATGAGTTCCATCACAGCACGCTGAGAGAAAGGCTGATCTGGGCAATGTATGATACTCCGTGTTCTGTAGTGTTTCACATTTTTTGACAGTTTACGAAGGCTGTAAAGCATGGCAGGAAGTATAGAATAAACCATTTGTTTGCAGAAATCTCAAAATGATTTGCAAACCCACCCCAAAGTCAAAATAAGAAGAGACAGCACCTTCCTGCTGCTCACCAGCATGCATCTATTCAGAGCCTCCTGGTGCACACTGGGGGTCTTTGCAGACAACCGCACAGGAAGAAGATCTCTGACAAACAAAAGTTATCTTTTGCCAGGGCTGTCATTCAGCTGCTTTCTCGGAGAGCCATTGCCTTGTAGGCTGTCACTACGCTTGCACGAAGCAGCAGCTCTTCTTCAGGCGTGTGGGAGGACGCGGGGCTGTTCAGCTGTGAGCATGGCCTCAGCCAGATCCTTTCCAGATCTGTTCTTGCTGCTGCTCCTGAGACAGTGAGCAGAGTACGTGGAATGAGAGCAGTCACCAGTCTCCTTAGTGCTGTGGGATTACAAGCCCTGTTTTGCAGGACTTCATTACAACTGCTGATGTGGTCTTTTCTTTCTCCCTGTTCCTTCCATTTGGGTGAAACATCTGTGTGGGAAATGTATAATTTGATGAAATGTCACAGTGAGTGTCATCAAAACCTTGTGCTTTCTTCAGCACGAGATTAATGAGGAATCTTTTATAATAAAAGATAAACAGAGCAGGTGTGGAGGGAGTTCCAAGTGCAAGCTTTCGTTCAGTCCCAGGAGCTCTTCAGCTCTGGGTAGCTCTTTATTCTGTGTACGAAAATCACATTCAAAATGTTAATTGGCATAGGAAAGAAGTCCAACCCCAAACCATACAGCCCTTTAGTCTGAATTAATGAGCATTTGATCTACAGGACGCAGCTGGCCGGCTTTCCTCCCGCTGTGCTACAGAATGAGGAGCTGGTTCCTCCTGTGCAGCAAATAGGTGCTGGAAAACAGACACATTTGGTGAATTTCTGGTGACAGCAAACTGTATTTTCAGCACTTCGGCTGCACTCCCAGACCTCATGTACTGTTTCCATAATGGCAAGCTCAAACTGGGCGGTAGCTGCCAAAGACCCTTGTGCACTTGCTGTGATCTGGTTTCTCCGCATTCTTAACCACAAGGAGGGTAAGGCACTTGCAAACTGAAGTGAGATCAGCGCAATTTTCCACGTTGTGACAACAGATCAGGCCCTGGAAACATCATTTATTTCTTCATTTGTGTGAGTGGCCCAACATTAGAGCTCATTGGCTTTTCCTGTCTCCGTAATTTCGTGAGTCTATGCCTTGCTTACTCTGCCAGAGAAAGGGGGAAGGAAGAAAAAAAGAGGAAAAAACAGAAGTCCTAGCTGCTTTTACTACTTCAGTGTTCAGCTTTGCCTGAGCTGGCTCTTGCACAACATCCCAGCTGTTGCCACAACAACTGCATTGTGGTGGTCACGGGCTGCACACAGAGGCAATCAGGGCTGCCCTGCATAGATCCTACCAGACAACTGGCAAAGCTGCCAACGCACTCAGCTGTTCCCCAAGCAGCTGAGTAAAGCCACTGGAAGTCTTTGAGGGAGATGACTGAAAGCAGTAAATCAAAGGCAGCCTGCTTTCACCCTGTATACAAACGCTGTCGCTTCGCTTGTTGCTCAGGCTGTGCGCTGAATGAACAAAAGTCAGTATTTTCAAGGTTGATGAAAGGCCTTTCCCAACGTTCGTCTTGGTGCCTTAACTACTGGTGCCACATCTCTGATCTCAGCTCTTAAAACAATGTTTTATGCACATAGAATTAATCTGCAATTAGCCTAAATGCTGTAATTCCCATATAGGCTTCTCTGTTTAAGGAGCTGGATAGGACATTGAGGTAATTGTGTTTATTTCTTCCAAATGAGTAAATGCTTCACGACTACAGAGTAACACATCTCAGCCTGTATCCTTTTGCTGCTGTTATTACCAAGAAGCATGGCTTGACCTGATGGCTCTGTGAGAGAGAAGTAGAAAATCCCCTGCTTTCTTTTTTTAACAGTTCTGCTTTGGAGAGGTCAAAAGATTTAAGTGATAATAGAAGCTGATCTTTTCCCTCCCTGGTTAATAACACTGATTCCCTTTGATTCGTATGCACCCGTTCTTATCTGAAATAAAGCAGAAATGGTAGCAAAGGAGAAAATACCAATTTTATCACCATCAGTGTAAAACTAAATGTTGTGCATCACTGAAGAGTTCCTCCTCTAGCAGTGACCTGTTCAACAAGCTGAGTTTTCAAAGATGTCCTGAGCTTGTTGCCCACTGCGGTTTTCTCATTATTGTTTTGCTTTGTTTTCCCTTCTCCTCTAAGCACCTCTTTACTCTCCCGAGGGCGTGCCGGGCTTCAGTGCCAAACATCACCAGTGAGGTGTACGATGTCCCGTCCATGCAGAGCCGGGAGTCCCTGCTCACACAGGTACGTCTTCCCTCAGATACCACTGGGCCCCCAGCCCCTCTCCCTCCCATAGAGCCTCAGAATACAGCTTAAGGTTTAGAGTTTTAATTCTAGCATTTTCCTGTTTTTGTTTTTTTGTGGTTTTTTTTTTTAATTTGGCAGAAAAACATGTATTTTTGGGGAAGTTCAAAACAAAGTAGTTCTGTTTTGAATTGGTTAGAAATTCAAAGAAATGTCGTTTAAATCTGCTTATGTTTCTTACAAACACATTCAGTTTAATTACCACGGTCCTGATCTAGACTGTGGAAATCAGGAGCTACGCAGTATGTGACCTGAACATCTCTGAATACCAAAGGAGTCTTCAGAGGGCTCTAAAGTGGGTTGAAACCTGATTCTTTTCCCTTTGGCCAGAGTGGTGCCACTCCACCTGCAGCACGAAAGGGCTCTGTGCTGGTCAGATCACCCAAGTGCTTCCAGGAAGAGCAGCAGCTCTACAGCGTCCCCTCCAGCTCAGAGAAGGCTGGAGCTGTTATCCAGGATTCAGCAGTGGGCAATGTGAGTAAGACTTTTTGGTCGTGAGAGAATAATCTCCCACTAGTGCTCTGATGTTAGGCACCTGTGCTGAACACTCTCTGAGTGCATTTGCAAGCAAGGCTCACAGGGACAGCATCAGCACATCTTCAGTGCAGCACTTTGTGCTTCGTGCTAAAAAGAAAACACTGCCTGTGAATGCCTGCTTGTTTGCAGTATTCAAGCAGACAGAAGCAAACACTTCCCACTGCATGCAGGCTACTCCTGCCACTCTTTGGGAGTACAGCACGCCTGACTTTGGGGGCAGTGCTGAGGGGTGAGGTGGGCTTCCCCACCTTCCAAAGATCATCCTTGGAGAAAGGGCTGATCTCAAACTTCACAACAAAGAAAATACCTCAATGGAGACTCTTCATTAGTCGAGCGCCAAGCATCTCAAGTTTCCTGAACAGTTTATGGTCCAAGAGAACTTTGACATGGTTTAGTCACCTGTGCCCAAAATATTTTAGCCTTCACATCTGCAGGTTGTGCGTTGTAGAAAGGTAATAAAAATTGTGGACTAAGCTTTTTGTGACATCATTCTGTTCTTATTACTGCATACACGTACACACTGAGAATTTAGTTTTGTTTCTTACTTCTTTTTTAAAAACACTGTTTCTAAATCCTATGTGCTCTGATGCAGTTGTATGATGTCCCTCCGAAAAGAGAAACTGATGCTTCAGAGAAGAAATCTCAGAAGAAGTTCTGGGGTCACTGTAACACCTTGCCAAATCCTCGGAAGTCAGAATGGATTTATGATATTCCAATATCACCTGAAAAAACAGGATTAAAACAAAACTCTTCTGTCCATTCCGTGGAGAACCAGGTGCTATACGATATACCCCCAGCCAGGTACAAGGCACTAACAACAAATGCTGAAGCCAACGTTGTAAATCCAGAATTGTATGATATTCCACCAACACAACGGAAATTAACATTTCCAGATGTCCCTCTTTATGACGTTCCATCCTCAAAGGATGTTCTCTTGCAGCAGAATGGTAGCTGTGATGTACCCCCAAGTCTCCTGGCTCCAAATGCTGAGAATCAGATTTCTGGAGGAAATGTCTATGATATCCCAAAATGTTTGCCCACTGCTACACAGTCCATGAAAGAGATGGAAAAAAACAGCAACTGTTCTGGAAACCAGGCATACCATGTTCCCCCACAGCTCTCGAGAGACACCAAACCAGAACACGACAGATTATCTGTTTCTAGTGTGGACAGCAGAAACAGCAGCCTTTCTACGTCCTCAAACTCTTCTTCTGAGACTTCTTCTGTGTCATCATCAGAAGAGCCTGCCAAAGAAATTAAGCTGGACCTCGAGGTGGCCATAGAGACGCTGACTAGATTGCAGCACAGTGTATCCAGCTCAGTTGCAAGTTTAATGATCTTTGTGAGCAGTAAATGGAGATTACAAGAGCACCTAGAGAAAAACATTGAAGAAATCCATAGGGCCATTGATCACATAAAAGTGTCGCTTGGAGAATTCTTGGCCTTTGCTCGAGCCTTAAAAGTAAATGCATCCTACCTCACTGATAATAACCTTCAGATCAGAATTAAAAAACAGCTAGAAATTCTTATGAACTCATTCCAGATCTTGACAGAAACAAGAGAAGCTCTAAACAACTGCAACTGGTCCTTAGAGGTTTTGGTCCTCAAGAAACCCTACAACAACCCAGATGACCTCGATCGCTTTGTTATGGTTGCCCGCACGATTCCAGATGATCTCAAGAGATTTGTATCCATCATCATTGCCAACGGAAAGCTTCTCTTCAGAAAGAATGAGAAGGAGCAAGAACTGAAGCAACAAAGAGTGAGCCCAGAATATAAAATGCCAAAACAAATCACGGCACCAAGAAGAACAGAAATAGATTCGCTTCCAGTAAATGCTCCTGATAAACCCAACTCAAGTCAAGGCAGTAATGAGACAACAAAGGAAAATGTCACTGAGGACTGTGAATACGTTCAGCTACAGGTTAGTAAAGTGGGATTCTATCATTATATTTGCAGGCATTTGCAGACGTTGTCATTTGCCTTGTTCTATCTTTGTATCAATGCCAACTTCAGTTTGCACTGCTATCTATTTTCCAGACCTTATGTGAACTCAGAATTTCGATCACGAAGGTACAGTGATCAATAATTACAAGTAACAAAGAGAACTTGTGTTAGAGAGTTTGTCCACGCAGCCAGCCGAAACTGAGAAAGATTTGCAGCTTGCCCTTCTAAATTCATTTGAGAGACAGTTTTTGTCTGTAGGTTAGCTTTTTTTCTTAGCCTAGTAGATCTCTCCTTGCCCATACTTTTCACTTGTTAACTCTGACATCATAATGTGCATAATACTGATTTTCTGCTTTAAGATATACTGTGCTTCTGTAGACTTTTTTTTTAATAACAGATTAAACTCTTACTGTGAATTTTAAATTTATTTGCTAGAATACCTTTGGAGTTTTGGTAGAATTATTATTTTTTTCTTATAATTACTGTAATGTCTGCTAAGAGCTCATTCTCTTTGGCTTTGCAAAGGAATGCTGGATGTCCTTAGGATTTAGGAAATGTTGTATTTTGTTGATGTTTACTTCAATCGTAGCTCTTACAGGACTGCACAAAAGTTTAAGTAGAAAAAAAGTACAATTTATTTCAATACATGCATCGATGTGATCTGTAATGCAACCTGGACAGCAAGCACTTCCCTTGAAAGAAGTGCAAAGCACATTTATATTTAAATATTTTATGTAAACCACTTCAATTTTGCTTTCATTTTGATTTTTAACAGGCACAGAAAATAATTTCTGGCAAAGAAGTGTCAAAGAAGAGCACAGATTCAAAACCAAAGGTATTTCTGATTTTGAAAACTATGGCATACAAGGAGTCCCAGTCCTTCATTTCTGTGCCTGCTAAAATTCAAAATAATTTCTGTGTTTGAAAACCCACCTCTACACATGGAGTTGTATTTGTTTTCTCTGTTCATTTTCCCACAGCTGGAGGTTTTTTAGCTAGTGCTGTAGAGATGTGCAAAAGATTTATTTCCCTAAATGTAATTAACCACTCTAAAGTCCTGTGGTTCTTCATCTTTTTGCTTTTGTGTCTCGTTTGGGGAAGGCTGCGACAGGTAATATTTCAAAGCAATGCACTGCTATAAGGACTGAATCTCATTATTGTGTAGTTTTAATTATTCATGCCCCTCGTGAAGTCATTACCATTAAAATCAAATCTAAATGCTTTCTGCTATCCAAAAGCTTGGAGCCCAGACTCCATAAAGGATTGATGTTTAACTATAGAATGTTTTCTGCTATCCATTATGACAATGGTGTTCAGTGAAGTTTTCTCAGGGAAAAGGTAAGTGAGTGAAAATACTGTTTTGAAGCCCAGTACTTTGTGGAAAGTAAATGATGGCAAAAAAAAAAAACCCCATGCTGGGCTGTCTGGGGCAGCTTGGCATCTGTTAATCAATAAAGCTCCCTGTAAGTGAGGAAACATGGTAAGAATGGAAGAATGTGCTGTAGAGCAAGTAGGAACAAACCCAGCATGCCGGAACCTGAATCCATTCTTTTGAACCCTCCTTCTAGGTGTTGCCATCTACAAAAAAGAATGCAGTTCGAAGCCAGCAAGATTCTGCCAAAAAAATCGTTGTTCCAGAGCAGTGCAGGCTGTGTTTCGGTGCCCTTCACAAAGCCATTGCTGTGTTTAATAACAGCCTGAGCAGTAACCAGCCGCCTGAAGTCTTCATATCCCACAGCAAATTGATCATTATGGTGGGGCAGAAGATAGTGGATTCTCTCTGCCAGGAAACACAACTGAGGGAGGCTCGGAGCGACATTCTCCACAGCAGCAGCCGGTTTTGCAGCCTCCTGAAGAACCTGGCTCTCGCCACCAAAAATGCTGCAATCCAATATCCCAATGCAGACGCAATGAGGGAACTTCAGAACAAAAATGATGAGCTGTATAAATACACACAGCAGTTTAGAGCAATGTTAGAATGAGAGTGACTTCAGTTCTTATAACTGTTATTAGTGTTTTGAACAATGGTCAAAACTTGAATTTCTGTGTTGTTACAGTTCTTTCTTCACTCCCTTGGCAGCCAAAGGGCACCAGCAGCTCAGTGGTGCCGACCCTCAGCCCTCCCAAGCACCCCTGCCAAGCAGTTTCCCTTGGGCACTTCTGCACCTCTAGCAGGTTAAGACCCACACAACAGCAGATGCAGGAGGGATGTGTAGAATTAAATGTGTGCTTCCTTTCCTGCCGTTCAGACCTTGTCTAGAAATGTTGTCCTCTTCCTGTTCGGGTGGGATTTTTTTTGCTGAGTATTTCAGCAAATGTTATTAACTGGTTTTTTTTGTTTGTTTGTTTGTTTTTTTAAATTTCTACACAAGTCAAAAATATATTTTCCTGTTCTTTTTTTTTACTGAGCATGTAAAGCCTTTCTTTATCTGCACACTGTTCTGTAAGCTGCGATATATTACTGTGTGTACCATCATCAGCAGATCCTGGAGCACTCAACTCGAATATGTTTTTGACTTTTTTTCCCAAGAGCCTTACCTTTGCAGCTGTTCGATGTTCAAGTGTAATGAACACATCACAGGACAAACCGCGTCTCACTGCTGTTAATCAGAAATGCTCTGGCTGCTGTGTGAGCACGGATAGAAGGCGTGCAGAGTTCTGTTTCTCCATTCCCACAGCTCTGGGGATCGCAGCTCCATCACTGCCCGAAGCCTCCAGTGTATCCCACCGTCTCTCTAATGTCTATCATCATCTGTCACCTCCTCTGTCCCCAGACCCGCTGCTCTGAAGCAGCAGTGATGTGAGCCCCGTGAGCATCCATACGTGCTGTTCCTATTCCTGTGCTGCTTGTATTTATCTTGACTAATTTATTTAAAAGTTTTATCTGAATTTTTAAAGTCTGGCTCTTGTTGGTAGCTGTGTACCTGTGTACCTGTATTTTCACCCTGACATGGGCTGGGTAGATTTGTATTTGCTGCTGTCATTTGTGTATGTGCAAAGAACAGCTCCATCGCTGTCACGCTGCAGTCGTGTTTTGTACGGTTATTTAAATGCCGGTACAGAACCGTGGAAGAGCTTGGGTTGGAGGGGGCACGTCTGGTGTGGCCGCGAATTCCCCGAAATGTGCGCCCAGATTTCTTCACGTAAATAAATAAACCGACGCACAGCTCAATGAAGGAAAGCGGCTTCGGGCACGAAGGGGGCCGAGGGCGCCCCCTGCTGGGTGCGGCGATGCGCTCTGCGGGCGGCCCGCTGTGAGTCCCGCCCTCTGCTGCTGATTGGTGAGCGGCCGCTGTGACTCTTTCGGGGTAGACCGGAAGTCTTCGGCCGGAAGTCTTCAACCGGAAGTCAAAAACCGGAAGTTTGTGGTCCATCGGGAAGAGAACACGGAAGCGTAGCGAGATGGGATGCGATGGTGGTACCATCCCCAAGCGGCACGAGCTGGTCAAGGGGCCTCGCAAAGCCGTCAAGGTTGGGGGGTGCTGCGCGAGGGCGGCGGGGATGTCGGCGGGCGGCTGCCGGGCCGGTTTTGTAAGACTGGGCCCTGAGCTCGGGCCCGTGGCCTGTGGGAGGCAGGGCTGGTTCGCACCTGGGGGTCGGGTCTGGTGCTGGGAGCGGGGCGGGAGCGCCTTTCTGTACCTGGGGCGATATTGGGGGCTGTGGTGAAAGCCGCTTTATACTCTGGGAGGGATTACAGGCATGCGTAGCCTTTTAATAGCACGGAGTTGGAGCGTGCTTCGTTAGGGGTGCGGTATTTGCTGCGACGCATCTGGGGTGCCGTGTGTAGTGGCACCAGGCAGCCGGTGTGGCTCGATTTCATTCCATCTGATTGCATTCTTGCAGCGTTGGACACGGCGCTGTCACAGGGATTAAAGTTAGGAAAGACATCACAGCAAGCATCAGAGCAGTTATACAGATGACCTTTAATAATATAAGCAAATAAATAGCATTTCTGCTCCATGTCAGACTGTGGCCTTATAGCAGTAAGCATTACGCCAACTGAAGTAGCTTCAAATGTCAGCCTTTCTCTGTGGTCAAATACTTAATAAATTTTTGTTTTAAAACTGAACTTTCAGCTGTCATATCAATATCCCTAGATTTGTTTTTCTTGTTACTTTTGCTCCTTATGGGGACTGAAATTTGGATCAAGTGGGTCTGAAATGTGGTGCTGTGGAGATGCATCATAGATAACATGAAGTGTAAAAAAACAGTAAATGAGGGAAGTGTAGAGATGGAGGTGTCAGAAAGTGAGAAAACTGACAGAGTTAGCAAACTGGCCCCAAGATGCAGAAACATTTTCAACAGCTCAAAACTGATCACGAGTTTTTGCTGATACTTCATGGAGCAACAGAGGGAGTAGTTTTGGTGAGATGCCTGGGGATTTGATTAACGCTTCAAGTGTTATTTGAGTTTAATGTAAATAACTTGCAAATAGAAAAGCTGTTTTAAAATTATTATTACTTTTTTTTCTTTAGGTTGACAAAACTGCTGAATTGGTGGCAAGGTGGTATTACTGCACTCTGAGCCAGGAGAAGTTATGTCGCCCCATAGTGGCCTGTGAGCTAGGCAGGTATGATGTTCTCTGTGTTAAAAGGTGCTGATTTGTGAATAAAAGAATGTTATGGGCATTAAATAGGATTACTAAAAATTTTATTTTGTAGGTTGTATAATAAAGATGCTGTCATTGAATTTTTGTTGGACAAGTCAGCTGATAAAACTCCCATGGAAGCTGCATCACACATCAAGAGCATTAAGGTAAGAAGGTTTAACACTGAGGAGTGCCACAAAATTCAAAGTCCTGTGAGACCTCAATTGGCTTCTCATCTCGCTACCAACAAAATTGCTAAAGAAAAAAATTGCAGTGGAAAAAATCTCTGGGAATCTGGTCATACCTGAAAAATCATCAGTAAAGCAGCTAAAGTCTTATTTGTTTTTTATCTTTCAGAATGTAACAGAACTAAACCTTGCAGATAATCCAGCTTGGAGCGGTGATAAAGAAAGTAAAAAAGGTGACACGTATGATGACATGCAGTCTGCACGCTTTATATGCCCTGTGGTGGGGTTGGAAATGAATGGAAGGCACAGGTCAGTAGTTTACATTTCTGAATGTAGGTTATAAAAGTGGCTGCAATGTAAAGTGGAATCTGTAGCAAGTAAAGAAGTGTGAATGATGTAGGTCGTGTATGTCTTTATGGGGAATAGATGTCCTGCATTCTTTTCATCTTTTCCCCTTTTAAGGATGAAAAGTTATCCCTTTCTGGAGTCAAAGTATGTGTATGATAGAAGAGTTAAGAGTAATGTTTACAGTGAATGAGAGACTTAAAGGTTTGAGGGCTAAACTGTGGGTGACTGACATGGATAAGGGGAGAAAGGTTGAGTGACACCCCTCCCCCCCCCCTTGTAGTAGAGCAAATTGTATTCAAATGCTAGTATCAATTTTTTTTTATTATTATTATTTGGCTGAAGAAAGACTTTCCTTTGCATTCAGTTTGGGCACACTTGGAATTTCTTTTTCTGTGCATTTTAACTCTGATAGATGAGAGGGGTTGGGTTCACAGCTTAACAGCTGCAAAGTGTTTCTTCCTTAAGTGAATAATTACAGTTATTCAGATGGAATTAAAGAGAGAACCTGAAAAGTAAACCCATTTTCCTCAGGGCCACCATAGGGCAGTTTTTCTTCGTGTGAGGATGATGGAGAGGATTAAGAGTAGCTCTCCCTAAAGAATTTGAAATGAAAAGGGTGACATTATGAGCTTGCAGGTACGTATTTTAGACACACAGTTTATTAAAAATGATCTGTTGCCTTTTCTTTAAAGGTTTTGCTTCCTGAGGAACTGTGGCTGTGTGTTCTCTGAACGTGCTCTCAAAGAAATTAAAACAGAAGTTTGTCACAAGGTGGGTTTTTCTTAGCTTTAATAGCAATGGGGTTACAGTGACCCTCAGAGACAGATGGACGTGTGTATGTACATATGTATTTATATGTATGCATGCAGAACTGTGTTCTTGTCTACTATTTTAAAGTGTTCTGGTTTTTTTCATTTCAATATGCAGATTAGTAGCTGCCAGTTTGTGTATATGTAGCCCTAATTACCTGAATTTCCCCAGCACATTCTGTCTTTATATAGCAGTGCAGTAAAGTGAACTGGAAAAAAATCACAGAGGAAAAGTAGTGTTGTGTATTGTGCTAATGCTAGGATTAGAAATTGCTTCTTAACAGAGAAGTGTTGCTGTCAGGTAGGTATTCTTTCAAAATGCAAAAACTCTCTGAGGTGCAGGGTTTCAATATTGTGGTTGCTGGATGCAGTGTTTCTCTTGCTGGCTTAAGAACGTTTAGTTTGGAACCAGAATGGATCCTGTGGGATCCATGTGGGCCATGGTGAGTCAGATGTGTGATTTGATGAGTGCTTCAGGAAGAGCAATCCTGTCTTTGTCTCTGCACTCCTAGCACCCAGGCTTTCTTTACATATGTTAGAATCTGATTTTGTTTCATCTCAAGCTGGGATTTGTGGTATAAATGCAAACTAGGAAATCCAGATGGATAGCAGCTCTTTTTTCTACTGCTGTGAAATTCAGGAAAGCGCTTTCAAAACAAGCTATTCTTGTGCATGAATCTCACCTATAAGCCTGCAGACCAGGTTTGAAAGCCTGCTAACATGTAAACAACTGTTTCCTAGAGGACTTTGCGAAGAGATGCATCAGTGATGCAGGAAAAACATTGCTGAGCATCTCTTCTTCAGCGAGTGCCAGCAGGCAGTCTGCAGTCTGGTGTTCTGTCAGCAAGGTCACAAAGCTCATATATTCATGTGCTACAAGGCGTCAGAAAATGCTGTGGTTTGTGGAACCGTGGGGAATTATTTTCCTTTGCTCAGAGCAGAGGGTTCCTTCCTTTCTGGATCTCCTGGCTTGGCTCATCAGAACCCAGAAAGTGATAAACCACTGGGAGGTCCCACAGTCAGCTTCTCTCTGCTCACTTCTCCATTATTTTTTTTTATTTCTGTGGCAGCTCATAGATACAGTGACACAGCAACGTGCTTATTGTGAAACAAGCCTAACCCAAGGAACTAGAAAAACACCAGATTAAGAATTCAGTCTCCTTTGGTTTGTCTTGGCAGTGTTTGCTGCTGTCCTGGATTTGGAAGGCTTTATAGAGCTTAGGTGCAGGGGAGATGAAGCAGTCTTTTCATTTCAGTGATCAATAAAAATTCATTTCAAAATAAAAATAATTCCTCAGTAGGAGCTTTACAAAAAGTAGTTGAACTGATGGTTTTACACAGACATGCATCTTTTTCTAAGGCATTTTTTTGAAGTTTTATAGAGCGAAGGAAGGAGGTTGTAAATAGCAGTGGGAAGATGGGTGCTGAAATGTACAGGATGTGACTGTTAAGAGAAAGGAAGAGCAGCAACTTTGCTTCATGTGATGAAGGCATTTGGTGCTGATGAGTGCTGTGCAGCAGGAAGCCCTGACTCAGCAGCTTTCTGCTCTGCTTCCTGCCTGCTGTTCTTCAGGAAGGACTGAATGTGACATAAAAAATATCAGGTTAAAATCTGCACTTTTAAGCGAGAGCTTTTCACTTGCTGAGTGTTTTGATTCTCCATCAGACTACTAAAATTAAATCAAAAGAACAACCATACTTGAAAATCGTTTTTTCTATTTGAAGGTGTCTTGAACAAGGCTCTCAGTGCTAATCTGTGGCAGTCTGTTTGTTGGCAGAGCAATGATTATTGAACTTGTGCTGAAACTTCCAGACTTCTGATCAATCTGTGTAACACAGGGATTATACAGATGAGATGATACAGCTGTTCCAGATGCCTCATCAAGGGAATCAGTGAATGCGTGGCATGTAGTAGGGCAGCTCGAGGAGGGAGAAGGGCTGGCAGCATGCAGTGGAGCCACCAAACATCTGTTTTACCATGTTCTGAACAGGCTCTCTGTGACATTTGTGATGGGGCTGCTTTGATTCTGCTTCCTCTGTGCAGATTCCTGTCATTAAGATTGCACGTTGCTGCCAGTGGTGTCACTGAATGATTGAAGTAAAGGGTGCAATTGTACAGGAGCTCTGTGCTCACTCAGTGCTGGAAATGCCGTGGTTCTGGCGTAATCAGAATGGGCATCCAGCTTCTGAGATTGATGAAACCCACTGCACAGAGGGGCCAGAAGGCAATGAGAAGTACAGATGAATTGTTACAATATTCCTTGTACTTTGTTTAATTAGTTCCTTGCTTATGACCATTGTACAAACCTCTCTTTTAACCAGGTTTTTCAAGTGTAGTCTCTTGCTTCTCTGTACAGCTTCTTTTGGAAGCGTTTCTACATTTAACAGGCTTTCATACATGCCAGAAGTATATCTTAACTACTAAAGTCTGTGCCACGTTAAACAATCAAATGTTTACCTTAGATATAGAGCTATTGAAAGTGTTCCACAGGCTTTCTGAAATAGAAATTGTGCATTCATCTCTCAGATGTGTGTTAATGTGTGTGCAGTGTGTTACAGAGCCCAGGGTCTCCTTGGAGCACGGCACGCTGCCACTCCGTGCTCAGAGCAGCAGTTACCAAAAATTAGTAAACATCAGGAGCTGTGTGAGAGCAGATTGATCATGTGAATGGTTTTGTAAGGCATGTTAAATGCTTTCAGCTTTCACTGGTTTATTACTTGATTTTTTTTTTTTTTTAAAGCTGTTGATAGAACTAAAAACAAACAAAAAAGCAACACTATGAGAAATTGATGATGTTGTCATTACTCAGCAATGGCTAGAGAGGATTTGTTTAAGAGTCCTTAAGGGGAAGGGGAGGAGCAGCTCCCACCTGGAGGAGGGCTGCATCCTCGATCTCTTTATATTCCTATTCCCTGTTTTGGCTTCGGTTGATATAAAAAGCCACTTTCTTTGTGCAGGCTGATTAGAACTGCAGTTGGTTGCAAAGGATCTGGGAAATGAGATCCTTATCCTGGATGCTTCTGGGTGTTGTCTCCAGTTGTCAAGATTCAGGGAAGCTGTGGGGATTGAAAAACAGCTTTTCACTCTGCCTTTGTTCCCTGGCCTCCCATTTCCTATGTCTCCTAGCCCTAAACGCCTCCAGAGGATGAAAAACAAGGACTTGAAGTAAACATGTGTTGCAGGACACCTACTACTGTTACTGATACAGACACCCTTTTTAGTAAGAGCAAAACATGAATAGTGCACAAGTGATGTTGCCATGCTACACAATGAAATTAGAAGTGCAGCTGGCCATGAATGGCGGTGAGATGGGCTGTGTGTGAAGCTGGCTGTCATCTGCTTCTCTGCAAGCTCTGCAGCTTTAGTGACACGTTTGCCACTCAGAGCAATCTGTTTCATAAAGCATACAGCAGACATGACTTTAGTTAGCTTGTACTCTTCATATTTCACCTTTGTTCAGTCATTACCTCCATTTTGTTACTCTTATACCACAGAGTCCTCCTTTTTTTTTTTTTCAGCTACAGACATGGGGAATGTGTATTTTCCAGTTAAATGAGTCACTTAGATTATGAATTTCCCCCTTCTTACAGACATCATTTTCTGTAGGAATTAATCCTTTAGCAGCCATTGCTCTTTCTGTTACTGTAGTAACACTAACTGCCTATTTCACTGGTCAAGCAGTAGTACAGCATCACAGCACGGGGGTAAGCAGTGCACCAAGTGAATGAAGTCTATGGGTGGAAACACTGATGGGTTCTCAGTATTCTGGGTGTACGTTTACATTTCAGTTAATCTCAGACATCCAGCTTCATGTTGAAGGAGTTCTCTTCCTGAAAACGCCAGTCATCTTCAATTGGGACCTCTGCCTGGTGCAGCACTTTCAGCCTGTGGCGTCTCTCTAGGCAGTCCATCACCAGTGGATACGTTGCAGGCTCAAATTTGTTGGCAAACAAGTGAGGCGATTCGATAATCCACTGTAAATCCCCCAGTCCATAGACACAAATGTCTCTGATGTAATGACCTGCAAAGACAAATTGAAGTGTCTGAAAGCAGAGGAAAGCTGCAGGGAATCCTGAAAGAATATCTTCATGCTGTGGGGTTACTAACACCTGTTACCCCTTGACTTCACACACTGAAATGGATCCAGAGGTTAGCCCTGGGTCTAAAATTTCCAGGCTGTTCTGATTTTGTGTTTTACATAAATGGATGCGTGCTGTCTCCACCTGCTCCTCTGACAGTGCTTATCTCGTGGTGGGACAGCTGATGTTCTCCTACCTCATTTGGATCCATTTTTAAGAAGGCAGCGCTTTCCTGGTTGAGTTTGCAGTTATGTATATTTAACTATCTTTTGCCTTTTATTCCACGTGTCAACGCTGTCCTGCTTCCGTAAATCGGATTGAAGAGATTTCATTCGGTTCTGCTGTATCTGACAAATGTGTTGCTCAGTAACCTCCTCTTCTCACTAAAACTGAAAGTCTAACGAGGGCGTTGGTGAATGCAAACAGAGGAAGGTAATTGAGTACAAAGAAACTTGCAAAATAAGAAAATATGCACACATGCAGCTCTGTTGTTGGCCCATTGAATTGTGGAGCTGTTTTAAGTGGGGGGTTGGGAGAAGGGCGGTCAGCAGGTGGATACTGTGACGGTCTTTGCAACAGTGTGTCAGAAGGTATTTGGGTTGGATACAGCAGAGCGGGATGGGCCGTTGTTTTATATGATAATTCCACAAAAGAAAGTGTTCCCACCGAGGCTAGTTTAATGCATGATACATAACTAGCAGTGAATGCAATTGTAGCTCACGATAAAATCTCACGTTACCTTTGCAGCCTTTGTGTACGGTTCCTTCTTGATCTTTCCATTTAATGGCTCGTATGTTTCCTTCCCAGTCTGCGTGTGGTGTAGCACCTGGGGCATCTTTACAAGAGTAAAGTTCTGATAAGATTCCTTTCTACTTATTTGGGGGATAATTTTGAGAGCATGAGCTTTATCACGGTAAAAATTTACTTTTTTAATTAACTCTTCTTTAACTGATAGCTAATGGTCTGCACCATAAGTAGGACTTCTCTAGAATCAAGCTCCATTTCTTAGCCATCATAAGATAGGGTTTAAAGGAGCAGCATCAAGACTGAAAGAATGACCACATCCATGCAGTGTAACGCAGGGTGTTGTTAAGCTCTAGAACAGAACTCAGCTCTGTCCCGTGCCCCAGTGCTGTTGGTGCAGAGGTTACTCTTAATAGAAATAACATAAATCTTACCCTGCAGACGGTTCAGTGTGACCCAGTAGTGTTCATCCGGACTGTACGTGTCTCTTGACCATTCAAGCAAGTCTTTTGCACGTGCATCAGTCAGTGTAAACTCTACAAATTCTTTAGTTAATATGTAATAGGCACTACCAAAATATATGGTCAAGTTGTATGGAGGTTTAGCTTTTGCATTCTTGGTGGGATACACATACGACACTCCAGAATGCACGTATTCTCTGTAACTAACCTGCGTCCTGTGTTTCATATGAAGTGGTTGGACTACCCCAGGAGTCATATTTTTACCATTCCATTTACTTTTGATATATTTTATAATGTCTTTGTTTGTTTTAATAGGATAATCTTGGCCACACAGATTAATAACATAATTCCATTGGATTTTGGAATGAACCAGATCTCTCATGCAGTTAATATCAGCTTGTAGCCTTGAAAATCCTGCATAAACAACTCTCTCCCTTTTTGAGGAAATAAAAATATTTTCGAAGCAATTTACAATGTTCTGTAGAGCAGCTTTATAATCTGTTGGTGACTTCTCATCAACGTGTATGCAGTAAACATTCTGAGGTGTATAAATAGCTCTTAGCAGCTTTACAAACATTTCCAGCTCCTTGTGGATTGTGATAATGTACGCCAGTGAGAAATTTCCTTCTTCATCTGACAGTGGTCTCGTTATAAAGTGCAGAGCCTTGAGAACTGTGGAGCAGTTGCATGAGGTCCGAACACAGCTGAGTGCTGCAGGTCTGTAGGTGTTCTGACAAATGCTTCCAATTTTAAGGGCCGCAGTGTTCCCCACAAAAAGAGCTGGACAAAGTTCATCTGGGTAATATCCACACTCTGCTCTGTTTGTGCTAAATTTCTGTTGCTCTTGCTCTGCAGAAAGCGTGTCCTTCAGGTAGATGAAAGTGTAGATGAACATACAGACAGCAATGCACAGTAAAAATCCTGATTTTGTTGCATCGAGTGGGTTCATCTTCTGTTATCCCGATACTGTCTTCTCATCATAGCTTAATTAGGCATGCAGATTATCTGAAAGGAAGATTGAGATAGAGAGGGAGACAACCCTATTGACTCTCTTTTAATTGATGACATAGTAGTAGTGCTTTTGTTAAGGCTGAGGTTACTCTTTCCAGTTACTAGGAAGGACTGTTTGTGTGCCTGTGTTCATGCTGCAGTGCACTGGAAACAGTACTTACAGACCACAAGGTGCTCTTCCTATGACAAACAAAATTAGGCAAAGAATCCCAAATGGCTTTGTACACTAATTACCAAATGGCCAATAATATAGAGGTTAATTGTACAACCAGTGCAGGTTGGTCGGGGTCCAGCCCTCAGAGCTGGGGAGATTGTGAGCACTGCAGCTAAGGGGCACTCATTGCTGGGATTTACTTGAGGCCTGGCAACCTCACGTTCTGCTGTGGAGGACCAGGGTTCAGTAAATCAGGTCAGCAACAATTGTATGAAATCACCAAAAGGGGAACACTAAAATGCAATCCACAGTATGCACTGTTCTTTATCCTATAAAGTGAGCAGGCATTTCTAACTCGTTGGAGACTTTTTTCCCCCTTCTCTTGACAACTTTGTTGAAGTGCTTTGGAAAGCACCTCATTTTTCCATTGTGATTTTTTTTCCCCTGCATGCATCTTTCTTGCTGAAACATCACAAGTGCAGCAGTCCTGAGTCCTCCAGCTCCTACAGGAGGTCTGTATCCCTTTCCTAGAGAAAATTCCCTGCAGCAGAGGAAGGGTCATCAGCTGTCATTAAGCTTAATAATCAAGAAATACTTCATTTGTATTTTAAAGAGAATTCATCTCCTGTTGAATTCTACCTTATTTAGTGAACTTGTTTTTAACAAACTTTATAATTCAACCTATAAATATCCCATACATTGCATCATAACATATTTGTCATTATGTAAGAATGGAGAACAGGCATCTTCTTGTAAATGTAGTTTTTTATCTGAATGCTGTTGTACTTCAAAGACTCTGGGTTTTCATTAGATAAAAGTGGGAAATAATTTTAAAAAAGAAAACACTGCTTAGGACTGTTTTAGAAGCTTGAAAATAAGGAAGGCATTGTAGTGAAAGTAAAGAGAAAACAAAAAGAGAGACTAAGAATTTTAAAAGCATTAAAAATACAGAATTCGTACCAAGAGAACAGATACTGTATAGTAGTAATATCTTAAGATCCATTAGGTTGTCAGGAAGAAATGTACTTATTTTGTTGTCCTTACCAGTATGCGCTGCATTTCATGCTGCATGAATGCCTCTTTTCCACTGAGCATTCTGGAAAGTGGATTTGTGTGTTAGGTGGAGGATTCATCCATTTTGATTCTGTGTTCTGTCAGCGGAGCTCTTCGGTCTGCACTGAACGCAAAGGCCAAAGAAAAACAGGAGGAAATCAAGGCCCAGGGGAATATATTTTTTTTTTCCCTCAGCTGCTCCCAAGGGATAAATTTACTGTGTAAACAACCTTGGTTGTCTTTCAGCCATTTGCATGGAAAAAAAAAAAAAAAACTTCAGCAACTCGATTCCACTTCAATCTTTCAATATCACACAAAGAGGAAGGGAAAGGGAATGGCAGTGTAAGGTGGAAGTAAGGATTTCTGCAGTGGAAAGGACGAGGGTGGTGCTGCAGGCTGCTACCAGCTGACTGCCAGAGCCAAGCAGGGATTTGCATAAGGGCCATTAGCAAAAGCAGAAGTTGGGGAGGGAGTGTTACAGAAACACTGAACCTTTTTGGAGCCGAAGCTAGAAAAAACAGTTTGTTCTTAGTGAATAATTAAAGGAGAGACATTACAGTTACTTTGAAATAGTGAATGTGATGAGATCTCTGTGGAACTTCACATTCTGGACATAAAAATTTCACTGAAGGTACTGCGCAGTTACAGAAATGTTTGGGACTTGCTTGGAAAACAGCATCTGTCTGTACAGCATGAGCATTCTGTCAGCTTTTCTGCTTTTCCATTGTTTATTACATGTTGGATTTTTGGTTTTGGTTTTTTTTTTTGGTTCATTGCAGCTCTGCACAGTTTGTGAAGGTTAGCTCTCTGCAGATCCAAGCTGTAACCTGTTTGTTCCATCCCTGAAATTCTTACTGCCCATCACACCATAGCTTCCAGGGATGTTTCAGATTAAGTATTTACTATGGATTTTTTCCTACTGAACTGTGTAGCATCTAGAAGCTGTGTTTTATATAGCAGCATAAGGGCATACAAACACTGCTGTCAGCCAAGAGGAAATAATTCCTTCCCCAATGCTTAAATGATTCTGGGGAATGACTGTGGTAGCTGTGCTACCATATCCTTCCTGCCCTTGAAGAGCAAGATCATTTCTTACCATTAAGAACATCCACACTCCAGGACTAACCAAGGCTGCCTTGTCTTTCAGTTTTCTTATGCTGGAATGCAGCTGTAGGTATTGAAACTCAGCCTGTTCTGTATTATGGGTAGGTTTGCTAAACTCAGAGCGTGAAGTTGTCTTAATTTTTAGAAGTGCTGAGAGTGGCATTCTTCAGAGAACAGCCCATTGTAGGGATGGTCACGCATCCTTGGGCTGCTGTCCTAATGGACAGTTACCTAATGGAGACTTACTGTCTTAATCCAACTCCATTAAAAGGTAAACTCTGGAGAAAAATTCAATTATACCTGAAAGCAGGCCTGTGAAATATCACCTCAGTTTATAAAAGCCCCATTAACTGCATATGTTGCAGTGCATTTCAGAGTTAGGATGGGATCATTTCACAGCTCACTGTTTCTTCCTGCTGTAGGGTTTCAGAGTGCAGCGTTGCCTCTCTGAACCTCCTGCTCTGTCTGTACCCTTTGAACTGGTTAATGTTAACGTAGGCTTAGGAATGCTTCATCTTCTAATAATTTCATGGTGAAAAGGCTGTAGCTCTTGTATTTCCAAATATTTTTACGTCTGTCTGTCATCTGAAAGATGTTTACACTAAGGCCTGCATAAGCAAGTGAATACTAATTTAGTCCTCAATAAACTCATTTGTAAAATTGGTGTTTGTAACTGCTTTTTACTTAGCTTTTTCAGTCAGCCTGGGTGAGTATGCTGATTCTGCCTCTGCGTTGTGACACGTATCAAGTAAATGAAAATGTTCTTCAATCCCAAATTGGACCACCTTATACATTTTAGAGCATTCTTATTTGAATATTACATCAATATTTACCCATAAATACAAACAGATTTTTGGAGACTTACCTTCCTATCTATGATTTTGTTGTTGGATGGTGTACTTGACCTCAGTGCAATTTCAGTCAAATACTACAGGAGCTACTTCAACCCCTGAGATACGTGCTTGTGAGATGCTAAGCTGTTTGGAACAGAAGTAAACCACATATTTGTAAGCGTTGAGACTTTTGATGTAAACAGTGCTTGTAGTAATGGCCAGCCTGTCCTGCACATCAATGACAGAGTGAAAACAAACAGACCCCAACTGCAGGCTCGAGTATTCTAAAGTGAAACAGCCTTTCTGAAGTGAATTTTTTTTCATAAAAATTAGACTATTTTGTGCTTTATTTAAGAGAGTGAAAAACCTGAAGTCCAAGAATGTAATTTATTTCATCTTACCTTGTCCAGAGTCAGCCAGGAGAAGGCAGCATAATAAAAATAAATAGGGTCCCGTTGTCCTTCAGCAACACTCAGGCAGCGTTCTTCATTCTGTTGCTTGTGTGGAAATTTCATAGAACTGAAAGGGGTTAAACATTAACACGACTTGATCTGGTTCCCTGCAATGCTTAGCATATTTATTCTGCTGTTCAGGTTCAGAAGAAATGTCCTCTGCTTCACGATAATAAGAGAAAATGTGAGCTTCTCCAAATTTTTGGTGCTGCTGTTCAGAAACAGTCTTTAAAAGGCCTGAAATCAGACTTTCAGATACGTAGAGTGCATTGCTGATGATTGTAAATAGTTGTGGTTTACCTCCAAGGCTTTAACCCCAGTGCTGCTAGCAGAGTGTGCTGGATGATGAGAATGGGAGGGAAAGCTGCCCTTTCTCCTCCTCCTCCTCCTCCCTCTTCCTTCTTAACTGTTTGCCTGCTGAAACTTTCCAGATTGCAGCAAAGAAGCATAGGAAGGAAATGCCCCGGGTCGTTTCCACTGATGTCTGGCACTGAAGGGATAATGCTTGAAATGTCATCCTCCTGAACTGTTCACTGTTTGTGCTTTTATTAGGACTCTTGGGGGTTTTAATAAGTGAAAAATTAACAGTTCAGGTTTACTGGATTTGCAAAGCTGTTGCAGTAAGTGGGGTGGGAAGGCTGACATATTTTGGATACTTACAGATAAAAATAGAATATTGCTCGGAAATAAAGAGAAAACCTCAAAGTAAATGAGGGCACAGCTGCAGGCACAGCAAGTAGAAAACTCACTGACTTGAAGGGAAGCTGTATGAATAGAGGCTGCAGCTCGGGCAGTCTGCTGTAGTGGATGCTGTGTGACTCTTGAGAGAAAGGGCTCAGCACAGATGTGCAGTGTGTGGAGGAGACTTTCCCACTCATCCCAGGTTATCCATCAGTCTTTGTGCCATTGCTGCTCAGACACAGCGCCAGAAGTGCTGCTCACAGCTCCTGCAGTGCTGCCCTTCCAGTGAAGGAACTTCTGGAAAACTCTCTCATGTTCATAGTTAACGATTACTGTCTCTTGTAGCTGTTAATTCATCAAGCTTGTGTGGCTGGTAAATGAATGCTGGCTTGGTCCTTGGCTGAATAGCATGTCTGCTCAGTGCCATCTCTGCATGTTGCCCTGTCTAAAAAGGAATGGATGGGACGTGGGGATGCACATCCCCTGTTCTGGAGAGAAGTGGTTTTGGAAAAGTATTGACTCCTGCCTTGTTCATAATGGTCACATGTGGGAGGGCTGCAGGAGTTAATTTGGTGTTCGTAGTTCAGGAAATGACTTTCAGGTTTCTGTAGGGCATTAGATTTTAATGCTGATGTAAATACTTAGATAATGGGAATGTATTTGCCTGTTATCTAATTGTATTATGAGGCTGCAGTAGTCGTGGATGGAACTAATCTGAAACACTGAACAAAATAATGGCTGTCAGAAGTAATGAACAGCAAGGAATTGGGTACAAATGTTGTCTTCTAAGTTTCGGCCACAGAAGATGATTTTGTTATTACTGAAAACGAACAAACAAACAAAAAAACCCAGCACCTTTGTTCTCTAATGAAGACAACTACGCTACCCTATTAAAATAACCTTATTGTCCACATGATTGTAAGTCTTCAGGGTGTAAAGTTGATGGTGGGTGGGTGTGTTCACGTGTGTTATAGAATCATAGGCTGTTTGTAGGATATATAGCATACATATAAATGTATAATATCAGCTTTTGAAGACTTCTTAATTGTATGTGCACAGCCTTTAAATAATTCCCTGATGTATGTTAAGCCATTTTGGTGTCACAAATGTACTTTCATGCTTTTGTGATTGGATCCTGAAAGGACATCTGGGCAAAACCTACACAGCCCATCCAGCACGTCCTTCAGTGTAAATCCCTTCAGCTTACAGCTCTTCAGTTACCCTGAGTCTCACCCACAGCTCTGCAAGCTGCTGTTCTGATGCCTTGGTCCATTTCAGAATAGTGTTCAATTTCATTGGAGTGTCTTCTGTTCAGGGTGCTGCAATAGCATCAAGGAACTGTGGCAAATACCTTCATACGTATTTAAAGTCCCAGTATAAACAAGGTACAGCAAGGAGACCTTGTGATATTGTCAGACAAACATCTGCCAGAGAACACCTTGACCAGAAGGAATAACCTTCCTGAATTTGCAAAGCTGAAATTCCTTTGTTTTTTGCACAAACGTTTCAAGTACTTGAATTATTTTTTTTTTTTTCATGAAGAAACAGTGATTGCTTCTAAAAAAAAAAAAAGCAACCAGAATTAATACTACTATCTACTGTAAATAGGGAAATTGGAGAAGGTGGAGTCAGTGCAATTTCACTTTAGAACAGTTCCAACTGTGTTTTCCAGATGAGAGCCCGGAATTTCTTTCCTTTTAAAAAACATTTATGAAGGTTAGAGTGCTTTCACGTGAACTTTCACTGCAGGAAGCAACCTTGTGGTTTCATATGCTTGATAGGATGTGATTTTAAAAACTACTTCCTAAGTCATTAGTCTGTAGGTGGCTGTGTGCAGTTCCTGCTGCATTCAGAAGAACATCAACGAGAAGTGAGCATGGAGGGCTTCTTTGGAATCAGAACTGTTCCAGTCGTTCCGTCCTCAGGATAAAGACTGTGGTCTGTCCTGACTGGGAGACTTCTCACTCTCAAATGCCTGAGCTCAGACTGAGCTGCTATTTCCAACAGTAGCTCATTGAGCAGTGATGGAAAAACAGGCTGCTCTCCCACTTCTGACCCACTGCTCTGCCCAATGCACTGAATATTCATCTCTGCAGCCCTTACTTCTCTGCCACAGTGCCCCATTCATTTTTCAAACTGTTCATCTCTTGGGTTACCTGTGTTTGTTGTAATTGAACAAGTGAAAGGTATGTATGGTACTTCAATGCCTGCTACCAGTACATGAGTAACCTTTACAAACCTCAATGCAGAAAACAGAGGAGTGGTAACAGAGAGGAACATGAACCAATCCTGCAGATTTGCAGAAAGCCTCTGGATTTACCAAAATTAAAAAGAAATGTAAACGTAAAAAACGAATGAGATCTTAAAATGGCAAATGCCATAGTGGATGTGCTGGGTGTTTTCCAGATGATTAAAAATTGTGCAGACATCTGTGTACTCAATCAGGAAGCAAGTTACATGAAGCAGATTACTTATATAATCCAGATTAATTAATAAATGCTCTTTGAAAATGTAAAACTTGGTAGTGTTTAATAAATCAGGTGAAGTACAGTGAGATAACAGGGCTGGGTTAATGAATAATGCCATTTTCGGGGCTCCTTTGTTTAAATGAATTGCTGCTCTCAGGCATTGTTTTTTATGTGACTGTCAGTGAGTGGAAAAATGCAGTGCTGTACTGTTTAGGTTTTAATCAAATGCATTCACAAGTGAAAAAACCAATATTGTCATAGCTCTGAAATTCTTTTAGGATGTGCTGTGCAGATTGGTGTGGGAGCTGCTCTTAGATGTGGTTGTCAGAAGTTCATGATTCACTACAAAGCTGAATGCTTTTCTTTCTGTGAGACCGAGGTACCAACGGTCGGTGCTGTTCTGCTCAGTAGTAGAACCTACCATGATTTTCCCTTTGGTGTTATAAGTGCTGTATGAAACAATAAGAAGAGAAAAAGTGTTGGAAAAGACAAGCAGCAAAGGGAAAGATTAGAGAACTCCTTAGAGAGAAGAGGGTAATCAGAGGGGTTAGTTCCAGCAAAGGTGTGCTGGGATGAAGATCCTGACAAAGCAGTGATTTTTTTCCTCTTGCCTTGAAGTGTGGTGTTCCCTTTCAAGAGGAAGATGTGATTATCCTTAATGGTAATAAAGAAGATGTGGAAGTACTGAAGAAAAGAATGGAGGACAGAAGACTCAAAAGTAAATTAGAAAAGGTAATCTTATTGTCTATTGAGTTGTTTTGTATGATGCAATCTTCTGTCAGATCACATAACTTTTCCTGCTGCTCTTTATACCCGCTGGAAGATGGACTTGGTGTGCTGTGTTGTACTTCAGTGCACTTCTAAAAGCAGAGCTTGTGAGATGCTGTGTCCATATTCCACTCACAGTATGCTCACCTTGTATCTGCTGGAATCTGTCTTGTGACTAGCAGGCACGGTGCTCTGAAAATCATGGAATTCAGTGATACAGGTATAATGAAGCCAAGAAGTGTGGTCGTGTTCTGCAGTTCTTAACAGTCCTGATTAATGACAGTGATTATTCTCACTGTCTTGGCATATTTGTTTTAAATTTAAACTGGCAGAATGCCATCAAAATATCCCTACTGTGCACTCTCATGTATACTGCTGTTCTGTCAAGTAGCAGTTGCTGCATGGCACAGAATTGTCAAATGACAGCAGTGCAGTGAGCTGCCTGTCTTCCTGCCCGTAAGACAAAGCATAAGGAAGAAGGAGCTAACATTCTTCTCTAGTAATCTTTTCAAGTTCTAATTTCTCATATGTGCCCATGATGAAATACATATATGCTCACCTGCATTCATATGTACTATGCATAATGTTGCCAGATAATGGGAGGTAGCTTTTCTTTCTAAATCAGTAATAACAAAGACGAAAGCACCCTGAAAATAAGGGTGGGTTTGTTTTGTGCATTTACAGTGAAGAGCTCCGGGAAAGCCTGGCCTGCTGTCAGCATTGTGCTGCTCTACCACCACCTTCTGGCCGTGCTCTGCAGCGACTTGTGGTGTGGCATCTTTTTCCCAAAGCGTTAACCATGTTCTTCACAGCATGGGTTCTCTGAATTCTCATAAAATATTTCAATAATTTATTTTCATTGTGTTTGTCTGACATCGTTGAGTTATGTGCTCCATTCTGAGTGTATGATAATGACACCAATGGCTGTTCTAATACATCTTTCTTTTTCACTTTGGCATTTTATGTAACCCAAGCCAGTAATGGGATACTTCTTGTTGCTGCTGTTTGTGGGGTTTTTTTTTCGTTTGTTCTCTTTTTTCCATCTGGACAATCACAAATGAACTTGGAAAATCTGGTCCACAGATGCTTTTAAATTTTTTCAATTACTCACACCTTTTCTTCCCTAGGAATTTGCAATAAAGGACCCAGTTAATGCAAGTTACCCAGAAGGGATTTTTCAATTAACGAAATGAAAAGATGCGATATAAGATGTGGGATTATTCTGAATTTCTTAATGAAAAATATCTTTATCAATTACAGTTACTGTGTCCTGTTGGAAGTCCTTCCATTTCCTGTCCCACAAGTGGGTCCAGAGCATGAGATTACATTGGTGATTATCCCTCCTGCTGCCCCACTGCAAAGTGCACAAACCAAAATAGCAAAGCTGGATGGTTTAGTTTTGGCCTGTATGGTTTTCTTCAGGATTCCTTTAAGGTTTCTGAGATTATTATTTTTGTCTTATATAAATAATGTAAAAGTATGGAGCGATATTGTGGAAGGAACAGTTTCAATGTGTGAGACATAAAAATGTGGCAAGCTGTGTGTCTATCAGATGCAAACTGGGAATCAGTACATCATCAGATTTCTGCTTGTGTTGTTTCAGAAGTCAAAGAAATGCAAGTCAGCAGAATCAGCTGCCCTGCAAGTCACCACTGAAGGTAATTTCACAGCTGTGCATCAGCTGCACTCTTAGAAGCCATGAAACAGGAAGACAGTTCCACTTTTTTATTTCATAGATTCTGCAGGTCCCTCTAAAGTTAAGAACAGAAAGGACTGCATCGCCTCCAGCTCTGGGGAGAAGAGACACATCGTCTTCACCAAAAGCTCAGGTTGGTGGATGTGCTTTCATCTAAGTGTGAAAGAAGCACACTAGTAGATATGCTTGGAAAAATATTGTGATCCATGTCTGACAGTTTTATACTGGAGTTTCCAGAAGCTGCCCTGTTACTTCGTTTATTTTTGAGTCTTTTTTTTAAAGACACATTTAGGTTAAAGTCTGTCACTTTTCTCACCTCACCAGTCCTTGTGTATTCTTTTGCTGCTTCATACTTTTTTATATTTTCAGTTCCCCCCATTCTGACTTTTGAGCTTCTTCACAGCCTACCTAATGTATTATTTTTCTCAGTAATAAGAGGTCAGTTCCTGTCTCCATGTGAGCCATGATTTCGTGGCTTGCTATTTCAAAGAATCCACTCTTCTCAAAGCATGTCCTAAAGGCTGTCTTTTCAGGCTGGAGTAGGAGGCTGCCTCATGAGCTGGCACAAAGCTCCTTGCTCAATAGGAACTGTACTCAGCTTGTTCTTAAAACAGAGTTTTGCAATACTGTCTGCAAAAAGTGTACACAACTACAGAACTGAGTCTGCTGAAACTCTGTCAGTTCTTCCTCATTCTGCCCAGTTTGTCTCATCTACTTCCATCATGTAGTGAATTTTGGTAAATATCAGTATAGTGGGAATTGACTTCTTATTATGGTTTCATAATACCTAAAACTACAGACTCTGCACATGCTTGTGAGTGGTGAGTGTTGTGGTGAGAACTAATCAAGTAATAAATAAACACTCTTGGCCAAATTGCATCTTTTTCAATGGGACATGGCAGACCTGCTTATGTCATTTCAATGCTGCTAAGCTTTGAGTTGGTGGAAATCAACGTGAACAAATGAAATGAGAAATTCTTATTCACACAGCTATTTAGACAAGGGTTTGGTGCATCTGTTTTATTGTTTTCCCAGAGTGCAAGTGGTCAAAAAAAAGTCTTCCATGACAGCTCAGTTCAGTGAAGTGTATTAAAACATCCCGAGCTGATGGCTTGACCTGTAGTCATTTATTTCAGCTGTTGGTTTGCTGTGTGCCTCTGGTAGCACTGGAATAGAACCTTAGGATGTATTGATGTATCCACAATTGCCATGAAACTACAAATAAATTTGCCTCTCTGTTAATCCAAAGGATAGTGGATTCTCTGTAGGAAACACATACTGTGTTTTTTGGCATCTTCAATTAATACTGATGTCTTTGTACAGAAATTCAGGTGTGTTTTTCAAGTCAGTCTGAGGTTTCAAGGTGAAGAATTCAAGTTCTGCAGCCACAGGAAAAGACAGTATAACCTGTTTAAAGAATCTAATAATAATTTATCTACAGTTTCATTTCTCTGTTTGAGAAATGGAATTTCCATTGGAAATGCTTCACCTGCCATTCACTGCTTTCACAAAGGTTAAACTTTTGAAAGCATTTAATTTGAGATCTGTTAAATTGCTCTAGGACGTTTAGGAACCTACTGGTTCTAATGATGTTTGATGTCTTTTTCTTTTCCAATAATGCAAAGGAGAAAGACATGTCTTTTGAAATGTCAGGTTGCTGGTTTGTTTCTGACAGCAATTGTACTGACCAGAAGGGGAATAGAAGGAGAGAGAGAAAAGAAAGAAAAATCTGTGGAGTGAGGAATGCCAGTCGCATAGGAATTAATTTGTGAACAAGGCACCCCAAGGTTTCTGGACTTGCAGCATACACATCCATTTTTTCAGCTCCATTGTTTGGTAATTCTTTCCAGACAACTATTAGTGCCATTAAAAGCAGCATTCTCCAAATACATGAAAAGGATCTGATCAGTCATGTTTCAGAATTGCATATAGAATTCTTGTGACTGCATGCTGAAATCAGATAAGTGCATTTTCAGGCTCCCCACCAGTTATTTACACGCAGTTGTGCCTAGGATGCACAGGATGTATGGAGTTTCTGCAGGCTGCAATGTAGTAATTTCTTTGTGCAAGAGGTTTGTTACATGCTTTTTGAAACACTGTCTTCCTGCAGCAGAGAGAGATACGCAGTCATTTAGAAAGAGCAAGTTTCTTTTAGCTGGGTTTTGTTTGATTGGTTGGTTCTCTAGTGGTAGATACAATACACTGAGAGAGATGGTATCAAAACCAGAGGGATGGGTGTTTTTCCTAACCCCCCAAAAAAAAGAATGTGGACAATTGTTGTAAATGACTTTGCAAAGAATAAAGGGAGAAGATTGATTCCCTGGGGACAGTATTTCACAAGTTTAGCTGTGGTCATTTGATAGCTGATTTTCAGACAATACTTCAGAGTAATGGAGGACTTTAATGTTTCTTTCTTAAAACTCAAGTTCTGAGCCATTTTTCACTGGGAAGAATAAATGTTGTCAGTACTGAGTTACAGCACAAGGGGGTTACATGAGTAGGAGAGAATCACTCTCCAGGATTTGTAAATGCATTTTCAGCATGAATTCTATGAGCCAGGAACGCGTTATGGTTGAGTTCAGTTACATTTTCTGTGTGTGTGGAGAAAATGCACATGTTCTTGTCTGTTCCTACAGTATTTTAAATAATTTGACCAGTATTAATGTAAAAACCTCTTTGTGTTGGTTTTTTGTTTCTTTAATTGTGAGCTGTCACATATGTGTGATTCTATTCCTTTTTTTTCTAGCAGATGACAGAAGTTCATCTGTCCCTGGAAAAGTCACTAAGGCTTCTGCTGCCACTAAGAGATCCATTGCAGACAGCGAGGAGAAATCTGAGGCATACAAGTCTATTTTTACAACACACAGCTCAGCAAAACGCCCAAAGGAAGAGTGTTCCAATTGGGTTACTCACACAGCGTACTGCTTCTGAAACAGTGATGAGCCTGATTGTAACCTTAGCACTGCTTTCCTTCCCTGAGGCTTCCTTGTACAACTCCAATGCAGAAAGTAACTGATGTTACCTGGAATTCAGTTTGCAAGTTGTTTGTAAGCTAACAGATAGCTAATGAATTTGTGTTAGTTGCAGCTTCTGTTCAATAAAAAATAGGTAACCAGAATCCGTGTTGTATCAGCGTGCTGAGATGATGGATTGTTCGCCCTGTGTGTCTTTTGTTGTTTCTCCAGTTGCTACAGTAACTAGTCTCAGAAGGAGAATGAGGATAGGAGGATCTGCCTGCTCTCCTGTTGATGTTTGCTGCAACTGTATTTGAAGTTTCCATTATATCAGCACAGAAATTCATCTTGGTTCAAGATTCTTTAGGCATTTTCAATGATACACGTTTCGATGGAGCATATCAGAGCTGTGACCCTTTGTGTTCAGTTGCACAGACATATAAACTCTTATTTTGTTAGTGTTAGAACAGAATAACTTTCCATCATAGTGCATTATCATGGGGTTTCCTTTAGCCCTTTTATTCTTAGCTTTTCTTCACATCCAGGAGTCCTATTAAAAAGTTGCTATTCCATAGCAATGATTTAGTAGCTGAATATTTGAATTCTGTAATACCTGCAGTGAGCAGGAAGAGGCATGGAGGCTTTTCACCTTTCCTTCTTCCTTTTTAAAAATTAAAATCTGCTTTAGTGATCTTGGCTCAAACCAACCAGAATAGGAGTGCAGAAGGAAGGTGGCTTTTACAGCCCCTGTGCATGTCACAGCGTTACTTTTATGTGTGAAAATGATTAATTAATCCTCATCATTGCTTTTGGAAAATGTCCCCATTTATAATTGGCAGTGGTTAATTGGAAATGCAAATGTTGTGCTTATATTAGTGCAGGTGATCTTCATGGTTCAGGCGTGTTGAAGGAAACTGCTGGGATTTTGTTTTTATTTTGATAGGTAGAATTAAACACTGGCTCTCTGTAGAGTTCATATGCATTCTTGTTGATGGATCTACATATCACAGCAAAATTTGGGGCTTGCTTGAGCTTCCAGGAGGTGAGCAGCCACACTTTGTAAGCATGTCTCGTTATCAGCTTTCTTCTTTCTGCTTTGTGTTTGTTGTTTGTTACTTACAGATAGTGAAGTTCCTGCACAACAAGACCACAGCAGTCCCTTTCCTCGCAATCTGATTCTGTTTTGACAATAAGGGTTAAAGTCTTATTCATAGGATTGCATTTTTCTTTCATTTCAATCAGCTCTAAGGAGAATTACCCTCGTTCTTTTGATTTAGCTGTTACTTTGCTGAAGAATGTGAGAAAAGGCCATGTGCTGTACTGCTTCCCTTTTCCTGATAGCACGTTATGCAGAGGCCTACCTGCTGACTTGGTAATGAACCTTCCTGCTCATTGAGGCTTTACAGAGGTTATTTCTTTTCCATCTGGCCTGCTCAGCTATTAAAATAAGTGTATGATTACCATGATTTGGTTCATATACTCATGCTTTGTATACACTTGGGTTTATTTTCTGGAATCGATCGTTTGTGCTGCTCCCTTTCATCAGAAGGAATTCTGTTTTGGTAGTTTACCATCCTGACTTTGTGGATGGAGTTCTTAAAGTTTTGTTTATGGCCTATGGAAGCACTGTCAGTGACTGATGAGGTCTTTTCCTTCCCTTTACAAAAAACAGCTGTGAAGGAATGTGATATATTGCTGGCGTGTGATGCAATTCATGGCCACAATTGACTTTTGTTAATGTAAAAAAGAGGAGGAAAAAACGGACACTTCTGTTGCTGGCAGGCTGGGGTAGGCAGTTGAGACTGGAACGTTGACTTGGCAAGTTTTAATAGATTCAAGCAAATACTTTGCTGGAGGATGTTTGCTTTGTTGTGGTTTTCTTTTTGTGGGGGAGGGCAATTTAATTTTCTTTTAATGTAGGTGAATTTGAATGTTGGTGAAAGTTGAAGACTGCAGAAGTTTGAAACCTCCTCTATTTCTGAGGTGCCATGTAAGTCCCCGCAGCATTGCAGCCGTGTGCCTCTGTTCTGAGGGGTTCTGTTTCCATGAAGTTCGAGTCTTGGTCTTTCTTTTGAAGAGCCTAAAAAGGCTCCAGTTAGTGTCAGCTGTGTTACAGAGGAATACTTTGTATGTGTAGTGGAACCTGCCACCAAGAACTGGACTGAGATCAAACAGCTTCCTTCATGTAGTCCAGGAATCGTAGGCTGGTCGTGAAACCTGGCCCAGATTTGCACCACTGGGCAGGGGCTGTAAGGCTTTCTGTCCTGTTGTGCAGCCCTGTGAGCTCTCTGCCTTTCTGCACACTGGCACAACATCAGTACTTTCAATATTTGTACCTCTAAAACTGAAAATCTGAGGCTGTCCATACATCTGAACTCCCTGGAGATCAGCCTGCTATCAGTTTCAGTGCTGTAGCTCTATTCCCTACCAAATCAGATGTGGCATTTCTCACAGCCCCACAGCAGATCCTGTGAACTACCTGCTCCCCTTGTCCCCAGAGACGAGCAGCATCAGGCCTTGTGATGCAGCCCAGCATGCAGTACAGCAGCTGATGAACCAACCTGAGCTGAGAAGAGGCCCAGAGGTGCTGGCACTGTGGCTTTGTCCCTTCTTGGAGGACCGTGAGCTTGGAGCTACAGAGGTGAGTTTGGGCTGGCTTTCTCCCCTGCCATGTGAACATTGCAATGAAAGGTGACTTTTGTTTCCAAAGAGTTCCTTACACATCTCCTGACCTGAATGTGCTCCCAGTGCCATTCCTCTCTAACTGGCAGTCAGGCTGGAGGCCTCTGAAAGGGTGTTCATTGGAGGTTTTGCCTCTCCAACCATCCTTTCATCAGGACTTCTTAAAGCTGTGTGTCTTCAGAGCTATTACATCTCTGTGAAGCTGAGCTCAGGTTCAATAATGCTTTATAACCTTGCTGGGACAAGTGAGTGCAGCAGCTTAAAATCTAGAAAATGGGACTGATGTCCCTCAGAGAAGAAGCACACATGGATACGACCCCAACATCCACAGGGGGACAGAGCTGGAAGAGAAATGAGTGGAGGTGGTGGAATGTAGTGGCATCCTGCTGATAAAACAGGTCAGTGAGTAATGAGCTTCAGTGGACACCACTCATTATGTAAGAGTATTTTAAAATTTTATTTCAATGCTTTTTCTAGAAGTGAAGGCAGAGTTACCTTCAATCCAGTGGGAATACAGGGCTGTATGGTGGGAAAATGCATGCTGTTTGCTAAGGCAGGTTTACTGCAGCCTCCAAACTTCTCTGCTTCGGTCTCCAGCTTCCACAGCATGAGATCATCACATGCCTATCAAATTGGCCAAGAAAAAGCTTTCAGTGTTCTTCTCTTTAAAACGATGTTTGTTAGATTAAAATATTTCTTATTAATGTCCTATTATTAGCTAAGCTGAACGAACACAATTGTCTTTAAGTGTCCCATCTCGCTTGCTTTGCAGCCCAGACGCCAGTTGCAGTTGGTATATTTTGTTCAAGATTTAAACTGTGGTGACCCTGCCAAGCAGATTCATAGCTGCGTTTAAAAATAAAAGGGCTGTGATTATATTACAATCCACAGAGGGTCTGAAATCAGGACGTCCTAAGATGAATACAAACCATAAACAAGAAGTGTTTTGTTGGAAGGCTTCACAAATATGGAGCTGATTACTGCTAGACAGCACAGATCTCCTTCTGTAAGACGGGACTGATAGAATTCCTTCCTGACAGCTAGAAATTACAATTGGGCTGGGCGTTTTTTTTTCTGTGTTTTAAACTTTACCAGCCTTCAAAATGAAGAAGAAAGATGGAATCCTGATCCAACTGCAGTCAGTGGGATTTCTGCCTGCGAGCCAGGATTTCAATCCAATATCCACCCAGCTGCCCAGGACTGGAGGTGCTGCTAACAGCTTCATAGCTGTGGTTTTGTCAAGCATTTGACTCCACGCGGATTGAAGTATCTCGCACAGGTCAGTGACAGCATTCAATTTGCACACTGACCACAGAGCTTATCTGGGGGAAAGAACTGATTTCACTGTGACACTGTGAAAATGGCATTCTCTCTCTGTATCCAAGTGCTGCCCTATCAGCTCTCTGTGCCGCACCCAGCAGCCACTCAGCCCTTGTGCAGTGCTTGTCAGCATCACTTCCCTAAGAGCTTTCATTAAAAGCTAAGGGCACACTTAGTGAAAAATGTCCCCTTTCTCTTGCAGAGGCATTCATCTGTCAGACTGCACCAGCATTCCTCCATCCAGTTTTCCTTCATTTCTTCTGCTGACAGAAATCAGTGCAGCGTTTTGTGTAACAGCCATTGGTGGAGCAGGGAATGGTGGCATGGAGGGCTGTGTGTCCCTGTTTGCTCGTTAGGGCTGATTTGTGTTCGTTATGTGCCTGTCCCATTGGCAGAACCTTCTGCACCCTCCAGGCCACGTCCTGACCTGGGCAGCAGCTGGAGGCATTACCCCGGGCTACAGCTCATCACCTCATAGGGTTGCCTTGGGACCTGGCAGGTGGTTTGTGAAGAGTGAGGTCCTGTTTGCAGTGCAGAACACAGCACTTGGTCTGGCTTTGTCCCGTCCCATTGCCCTCTGCCTTCTCTGGCACCAGACAGACATCCATCCGCTCTCTTTTGCAATGCAGTTCTTCCCCTCTGTGTGAGGATGCCTTAAAGATGACACGTGGGGCACCAGGTGTCCGTGCTGCTGTGCGGTGTCATTTGTGAGCAAGGAAGGAATGCGTTCTGTGGGCTGAGCTGACTGGGGAAAGAAATTGGGCGTTGGACGAAAATAGCATCAAACTGGCATTCTGTGTTTCCCAAACAGTTATCAGCGTCACATTTTTATTCCATGAGTTTTCCCCACCCCCCACTCCCCCCCCCCTTTTTTTTTTTTTTAAATTAAAAGCAATTCTGTGGAGCCACTTAATATCCACTTTGCAGCAGTGAGTGCTTTCTGCCACGTTAGCTTTGAAAGGGCCGCATTGAACAGATGGGTGGAGCTGCCTCCAACTTGCCTACAAAGCTGCAGAAATGCAAAGCAGCTTATTGCTCAATTGTGCTGACTTTAGCAAACTCGGTGGGACAAATTAAAAAAAAGAAAAAGGGAATATCTAGTCTCAACCTGGAGATTTAATGGGTCCCAAAATGTGCTGAACTCTTTAGTCTAAATGGGCTCTTTAGTGTGGTGTCAAATAAGTTAAAAAGCGAGGGAGCTTTATAAAGCGTGCTTCATTGTTTAAACTTGTTTAACTCATGTTAAGGCTAATGTACGTTTATTCACACTGACAAAGTGCTGAATTTACACAACGGGGATAGTAATAATTAGGTCAGATACTTTTTAAATGGCAACGGGGGGGAAGTGGGGGAGAAATACTTGGGCACTTCCATGCTTGCGAATGGAAATGCCGATGAGCACCGACTGAGGCCGAGTGCTCCTCAGCCCCGAGGAGCTCAGCAGCGGAGCGTCCCTTGTGGAGCTGCTCGTGCTGTTCCCTGCTGAGACCGATAAGTGATGAAATCTCAGTCGTTAAGACAGCGTTGTCTGTTCAAGCCAGGGAAGTTCAACTTGAATCGTTGCAGGTGCCCGTTTCGCTCTCTAGGAACGGCGCAGTGCGGGCCGGGGCTGCTCCGCACAGCAGGGCTGCCTTCGTGGTAACGCGTTGGTCTCTTGTGTGTCTCGGTTTTCCTGGCGAGCCCTGCTGTTTTAACTCAGCACCTGCTTGCCTTACAGCTGTGGCCAGCAGCGGGCACGCCGGGCTGCTTGGATCTCTTTAGCCGTAGCCATTTATTTCCCCATTTAAGCTCCTCGTAGCTCACTCTGTTCGCGTGTTTCCTTTCTGGCAGCAATCCCCGTGCCGTCGGACCGGCTGCAGCAGGGCCACAGCAGAGCGTCCGCAGAGGGGAGCTGGAATTCGGCTGAATGGCCGAAAATTGGAGAAGGAGTGAACGCGTACCGCCGTGCTGTGAATGTATACGAAGGTTCCCCGGGCATCCCCGGCTGGGAGATGCGGAGCTGCAGCATGCATCTGCTTCAAAGCCAGCAGCAGCCTCGCTGTGTATGGGCACTACAGTGGAGCTGCTCCCTCAGTGCGTACATTATCTTTCTCTCTGCGGCTTCGCTCCGAAGCCCGGCAGCGACGGAGCCCGAGTTGCGCTTGGCTGCGCTGCCCATGCGGTGGCAGCAGAGGCCGCGGCTCGGGCTGCGCTGCCCGGGGCTGGGAGCTGCGGCCGGGTGAGGAGCCGAGCTGCAAAAGCTGAGCTCCTTCCGACCCTCCCGGTTTGCTTGCACCGAAAGTCCCTCATTGGGCTGCAAGTCATCCCATCCCAAGTGGAGTTTACACTTTTCAAGTGTAATAATCGGCTCCGGGTTTCCTTTCTGTCGCCTCCAAAAGCGTGCGCTAATTACCTGTAACTCCAAGTGCCGCGCGGGAGATGGCATCGCACGGGGGCGCGGAGAAGCCTGCCCAAGTGTCTGCCCTGGAGAGTCTGTGATCACGGGGTAAATTGCTGGCTCTGGTGTCCTTTCCTTCTTTCTCCTCATTTGTTTTCATATGAATGCGGTTTTTAAGCTCTTAATTTCAGGCAACGCATCTTCATTATGAGTGGAGAAATACCGTCAGTAATAAGGAGATGGACTGCAAGAACAGGGAAACATCTCTAGAGGGAGAAGGCAGTGGGGAAACCGTGCCTGCCTTTTAATAGGACGACTGGGGTGAAAGCAGCAGGATTGATTTGGCTGCTCAGCATGCTGATTTTTCAAAGAGAGTTGGTCAGAAAATTGAGTATTTGCTCCACTGAAAATTCCAGTGCTGTGGAGATTGCTTCCATTCCAAATCAGAATGAAAAGCACAAACACCCCGAAGTAATGTGCTGTACAACACTGACTTGGGATAAAGCAGCTCGGTCCGTTCCTTGCGTTGTTCCAGCTATGCTCAGTTAGTTTTCTCTCTTAAAAACAGGCTGCTCACAGAATTCGCATTCATTTATCTCAGGGGTGAAATGCAATAAAATATTCGGCTCTCTCATCCCCTCAAAACACTGCAAACAGTGCTGTGTTCAGGATTTCAATCCCATCATCTGCCATCTTTGTTGCATTGCTCCCTCTGGAGCAATGTGAATTGCTTCCCTCTGGAGCCTGGTGCTTCACAACTGCTTTGGAGACATCCCCCAGTCAAGTTGCTCTAGCTGAAGTTTTGAAAACAAAAGAGGGAAAGAAAAACCCGTCTTCTATTTTAGGGTCTCGCAGTACTGGAAATGCAAACGCTGCACAGTGAATATTTAACAAGTGCATGAGAATCTAAAAAAAGCGTGAAGCAAATGCAATGCATCAGGTCTATTTGCCTTGTTCAACTAGAGCAGCATTAAGACATTAAAAATAGATTTACAGATTTCATAATGCGATTGCAACATTCACACAGGTTGGGATTTTTAATTTAACTTTGAACTGGATAGTGCAGATTGCATGGGGACCAGAATGGACTATATTCTAATGGGAGAATTTGCCTTACACAGAATTACCATATCAAAGGCAGAGAATGACTTTTTGAGAAGATGGCACAATGATCTGTCTTGCTTGCAGGGTTGACATCCATACTGCAGCTGTTGGCTCTGCAGCCTGGTTCCAGGCAGTGGGGCAGCAGGAAGGCACTTGGCCTGCTTTCACGGTGTTCCTCGGTGCCAACCCCGTGGTAGCAGCGATGGTGACAGCATGGCAGACTGGTCATGGAGCTGGAAGGGCAGTGTGCTCCTGCAGTCAGCAGGCTGTCCTTGTGCCACAACTGCCTGTGCCTCTTACAGATCCGCTTCCCTGCACATCACTGCCACCTGGTTTGCGTTCACTCAAACTAAAGGCGTTTGCATCTGCAAGCAGTGCTTGAGGTGAACTCTCTCGCAGTGCAGTGTGCGTTAGCCAGCCTGCCTTGGGAATGGGGCTGACTGTATCAGCGTGTATCAGTGCGTATCTGAGTGCTTACTGATCAGTGCTGTGCTGCTCTGGCCGTGCTGCTGGCTCACAGCAGGTGCCATCCCAGCTCTGCGGGGACTGCGAAGCACTGCTACTGCCCCAGGCACAGCTACAGGACCAGGAATGTGGGAGTTTGTAGAGTTTGCTGTAAGCAGGAGAAGCTGCGCTGTGTCTGAGAGGTTCCAGCTCCCAACATGGGGTTACTTTGAGGAAAAATGATATTCAGAAAGTAAGACAAGTCAGTGTTTTAGTGCTGTCATCCTCTCGTGTTTCCTCCCTGAGAGCTGCCGTCGTGCTGACAGAGGTGTAGCTGATGGAGTTGGTATCACTGCTAGTCAAATAGTATCTAGGAAAGGAATTGGAGGCCAGGATGTCTTAGGGGATCTGTCTATTGCTGACAAGCACTGATAGAAAGCAGCAGCAAGGACAGCAGTGGGTCCATAGGTTGCTGTGACAGCCCACACTGCTGCCCACCCAGTGCCTCTGTGCTGGGTGCTCCCTCAGGGACACCTGTGGCAGTGCTGGCAGTGGGCTCCTTCCACACAGCCCAACAACTGGGAAAATGGAACCCTGTGCTGTTTCACTTTGGAAAGATGAGTCTCACACCATCCAAATTTCAAGAGGCAAGCCCCATCCACATGCAAATGTGCAGTTTTGAAGATGCTGTGTATGCCCTCACTACTTTGCAACTCTCACACAATGACATCAGATAGGACTGCCACCAGCTCATGGAAGCATACTCACTGACCAGCCCCTATCCACGTGGAGCTGTGTCTTACTGTGAACATCCTGAGTCTCTGCAATAAAAGGTTCTCCATCATGCCTGAGCTCTCGGGATCACACTGTATAGTTGTTTTCTCTTAGAAGTGGAAGCAACATGTTTGGAAATGTCAGCAGCCTTATGTTCCTCTGCACAAACACACAGCAACCCTTTGCTGCTGTGGCAAGCTCTGCTTTTCTAGGATGTTTGGCATTTTGTGATCACAAAGATTGCCCTCGTTCTTCAGCAGTGCCATGAATGGTCCGTATGAGAACTGGGTGACTGTATGAACAAAAGCAACGATGAAAACTATATAATTTGGTCGGAGAACTCAGATGCCTTCTGGGAAGTATCACATAATACCCAGCATGAAATACCCCATCAAACACAGACAGCACAGCAGCGTTGGGCAAGAAGTTTGACCGGAGAACTGATTATTGATTTCAAAACATCCCAGTGCAACGTGGCCACAACAATCCCAGGCAAAACCGGAGTCCTTGAGAGAGAATCCGAGTGGTGCAGACGTGCTGCTCACAGGACTGCTGCTGTAGATCACTTCATGCAGATATGCAGCAGCTGCACCAAGTTTCATGCGGAAACATGCCTTTATGTTTCATGTAAGTGCGGGCATTGGCACTCACAGGGGAAGGAAGGAATGCTGTCTGAGAGCAATATGGAACCTTCTGCATCTGGAACAAGAATTCCTACTGACTTGTATTGAAAGTGAAGGAGCGCAGAGCAGCCTACGAGGTGCTTTTGTTGCAGTGACTTAGGGAGCAACCGCAGAAGTTGAGGATTAGCTGTGAGTTGGGCTACCTCCTCACATCTCCAGGGATGGAAAAGGAGGTTGTTTGTGAGCTTGTACTGCTGCTGTCTGCAAGGTAGTTGTCCTGAGGATAAGGATGCAGTGATTTGCCAGAGCACAAATTAAATTGTTCCTTTTACACCTGGCCTTTTTAAAAATCTCCACTGCTGCTTTCCAGCCAGCTGCAGGAGCCTCGGGGGCTTTGTGGGCGATTTCCCAATGCAAAGAAAAAACACGTTCACTACACAGTGATCCAGGCATCCTCTGGAAGATGTCTGGAGATCACCAAAACTAAGTATGTTGAGAACTGACCTCCACTCATACTCAGATACACCAAAACCAAAAACATTGGCTGCCCCGTCTCAATGAGATGCGAATGGCTGTTGCTCGAAGATCAGTGTTGGATTGTGATGGCACAACAAAAAAAAATAAAGCCATGGATTTTGGCACGGGAGACCCCTGAAATGTCACTTTGAAAACGGTGGTGTTCCCATAAGGAGCCGGGCCTCATTTCTGCCAGCACAGCAGCCCTCTGGCTGAGCTGCCCGCCCACCGCTGGGGAGAGCCCTCCCTGCAGCATTCACTGCCCAGAGCTGCTCCTCTTTTCAAGCTACATGCACTCATTGAGAGGTCTTCTTCTGAAACCGGGCTTTTAATTTATCTGAAACAAAGCAGCGAGTGTTTGGGAAATAGGTTAATTCCTTTCCATTTGCTCGGAATTCGAGATGTCAAGATTGTTGGGCTCTTTTTGCTAGTTCAGCTCGGAGCGTTCCTGCGGTGTTTTCATCTCTGAGATTTCCTTTCATCAACAGGAGCCCGCGATGACTTTCTGCTTTTGGGCAAAAACTAAATAGAAATTTGTAAGGCGATTGCATTACTATTTAAGAAGTGCTGGAAAAACGAATCAATGTTGCTGTGATCTCACCTGCCTCGAGACTGCAGGCAAATCACGCCTCGCTGGTGTAGTTAAATTTCCCAAAGCAAGCCAGGATGATACACGGAGCTCCCATGTACTGTTATTAAGCTTCTCTGAAACGATTTTCAAAGGACAAAAACCTCAGCCTGCTGGGGAGCTTAATGCAGCCAAACTCTCACCTATAGACTTTAAGAACGTGCTGCAACCCCTTTGCTAAACCATCTGCCCTGCTGTTACCAAGTTTTACCCAATATTCAAATGAAACTTATTCCTTTTCAACCTTTGCCAAGCTGAGGTTATTAAGAAAGAGATACAAATTAAAAGGATTAAAAATGCAGCTCTAATTAAACACATATGAGCAGTTAAGAGTCAGCTCTGCCCTGGTTATCTGCGCACAGAAGTATCGCACACAGCTTAAAGCAGCCATGGACTCCATCAAGCTGAAAGCACCACCAAAGGCTGTAATAACAGCTGTGTGCTTCTCTACAGCTTTTCCTGTATAGCACACTGCTGCTGCTGCCATCCCTGGAGCCGTGGTGATGGTGTGGGGCAGCACAGCCCCATAGAGCCCTCCAGAACACAAAGTGTGACAGGAATGCATTGAGCCACTGTGCCTTCCTGTGACAGAAGTGAGTCAGAATCTCCTCGTATGTATCTGAACAAGCCTGGAAGAGCCATGATCACAAGCAGCGTGTGGGATCACAGCTGGGTATTTTAAGGGATTAGAGGGGGATTAGGGCGTTTGTAAATTCCTCACCAACCTTTTGCAGAGACAGGATGGAATAGTGTGTTTTTTTTCCAAGAATTCACAAGCAGGAACTGTCTGCTAAAAGCCTTTATTCCCCTCTGATTTGTGCTGGGTGTGGATCGCTTTGTGATTCTTCGTTAAAAGGCGGCATACCTCAGCTCATCAATCCGGGCTGCACATAAACCCTCCTCTGTACAATTTCTGATGTGTTTCAAGGGCTTTATGCTCCTCACCAGGAATGGGAAAGCTTCGACGGAGCATAACAGGTCCTTTCATTGCCCTGCTGGTGCTGCTGCTTTAACACACCCACCCGGGGGAATGGTATCACCTGGGGGAAAAAGGAGTGAATTCCGGTCCTCGAGGAGTGTTCAAGAAAAGTCACTCATGTTCCAGTATTTCTGGGGCACACATCATGACTGGCTTCAGAAATCACAGCGAAGAACCAAGGCTCAGCAGACAGGCTAACAGGACTTACCTGCTTGTTGTGGGAATGAGATGAAGCTGGACAGGACAGGAGAGGAGCACCCAGCTGCACCCATCTGACAGAACATTTGGATACAGTGCGTGTTAAACAGCACAGCTCAGAGCATCCCTCGCACATAGACAAATAGGAAACACTATGTAAAAAAAAAACACCTTGCTTGAATGGGTCCATTTTTCAATATTCTATCTGGCTACAGTTGAACTTTGTAGGGAGAATTGTCCCACGGGTAGGGAGCTGCTGCAGCACCCGGTGCCAACCTGCTTGCTTTGTGATGAAGGTGAGACTTCCTCTGCGCTCATCTCTCTTTGTCCAAGATCATCACCTGGTTTGTGAGCACAGATCCAGCTCAGGATGCTGCAGGTGGTGCTCGAGGCCGAAGCTGATGCTGCAGGATCTGGGGGTGTCATCCTCTCCTTACAGTGCTGGGAGGGCTGTTCTCATCTGCCTGCAGCCCTGCCAGGGGTGGGCAACCAAAGGCTGTGGGCAGCAGCCTGTGGTTAATGATTTCTCCTAGAAGAAGGGACATTCAAAGCTCTGAGCCTAACAATTCCCTCTCTGCGTATCTCATCACCATTTCTTTAGCCAAAAGCGTGAACATTACTTTGGGTTAATGTGAACTTAAAACACCCAGGACCTGGGTGTTACCAGCCTGTGTGTGACCACTTACTGCACTGTGACTTCTGGGTTTGCCTGGAAAAACTCGAAGAAACGTATCTGGAGGAGGGAGGGAGTGGCTCTGGGTCAGCAGCTGTAGTGCTGGGCCTCCAGGCTGCTGTGACTCAGTGGCAGTAAAAGTGGCAGTGCCACCACGCAGCCCAGGAGCACCACAGGGCAGGCAGCTTCTTCGCTCCCTTCTGGCTCTTTGTTCCTTTTTAAAGTACATTCGGAGTCGTGTTTATTTGCCAAACTCCACAAGGATAAGTAGGGCACAGCAATGTTAATTTTTGCTCCCGTTTGTCCTCTGGACGTGGCCTGTGAGCTGCAGCCCAAGGCAGGCATGGGGAGGATATCGGGCTGGAGCCGGGGACAGCCGTCACCCCTTGGGAAATAGAGCAACTCATCTGCGTTTAATTAACCCCGGGAAGGCTTGGAGTGACACAACCACCTGTAAGGGTGAGCAGGGCAAGCGAATGGGAGAAGGGTCCCAGATTTAAGAGTCCTCCCTTCAGAAGCAGGGAGCAGTGGCTGCTTACGAGCCCGGCAGCAGCCCAGCTCATTGCTAACCCGCAATTACGTGTGTCCACATTTTTGCCGTGTAATAGAAAATATATAATCCTAAATATGTGGTGGACTGCTTCTTCGTGATAGCAGCGACGAATTGGGAAACGGAAGCCATTGGGGGCAGGGGGGGGTGATCTCCAAAGGGGCGACGTCGGCTCTTCTCGGGCTGCTCCTCTCCGCCGTGTTTTAATAAATCCTGGGTGACTGAAACTGACCTTGAGGTCAGGAGCCTCCGATTAACAGCCAGGAAATGCCCTTCCCATTGGTCATTATTGCCTAATTAACAACTTGAAATATTTCACAATAAATCTCAACGACACAAGATGGCCATTTCGAGGGTGGGGGCTGCAGAGCACTTGGCGACATTTGCATTTAAAAGCCCCCAGTGAGATGCAGAGGGCCGCTGCATGCCTCAGCTCTTGCTCACGTCTCCATCCCCGTCTGGGCTCCAGACTCCCCGGCCCTCAAAAGGGTTTGGCGGAGACAATGGCAAGAAATGGCCGGCTGTAAGGCCAGGTATTAGCGGCCATCGCCACGACGTCGGAAAAGGCTTACGAAAGTAAGCTGCGAATGGCAAAGCAGGCTCAGGTCGGCCCATCCCTGCCTCAGACAGTGAATCCTTGCCTCGAATCCACACCTCGGGCTGGGTGAGCGCTCCGGGTGGCCCTGCGACAGATGGAGCGATTCCTGCTCCCTGGATCGCCTTCAGCCAGCAGGCAGCACAGTGCCCAGCTGTAGGGGTCCCTAAATATCACGCTGAGCTTTCACAAGGCTCGCAGCCCACGGCGCTGGTGGCAAAGGGAGAGGTCCGCTGGAAGAGCAGCAGCCTCACTGATCTGAATGGCAGAGCGCACTGAGACCAGCGCAGCCCTTTGGGGGAGGATGATGATGTGAGCCGATGTTCCCCCATGTTAAGCTGCCAGACTGAATGGGTCGGGTCAAGCCAAACGCAAACGCAGCTGAAAGAGCGTTTGCTGCTGCAACTAACTAACACTGAAACGCATACAGATGCAAGACGGGTGAATACCATTTTAACGCAGTTTGTGATTTTATTTTGTTCTTGTGCATACTTGGGCAGCAGTCAGTGTTTCCTTTGGTTTCCTTTGGATAACGAGTGCACTTTTATTTGTATTAACCACTCATCTGCAACGAGGACAAAAATCAGAGAAGCAAAAGCAGCCTGTGACTGTGGCATGGCGAGGGGCAGGAAGAGCAGTGTAAAGCCACTGAAGTTTTTCTGCTGAGAGCATCATTTCAAAAGGGCACAGAGCGATGGGTGAGGAGTAGACCTTGGGCATCCTGCACCCCCTGCTCTGCACTGTCCATCCCTGTGCTCTGCCCTGAACAAAAACTCCTGGGTATTCCTGGGTCATGTTTGCTTTTTGCTCAGACTAGTTTCACAGCTAATGCTTTTTGAAACAGGTTTGGAATTAAGATTTCCATATTTATGTTCCTATTAACATAGATATATTATAAAACCTAATGAGCTTATGTAACAAATTGCTACATTACCTTGTTAACAATTCAAGAGAGGATCTGTACTTAGGTAGATAAGAATGGCATTTGCAATGGCACCAGCTCCAGTAAAATTACAAGGAGCATCAATTGCATGCTTCAGGTCAGAGACTGGAGCCAGGAGGTCTCCGGCAAGGCCCGATCCTGCCGACAGGTGTGTGTGTGCTGTGTGCCACACCAGAGCTTCAGCGGGGCCATGCAGCCTGCACCTCAGCATCGCCATGCTGGGGCCGTGCAGCTGGCAGCCCATGGCCAGGCCTTGCTGATGGATCCAAGGTGAAGCAGTGGTGGCAGACCCAGCAGCACCTCTGTGCCGTCACAGACTTCCTGTGTTGAGCAAGACCCTTTGGGCATGTCTGCAGAGAGCAGAGCTTTCTCTGTTCCTGCTCTGAGCTGGATGGATGTGTCAGAGGGCTTGGGAGGCTGCCAGCCATCGCTCTGCCGGAGCCGGTCAGCCTGCTCCAGTTGGGAATCGGTGTTCTGGGCACTGTGAGGGCTCCTGGGGCTCCCAGATCCCATCTGCCCAGCTCGGGGCAGGGGCAGGGTGAGCTGGAGGTGTTCATAGCTTGTAGATATGCTTTACATTTCCGTGTTTCCTGCTGCCTGGCTATAAACAAGGAAATGCTGCATCCCCAAACTTTGGGGACAGGAGCACATCATGCTGCTTGCATGCACAGGTAGTGCAGATCTAGCAAAGGCCACAGAGCACGGCTGATGTTCAGAGCCTGCACCAGGACACTCGTGTTCTCTGCCTGCTGCAGACATCCCCACTGCTGACCAGGTTTGTGGGCACAATACATGCTCCAGAGAAGATGGGAATGGCTTTTAGAAAGGGAAGGCTCAAGAGTCTGAAGTGGCTCCTCAGCCCCTTCCTCCCCCAGTCAGCACAAGCAGTGTGGTACAAACTCCTGCACTGCTGCTCTTCTGCCTGGTCTGCAGGCAGCTGTGCAGCATTGGGGAACTCACCGCTCCCTGCCATGCTCTGCAAGGACTCCCTGTCACCATTTACAGGCCACCATAGCAGGGCCAGGTTTGGGTTCCAGAAGGCAGTGCAGAGCTGGCCGTGTTTTGCTGGCCACCATTGTGGCTCTGCTGGCATTATGGGCTGGCTGGGAAAGGGCAGATGACACCTGCCGTGCCAGAACGACACTGTCTTGGAAACCTAGGAGCAAACTTGAACTGCTGCAGAGATCTGCACTGCTTGTGATATTGCTCCGAGCTGCTCTTAACCACACTACAATAGATTTACAGTCTGGCTGAAACACAAGCAAGGATTCCTTTGGCAAAACTGTGCTGGGATAAGCTATGCTGACAGAAGAGCACTTAGCTGGTGTATTCTGTGTTTACACAAGAGGAGTGCTTTATCGGTCTAGCTATACTGGCAAATCTCCCCTCGGGCTAACTTGTCTTCTCTCTGCAGCTCTGCTGTGGAGCTGCACGGGCAGAGTCCCTGAGGAGGGGTGGGTTGCTGGGGGGCTGTGGGATCCTGGCGGTGCCTGGCAGGCACTTTGCCAGCCCTGACACACGGGCTGCAGCCCAGCCAGCCCAGCACCCCTCTCTGCAGACATGACGCGCTGCGGGAGAAGCCATCATTTGCGTGGGTGCAGCTTGACATGGTTGGAGCCCATGTCTGCCACTGGATTTGCATCCATTCAGCTGAGCTGGTTTTGTTTTCCAGCCATGATTGTTTTCAATTCTAATGCAGCCGAGCACAAGGAAGTGGCGGCCCTGCTCTTCTCTCAGCACTGGAGCTGGCTTTGCAGGGCGACCCGCCGTGCTGCAGCGATGCGACCTGCGACTGCAAGAACTCTTCCCCAACGTCAAAATTTCCTCCCATTCCTCGACAGGCTCTTGGCCCACAGCTCCCCAGAGCAAAATTCCCAGTGCCCAGAGGGAGGGAGCAGCTCTCCTCACATCCCTTCCTCACCTTCCTGTGGCTGCAGTCCAAGGCTGTGCTCCTTAGGGCTGTTATCTCAGTGCTGGACCACCATGTCATCCCACGGGACAGATTTGATCTGGACAGACGTGGGTCCAGCTCTGCCTTCCTGCTGTGTTAGTCAATGCACGTGCTTATGGGCAGCTTTGGTGCTGCTGCTTTTCTGAGTTGGCTTTGGTGACAGTGTGATGGACCACATCTGAATGCAGTGATGTGGGCAAAAGGCATCCCATGCGGCATAAAGCTGCTGGTACCAAGTTAACATCAGCCTCTTTTTTAAATTGTACTGGTAGAGCAAATGTGTACTGTCTCAGTGCTTTCCAGTGGCAGATTTTTGTACTAGTGGTAAAAGATTTCAAGCTGGTTGAACTATTGCTCAGAGGCATCTGGACACTGGTTCCTGTATCATTTGGGACAGGAACATGCAGCTCTTCCCTGAGACAGTTATGGCACAGATTGGAAATCCAGCAAACACTTTTCTTACAGCATTTAAGCTTCTGAGGACTGATCTGTGCCAGGCACTTTTCTCTGCTCCAGCAAGCAGAAATTGAGAACAGGCAGAGAGAGCTGGGAATCAGGCATGAGAGCCACAGCTGCCTGACTACAGTGGTGCTCCTGTGCATAACTGTAATGACAGCAGGCACACAAAGTCTTGGACAGTGGCTGCAAGTAGAGGGAAAAGGGACGATGGCAGAAAAAAAATTGCATTTCCAAATGTCCAAAGATGCCTGAAATGCTGCCTGAATTCAGACTTGAACAGACGAACCTGTGTTGTATGGGCTCCATTTCATTACTGAATAGTGAAGGGTTTTAATGCAAATGCAGGCATTCAGGCAGCCCAAGTCTGTCCTTCTGTAATCATACCTGTATTCAATTAGGGGAACACAATTAAATGGTCTGAAGTGATGTGAATTCTTACACCTGGGAGTATCTCCCTCATGTCTCTGCAGCAATAGTGCTGCATGAAGTTTTGCAAATCATTTTGCATAGAAAAAAAAATAAAGTGATTTAATAAAAAAAAAAAAAAAAAGAAACAAATCATGCCTTGCAAAGGTTTCCTGCAGTGACTGTAAGGTCATCACAGAGCCCTGTCTGTGCAGATACACCGGCAACATCAGGTCCTACATTCCAACACCAGGAATGCAGCTTGGAGTGGGCTTGGAAGAATTTGGAGCTCATTTGCTGGCAGCCCCTCACTGCTGCATTATTGGTGTGACTACAGATGATGGAGTGCAATAGGAGTAAAGTTTTTATCAGCAGATCAATGCTTTCTGCCCAGAGCTCTGCTCCTCTCACCACATGGCAGTGCTGCAGCTCACCCAGCCCTGCCAGCGCACCACCAAGGAGGAAATGTGGTGCCAGCAAAACCTCTGCATTTCCGATAGGCTGCAATTAAGAAAACACCTGTGGTAATCTCTGAGCAGGGATGAGTACTAGAAAAGAGTGGCCTTTGTGTCTTCTTTGCTCCTCAGTGGTAAAAAAGAGCGAAAGGCTCTGGGGGTTTGGATTTGTCTCCAAATGATTTTTGCATTGCTTTTCTCCTGTATGGCATATCAGATATGTGTGTGATATCAGTGCATGCGAGCTCAGATTTCCTCTGCCCCAGTGCTGGGTGGAAATCTCAGATGAAGACTATGGGGAGGGATTGCAGGTTTTCAAGAATCTGGACTACAGGAGTAAAAGAGAAAGCAAATTTGTTTTCTTCCTTAAATTGCCCGCAGGGAAAATCTTCAGCTTCAGCACACGTGACCCAATTTCTCCACATGGAGGTCATTCTGATTTCATTATCCCTTTGGGATGACTGAAGAGAGGCAGGTAAGTAGAAAAAAGGTGAATAGTTCTGTAAATTCCATTTGTACCATACAGGTACTGCCTGCATCTCTTCTAAACTCGCTAGGCATGTGTTTTGAAGCATCTTTGAAAGTAGAAGTTTAATAAATGTGTCTATCTGGATTTCTAACCTCACGTGTGTATACATACGTACATGGAGAAGTGGGTATGTGGTGAATGCCCTGAAGGAGCACAGCCTGCAGGATCCCCAGGGCTGGGGATGAGAGTCCTTATATCCCACCCCACTGTCAGAGGAGGGACTGTCCCCAAACCATTCCCACTCTGCCTCAGCTGTTGCCTTCTGAAAGCGTGCTGCATCTTTTAAGGCATCAGACTGCATATGCCCTGAAAGCAGAGGAAAGGATAAGGAGAGCATCTAGTGCCATGTTTTACAGTGTAAGTACAGCGCAGTGGCAGTGCCCGCTCCTTTTTCTGATAGGGCAAAAGGAATGGAAGGTTCACATTTTCACACTGAAGGATTTGTATTAGCTGCAGCCTGAACTGTGCTGAGCAATGGTTTTTCAGCTCATTTCTATGCCTGCATTTGAAATATTTGCTTTTCTGCTGTTTTGGCCTATTGGAATCCTTCTTTTTGTGGCACTGGCACTTTTATTCCTATTGTAGTATAGGCAATTAGCTGTAGGAATGCATGATCCATCGAGGCTTTATTTTTTAAAGTATGAATTACACATATCATGCCAAAAGCTGTTTCTCTTTTTGTTTTCAGAAAGGAGCTAGATGTGTATGTATTCTGATTTCTCATTTAGCACTGTGGTGGTCTGAACTTCACTTTTTTGATGTGGAGCCTTCTTGCAGCACTGACACACACAGCCTGCTGCTTCCTTTGGAGCAGCGCCGGCTCACAGCACCAAAGCTGATGCCATTGCTGCTCCTGCTGGACATAAAACAGAGGGAATAAAAAGGAAAAACGAGATCATCTGTCCAGCATGGACAGACACAGGCAAAATGTCACAGCCCTGAGGAGGAGCATCATGGGGTAGTCATGCAGGGGTCTTGGGGAGCATAACCCCTTTCTCCCTCATTCCCACCTGCCGGAACCCAGCACTGCAAATGTTGCTTTCACTGAAAGGATGAGATGGAAGTAAATGCAGCTACAGTGACATTCATGGTCATCGCCTGCCTCCGAGGCACGGCCAGGCTGAGAGCTGGGCTCTTGCTCGCCCTCCCCGTGCTGTGGCTCAGCCCCATCTCCTGCCGTGCACAAAACTTTGTGCGTGCAGCTCCGTGCAGGAGCCCCAGGCAGCCGTGCCTCGCTGCTAAGCCTCTGCCACATGCCATGCCACATCTAACCTAGGGCCCCGAAGTGCCGGGTGACAAAGTCTGTCACTTCTGCCCATGCATTGCTAAGCACAGCCTCCTGGCGGGCAGCACGCTATGGCCGGGGGACTCTGCTGCTCTGGGAGGGAGCGGGGAGGAAGCAGAGCTGACTTCGCGTTTATTAAGCAAATTAATAGGTTGGGAAAAAGCAGCTGCGATGCGGGCACGCTTTCCCCTCGCCTCCTGCATTAGTGAGGGCTGGCAGAGAGGCAGGCAAAGGGCACCGACCGCACGTTCCCAGCCCACAGCTATGAGCTAGGGGCAAAGGATGCTCGCAGTTCCCTGTCCCGCCTCACCTCCGGCGCCACTGTGGTTCTGATGGCCGGGGGTAAAACCCACTGCCACCTCGCGGGGTGCGGGAGGGATCCCAGAGCGCCGCTGGCGCTGGAGCCAAAGCTCCCGGGCCGCCGCGCGCGTAGAGAGACTCCCGCCGGTCAGGGATGCTCCCGATGCCGGCAGCCACGGGGAAATCCCCCCCTGCGCCTCCAGGGCGGGCGTTTTTGTTTGGTTGGTATTTCGGGGGGGCTGCGCAGGCGCGCTGCTCTGCGCCCAGGTGCTCGTGACTCCTTCCCCCCGTAGACCTGCAGGACGGGTCCGAGCGGCAACGATGTGCTCCGAGCTTAGCCGGACCCCCGCCCAAGGAAGCCCCCCATAGAGCCCGGCCGGGCTGAAGTTCTGCTCTCCCAGCGCTCCCCACACGCGCCGTGGAGTCACACGGAACGACTCCGGGGCCGTGGAAGTCTATGCTGCTCTGCAGGAGCCGAAGCGAAAAGCCGGGCAGGTTTCTGCGGCGTTAAGGACGGAGATACATGCGCGTTAAAATAATTTTTTGAGGAAGGAGTATGTAACCAATTAGCATCCCCACGCTCTCCTATAATTGCTGTCAAATAGGAAAACTACCGAGTGGGACAGCGGGCTCTCCTCTGCTCCCCGAGAGCGCGCACACCTGGGGGTGCTTTGCGGCCCCTCGGGAAGACGCAGCCTCGTAAAAAGAGAGCGGTGAGGGGGAGCTGAGCCTGCAAGCAGCCGGCAGCCCGCCCTCCTTGCAAATAGGAGATGTCCGCAAATAAGGGCACTGGGTTTTTTTTTTTTTTCCTTCCCCCCACCCCCTTTTAATAAGTCAGGAAAGCTGCCACCTGCCAGCAGCCGCCTCTCCTCCCAGCTGCTCCATCGCCTCCCGCCCAGCCCGCTTCTCTCCGGGTTAGGTGTGAACGTGGGGGGGCTGCAGAAAGCCACGCTTCGCAGCGTTCCCTTCCCCCTCCCAACCTTGGGAAGAGGCCCGAGGTGCCCCGAGCATCCCTCGATAGCAGCACCGGGGCCGGGTCGGGCTCGGCAGCGCCGCTGGGGGGGTCCGGGGATCCCTACGGGAGGGGCGGCTCGAGGGCTGCGCTCCACACCCCGTGCTCAGCCTCCTCTGCTCTCTTGGTTTTCTAGGAAGCCAAGGCGTTCTTTTGTTTTGGTAATTTCTTCTAAATTCCTCTTGCACGCCTCTACTTCTCTGTATTATACATATAGGTATACGTAATCAAATAGTGAGCCGAATTCATCTGCGTTCTTTGGTCCACTGAAGTAAACAAAACGAAGGTGTTCAGATCTTGAAAACATCAAAAAAGAGAAAAACTGCGTCGCCCCTCAGTGTGACGTTTGCGAGCAGAAGGGAAACTGGTAAAAACGCCCACGTTGTTGCACCGCAGGATGCCTTCGGGAGAAAGGAGGGCGATCTTCCCAAACCTGGGGAGCTCGACGGTTCCCCTCCTCGTTTCTCTTTAAATCCATCTTGTCCCTTTAATACAAATGAACTTTAAGCTCCCCCTGTCTTTTATTATTTAGATTCCTAGTCTTAATGACGCCAGGAGCCGCGCGAGCACACTCGCTAATAATCGTCGTGAACTGCATTTCAAAGAAACATCCCTGGAAGAAAAACACCGTCGTTAAAAAAATAAATAGAGACTCCACCAAAAATGATAATGCGGAGTCGCTGCTGCTGGGCTCAGCGCAACGCTGCAAATCAACACCTGCATGCCAGGTCGGGCTGATAACACCGCCAACGGTTACCTGCAGCAGCCCCGTCCGCCTCGGATTTATTTTTGGATCGTTCATTTAATCAGGGAGAGGTGCTGAGGGTGTTTGGTTTTAATTGTTATTGGCGGTGGTTTTATTATTATTATTATATTATTATTATTATTATTATTTCTTCCTCGATCTTCAGGAAAAAAAAGTGGCGGAGGTTCGGTCAGGTCGGGATCCCGGCGTGGTTCCGCCCGCAGCCTTTCGGAGCAGCTGCCGGGCACGAGAGCTGCGCACTGACCGGACTCGGCTTTGTCCCGGGCACAGCAAACCCGCAGCCGCCACTCTCGCGTAAACGAGCGGTGATCCGGACCTTCGAACACTGCGAGATGTCGCTGCTTTTGAGCACGACGTTCATTTTGTCCGAGGCGCAGCGCCGCAGGGATGGGGCTGTTGCGGGGGCAGCGCTCTGTGCCGTCGGATGGAAGCGCGCTGCGTGAAAGCCGCGGCACCGCCCGCACCGCCGCGCATCGGGGACGCTCCATCAGCGCTGTTTTACCTAGGAGGGATTGAGCCCAGCTGCAATAACCTTGTCGGATAATTAAGCAAATTATACCTTAACCATCGGTAGCTTACAAGTTGTAATCAGTAATTCAAACTCCCGACAATTATGCAAATCGAGTTCGGGCTGCGCTCGGACTTTTTCTCGCTTTCGCGGCAAGGGTTTTGCCGGCGTTCCGAGCAGCAGCCGCCGGAGCCGCGTGGGTTGGGAGTCCAGGCGCACTTCCACGCGGGGGGGGGGCGGCCGAACAAACAGCACGCCTCCCACCAAGAATAAACCACAGCCACGGAGAAGGAACGCGGCACTTCAGGGGCTGCCCTCCTCGCAGCGCTCCCGCAGGCGGTGCCCACGCGTACCCCTTCCCGCGGGCCGGGGCCGCTCCGAAGGTGGGGGGGGAGTCCGGCTCCGCGCAGCCTCCGCGGGCGCGCAAGGAGTGGCTTAGGGCCACGCCGCCTCCTGAGTGGCTGCCGGCCGCGGCTCCCGAGCCATCCCTGGGGAGGAGTTATGATAATCCCATTGCCATTAAGGGCGTCTGGGCAGGGAAAAAAACCCGAGTGACCATTAGCGCGGGGGTTTAGTCCGCCAGCAGCCTTCATGCCTGCCAACTGAGCTCCGTCCGGGGGGCAGCTCCTCTTCCCCAGCGCCGACGTGGATTTACCGCCCGTGGGGGGGGGCTGAGCTCTCGTCTGCTTTCGGTACCGCACACCTGGGTTGGACGCTGGACGCCATGTTGTGGAAACTGGCAGATAACGTCAAGTATGAGGAGGACTGCGAGGTGAGAGGCGCGGGGAGGGGGCGGCGGGGGTCGGGTTGGCGGTGCGGGGCAGCGCCGCGTTGTGCGGCCGTGGGGCTCTGCCCGCTCGGTGGCCGCCGTACGCGTCCATCCGCCATACGGAGTCCCTCCGTTCCCCGAGCCTTTTCCTTTTGCTTTTTACTTCGTTTAGGATTTCTAATTTTTTTTTCTTTTTTTTTTTTTTCCTCCACCAAAACTTCTGGACCTTAAAATAAAAAGGGGCATCCCCGTTTGTAAGGAGCCGTAGGCAGCGCCTTACGGCACGAGGTTTTGCCCCGTACAGTGAATCGGAGCAGTAAAAGTGGGGAGCCCCGAGCACCGCAGCTGTCGGACCGCTCCAGGGGAACGGCCATAAAGAAAGCCGCCCTGCGCCCTTCCCGCAGCCCCGCGGGGCGATCCCGGGCTGCGGTCTCAGTCTGCCCGGTTCTGCCGGTCATCGTCTGCCTGCCCAGTTGCAGCAGATTATCTGTAGCCCTCGCTTCACGCACCATTGGGACCCTATTCACCTCCTATTAACCAGCGCTGTTATTTTAACGACCGTGAAGCCTGAAACTGCTAAATCTCGGGATCAGCTTCATGTAGACTTTTAAGCTTTGACTGCTGAGATTTTGAAGTGGGGGTTGGGGGGGAAAAGCGCGTCCAGTTCCGACCGAGCACTGAGAAGCCGTCGGGGAGCGCCGTGCGGTGCTGGGAATGGAGCCCTTCCGCGGGCGCGGAGCCGCCTGTGCTGCGGGTCTGGGTGGAAGCGGGCCGGTGCCTTTTATTTTTTATTTTTATTTTTAATGGTGGTTATAAGATGTTGATAGGTTCTTGGAAGTGTAGGGGTTACTGCGGTGTATTTGTGATGAAACTGGTGGGAGTTGGTTCTTAACCTCTTCCCTACAAGTTGGGTTGATTTCCTACGAAATGCCCGAAAATAGAGAAGGGTGGCTTTTGCCTCCCCCTCTCCTCACCCCCCGCTCCCTCCCAAATTGTTCCCTGTTGTCGTGCCTCGAGCGCCCGGCGCCTGCCGCCAGCGGCCCGGCAGCCCCTGACCGCCGCCTCCCTTCTCCCTCCCCCTTCCGTGTGATTTCCAGGACCGCCACGATGGGAGCAGCAACGGCAACCCGCGGCTCCCGCACCTCTCGGCGGTCAGCCAGCACCTGTACAGCCCGGCCCCGCCGCTCTCCCACTCCGGAGCCTCCGACTTCCAGCCTCCTTACTTCCCCCCCCCTTACCAGCCGCTGCCTTACTCCCAATCCAGCGACCCCTACTCGCACCTCGGGGACCCGTTCTCCATCAATCCGCTGCACCAGCCGCCGCCGCCGCCCCCCAGCCAGCAGCAGAGCGCTTGGCCCAACCGCCAGAGCCAGGAGCCCGCCGGCCTCCCCCCGCACGGCCGGCCCGGCCTCGTCCCGCACCTCTCGGCGCTGGAGAGCGGCTCGGCCGGCGGCCGTCGGGAAACGTTCCGGCGCTCCGACCTCTTGTTGCCCCACGGGCACGGCCTGGATGCCTCGGCGCTGGCCGACAACCTGGGGCTCCACGACATGGCCCATCAGATAGAGGATGTACAGGTAACCACCCCTCACCCCGCAGCCTGCAGATGCCCGAGCGCTCAGCCCAGCTTCGCCGCCCCACCTTCGGAGCGAAAGTCGCTTTTTCTCTCCTCCCGGCCCCTGAATGGGGCGGGTGGGCTTCGCGACCCCCCTCAATTCATTCCTGCTCACGTCTCAAGATGCAAAACTTTCTCCCGTTTCTCTTTGCAGAACGTGGAAGACCAACACTTATTAATGCACGACCAGACAGTCATTAGAAAAGGTGAGTACGGCGGCACGCCGCTCGCTTTCCCTTCTCAGTGCTCACGTTGGGTGACGCAGCGGCGCACGGATGCTCCATCATCTCCTAAAGCGGAGCTGGGGGTGGTTCTGTGTGCGCTGCCTCCGGAGCGGAGCTGGCGACAGGGGCAGCTCGTCCCCGCCTGCCGGTGGTCGTGCCGCCCCCCCCGTGTGCGCGGCGGGGCTGAGCGTGGTGCTGCAGCTGTTACCAGGGAGCTCAGCTCGGTAGCAGCCTTTTTTCTTTTCTTTTTCTTTTAATCCCCCCGTTTCCCTTATTTGCCATCAGCTCGGTGCGGTGAGCCTGCTCAGCTTTACCTTAATCGAAGCGGTTTTGTAGTCGGGGAGCGAGAGCAGCAGTGACTCAGTGCAGGAGTTTGGTTGTAGGGCTTTGGGGAGTTCTTTTTTTTTTCTTTTTTTTTTTCTCCTTTTGTTTTTAAACAAATTCGTGCTCAAAAAGAAAATATATATATATATATATATATATATATATATATATATATATATATATATATATATCGGTGAAGGTTTTGCTTTGAAGACTTCAAACGAACACCAAACTGAGGAAAAGCAGAAGTGCCGGGCAGGGCGCTGATTGCTGCCTTCAGCTCATGGGAGAGCGATTTCGCTGTCAGATGGAGCACGGCCGAATCCCTCCCGTCGGGGACTGCAGCCCTTTAACCCATTCGGAGCCGTGGGTCAGCGGGGAGCGCTGATCTGTGCTGCGTTGGCCCCGTTCAGCCACGCACAGCCGTGTTTTGCTTTCAGTTCTCCTTTGGGTTTAATCCCCCCAGTACTCCCTGCTATGAATTTGCTGGGGTTCCAGAGGCGTTCTCTAGTGTGTCTGGGGTGGAGGATGAGCCCGGTGGAGCCTTTCCCCTGTCCTGGCTGAAGGATGCTGGCACAGCCTACAGCTAGTTCAGCTTCTTAGAAGAAGGGATTTGCTAACTCGCACGCTGCTTCGTAGCTTTTTGGGATAGGACTGAGGGATGTTGTGAAGGTTATGTGCCTTTTATTTATTGTTTGTAAGCCGTGTTCTCTCGGCAGCTCCTTGCACTGTGGCAGACCACTGCTCTGTTCAGCAGTTCAGTGCAGAACGAAATCGCTCTCCCGCCCTCCCCCTGCACAAAGCAGACCCGCTTGCCGCTTCTCGCTTTTCTCTCCGGTTCTAAAATACCCGCTGCCCTCCTCTTCCCACAGGTCCCATTTCCTTAACGAAGAACAGCGCTCTGAGCCTCCCGTGCCAGAAGGACGGACTGATCGGAGTGGTCATAAACCCCAACGAAGTGTTCTGCTCCGTGCCGGGGCGGCTGTCCCTCCTCAGCTCCACATCGAAGTACAAAGTGACGGTGGCGGAGGTGCAGAGGCGGCTCTCCCCCCCGGAGTGCCTCAATGCCTCTCTGCTGGGAGGTGTGCTCCGAAGGTACGCTGCAGCCTGGCCAATATTTGTCACTTGTATGACAGTATTCTTATTTTCCCCCCATGTGCGTGTTGTGTGATTGCAGCCAGATGAGGACAATGAGGAGCTCAGAGCCCTTTACCAAACTCCAGCTTTTTAAGAAGCCCAGCAGCGCTGAATCCTAATGGGCTTTGGAAATCTGCTTTGCTCTTGTGCCTCGTATGGGGAGCAGTGCTGCTCACAGCCCTGACAGCAGCGCTCCTTCTCTGCGTAACAGTGGATTTTGTCTCTAAAACTGCTGCTGGTGGAGCTTTCCAGTTCCTGTAACAAACATCTCCTGTGGAACGATTTTTGGATTAAATCTCACAATCTCGTTTTGCCTTTACAAAGATGCTCTGTATGTCTGGGATTCTTTTCGTTTTGTTTTTTTAACACAATTTGGCTCCTGATTGTTCTACAGCTGCTGGTTTCAGCAGTGCAGTTTGACACGTTTTGATTTTGACCTCTGCTGTGTTTCATCCTGGCTGGTTTGTAGCAAAGCGTTTAAAAGTAGGTCATTGGGAAAGAGCCTGCTTTTTATCTTACCCCCAGTAGAACCGTATTGAATGTCAGTAACTGGAATTTCTCATCTTTATTTAAAAAAAAAAAAAAGAAAAAAAAAAAAAAGTATCTTGAAGATAAATAAGACTTTCTTTTTCTAATTACAGAGCCAAATCTAAAAATGGTGGCAGATCATTAAGGGAAAAGCTGGATAAGATTGGTTTGAACCTTCCAGCTGGTAGAAGGAAAGCTGCAAATGTGACACTGTTGACATCTTTGGTGGAAGGTCAGTTCTGAACATGTCTTAAAAATAAACATTCTTTCCCTCGTGCTCAGCTTTTTATCCTCCTGAATAAAGCACGGGAAGGCCAACTAGTCAATGGGCTGCTGGGGGGGTTATTTTGAAGTGAGTGCAACAGGGGGGCACCACAGCGACTGCTGTGCTGCCTTGGGCTGTGCTCCCCTCTGCCCCCAGCCCACCCAGCTGCACAGGGCTGTGTGCCCCCACCATAGGGCAGGGTGCTGCAGGGAGATGCCATTCCTCCCGTGTGCGTGCCAGGCTCTGCAAAACACCCCGTCTGTCCAGTCTGTGCTCCCTGTTTGGGGTTTTGTCTGAGGGTGTGTGCAGGGAGGGCAAAAAGGATGAAACTGGGTTTGGTTCCCCACTGGGAAACTGGAGAGATGTGGGGCAGCTGCTCTGGTGCCCGGCCCTCCCTCAGCAGCGTCCTCAGAAGCTTTGCTAATAAATGTAGGCGTATAAAGTGAGATTTATAGCTTCTGGCTTCCTGATGGGAAACTGGAGCCCCTTTAATCTGCAGCATGTTATGTGGACCCTCTTGGTTAAGTGGAGTTGAAGGGTGTGTGTATATATGGATGTGTGTGGCTGTGGGTTGTGTTTGTTGAAAGCAGCTCCTGGTAGTGGTAAAACTTAAGGGGAGTGGAAGCAGTGACTGAAACATGAAGAATGGTCCAGCATTGCCTCACTGCTATTTCATTGCTGCACAAACTGGAGTAATACAGCAGCTTCCATTAAAAGCACTTGGAATTTGGATTTGAGAGCTTCTGTATGTATGCACACACACACAGGCATTACATGGAGCACCACTTTGTGCCAATCCATTTTCCTTAATCCTGATGAAATTACCCTAATAAAAAAAAAGCTGACTTATTCACCTTTCAAAGGTGGTTATTATAAAACAGCTAGAAATGCATTAAAGGGAAAAATTTGTTACGTTGGTGGAATTTAGTTGCGTGTTTTCTTATGTATCAGTGGGAAATTAGTTGTAGAATAAATTCCAGTCTTTGCTCTGCAGTGAATCTGCATAGAGACAAAACCAAAGCTTTTCTTTCCAGTAAGACGACAAGGGAGTTCTATTTTGTAGCTGTCATCACGTCGGTTTTTCTTTCTTGATGGAAATTTACAAAGAAACACTGATAATTGCTGATCAGAGGATGATGATGGATGGTATGGTGAAAAAACCAGAAGCGTCCCTTTCCAAACGAGAATAACACTTCCAGCTCACCCTGCTTTAATTTTCCTGATCTCCCAACAATAAATAGGCAGTAACACATCTGTAACAAGCTCTCCCTTCTGCCTGCCGCAGGTGAAGCTGTGCACCTTGCTCGTGACTTCGGCTACGTGTGTGAGACGGAGTTCCCCTCCAAGGCTGTGGCTGAGTACCTGACCCGGCCGCACATGGGCCGCAATGAAATGGCCAACAGGAAGAACATGCTGCTGGCTGCCAAGTGAGTGGGGGCTGGGGGTGTTGCAGGAAAATATACCCTAAGGTGTGACAGAAATGAGTGCCTGGGGGCAGGTGTGGGTGGGAAAGCTGGGAGCGGAGGGCAGACCTGCCTGTGTGTGTAAGTGCAGCTGCACGGAGCTGCTGGTGGGCACAGGGGAGCAAGGGCAGCTCAGACACGGGTCCTGGCTGCTGTCAGCAGTAACAGCGGGCAGGTGTCCATTGCAGGACTCCAGGAATCAGAAGCTGTGGATGGTCCCATTTCACTGTTGGAGATGAAGATCTTCAGTGAAAAAGGCAGCCTTTAGCAGATGGGAAGAGTCCCTGTTCTTTACTGAATTCTTAGAAATCTCGGGGAGGGGAAAGGTGAAGGAGATGGCTCTGTTAGAGCTCCTCTGCAGGACACCTGTGTCCGAATTACCCACATGCTGAGCAGGGCAGTGGCTGGCAGCATCTGTTACTCCTGTTATAAACCAGGGGCTGGAGTGCTTGCTGTCCCCTGCTGTGCTGAGGTTTAATCAAGCCCTCTGTCCTGGTCTGAGATGTTTTCTGGGTAGGGTTGGTGCAATTTCTTGCTTTTGAAAGCAGCAGTTCCATGCAGAGGATCTGAGAAAATCCTGTTTAACTGATGAGAAGAGTTGCCCTAGTTTTGTGCTCAGGTTAAGCAAGCAAAATCCTGTGCAGAGGTTCTACACTCCACCTGTTCTTGATTTAATCTGGCTTTCCCTGAGAAAGAGACTGCTTTTACAAGACTGTATTTCTTAGAAATAGATTATCTCTTTCCTATAGCTTGAACTTTATGCTTTCTATTGAACACTAATCCTTTGGCTCCTCATTATTATTATTGGCATTGCTATTAACACCAGTAACAGTCATCTTTTGGGAGATGTTTGTGATTGAGAAATTCTGATAAAGTGATGATTCTGTGAAGATTGCTCATCTCATGTGAAATCACATCAAGGGGACAGATTTACAAGCAGCAAACAACATATGTTGGAGCGTTATTAACCATTCATGTTTTGCCAGGCATATGTGTTCGTGTTTGCAGGATCAGGGCCCGGGTCCCTATTAAACAGAGCATATACACATAATGTGCACAAGTAGATTGAGTCTCCAGTTCAGCTGCTTCAGTCTTCTTAAATCACTGGGCTGCAGCTGCGGAAGTTCTCATAGAATCTGGCCCTAAACCTGTGCTCTGCCTTAAATGCAGAGCAAAGGCTGCAGAGCTCAGCCAGCAGCGATGGGGTGCTGCTGTGCAGAGTGGATACGTGTTGGTGTGACCCAGATCAAACAGCAGGCTTGTCAGGAACTGATCCTAAGGAATAAGCCTTAAGTTTAGCTTGTGAAGAACACCCCTATCTTGCTGTAATGAGTTTCTGAAACTCCGTTCCTACATATGGCCAAATAGTTGACGGGGACTTGGTGGTTTTATTTGCTTTTGCACAAATTTGCACCGTGGTGTAAAGCACGCTCGCTTTGTGTCTTGCAGGCAGATCTGTAAGGAATTCACAGACCTCCTCACTCAGGACAGAACTCCGCTGGGAAACACGAGGCCCAGTCCCATCCTGGACCCTGGCATCCAGGGCTGTTTGACTCATTTTAGCCTGATCACACATGGCTTTGGGAGCGCTGCCATCTGTGCTGCCATGACATCCGTCCAGAACTACCTAAATGAAGCATTAAAAATAGCAGACAAAACATACATGAACACTGGCGACCAGAGCCCTGCAGAAACCAACAAAACCATGGATAAAATGGACAAGCACAGGAAGTAAAGGAGAAAAAACAGACTTTAGACTCTTCCTCCTTAACGCAGGCTGGGATCTTCTTGCCGGGGGGAACGTAGCAATTTGGGTACTTTTTTTTTTTCTTCTTTATTAAGAAAGGAGGGAAAAGGAAACAAGAACAACAAAATCATTCAGGATCTTCGCTCCTCCTGGATCCGGGAGACAAGTCTTTCCAAAAGCTGCAGTGTCCCTTGTCTGTGGAAGCAGTGACCTGAAGATAAGTACTTGGTACCCGTGTGTTGCCATCCTTTGCTGTAAAAGTGGTGCTATAAGGGTTTCTGTTGGAAATAGACAAAGAGATGAGATACATAAGATTGCTTTCCCACATCTCGGTACCTGGTGGCAACCAGCTTTGTGTGTAGTTGTTAAGAGGCAGATTTTACATGGGAGGTTATTTGTTATCAGATAAATGTTCAGGGTTTTATTCTCTCTTAATGCAACAGCAGCAGTAAAGCAGTATTAAACAGTGCTATATAGATTGATGTACATTAAAAATTTTTTACAAACACCTGAAAATAGTAAGATTTTTCTCTTTTTTCCTTTTTCCCTTTATTTTCAGATTACCATAAGAGAGTGCTAAAATCCTGGTGGATAAAGTTATCTGATGGCATTGGTCATACTTATTTTTATGGAAATGTTCAGGCTTTTAAACACTGCAGTAATGTTGGCTGCAGTGGAAATTATCTCGGTATTTTTTTTTAACGAGGATCAGTACAAAATGAAAACTCTTAGGAAATTCACTTTCTGTGTTTGAGGATATTGCAGCTTTATTCACCTATTTATATTGTCTTTTTGTTTTTTAATTGGGGGGGAACTTGGAAAAATAGGCACATAACTTTTTTTTTTTTTTTTTAATTTTTTTTTTGCCTCGTAAGGCCAAAAAAATAATTTCCAGGGAGGCTTTATGTGTATTAAGGGAAGCAGTGTGTTGAATGTAAATAGTAATTTATGTGTAATTTAATCGGATTTGTAAATAATGGTGAACTTTTTAATACTTTTTTTTTATAAATGGGTTTTCAGATTTTAATTTTGGTAAGTATTTCAAAGGTAATGGGTAAGCTAAACATATCTTTAGGTTTATGCACAGGTATGTTATACAGGGTATTTAAGACTTGTTTGTTTTTTTAAATATTGCGATTCTTGCCACTGAAAATGGAATCTAATCTGAGGTGTGTGCTCACAAAGCAGCAACTTTGTGCATCATCCACCCGGCAACTGAGCAGACATGCAAAATGAGTGTGTGAGTTCGTGTGTATGTGAATAATGGAGGTTCTGAACTATCTTTACATATTTGTAAATGTTCCCGCTATAATGCTGATGTATATGATAACCATATAATAAAAAATATTCTGGATAGAAGCATGGAATGTTTTGTTAACTGAGAACAGTTTTGGTTTTCTTTCTATACTTGGGGAATGTGGGGCGAGTAGCACTAGAGGACATTATGTATTGAGTCATAATTGCAGCACTTTGTTCAGATTAACAGAACAGAAATACGGAGCTGTTTGCCAGTAAAACTAATGGTTTCAATTAAACATGCTATGTATCTCCAAGAATCCTTTTTCTTTTTTTTTTTCCCCCCTTCCTAAGCTGTCATGATCATGCTAGCTGCCTATTTAAATAGAACACAAACTGAAATCTAAACACAAACTGCAAGGCTTCCTCTAAATAAAAATTAATCTCCGCCAGCTTTGCCTTCCAGTGAATCTGCCTTTATTGGAATAATTTGTCTCTCTAATGATAAATATTTGCAGAATCCTGGCATGTGAAATGTGATAGATGTGCCATCTGGTTTCAGTGCTGTAAGGAATTTTGCAGAAAGTCCTCAAAGTGGTGAGGCTGCATCTGAGGCACTCGCCGTCGCGGATGCAACGCAGCCAAATAAAGCTTCCTGAAGGGGGACTTGCGTGGCAGAGCTTCCTAAAGCAGGAGTGATGCCAGCTCTGCCTTTATGCTGCCCCTGAAATTACAGCACCTGATGGATGCAGCTGTTGTGGGGCTGGGGCAAACGTTGCAAATGATGGCAGTGGACAAAACAGCAAGAGAATGCAATTCCAACTGCAGCAGTGCGGTGTGTATTTGCACAGTTCTGGTTAATAAACGACAGATGCAACATTCAAAGTTTAAATTCTTATTCTCACTATTTTTCCTCTGAAATGTAAAGGCAAATTTCTGAAGGTGTACAGGGCGAAGGAAGGAGGGGGAAGCTCAGAGAAAGAAACAAATTTGCTGCTGGCAGTGGACTGGGGCAAAGCCTGTGTTGTAGTTTGAGTTGCAACTCAGCTCACTGCTTGAGAGAGCTCTGGAATTCCTGTTCGTGTTGCTTGGGCCCATTGTAACACTGGAAGAACAAGCATTTTGGTCATCTGTAAACAAATGTACATTGACTTGTAACTGTGTATTTCACCAGTTCTCTGTATTGTGTATCTACCCACAGAAACATGCTAGGTATGGTGAGAGCTAAAGGACAATTGCTCATCTAAGAATGTGATGCCAGGTTGATTTTTTTTTTTCCCCCCTTTTTGCACTGTTCACTTATACAGTATATACAGTAAGATTTTAGCTGCCAGACAATGGAATCTTGCTTTTTATTAGTGCACAAAGCCAGGCTCTGAAAATAATTGCCCCTTGGGATAGGAAATAAGGATCTTTCCATTTATTCTTGCATGCATTCAAACAAAGCCAGTCAATTGTCTAATGTACTGGCTCGGGTTCTATTTATATGTTTGGAACACTAGAAACGTTGAGTTTCCATTACCTTAATGCTTTTCCTCTACTGTATGTTTTAGACGGTACATTATGTTGAGGCTCAGCTTCCTCATCTGCTCTGCAGGCACATGGAAGCACAGTGTCTTCTGCTCCGTTCGCTGGGGAGAACAGTTAAACTGACCTGAACTTGTCTGTCAGCTGAACCGATTTTGGGAACATGCTTAGGTCAGTAACTTCTGGGGGAGGCTGAGAAGTAGTTACCCGAACGGGGGGGTTGGTTTGTTTCTTTACCCCTCTTCAAACTTTCACACTCAGTACTGCTTTTACACTATAGGGCTCTTCTGAGGTAGGAAGTCAAAACAGACCATTTTAAGTACTGGCACTGCCAGGGTAGGTGCTAATGTCAGCCTCTGCTCCTGAATCATTTGACCTGATGGCTGCCTCACTTTCATTTGAAGATTTTTTTTCATGGCCTCAGAGAGAAATAGTGATGAAAAGCTGCTAATATGTAAAAAGAAAAGGAAGCGTGGGTCTGACTTGCTGCAATATCCTGCTGTGTAGATTAGTTGCAATTTTTTCCCCCCTGCATGTGATGTTAATGCATGTTGCAGATGGAACCATGCGAATGAGAATTTACTCCTAACCCCTGGCTGCAGCCAGCTGCATGGTGCCTTTGCAAACTGTGCAATATCTAAACCAGTTGTGGTCTCATAACATTTCTGTGACACATGGCTATTGCTGCTTTTCCCTGTCACGTTATCTGCAGAGCTGCATGGATGACTGGAACCATTTGCTGCGTTCTCTTTCATTTTCACTTTCACAGACTTATATAAACAAGATTTCTCATGCCATTTTTATTGGACGTCGTTGCTCGTCTCAATGTGGGTATCCCTACTTGTTTCCATGGGCCATTATTGTGTAAGGTCTGCCCACAATAGCCTATTTTTCTTCTCTGATGGCTGAACAACCCTCTTTAACCCTCTGCTGAAGCCCTGGCTCCCAGGCTGCGACTGGTGCATGGCGCATTCTCCGAATATTCCCCTTGATTTATATTTTTACCCATGATTTTTAATTCAAACTATGTACAAACTCTCGCTTTCTATGCTGTGAAGCTCAAAATTCCTGCTTTCTAATAGTGCGGAAAGTTCAGAGATGTACAATATACAAAACAATAGAATTAATCTTTTAGTTGAACTTCAGAGTTTATATTTCCAGGTCAAACCAGTGCCAACCAAGGAAAAATAGCAGCGTAAAATGTCTTCATACAGTCTGTCACTGAACAGTGGAGTTCTTCAGCTGATCACTGCAATACAAAACTGTCTCCTAGTTAGTTGAAAGAGTTTATCAGTAGAAACAGAAAGCAGTTTAAAATGATGCTGCACCCCTGTTACAGGCAGGGTTGCTAAACAAAGAAGGGATAGGTTCCTACCATCCTCAAGGAAAAAGAAAAGAAACAGACAAAACCCATGAGCCATGCAAGGCTTTGAGGCATACTGAGTGGAGTGAGTTACTTTGCCTCTTGTAAGGCACTAAGATGCTGTTTCTTTAGTGTCAGGCTGCTGCACCTCTGCTTGTGGCTGGGAGACCTGACACAGCCCAAAGGGGTGAAGGAAAAGACCTGCACCCATCAGCCTTGCTGCCAGGGCTGCAGCTGTGGGCTAGCCTTCAGCCTCTGCTCCCTTGTCTGCTGGAGGACAGTGGGACAAAGGCTGAGCGAAGATTTGGTGCAGCCTGGCAGCTGGGTGCTGCTGCGACTGAGCTGTGTGCTGGACGGGGAGCTGGAGCAGCTGGGATGGAGGCGCGCGTGGTTTTGGCTATGCAAGAGAAACGGTAATTAACCTCCAGCACAGGGGCAGGGCAGGTAGCTGGGGCCAGTAATTTTCTCCAGCCTGTGCTGCAAAATTTACCTGAGCTCATTTGTCAAGCTTTGAATCCTTAAATCTATAACTCTAATTAATTAGGAATCTCTAATTACCCCAAAATGGCACTCTGTATTTAAGGCTAAGGTGTGGTGAAATCCAGAGAAAGAAAACATGAGAGAGGCTGGAGGATATTTAGAGCTGGAGATGCCTGAAAATGTGCGTTTTTGGAGCTCAAGGTGCACGTAGGTGCAAAGGAGGCCCTGTGGCTCTATGTGTCAGTGGGACTGGGAGCAGGTCCTGAGCTGCTAGAAGCCATTGTCTGATATTTGGACATCTATCCTCGGGTGTCTTACAAGTTCCCTTTTTCATAAGGTAATGACCACCAAACCTCCCAGCAGAAAGTTCCTGCATCACAGATACATAACCAAGTAACCTTTAGGGCTTAAGCCCAACTGTATTTTCTGTTCCAGAAACACACTGGATGAGGCTCTAGATCTTTACTACTTTGAACCCAGAAACCCCAGTGGGGATATTATTGAAAACACCAGTGCAGACAGGTTCTGGCCATAAGAGGAAAAAGCCCTTTCACAGTTGAGGTCTTATTATATTAAGTTGAAAATTTATAGTTTTTAACTAGGCTGTAACTAGTTGATGTGACTCAGGGAAGGCTGTAATATGGATAGAGGCTTTACCACTTCGCCTCACTGCAGAGGTTACTGTTTTTCCAGACCTCACATGTGAGGTGCCCAGTGAAAGCAGGTTTAGCAAATTAGGCTGTGAGGTCACCTGATTAACTGAGGGGCATCAGCTGGGTTTGGGGCTGATTGACTTTAGCAGAGCTGCAGCTAACTGCCTGAAACATTTCTTCCCCAGCGTTTGTGTTGGGTTGGGCTCCTCTTGGACTTACCTGCACCAGCATTTCAGCCAAGGTAATGCTTGTCCTCAGTCTGCTGTGTGTGTCTGGTGACAGGTTGCACATCTGTGTGTGTATGTGGCTGTTGTGATGACATTAAAGGAGGAGAAAAATTATGTATGTTTGCATACAAATGGGAGGGTCTACTGTTCAGAGCCTCAAGTCTTATTTTCTAGCTCCAATAGCATGAAATCTTTGTATTGCCTTGGCAAATAAAAGCTGTAGTTAGTGGCTTTGTCTGGTGGGAGATAGTGGATAAGATTCAGGTAAGGTTGTGTTGAGGTGTTCCACTGTAGAGAGTTTCCAGGGATTTGTTACAGAAAAACTGCTCGTCCAGAGGAGAAAACTACTATAACCATTAACAATGATGACTGTAAAGCTAATCTGTGCTTAAGACTTCTGAGGACTTGAATGCTTGATGCTGGCATTAAGGAGCAATGCAGCTAAAATGCTGTTTGTTGGAAAGGTATGGGGTAATCAATTGCACCTGGAGGGCAAAGATGAGAATGAGTTGCTGGGTGCTGGTTAAAAGGAGAGTTTGAGTGTGGCAGAAACGTATTAAATCAGTTATGAGGCTTCCTTTTCATTCATTTATCTTATGTAACACAAGTTGTGAGAGGAGGAAAAAAAAAAAAAAAGAAAGAAAGGACAACCATTATCAGCTATTTGGATTGCTTCAGATAGTACTGTTTGCCTGGGCTACGGAGGGTATGGCAAACACCTTTTGGAAGCGCCTTGCCCCTGCCTCATGGTGTGTGGGGGTGCTGCAAACCTCTGTGAGGACCTGAGCTTTAGCTCGTGCTCACGGCCAGGCCGAACTCGGGCACCCATGGGTGCTGACTCACGATGGCGGGGCCACCTACCGGAGCACACCGGGCAGCACCTGGCTCACTCTGGAGGTCTCACAGCCAGTGCTGAGCAGGCCCTGGCCTGTTTGGGCTGGGAGATCTGACGAGATCACAGCCGGGGCCGGGGGTGATATGGCCACAGGCCATCATCTTACATAAAACCATAAATTTGCATAATGTGTTTTACAAGATTAAAACTGAGGAAACTTTCTTTTTTTTTTTTTTTTCTTTTTTTCCTTTTTGCATAAAAGGGAAGAAAATAGGTGAAAGAGCTCTACAGAATGGGATATCGGAAGCCTGGGGCTCCCAAAATGACAGTGTCAGTATCTGGGCTTGATATGATTTCAGGGGTGACAGTCTAAAGGAGGAATCTGTTGTGGAACGTGTCCTTGGACAAAAGAAAAGCCCAGAGGTAGAGGGGTGCTCCCAAAGTAAGAATCAGACCTGTGACCTGGGAACACATCCCTCAGGATGAGCGCTTTCTCCCATCTGTTGGCTGCTGCATGCTGGAGGAAACCCTCCTTCTGCAGCAGGGCTGTTGCATGGGGAGGGCTGCCAAAGCTTGTCGAGTCACAAACCCGAGGTATTCTTGCTTTGCCTAATTACTGTGAGTGACTCGGATGCTAATGCAGAGGTCAATAAATGGTGTATGTTCCCCAGAAATGCACCTTACTTGCAGGCTCGGCCGGTGCTGGCTTGCTGTGAATGAGTGGATTTCAGGCAAAGGCTGCCCCATGCAGCAGGCTGCTGAGGGCTTGTTGCAGGGCTGACTGCCCCTCCTGCATGTTAAGGGCTAATCCTGCAAGGGTTCTTTAGTGGAAAAATATGTGGAGATGAAGAGGAAAATTCCATGGGAAACTATAAATCTTGATGCATTAGGAAATGTTAGCTCGTGCTTGTGAAAAGTATGATATATATCCCTGAGTGTAGCTATGGCCATGCACATTGTTAGCCATAACTGCAGCATTCAAAGGGAGTGCAGCAGGCAAATCTGTGCTTCAAAATGCCCCTCTTGGATGGCAGCACACCTGCTTCCCTACAAGTGTGGTGAAGCATGGGTGGGCAAGCTCCTGGGTGATGCTGGGGCAGGTGTCCAGCTCCCTTGCTGGGAACGGGGATGGCCAGCAGATATAGTTGGAAGTTATTTTTCAGTTGTTGCTTATTTGAAAGCCAACCAAACAGCTTCCAGTACAGCCCTGTACTTGTAAGTGATGAAGAGACTTGAATGAGAAGCAGTATTGAGTTTCCTGCGATGTTTGTTTCAGCAGGGCTGGGTTAACTAATCCCTCACTCAAACACTTTGTGCAGGACTCGCAGAGTTGTGGTCTTCTGCTTTTCTCTAGGACTTAGCAGTGCTGTCCATGGCTATGTCCATGTATAAGAGCATGTCCTTCTGTTTGTACAGCAACAAAAGCAGGGCCAGCTGCTTGCACTGGATACAAGAGGTGTAAATTTGTGACTTGTCACAGTGAGTTACATCCCAAGTTATCTCTCGTCCCCTCAGGCATATACTTAGGCCCCTAAGAATCACCTAAATAAATAGCAGCTAATTATTTGCGCACATTATTTGATCTGCAGATTGAAAGGGTGTATTTATTTCTGTCTTAAGCATATATATCTAAACAGGTACGTGGCTTCTCACCATAGCAAAGCTGTGAGGGGTGTGAATGATCCTGGGGTGCGAAGTGCCATGGATAGGGAATCCACACTGTGAGCCTAGCATGCCCAGTGTAAAGTGGTTGTGTAAGGAACTGGGCTTAGGTCTGGTGAGAAAATATAATACAAATACAGAACGTTTTATCTTTTCTCCTTCTCCCTTTCCATTCCTTCACATCCGTTATAAAATAAACCCTATAGTTTGTGGATGTGGGGGAATCTGTTGCTTTGTACTAGTGTGCAAACCTCAAAATGGGGGGGGGGAACGCACAAACACACTGAAAGAGGTCTGCATGCTCCATATCTGTGCTAGATATGGGTTACTTAACTTGCAAAAGTATGTGCTTTCTTCTCCAGGGTTTATATCCCTGTCTTTTAAAGTGTGCACAGAACCAGAATGAGTTGTATGATCACGCTGCCTTTCTCAGAAGGACACAAGAAAACTGAATCCTCTTGTGGTTCCTACACTTCCCTCAACCCTAAATACAGCCTGGATTGGTGTGTGTTTAGGGGGTGTCTAGAAGCCTTCTGCTTTGGAGGAAACATGGAAATGCTTATGTGATGTGCTGGTGCCAGGATGTTGTGGAATACTGTCTCAGGACTTTAATAAGCCATATTACAATAACCAGTCAAGCAAACCAGTCTGTGCTGCTGGGTGTGAGAGCTGAGTCCTGCAGCTGGTGACTTGATGTCTGGCTGCTGAAAATCTCTCAGGTGACTCTTGTGTTCTGCAATTATTTTTTGAGACTTGAAAGACCAACAAATGCAGGCAGCTTTGGGATGGTGTTTAAAGTAATTTGTATACAGCAAAATTTTTGATTTCCAGTTTATCCAAAAGAGCAGTTTGAAGAGAAGGAGGTAACTGTGTTTAAGGAAGAAACCTAAAAACAAATGAAGCCTGAACTGGGTGGCTAATGGAAAGAACTAAACCCTTCTCTCTTTCAAAGGAACATGTTCACTTGGCATGTGTTAGTTGACCTTATTACAAGGAAAGGGTGTCAAAGAATGTACATCCTCACAAGAACAGAACAGAAAAAGGAGGGGTGGGGGAGGGAAGCAACCATGTAACCCCCAGGCTCCTTCCATCGGGGTTAAAATCTACAGTTACGAGGGCAGGTAGGAAATTGCATCTATGGGGAGGGAAGATGATAGTAAAATGCACAACTGCTCTTGGCTGCGCCAACCTGCAGTGTGGCCCCAGAGGGGCTGCTGAAAGACTCTCTGAGGGGAGCCTTCCATGGTGTTTCCAGCATGTGAGGAGCATGTGAGCAGTTATGGTGAGTCACTGCTGAGCTAAAACAGTGCCTAGCGATGCTGCTGGGTTGAACCATTTTGTAAGCCTCTATAGTACAGATGTTATTCTTCCTGCTACTTCTCCTGGCAGCACTAACATGTTGTGACAGTGATGTTGCTGGCTCCTGCTATTAATCCAGCCTTCTCGGAGATGTAAAAATCACACTGTATGTGGGGCGAGATGGGCAGCCAGATTAGTCCTTGTGTTGTAGTTAGCTTTTCTGAGTCATGTCATAATACGATAGCTCTTGTCTGCAAGGGTTACAAACTGGGTGTGATGTGACTGGGAGCTCCTTTTCCATCTCAGTCCAGTGCTGGACCACATCACCTTCGTATACAAGAGGGTCATTTGTCTCAGTACACCTCTGATATTTTCCATGTAGTCATGCACTTCTGATCCATGCTTCAACTTCCTGCCTCATCAATGCAGCCCTTATCCTGCCCTGAGCATCTCTGCAGTTCCTAAAGCACAGCTGCTCATCCTGAGAGATGTACGCTGGGTGAAATGCTGGCTGTCTTGGGGCACGTGTGCTAAAGGGTGGAAGGACCCAGCTGGGAGCTCTGCCTCATTCTTTCTCCCCAGGACTGATGGAGCCAGGACACCTGCTCTCTCAACCACGCTGTCCTGAGCTCAATTTAATTCCCCACCTTTGCTGGGAGGAAGTGGCCATATGTGAAGCAGGCAGGTGTCTTGCCTCCTCTTCTTGAGGCTGCAATGAAGCTTCTCATGTGCCGCAACTGCAAGCTCATTAACAAAGGCCCCCCATGAGATCTGCAGATGAGGGGGGTGTGGATTGCCTTGCACAGATTGCTTCCCACCCCTCCATCAGAACAGTCATGCTATCTGTGTGAGCTCTTCTTCCAGTGCTGAGATCAGAGGCATGCAGGGGGGCTTTGCTGCAGTCCTATGTGTGTGTACCTGTGTGTGCAGCCTGACCTTCACAGAGAAAAGAGGTGGTTGTAATAGGTTTCAGCTGCTCATATACCAATGCTTCTCTTTCAGTTTGAGAGATTCCTTCAACGGAGAGGCCCTAGCTTCGTTTGTGGCTTCTCAAAATCTGTCTTTTGCTCACATAATTGGCAGGCTGCAGCTCACCTCAGGGCACTGCGGGTCTGTCAGCAGCATTGGGGGTGCCTTGCAGGGACAGTGAGCCCAAATGTGATGTAAAAAGCCAACAGAAACAGCCCTACAGGTGCCAGGGTCAGAGGGGAGGAGGTGCTGTGGGTGCTGCAGCAGGTATTGATTGCCCTGCAGGTACTGTGCAGGAGTGTGTGGGCATGAGAGGAGCCCTTGCCCTGCTGTGCCCCTTGGGTGGTGGTTGGAGGTCGAGGTGTTGAGGATGAAGCAGTGGAGTCTGGCTTGACCCCTGAGCTTTTTCGGGCCATAGGAAAAGGGAGGTTGGAGCGTGGCTGTGGGGCTGCAGCCTGGGTCAGCTTGCACACCTCTCCTGGTGCAGCTCTCGCCCATCCCTCATGCCTTGGTTCTTTTCATCACAATCTTCTGTTCCGCCACAAAGCTGGTCTCAGGTTCCGCAGGACCTCACCAGCTCCATTCTTGTCAGTCAGCTGAGAGCACTGTAGCTGCAATGGGTCTGGTTTGGGGCTCTGCACTCTCTGGGCTGCAAGACCTACAAGGGCTGTATAACTACAGATTTCTATTTATACCGTAAGCGAAGTACTTGAACATTTTTTGGTAGTGAAAATGGTATGCTTAAAAATATTAATGTTATGTAGGAGCCATGTGCGAGCTTCTGATGGCTTTGTATGCAGCTGCAAAATCTGCGTACAGCTGATGCATGCTGCACCCCCAGCTCTGTGTGCACCGGTCTGAATACTTGGATACATGGTTAAGATGTGCATAAAACTCCTTCCCCAGTGCCAAAGCAGCTTGACTCAAGCAGTTGTGAGAGGCATTTCAGAAATCTAATGCTTAATATTTCACTGTGGATTTTTGGCTTCAGAGTGATTTTGTTACGTCCCTAGAGCCTGGTTAAATCCTTAGTTATAATGACTGCACACTGAAGGGTGCTGTTACATAGAAATGCTGTCCCATAATGGCTTCGTTGCTGTGGAAAATCCGATGTTATTTGGTCATTCGCTACGAGTTCCCTAAGCCATCAAGACATTTGCCTCAAGGCTACAAACACAAAGCTACAGGCAAAACCCTCTGGACATAATGAGTGGGCATTTATGCAGAACTAAAAACTGGAACAGCTGAGCAGTAGATCTATGAATAGCAAGCATGCCTCGAAGCACAAAAGACATCATTCTGGAATAAAGGGGTTTAAAATGGTTCTGACATCTTGTATGTCAAGATCATCCTACGTTGTTGTAACTTTTTTTTTATGTTTGTTTGTTTGAACCATCTTCCTTAAGTAAGGTTTGAGTAATTAAAGGGTGTGAAGGAAACCCTGCAGCTTTACTAAGAATAAAAATTGGGCAACTGACACTTCTGGCAAGATCCATCATTTTGATCATGCTTGCTAGGGAACAAGCTTATTGCTCCTGTGCTTTTTGCATCCCTGGTTCCACCCTTCAGGACTTTTTAGAATTTTTACTGTTTAGCTCTAAAAGACTTGATTCTGATATTAGCTGAGAAGTGTCTTCTGATGGAAACGGAAGGGTTGGGCTAACTGTAAACTATAGGGTCAGGTCAGGGAGTCAGGCGATACAAAGGAGGGTAATAAAATTCAGAGTGATTGGGATCAACAGGGTGCTGGAGGAGCTTTATGTTGGGAAACGTACTGCAGTGAGGTTGCAAGCATTTGCAATCATTTATATGCACTTCTAACTATATGGCAAGAACAAGATGGAAAGGGATGTATGACAGTTACACCAGAAGCATGAAGAAAACCCACAGTAGAAATTAGTGCGGGAGCTGGAATGTGAAATAAGTTTAGAGGGAAAAAGACGGGGGGAAAAGAATGTAAGAACATACAAAGGTGATAAATTCAAGTTCTGTGTGTCTGTATCCATATCTGTCTGATCAGTTTCTGAGAAATTATTGACTTCCAGGGCAGTTTCAATATTTATTTATTTTCGCCATGTTTTCAGCCCTCTTGCCAACATGTTGGACTGGGGGAAGGATGAGCACTGGGAGAACTTACAAGTTCAAACAAGTTTTGCAATCCTTGCAAAGGAGCTTGGACCTTGCAAAACCATAGGTTGTAGAGATGAGCAAAGCCCAGATACTGTGAAGTTCCTACAAGGAAACATGGCCAAGGGATTAGGGGCTAATCTCTGACCTGAGAAGATGTGATGAATGTCTACAGTGCAGGCAGTACTGCAGCACAGAGATACCTGAGCTGGTTGTGACTGGTTTATTTGGCAGAATAACCTGGCTCTACTTTCTGCGGCATGGGAAGCAAGTGTCTCTTCCAGCAGTGGAGTAAGTTAACCCATGCAGAGATCAGTGCTAGAGAGTCCAGAAAGCAGAATGTATTTTAGCAAAAAATGACAGACTGTGATGTAGCTTCATGCTTCACTTCCTCGTGTCCAAACTTCTTGGCCACGAGCACACTGTCCTTTTGACAAGTACACTTAGCAGCTGAAAGCGTGGTATCATGCTCTCTTTGCATGCTTACCCAAAGAGAGGCACTACAGGATGTTCAGATACAGAAGGATATTGCTTAGGTGGCTTAGAAAGGCAAAGGGATTAATTCAGTTATCTCTCCATCTTCTTCCTCACAGCTATGAGTGGCAGCTCTTACTGCCTGGGAACAGACTCACACGGCCTAGTCAGGAGGATGACAGCTCTACACCACTGGTAAGTGACAGCTCTGCAGCCACTCTTGAGAGACTAATTGATAGAGCAGTATGGAAGCACAGGGATGGAACTGTTCCCTTCGTAACAAGCTAAATTGAAGACAAGGATTTATTCTGGTTGAAGTGCTACCTGCTGCTGTTGTACATGGTGTCAGAAATGCATCCCTGTAACCCATTGCACTGCATTCCTGCTGCAACAAGTATGTCACTGCAGTCATGGAGTTGAATGTTGTTTTGCTGTCTGTGTACCAACTGTATTTCAAGTAAAGTTTTCTTTTTGTTGTTTTTTTTCCCCCTCTCCCAAGCATCTTTTTCTACTGCATATGTTACCAGTATTTCTCATTCTCTCTTCCTCCCCCTGCCTTCAGTAATAGTTCTGCCTACTTTTCTTTCTGCAGTGCTAGAACAGCACCTGTGATGGTGTGTGGCTCTCTGTGTTGCATTTCACTCCTCTTCAGGAAGGAGTCTGGCTTGGACAGAGTTCAGGAGCTTTGTGTGTGTGGTGGATTTTTTTTATTTTATTGAGTGAGGAATTTATGACTGAGGGTTTGGTGGAGAAGATGCGTTCTGGCAAAGGGGGGTCTTGGCTGATGGGAGACTGAAGTCTACTCTGGTTATTCGAATCTTCCATCTTTTTGTTTAACTGGAGATGTAGATTTAACAGCCAAGAATATATGTTTGGCTTCAAAGGGGAAAACAAAAAGAGCATTAAAATACCTGTATTTTTGTGTACCGGGAAGTAAAAGCTAAAAAAGGACACAGTAGAGGCAGAACCAGAAAGACTGAGGTTCATGTGTGCCAGGGGCTCTTCCTCTTTGCCCATTGATCTCTTAGCACAGAGAAGAGAGTGAGGCTGGAAGGCATCTCATGCTCCATCACTGGAGGCCTCTTAGGAGCAACTGAGGAAAATACAAGAGGATGAGGAAATCCTTTTGTGTTTGTGTATGGAGAAGGGAGACTGTGGTCTGGTCTCCAGTCCCACATTTATTCCTGGTTTATCTTGACTTCCTGAGACCTGACCCTGCTCTTGCTCCTTCATGTGAGTTTGCCTTAAGTGCCCTTACAAGTTGCTGTCTTTATTTCTTGGAAAGGTAGGATTGCTGCTGCTTTCTAGCGAAAGGAAACTCTTCCAAGTAGTCAAAGATTACTCCTGCTCACAAAACAATTCCCTTATCAACTCTCTCGTGTACAAACTGCATAATAACAACACAGCCTGCACAGCGCTGCAAGCTTATTTGCTTTGTGATTTGTGGTCGGATCATTGCATTTCAGCATTTACTGATGAAAGGAAATTACTAACAAGACACTGGTATTTACATTAATTGTGGCTTTGGGGAGATAGTCCAAAGAAAATTATGTTAAAGCCAGTTATTATGTGTCTCCTTAACAATTAGAATGGAACCCAAAGTTTATAAAACAAAAGTTGATTTCAATTGGATTTTAGCTGCTACTTGGTATTTTCCCTTTCTAGGGGTTACGGGGGGAAAAGGGTTTTCAGTGGCAACCCCTTGTGTTGTTTTTTTTAATCCATCTTCAAAAACAACATAAAGCACTTAGCTTGAAGGAGCGTGTATGCTAGTGCAACAAAAACTCCTTATTTCCTTCCACTGAGCAGGATCAATCTCTGCTTCCATGGAGGCCTTGTGGAGCAGGTCAGCTTTCAGAAAACACATAGGAAATGGCAGGGTTTCCTCTGTTAAAGACAGAAGTTTTCATTGTTTTTGTTTCACCTCCGTGCAGCCTTGTGCAGCTCTGCAGGTTAAACAGATTTGGCACCTGAAACTCAAAAGTATACCAACCACTTTTCATGAGTGTCCCACTGGACAGTCTTGTGAGAGTCCTGAGAGCAAACTTCCACTTCAGTTTGAACTCTTTCTGGACACAGATTCAATGCCTTTTATAATGTTTGATGTATGATGAAAAGTAATTTAAGGTTTCTTAAGATGACTCATGTGCCAGCATAGTAGATCCAAGAAACAAACACAGATGTGAGATTCAGATTCTCCTTTGGCATAAAACGCTGCCAGGACTCTTCATGCTATAAACCACAAACTATACCCAGTGCAGACTAGACACACTTTTGTTTTCTAAAGTGTCGTCTGATTGACTTCACAAATGACTGGGGGTAGAAATATAAACACACCTTTTCTTTCACCAGATGTTGGTGTTGATTGTATGTCCCCTCTAGTGGAGATTTTTAATGAGACAAATCCCACCGTGTCTGCTCAGGCTTCTTGTAGAGGTTCCCTTCATAGGGGAGAAATACAGGCACTTCTGAAGTACGATTGGTCTGACCTCCTGTCAGCATCTATGTTAGGAATCTGTCTGAAGTGAGGCAGAATTAAATCCTTCCCCCAAAATTCTTCTGTAAGCAGGGGGATTTTGGATGCTGTGGGGAGGAGTTTTCAACTCTCTTTCCTTGGATGACCCCATTACCAGACATTACCTTTACGTCACAGCACGAGTCATGAGCGGATCCAGGCACAGGAATGTGTGTTCTGGCACGAGGCAGCACGGGGCAGGCATGTAGCTGTGCTCATGTTGGTCTTGCTTTGGGGTTATTCTGCTCACTCCTCTACTCGTCCAAGTCAAAGTGGACAGCACTGTTTGATATGTCTGACCATCAAAAGGCTGCAAGACTAAGAGTGTAACTGGTTTTAATTATTAAGGTGTAATTTAAATCTTCATGTTTATAGGATAATTGTTTCTTTTTTAATATAATTTAAATTTTGCAATACAAGAAACAGGCCTGAACCTGTGGATGGAGTGTTGGAAACCGTCTAAGAAGATTAAGGTCTCTTAATTGATTTCACATAAACAGGTGTGACTGAATTCATCAGAAGAAAGTTAAGACTAAACATATTCTTCTAATTATGCAAAAATTGCTAGAGTGGGTGCTCAGTTGAGCAATTGCCTTCCCTTTCCAACTGGGATCAGTTCTCAACTGTACATCAAATGGGAAAATTGTCATTTCCGAAGCAAATGCTTTTATTTTGACAGTCTGCTTTGCTCGTAGATACATTTGCAGTTGTTGATTTGGAAAGAGCACATGGGAATGTCCCTTGTGAGCTGTGCTGTGTCTAATGGTGTGGGAGGACAGGTGTCAAGGCAGGGCTGTGTCATTTTCTAAGCTTCAGGAATCGGCACTTATGGAAATCTCGTTTGAAGAGCTGAAGGACTAACTCTGAAACATTTGCCATTTGCTCTTAATGTTTTCTTATATGACCTAAGTTGTTATTTTCTTGTTTAAACTTAACTGTAGGTTTGGAGATGCATAACACGGTTACAGAACGTCCTTTGTGTTGTGTTTCAAAATAGCAAGTGGAGTATATAACTCTTCATGCAGCCAACAAACATGCTTATTTGTTCTGCTTACGCTGCACTCTTTACCTCTTGTCTTTCCTAATCTTACATCTCGAGAGAATGAGAAAGAATTGATGTGTTGACCATAGTTGTAGACAGGCTAAAAGCTCTGTTTTCTGAGATGTTCATCTCAAAGACCACCTGGGTGTGACAGTAAATTGCGTGAGAAGACGTGAGTATCACAGTGCATCGTGGTGGAGGCCCTGCAATTACTCAGTGGTGCTCCTAACAAAACCATTTGCTGATGAAACAGTTCTTTGAGCCTCTAAATTGAAGGATGACTAGTACTTAAGGTGTGTTTTCAGAGACAAATTTGCACATAGATGGTGATCTAAAATTAGTTTAGTTACTTAAACCACTGTTTTGTAAGAGCGAAGATACTGTCTGTAACACTGCAGATTAATTTAGAAAATCATACCCCATTTGTAATACATTTTCTTTAAGTTTGAGAGCTAAATGTGGACTTGTATCAGCCAGCAGTGATCAGTGGTGACTTGGCATCATGTGTTTTACTCAAGTTAAAGTGAACAGCTATAGAGTAGTGGGGAACATGATGTTAATAGCTGTGCTATATTTAAAACAAAACGAAAACCTAACTGAATTTCTACAGAACACCTGGAAATAATCTTCAGAGTGCAGATATGCAGTTTTACATTTACTAGTAAATTTATCCACTGTCCATCCAGACTTTTAGTTCAATTTTTGAAGACAAAATTCTCCAAAATGTGAGTCTTATTCTTAAAGGATCCAAGCAAGAAAATCTGTCTGTGTCAGAGTTCTGAAAAGATGTGATGGCTGCACTGGCTCACAAGGTGAATTGATGTTATGCTGTTGCCAAGAGAAAAAGCTAAAGAAGTTGATAAACACTGGTCTGGAATTAGGAAGAAAAGAACGCTTTTTGTCTTAATAACTGCTGCAAGTACTCCCACACTGTGAGTTGGAATAAATAATCTTAAATGTAAAGGATTGTTGCTTCAGCTGCTGAAAAATTATTCATTATCCCAAGCACTCCTGTTGGCTTAGTTCTCCTGTCCTGAATCCCAGGCTTTCCTTTTAAAGAAGCACCTTCCTTTAAATGAAATATTGTCCAAAATTTCTTCATCAGTAGCCTGCCAACTTACCAGAAAAATGCCTGTTGGTGAAGTAAAATCGTGGAACAGAACATCGTGTTCAAGAGGGAAGGAGGGCTTAAATCATAATAAAAAATCTTCAATTATACTGATATAGGAAAGAATGATTCCTTCCTTAAAAAAATACAAAAACAAACAACAACAACACCAATAAAACAAAGCCAACAACAAAGAAACCCACAAAAACAAACAACCTGGCCATCTCTGTTTCAAACATCTCCTTCAGGCTGATTTCTGGCTGTTCTTCAGAGGAACTGCCATCTCCATCCATCCAGGCTTCGTTACATCTCTGGAGGATACAAATGCCCCGATTCCTTTGCTGCTCTGAAATCCCAAGCTATGCATTAATCGAGACAGTCAAAGACTGCCTGAAAAGGCATTGGAACTGATAGGATTTAAGCTTGTGCTTTCAAATATTTAGATAGCATATATTTAGATAAATTAAGTACTTCATATTTATCTGCTGCCTCGCATGAAACTCGTTTGATTTGATCAAAACAAGATCACATAGGTTCCCAACTCCCTGCTTTTATGTTGACAATTAGCAAAACACTAAAATTAGAAGCTGCTATTTGATAGATTTAAGCAGGAAAACTGCTGTATGAAGCTTTAACTGGTAGGCATCTTTTGTTGAATTCAAGCATGCTGCTGCATGGCCTGTGTATGCAAAAGGAATATGTCCTTACTCATTTAAATGCAAACCAGTTGTAGGGAAAACATCTTCAGGGCATGGCTAAAAAGGGGGAAATGATTGATTGAAATTGGATTAGATAAATCACTTGGAAACTGATGTTATTTTCCACATCCTCTTCGATTGATTAAAAAGCAACGCAATAAAAACTGAAATCATTTTGGTCTGAAAGGTGTGAGGTTACACAGGAATTAGTGGTACTTTTCAGTGCTTGGAAATGCTGAGCTCCTGGCCCCCTGCCCCGTGATGCAGCCCAGGCTGCTACAAGCAGTTCTGTATAAGTTTACTTCAGGTATAATTTTACTTCACTTGTTTTAATGATTAGGAGTCCCATAGTTCTGAAGTGATCTGTGGTGTACAATTATGAGTGTTTGGGTGGAAATACTTTTTTTTAAATTAGTTTCATTCTCATGACGCTAGCTAGACTGTTGTGTTAGTAAGCAAGAGCATTGCGTTGCATTCTTTCATCAGGCTGCTTAGCTTTCAAAATCCAACTTTGCTTCTGTGAAGAAACTGAATCAGAAATCATACAAAAACAAAGTTCCTCAACTTAGGAGAAACTAGATCCATAACCAATGGCTGGATAAATGTTTTCAAACGTTGTTGTTTTTTTTTTTTAAACCAAAAGAGTGGATGTCTGAATCCAAACTCTGTGTCTCCCTGTTTGCGTTGTGCCAGTAGTGTGGCAGTAGCAAATAAAACTATCATCTCTTTTTCCCCTTACGTGTGGCAGATGAGACTAGAAATAATAGCTTACAATTTGAGGTGAGATTGGATATTCAAGTTACCTTAAAAAGGATGAGCAACAAAAATCACAGAAACAACACCACCACCACAAACAAAAAACTCTGCTTTGATCAATTTCAAGGAGCCCAGGAGAGTGGGATAAACCAGGCTGTGTTCTGAAACTTTAGGATCGGAAATACTACTCCAGACTCTTCCCTTTTGTTGGAAGGAATAGGAAAACTATTGAGGTGATGTTGGTTTTTTGTTTACTTTGGGGTGTTTTTTTTGGAGGGGGAGTGGAGGGGAGCTTGTCTAACAGCAGGAATTCCAGGGTTGAGTACATGTAAGTTGTTCCGTGGGAATGTTGCTGGCTGGCTCTGGAACTGCAGATTGAGATATTATTGTGTAAATGAAACATCAGGTATTTATTTTCCACGCAGGAGATGCAGTAATTACTGCACTCACACAGCAGATGACAGCTGTTATCATTCTGATGAAAAGAGTCCTAAATTAAAACCCTGTCCTTTTGCATAGATTCCTGTCAGAAACAAATGTTAATTTCCTTGGTTGGTCAGCCTCCTTCCTTGGGTCCTCTGACAGGTACAAATAAGGACCAGACTTTTGTTTCTGTCTTTATTAGCGTTTCCTGGCACACCAAGAGCTTTGCAGTGGAGGGGAACAGACTCAAAGCGAATTCCTGCAGGCTGTGTGAATGCCCCTGGTGTTTGGGCTTCGGCTGACAGCAGGGTGTCCTGTGGGTGTTTGGAGGAGCCCTACTGATAGCCAAAACCGACCTAGATTTCATTTGTTTGCATAACGTGGTGCATTTGGAAGAGGAAAAAATAATTAGATGAAGAGGATCCACTTGTAGCACAGATGTCCGCTGCCCAGCTGATCTACCCAGACAACTTTGCCCTCCTTTCTGGCTGGAGGATGGAGTGGCTCCCACGGATTAACGTGGTGACATCTGTTTGGGTAACGCACGGACGAGATGGGGAGATGCAATCCATACACCTCTGTTTTCTTTGGAAACCTTTCCCAACGATAGGAGATTAAAACCTTTAACGTGTCATTATTTTGGGCTGGATGTCAACTGCCAAGCACAGCCGTGCTCTTCAGATTACGAGTCAAGAAAAGAATGAGTTTGTTAAATTGGCACGCTTGCCATGCAGAGTAACTGCTGCTTGTTAGCCTTATGCAGGAAGGTTTTCAGGTCTATGGCAAAGCCAAGTGTTGGTCTCTGTAAAGGGGAAAGCAGGGCTGGAAGGAAGTCCTGACAATCTGTGCTGCAGGGAGTCAAGAAGCCAAACCCAGCACTTCTCTGCTGCTGTAACCAGGATAGGTGAACCTCCTACCCATGCCTGAGACCCCAGAGTGCCCTGTAACTCAGTGCTTGGAAACTTTTCTCGTAATATCCTAGCAGTCACTCTTGATTTCTGTTACAATTAATAACCCAGTGATATGACTGAGAGCATAAGCTGCCTCTTTCTGTTACTTTTACTTGGAATAATCTCTTTTTAAAGAACCAAAGATCTATGTCCAAGAGCACTATTCTGCAGACTACTATTAAACAACATATTGTAGTCACTGCTGAGTGCGGAGTTCCATCAAAAGATATAGGATAAAAAGAATTTGAAGGGAGAAGAAAATATAGATGAAGCTCTGGGATCTGAGGGCTCTTATTCTATGCAAACTAAGTAGAACACAGCTTGAAGGTCAGAAGAGAGGGCTGAGGGGCTTCCTGGAGAAAATTTGGATCTGCTTTGGGTTCAGAGCTTCATTCTTATACTGGAAATTGTCCCTAAAGCAGACAAAAATAAAATAAAAAAAAAATCACTGAATTATCCCCAGAAACAAAGCAATCGAATCAAGTTAAGAACAATATTGAAGGCAATGATAAATCATTTATTTACTAAAACACAACACATGTCCTAAAGCAGAACAGCAACAATAAAAACTCTCTTGAGCAAATATTGCAAAAGAAACTTTGAATGTAGCCAAGCCCTCTATCTGTGTAAGATGCTCTGCTGCAAACGTTAACTTTCCTGCAGTCTCCTAGCAGTAGGTGAACCCGACCTCTGGTTTCCTGAGGCACAGAAAGTTCTCCCTCAAGTTTTACATTTGAGAATGTTTCGGTGCTTAACGTCGTTCTGATTTTTTTTTTCATCTGATTAAAGCACAAGGGTGAATTTTGGCTGTGGGTGTCCTTATTATGAGCTCTGGGAACCTCATGCATCTCTCCAGGGAGGGAGACGCGATGGTGTGCTGCTGTGCCAGTGCCCTTCAGCTCGGGTCCGAAGCTAACTTAGGTTTCCAAGACTGAAAATTGCCAGGAGCCCTTTTTTTGGAGGAGGTGTTGGGGGGTGTGGGTTGTTCTCCTTTGAGTGTGTGAAACGTGTCAGGGCTGCAGTGGGAGCTGGTGCAGGGAGGCAGGATGCGCTGCTGCGGCTCCCTGTGCTGAGGTGCCTCGGGCCCTGGTGTAAGCAGCTGCAATTTTGGGTTTGGGGAATATTCTGACTTCACAATTTCCTGACTATTCCTACCGTTTATTTATTCCTGCCTTTTATTTACGTTAGTAGAAGTGCAGGCAGTTGCAGAATTGAGGCTTAAAAAAAAAAGTTCAAGCCAATACTTGCAGTTTTTTTTTTTTCCTGAGATATTTTCACAGCTTTAATATTCAAACACTGCTTTTGCTAATTACGTTTTCTTAATTATATGATTTGCAAGATTAAAAGGCCACTGCCAATACAAACCGCATATTGCCCCTAAACTGTTAGATTATTAAATTGCATTTTTTAAATTAATTTTTACTTGCCATGATTTGTATTCTGTTTGTTCTGTGCTATTTTAGGCTTGGTTAATAAATATCATGTCAGTCTCATATTCGTTTGTGGACAATTCCAAGTTTTCAGTGCTACAGGGTAAGGGTTTGAAAGGCAACTGCACCATTTTTTGTTTTGTTTCACAGAATTGTTTTCTTAATTCTATTCATTTTATGCTTTACAGAAGACTTTTATTTTTAAACAAAATAGAAAACTGTGCTAAATATAATTTGACAGCATCTCTTGAAATGATATTCTTGTTTATGACAGTGTAGAGCAGAGGCACAAAAAGTCAGAGGTCATTTTTTATATGCAGTAGGTTCTCATATATTCAAGAATGTCTGGACGTGTAAAGTGTCTGCACAAGACTGAGTCATCTCTTCTATGATGGGATTTCTCAGGGCTATTGCTGTAAGAACTGCTTGTGATAAGAACCTCTCTCTGGTACTGTGTTCTGCCACCCCTCGCCTCCTATCTGAACCACCCAGCTACCTGGCAGTGGCCATGCCCGTCACAGGGGCTGCAGCTGGGTGAGTGAACACAGCAAATGAGCAAAAGCAAGAGCCAAGCCACCACTGAGGGTTAGTGTGGGAGTGGAATCCTAGCAGTGTGGGAGCTGCATCCTCGTGGCTCATCCTGCTGCTGGGGACCCCTGCGCTGGGTGAGGACTGGCTGCTCCGTGGAACACGTGAATGGAAACGATGAGATTATAACCACAGGTGTCAGACAGTGCAGAAGGCAGTTTGGTAATTCTGGTTCAGAGGGCTGGCTCTTAGGTACTGAAGCTTATACCCCTTCTTCCAGTGCAAGAGGTTCAGGATCCTGTTGTACTCAAGGATCCATTCACGGTGGGTGATCAGCCCCATAGGTGGCTTGTTGGTGTAATTTGTGATGGCTGGGAGTGCTCATATCCCGGGGATCCCAGGAGTTGTGAAGGGCTGGGATGGCCCTGCAAGAGATGGAGTGGCTCAGGCCTGCCATCCCTGCTCAGAATGGCAGCACCCTGTTGGTGTGACAGGGAAAGGAGAGCCTCAGTGGGCTGCTAAAGCAGGGGGAAAGCCAAGCGTGGTCCTGATATCCAGCCATTTCACAGATAATAATAAATCCTTGTCAGAAGCATTGGCAATCAGTACTGGGAGCTCAGCCTTTTAGGTGAGGAGCACAAGGAATTAACAGCATTTCAGTTTTGGCTCCTCTGCGCTTGCTGTCTTAGGCAAATGGTAAGCAGCACACGGTGCTTCGCGGTGAGCAGGAGCTTGCATAACTGCTCGCTGTCAGTTTGTTGTGTAATGGAGGAAGGCTGAAACTGTGCAGCAAAGTTCCTTATTACATTTTTTTGTTTAAAATGAAGCTGCGTTTTTAGGACAGAGGAGGACTGGGGAGTGTTTAAGCAGTTTTTCTGTGGGGAAAAAGAGAGCAATTCCTAGCAGCACTTGATTTGGAGGGGTGAGAGGAAGTGAGGCATGGCCACACAGCTATCTTTTTGAATGATGCAGTGTCGATTCTTCTTCTGTACAGAGTAAAACCGAATGTTTCAAAAAGAATGTGTTGAGCATATGAATGTGGTCTTAAATATTAGGAAGGAAGATCTTTCCTTGAAATAAAATGGTCGATTGTTTTGGCATCTGACAGAAACATGATGTATTTAACAAAGCATGAGATAGTGGGTTTGGGGGGCATGGAGAGAAGCTTTGTGTCAGTTCATGACTTCCTGAAAAATCACATTGAAAACACACACCATGTGTGAGCACACGCAGAGGGATGATGGTGCAGACATGCCATTGGCTTTAGACACTGTCTTGATAAGGACTTTTCTCAGAGCCAAGACTGAGCCCCTTTCAGAAGACTGCCTTCGTTATGCTGCTGTCCCAGTTTATGAGGGTTTTTTTTTTCCACTGCAAAAGATCTTGGATTGAGGGATTGTCCTGATGATCTGTTCAGTGTTCCAAAGGGGCTGATTAATCTGAAAAACCCAACAAGACAGCTGAAACCACTGCCAAAAACTGTCATCCGTTCTGCTTCCTCAACTGCCAGCTTTCTGTGCTTTTGCTGCAGAGACAGGTCAGCTCTTAAAGATGCAGCCTGACATCTAATGCAGAAACAACAGGATAGCTGATGGGAGAGTGATTAAGGGGTATCTTTTTTTTTTAACCCTCTTTTCTGTCACTTCTGAGTAGTGATGTGTATCTCCCAAGATAGCACAAAGCTCAGAACTACTACTAATCCTTGAATGTTGAATGCAATTAATGCAGCTACAGAGAGGATGGAAACCTTGAGGAAGGGATGATGGCCCTCAAAGGTCTACATGATGGAGTTTTGCATGGCTTGTTGTCTGTGCATCACTGGTTCCTGGCCATAACAAAGGTGAATTACTCCTAAACTGGGTTTTCCATATGCACCTTTCCTTAAGGCAGTGAACAATTTATTTTTTTATTACTGAGAGTACATGGGAGTGAGAACGCTGATGCTAAGCAAGAGATGAAGAGGCTCCTTGGCCTTTTAAGGGAGAGATTTTTGGAGTTCTGGAAAGAACAGCGTGACCTTGCCAGACCCAGGGGATTTTTCTGTAGGGCAGGGTAAGCCTCTGTCCCCCTCTTGTGGCTGGTGCATAGGGATCAAGGGGCAGGGGGGTGGCTGCCAGCCCTACAGTGGCGGTGGGCACCTTGGCACGCAAAGCCAGGACTTGGGGCTTTTCTGGGGGCTGACCTGAGTGCCTGGCTGTCACTCCCTAAGGATACTCTTCAGCTATTGTGGGGGCTTGGGGGGGAGAAAACTGGATAACTGCAATCGAAAGCTTGAGGGAGTGTTTAATGGGGCCGTTAATAAATGACTCTGGCAGCCAATGGGGCATAGCCTTTGGTCTCATGCCTTGCAATACTCCAGAGGCACACTGTAATGAACCCATAAAACCTGCCCCATCAAGTCGTAGCACTTCAGCACGAAACACTCCTGAATTTAATGCGTGGTGGATGGCCAAGTGGTGCCTAGGTAAATGTAAATGCCTAGGATGGACGGTGCTGAGTAAACCTTATTCATTTCTTTAATAGGGAAACCTTCAACTATTTTTAGAATTTTAAAGAATACCAACGTATTCTGTGTAAAGAAGAGGAACAACCTTCTGAACTTCAATTTGCTGGGAAACCTCTGTGTTAACCCCAAACACATGCCAATGGTGAAAGGTGTAAATGTCTCCAAGAGCATTTTGCTGCGTTAGCAATACATTTTGATCCTGAAAGCAGCTAGGGAAAACAGCACATTAGAATAGCAATCTTCTCTGTTCTAGATCCTCAGATAGTATAGTGCAGGGTGCTAAAGAAGCCCCTAAATAAAGATAAAGTTTGATTAAATTCACTCCCAGCAAACTGGCTCAGTTGTGCCAATTAACTTGGAAATGCAGCAGTGTTTTATTGCTTTAGGAATGAATGGTACTTATTGGCTTCTTATATAACAGTTTGACTTCCTCATCCAGTCAGAAAATTGAGCATCTGTCAGACCATCAACCCATAAATGTCTTCATTAGATCTGATAAACAGACCATGGCAAGCCTGAAAGTTGGAAGGTACCACCCTTCTGCCTGGGGAGCTGGACTCACTTAACAAGCTGAAAACGAGGGATGTAAAATAGGGAGAGTGCTCAGGGTGAGCGATTCAGAAGGGCTGCTCTGAGACGTGCCAAGGTGCAGCACTGAAATAACTGCTTGTAGGGCCGGAAGGGATTCTGCCCCATCCCTGTTACAAACAAAACCTTGGCAAGTGACAGATTCAGGAAGCTGTCCCCAGACAAGAGTTGTTGGATGTCATCCCAGTGTGATCGGGCTTGAGTCTGCTGGCAACTGAGACCTCAGGTTGTCTTGGATTTGAAGGAGCACTGTGACCCAAAGAACGATTTGTGTCTCTGCCTGAGTGGTGTTTGCTGGAGATCTCAGTTTCTGAGCTCTCCTGTTGCCTTGCCTCAGCATGCTGCTCCTGCCTTTGGGACAGCACAAGGGATTTGTAAGACAAGTCCACAGAAGGCTGCTGCTTCTGGCCGAGTTTTCAGGCTGTATCAGAGCAGCTCTCACACGGAGCAGTGGTGTAGTTCTTCCACCTGACCTCAGTGCAATTAAGTCCACTGGCAGCAGACGTGTCGACAGTACTGCAGTAGAAGATGGAAGTCCTTATTCAGGAATGCATGGATGTTTTATTATTTTCACTGATGAGCTTTTACGTGCTGCACTACTGAGTCTTCCTTCAAAGTGAGAAATTCCTTTTCATCTTCCAAAAATTCCTGACTCTGGTTTCTGATAAATCTTTTCCCTTAAATGAAGTTACTGCTGTTGCACAACCTTTGGTCTTGCAAAATGCAAAGCCATCTGTTACAACCTCAATTACAGGTTAGAGGAGACAGAAACTTATTTGATGGTGTGTAACAGCAGGCTTTACCTTAGCTGTATGTCTGAGTGAAAAGAGCCAGCCTTTATGACAGAGGCCAGAAGAAGAATGAAGGATTTTGTCTATTAATGAAAATTGAAGAGTAGGAAAACCCCAAAAGACATAAAAACATATATATGTCTATGTGCGTGTGTGTAAGTTGGTTTGTTTTTAACCACCAATGTCTGCAAATTCTTGAGTGCTGCTCTGCATCTTAAGAATCCATGCAGTTGTGGAGTAAAACTCCAGTGGTCACAGCCTCTCCAGTGGCTGCATGTGTGTTGCCATTGAGACAAAATCATTTAGAGTCTGTTGAGTCTATTTTTTGCAAACACAACCTAGGCAAAATAATGTCTCTGTTGCATGAGATGGAATCAATAGCTTGTGAGCTTCTTTGACTTTTACTGGGAGATTGATATTGGTAGACTTTCCCCTTTACAGATAGAATTATATTATTATTAAGTTTTAATTAAATTCCTAAATGCATGAATAAAATGAACCAAGTAGAGAGAAAAAAGACTCTTAAGCAACCTCCAAATGTAGCTTAAAATATGCTGGTATTTTATTTTGCTACGGACGGTCCAGGGGACCTTCAGAACGCACAACCAAGATTAGTTTTGACACAGGAGCTGGCATTAGTGAGGCAGTCATGCTGCCAGTTAAATAGGTTGATTAGCTGCAGATATATTTATATATTTTTAAATATTTTTGTTTTAGATCTCTTACTAGCAGTTTCCCTGGGGAGATGGAACCTGTGCTGGCTATTGTGCAGGTGAGCAGTTGGCTCTGAGGCCTCTTGCTTGCTGGGCTCTGGCTCTCTTGGGAATCCTATGGGTATGTGTCCTAGCTGGAGCAGTGCAGCCGTGGCTGGGATTCTCTCCCTGTCAAAGTGAGGTGAAAACCCCAGGCCAGATCACTAGTAGCATATATATCCCTTTCCCCATTCTGTCCAGCAGCCTCATACAGGTTTGTTTTCTTGCTGCCCACGTCTTTAAGAACAGAGCAAAGTTATTGCTCTGCATGCAGAAAAAAATCTCTGACAAACGTGAATGTGCTCAGGCTGTTTTTCTTCATCCATTTTAATACATAAAGCATGAAGGAGAGCAGTAAATACGGTAACGATGCCAATCTCGCCCAGTCCACTCTTCTGTTACATTCTTGTTATACAATAGTAAGAGGCACTGCAGTGAGTGCTGTTGAAAGATGGGGGATTTAAGAGAGAGCTGTGATGGCTGGGTTGGATTGCTGCCTATATTTGGACTGTATTTATTATTCTACTTCTATTAAGGTGCTTAAGTTATTCAGAGTTGGGTTTAGACAAGAAATAAATATCTAGCCAGTTGTGAGTACATGTCTGTTAGTTATTAGTCATCACTACAACTCTAAAGAGTTGGATTTAGCAGCAAATTGTTAAAATTCCCACAAATGGAGGATGGCATAGTAAAAAAGTCGAGCTTTATTTTGTTGCTTTTGGCTGGCAGTGTAACCTGAATCTTTTCAACAGGCCAGGAGAGGAGAAATGCTCGTGTGACATATGGGAATGAGCTGTTTAGGACTCTTCTATCTTGCGGGTGCTATTTCCTGTAGCTCACCTGTCAGGATCCAGGGAAAAATGCACGGATAATAATGGAGAAAGAATACATCAGTGGTATTTGTTAGAAAGAGAAAACAGAGCTGCTGAAGTCTTAGGAGGGGGGATTCCAGCGGCACTGCAGGCACTGGGTCTAATTGTTGAGCATGTTTGGGGTTTGGCTGGCTGTCTGGAGAGGCGAGGAAGGATACAACACTGATTTCAGCTTCAGGCAAATACTGCAAAGGAGTCTTATCTGTATGTATGCATTTCTTTTTTTTCTCCAAACATTAACAGAGAATCTCAGTTCTTTGTGTGTTTCTGACCAATGCAGTACATTACATTGCAAATGCAACTTCTGTCACTCTCCTCGACTTTTTTTTTTTTAAAGCACAAAACAACTGTTTTTTCCCCTCTTCAAAAGCATTCTAAAGAATGTTTACACAGCTACAGAGGAAAAGATACCTGCTTTTTGTCCCCAAAAGTTTCAGTACAAAACACAATAAAACTGTTAGAATCTCTTCTGCTTGCCCTCATTGAAGAGGATTATTTTTCTGCTTAAATCCTGCAGCATCTTTTTTCCTTTTTGCTCTAGCTCAGGTTGGGGAAGGGAGAAAATGCTGTAGCAAACTGATTCTTTATGTGCCAGCTCGTGGGGTGAAGAAAGCCTCCTCCCCAAGCACTTGAGCCAGGGAAGGCCCATCCAGTGAATAGATGCTAATTGTGAGTATGGGGAAATGAAGGTTCCCTGCCCTGCCACACACACTCCAGGTAACCTGGGGCATTCTGCTTGCAGATAGGGCTCCTGGAGGCCTGTCCCTCCAATATCAAGGCTGGAGGCTATCAATCCTGTGCCGCTGTTGCTCCAGTGTCACTGAAGTTAGATGCCTGGAGGTCCTGATGGAGCCTTCCCTTCCCATTTCTCCTCCTCAGGCTCTCTTGTGCTGCATTTTCAGGAGTGTTTGAATACATTGCATGTAAAGTCCCTGGTGGTTTTGTATAAGGCTTTAAAATTGATGTGGGTAACATCCAGGTGTTTGTGTGACTGGTACTTACTGTGCAATGAGAAGTTGTTCTTTGGGAGAGTCTGCCCTTGTTAGAAATGCAGGGCCTGTTAGCCTGGAGGATTAGAGATTGGGTGACATGTCTGTAAGGTGCTTTTCTTGCTCCAGTTGTTGTGCTGTTTCTAATGATGCTGTGTGAAGCTTAGGAAACAATACAGCTGAAAACCCCATGGCCGTAATTTTGGCAGGTTTGAACTGATGGGATGAATTTCCTGTTACTGCCCTTCTGGATTAACCCATAAGCGTGTTTCCAACCTTCTGACTGCTTCACTTGAGGCTCTTGGTTTCTCATTTGGGAACTGTTGTGTAGCCACAGCTCTGAGTGCAGCCTGGGGAACTGCTCACTGGATGAACTATAGGGCATGTAATTCCTGAATGTTCTTCTAAGTAAACTAATTAGGTTTTAGGTATTTCAAGTGGGGCACCCAAAAGTTGCTTATCATTGAGAATTTAAGTCTTTCTTTGTACTCCAGCTATTTAAACAAACAACCCCCCATCTATCCCGTATGGACAAACAAACAAAACAACCCATCTGATCAAGGTCTTGTAAAGATAAAATCATTGAGGTCTAGGAGCTGGTCTGGTAGGACAATATTAAGGGCCATTTTAAAAGCTTAGGAAGAAACAACTCCATTTTGCCACTTTTCTAAATATGACAGGCATTAAATTAGTCTTGGGACATGCTAGGCATGGGGAGGATTCCTGTTCCACCTGCACTGGGCAGTGAGGGCCCATGGGGATAAAATAACAATAATTAAGTGGACATGGGTGAATTTCATCACTCAAGCTTCTTAAAATTAAAAAGCATGATAATTCAGGCATCTCCAAGCTTCTGGAGTCCCGATTATGCAACTGCAGAACATCGTTTTCTTCCTCTTTTGGTGAGTAACTAAATATTTGCACTGTGGTAGTACTGAGGAGGCACAGGCGTTCCAAAGGCAAAGCAAGGAGCAGTTCCTGCCCTGACTTGTAGGAGTTTTTCTGATGAAATCCTTTGCTAACGATAAGACTTGTGTATTCACTTGGTTATTTTCGTTCTTATGATCCTTCCTAATACAACTCCTGTAATTAGTAAAAGAAAAAGTATATTTGAACCTTTGCGATGGGGCATTTCACCAGCCCAGGGACAAGCCCCTGGTTTACCTGTGTGCTTCCCCCAGTGCTGAGCAAGGTGTAGATGAATTCACTGCCCTCACAGCAATCCAGCCCAGCCTTTCCGCAGGGAAAAATACGGCCAGACTGCATTTACTCTCACCTGAGCTGGTATGTCCTGGAATACTGAATGAATGTGGCTCATGACCAACCTCTCCAAAGGCAGAAAATGATGCTCGAGTTGGAAGTACCATCTCTAAATACCTTGTATTCCTTTAGGAGTTGCTTCACTGGTTGAAATGCACTTTCCCCAGCCCACACAATGGGATGTCCCACGTTTGTTTGTTTTCCTTTGCTGCCATGCTTGGAGTTAACTGGGTGCAGCATGAGTGGCTGTGGGTAAACTGCAGCCCCGTGATACTGCTTGAGGTGCAACACACACTGACACAGCAGTGACTTGTGCAGCTTGCCCTGCATCTTGATGAGTTCTTCTAAACTAAGCAGTGCCATACCTTGAAAACTTGTGCAATCCTTCTCCTAATCCATGCATGAAGACGTCCTTGGTGTTTACATAACATTTACTGCGCAGCACGGAGAAGGCATGGTTCAGTTCCTGCTGTCATACAGATGAGTCACCTTTGAGTGACAGCCTTGCTTAGATGTGCAGTTTGATTCCAGCTGAGAAAACTCAACACAGGAGATCTCCATAGTTGATTGCATCTCCAGGTCTCTGTTTTCTCCCTTCTCCTGCTCTGGTCTAAACTAAGTTTCATAGGACAGACGCCAGCAAAGGACTCTTGGCATGAAACACCCTTCTTTCAGCTTTACAGACCTGAAAATGAGGTGGTAGATTCAGATGACTCTTACTGACTGTGAATCTTTCCATTGATACTTTCAAGGACCTGTAATAAGCTCTGACTGTTGGCATATTTGCTTCCCTGCAGAAATGCTCTGCTGGAGCTGGAAAAATGCTCATAAACTCAGCCCCTACCAAAGCCCTGAAACTGAGCCTGTCCCAGCACACCGTGCATGGCATGAACTGCAAATACAATGGTTCTCCAAGGAAGCGGCCGAATCACCATTGAGCTGCCTTTGTACAGTCCTGTTCTGGGCTTAGTAGGCTATTTTTCCTTTTTTTTTTTTAAACAACAACAACAAAGATATGATATGGTTCTTTTGCATCTTAGTACTTCAACAGATTCTCAACTCTGAAGTATGAAGAGTAAGAAATTTCCAATTTCTTCCTTGCTTAATACTGTGTGAAATAGCTTCCTGACAACGTGGTGCAAAACTGAATGAGCAGGCAAGGGCTCCTTGACCAGATGTTCTGATAGATGGGTGTTATTTCTGGCTGTGCAACTTTTTCTTTTGTATCTTTTTATGGTGATTTGGCATATAAAATTTTAGCAAGTTCAGTAATTTTGGTAGCTAGCAACCTCTGACTCTGTGGATGTTCACTATTGGAATAGGCCTTTTCATTTGCCTTACTCATTCACAAGACTTAGGAAGTCAGTAGTGATGGCAGGAGCTGACTGCTAAATACATGTGAAATAAGCCTTGTGAGATCATAAGGAAAACTTTCTGCAAGCCAGAGGATTGCCAATATTCTTTGATCCTGAAGTCTGTAGTGGTCCTCTGGATAATGTAAGCATTCAAATTTGTTACACTGAAAATTAAGGGAAAAAAGAGAACCTCCCTCTAACAAGGGATTTGTGGAGAGATGTAAGTCTTCCTGCTTCAGGACAGAAGTAATGCTCTCCTTAAATGAAGAATGAGAGAGATTTTTATTTTTCCTTCCATTGTGGAGAAGTAATTATATGGTGTAATACTGCGCGGTGTCTTTCTGCACGTGGCCAGAGTTGGGCTTTGTAGGAGTCAGGATGCAGGACTATTGTCAGCTGACCTTGTCCAGCAGTCTCTGTGTTGGCCAAGTTTTGCAGTGAAATCACTAAACACTGAGAAGGGAAAGTTCTGATTTTGTATTTTATTTTATTTTTTTTTAAGTCTCATCAGTTAAATACAGAGCTTAGTAGTGCATGAGTTCTCATGCTCAAATTAAGACTGAAGTCTTGCAAGCAAAAATATTTTTCCAGCACCCTCTATAAAGCAAATGAACTTTCACAAGACTGCACGACTTCAGGCTATGCAGAAGGTATACATACAGCCCTGAGAATGGAATTTGAGAACGTTGTGGCAAACGGATGAAAAATCTGATGGACGTTGGGCATCACATAGGATTGTGGCGAAGCAATGGCAGAGTGGTTGGGGTTGACAACTAACAATATTACAAAGCTTTGACAGAACAAGACTTTACATGAGGTGTCAATCATCCTTCCCATGCCACTTCCAATTTGTCTTCCTCTTGGAGGACATCCGTCCCTGCTGGCATCTGCAATGCAGCTATCAATGTCACTGAGCCAAGGGCAGACGGCACCAAAGGAGCAGAGCGTGGTGGTGCACGCAGTTGTTCTGACAGTGCCTGTGGAAGGTGCAAGGATGAAACGGGGGAGAAGTGCTCCAACATGTCCTCTGATCTGAAGGAAAACCGTCAGAGAAGTGGACTGAGGTGCAGAGCAGTAGGTGGGGATATGGCTGGAGCTGTGGCTTTCTTGGATTGGATATGCCAGACTTTTTGGCTGGCATATTTTCCTGACAACTTCTAATCCAAGGGCTCTTCTAAAGTGTTGTGGCCCCTGATTTCTTGGTCATGCTAAACTAATTAACAAATTATGGGCAATTTGATTTCTTGGGTTACACGTGCAGAGTTTATGAGGAAGACCTGACGTCCTATTTAGGAGGGAGGAAAATGATGTCGCCAAACCTGCCTGAGATACCAGCAAAACTCAAGAGCTCAACTCCCCAGTCTGAGGCTGCTGTGACTGTGCTCCCTCCAGCTGCAGTGACTCCATGATTGTTTGCACAATTGTCCTCAGCATATGCAAAGTCCTACCTTGTAAGGCTTCAGGAATGGCAGTGGTGAGTTGGGTGCTTGTGCTGTCTGCACGTATGTGCTCTCAGCAGCACCTGACTGAAAAGGCTGCAGGTGGAAGGGAAGGAGGGAACGCTGTTTTTTGCAAGTCTGCTTTGGTTATATTTAATTTCATCAATTTTAATTATCTTAAGAAGTAAATATGCCAATATCTGACTGCCACTGCAGTCCAGACTGATTCTCTGCCCTCTTCCTTTGCTCCACAATCTGCTCCTGTGGGTGTTGTTCACCACATTTGTACTGGGGGGAACGCAAGTTGTTCTGCATCTGTCAGAGGTAAGAAAGCAACACTATCTGTGCCCTGGAGCAATGTCTGAGTGTGTGTAGCAGTGACAACTGGCAGTGGAAAAAGTGGCTGTGCCTGTGCACGTGGGGCTGGCATGTCATGATGCAGGAGGCTGAGCTCCTGCATGGCTCTCACAAGTGCAGCAGGTGATCAGAGAAATGAGGGAGGAATGCACAGGCCAGATCTGTAAGTAAATTCAGTATAGTTTTGGAGCACTGTGAGAGAAAGACCTTGGCATGCACACGTGCTAATCCATCCCCCTCTCTTAGTAAAGAGAAAAATCTATTATAAATTCAGTGCTTACTTATGATCCTGCTCTGCTGAATGAATTAGAAGAGGACATCTAGGGTGCCAGCACATACAAAGCTGCAGCTTTATTTTACATGCTCTTAATGTCAAGTTACTTGAGAGGCAGATTGGTGGGTGCAAACTGTGTGAGACAGCCAAGTGCGTGTCCCAGTGAATCTCCTGAGTCGGCTGCTTGTTGCTGTGCCCTCACTTATGCTCTGCAAACAGCAATAGTAAGAATGTGTGCAAGCTGTGTCATCCTCTAGCATGTATGTGCACAACTGCAAATACGCACCTGTGTAGGTTTGATATTTTGGTTCTTTTTACTTTGTTTTGAATACTTAGTGATGCAACCAAAGCCCTCTTGTTGTACAGGCAAAGCTCCAAAGAGTGATTGTCTAGCTCACTGTTTTTATTTGGAGTTTTACAAACTATAATAAAAGAGCTCCCAGACAATGCTCTGGGCACTGTGCATGATCTTACTTAAAAAAATACACCAGTAAACAAATGTCTTCATCAACTACCTCAGATCAGATCAAGCTATATTTACCGCTGTTGCTAAGTTAAGAGCCATCTGTTGGTATCTATTAACAGACTATTTACATATATACAGATCCTGAGTACTCCGGTACCAGGAATTGTCTCTATTAGAATCCCTCATTGTTCAGGAGCTTTTTACACTCCAGATCCACACGGTGAAATGTGGAAAGAAGCTCTGAGGTGAGCTAGGAGTGCTAAACCCCAGGCTGTGTTGACTAAATGGACAGATATTCCAGAGGTTGAAGCTCTAAGGGAGTTTGTTATGAAAATATGGTTTCCAGGGAGAGAGCCGTGTGCTGGGCCAGAGTAGATTGTGTTAAATCTATGGAAATAACAAACTGCTTTTTGGTTTTGTTTACGGAACAGTAGAGTGAAAAGCTGTATGAAGAATAGGCATAAGAGCTGTAATTGTTCTTCTGAGATTTCATAGGAAATTAAGGCTGCTTAAGAAACAGCATTCAACCGCAGTGTTAAACCTGGTCACCCAGAGATGCACCAAACCTGTGTGTGCAACTCCAGCTTTCTCTCTTGTTGCTCTCTGTCAGTAGGTATGCTGTGATGGCATCTGTCTTATGCAGAGAATTTCTGGGAGACTCAACTTTTCAACCTGGAAAGTGCTAAGATAAAATGGACTAAAATAAGTCACGTGTGGGGTGCAGTTCATCTCCGCTGCAGTGCTGACAAACGTCAGATGTCTGCTTTGCAGTAGTTTAATAACGGTGGGGGAACCTAATGTATTCAGCTACAAGTTACAAAATTGAAAACAAAACCCAATATCTGGAGTGATCCCTTATAAAATCTTTTTCCAGACACGGACATGGTAAATAGAGGGCAAGGGTGATTTGCCTTTAGATCTGGTTCCTGCTTTTACATCATCTGCTCCTAAGCATCTAGCGTAGTATTTTGCTTAAATGATGAGATTTTGCAGACTGAAGGTTCAGTATTAAAATGATCACATATTTTAAAGGGGGAAAATAATGAGAAATACACTTTTTAAACTGAATTATGGAAGAGGGTATGAAGACTTCCACGGAGTACGCTTGCATGCTGTGGAATACACAACTGTTCTTAGGCCATGATTTCCATCCAGTTAGCTGGGACAGTAGTAACTTCTCATGGCATTAAGAAGCTAGAGAACTCTTGGGACTGCTTGGCCAGAATGTCACTGCAGTCTTTTGCTCACACAGGTAAAGCAGAGCCTGGATATACAGCTAGTGCTGCTTCCAGTCCCAGAAGGCGCATTGCCTTGCAGGGTCCCGGCCTCTGAGCAGGTGTGTGAGCACAGAGCTGCACCCTGACAGGTTACAGTAGCTGCCGCTGCTTTCATTCTTTTTTTCTAAAGTGTTTGCAAAATGTGGAAAAATGCAGTAGGTCCAGAAAAACTGGAACAGTGCAGTGCAGTTATTCAGAGCACCCGCTTAGCACAGCAAAACCTACCATAGTAAAGCCTCTGCCTAGAAAGTGCTGCAAATTGAGCAACAGAATCGTAAGAGACATTGAGCATTTTCATCGCTTTCATCCACTTCTAAGATGGTTTTAAGAAACCAGAGCTCAAATGTAAGTCCTGTTTAAAATAAATGTAGCACATAGTTTGCAAGAACTGGAGACCTGTAGAGAACATCATTCTATGGAATGCAGAGAAAGCAGGAGATGATCTAAGCAAGGTGCTCCCTCTGAATCACCTGTGTTGTCTGGAAGAATTCTAATCGTGCCCTGTAAAGCAGACTTAGGTGTTTGTGTTCTTACAGTTCAGCTCAGGGCAGTGCAGCACAATTTTGTACAACAGACCAAGTGTACAATGCTCCATTCTCAACCCTTCTACAAAATCTTGACTGGCGCAGTTACCAACTTCTCGGTTACTTTTGGTTTGGTGACTTGTGTGTGCCTTCCATGTGTAACACAACGGGCTGATATTTAAATAACTGGTCAGGCAATAGTCCATACACCAGAAAGATGCACAGGTACTGCTGCTGTGGTGGAAGAGCACTGATACCACATGAAAATCTGCTATTTGCATGTGTAGATGATCAGACAGAAGCACAAGTGCCTCCTGCACTTGGAAACCACTTTGTTTGACTTTCTGCAAATTCAGAATTTCCTGTCTCCCCCTTGGCTGGACAAAGTGCCTCAATGCCATGTGCAGTATTGGGGGAACCAGCTATAATCTGTCAGCCTATCGTAGAAAATTGTATGCATGTGTGTGCACACTTTATTAACAATCATCATAATGTCTTTCAAGGTTCTTCTTAGCAAGGGCAACTGCCTCTGGCGTTTTGGCTCTCCTTCAAACCAGTCTTGTCAGCAAGAAAAACCATATGAACTTGGAGATTGAAATCAGTTGCCCCAGGGTACCGGGTCCGGTTTCGTTTTAACAATAAAAGAATCTGATGCCTTTTAGCAGGCAGGTAGTTATTGCCTAGATGAAGGAAGAGTTGTAATAGTAAATCTAGAATTGCATTCATATGTGACATCAGCTGATACACAAATACTTTGTGTCTTGCCATATCCACCTACTCTTTCTATATGCAGGGAAATCTGAACCAAGGGAAAAGCCAAATGCTGGGCTGGCTCCCCCAACTCCACAATTATGTGCTGGTAATCCTGAATTTCCTCTACATTTGCAGGTAGCTAGAGGGGCCTGAATCCTAATGCTGTGCTCAATTTCATACACTGTTTACGTTAATCTACAAAAGCTTGTGTGTGCCTGTGTTTCCAGACACAGAAGACTTGAGGACAAAATAAATATTTGAAAGTTCCTGGGAAATTACTGTGGCAGCAGTGCTGTCCTTTGTAGGCTGCGTTGCAGTTCTGCCCTGATCTCCCATGGTCAAAGCGTTCATTCAGCCAGCTGGTTCCTGCTGAAGCTGAGATGGGAGGTGGAACTAAGTACTGATGAATGGGTGTGCATTACCTTCCACTTCTGTGCATACAGTGTAAGCTAACTTTGTCCCCAGCCCATGACTGAATCGTGGATTATTTAGTATGTGAACATCTTACTACGTGTCAGTTATACCACCACCAGTGTAATGACTTTGTGACTTTTATCCAGATAGCTCCTTAATGTTGTCACCACTGATAGCTGTATGTGAACCATCACGGGATGCATGAAAGCAGTTCTTTGTGAAATACGTGTTGTTTGGGCTTGCTGCAAGTTATCTTTGTGGCTGTGAAAATGAACCTGTCCAGCGTTGTTTTCTGAGCGTGCTCATAGTGCATTAGTCTGGAAGAGAGCTGTTAGAGGTGTGTTAATTGCGATCCCAAAGCCATTTCAGAGCCCCGGCAGGATGGAAGCTTCTCAATGGTACGGGAGCAGCTGTTGATGGTGACTGTAATTGCTGCCCTGTGCTCTTGATTAGAGCTGGGGGGGTGGGGAGGGGGAAGCCCTGCTGGGCTACAGCTTAACAGCTCCCCATACGAATAATCTTCCCAAAGGTGCCGCTCATTCTTCTGGTTGAGCACAGTGGAATTATTCTCACCCGTGCAGGTTAATCAGCAAGAAGTGCATTCGGCATATTGTCTGGGAGAAAGCTGCTCTCTGCCGCTGAGTGCTGGCTGAGGTGTAGCTGCCGAGATAAATTAGCTGTTAGGTTTGTAGACTTGGACATCTCACTGGATTGCTGTTTGTGTCCAGGATTTAATGCCCAAAAGCACTGGAGTTCTTTCTTACTTGGTCCTCACCACCTTCAACGATGGCAAGTTTCATTTTTCAAGCAAGTAGGCTGGCTGAAAACTCTGGGCACCAACTCTGAGGCTGAGATGCTGCACCTGAACCCATGGGAAGGCTTTCTGCTTTCTGGGTAGTTTTTTTTAGAGGTGCACATGGCCCTTCCTCAGTGGGCACAGAGTTAAGATGTGATGCTTGTGCCTGCCTGCACCATCTGTGCATTTAGTGCGGGCTGTGCAGGAGAACTAAATTAGGTTCTGGGGTTTTTTTTGTTTGTTTGTTTGTTTTCAATTGGAGGAAAAGTGGGCAGTCATTCTGATAGAATTGAAAATGTTTCAATTTAAACTGTTGCAAACTCCATCATTTAAGAAACTTCAGACACAAAATCTGTTAGAAAACAAAAAGCTGTAAAAGTTTGGGTCTGGGAACTGCAAATGGTGCACTTTACAGAATCACAGAATCACCCGGGTTGGAAGGGACCCCAAGGATCATGTAGTTCCAACCTCCCTGCCTAGCAGGGCCACCAAACATACACATTCAGATCAGGTTGCCCAGGACCCCGTCCAACCTGGCCTTAAACACGTCCAAGGTTTATATTTAATATAGAAATGTTTTCAATGGGATGAAAAGCTGTCCGAATAAACTCTGAGATTTCATTATATAGGCAATTTACCTCTTTGGTGGAATAGTTATCAATATATCTCGAAACAGTTTCGCCATTTATCTCTTATCTATGAGAGTTAATTTTTCGTGATGAAACGGCTTTGTCTGTCTTGTGTCTTCAAATTGATAGCGAGTTTCTCCTTTATTCAGCCTACTCCCTTTTGATCTGCTGTTCCATTTGTCTCAGTCATAGAAAATGTTGCTCAACAGGATGTCAGTCCCTTTGACCTTCTCCTGGGATCCGCAGTCCCATGCGATGCGATACCACACGTGCCTTAAAGTAGGAGTTTGCAGTTGTGTGGATTGAGCAAGGTAGAACCGTGCTGCTTTAATCTTTGTACAGCTTTAAGCAATCTAGAGATGACATTACTTCAGCACTGTGTTGCGTGTGCTTGCTTCATTGTGGTTGGTAGGATCAATTAAAAAATGGCAAGTATTTGTGCAGTGGAAAATCTTCGCATGGAAAAATCAGTCTTAAACAGAGCGTTTTCTGCATGACATGAGAACCTTCGCTTTGTATCCAAATAAGAAAAAATAAATCCTCTCGCGTTTTCCGATAGAAAAATAGGTAAAAGGAAGAGTGAGGACAGAACCAAAATGGGACAACTCTATTTTTTTTTTAACTCATCTATTTTGACATGCATGATTTTGACTGCTTGCTCAGCTAGTTTTCATTTCCTTTGGGAATTTTCTTCTGAACAGGGTATGAAAGTTTTGTTCCGTTTGCTTGAGGAATCGGGAAAATGCCCAGCCTGAAGTTTGCTGAGGATTGGAGCCACCAGATCTTGCTGATTTGTGACAGGCTCTTGGAATGAAACAGAGCCCCAAAACTGGTAGGGAAGGAACAGTTTGTCCACTTCTCAGTGTGACAGGAATTTCATGTGGTCAAGACTTTTCATTTCTACGATAACCAAGCATTCAGCAATGTTTTCAACTTTTGTCACATGGTTTAAGTGAAGCCGTTGCCTCTTCAACTGATGTTAAACTGCATCGACAGGCAGGATCTTCCAGTCTGACCAATGGTGTGCTGAAGTCTGGACTCAAAATGTATTAAATTCAGTGTGTGACGCTGCCTTTGGAGGCTTTGAGGGCACTTTTTTTAGAGGCACTTCAAATTTTCCCCTCAGTACAGTTTCATGTGTAGGCTGCAGGAAGTAATTTAGTACTGGATACTGGAAGTCCAGGCTGAGAACCCAGCTGAATGTACCTGACAGTTTTTTTTCCTTTAACTCGTTTATCAACCTAAAAGCTAAAGCAAATACGGATGCAACCTGTAAAGTTGTTGAATAATTTTAGTGAGCTTAACCACATGTTTAGCCTCAGGAAGAAAAAGTAGTTAATTTTATATCTTTTTTTTTTTTTTTTTTTTTTTTTTTTGCATCCAAATCAAAGGACCCTCCTTTTTCCTGAAGGCAATTTCAAGCTGTTATCCAAGAATGAAAATTGATAATTGTTATAGCTGTACTCAGTTGATCTTAATTTTAGAGAAGCTTCAGGCTAGCAAATATGAAAATATCATCTTCCTGGCTGATAAACTGGTTAAATGCATTGGTGCAGGATTTTGATGAAGTAGCAATAGTTAATATTTTTTGCCTAGTAAAGAGTGGTTATAATCATAGCTTTGGAACTAACCCAAATAGGGAGGGGGAGAAGAGTCATTCAGCAGCAGCATGAAGTGTTTTTATATACACAGACATTCGCAAATGTTGTTAGACAGCATAAAATGTTCCCTTTCCAAACTGTTTGCTCCTCCTGCTGATTAGATGAACACAAGGAGATTTCAGCACTCGTGCCCTGTTTAAGTGCTGGGTGATAGACTTTCCCACTCAGTAGACTTTTTAGCACATGTCAACACAATGCTTGCAGAAATTTGTGTAGAAAGTACCTTTTTCTCACCTGTACCAAGAGCACGTAGCTATATGGAAAAATTGTCAGTATGGATGAGTTGCCCTCTTCTTGGAACAAATACCTGCTGCCTTGAGGTCTGTGCCTAGTAGAGGTTGTGGGGAAAAAAGGCTCCATCTATAAAATCAAGGTCACGTTGCCTACCTGCACCCCACAGTTTTACAGGTCTCTAGTTACGTTTGTAAAAGTTGGTGTATTCTTCCCCCTGGATGTAGCTGTAACAATGCAGGTTGTGGGACCAGTTTGGACAACTGATTTCTCCCAGTCCAAGTATTAAAGCTTATTTTTTGATTGTTGGTGTCTCGTTTTCAGGAAGGTACTTCTCTTTCTCGTGTTTTCTATGGACAGAATGACGTTATCTGGGATATCTCAGGAAGCACTGGGTTTCAATCATGTTTCAGTCAAAGAATCTGGGCTTTGGACTTCCAAAAGACATCTTTCTGATTTTCATTAGTTGTCATTTCTGGTACTCAGTGCCATCTGCACTCCACTGGTTGGGGTAAATAGAGCAAGGAGTTGGACACTGCTGGGAAGTTGGAGGCTGCTGTAGGAGGCTTAGTTCAGGAGAAGATACATAACTGGGCTGCATCTTCCTATTTCTTATTATACAGTTTGGTACAGCTTTATATTTTCATGTAGTGTTGGGTTTTGCTGCATGTAAAGTTAGAGCAGTCAGTAATATGCAGATCCAACCAAATAGATGCTGTCTTGTTGGACTGGAAAGGCATCACAGATCGTTGCGTTCAATCCTCTGATCTTGAACACGATATGACATGTGGGTCTTCCCTGGAAAATGTCACTTTAAAATGAATTAGGGCTTTTTTCCCCCTCCACATGACTCACTGCTACTTCCATCAGAAATGTTGAGAAGATATCAGCAATTCTGCTTCATCACAGGATTGGCCAAATGGAGGCTGAGGTTTTCAATTAATATCCTGAAATTTAATCAGAGTAAGGGTTCCTTTGCCAGGAGCCTTTAACCTTAAAAGTTATTTCTCCAGTATTTCTGCTTCTGATATATCCTTGATATATAGATAGATCAACTTGAATACTGCTGTGATGGAAGAAACAAGTTATGATGGATTCATTCTCGGGCATGAAGATATTTAAGAAGTAATGCATGTTTTAAAACATCTGCTGTGCAGGCTATACATGCAAGTTTTATTTGAATGTATCATAACACTATTGCTAACAAAGATTGCAATCAAAAGTGAACATTGAAATTCAGCACAAGGTTCTCTGGAACATTCAGATACTAAGTAGAGAGAGATCCACTTATAACACATACAGTCCACAGCTCAGCCTCCAGGAAGCAAAAGAAGAAAATTAAGGACATGTTGAGATAAAATGGTGATGACTGGATAGAGAGGCAAAGGTGCCAGTTCAGCAGAATCACACTTTGATTGCAATTATGCATAATTATGCAAGCTCATGGGACTGGAAGACATACTCATAGAAGAGGAGCAGGTGAGAAGATAAAATAAGGCCCTTAGAGGCAAAGCAATACAGGTTTCTTCTGATGACATTGCGATACAGGAACAAAATCAAATGCTAGAAGCAAGAGCTGATCCTTCATTCATTTAATGTCAATCCAAGCTTTATCATTCCATTCCTCAGTCTTCTTTCTTCTAAACTGTAAACCAGAGATGCTTTTACTATGCTTAGCGCTGGTCCCTATTTAACTTCTAAAAGTGTCTCATTATTATATCTCTTTCCTTAATGTTTTTAAGTACTCAGAGAGACAGGAAAGATAAGGAACTTGCCAAAGGCCAAACAGAACACCTGAGGTGGAGTCAGGCACAGCACCCTGCTCTCCAGCCTCCTTTGCTTAACTGGTTTTCCTATTTTCCACCTCCTTTCTGTTCCCTGTCAATCTCTCTAGTCTTGTTTGAAGTGCAGGGGTCTTTATAACCCTGTATTTCTTGCAACTGTTTGAAAGCTCTACAAGAGTGCAGCACTCGGGATTGTTTTTGTTCAAAGATGGGGGCGTTTCGAGACGTGTCATATCTGAGAAGTGAGTGACTTTTGGCATGTAGTCCTTAGTTTTCAGACACGGGGGGCACACGCAAGGAATATAAAACACTGCTGAAGCCAAACTGCGCGTCTCTAAGCACACAATGTTTCATTCTATACCGAAGGCCTAAAATGGGGTTTTTCTTTGCCCATGTAGACAAGGGAGCCTCCTTTCAGGTATTATCTGCTATACAAATATTGGCCTACTCCTTAAAGCTAGTTTCATAGAAAGTTGAAGACAGTCTAAGAAGGAGAACATATCCTTTTATAAGCGTTGGATAAGGTAAATGATATCAAATAAAATGAAGGATTAAGGCATGCTTGAGCTTGAGTTAATAGATATAAAAAGGACAGGAATTACTGTTTACTTACATTTTTCAGCTGGGTGTGTGCAGTCACTTTTGCTGGGGATTTATGTATCTCACTGGTTAATTTACAGACTGTGCCAACTCCCATAACATGCTCTGCACCAACAGCCTCCACCGTGAGCCACCCTGCAGCCACGTGCCTGTCCAGGATCCTGCCCACCTCATGCCACCTTCTCTCTGTACGCATTTCTTCTTACATTCTTCCCATCCCATCCCCCTGTGTCCTCTTCCTCCCTCTCACCATTCACCATTTCCCCTGATTACCCTAATTGATCTCTATGATCTCCCACATTCAGTAAGGAATGCAGCCCTTGGAGAGGGTCAGTTTTCTGCCACATGAAAACCTATAGAGTGTACCCCACAGTGCTGCAGCTCTAGGCTGGATCAGCCCTGCTTTGCAGTTAATGTCCACCTGGATACACTTTCTTTGTTTTTTTGTTTTTTGTTTTATTTAGAAGGTTTATTTTCCATTTATTGTGATGTCTCAAAGCATAACAGTGCTAAGGTCTCTTCTAGAAATCACATGGAAAGAGCTAAGCTGAACTGTGGTTTGCATCCTTAGTGAAAACTCAAGTACAGATTGCAGTGATTTAATACACACAACACATTTTATACTTCACATTGCTTATGAGCAGCACAGCAGGGTCAAAAACAGTCTTAGCAGTACAACAACAAAAGGAATGGCAAAAAATTAGGAGGGGTTAAGGACAGTTATAATTTTTTATGTATGTATTAAAAAAAAAAAGCAAAAAAAAAATCCAACCAACCCTAACACATAGAGCTTACCCAAAACATTAGAGGAGCAGTAGAACACTGATAGCAACAGTTGGAAATGCACATGTATTTACAACAGTTTAACCACAAATATTTGAAGCTATGTAAGAATTTCTATAAAGAGTTTAAGCAAACAGGAAAGATTTCGATTTATACTTGCACTCTGCTATGATGTAAGCTGATTCAACAATAGAGTTGTTCACCTGCAATAAATCAAACCATTGCCAAGTAATTTCTGTACAACAGTTTATTTCTAGTGGCCTATAGACAGGAATAACTACCAGGTCAGATTTTCCTCTTTTATCAGTGAAGTCAGTAGTCACGTTTGGCTCTTTGTGTTTTGTATGTGATGGTTGGAAACTTTAGGTTAGTTGCTGACATAACGGGGATGACATTCAGGTTTCCATAGAGAAATCAGACCTCGGTGCTTTGTTTTTCAGACTCCTTTTCAATTCTGACAGCAGCTGCTGAGCAGAGGTTGGGCTGGGGTAGGATTAAGGGTACGGCTGGGGTGCAGGCAAGGGTCCAGATCAACCAGGCCAGAGAATGGAGATCTCTGGGAATACTTGCCTGGTCTCAGTATGGATTTGCTTGCCATTAGCTAATAGTAGTAGTATGGCAGCCTGAGCATGCAGAGGCTAATGAGCAATTATTAACACTAGAATTGAGGCTTTCTGAGACATCACAATACAGGTTTTTGCTTTTGAAATCGTTTCGGGTGTTCCCTAGAGTATCAACTGGCCTTACAAAAAATAAGCATCCTTGTTTTACATTGATGTTCCTAGAACAGCAAGCCTGGCTCACGACAGCCAGCAAGTACCTGCAGATGAGTTCATGGAACCTTCATACTGCCAATGCAAGCAGCTGGCACGCTCCTCCTGTCCCACACTGGGGCAGTGCCTGGTGGCTGCAGCACTTGGTGGTGGAGTTTGGCCCTGCCAGAACAGCCACAGCATAATGTCCCAAAGCAAAGGCATGCTCCAAGCATTCATTTTGCTTTGTTTCACAAACACCATTCTTCCTCTGAACAAGATCAAACTTTAACAAGCATTATGTGGAGGGCTGATGCACAGAAAAATTCTTTCAGAGCGATAAATCTATTTGCTGGTAGGAAGAGGGTAACATAGCAACTCTTGTGTACTTTGGTTTAAAAAAGAGAAAAGCGATGTACTAAAAAGCTGGCTCTCTTTATGTTTCTCTGGGTGATTCAGGCTGGCTGGGAGTGGCAGCTAGGGAAATGTGATCCACCAACTATTTACATAAACCAAAAAGTGTTTGTCTAAGCACTGGGAAACTAAGGGCCCGGTTGGATAAAGTGCTGCAAAGAATTCTTTTCGCAGAACGATCCCCAGTTGCCATTGGGAAGGCAGCTGCACAGTTTCATAGCAGGATGTGCATTTGAGAGGGCTGGTTAAAGCCCTTTAGCTGTAGCGTGGTCTTTCCATCTTCCTCTGCTCCCTGGTTGCTGTGTGATGGCTGGGTAGAAGGAGGAGGCACAGTGCCCACCGTCCATGGCCATTAGGTGCTCCAAAAAGAGAAAGTACCAATACGCAACAAGGTAAAAAGAGAAATGACTTGTAAACGTGGCTTCCCTTTCTGTAGAGTGTTTACAAGAGTAACTGCAGAAATTTCATAATCACATAATTAACTATTCTGCCTGTCAAATGGGCCTAGTCTCAGCTAATACTAGCCATAGAAAGCTCTAATATGTAAATGAACTGACAGAAAGGTATTCAGAATTTAACAGTAGGTGCTGATTTCAGTAGTGATAAATTGCTTTGATCCATTGAGTCATGCCTAGTTGTCTTTCCAAATGAATGTGAGTACCTCGTGAAGGTGAGTCACCCCACGAGATGGGGCCAGCCTGGCCTCGCTCTTGTCCATGTGCAGGATGAACAGGCACATCCATGACTGCCATGCTGGGGTGGTCTGCCACTTGTGAGTTACTGAGTCCCATGGTACTGCCGTGTGGTGGAGAAGTACTCTTGGTCCCACTTTATAGTAGCAGAGCTGAGGCTTACACAGCTTCAGCCCGACATTTTGAAATGCGAAACAGCAAAGTCTTGAAATTAATGGGAGCTGGGATGCCCATCTTACACGGATTTCATCCAGAGTTCGATGTCCAAGATCATAAAGAAAGACTTGGATGGAGAGTAGAGCTCATCCCAGATTTGTAACACTTCTTGCTTTAGATGGAATTGAGTTTTCATTTGTTATTTTAAAATTTTATGCTCTAATGGACATGTATTTATATTATTGAGTTTATGCTTGCTGCAAATTAATTTAGTGCATTTGCAAGGAGTTCAATGTAGAAGTTTATTTCTGAAGTTCCTGGTACAGGAAAGAAAACCTGGCAGCAAGTGTAACAATCTTTTCATGTTCCCCTTGCACATGGAAATCAGCTTCTCTTGAGCGCTCACCTGCTCTTTGACTGGTACTTTTGGGTGGGTGGGAACAAGACTAAGGATGATTATTCACAGTGAAAACAGGTTATTTTTAGCAAGGGAGGATCCACCTCTGCAAGGCAGAGTAGTGATGTCGGTGCTTCAGGTCTGTAATGGTAGATTTTAGGCTGTGGTGTCTCACAGAATGGCTCGTATCTTAGTTTGTGCTTGCCCTCCGGAACAGGCACAGGGCAAAGGCACATCTCACCATGCAGCTAGGCTGCGAGAGGCTTCTCATTAAAGGCTTATTATGTTGAAATGTCTAGAAGAAATACTTAAAAAGCGGTGATGGAGCAGAGGTCTGCCTGTGAGGGGCCTGGCATGAAAGGTCAGTGCGCTCAGTGCAGCCACACGTGGCTTCCCACAGGTGAGTCTGGGAAAGGATAGAGCACATTTTCCCTAGGACAGCTCCATGCATTTTCTATTCCTGATCAAGATCTATTCATTGGGCAAGTGCTGTTTAATCAAGCAGCAGGAAAAGGGTGTGTGCTGTCTTCAGAAGTACAAAGAAATCTCATTCAAAGACGGTCCCGTTTTTAAAAGGCTGGTGTTTAAATTAGACCTGCCCAGACAGGTCTGGCATGTTTCGTGTGACCCCCTTTTACTGTGGATGTTCCGGTTATAACTATCTTACTGCTTCCATTTAAAATCAAAACATGCTGCCATAGAAAACAGATCAAACCGAGCTCCAAACAGTTGTCAGCCCCTGTTGTGAGCAATGTTTCATGATAAGCCACTTCTGCTGAAATGTACCTACAACCAAAAATGTTAGGAAATTACATACAAGATCAAAATTCAGCAGAGAAATCAAATTTAAGAGATGGTGTACTAATTACCAAGGGCAGCATGGGGAAAAATGACAGCTTTTTGTATTTTGCCAGTATCTGGACATTGTTATTTTTGAAGCAGTTTGCACCTAAGTGTGCAAAGACACCGTGACTCTTTGGCCCTACAAACCGATTGGAGCGTGTCTTTTTCAGCTGTAGTGAAACGTAGTTTTAGTAGGGGAAGTGGTGCCCTGTCTTTGATGGTCAGAGGAGTTGGGTCCTCGGCTTCGCGGGATGTGCAGCCTTTCATTTTAGTACAAGGGCAGACCTCCCTGATAGCTAGTAGCACCTGTACTGTTTGTTTGTTTGTTTGTTTTTAATTCCCTGGAAAAAGTGTTGGTGGGTTACAGTCTGCCTGTCTTCTTGAATATCTACAGACAGAGGTAGCTGATGCTTAGCATGGGTCCTGCCGTGAGTCATCTGTGGAGAATGAGCGATCCATGTGTGCACAGATGGATGCATGCCGGGAGAGGTGAGCTCACACTGAGGCTCCCCAGAAGCCACTCCCAGGCTGTGTAAGGTCCAGTTCTTGAGGATTTGCCAGTCCAGTTCTCCCCAGCTTTACCTTCACTGTTCCACTCCAGTGCTGCAGTGAAAAAGTGTTCATGGCATGGTGATACTGCTGGGGTTCCCTTCTGGAGGAAGCCTTGCAAAGGTTAAGACTTATCTTTTGGTTGAGGAAGTCAAGGAAGATGTAATATACACAAACGCACCTTACCTGTACTTACAAAGCATCGGAGAAAAGGTGAATTTTCTTTTGATTTTGTGTGTGAGGAGGGATAGGGCAAAAATACATGTGTATCATGCTTTCCAGTGAAGCGCTGTTGGCCAACATAGTAAAATAGGAGGCATTACTTTCAGAGCAGCTCTCATAGATTTTTTTTCAGGAGAAATCAGGGACTGCTCCAAAATAGTAATCTCTCACAGGCAGGAAATGGTTGATCCTGCTTTACTGTTCAAGAAAGTAGGAAGCTTCTCTTCAACTGCTGAGGGGAAAAGAAAAAAGCCACTCTGCTGTATGTGGGATACTGCACAGTGCAGGTAAAATCCTGTATTTATAAAGGGTAGTCTGGGTTTACATCTAGAGACTTCAGAACCACGGTGGAGGAGGTTGTAGATTTATCTTTCCTTACTTACGTGAACTTGATGTTGAAATCCTTTGTCAAGCGTAGAAATCGCTGCCTCGTGGTTAGATCTTTCTAGATTGATGCACTGCATTTGCATTATGGGCCATATACGTGTGTCTGAGGACACCTGATTGCTGGGGAACGTCTTTGTAATAATTTTTAATTTGTGGCTGTCTCTGCCAGCTTTGAGAGCAAGGAAGGAGATGGGAAATCTGCATGACAGGTGGAGCTTTTTGGAGTTGTGTTGGTTCCAGCAGGAACACCAAAAGAAACCTCTTAGGAAGAATTGCTTAGTCTACAGTAATTTGAAGTTTTGCCACTGTAACTCTTTCCATTGAATCCTCTTCAAAAGCTGTATTTGAAGTAGATCAAGCCCAAGATGAGGCAGTTTCTGTGTCTCTGTGTCTTCCTTGCTGTTAAAAGTAGTGCACGTAGTACTTCGGTATGCATAAAAATGTTGTGTCTGTTTGACATCCTCAGCTAGCAAAAGCTTGTACCATATACATCACATTATGCACAGGACCATGCTGATTCTGAATGGATTTTGGCAAGCTGATACATAGCATTTCTTCTCTCAAGCACATGTGATTGGAGTTGAGGTCTCGCAGTCAGTTCTCAGTGAGATCAGAGTCTTCTGAAGCCAGCTGTGGTGCTGCTCAGAGATCAAACTTGACTCTAAGAACTAAGTTACACCTCGGTACAATTCCTTAATGGCTGCAATTTGTGTGCGTGTGAATGTAGATTTTTACTTAGACATCTTTTTTGATTTGTAAAAGATGGAAAGGGATTGCAGCATAGCACAGCTTGGGGAGGGGAGGAGGGGGTTGTTTGTTTGCTATGTGAGAGTCCCAGCTGTGAAGTGCAGCAGTGCCTCCTCCTTACTCAGACAGCTGAGGCCATTCGTGTCTTTCCACTGTGGTACTGCTGTTAGCAGCAGAGGTTGTGGGTCTTCCAGAGCAAAGTTGTGAAAAGAGCTGATTATAGCTGTGTGGGGAATCTAAGACCTTGCATAAATATTATATAAGACTTCAAGCCTTTGCAAAGCATGAATGACTTCCTTGATACAGAGGAATGGCTAGTAGTTGTTTTTGTGTTGCCTAAAAATGTGTTAAGAATGTTTCTTGATGCTAAGACTTGTTCATTTCTGAAGGAGCTGTACAGCAGATACATTTACAAGTATGAGTAATGGAAAACAGCAAATTTCCGCACAATGCAGACAATCCTTTCATGTTACATCATTCAAAGCAGTGTATTCACATGGGGATGTATTCACGCAAAACTCTGCGGCCAGAAGACCAGGCTCCTCCACTTGGCTCTGCTTTTAAAGTAGGAAACTTTTGGTTAAGATCTGTGGGTATCTTTCATACAATGCATCAAAGAGCTGAAAAGTTGAGGATAATCATTCCCACACTTGAATCTACGTGGGCTAGACTGCAAGCCCTTCTGCAACTGCAGTTTAAGCATTACCCCGTTTGCCTTGAGCCAATGTAGGCAGTTCAGCAGAGACTGCTCTGAGATTATTGAGCCATCAAGCCAAGGGAGAGCTCTGACATCCTACAATTTGTCAAATTAAATGTAGTAGAGAAGTGTGTTAGGCACTAAGTTTATTTCCACTAGATGAATCCTGAACCACTGAAGTGAAAACATTCCTTTGTAACAGATTTCCAGTAGCCACCAATGTGGCCATCTAGCTTTGCTGTTTGCACGTAGAAGTGAAACCCAGTGACTGATCACTGAACTACATGTCATGAAGAGAAGGAAGTCAGACTTTGTCATGATAAATCTTTAATTGGAGATGGAAGGAAGAAAAACATAAATTTCAAGACTCCTTACTCCATTGGTTTTTATTTGGCAGTTGTTGTGCAGTTTTCAGTCAGGTGTCTTGTTCTGAAATGTTACTGAGTCTCTTTGATGAGTGAAGTCCCAACTCCAGTGATTATAGTTTTTAGATACCCGCAGCACCATGTGAATATACAAAAATCTGGCACCACAAAGGAATGCATAAATAGACACAAGGCTTAGTTCTTCATGCAAACACCTAGGTGTAGACCCAGCTTGTGCACGGTGTGTAGGCAGAGGTGAACGTGACTGAAAACTCAGCCCTGTACCTATCTCTGCCCTGTTTGCTTGCAAGGTGTCTCCATCCTGACGTGCAGCAATCTCTGCATTCCTGTCCAACCTGAAGCGGGAGAGAATTTAATTAGGAAAACTTTATGCTAATGCTAAACTATCCCGCCTCAACACTTGTGTGCTGAGAGTGAGCTTCAGCTTTACTGGATCCTAGGCAGAGAACAGCAAGATTACAGAAAGCACGCTTGGCGAAAAGCTGATCTCCTTCCTATCCCATTGAGAATGAAAGGGTTAGTGACAAGCAGAGGCTTTTTGGTGCTAAGCAGGGACAGACTGACCCACCAGACCTGCAGCAGCTCAGCAGTGCTGGCCAGAATGAGCCACAGACCCCACTGAGTGCCAGGCGAGGAGCTAGCAATGCAACCAGATGCCTCTGCTGGCAAGGGCGAGGATAAAAAAGCATCCAGACTTTTGGCACTTGGGCCTTGCATCTGCCAGGCTTTTCCCCCGTAGATGGCCCTGCACATCACCACAGATAAGGGAATGTGTAAAGGAAGCAGCCAAGGGGAAGGAGGCCCGTATGGCCAGGAAAGGGGGGCTTCGTGGGGCACCTGAAGCAGCCCGCACTTGTTGGGTTTCCTTTCCAACCCTGCCAGAGTTCAGGGGTTCCTGGTTTTACACTCCTTTAGTTTCATTTTTGAAAGCATAATTGTTTGGGGAAATTAAGCATTTCAGTGATACGATTTTGAATTGTTCACTGCTTCCCTGACATCTGGGTCCCATCTTGCTTAAATGTTCCCAGCCATCTGGGGCAGTCAGTCCCTACTTGCCAATGCCGACTGATAGGGCAGCCCATCCCCTAATAGGAATGTTGTGCCAATCCAGTTGGCAATCCATTTCTTAGCAAACAGTTAATGTTTATGTATTTTTTCAGAGGCGTTGATGGTTTCCAGGGATGGAGAGTGTGGCTGAAATTCCTTTTCTCAGTGAGCTTAATGTGAGCTACATCTAAATGCACCTAATCCTGATGACAGAAAGTGAATTGCCAGCATTCGGTTTCATGCGTGTAGCTGTGAACAAATGCTCCTTTGCAACAATACAAAGGAGCAGATCACCTGAATTTTGAGCAACTACCGAAGGCTAATAGTAGGCCATGTATTTTAATTTGAATTTTCAGGCGTTCGCCCAACATAAAGCAGAATCACAATATTGTCTTTGCCTTGCTGGACCTTAGCCCATGCCAACCTTTTGAAATAATAGATGCTTGTCCAGACTTTTAGGGACAGGTACTGGTGCATAGGAGATACGTACCCTACAACTTCCCTTGTATTTCAATCTGTCTTTACAATATTTGTAAATCTACATATAAATAAATTACCATATTTGTATATCTACCTGCTGTAGATAGCAGGTGATTGACTTGCAGAGGAGCTTTGTAGTAGTGTGTCTTCCATCCTGTGCAGAAATGGTGGGGCATTATCAATGATTTCCTTTCTCTATTCTTTGCAGAAGTTTTATGAGTAAAAATATCAAGAATATTAATTCTGTGCTGAAAACATATTGGAAGAATCTAATGGAAAAAATGGGATGCCAGAACGCTAACAAAGGCCTTTTTTCTCCCCTCTGTCTGTTTAATCAGGTATTTGAGCATAGAAGGTGTTTTAACAAAAGGTTGTGCAGATGGTGGGGAAAATGCTCAGCTGTTTGACTGAAAATCACTTTCTCTCTCAAAGAGGGAAGACTTTCACAGGTCTCATTAGTTCAATTGTTGTAACTTCCAGGAGGTGCATGGGGTGCAGAGTGCCTTAGTTCACAGTGGCAAAAACTCAGATGCAAGATAAAAGAAGTGAATGCCTAAATAGCTTTAGTTTTAGTGTATGTCTCCAAAGGAATTACACACCTGTTTTCCTTAATAGAAATCATGTATTCCCCTATTTGCCCCACCATATTAACTCCAGCATTGTTTTGCTACCTCTCTTGAGCAAATGGGATGCTATCTGCAGTGAGTGTTGTGGCAGTGCAGGGAGCAAGCACTGGGTTCCAGAGCTGTGACCTGCTGCTGGCTATGGGCTGCCTTGTCACCACGTTATTTCCTCGTGGTGGGATCAGCTCTGCGGTGGGACCCAGCGCTGTGCAAGACAGTCTCAGCCTGCAGCCTCAGTCTCTGTCTCCCACCAAGCTGTAACGTCTGTCTGATTTTGCTGAGTGGGTCGCAAGGTTTTGTTTTGCCGTATCCAGATGACACCTCCTGCTCTTAGTGAAAACATGCTGGAATCGCCTGGCAGCGTAACCAAACAACAAAAGAGTGCTGCTGACAGCTGACAGATCTGACAGGTGCTTTTTAAACTGGATTCAGTTTTGTCATCACGCATATAAAGGAGCACTGACAGTGGAAAAATGAGTAGATTTCTTTAAAGGTGATTTTGTAACTTTGCCAAACACAGCTTGGTTAAGAACTCCAAACACTGCGATCTTCCAGAGTGATTCAAATACAGATCTGTTTGCTCTGCAATGGCACTTAAATGTTTAATTCTGGGCAGAGTTTGCCCAGAACTTATCATGGCTGGTGGGCAAGCGTTGCCCATTCTGGTTTGAGGAGACCTGCATTGCTCTGTGCTTCTTCAGTGCTTTGAGCACTTCTGTCCCATCCCTGGAGTTTCTCACCAGAAGCTGCTCCAGCTGGTTCAGTGATCTTTGTCACCATGCAGGTCAGTGCTGCTCAGCTGTAATCCAGAGCAGGACGCTCCTGTTGAGGCTTCGTGTTTGTGCTTTGGAAGGAAAACAGGAAACTCAGAGCCTAGCTAAAAGCAAATCTTAGGTGCCATTTGTTCTATTTTGTTCCTTTTGCCATAGCCTCTGTGTTCAAAAGCAGCAGGGCAAGCACAGCTGGTCGGTAACACCAGGGAAATGCTTCAGCTGTAAAGGATTCGGATATTTTGTGTCCAGGGTCTCTTTTCAGCAGTCAGGAAAGATTTGATTTGTGAGGAAATCTTACAAGAACTTTAAGGTCTCCAGATTGACCAAGACACAGCACACTGAGAGACCATCTTTAAAACATGAATGTGGAAAAAAGCACGAGTGGAAGAAGGCTGACAGAGGGATTTCATTCATAGTTTGGAGAGGTGGGTACATCTAGAACACACAGTGACTATGGAATGGTCTGGCTGCTGAATGCCTGATACACTGAGGAAACATCACGTTTTTGACACTAATGTTATCATATTAGCTTGACAATTACTTGATTGACTTTTACTCCTCCTGCAATCACATGTACAAGTCCAGGAGCAGTAAGGTAGCTGGATCCCAAATTTCCTGCTGTTGCTATCTTTGTATTAAGGGCAGTAGCATCAATGCGTAGCTTTGATTATCATTTTAGGGTGATGTTTTGAAGGGAGATTCTCTCCTCCTTGAAGTTACAGCCTTCCATGTTCTGGGTGTGGAACAGGATTTTACACAGATACAAAAATAAGAAATATATGTGTAATGTTCCCCCCTTTCTTTTTTTCTCCCCTATGTGCGAGTATCTTCTGAGCATGCAAACTACTGAGTTAGGTTCTTGAGGCAGGGACCATATTTTTGTTTAGAAAATTACCCCTAGTTGTTTGTAACACTGGCTTCATGTTTAAAGAAGTCTGTGTATATTTTTACATGCACAATTCACATCTGCAGACAGGCCTAACTAGCGTTTGGACTTGACTTTCTTCTTGAAAAAATCTGACTCTCAAATGCATTCTTTTCTTGTGAGGCTTAGGAATATTGATTTTATAAAATGACTTGCGTGTCAGACCACCCTTCACTTCCAGTACTGAAATGATGTGACAGTCCGTGGATGGCTGTGGAATAAGCGATGTCTTGGTCACGGCCCAACACAGATTTCAGGCGCAGCACTTCTGCCTCCCTTGCCAACCTCTGAGGCTAAAAGTCTGCCTCTGTCCCAGCATCTCATCTGCTTTCTCACTCGGACTCCAACAAAGGTCAAGTCTCGACTTTACAGGTCAGTGCAATGAGTGGCAACAAACTGAAGACTGATGGTGAAAGTGTCAAAAGAAGAAAGCTTTGATATTTGTGTCTTCTGGTCAATATCCAGAAGAGAGTTTCAGGTTTGTCCTTGGTGCTCTCAGCACAGCATCTCTTTTCCTTCTTGCTTTTCGCCTTAGGAGGAGCCAGGCACCTTTTGCACCCATGGACTTCTCTGGAGCTGACCTCCAGCAGTTTGCCCATTATTTCCTTGCCAAAAATCCCACCCTGTGGAGCAACAGAGACCTGTGTGACGGGGCTGCGTGTAAAGAAGTTCACTGCAAAATGGGATGTGGTATTTTATGACCTAGGCATAGCTTCATGGCTTGCTTTACAAAAGCTGTGTGGCGTTGTTTTACAGTGATTTCCATTTGCTTGAAATCCTCCTACTTAGATCTCCAAACACATACATACCTGTGTACTTTCTAAAAACAATTATACATACTATGTCAACATGTGAAATTCTCATTTCTGTATTTTTAAACTCAGTAAAATATAAAAACAGCTTAAAACTGAACACAGACAAACACTTCATCTGAGCCTGAAAGTGCTTGCAGACACTGTTACACCCTTCATTCTGCTTTCCTAGAGCTCAGGAAGATGAGGCACAGCCATGCTGAGTGCAGGCTGAAAGTTCCATGAAAGTGCCCTGAAAGTTTTGTGTGACAGAACCGTCTTTGGTGTTTTAAACTGAAGAAGATCTTTTGAAAAACAAAACAAAACAGGACCAAAAACCAACCAACCAACCAAAAAGCCTACCTCAAACCAGCAAAGATACAAGGGAACAAACCCAACATTTAAAGCGTGTTATGCAAAGGCACATTACGAGTTATGTATAAGAAAGCATAGTGTGTTTCTGGTATTTGTCTGGGGAGTAATTCTGAAGCTTTTGTGCTTCTTTCAGGCTTTGCATGTTTGGAAGCTTGGCACTGTCAAGTAAGTAGAAAGGAAAAAGATCAAATGTGGGGTGAGATGTAAGGAAATAGCAAAGATGGCAGAGCTTTGGCAGATCCTTCTAGCCTGAAGATTATTTCTCCCAAAAATAAGAGGAAGAGAGAAGCAGGTGTTATAAAGCACCATCTGATGGCTGTTGTATTTGGACAAGCAACTAATGGAGACTTGTGAGCGGTTTGCTGTTACACAACCTTGGCATTAGAGATCAGTCATGCCCGGCGTTTAGCATCAGCAGAGAAGGGCTGTTCCCCATGGCCTGCTGCAGCCACGTGGCTGCTGGGAGCAGGGCTCAGAGCCTGCCCTGTGCAGGGACAGCACTTGCAGTGGCACTGGTGGCCATGGGGTGAGTCTGGATACTGCCCCAAATGCTGGGGGGAAAAATACATCACAGATCTCGGTCCTCCATTTGTGTCTGTTTGCTGGTTGTGCGCCTGAGCTCTCAGCACAGTTATAAGGAAAATGGGAGTTATGAGAGGAGTTTCCCCTATCATAGGTGAAAAGCTTTGAGAGAAATAGAAGTTCGGGTGGCAAGCAGAAGGGAAGGACATCAGGAGTTAGGTTTGTCACATTATAATTAAGCCAATTTCAATCGTGTCGTGGCCTGATACCAGAAACCAGTGGTGTCCTAATTTCCCAGTATTTAATTCATATTTTGGTGGAGTTCAAGAGGACTTGTAGGACTAGCGAAGCAGCTCTTTGTTAAGCTTATGAAAAATCAGACTTATGCTGTGTTTTGAGTCACAACATCTCTACACTGGATCCAAATTTCAGACACGCCATCAATACTCATACAATCTAGCAGTAAGGCAGACTGCAGTGACCTCCTAGCGACCAGCACAGGGCAGGATGTTTCAGAAATTCTTTATCCACACTTGTAGTTCTGGAAAAGGAACTGGATGTGGAATGAAACTTTTTTTTTTCTTTAGTAAAATGTCTACGTACTGAAATTTGAAGGGAATCCAAAATCAGCACAAATGAATGCATGCTTGGCAGATGTGTCCTCCAAATTAGGAGGGGGATTTGCAGGGCACTGAAGTGTTTTCTTGTTTTTAAAGTCATTGATTTGCAAAGTGACAATTTCCTTTGCTCAATAATTGGCGTAAATCAAAGAAATATTTCCTTCTGGGTAAAAAGGATTTGGTTTGAATCAGTTATGCCTCTGTGTACACAGTTGTTCTGTCACTGAACCAAAAATTGCAATAGTTAGAGAGCTCTGTCCAAGAGGTTGTTGGTCTTAAATGATAAATAACAACATTTTGACTTCTTATGTGCGTTTCTTCATGCTGTTTAAAACCCAGTAACAGGGAAAATAATTTTCTGGGGGAAAAAAAGGAAGCAGCTCATGAGAAAGTAGTGGAGTTGGTTTTTTTAGTTCTGGAAGAAAAGCATCCTAGGCAGACGTGCAGGTGTTCCTCCAGCTCTTTTTTTGGGAGTGAGCTTTTGTTGCTCCAAATATCTCCCAAATGAGTAAGTAGGATTTTTTTTTTTCCCTTTTGTGTAAATTACCTGTGAGCACGTAATTACCTCTCACAGCAATTACTTTCTTTCTGCATGGAGGTAGCAACTATATGCAAATGAAGCACCGAAATACCTGAATATTTTGGTATTTGTTTCATGTGCATGAAAATGTGTCACAATTTCTATGTAAAGGTACCTGATGATCATCTCATTTCTAGTGAAATGCAAACAAGTTCTGAATGGCGTATCTCAAGATCTAAATTCAATTAGACTCGTGTAATGATCTGTCAAGAGGGTATTAGAAGCAAGGTTTTCTTGATATCAAGTCCTTTGTATCTTGTATCAAATGCTTGAACAAAAAAATTGTGAATTAGGAGTATTAAATTAAGTAAAGCCTGTCTCAGAGCTGTGGGATTTCCTCTCAAGGGTGCTCCCACAGTTACTACAAAAGAATATTTATCATCCTACCAGTGATTCCTTCCCTGCCTAAGGATTAAACAAGGACAGGCTTCAAATTCACCCCGGGCAAGCGTCCGTGCTTGAATGGTGTTCTCACTGATCTGGGTTACTTCGGTCCTCAGTGCTGAACAGTCAGGTCAGCCTTCTACTGCATTTTTAGAGCAGTTTCCTTCTCACCTCTTACGCCCCAGACACTGCAGAATGCCACAGCGATTCGGAAGCTCTGCAAGTCTTGGAGTACTTTGTGCCATTTGGTCCAGGTTAAACAGGACAAAGAGGCCTCAGCCCTAAGTGGTGCCACTGGAAGTGGTTAGCTGCTAAGGGTTATTCCTTTTATCCTGAAAGTGATGAAATCTCCCCAGAACGAAGACGTGGCATCAATATTGGAGAGATTATGCACGTCAGATTCAGTCGAGATTGTTTATCTTTTAAACACCATTAACCACAAATTAGCTGGTTCTTCTACAGCCAGAAATTAATAGATTCCATTAGTGAGCAGTCAATTACAGGATGATTATTTTTCCCCCTGTTTGTGTTTGTGGTGTTTGTCTCATGTCTGCAGGGCTGAGGTGTGGGCAGCCGGGCAGTGTGGCTGTGCTGATCCCAGCCGGGGCAGCTGCCTGCATCTCTGTCCATGTGAGAGCATTTGATGAAATCAGCCAGGTCCCCATCCTTGCATTTATTGGTTTCTGTGGTTACTCTGTTGTTTCCTCTGTGTGTTTTCTTGTAAACGCATCTTGTGCAGTCACCTGTTTAAAATACCAAGCCCCACAAGCCTCTGTAGTGGCACATAGAGGTCTCCATCTCTGCTGAGACCTCTGTGTTCTGTGCAAACGAGGCTTCTCTCAGTGCCTGCCATCTCCTGGGCTGGTACTGGGCCCAGCAGCAGAGCCCTCTGATTCCACCATTGCCCTCCTCAGTTCATCACCCACAGCATGGCACCATGCACCTCTCTTTAGACCTCCAGATAGCAGACTATGGTAGAACCGTCCAGTTCTTCCTGCAGGACAGTTCTTTCATGGTGCTTTTCCTACCTACCTCTGTCTTGTCCAAGCTTAGAGCTCACTGTGTTGCAAAGCCCTTAGGCAAAGAAGCTGTGGCTGTTAGGAAGCCTGGGCAGGATGCTTTTGCCAAGTGCATTGCTCTGACCACAGCAGCTCTTTTTAGGCATCCTCCACTGCTTTCCTTTGTAAGGTATCCCTTACCAATCCCTTACCTGCCATTGTTTCAATTGATTGCTTCTTATGATGCATACTTTTTAGAGGAAAGAGTATGTTTTTTTACCCCTGCAATTATATGGCATCCAATCCACTGAGGAGTAGATCGTGAAATTGGATTCCCGAATGATCTCTGGAAGTACAGATAGTAATAGGGAGAATTAAATTCATTCTGGATTTGCAAATTAAAGTTTTCCTTACACTGCATAGCATATGAGATATATCAGCACAAAATTGCTGTGTAATTAGATATAGAGAATATTTTGTCTATTATGAAGTGTCCTAGACAGGAACAGGAAGTATTAGTCTGTTCCCCTAAACCAAAGTTATTGCAGTCCTTTAATCCCTCCTTAATGATTTCCTAAATGAAATTCATAAAAGCTGTGGGAGGGGAAAAAAAAAAAAAAAGGCATTGATTTTATTCCTTTCTTTTTTTTTTTCCCTCATTCTTTGAAAGCTCTGCTATTGAACATATAAATGAAAAGACAGTAGAAAATCTTCTCATATAGATGAAAAGCTAGGTAGCAGATAGACTGTTAGATATAAGAATCTGTGCTTTGGGTCTTCTTGCAGTAGCTCAGCATTGCTCGATAGCTGAATTGTGCTGCGTTGGCCCAAAGGTGCCCTGGGAACCTTTATGGGAGCAATGCAAAACTGGGGGCAATGCAGGTGAGGGAAGAATTTCTTGCAGGCTCCCAGCCTCACTCCCCATTGCAAACTGGTCCAACGGGAGGAATGGATGCTTCAAAACACCCCGTTTCTGGGAGGACTCGTCCCCTAGAGCACCTGCTCTTAGCAGTGCCTTTGAAGAATGCTTTGCAAGCTTTGAGCACAATCTTATTTCTGTTCAAACTGCAGATTAGACTGAGAACCAGATTGGTTGTTTGGTGGCAGTCTTTGAAAGAAATGATTTATAAACACAAACTGTAACTAAATTTTGAAGGAAACTGGATCTCCAGACATCAATGGCACGATTAGAAGCACTGTGGGGAGTGCATGCATAAAGCTTCTTTTAATTCTCTGCTTTTCAAGCATTTAATAGCTTGACAGCAACATTTTAATAACAGCCGACTAGGCCCAGTTTTGGCATGCAGAGCATACGGAAGCAGCTCCTGGAAGCTGTCCACAGAGCAGTGAATTCCATTTCCTTGGGCTAAGCTCACGCGGAGATAGAGCTGTGAGATACAGCCCTCGCAGTTCGGGACGCCCTTCCAGCGCTCGGCGCTTGGGAACGCTGCGCGTGCTTCGTGCAGTGCTGGCCCTCAGCAGGGGGTTGTGCTGCATTAATTTTTCAGTGCACGGCTTTTTACAAAGCTGACTTCACTGAGCAGTGCTGAGAAGGCTGTCTTTGAGCAGTGGAGTTTTGGTTCTGGAATTTTATGTGGCGTTCCCTGGGCCTCCGTCAGTGACAGGGCAGAATGGGGGCTGTGGACGGAGAGCCTTTGAATAGAGCTCCTGAACGCTGGAGCTCCTAAAGTATTACTGCTTTTATTTTATTTTATTAAAAATGTGATCTTTCTGAACCTTTGCTTCAAACTTTTAGAAGGTTTCTTTAAAAATAACTTCAGCCAAGTTATATTGGAAAAGGCCATAAAAGATCATAGCTGCTGCTAATCGCACATCTGTGATGCTCTGTTGTGTTGTCCTGTACATGCAGTAGAAAAGTATGAATATGCTTATGGCTATACTGATTGCTGCTGAAACAGTATGTACCACAAAATAGTTTATTCAAGGAAGTGGAAAATTAGGGATGCTTAGACTATTAAAATTGTACTGCTGCTTAGGACCTGGCTGACAATTAGAATTAATCTTTCATCTGAATTGAGATGTGGGTTGAGACCAAACTGAGTGTCCTCACAACACTTTGCTCCTTCCTTTGGTGGTTGTTCATCTCTGCCATTTCTCTGTAAGACACTGCTTTTTCTGGAATAGAGAATAGTGGAAACTGACTCTTACATATATTTTTCTAGTGGATATTTTTTTTTTTTAAAGAAATGTCCAGGGCTTTTTTGCTTTTATAAGTTCAGAATTTGGATGCAATTTGATTTGCTGCATCCTTTTTAAAGAGGAGGACAAAGGCTGAGGAGTGACAAAGTCACTGCAATGGGGGTTGGATTTGTAACCTCTTTCCCAGCATTACAACTTTTTTTTTTCTATTGTAAAATAGAAAAGCAATAAACTCCTCTCATTCATTGTTTATGTCGTAGCACAAATTGCAAACAACTTTCTCAAATTTATCTGCTGACCTTGTTAAATATGTGTGGGCTCTTGCAGAGAAGTGCCCTAAATATAGAAGTGGATTGCACATGTTGTTTGACCAAATGGTCTGACCAATGGTTGGCTGGGAAATCGTGCTCTTGCAGGATGCACACACATGCTGGAAAACAAATTAATTTACCTGTCATTTGAGCATTTTAGCTCCTAATGCGAAGCAATACATGCAAGCAGAAGTACCCAGAGATGTTTCTTAATTAATTCAAGTTTAGTCTGACCTATTCCATGGCGGCAGTTGTGTACTTTAATTTTGGTGTGTACGGGTTTCTCCTTTTGGCTCCTTTCCTGCTGCCTGAGCCCTGGCTGCAGCTCATCTGCTTCCCAGGGCTGCTCTGGCTCAGGGCAGCAGCAGCTGCTGCAGGCGATGTCGCACCCTGGCAGCGATTGGGCTCCAGCTCCAGGGACTCGCATGGCATTCCCTCAGCAAGCTCAGTCACCAGGTCAGGCATCTTGAAAAAAATAATAATAAAAAAAATATATCAGAGCAGCTACAGACAGAAGGACACCATCCCTGTGACCTCGTGGTGCTTCTCAAAGCAGGCAAAGCAAATTGTTCGGTAAACTTGAAAAATGATGGACACTGTGAATGGCTGTATGATAATCTGGCAGGGGAAGGAAGAGGCTCCTTTATTGAGGTTAGATGTTTTCTGAGCTGAATTTTAAGGAGGGTGTTTCCCCTTTGGGTCCTGTATTTCTGGATAATAGAGGGTACACATCCTCTGAACCCCTGTGCAAGTAAGCAGCCATGTTATTTTCAATACCAACAAATTTGAAAGGTGCAGTCATTTATGTATGTGCTTATTTTTAAACGTGAATAATCTCATTGCCATCAAATACAGATTTGCATTGGAGATTTATGTCTGGATGTAGAAGTCTATTAGAAGCATATGCTTTGGTAGAAGAGGCGATGCTGAGAATGAGGCAGATGTGGAGAAAGCACATGTTTTACCTTAAGTAAGACATCAGAAACACTCATCTATGAGAACCTAGCTTATGTCTCATGGCATTTTGGCCAAAATAAGCCATAAAACAAAAAAATGTATTGAAACTTAAATCAGTTGAATTAAAGATTTCAAAACTTTGGCCTCAAAACTCATGTGCAAAGAGCTGCATCATTACCTCAGGTGACGCTCTTGCAAATGAGCTATGATTTTGCTCTTAATATCAGCATCACTCTCAGGATCAACTGTAAACCCAATTGCTCTGCTGCATGCACAGGACACCCCCAGCATTGGTGGATGGGCAGTTCTGCTCCTCAGAGGAGCAGCTGGAGATGCAGAAAGGTCCAGAGCCACTGTCACTGCTGAGCAGGCGCCCTGGGGAGCAGCCATGCTGTGCTCATTGCCCCATCAGTGGTGTTGGGCCCTCTGACCATGGCCTGCTGCTTAGCCATGGTCTTCCTCTGTCAGGTGACAACATTGAGTGGGAATTGCCCAAGAGTATTCAGAAGGTGCTAAGTATTTATCTTCTTTAAATACTAGGTTTGGAAAGGCTTCTTTAATTTATATCAGGTAAAGGGATATTAATGTCTATTCAAGGAACGCTTGCATTGCAGTGACAACAGCACATTTAAATACATAGCTAGGTTTAAGGAAAACAAATTCAAACTCTTCTATTTTGATTTCTCCTGTGAGTAAATGCATTAAATTGCTACTCTGATGACTGCAAAATTTAGATTAGCGATCTTGGTAGCGATCTTTGAGACAAAAACATGTATGAAAGCAGCTTTTAGCTTTGTGCTTCATTCCTTTGAAGGCAGTGAAAACCCTCATTTCAGTGTAATGGTGTTTCCTGCAAAAAAGCCCCAACAAAACAAAACAAAACCAACACGTATGATTTGAACAAAACCCATCACTCAACAGCATCTATATGACCCACAGTCTTTAATCTCTGTTCCTAGCAGATCTTCCCTGAGTTCAGTGGCATCCTGTTTATTTTACTTCCCTAAAAAAAAGCACATGATGGGAAGAGGTATGTTGATAATAATGTGCTGTGAATAGCATGAAGGCATTCAGTGCACAGCGCATCATATCATCTATCATTAAGTTTTTCTTCTTTTGCTTTTGCTAATGGCAGTGAATCAAATATTTAAATGTGTTTGCTAGTCCTACGTGCAGCTATAGGAGCGTGTTGAACAGGAAAGAAACAGATTGTGTAGTACAAAATTGGGTTATAAAGTGTATTTTAAGCTGGAGATTTAGTAATGGACACAGAGCAAATGAACTCCAAAAATTAACATTGGAATTTGCACTTAAAATGCTCCCTAATTGGCACCTCTTGGGATATGTTTTGAACTCACCCAACGTGATTTTTTCATTTTACTGAAAACAGTCAGTTTGGGCTGACAGCACCTGGGTCATAGTGAATGAGAGATGATGATGTATTTGGCAGCTCTTCTAGTTGAGCACTGACAAGTCTTGTTCTCTAAAGAAAAAAATCAAAACGTATCAATCCACATGCTCACTGTACTGAGGAACTTCGTTGTCATATCTTTCAAATTGTTTTAATGTTTCAGCACTGCAGAATTGAATGCATAACAGAAGGAGACAACTATATGCAGTTTCACTTTGTTGAAAAAACTACATAAGGAAAGCAGAACATAACTAGCAGAGTCCTGATAAGGTCATGTCAGACAAATTAATAGGACGTAGAAAAGAAAAGCTGAAAAATCATTCTTTTATGATACTCGTCCTGTTGGCTTGGAGAGCTCGTTGAGCCAGTCAATCCAGTCCTTCACTGACTTACAGCCTCCTGTGTCCCCAGGATCCTGAGTTCCTTCGCTAATCCCTTTCTGGGGTGTTTTTGTGTGTGCTGACCTGGTCTGCTATCCAGACCTCATTAGAGCTGTTTACTGACTGATCCAAAAAGCCACCTCCTGCCTCTTCTTCCAGATGGGAGAAAGACAGGAAAAGGAAAATGTTGTATTGGCTTAAAATTATGTTTGAATGCGAAATCCCCGTGCTTCCAGCGTGAGCTCTGGGTGTGCACCATTTCCAGCGGCTCTGCATAGGCTTTAACAGCTGGAAACCTGCCTCATCTCTGGCTGGATGTGCTGAGACATCAGACGACCTCAGGCTGATTCCTGGTAGTGGTTTTTGCATCACAGTGCTGTGATACTGCTTAGCTGTTCATCACCACAGCCTGGAATGGGCTTTGTGTGATGCTGTCACAGGGTGACTCAAACCTGTGAGTAGAAGACTGAGGATACACAGAAGGGAATCTTGCCCTTCCTGCTGGGAGCCTACTTAAGAAACACATGCTGACAACACGTAATGATGTTTTATTTTATTTCTCAGGGAACTGCAAGGCCACTTGTGCTCTCACTGCTGGTCTGTCTGCAATGACAGCCTGGAGTACCTGCTAGAACCCCCCCCCCACTGAAATGTGGGACTGATCTGAGCAGTTCTGCTTTTCATTCTGGTTTCTAGATCGGATCACCCAGTAACTATACAGGAATTTTGTATTTTTTGTACAGCAGAACTTACAATTACTTTTTGTGAATATTTTAACTCTGTTAGAGTGAAGGAAAATAGTTTTGAACACAAATATGTGGCGTTGTTCTCACTGTTTCAATTACAGAGCTCCAAATCTTCCACTGCAAGAGGCATTCATTAATACAGTTGAGCTTTATAGAAAGACTTCATTAAATAAAGAACAAGAAGCTTTGGCTGACTTTTATCACTGATGTCTATTGTAAGTCAAGTAAATTGAGAATCAAGAGGAAAAAGAGGATGCATGAGTAAATGTGAGTCTGTCCTGACATAAGGACTTGTTATCTTGAGTCCTTTCATTCAATTAGATTGCCCAAGGATTACTCAGAAGTATATGAGCATATTTAGAAATTGAACATTTCTTTTCTGCACTGAAAATCAACCAGTCAATAAATTTGTGTTTAGATTTAGCCTTGTTTGCTCCCTGTAACCTGCTGCTTAGTTGTGCAGAATGCCCTGAGGCAAAGTCTTCTCATCCTTTTGTAAGTGGAGTCTACTTAATTATTCACCTTAGAGCAAAGATGTTACAATTATAGCCTTGCCTTTGTGTAAGTAACCATGCATCTCTTTGACTGTTATTTAACTGTTTAAGAATTAAAATATCTGCGTGTAAATCTGACACCTTTATTCATCTGAATTCATGGGGTTGCATTGCTTAGCTGAGAAGCGGTGATTTTATCTGATAACTGCTGTTTTAAAGATCACATAGGGTGAATCTAAAATTCTGATTAAAGGAGTGTGGGAAAGCATCTACGCATTTGTTTTTTCAAAGGATTTCTGCAGGCTTGAGATCTGGAGCTCTCATTTTCTTCCATAATGATTTGCAATGATCTCCCTTCTATTCTTAACCATCTGTGCGAACAGAGGAGCTGCTTCTAACAGTTCCTGGCCCTGAAAGTTTCCTGCAGGTTTCTCTGCATTTCCCAGGCCTTTCCCTTCCAGCAGAGAAGGAACTGGAGTGTGTTTCCCGTTGGTTGTGGCATATGTTTGTTCACGCAGGGAGGGGACACTGCAGAGATCGTGCTGAGTGCTGTAAGCAGCCTCCATGGAGTGAATTACTGATAGAAATCATCGCTGCTTTTCTATCAGTCTGAGCTTTTGGCAGTCAGTGACTTCGAGTGTGTGTGGGAATGAATGAACGAAAACAAAGTTTTGAGCTTTTTCTATAAGAGATGAACAAGTGTGATAAAGCATTTGAAACCGGGAACTCTCGCAGTAAGTGTTCTTTAAGTGGCGGAAGATTGTAAACGCCTCATTTTCTGATTTTAATTGGGACAACAGCTTTCAGGCCCTACAAACTACAGCCTGAGACTGCAGGAAATGAGGAGTCAGCACCTTGGGAGGACTGGTCCCTGATCAAACAGTGCTGGCTTCATTGAAATCATTCTCTGTGCTCATGACATCATGCCATGCTTTTCAATCTCAAGACTGTTTTTTCTACTTAGCATAAAGGTCATGTTAGGATTAAAAACAATGAGCAGCTCACAGTGTGTCTAGTGAGCCTGTGAAAGAAATGGTAGCGTATCTCACAGAAAAATATACTTGTGCTAAGTGAAGTGCTGCGTCCAAGAAGTGGAATTTTCTAATTACGTAGTCATTTTGAGAAGGAATGCGCCTGTTAGAAGCAGACCAGGTGTGCACTTGTGATGGGAGTTTGAAATGCTGTGTAATTACACACCTTGCATAATATAAAGTTTACAATAGCCATACAATTGATGCAGCAAGACGTAAATACAACAAGTTGGTGTCTGAAAGGACACCTGTAATCTAGCCTGCAGCTGTTACGATTATCTTGGAAACACTGTCTTGCATTAAGATTTATTACTGTGTTAAAATTGCCACTATACTGAAACAGACAAATATTAGAAATGCTTTGAACAATGATCTCAATCACGTGTTATCAATGAGAAATGAAAGTTACTTGAGGAGCCTTGCGTAGTTCCCTGAGGGGAGAAGTCACAGTAAAAGCACCTCTAAGTATTATTCAATTCAGTAATTATGTGCAAGCTTTCAGTAAATTGGCTTTATGCTTTCACATTTGAAAGAACTTGCGTAGTGTGTGTCTGCCCAAAAGATCACCCGAGCTTTCCCACATCACAAAACCAAAAACCATCAGCATAGATGTAAAAAGAGGAGAAGGAAGAGAAGATTTCTGCCAGATCCCCTGCGTAAGTGGACGCTGTTTTCCAAGCACTTTGCTCTCAGGGTGTGGAGACTTCTGGTGACAGATGACCAAGACGGCTTCTCCGGTTCCTTAGAAAGGTGCCGTTCTCACCTTGCTGTTCACAGCCATTCCTGACACAAGAGGACTGTGCTGAGCTCTACTATGATGCAGAAGGGTACAAGACCTCCCGGTTCTGCTATCACCCCTTGCCTGATTCTCCTGGGCTGTGCATCATCTCTGTGATGTCGCTGGGCACCCAGCAAAGGTACATGGCCTCCCTGCAGCTGAGCCTCGCTCTGCAAAGCCACCCCTAAGGCAGACATGGCCCCAGGAGCCAGGGAGCTCCAGGGTGCCTGCAGTAGGGGCCTGCAGGGCGCAGCCCGCTGTGACTCAAAGCTGGGCAGTGTGCTGGGATGTGCCGGGACCTGTGTGGGCACTGCCTGCTGGGTGCCCTGCTGAGGGGCTGTGCTGGGCAAGTGCTGGCAGAGGGGCTGGGGCAGCCTCAGCCTTGCCCAGGCAGGTCAGCTGCTGCTCTGGGCCACTCCACACCCACAAGTTGAGTGTAAGTGCATGCAGGTGTGTGCACAGCAACAAGGGCTCTCTGCGAGGGCAAGTGCTGTCCTGGCTCCTAGGGCAGCTTTACTCTACAGCCCTGGTTCTGCATTAAGCTGTCTTTCTGTCCGTTCACTTCTGGTCCTTTTCCCACATTGTGCTGAGTTCACTGTGAGCTCTCTTCATTTTGGTCCTCTTATTGTTTGAGCATATTACAGAATCACAGAACTGCAGGGTTTGGAATGGAACTTAGGAGATTGAGTCCAACCCCCTGCTAAAGCAGTTCCGTATGGTAGATTGCACAGGAAAGCATCCAGGTGTGTTGTAGCTCCAGAGGAGGAAACTCCACAATCTCTGGGCAGCTGTTTTGGTGCTTTTTCATGTTGCTGTGTTTCAGTTTGTGCCCATTGCCCCTTGCCCTGTCACTGCACACCACGGAAGCAGCCTGGTCCTATCCCTTGACACCTGTCCTTTAGATACTGATAAGCATTGATAAGATCCCTGTCAGCCTTCTCTCCTCCAGGCTGAACAGCCCCAGGGGCTTGAAGCCTTTCCTCCTAAGGGAGATGCTCCAGGCCCAGTCATCTTGCTAGCCCTCTGCTGAACTCTCTTCAGCAGTTCCCTGTTTTTCTTAAGCTGGGAGATCCAGAACTGGACACAGTACTCCAGATGTGGCTTCACCAGGGCAGAGTAGAGGATCACCTCCCTCGACTTGCTGGCCATACTCTTTTTAAAACACCCCAGGGTACAATTGGCCACTGTGGCCACCAGGACACACTGCTGGCTCTTGGCCAACCTTTTTTTCGACCAGAACACCCAGGTCCATCTCTGCAGAGCTCTTCTGCAGCAGGTTAGCCCCTAACCTGTACTGATGTGTGTGGTTATTCAATCCAAACCTGTCCCCCTCAGTCATAAATTAGGATATGCTAACCATACTAAAAGAGAAGACAAATTTATTTGTCTGACTGAGGTGGGAGGTTATTGTTTAGTTTTCCTGATTTATTTGCTGTTGCTCTGTGAATAATAGAACAAGCCTTCAGGACAGGAACTTAGATCAAGCACTGCTCATAGCATTATTTCCTTCCCTGGCTCTTTAAACCACCCACCACCTTTCCATGCCTTGAGGTAGGAAAAAGGAGCATGCTGCTGGTGACCGACGTTCCTCACGCTGCCGTTGCAAACATGCAATTGCTGGTGATGATATAAAGTGCTCATGAAGAAGGCACATGCCAGAGGGGTGAAGTAATACAAATAAACGCTCTGTATGTTAAAGGCAGTGCTGACAGGTAACAGGTGGTGTGTAGAAGAAGAAAAGGCACGTATCCTTGCATAGCCCTCTCTCTGAAATACAACGTAGAGTGACGGTAGCCGGTACCAGGTGTCTTCTGTTCTCAGAGATACAACCAGGATCAATGAGTGACCAGCATTTATTGCTGAACTGTTCAGTTCCCTCAGGCACTGCTGGATGATTTAGCAGCAGCAGCAGGCAGTGTGGTGAGCAGCACAGAGCTGGGAAGGCTGGGATACCACCCAACAGGCTGGGAAACCAGGTGCCATAAGCTACTGACGGGATGTTTTGTACCTCTAGCCGATGCTGCTCAGAGCTGGAGATGGGAACTTAACTGTGTTGTCTGGTGGTGATACATACCCGTCAGAGGGGAAAAATGGCACACAAAGAGTTCTTTTTTATTTATGATTTCGAAGGAAGACTGAAATCTGGTGTGACAGGTTTAGTAAAATAAAGGCACTCAATAATGTTTGCATGCATCCCATAAAAAGAAACAGCTCTTCTTGACCCTTACCACTTGCCTTGTAAATTTAGAAGGAAAAAACCCCACGATCTATTCTTTGAATCTTCCCTTGTCCAGTTTTTAATCTATCAATGCAAGATAGGAGTGACTTTATGCTGGAAATGCAGAGACCTGTTTGAGAAGTGGATAGGAAAGTGGCGTGGTGATAACTCTGCTCATTTGATCTGCACTGAACGCTGCTCCACAACAGCCGTCATCATTTTGGCTCTGTTTTACAAATCTGTGATTGAAAATCGAAGCTGAGGGACTGGCACCATGTGACAATTGCTTTGCTTGGACTGGGAGATGGTGCCCTGCCACAAACTGAGCCTATGCTGAAAATCGTGGCTGCTTTTATCTGAACTTCTTTGCCTGCAGGGGAAGCATCTTAGTTGTGTTTTGGTGTGGATATAAGAAAAGTGAAATCTTTCTGGAGAAGAGGAAAAAAGCTCACAAGTATTACTGTTTCTTTGAGGAGAACATTCCTCACTGTGAAAGCTATGGAGGTCAATCTGTTAACATTTTCAAAAACAGAGGTGACCTGATTGCAATGTAAAAGTGCCTCTGAGGATGAGGGACTGAATATATGTTTCTAATCTAGCCAAGAAAGGCCGGAAGAACCAAAGACTGGAAATGAAGTCAGACAAGTTCACCCCAGAAGTAAAGCATTAAGTAAAAAGACATTTAGCCTCAAAGAAAAAAAATTACTCAGTGAAATGATTGCTTCTCATCTTGGTTGAGAGAATGTCATTCTACAAGGAACCTTTTACTCAAACACAACTGATTGGACTTAAAACAGATTTCAACAGATAAGAGGAATATCTGAAAGCCCAAAGGCAGCCCAGTGGTTCAGTGTAGTTATCTGTGGCTTTCCTAAATTGTGTATGGTCTTAAATAAATTATACGGACATGCCGAATTGGAATTGCAGACCTCAGACCCTCTGTCTTTGTCTGCTTTGACTCATGCATCGTCTGAAAAGTCATCTACATTTTGGGGACGTGCCTTTAGTTTACCAAACATGTCTCACCAAATGTTACACTTTCCTGTATATTGTAAGAATTCTAAATCTAGCATTTGTGGCCAGATTCCAGCCCCTTTACATCACTTAGGAGATAATTTGTTCTACTATATGCTTTTCTTGTCAGCTGTGCTCTCTTTGAAGCCTTTAGCTACTGGATTGGGAAGGTAAATTACGGCCTTTCTCATCCCTGAATTGTTTTGATTTTGGAAATCATATAATTGATTAATTGCAGGATAGCCTGCATTCACCTGGTGAAATAGCTGGAACTCCTTTCCACAGGAGCTGCTGCCTGAAAAATGTCACTATAATTGAGCATGATCTTTTGGTACTTCTTTTCTTGGGACTGCAGGAGAAGCAATGTTTTCTCTGTGACAAGAAGTGCAAAAATGGTAATTGCTCAGTTTTTAACTGAGTCACCTGCAGTCACTGTCTTGGTGCTGCTTCTTTGGTGCATATTGGATTCTAAGGCTTATTGTTTCCTTATACAGATATATGTACAGGGCTGTGCCCAGACAGAATTTGGCCCTCAGTGCTTGGTTTGGAGTAATAGCAATCTGCCTGCATAAGGGAAATAACCTTGTTACATCCAGACTGGCAGTGTGCGACTTTTTTTAGCTGGACTTTTGGACTCTGTTTTGTTTGTTTCATAATGCACACAGTCAGATCTCACCTAGTTTTGAAGCATCTGGAATCTTGCAGAGGCAAGTGGTTGGCTCCTAGAGGATATGATGGGGATTTTCATTCCTGTGAACTGTGTGGTTTAAGTACACAGTTAACCCTTATTTGTTGCCACTGGCCAGTCGTAGTTTTGGAATATGGTGTGGCAAAGCTTTTCATCCATCAGATACCTCTGAGGTACCCGTAGAAATGCAGGGATGAGAGCTGATCTTTCTGATATTTTAAGAGAGGAAGAACAGGAAAATCTTCCTCTTTCTGGAAGTGAGCTGGAGGGATAAAACCCTCTTGGGCTTTCCTGTAAAAGAAAGTATTTTATACAGGTCACCCTTTCATGAACACTGGGAGCTGCGAAGTTTTTCTCATCTCCTCAGTGTGAAAGTCTGTTTCCTGCTAATTAATCTCTATTTGTGATAGACACTTGCAAACCAAAGTCTGGATTTTGTATTCTGCAGTATCCTTCTATCCATGTACATTTCTAATGAGCTGCTATGGGCAGATTTATGCTATTCATGCATTTTGTATCATGCACTTATTTAGATTCTTCTGTCCTAAACATAAACATATTTAGAAGAAATAAACATGCAAATGAATTACTGGTTTGTGTTTGGTTAGCAAACAGAGCAGGAAGTGTGGATGTGCAAATGCCCAGCAGGCTCTGGGGTTAAACCTCCTCCCTATAATTTTTACAATGGGTTCTCAACATCTAGTATAAACAAAACTCAGCAAATTACTCCTTGTGCTGTGCTCAGTTGTCCAATCAGCCCTCCTTGTTATATACATATTGTTTGAACAGTAATTTAGGCAACTGGGAAAGTGCCATGTGAGATGCAGAGGAAGTCTTAACCACCAGGAATTAACTTAAAATGTAAAGCTCTATGGTATACGAGTCACATAACCAGCAGGTTATTATTTTAATTATTTTTAATCAATTCAATAAACTGGCCAAGACCTGTAGAGGATGGCTAATTTAAGAGTTGTAAGAGAAGCTTCTCAGAACGATTACTGGGAGAGAAATGAAAGTAATAATGAAGAATTTAATCTGTAGTGGAATTTGGTTTGTTCAAATTGCCAGTGTACTCCTGAGTATTGATCGTATCCTGACAGCTCCTGCACATCTGAAGGGAGATGAATACCTGCTAAGCAAGCTACCCATGAAAGACTGTCTCTGTGGGAAGAGTTTGCTGGCAAAATGCTGTGCTGAGTTTTCAGAAGAGACCAAAGTGCTGCTGTTGCTCAGTGGAGATGCTCTTTCCTTTTCACTCCGTACCCAGATCTCTGAACGTAACAGTTCCCAAACTATCCGTGACAGGATTTAGGGCACAGCAGGAATCAGTTTAATATATATTTATTTATTTTAATAAGAGGTTTTTAAGAGAAAAAAAAACACGCCAAACATCTGAGATACCTTCTCTACCATTTTGATGCACCCTCTGCTTGCTTCTGAAGTTGATATTACCATTTTAAGTTTAGATGTTGTTATCCGTGTCTGAGGTCAGGCGCATCTCACAGAGCCTTGAGGGAAGTGTGATGGGCATCAAAATAGGCCTTGGAGGACCTCGTGCAACCCTAGGGTGACTCATTGTGCATCCATGCTTTAACAGGAAGCTTTCTTTGTTCTGAAATTTACATTTTGTTTTCCACATCAGGATTTATTTCTGCTTGAAGAATTCTTCTCCTGATGGTTAAAAAGTCTCTTCCTGCTTGCTGCTGGCTGTGCAGTGCCCACTCAATGAGTTTTGATAATTTCTGTTAGGATTAATTAATTAATTGCAAATGTCTTCAGGCTAAATTGCGTGTTCGCATGTCAGGATGCTGTTCAGAATCAACAAAATCACTTAAGGGCTTGACATTATGGATGTTATGGAGATTGTGAGAGGAGTCCATCCAATCTGTATTAGTCAAAACTTTCTTTTCATTATTTATAAACTTGTTCCTATTTTATGAATTCTCCATTATAAACAAAGGGTCAGACGAAAAGTGAGGAGATGAGAACAGAAGCAGGAAGGTAATTCCACTAATCAAGCCTTATTGGTGAAATTATGTAGTATTTGAATAAGATGAGTCCAAAATGTAATTGGGAAGTAAGAATGTGGGGGAAATAAAGAACCGTAGTGATGTTTTATATTGGGCGGAACACTGCTATCCCAAATGAATGAGCTCTAATGAGGCGTTGTGTGAAATTCCAGAGGCTGGCGGCCAGCAAAGTGAGGGATGCACAATACATTAGTGAAGGCAGAGGAAGACTTTTAATCTGGGTGCTTTTGTCACCAACTGACTCATGAGAAGAAACTGTGAGGTACATAAAAAACGAATGTTTTCATTTATAAACCTGAAAGTTGGCTTCTGATTCTAGATTACTGTTGTGTTTTTTTAAACTGACATGTTCCATCTCATAAGAAGCTCAGAAACCTCATGCTCCAGCAGAGGTGATGCAAACTCTGCTATGCAAAAACATTCTGGTCTGTGAGACAAGAGGCAGGCTTTCTGGATGTCTTACATTGCATTTTGAATCATCTGTTTCGATTCCCTTTGCAGTGAAACTGTTTCAGATTCTGCTGAAATCACGCCTTAAAGAACTCTCATCTTGTTGCTTCAAGTAAATGCATGTGATTTTGATCTGTAGTACCTTGCCATCTCTATGTGTGAATGCCATGCACTGGGGCTATTACTTGCACAACAGACGTAGACCCAGTGAGTCTCCAGTCAGCCGCCAGTTCTTTCTTGGTAGCTCTTGGGAGGAATACCCAGCAAGCTGGCTGCCTTTCCTAAGGAACAAAACCACGTTTATAGTGTTTTTATTTCCCAAGAAAATAATCTGAATCAAAAGCAAAAGAGAGGAAATTTGCAAGAGAGACACTTGTGCTTGTTGCAGTCTCTGCAGTTTGTCACTAGAGCTGCTAAATTGCAAAATGGAGTTCTTGTATAGACTGCTCAAACGCCCCCTTACCTTCCACTACAGATCATGAGAATCTTCACTGCACGATGATTTGTTTAAGAGCTCATCAAAACAGATTAATAACTTACCCTTTTCATGCTCAACGACATGGTTTAAATGAGATTCAGGCTGGATATTTTGGTTGCACAACCTGGTGCACGTGGAAATCTGATGTGCAGCAAAAAGGTATCAGCATGTGTGAAAATACAACATATGGCTATTGAGATTGAAGAGGTTATCTCTGTTAATATTTAAGACTTCTGATAATGTTGTCACAATAACAGCAAAACCAAAGTTTACGTGATTGATGTAGTATCTGTAGCCCTGTAAACAGCCTTATCTTGTTTTTTGATAATTGTGTTTTGTTACAAAGGATGTGAATTAGCACTGCAGTAGTGTTCTTTTGTTCAGTCTGTGAAGGTTCTCTTGTTCCAAGCACTTGATATAGGCTTTCATGAGCATTATAGAAAGAAACTAGGTGGAAAAAATGCAGCTGTCATAGAAACTGCTTGTATGTCACTGACTAGAATTGAGAGGTTGTGCCTGCAGTTATTTGATTTATATGCATATTTTTCTTTTATATAAGTGGAATTATGGAATGTTGGAACATATACTTCACTAAATGAAAAGTATGTAAATAGATGCCATAGTAAAGTTTGCTATTAAAATTCAGGGTTGTGACGGTATTCCTAGATGTTCTCCAGAGATAGGAGAGCTCTGGTATGCAGCATCAGGGCTTGACCTCCCTCCCGGCTCTCTAAAACTTGTTTTCCAACTGTCAGGGCTCAGACAGGCAGTAATGGGAGGAAACCTGCTTCTTTACTGACGTGGCATTAAAGGGCTGGGGTGGTATAAAGGACTCAGCAAGAGGAGGATGCTTGCAGCACAAGTGTGGCAGAAGATAGGCAATAAACCTGCATCAAGTTGGCTTGTGTTACACACCCACACATGTTAAATAGGGACATAGGCACAAGGCTGATGTGACAGGGACAGATAAGTCTTAGCAGAGGTGAAGTGCAGCTGATGGCCATACTGATGCAGGGGCTGATGGGCTTGGCCAGTGCGAAGAGGTGTGAAAGCTCTGCTGGTACTGCAGCTGTCCAAAACCACAGGACAGAAGTGCTAGCCGAGACAGCTTTTGCCCACCCTGTGTCACTGTGGGCTCCATTCTCTGTCAATAGTGCACAAAATTTTCTCAACAGGGTTTGTTTTGTGAGGACACAGTGGGAGAGGGAGCGTCCTTTGAGCATCCCTTGAACAACTTTTGAAATCAGTCATCTGGAGGAACACTGATCTCTTATTAGAATTTTGGGAGCGCAGTGTTTTGCTTTTCCGGATTCTTTCACTTTTTTACTGTTGCCCACAGTAACTTGGGCTCCTCCTCCATGCTGGAGGAGTGGAAAGGTGATCTTTCAGTCTGAACTTGATTCACAGTTAGGCTTTCACTCTTCAATCAGACCCCATTTGCAAAATCCCATCTTTCACAGGGTTTCTTGTTTATTTTGGCCTTTTTAAAATCCTTTCTTCTTCTTCTTTCTCTTTTTTTTTTTTTTTAATTGTTGGACTTCATCTGGTACAGAGGTTTAAACTACAGAAGTAATTTAAAATATTGTGGCATTTCCTTTCTTAATTAATCCCAACTGTTTTCCTTGGTAGTACAGAAAGTATCAGTATTTGATGAGGACATTATGCCTTCATCACTGGGGCAGTGGATTCTTCCTGCCGAGTCTGTAAACAGCAGACAAGCCGCAGAGTTCAGCTTCATGTTCTGGTTTTCATTAAGCCCAGACTAGAGGAGCACCCAGCTGTGTCTTCCTGTAAGGTCTGTCAGTCTTCCAAAGCTTGTTAACATGCTAATATAAAAGGAAATAGGGCTGACTTCAAGGAATTTACAACTAGTCTTAAACTTCAAAGACTGGAGCTACATCTCTTCAATTCAACAGCAACAACAAAAATCCTATAATAAAAGTTCCCTTACCCTACAAGAAGCGTTCAATGCATACAGATTTGTTAAGCCATAATGCATGATGTGACATTTTTTTTTGTTGCAAGTTGCAACACAAAGCCTCCTGCAGTTGTGAAACTTGGTTCGTAGCTGGTAGGTTTGATCAGAGACAAGATAAATTGTCATCCGGCCCACAAACAGAATATCAGGAATGATGCTGTCAATCTCTCCTTCCCTAAACCTGTTTTCTACGCAGATGTTTGCAGCAGGAAGGTGAATCAGATTTGAACAGTAGGCAGCATTCTCAGGTGCTGGAAATTGGATGAACTCTGATGACTTCAAGGGAGTTACTCCTGTTTGTAACATCTGAGGATCTGGGCCATCTGCAGCGTGCTTACCTCGTCATCTGTAGGTATTCAAACCAGGATGGACACATTTGGTTGCTTTTCATGGAAAAAGAGAGTGCTTGTTTGAAGCAGGGTGAGACATCTTTTCCATCTGAAGACTCACCATCCTCATTGGGTACGGACAAGTGGAAGCGCAGGAAGGTTTATATAAACGTATAGTGGCACTTCCCCAGGCTCCAGTGATTTGAGGATCAGGGGCTTCCTAAATCAGAACTGCCATTGTTTTTGTAGTAGAATCCCCATCTCCGTACTGGAGCTGTTCTGTAGCTAAAGGGCTGGCATAGAGAGTAATTGCAAATGCTTCTTTCGCTCCTTGTGAGTGCTCTCTGCTCCTGTTGGAGCCTAAAGGAGCCTGCAGGTCTTGCAGGAGCACAGCAGGATGAGGTCGCAGCCCCAGATTCCCAGAGAGGAAGGTGCCATTTTTACCGTGTGTGGATTGAATCTCTGGTAAAGGAAAAACCCCTCTGAGATCCAATAACATACCATTATTTCGATGCTAGAAATTATTCCCATTGCAATTATTCTGGAGAATATGAAGAATTGAAAAGCTTAGAAGTAAAGGTTGTTGCATAACTGAGATAATTACATCTTGAGTTGTTCCAGTAGGGAACCTGGGCAATAAATGTGTCGGATGACACAGCCCTCTGTCATGGGAGATCTTTTCATGGCCTTATTTTTTATGGAGACCAAACTCTGTGTCAGAGATGTGCCAGAGCTGCTCGGTTGACCTCAAAATCAGTCTTTTTGGTCACCCAAAAATATTCAAAGGAACTCAGTGCAAATAATGAAGAAATGAGACAAAGTAGCGTATTAAACTCAGCTGTTATTCACACTGTTCCTTCTCTGACAGCTTGTTAAAAATGTTGGTAGAATAGGTGCTACTGTTAGACTTTTGTTATTCGGTGCTAATTAGAACAAACTTACGCAGAATCAAAAGCGGTTTCTAAAGGGAGCTGATTGTTTTCATGGGAATTAATTGAAAATCCGGAGCGCAGCAGTGAGGAAGGGCCACAGGGAGCAATGGCACACGTTTAGATTCGCTTACCAGCAGTGCTACGGGGGCTGCAGGGTGAGCAGAGGGCAGCACAGGGATGGCTGGGCTGGTGCCAGCAGCGAGCGGGCAGCTGTGGCAGGGCTGCGTTTCCCACTGCAGTTGTCCTTGGGAGAGAGAAAACAGGCCTGAAAGCTAACCGGTTGTGTATCTCCTCTGCTGCTCCTTCTAGAAATCTCTTGTCTGCAAAGTGGCAGCAAGTGGCCGGATATCCGACATCATGCCCTTTGCTGGCTGTTTGCTCTGTGCCACACAAGACTGCAGTTTCTATCGCCTGCTTAATGGGCTGAGTCCTCCCACGCGTAGGAATCTCTGTTCTTTCTACTGGCTTGTGTTGATCTAATTTAGGGGGCTGGAAAACTGAAAACCCCAAAAAGCAAATGCAAAAGTTCCTAACTAAATAAATTGCCTCATCGAGGATATACTTGAGAGTAAAGCAAGGCTTTCATGACTGTATTCTCAACAGTAATGCTGTGGGCATTTAGGCAGTGATGTGCCATTTTTTCCCATGTTGTTGAAATTCTCGTTTTAAGAGGAAAAATGACAGGAAAGGCTGCATCAGTCTTGTTAAATTTCTAGGAATAGAGCTAAATATGATATGGTGTGTATCTATTGCCTTCTGCCAAAAACACCTCAATTTTGTCAGAGAAAAATAGTAGGAGACACTGTGCTATGAGCTGATAAGGTCATATTAAATCAGCTGTCTATTGAGTCTCACATATTTTATATATAGTCATCCCCTGAGGGGCTGTGTGTATTCAGACCCTTGGACAACTAATAGCACATAGGTGATGGCTGACAAGCACAGCAAATCAGCTAGAAAGAAACTATGTTTTTTATTTAAAAAAAAAGTGCCAAATCTGAAAAAATGCAGGAAGACAGCTTTGAAGGGCCGTTTAATTGCTGCACTTATTTTCTATGTTAAGACTAGCTTTTGATATTTTATCAACGGTATGAGTTAATGCCCTGTCTTAACCAGCGTCAGAGCGCATGTGAGCTCAGTCTGTGCACCTCACAAGTATCATTACCTCTAAAGATTACAGGGGAGTTCTGCCGGTGTAGCACGTGGAGTGCATTGTCCATTTGTTGGTGGGCTTTGGAGTCAGAAGGCACAAACCAGGTGTGGGGTCACTGCAGTGCAGTGCTGTGTGGTTAACCTGCAAAACTCCCAGGTGCTTGAGGCATCCCAGCACTTACTGAACATGCACAGCATGAGTGTGATGGGCCATATGTATCCTGAAGATGTCTGATCATCTCACTCAGTGTATGTTTTATACAGGAAGCTCTTGAGCTGGTGTTCAGGAAGGACTGAGATCATCACCCAAAAGTCCCAGGAAAAAATACTCCCCTGTCCAGGCAGATAAAGAAGATATCAACAAAGAGATCCAAACCTGTGACTGATTATCTCGAGTAAAACAAAGCAATTGGACACCATTCAGAAGAAAACAATGAACATTGGGGTTACGATTGTGAGTGTTTGTAAGAGGGGAGAACTTTGGACCAAAGCCTTTGAGGTTAGGAGTCCATATCCAACACTGGAGAGCTGACGCTACATTGGGAACAGCCCCTCTGCCTGCAGGAGTAGTGATGAGGAACAGCAGGAAAATAGGAAATGAGCTTTAAAAGGGAAATCAAGTTCCATGGTAAACTTATTCAAATGATTGTAGAATTTGCTTTGGAAAAAAAAAAAAAAAAAAGTTGCTTAATATAGCCTTAAGAATCTGGCACATTCTTGGTGATGTTAATCCATCTGCTGACATTTCATCTTACTCTTATTGGTTTTGCTTCCAGTTTTTTGATACCTCAAGCATTTTAGATGTTATGTTATTGAAGTCATGGGTCTTGTAGAAAACAAATTACTCCATAGAGTTAATTGCACCCATCTCACGTGTTATCTTGTTGAGGTGAACTTCTTATCTGTGTTTCATTGTGAAAGAAAAAAATCTTTTATAAGAAAGAAACAAACATACAAAACAGGAGCAGAAGTTGATCACCTCTTGCTGTTTTCCCAAGAGCAAAATTAACAAGATAAGCCATTATTACTTGCCAAGTATTATTTGAACCCCAAATAAACTATGACCTGGATAGACCTGAGGAAATCTGTGGAAAAGTTTATAAAAATTTGCTTAGCTGTATCATTTATGGTAGGGTGCTGCTTGAGAGTCCTTCAGCCTGGCAGCCACCCAAAGGAAGATGATATTAGAACAATCATGGCATGTTTGTCATGCTGAAATGCAGAGCTAGTGAAGGAGGACACCTCATCAAGTCATCTCAGGTTCTGGACTCACTTTGAAAGTTTGACTGAAAATGCCTCAGTTTCCCAGTTGTTTTTTTTTTTCTTTTCCTTTTTTTGTCAGTAATCTCTGTGCTAGAAGTTGTGTAGGATTTCCTGATTTATTGTTCTGTCACAATGCTTTACATGGTTGGAGTTCTGTTGTTGTTGTTTGTTTGCTTGTTTCCCTCTTTATTTTTTTTTATTTTAATGTAATTGCTGCATTGTTGTGGACAGAGTAATTCCAGGAACCAGAAGATTAACGGAGTGTGCTGTATGCATTTCTCAAGGTGGATCAGATCCCCTCCTTAAAACAAGCATATGCTTGCGTGCAGTTACACTCATGGAGCTTTGTGGTTAACGTCTTTATGTTATTTCACTTGATTGTGAATGTATAGATTCACTGTTGGAATTAGTGGAGTGTGTGGATTGGGGAAGTCAATGCAGTAGGGGAATCTGTGGGGAAAACCCAATTGACTGGCTTACATGAGACTTCTGAAGACTTTTTCCTCAATTTCTTTGTGTTTTCTCTTTTGCTTCAAGGTTTTTCTTTGTTTGTACGTGTTTAATTAATATCTCAAAAACATATGCAAACTAGCTGTCTGGCTAACGATTTTGAAGCGCACGGGAGTGGATGAAAGTGGTTGAAGAATACAAAGGAGCAGCTACAGGGAAAACGTGCTTTTGCCTCCTGTCCCTCGGTTGCCAACAAGACAAACCAGAAGTCTGGGTCTGTTGAAGCCAAGTGCAAAACTTCTCTCACTCTCACTGTGGCCAGGATTTCACCTCAGGTGAAAATGTGCATCTGCAAAGGCTGGCTCCTCTGTTGGCTTTAGGGGCGTCCTGCATGGATTGCTGGGCTGCGTGGTGGGACGCAGCCATAGCCTGGGTTATGATCTGCACTGGCTTTCAGCAGTAGGGTGGCCAAGAGGCATTGTTAAATCTGGGCCAAAGAAAGACTGACCCTTTGCATGTTTCACATGGGTTTTCCTTCTCCCTTACTGTCAGAAAACGCTAAATTAGAATGCTATTCAAAGATCCAGCTTTGTTAGAGAAACGTATTCAGATAAGGAGGAATTCAGTGATTTATTCACCGGATGATAGTGAATGAATGGTGTCTGTTTTCTGTGCATGAATCATAATTGACTTTATTATGATGTTCTCAATGTATTCGTTATTTGAACTGATTTCCTGATTCATTCTTTGTCAGTAGATGGGTTGCCAGCAGTTCCTTGTGGGTTTCCAGTGTTTAAAGTTTAAGCCCTTTGTAATAGATACCCAGGTCTCGTGATGTGCTGCTTTTTCCTGACTGGTAAAGTGGATGGGGGAAGGGTTGGTGCAAGTGAAGGTTGGTGTAAATACACATCTGGAGTTAAAGTTCACTCTTTTCATACTTGGAGACGCTTATTTCAAATACATTCTTTCTAAGCGAAATTCACCCTTGTGCGACTATCTCAAACCTGTGCCCTTCCCATGTCCTGATGAAGCAACATACCGAAGTCTTACGTGACAGAGGTTTTTGCTCTGGTATTTGCAGAGATTGATGTGTAGGAACTCACCTGAAGAATCAGGTTGGAAAACAACTTGAATGCAATGAAACAGAACATTCACAGGCTTATTTACAGCTTTCTCTCGGCTCTAATAATAAGTGTAAGTGTGGATCACTTGAGCTGTTCGCTTTGTTTTCAGCTCTCTGCAAATTCTTCAGAGTTTATTTCTTTCTCTGTAGGGCTGTGTATTGGAAAACAGGACACTATCAGGCTAAACTCACCTTGCACATGTACAGTGTTGATCTCGTACCATGTAATTAAGTTGTGACTCAAGAGACTAGCTGCAACCTACGCACCAGTTATTTGACCCTCTGGAATTTTTCCTTCCTCTGAACACAGTTATGTGGGCTGACAACATGCTAGGTGTTTCTAGGATATTCTCTTTGGCTCGGGTTTCTGTTCTGTTTACCATATAGATGGATGCATGGATAGGATTTTTAGAACATAGGCTATTTCATATGACTGTGATATATAATGTGATCCTTTTTTGAGATCCTGAGCCTCAGCTTTGCTTTTCTGTGATGCACCATGTTCATGCTTTAGGCTTTACTTATTCACATTAATTCTGGGATCTCACATACCCACTGGTAATTAGTGGAAAGTCAGCATGTCCTATGAGGCACGGATTAACGTTATGCTTAGGTAAAGTAATGACTAAATATAGCCAAGTTGTTGTGCATGCATTTTGCAAGGGGTTAGCCACTGTCATTAGCAGTCAAAACTTTTATTAACAGTGTTAAGCAAGTTTTGATTAGAAAAATTGTTACAGGATAAAAAAGAATAAGTTAAAAAAGCAATTAAGAATATATGTTCAAGAGGGTGTTCCCTTGGCAAGTTGGAACAACCATTGCTATTTTTGTCTTGGGATCCAAAAAGCTGCAAAGGAAGGGAAGAGGTGGGGAGGATGGAGCCACTAACAGGGGCACCCGGCAGCGTGGAGTAGCAGAGTGTACCCCATCCTTAGACATGCTGCCTCAGTGGTGGTTCTGGAAGGACTGGGGATGCTGTTAGACAGAGCAGGCTCCAGTAATTGCAATATCCTGATCATAAGATTCCACCACGACTGGTATAATTGGAATATATTTATTCCATATACAGATGACTGTGATCCACACCTCAGTCAGAGCGTCCCAGGTACAGGATTTCCACTGTTGGGTATTTTCTTCTCTTCCTATTGTAACTGATCCCTTTTGTCTTTGCTTACATCTTAACCTGAACCTTTTATACAAATGAAGGAAAGAAACCCATGTCGAAGCTCTCAGTGCTCTTTTTAATAACAGCACGGTTAGCTATCTTTAAAATCTGCTGAATACTTAAAGGCGTTCACAGAAGCAGCGAAGGCATTCATCCAGCCCTGCAGTTACCTGCAGCAGTGCTTTATGTGCTAACCCTGCTCCCCAGGGTGGGCTCCACCTGGGTCAATAGGATGAAGTCCTACAGGTAACCACGTTCTGCTGTCATGGCCTTCTAAGCAATTTCAGAGAGCAGACCGCTTGTTAAAATAGCTTGTGAACTGGCTTTCAAATAGGAGGAAATCTCTTCATTTGTGAGGTGAAGCAAGGACTAATTCTCTGCAGATGGAGAAACTGAGGCACGAGAGAGGCAGCAGCACCAAGGCTGAGCTGCTGGCAGTGCAGGAGCCCCATGTGCCACCATCATCTGCAGCAGTGCTTCAGCTGGGGAGAGTCGGTTTTGTGACCACCTTCTATAATACTTAGAGAAAAGGTGTATATTTATGTGTACAACTTTAAAGCAGGTGAATATTTTTTTTCACGTTAATTTTGCAGGTAATTTACATAACTAATTTGTAAGCCAAAGTGTAAATGACGTTCAGCTGAAGTGACCGTTCTGACAAGCAAGTGCAAACATTGTCAGAACATTGGCAGATCTGCTTTGGACAAGACTGAGTTTGACAGCTTTTTCTGTGTGCATCTGGGTTTTCTTGGGGGGAGCAGCAAGGGGAATTGTTTTTCTTTTTTTTATGAGCTGCTTAAGTAAATTGCATTATAATAATGTGATTTTTAAATTATCTATTTGGCTCCGTAGTTGAAGATGCTAAAAACCCAGCATGCTAACCAGAAAGCCATCTTTTTTGTTCCTGTTGTGCCCAACACCATTCAAACAAATGCAGAGCTGTTATGAAATACGCAGTGCTCTCAATGACCTCACACCATAATTCAGCTTGAGTTAAAGGTGGTGACTTAAGGGAAGGTTGCAAGATGCCTCCCACCAGCCTTAGGTACGGACTGGGAGTGAACAATTTAAAATTAAAGGAATATGCAAGGTCATTTTTATTTCACCTTTGAATACTAAAATAGAGCATTTATGTGGGTTGACTTTTGGAGATTTCAAATGCCCACAACTTGGAATAAAACCTACAGTTCTTCATTTTAATGTTTTTCTAAGCCTGTGTATCCTTTCCTTTGCTTCCATCCTTCCCACATCACTTGGACAGAATCTGTTCAGCCTTGGGTGGGCTCTTGTGGAGCCCAGTGCTCCTGGGGCAGTGGGAATCTCTCCTGTAGCTGTTAAGTGAACTCTGGGAAGCTGGAATTTCAGAGTATGAATTCCAACACACATCAGCTTGTACTGATGTATAAAGAAGCCTCAGAGAAATATTACTTTGTGTTTCTAAAGACAGAGAGATCATTTTAAAATCAAATCCAACTCAGGATGGGACATTTAATGGTAACAGTTGGGGTAACAGAAGGTCAGAAAAACACAATTTTCCCATTCTGGCACTGCATGATCAGTGTGATGTCCCCGGATCTGGAGGCTTTCAGACCAAAATGCACAAAATGGGTGCAGGAGCAGATTTTCTACAGACTTCTGTAGTAATTTTGCCTGTGGACCATTATTTATCATTACTTGTCTTGATGATCTGCATCTGCTTTAATAAAGAGAACATTGAAGAAACTGTAGGGAAAGCTAACCCAATTCTCCTTTAATGCATTATGTAATTAAATCTGATTGAGATTTGAGAGCCGTGCAACCACAGAAGAATTAAAAACAAAAACACGAGGGATCATATCTTTGTATCTTGAAGCATATTTGGGATAAATGTGCATGCAGGAAGAAATGAGTTCAGGTACAGAAAGCGTGGCTGTCCCCAAGGCCTGTCCTGCAAATATTAACAGGTGGATAGGATTACAGAAGTGAATAGTTCCCTTACATACAATAAGATTGCTTTGCTGCAGAGTTCAGACACACACACCTGCAGCATTAAAGCCCAAACATTCCAACTTTCCTTTAGCCTCAGTAAGAATGAGAACAGAAAAAGAATGGAGCTAAATTTTGTTTGGATAACCTGGTACTCTTTCAGGGCATGAAATATAGAGTGGATGTGACCTGACTGATTGGATGAGCTTTTCCTAACTTATTTCTTAATGATGTATTTTGGGGGCAGCTGTGCTGTGATTCAGGAGTTCATGTGACAGCAGAGTGTGAGCAGCCCCAGCCCACAGCACAACTGGGACTCTGCAGCTCCAACTGCCTCTGCCCCAGTGCTGCAGTTTCTGCCCCACAGACATCTCAGAGGTGGGTCAGGCTCAGAATGAGTGGCTTTCGTATCCTGATGCTGGGTTTTACTGGCACACAGATATGAATGTGCCCTGTTGGCTGGTGCGCACTTAGAGACAGGTGGCATCTCACCACCAGCACTGTTTATTTGCACCAAGCTGTGAGGACTGTCCTTCTTCTTCATTCAAAATAAGGTATCCAGAACTGAAAAAGACTGACTGGTCAGTTGTCTCACAGAGCTGATTCCTAAGAGATGGTTTACGTAATAGATCTGTGTTTCAGTACGTGGAGACAATGTTTGAATTTTCAGTAAGAATTTTTTCCATGTGTGGAATATGGAGAAGAACAGTTTTCCTCTTCCTGAGAATTCATTGAGAAATGAGGGGAACCCCCACCATCCTGAACACAAGTTATCTTGTATTTTTGCTAAGGTATATAATTACTGCTGTGGGTGTTCCCACATCTTAGAATGGAAAAAGTGCTTGCCAAGATTGAAAAAACGTAGTAAGCAATATAAATGATTTCTCTCACACACCAGCATTTCTTGCTGAGACAAGTGAACTGGAACTGCATTTGAAACCGTATAATTATACTTCTATATATCATTTATGAAATCAGATTCCCCCACCCTCTCTTTTTTCAGGTTGCTTCTGAAAATGCTTTTCTTCCAAGAGACCTTCTCGTGGGGTCCTCTCCTTTTAAGAAATCTTTCCAAACAGTGAAAGCAAACGAAAATCTGAGCAGCACATCCAGACTCGTGTGACGTGTCCCTGCACCATCAGTGTGCTTTGCTTTCCTTTGCCCCAGATCCACTTCCTGTGGCATCTCCTCGGTCCAGCCCAGAGCTCTCACCTGCCCAGCTCTGCCCCAGGCACCCAAGGGCTGCACAGTGTTGTGCTCCTTCAGCCTGGCCCTCTCCATCACTTAGGCCAGATAATTTCAATTTGCTGTTCCTCAGTCGGGGTCAGAACTGCCAGTTCATGTAGTCTGCGTGCTGTAGAAAGATGTTTGTGGATTTCCTTATTTCACACTCATTTCTATACTGTTTAAAACATAAAGAAGCTGACCCAGGGTTTTCACACCCGTGAAATAGAAGGACTAATGAACAATTTTCCAAAGCACACAGACTGTATATGCAAAGGTCCAGTATGCAAATCCTGACTTGTTTATGCCTTGGGTTGTGCATACAAAAAGCTGTTTAACTGTGAGCCAATATATCTTTCTTTCCAGCACCCACACCTCACTCAACCCACCTCCTCCAAAAAAGCCCAGGGAAAAGGCTCCTTGCTGTGCTCAGAAGGGCTGGGGAGGGCAGCAGTGTTGGACAAAGGGACTGTCTGAATATGCAGTGGTGGCTGCAATGAAATCCCCTTGCAATCATAATCAAAGTAGAGGTTCCAGCTGTTGGCTCACTGGTTGAATCCTGCTCACCATGCAGCTTGTAGTTGGTGCAAGAGTGTGAGGATTGGGACGGCTGCTGTTGAAGTTGTGGTGGAGGTGGGATTGTTCGTGTTCTTAACCAGCTTTCCCCAATTCATCTTAAGCTGAGGTGGCATCTGTCAGGAATTCCACTGTGTAGTTTGAAAGTCTAAGGACTTCCGAGGCTTGTTCTTACCTTGCCAAACACAGGGCTGTGTTCTGGGACCCACAGCAGACCATGGAGGGCAGACAGGTTTTGGGGGGGGGTTTGAATACTAATTCACGTGAGCAAAATTTGCTGCTTTTTTCTCTTAGAGTCGTTTTTATTTCGGCCATTGTTAGTAACTGTCACTGAGAAAGGAAAACTGTATATTGAAGGCTCAATATATAAAGGGAAAAAATTCCTTTACAACTCACTGATATCCCCATGATAAAGATTTCAGTCTAATTCTCCCATGTACTTTTTGTTGTTGTTGTTGTTGCTTTATCTGCTCTTCAATCCATTTTGCTGCTGGTTTTTGACACCCTTTTCTTTCACTCCTTTTCTGTTCAATATTTCCCAAGTGTTGTCCAGCAGTGTTCTTGTTCTAGTCAAACTCTCCAATCCTGTACTGTAATAGAGCCCCATCAGTTCTCATGTGCTGCTGCTGTATCCAAGATGCCTAGCTTCTAACACAAGCATTTAAGAAGATGTATTTTATAATGGTTTCCTTGGGATTGAATGAAATTTCTTAATGATTCTTTTTTCTACTGGCCAAGTTACCATGTGTTTTAAGAACATGCAGTATGAAATAGAACAAAAACCCATTATTTGAAAGATGCTGAGAAATACGAGAGTTATTTATGCTGATTGTTGGTTAGCAAATACATGGATGCTTGAACACTGTCACGTTCAGGTCTATCCTTTGTAAGAAACTCTTCATTCTCAGGAAAAGGTACGAGCCATGCAAAATAGAAAGAAAACAAACCCAGCTATAAGAAAAACAAACATGCTACGTACTGGAATCAGAAATCTACTGAATTTACAGTGGTGTCTGTCATAGGAGAAGTTATAACATATTGTTCTTTTATTGTGTTTTATGCCTTTTATTAGCTCGCAAATCTAATTAGGAAACCAACTGGCACACAGTATGCAATGACGGAAGCAGTACCACCTATTCTTGTGGCAGCTTTGGTTTTGCTTTATGGGTGGTCTTTGTTCTTCAAGACTCATATGAATACCACATATTAGCTGAGCTGGTTCTCCCTTGATGTCTGTGTTGTATTGTACACATGTTGTCACTGTTTGACACTTAAACAATCCAGATTCTTACCCAGCCCATATTTAGTGCCATAATAAACTTCTGAGCATATGTTTTTGAGAGCAACAGTAACATTCATCACTGCAATGTGACATATAAATAAGCACTACTGGAGAGCCGGCGTGCCTTCAGAGGGCAGAGCTGGACTGGAAGGTGAAGGGATGTGGTCATCATCTGTGCTGCTCTTACTGGGCTCTTTTCTTCCTCGCCTCGTCTCAGTAAATCAAAGCAGTTGTTGAAGTGACCTACAAAATTCACCCCGTACATGTGAAAAACACACACTGTTACAAAACTTTTTTAGTGAAACATTTCCTGTTTGGGGCTTTGGCTTGACAAACCAGGGATGCATAAACCATCGCTCCTCTCTTCATCTCTCTCATTCTCTCTTTCAGCAGGGCGTTCCTCTGGGGCCCAGTCCGAAGCACCGGTCTGGCAGCTGCGACGTACCAATGCTTCCCGCTCCCGTGAGTCTCCTTCTGTTGTTTTTGCAAAATTCCTGTGCTTGAATGGCTTTGTTTTGGCAGAGGATTTTTTCTGTTTTCTTTTTTTTGTTGTTGCTTTTTTTTTTTTTGAGGTGGCTTTGGGAGAAATGAAGAGGGAATTGCAGATGAAGGGCTTCAGGATTTGACTTGTCCCTTGTTCTCTCTGAGCAAGACCAGAGGCTTACAAAGACTAAGGGTAGTACAACAGATTTAAAGTGTAGTCATATCCTGTCTTAGTTGGGTAAACACATTCTGATTCAACGAGAGCTTTGTCTGAACAAGGACAGAAAAGTTGGGTCCTGAACAAGGAAATAATTTATATAAGTCTTAGCGAATATTTAATATGGAGCATTAATTAAAAAGAGTGTGTTTTGATGTCCTGCCTTGGAGTGACAGATCACTGGGTGACTTCTTGGCCTGAGGAGAGCCACCACCTGGTGACTGCTCATGTCTGGCAGTCCAGTGAGAGCATCCTATGGTAGCAGTACCCCTTTAAAGAAACAGCTATAGGTGAAAAAGAGATGTGTTTGAGGCGAATTATTGCCTTGGTTAATACTTGGATTTTCTATTTACCAACATTGCCGAGCCATAGGAAAAGATAGATACTAAGTAAACAGAGCAGTAAGTAGAGGTTTCCAAGTGTTTGTCATATAAACACAACTGTTAAGATAATATAACTACATGTAAATGCAAAAATCTTGAACATTTCTAGCACTGGAGTGACATTCATTTGAGGGGAAGTGGTTTTGCTGAGGTGCTGCTCTAAGTCCTCCACCTTCCTGCGCCGTTCCCATCTCCCATACGGGGCCAACAGAGCAGCTGTGCAGTGCAGGAGCAGCACATGCAGCATGTTCCAGCCTCAAAAACATCTCATTCTATGAACTGACACAGAAACAAAGGTTCCTGGGTGCTGTCATAATACCAGCAATGAATATGTTTTAAACTGACTTTTCTTGTAGCAAAATACACATGCGCTTCAGCACTGGGTACTGCAAGATTCATTCATATCTGACCTGGGTTTGAGTTTTACCCACTGTCCTCACTAGGAAAACGAAGTTTGGTACCATCCACCCTCCTGTCATCCCCAAAGCATGCACATTTTGAAACTCCATCTAGACCTGCACTGCCTGCCCTGAATTTGTGCTCTGCGTGTGTGTACAGCGTGTGAGAGAGCAGCGAAAGCATTTGAGAATAAACCACATCAGCTTTCAAGGAGAGTTTTTAAAGTTTTAATATTATGGTTGTCTAGTTTGATCTAGTATCTGGTCACTGAATTGTATCATTGCAAGAAACATGAGAACAGCAGCATGACCATGAGGTATATTACATTACAGAATGAGGTTACATAGCACCAAAGCACCACCATATTTCAGTAACAAATGCAGCTTCTGGGGCGTTTTGTTATCATTGCATAAGCTTCACTGCTCCCTACAAGATGACACTGATTCAGACAGAAAACACTAATTCAGTTCTTGCCAGCAGAGCCAATTGTCTCTTTGATTACATTAGACTGACAACTGGTTTTCAATGTCATTGTCAGCCGCGACTTCTCCTACGTGGTGCACTGGAGCATGAACTGGCCTCCCTTTATTTAATTATTTCTGCCTATTTCTGTGCTTGTAAATAAGACAAATGTGAATCTCCCATCCAACAGATAAAAAAAATGTCAGGTATTTAGATTAAAAAACTCAGGCTTCAGCTGGCATCCTCTTTTAAGGCAGATCCTGAACGTTTGCGTCACCCCAGAGAACTTGACGCTATCGTTTGTTCTGTCAGTCAGTTAGGAGTAGAAGTGACACAGGGTTCTCTTAATTAAATGTTTGTTACACTGAGTTATTTGCTGATTTTCTGTACTTGTTGGAAATAAGCTGCCCACTGCAGGCGCTTGGTGGGGCGGCGCTGCAGAGCAGGCGGTGCGGGTGCTGTCGCAGGAAGGCAGGCATGGTGCAGGTTTTGTTTTACAGTTTTCTTACCTGTGTGGTTCTAAATTTTTATTTCTTTATTTATTTATTGTAAATTACAGCTGGATTTTTTTCACCAGACATTGTTTCTTGAGGAGTTGTGGGCAATAAAATCAAGAGATATATCAGCAGTGGGGGTTGTTCTGTCAAGCAATGTGGTGTCAAAATTGTATTTTTGCATAAGTTTTATGATACGTAGGTTAGAAATACCTCAGAAGTCTTAGAAAAGAAGAGATGGTGGTCAAGGAAGGAGCTCCAGAAGCTCACAGCAGCTTTCTGAAATGTAGCCCCATGAAAAGGTTTCTGCCAAATCTGTGTGATTCTTCCATGCCTGCAGTATAGGAGATTTATGTTCTTCATAAACATGTATCCTTCTGATCCTGGATCCTCTTCTACTGCTCCCATTGCCCAAAAGCCAAACAAAGCTAACCTCCTCCAGGTCCCAGAGTGAAAAAATGCAAACACACTGCATTTAAAAGTAGATTTAGCAACTCTAAAGTGGGCGATTTGGTTCCACCCATCAAACCTGAGTTCTCTGATCTAAAGTCAGATGGGTGCTACTCCTAGCGAGATGTGTGCCAAATCTAATTAAGCTTTGCATAATGTGCATCTTGGGTGATTTGATTTATTAGCTTTGTTTGAAGAAAGTAATAATAAAAAAAAAGAAAATGGCTTTGCTAATAAGCTGTTTGAATTCCCTGTGCAAGTAGGCACAGTCCCTCCTGGATCTCCCTGCAGTGTTGTTGTGTTACCCATCAGCAGCCTGACAAAGGCTGGGGTCCTGCCTCCTTTACTCTCCTGGCTTTTGCCTTGCTGTGGGTATTTAGACAGTCTTCTCTGCACCCAATGGCTTCCATTCTTGGAACCACTGTACAGAGCAGAAGATCATGTACACTTGTTTGTACGAGTGGAACTTGTGCAGAGAGGAATTAGAGATGGATATAGTGTGGTGCAGCACGAATACCTGCATGAGCACGAAATGCAGAGATCTGCAGCTGGCAAAGTAGTACCACACTGTGCTAGTGCAGAAAGGCTGCTTTGGATCCCTAACCTAGCTCGTAGGTATCTCTTCATTAGGTTGAGGTGCACTGTGCAGGCATGTTCTGTGGCTTAGATTCTCAACACCTCCAGTCCTATTGATTCTGATGCGCCAAGTTACAGTGGTTGGCCCTGGCACTCTCTCATATCCTGTAGCATTCCTGAAGCTGGCTTTCAGTTGCTGTCCTAACAGTGGCCTGTCTTTCTTGTCTTTGATGTCTTGTGCTCCGTGGGTTGCAGAGGAGAATTTCCTGAAGGGCTCCTGATAGGGCTGGCAAAGAGAGGCTTGAGGAGACCTTCCAGTCCCTTTGCTTCCTTCATCCCCCAAAGCATCAACTTGTGGGGTTATTGCAGCATGACCTGCCATGAGTCTGTTTGTACACACCAGCATTGCAGTGCTGGTGTTAATTGCATGACATGGAAAGATTGACTGGAAAGGAGCATGCACTGCAAATACAAGATACTATTTGATTATCTGCAGTAACTGCCCTGGCATGAGATGGAAAAGCATTTGCATTCAGATCAGACAGGGATATTTTAGCACAGATCTTTCAGTAATCTAGATGTGAATAAGGGGCAAGGAGGTCTGGGCATCTGAATAGTAGAACTTCCTACTCCTTAGCTGCAGCAGGGACAAGAACATGACTGAGCTGTGAGTGTCTGCAGTTTGTATTTAGTGGCTATGAATCATTTTTGGGGAAAATGTATGAAATTTTAATTTTGCCCTGACAGTGCAAACGAGCTTCAAGGACCAGTAGCTCGCAGTGCAGTTGTGTTATCTGAGGTAGAACAATGAACTTAAGACATCCTGTTCCAGACACGTTCCAATTACGCCATGAAGGGAAGGATTGTCTGTTCATCTTCAGCAGCTCATGATGAGCTCTTCTAAAACCTTACAGGATTATTACTGTTTACAACCTGGGGAGTGGGAATTTGATGTAAGGCCAGATGTGATCTTAGCTGGTCACAGAATCTCCTGCTACTTGACATGGACGTTGGAGGTTGCTGGGATAATTCAACTTGCGCTTAAGTGCCACTGCATTTTTCAGCACTATTTCATGCTACTGAAGTGTGGCAGATGGCAAAAACACAGCTGTGTGATTTGAGGAAATATCACTTTTTTTTCCGTTTGTTAAATGAATTTGACAAATCATTTTGGAAAACGTTCATAGAGTAGAACCAATTGAATGCAAATTCCTTTTGTAGTTCTGTTAGAAAAAATCAGACGTTCTGAAAAATCAAGCTGTGAAATGTTTTTACCAGCTTTAATGAGAACATTCTCTTTTCTTTTACTTCCTAAAAAAAAACCAATTTCTTCCCAGTAGAATAATAAAGTGAATGAAATGCATGGATTAACACCCATTTTTTGGACACAGTTTGAGTTCCCCCAAGGTGCTCCCAGATTTTTAATCATGATATTTGCCTTGTGAGCTGTTTCATGCTTTTATTTTTACTCTGAGCTTTGCTGTAGAAACTTTCACATGAAATACTGATATTCAGTAAATATTGCTAATAACATTGACGTTCCCAGCAGGTTATACTGCTGGGTGTAATTCTCAGCAGGTTATACACTGTTATGATTATAACATTATTGTAATCAACGTGGCTCAGATTTTACATACATGTTCAAAATGTACTTAAAAACTGCTATTACCATCAGCATGGATCTGGCAATTAATTTTGAAACACTGCAGCTGGTGAAGGGGCAGAGAGGAATTGGCAGAGGGTTATTAGTTACCAGTAATTTTTTGACAGGAGATGCAGAATGGATCGAAGTGACGTTTCATTACAAAAAGTTCCCATTTCCGTGCGGTTAGACCCGAAGTGGAAATGTGACAAATGGAAATAATGCTCTGTGTCTGCAATGGCGCTGGAATATGGGAGAGGTGGGCTCTAGGGGAGTGAGAAAGTTTCCAGTGGTTGTGATGAGCAGAAGGGCGTCCCAACAGCTATCTCTGCAGCTATGAGTTCTGCTCTGTCCTTAGAAAGCGCAGCGACAAGGTGAAAGCTCCTGTCCTCAGCTCCTCAATTTAACCCCAAAACAGAGGCTGGCAATTCCAGAGGCACCTGAGAGCGTGAGTGCTTCACTCCCATTGAATGTTAATGGGTTTTGAATGCTCACCTCCTTCAGGCTTCTCCAAAAACCTCGGCTTTGGTTCATCTGCCTGCTTTGGGGCTGGACTAACACAGTTCTGACACAAGGGGCCAAAGCTCTTTTGTGCAGGTCAGGTGCTCTCTCCCAAAACGCTGTGTGTGTGCTGGGAATCCGCAGTGCTTGTGCATGTGCACAGGGGCCTATGGAGGGGCTGAGGGAAGAGGAGTTTGTTTTTAAACTGGTTTTACTGAATTACAGACACAGTGCAGCACGCTGCCTCTGCTGACTCTGCAGACTTCCTGTGCTGGGCTCTGTCTGACAGTGACTCAGAGGCAGCAAGAGAGCGATTACGGCTCCTGGCTCTAACACTGAGTCTGCTGGGAGGAGGAGAATTCATTAATTTATTTGGGACACTGGATGTTTTCCTCACTGTCTGCAACAACTGGGTGTAAGCAACCCCAGCTCCAGCTGCTGGCAGACAGGTTTAGCAGAAGCCAGCGCTCCCTCCCAGCACCATCAGCAGTCAGCATCTGCCGAGCCTGCACGGCAGCCCAGGAGAGCCTGGGATTGGTGGTGGTTGTGTTCTGCAGGGAGATGGCTCTCAAAGCCTGCTGGGGGAGTTGTCGCTTCTTGGCAGTGTCTTTAGGTAGGGCAGGGGCTGGTTTGGGAGCAGGGAGGCAAACGGTGCTAACGTTACGCCTGGACTTTCCCAGCCTTATAGCAAGTTGGTTCTATTGAAGCCAATGTGTATGTGCCTGAGACTTATGGATTAATTGATGAGTCAAATGCTCTCTGCAAATTGTAGGCCTGCGTTTCTTCTGCTAGTGCAGATCAGGAGCAGCTCTGTTGAAGAACACGCTGTGGGATTATTGCAGAGTGGTGCTTACTGTTATTTTTCCAATTAGTAAGATTTCCCTGAGTGCCAAGTGCAACCAATTACTAAAAATGTTTCAAAGAATCCATTTCTGGTAATTGCATCTCAAAAAGCTGAGCCTCCACCCTGCCCGTGGTTTAATCTTTGCACACTGTGAGGGGGCTGCACGGCCGTGAAGGCAGTGCCACAGGGGAAGGGCTGCCCTGCAGTTCTGTGTCTGCAACTGCAGAAGCAGCATTACGTTTCCTGCTCTATGAGCTGCAATTACCATTAATTGAAATCTACCTGTGCATTATTTAAAGGTGAACGTCACAGGGTCGCTATCCTGACAGGGGATTTTGCATGCTGCCATAAAAAAAACATTGAGTAGTAACAACAGTAATAACAAATTACTCTTCTGTTTGGTTTCTGTTTGCACTAATAAAACACAAAAACAAAACCTGTAAAATCGTTCCTCTGAGGTAAAAGGACAGAATATGAAATATGCACTCCAAATGTGGTGTGTTTAAGTTAGCAAATGATGCTTTGCTTGAGTATTAGGAGATGTGTTTTCAAAAATAGCTACAGTTCATTTTGCCATCAGTCTTAATCTCTGTGGGATGTGGTAAAGAACAGTTTTGGCAGTTTAATGCTTCCAAAGAAAGTTTTTTTGCAAAATCTATTACAAATAGACAAGTTCTTCAGGTATTTCATTTACCATCCTTTCAAACATGGCCAATGTTTTTTACAACACAGACTTTCCAAAGCACTCTGCAGCCCCAGCTCAGAGCGGCAGTTTGGGTCACACATTAATATTTGGGGTGTGATTGTAACACTGCAGCCTTGTGTGACAGCAGGGAAACCAGCCGCCAGAAGCTGCAGATCCAGAGATATTTGTTGGCTCCAAAGTCCATTTCTTAAACTCGATTTCAAGTACTGAATGGAAAAATTCTTCAGGGCTGTGTACTTTCAGTGTTTGGCTACCAAGTAGGAATTTTTAAAAGCATCCAATTAACTTCTGAGTGTAACCCCCCTCACTTTTAGATGGGTTTGGTCCTGAGAATTTTGGAGAAACAGATTTCAAACAACTTTTGCTGATCAAATTAACTTTCTCATATCTTACGGAGTAAGACATTTGACGTTAACAAGCTAGCATGATGGATTGATGGTAATTGCTCCCGTTAAGTGGAAGATTTCAGCATCCAAGCAAAGAATTGGATTCTGTTAGGCCATCACTGAGTGGGATTTACTTGTGGAACAAGCTCCTAATGAAGGTGGGTTCAAGACCTGTCTATTAGTTGTGAATCACCCTGAATGGAGCTTGGGAGAGGCACTGTGGCTAATGCAGGTGGCTGCAGCCCTCAGGCTGCCTCTCATCCACAACTACATCCTTGGAAGTTTCACCAGCTTATCCCACAGCTGATTTCTGTGTTTGCAGTGTGAAAACAGGAATGCAACCCAGTGCCTTATCATGACTTGTCTTGGACAGAAATGGTATAATTGCACTATTTGCTTGGAGAAACTGTTTTGAAATGATAATGGTTTTCTTGAAGAGACACTGTGAAGATATGCATCAAATGCTTATTTCCTTAAAAAACAATCCATCCTCAGCCATGAGATGAGTGCCACCTTCATTTATTAATACTGAAAGTGTCTCAGTAATATGATTGACTAATGAGCTGTATGACCCTGCAAAGGAAATATGGCAGCTACTCCCCAACTACTCTGTAATTACAGTCTGGGATGAGGGATTTGATCTTGTACTCATGCAAAGGGAATTTTATTGTGTGTCATCAAGATGGAGCTAAAGCTAGGATGATTTGTCAGCTGTAGGATGACATTTTGTCTCTTTTAAGCTATAAACTGGCAATTAACGTATCTGACTGCAGATACAAACCTGTAAATGGATTTAGATTCTGGTTCCTGACTCTGGGTTTCCAACAATTTTCCAGTGATTTTTCAAGAGAGGCCTTTTGTTCTAGATCAGTTTACATCATTCACACATTAATTGTGGCACTTGTTCTTATCTCAGAAAACCAGCATATTTCACAAGTGTGAAGGACCGTGGTGTCCCTCCACCCTGCACTGACAGTGGCCCTGCCTTCTCCATCCTCTGACGGCTCGTTACTTTATTCTGCTTTAGCTACTCTCTGAAATCTGACTTTGTGATGCAGTCTGTCCTCAGAGGGTGACAGTGAGATATCCATGTACCTAACAATTAATCACAAGTGAAGTTTTGACTACAAGCATGCCTAAATAATTTGTGCATTGCTGTCTTCAGATACATGCCTACCATTCATGGCTGTTAAGGAGGAGTTCTGAGCTCCACTCTAAAAACATAAAGATCTCCCACAGATTTGAACGAGTTTTCCTCTGTATTGGTAATTTTCAACCTCTTCCAGTGGGCCAAGTGCACTTCTTTGTAAAATATTTAAGGCATCTCCTTATAGGCTTGCTTTTTTTAAAAAAATTAGGTTCTGCAATCCTTCAGGATTTTAGACCACAAGCTGAAGACCAGTGGTGGGGACAGCTTCTCTGCAGAGCTTTATAGTCCTGCATGCTGTATGTGAGCCTGTCCTTTCAGCATCCACCTATCCAGGGATGGCAGCAGTATGCAAACTGCAGTGGCTCCAAGCTAGCTCTCACGTCCTTGGCACTGGGGGTTGGAGGAAGCATCGTATTTCATTTTTCTGTTCCATAGCAAGAGAGCTCTTTTCATTTCCAAAGATCTGTATCAGGAAAATTGTCTTCTGAGGAGCACTGCTCATTACTGCAGCCACTTGGAAGATGTGCCCCATTTCAGGTAAAGCCACGGCTCAGCAAAAGCTAAAGAAAACACAACAATTATTTCTTAAGTTGAATTTATAATGATACCCAAATCAGGGTTTTGTTTTGTTTTGTTTTGTTTTGTTTTGTTTTGTTTTCATCCATTGCATAGTCTGGGACCATCAGCTGCCTTGTGGCCGTTGCTGGTTTCATTACTGCCAGACAGTTTTGTGTTTAGGAAAACAATTAGACCTGGTAAATTCGGAACATTTCTGCAAGGTTTTTATCAGCTGAAAAGGTATGCAGAAGTTGGAAGAACCATTTGGTTTGAACTGAAGTGAAACAGTTTATTTTTGAACATTTAAGATATGCGTATATGAGACTGTGGGAAATACGAGCACGAGCAACTGCTTAGAAACAGAAATCAGTGATTTCTGCAAAAGCTGAAATGAGCAATTCTAGTTTTCAGGGAAGCACTTCTGTTTGCTTTGGTCTCTGAAGGGAACGTTTGGCTGAAACTGGGGCGGAGATGAGGAGGGATTGAGGATCACTAAAATGGCCGTTTTGGGCTGAGCGCTGGGTTGGATCTCAGTTGCTACTGCAGAGCCATGGAAAGCCCAGGAGAACTTTCATGTATGTTCATGCAAACACCTTACCACTTTATTTTTGCTTGTCCCCTCAAATAGAATACTTTCACTCCTTTACCAAACCAAATCGTTTACACATCAAAACAATAATTCATTTTTCAGCTTCAGCCCTTCGTTAAAAAGATAAGTAGTGCTTAATTGGTATTTAGTGCCTGAGCAGCTACTCTGTGCTAGAGAGGAGTTAAGTGGGGTTTCTCAGACAAGGGCCTTGGGCAAGCCCTCTGTCTGGGATGAATTTCTCCCAATTAAACTCATTTGTTTTCATATTCACATAATGGCACCTGAGATACGGAACGTCTCAACCACTTCCTTCAGCTTTTCTGAGGGTGGGGAATTGTTTAAATCTGAGCTGCAAACTCATTACTGCTGAATATATCGTGCAAATAAATGTCCAATGTGCTGGAGGATTATCTGATTAAAGAGGTTAAATTATCCTCTTATTACTTTAATAGTTTATCTTTTCTGAGGTTCAGGTAGAATGATGTTTTATTGAAGATGTGCCAAGAGGTGGAGTTTTGCCCTGGATTACGTTTGGGATAGAAGCTGAGTTTGAAGCTGAATCAGAGGTGCCAGATCTTATGACCTGCTCATGCCAGAGTAGGATTTAGGGTGGTGGGAACTGGGAAGGGTTTGCCATCTCAGATGGCTGTGAGGAATGTTCTCTGTGCAGAGAGCTCAGCTGCATCTGAGCTGCAGATGGTCTGACCCCAAAAAAAGCCCATGAGCATGGCTGAGGTTCTGTAACAGAACTACAAAGAAATCTCACCACATTGCCCAGAAACAAGCAAAAAGCATCTCTGTCATCTTATGTGGAATTTTAACCATCATCTTTTCCGTATTTTGGATTCCTGCAGTTAAAAAGGAAAGGAGGAGAAACTGAGCTATCTCCATCACAACAGTTATGAGTTCTCTGTTTCATCAGTGGACACTTGGGTCCACGTTTTTACAGGCACGAGTGTTGCAAACAGGTGCCCACAGGTGTCATCATCCTGTTGGAAGCACAGTAGTTCTGGAAATCCCAGGGAGAGGTTGGGTGGAAATCAAACATCTTTTCCAGTTCTTTATTCTGCACTTCCTTTACAGCCAGCTGCCTCCTTGCTGAGCTGAGCAGGGCCGTTCAGTGGAGGATGGCAGTTCCTGGCCTCCCTCTGTTACCCATGAAGTCCACCTTCATGGTTGGGCGATCCTGTGGGTCTTTTCCAACCTTGGTGAATCTGTGATTCAGCAGTTGCCTGAGCAGACTGAGGCTAGTCTGGAGCATGGCAAGAGGAGAGAAGACCCCTCCCCTGCTACTCACTTCTTGTGGGGCATCCGGGTGCCAGGACAGCACCCAGGTCCTTCTCATGTCTGCTTGGTTTTCTTTCATAGCCAAAACAAAAAGGGTCATCCAGAGTCATGCTCGCATTGTCCTTTGAGGCTTCTGTCTGGAAAAGATGGAAGGATTTATATTATTGATCTCAGAAATAAATACGTTCCTGGGACTCAGGATCTTCTTTCCCTCTTCTCGTGAAAGCGTGCACATCAGGAAGCTTCATGCAAAGCCTCTGTGCCATTGGGACACAGCTATCCAGATGGAACCAGAGGAATGACTAGATGTACTTCAGTACTGTCAAGAAGTTCATCTTTCTTCCAGCTTGGCATTCCTCTGCATGTTAATAACCACAAGAATCAGAGATGGAAAGATCTAATGTTGCAAGAGCAGAAACATGGAGAGCTGTGGAAAATTGCCTCTGTCTGGCACTGGTGAGAAGCAAAGAGGGCACAGCACAGCAGAGACTGAGCTTGCAGCTTTGGTGAGCAGAGCTGATAACCAGTGCATTTTCTGCGTGCCTTTGAACCACTCTGGTTGTGCAGAGAACAATGTGTGTTTAAAGCAACTGCTGGATTCGTGTGGTCTAAATCTGTGATCCAGCAAACTGAATTAGGAGTGGTGTCTTCTCTGTGGCATTGCATCTCCAATGGCTGCAACTTAATGTCTTATAACAAACTGCACCTTAAAAAAATATATGAAAAAGAGCAACCATGCAGGCAAGAAGAAGCATCTGCATTTGCTTTGCTGGATCTTTTTGTCAGGCATTGTGATCAGGCTGACAGTTAGCCCTGAGGAAAGTTATAAATTCTGCGCTGAATTGCGGTACAATCTTTCACCATGGCATTTCTGCCCTCTGGCCACGCTCTGGTTATCCATAATTGTGGCAGATAATGGTTTTTTATGGCTGGAAACATTCTTTGCAGGCACAGGGACAATAACCAGGGCTGAAAATGTAATTAAAGTGAATGGATGAACTTTCTTAAAGAAACAGTGTAGATTATTACTGGAGCTTAACACCCAAAAAGCCCGGGGCAAAATGGCAGCATCTGAAAAAACTTGTATAAATTTTAAATGTAGGCCAAGCTTGATGGTGAATATTAGATTACAGAAGGAAAACTGAGACATTTGATGTAACAGATAACTAAAGGCTTAGATCATCTCCAGAAATATAAACTAATGCAGCACATCTTTCTCTGTCAGTTGGAATGCGTTGTTTGCGTTCAGCACTTGGTTCTCTCACATCTATGGAGCTTCGCTGCAGATTTTGACTTGTGCAACTGTGGGAGAATCTTCCCTAAAGAAAAAAGTGTAGGATAAAGATGTGGTATCGCTTCTAGTCGTAATTCCTACTTCATGTGATAGAGTGCACCAGGTTTGTTTTGCATAGCACCATTAAGGATCGGGAAGTCTACTTTTTATTGAATGGTTCCAAAAAGCCACAAATGAATAGGTAACAGCACACCTCTGTTTGTTACAACACTTCTGCAACTCTAAAAGCCAAATAAATCTTAACAGCACATTATCTATTTCTCTTTTAGCCTCCTGGAGCTATGTCAGTTACCTACAGGTAATCCCTTTACCCTTAGTGAATGGAGACATTTCCTCATGAGGTTGAAAGCTTCCCAGCTTCTTCAGAAAATCATTGTCCTATATCTGCTGATGGACAAAATGAGACATGTGTTAACTCATTAACAAGGCGTTAATATTTCTGATAGTACTAATTTAACCACTAATGAGCTGATAGTTAATGCACAACCCAAATACATCTGAGAGGCTGCTCCTACCTGTGCCTGCTCTGCCCACAGCAGGGACTTACTGCTTTGCCTCTCTGCATGCACAGAAATTAGCTGCAAAACTTAGGAGCACCCTGGTTTTTGTATCCTCTTCTGGTTACAGCACCCAACTTTATTCCCACGGAAGAGTTCCCCCAGACACAGCAGGGCTGAGGAGCACAAGCAGAGCGTGGCTGCTCGTGGCACAGGTTGAGCAGCCGACTTCCCCACAGCTGCAAACAAGGGCAGCTTGCTGTGTGGGATAAAATGAGAACTGGCAGAGCTGCTCTGTGTGTTCTAAATAAGCTTCACGGTTAGGGATAAGTTATGTTAATCTAGAACCACAAGCAGTGCAGGCATCTGAACCCTGCATGCTTTATAGCTGGTGAGCGAGCTTCCTCTTAGAGTGATGGTCCATGGGATGTAGCTGGATTTTGGAGCCATGAGCGTGGGTTTGGCTTTTCTCAATACGTTATTTTCTGCTTGTTTGAGTTCATTGCGAAAAGCTCATCTTGTGAAACACATCATGGACCAAAGGGGGATGGTCTCATCAGGAGTCATCAGGTCTCTGCGGATGGTCTCATCAGAACAAGTGAAAACTGTAGTGTGGTGGAAGTGGCATAGGAAGGAGACTGTGTCTGTTTGAAGCTCTGCTAGAATGTGTTCGTGGCAGTCATATTTCCTCTGCCAGTCATATTTCCTAGCTTCCAACAGGACAGACCGGCATCACGAGGTGCATTTTCTAAAGAACAAAAAGTGACTTGTGCATGACAACTGAGAAATGGACGTTTTGTAGCACAGTCTTAGTGGGCCTTTTCCTTCTTACAGCGCTGCCCCTCTTAGCAAATAGCGGCCAGATGCCATGCAGATTACAGCTTTGGGGTGATATTAGTGCATGTGTGCTGAGGTCTGTGTCTGAGCCCTTTAGCAGAGAGAGGGGATGGGAGTGGAAGCAGAGTTTGGCCCTGAGCCTTTCCTCAGGCACAGCACTATTGGTGCTGCCCAGGCAGCTTCTCTTTGCTCCCAGTGTGTGCGTTGGGCTGTGAGGAGGCTTGTTGCTTGTCCAGGACTCTGTGAAAGAACCCGTGTGTTTTCATGTTATTTTTCCTAGTCTCCAGGTGAAGGATGATATTGGTGATGTTCCTCTTGCTCTGTTCCAGTGATAAAATAAAGAGGTAACATTAGTCAGAGAGATTTGCACAAACTGAGATCTGAAATTTGTAGAAGAAAAACAGTTGAGCCCAAAGAAAATAGTAGGAAAGCTCACTTTCATTTTCATCCAATGGCTTTCCTGTTATTGGTGCTCTGATCCACCCACACAAAATACAGGATCAGGAATTTGGGCTTGGTTGAAGATTCTCAAGGATTTAGCTACTGCTTGTACCTCACAAAACCTTCTTCTTTAAAAGAACATAAGAAAAGGGGAAAGTCAGCTTAAGGTACTGCCAAAAAAAACTTGTGTTCTTTTTCTGTATGAATGTACCCACTTTATATATGGCTGACTCATGTTATGGCATAAATCACTGACGTGATCCCACCTGACAAGATCATGTGATACGCCAAATTAAACTTAACGAAATAAATCTTTTAGATCAGATGTCCTCCATCAATATCAATTTCAGAGCAATATAGCTTAAAGAACGTGTCGTATGAAAGAAATCCTGGTGTCTGCTGAGAGTAGACAGCTTCATGTGTAGTAGCTGTTGCTCAGGCTGGGGATCAGAAAATTCATTACAAAATGTGCAACTTTTCAGTAAGGGATTTCAATAAGCGTGGGGTTTTTTGTTCCATTTTTTCATACTAACTGCAAACCAATGCAACAGGCACACCAGAACAAGCAAAGAACACCAGAACAAGCAAAGCGCTGAGCAGGACGTTTCTCTCAATTAACCAGCCTGTTTATCTACATGGATAGCATGTTGCTGCATGTTTTTGATTAATACAAACACACAGTGCTTAGTATGAATTTCTGTGCTGAATGTACTGTATAAGTCTGTGCTGAAGGTACTGCATAAATCCTCTTAGCTCAGGAGAAAAAAAATGGGCTTCAAAATCAAGAAGATGGGAAAATTACATACTGCTCATCTAACAATGCTGAGGCTAGAGAATATGAGTGGGCATGCTTTTGTCTTGCACCATATGCAGAAAGAAGATGGGAACGGTCAGCTGTACATGGTAGTGCATTGCAAACAACAGTGCTCTTCCCTTGTCTGTTATCAGAAGTGGGAGGGAAAGCTAGAAACACTCTAATGGTCTTCAGGAGATGGAAAAACCTTGGCTTAGAGGAGTGGATACATGTGGAAACCACTAATACTTTCCTGGATAGAGAGATTTGACGTATTTTTGAGGGTGCTCACTGGATTCTTTTCCTTGTGTGTGTCCTTGATTAGTTACACCAGGCTTTGAATATAAAGAAATGAGTCCTATTTGCTGATGAGAAAAAAGGACTCCTAAATACGAACTTAGAGGAAATAGATTGTTTGGTATTCTTTTAATATTTCTTCATATACACGAAAGGTAAATTTGCCCTTTATTTAGAAGTTTCTTTGCTTCTTGGCCACCGTTCCTAAGGACAGCATGCAGATGCTGCTCTGGCTGCTCTCTCCCAGCTCTCCATGTTATACCCATCTCTGGGACTGGGTTTCTTTGCAAGAGCAGAACTTTTGACTGCAAAGTTCTTTCTGACTGCAAAATTTTCTCTTTAAAAATGGTGTATTTGAGTGCTAATGAACTCTTTTCCTCATGAAAGAGTTAAAAAACAAAACAAAACAATCTTGCTAGATTTCTTTTTGTTTGTGCTCTGATAATTCATTTGCAGTCAGTGAATTAACCCCTGTGTTGCATACATATGTCTTAAAAATTACACAACAGATACTAACCCACAAGTTCATCTCTACAAAAGTCTGGATTCAGCCCATGTGTTCCGTAGCCGTGCTGCTGGGAAATGTGTGCAGCTGGCGTTTCCCACCGCAGTGGGAGCAGTGTGGTCTTTGCCTCCATGACACCAATACCTACAGAACAAACATGGAGGTGTGAAAAACCCCAACACGGCAAGGAAGAGCCCACACCAGACTGCTGAAACCACTGAAATGAAGTATTGCCTGCCGCTCCTGTCTGCTTTTCCATCTTTCTCAAAGCTGCTCCTGCAGCTGGAACAGTCTGCTGGGAGAGGCAGGGGAGCAAAGAGGGACTTGTGTGAGGGAGTCTGGGGCAGCACAGGGGTCCTGGTGGGAAGCTGCAGGAATGCTGTGTAGGTTGGTGAAGGGGATCTGCCACCTGCAGCCTGTCTGTGCCTCAGTGCCGTATGGGGAGCTGGGACACCCTCGCTGCCGAGGCTGCTGCTCTGCCTTTCCAGCCCGAGGAAATGCACTGCACAGCTGCTGAAATTGAGAGTGACAGACGAAAGGGGGAAAAGGGGATAATAGTGAAATTAATGGAAGGGAAAAGAATCCCAACAGGTACAGCGTAAGCACCTCTGAGAACCAAGTTATCGATGGGTTCTGGGCCGTGCTGCCGGAGAGGCAGCAATCCACAACACGATAGACACTTAAAAAGATACATGATTATCAACATTGGCATTAACCACAAGCGAAATATAAACCCTTCATTTAGCTTGGGGGTAAAGAAAGAAACAAAACTGTTTCTTGATGTCATGTCACAAGCGATCACGTCCAAGTCTGATGTGCTACAAAAGAAATTTTGCATGTGATAGAGCCCACAGTTCCTCCATGTCCTTCATGCCTTTTAGGCACAGAGGGGGCCAGACAGCTGAATTTAGTATATTGCCATGATGATGCTAGACATGTAGGGAGAGAGGGGAAAGTTCTTTTGCTCTGGGCAGCTAGAAAGAAAACTCAACTTTGTACAGATTGGGTTCACGTTTGTGCTGTGGTTGGCAGCTGGATGATTGTTCAGACGAGCATTATTTGCACAAAAAGCCCAGGAGTTTGGTTCAGGGCTCTTGGCAGACCATGGATGAAACCACACTTTTCAAGAGAAAGAAAATAGCATGTGTAGAAGTTCAGAAAGCAAAATGTGTAAGCCTGTATATTTGTAGATGAAATGGGAGTGGAAATTGGACTTGCTACTCAACAACAGCAATGAGAATATCTTCTGTCTCTATCTTTTGCACTAGTTGTTTTTGAAACCATCACTGAGCAAGGTTTTGTTCACTCGTTCACTCTCCAGGTGTACTGTCTGTGGCTTCACTCCCCTCTCTGTGGTTTAGAGGACAGTAACAACTTACTGCCCCAGAAAGATGCTGCAAAATGGACTTTGGGAAGTGCAGGGGTTTGTGTTTTGAAGGTGCTGAATAGGTAACAAAAATTTGCCGTGCATTTATCTGACCACGTTTCTATCTCCTCTGGCATTTCCTCTAGAGAGTGAAAGCTCACAACCAAAAGAGTTAAATGCTGAAAGTAACATGTACTTCAGCTTTGCATGCCTTAATTTCACCACTGAAAGTTTCTTTGATCTTTTATTTCAGTTTAGCATTAGTAGTAAAAACTTGTGCTTAACGACAACGTTGAAGCACAGCCAAGTCTCCAGGTAATTTGTTCAGAGTAGGAAAGCAATGAGCAAGTGTGTACAAATAACCAATAGGATTTGATCCAAAGCATATTGACATCATGGAAAAGTTTCTATTTGTTTAAATTGATTTGGGGTTGGAGAAATATCAGCTTCAGCAGAATCTTCCCAGAAACGTGCAGTCTGTGGGTATTTCAGCTGTAGGAAGTGCCGAATTTGTGGATAAAGTATATCTGATTTCATACAAAATATGAGTGAATGATTTTAATAGCAGCAATCATGAGTGAATGGTCACGACAAAAGTTATTTTGAACCAGGCTTATTTCAATCAGCCATCCATTAGAAGAATGTTTGCATTTATCATTTCAGCTAGCTGTGCAATCCTTACAGTAATTTCTAGGGAAAAAAAACCCAAAACTTTAATATTTGTTTTTAATGATACTTAATAGTCCTTATTTCGATTGACTTAATTGTTGCATTTGATAGATGAAGAATTGGTTCAAGCAATATTTGTGGTACAAAACCACTTCTTCCTGATACAAATTCAAGACATTCCCAAGGAAGGGAGAACTGTGCATGTCAGTTCTTCAGCTCATCATTGTTTTGATTCGTCGACTTTTGGGGAAAGTTATAGGGCAAAAGAGGAAAGAATAAGTAAAAGGAAGCTGTCAGAAGCATTCCTAGAAGTTTTGTGTATCATTAGAAAAATTAACTGTCGCTTTCCTACATTTGGAGTCAGGCATCCAGATGCCGGCACTCAGCGCTGGGAGAGCCGAAGTAACAAGGCTGATGCATGCTGACATCCAGCAGATCTCATTCCCTCACTTCCACAAAATCAAAGGAAAAAGCTGAGAAGTCCACAGGGGATTATCAGCAAGCACGAAGCGTGGAAGTAAGGCAAGAAACATCCTGTATGGGGTACTGTAATTTTGGATACTTAGGTCAAATTTACATCTCAGTTAATGCAAAAATATTTGTCACCGGTGTGCAAGCTTTATGAGTGCCGGGCACTTGCAAAACTGCTAAATTAAACAGTTGGGTAATTTCAGTGCTGTATTTCTTGGCTGAGAGGAGTAGTGCTGTGTGCCTGCTGTCTGAGGGTGTCCTCTGAGCAGCTGCTACAGGGCTGAAACAGCGTGTGAGGGAGGAGGAGCTCTGGCAGGTGATGTTCTGTGGTACCCCTGCTGCTTCAGATTGCACCCAGAGCACCTACAGTGAGTGGGGAGCAGGAAATGGTGCTTTCAGGCTACCTTATATCACTGGTAGGAAGCCAGTATATGACACAAATGAAAGCCTCAATTCCACTGGGTTTGAAGGGCCTGCACCTTTTTCAAATAAAAATTGAGCATGAAGAATCAATATTTAAAACAATCCAGTATTTTCCAGTGCTACATCTACCAAAAAGGAGGCTTTTGAGATAAAGATGTTTGACTGTGAAAAAAGGCAGAAAGGAAAATTTTACAGCAGCCTTCCCTGTTCTTCCAAACAGCACGGGAAAAGAAAAAATGTGCTACAGTATTAATAAAAATAAAAACAAAAGTTAAAAAAGGTCTCCAAAACAAAAGCAAAAATTTGGATGCAGATATAGTTATAACAATAAGTGTTATTATTGTTATAATAACCTGGAGTTATAACAATAAGTGCTACAGAACTGAGGTGAATTAAAAGATTTGTAAACCTCTTTGCCATCCTTTATATATTGGATATTGGAGGCGAGTTCATTCCTGGTTTCCTGGTCCAGTCCTCTCACGTGTCGAAGTACAAAGTGGAGTTGAAGTCTGGATGCTAGGCAAGGTGGGCTGATGATTCATTCACTCCTGCTTAGCAATTCCTGCTTGTCTATGGCAAAGAAGCATCTGAAACCAAACATAACCTTCAAACTGGTGTCCCTGTGCTCCACAGTCCACTAAAGAACTTCCAGTATTGTTAAAATCCCAACTCTTTATAAAGCATATACGTAGCAATACAGTTAAACAGAATTCAATAAAGGCTGATAATGTCATATGAAAGTGCCTATAACCAAAACCAAAATAGTCATGTTTCCTCTTATAATTGAACACTGCTCCTGAAGTATTGGAGAAAATCAGCAATGGCACTGCCATAGTTTCCAAATGGTGTGTGAAATTCAACTATTGCTCCATGCAAATTGCATACAATTGTGATTTGACTAATTAGTTGAACTGTGCAATTTCCCATTTTTAATAGAAAAAGCCTGCAAAGCAATCATGAAAAAGGGTACAAGCAGAAAGGAGAAGGCAAAAAACAGCAGCTGGAAGAAAAGTCTTTAAGTTCTATGTGATTTTAAAAGTCCTTAATTGGATTCTATTAAGGGAAAAGCCTCGAGATTGAAATATTTCATTGTTATAATGGTAACAGCAGGAATTGAAAGCAGTAAGTGAGTACCCTGTGTCTCAGTCCCACTCCTTGTAAGATTTGCTTTACACATTTGGTACCATCAAATGACCTGCTCCATTTTTACACTTGCTGGAGAATTACATCTCAGTGTGACCTGGTCTCTGTTATTTAGACTTTCTGTGTGCTACAGAAAGGAAAGTTTTGTTGACTTTGCACTTGGATATCTGCAGTATTTAGGTGAAACCTTCACATATTCATAGCAGTAGGTGGAATAGAAATGATTTCTGAACTCGAGAAAAAAGACAAGGGGGAAAATGGGTTCTGAAATAGTTTTTCTTTTCTCCTTTCCTTCTCATTTCCTTTACTTTGCAATGCTTTTCCTATTGAAACAAAACAAGAAAGCCCAGAAGATAGAACAGGAAAAAGAAAAAAAAGAAAAGCCAGTACAAACAGTATGTTGCAATGAATGAAAAACCTTGTTTAGCCTAAATGAAAGGCTTTGCTGCATGAATCTTAATTAAAGTTTTTTAATTTGGCTTAATTTCAAGATGAAACATCATTTGGAAAAGTCAAAACATTTCAAAACTCAAAGCAAAATGTTTCACTTGATAGAAACTGTTGTATTTTTTCCTTGACAGCTTGTAGCTGTATTTTTTCCCAGCAACAAGCTGACAGAAAATGTAGGTCTTGCTAAAAGCAAATCTCATATTCTACCATGAAGGTCTTTGTGGAAATAGAATGAGTAAAATCAGATTAACGGTGAAAAAATATGGAAGATACCATGTTAGAGGTGCTTTGTGTCAAGTGGGGATTAAATCTGCAGTATGTTTGATTGACTGCAGGGCACCAATAAACCAGCTGAAGGAATCTACCCAATAGTCTGCTGAAAAGTACCAGATACATCACTTACTAACTGAATTGCAGACATTTTGACCCAGATGTTCAGGTACTGCAGAGAAGATGTAATTGCCCACACATCACTGTGAGAAGTGCAGGACTGCTCTGGCACTGCAGGGCAGTGGAGCTGCTCTTCCCAGAGAGCCCTGGAGATGGATTTTGGCAGCATCTGCCCAGGGTGGCTCGGAGCAATGCCTCCAGCCCCTCAGAGCCCTGCCCGCAGAACAGACCTTGCACTTCTTACATTGTTTTTCAAGCAGGTTTCTGTTGTTCCCACCTACAATTGCTGATAGAAAAGCAGAGCAGCTTCCCATGGCGGCTGCAGTGCTGTCCTTGCCATTTCCACAGGCACTGCCAATGAGGACCAAGACCTCTGTGGACAGACAGGCGTGCAGTGTTCTCTGCTTTGCAGGTCCGTGTGCCCTGTCAGTACTCGGCTTACACCTAACCTGTGTCCTGCAAGGTGCTGGTGTCCTCCACTGCCACTGATTTCTCTGATAACCAGAGGAGTCCAGGCATTGTAAAATGGTCATTGAATATCAAAGGCCCCACAGCACTGCTCAGTCAATTAGGAATTGTGTCTACAAGCCTGGCAGGTAAAAAGATGTCTGGATTAAATCTTAATTCTCTCTAACCAGACTCAGCGGGGGCTGGATTTTGCTGGTGGAGACAAATGAAGAGGATTACACTGAAGCAATGCTGCGAGCTCAAAGTGTTCCCTCCCCCAGCAAAATTAAAAGTCTCTAGAAAGGTTTCTAGGCACTGAACAGAAAACTGTCGGTAGTTTCAAGCAAATAAGCCTTCACCTGTAGTACCCAAATACTGCACAGCGCAGCTGCTGTCTGAGAACTGGAAAGAATTAGAAAGGACTCTGGTAAAGCAAAGAGCTGCTTTTCTTGTTAGACTGGAAGAGACCTAAAAGCGCAGAGGGAAAAAATTAAAAGGAGATTACTTTTACGTATGATTACCTAAAGTGTTCTTTTTCTCAGGGAATCCAACATCTCGTTAGCAATGTCTCCCTAATGACGGCCATGGCAGCTCTCCCCCTGGGCAGGTGGTGGGCGCGGGCAGGGAGCGGGCAGCTCCGGTGTTTGGGAGCTGCTGCCTTTCACTCCCTGCCAGTTTAATGGAAAATAGTGGTTATACTTATTGTCTAAGGTGTGGCTTCGAGGATTTCTGCTTTCAGGCTCTTTATAGAAATCCACTGAACCGTGCTGTCTTGTCTTTCACTTATGGTTTTTATTATGCTTGCAATACGAGGTCTTGTCATAAAGCGTAGTTGCCAGGAGGCAAGTTGTATATGAAAAATGCTCTGGTTATTTTATTTGAATAGCAGAGTGTGTGTAGGATTCTAGAATTTGATAGGCTGCTTAGCCATATTTAAGTAAGTTTTGAGTGTTTAAGTGATCTGGGGAGGGAGCTGTGCTGCTGAATGTACAGCAGAGCTTGTGCAGCAGGGTCCTGTGCTGTGACTGGAGCTATGAAATAGCGCCGAGATGCAAAACCCAGCTGACTGCTTGGGATTTAAGGTCCAGAAAGCATGAACAGGTTTGGTGGATCAACATCCAGCTCATTTGATTTTATGCAAGGGGTAATTCAGGCACAAATTTTGCCTGTGCAAAACCTGTGAGTAAAACCTGTGCATAGGGACTACCCCAAGCCATCAGCTCCTTCCTTGCCTGGGCACATCTCTGAGATAGAGTCTTCCTGGTATTTACCTTATCTGCTAAAAGTGGGTTTTCATTTGCAGAAAGAAAACAGTGAAACAGAATCTGATGCCCATCACCTTCCCTAGAGGAAGGCTGGGAGGTTGTGGAATAGATGGTATGCCCTCCTCTCCTCTGTTGAAAATCTGCTTCTACTCGAGGTGGATCCAGCGCTAGGTATTATCTCAGTGCTGCTCCTGATCCTGCCAAGAACTACAAGTGTCCCTTACTCTTTATTTTCTTTCTCAGTGTTGTCACCCAGTTACATGTAAACCTCTTGATGATGCCAGCTCTATTTACTCACAGAACTGGGTAGTGGGTGCTTTCAGACTAAGAGTTGTGTGAATAGCCCAAGTTTATTATATGCAGACATTAATTCTCACCTGCGTTCTGAGTGTGTAAACACCAGCATGTAACAGTCTGATTCAAGCTCCTGGCCCAGGTCTATCTTTGTTAGAACTTCTGATTATAAAGACCTCTGTGATATCCATGCAGTTCACAGCTATTGGAAGCCTTGACCCCACTACCAGCTTCAAGAAAACCCATTCCTTTAAGGGCCAGTTTTTTGGAAATATATTTGAGGGAATGGGGAAGAGAATAATACAATTCTCTCTGAATGAAGTGAGGAACTCTGTAGTACATAAAGAAACTGGCAGAGTTCCATGAAAATTAACATGAGAGATAAAAGGAATCTAACCATTGCTATGCTGGGAGAGTACAGCAAAACCCTGATGTTAGGCTTTTGGCAGGTCTAGGCATAAGACCAATGCTTATTGATGCACAGTACAGGCAGACCTGGCATCATCTCCACTGGAGCTGCCCTGCCAACTGCCTCAGCCATAAATGGGATCCCACAGACATGTACAGTCAAGGATGAACAATGAAAAAGATGAAATATGTTAGAAGGGTTATGGAAGAAGAGTAAGATTGGGAAGCCTTACTTTTAATCTCTTTTTGGTACTGGCCCTTCTGTGTTAGGTCTACAGTGCAGTGGAGATGAGTAAGGGAGATATCCTGAGGGAAATGAGAGATGCTACATGTTGGCCATGCTATCGGCAGATAGCCAGATAACCTCTGCTCAAACTGTGCTCCCTGCTTAGCAGTGCTGATCTCAGACTATCTGCCAGCAGATTAGGAGATCCAGCCCACAGCAGACAGCAGATGAGAACGTAGAAAGGTTCTCACTCTGCACAACAGCTCTGGGGGACACGGGCTCCTGGGGCTGTGCGGTAAGCAGAGTGCATGGCTTAGTCTTGAGGGCATATCTGGATTTGCTCCTGTAGTGCACACACTGACGTAGATAGACTGATGTGTGACAATGGGCAAGTGTGCAGTAATTAATCTGTAATACCTCCAGGAACACTTTAGACATGAAAAGTGTCACCTCAGATTTATTGTAAAATAAGGTGACAAATCACTTGAGCAAATGTTGGGTACCTGTCATAAGACATCCTCTCATAAGAGCAAAAGTCTTCTAATAATCATTAGCAGCTTATTTGCATGAATTTTTCCTGCATTTGATGTGAAATCTTGTTTGGCTAGATGCAAGGAAGGCTAAGTATGTGCTGAAAGCCAGTAATTTGATTATCTACACTCTCTCTGTCTAGTTATATGATCCTTGCAAAGTTCTTTGGTAAAACCCATTTAGAAAGAGTTGCTAAACCTTGGTGGAATGCCAACCATGCTAATACAATCTGACCAGCGAAGAAGGGTAGATATTTATTGAAAAGAAAACGTTAATCTTGTTAGGACTGGATACAAGGGGAAATGGTAATAAGCGGGTTGTGCTGAAACTGCTGCTCAGACAATGAAGGTGGCACCTCCATTGTGGTGTGGACACACCTGTCCTTTTTCATACTGGAAAATTCTTCTTTCATGTAGGCTAATCCTAAGGTATAGGATTCCAAAAGAGCTTTTCACAGGTCATAATTATCCTCCATGACAGCAGTTCCTGAATGGGCTTCTTGGTCACTTCATTTGCATGCTCTGTGACAACCACTTGTTCTTCCAAGGGGAGCGATCTCTTCGAGGTAAGTTTGGTGTAGCAGTTTCTGTGTATCACTCACTTTTGAACGTCGGTAGATACTGCAGAAACTCACAGATAGTGATAATTGAATCAGGATGTGCTCCTGGCATTTTGTCTCCATGTGTTAGAGTACAATTGATGAGACCTTGTAATTAGAAGATGTTTGAAGAAGTGGAGCAGGTGTATGGCACAGCACATTGCAAAGGGTTCCCTGTAGGGAACTTTCAATCCCAGAAGTAAAAACTGTGTGTGGGGACATGTATCTCCAGAACTGGACTGCATTCCTTTTAGGGCTGTATGGTATTTACAGAAACACTCAAAATCCACATAAAAATAGCCGGAAAGAGATTTGCTGAAAACTAGAGTTGGTTCAGGAAAAGGTTTAGTAGGGGTGATGAATCTGGGCCAAGTAGTTGCATGACAATGCTGAGAAAAAAGTTGGAGATTTGCTATTCTTCTTCGAGATTTATTTAAAGACTGAGTCAGGGCAAACAGCACAGCTTGAAGTGGTACATGCAGGAGGGAGGCAGGAAAAGCAAGCACTGCACCTGCATGAATCCCACTAGAAGAGCACGCTGAGTTTGCACAGTTACGCTTTCAGTTATTTCCCTAACGCAGCCCTCAGAGGTGTTTTCCCCTGGTGTTTACAGTATCACTGCCTGAACCGACTGGGGAGCTGGACGGACTCGTTTCCCAGTGGTAAAGCTGTCTGACATGGGATCGCAGTCCTGTAGGGGCTGGAGGTGCCTTATTCCACATTATCACTGTGGCTTCCGTCAGTCTTAACATTCATGGACTTTGTACTGTTTGAGATAAGACCAAGACCATATTGATGTCCTGGCTGTGCTTTCTGGGGCCATGTGTACTGCCAGTGTCTCTCCATTGCAGGTTCTGGTGACCATGTGAGTTGCTATGGCTCTGCCTTTGCTCTTCCAAGAATGAGTACCTAAAATCTAGGGTTAGGTCCTGTTTGAATATGGGCTGTTATATTAGACATAAGTAAAACTACAGACTCTTGTTCAGCAGCAAAGATGGGCTTTTTTCTGTGCAATGGGGAAATGCTTATAGTTGTCTATAAATACCTTGAAGTAGTAGAAGATTTGATAGAAACCTAATTGTTGAGGAATTAAACTCCTCCAGTGCATTTTCTGGCATAGTTTTACAGTTATGTGCATTGACATCTGTTATATCTGTTATTGTTAATTACTCCTTCAAACTTCGTCAATGATCTCTTGCACTTCCTGTAAGAAACGCTGAAAGCTTTTAACAGACAAATTAATTATGTATAGTGTTTGATGCAAATTAGCCCAATTAGTTGTAGCATTGATACCTCCTTCATGTAAAAAAGAAGTAGAGAAAGAAATATCATATACATATTTATGAGTACCTTTTTGACAGATGATGGTAGGTCATGATGAGGAATTCATTTAGGTTTATAGAATGACTTTGAAAATGACAAACAGAAGTAAAATTTTTGTGAGATATTGTGTTTACTTCATCACAAAATCCTTGAATATTTAAAGGCAGTGCTTTTGGGGAAAAACTGCTACTCTTGCTACCTAACATTTTTTTTTCTAATGCACTTCCAAATTAGGGGATTCCCAAGCTGAATGTATTGCTGTAACCTGAACGATTCATAGCCTGAACAGTTCAGAAATCCCTACCTGCAAGCTCAGCTGCTCTTTCCTATTGTCTGATGAACAGTAAATCATCCCCTATGATCTGCTCTTCAGGAGCAGAAAAACTCATGCAAGGAGGATGGACATACATTGTTGGGAGGTTAGAATCAATGGCAGTGCAGGCACTTCGTAGGGACCAGCTCCTCTGTATGGCAGCCTTTGTACTGTACTGAATCCTTCAAATCCTATCTCAGACCTTATCTTTCCTCTCTAAGAAGTTCCCTCTCCTAATAAAACAATTAAAATGTCCTCTGAGGCTCAAGGTTCTCATGCTCAATCATTTCCCCGAAACTTTGCATTTCAACATCCTTCAGTGCAGCACATCTGCATGCACTATCGCAGCAATCTTCAAGCAACATACCTGACTTGTAGTGTCACACATAGGAGAATCAGTGTAATGATTGTTATTCTTTGGCCTAAATGGCACCCAGAACAAAATAGTAGTGAACTGTGCCATGCTAACCTGTAAGGAATGTTATGGAATGAGTGTTCTTTTTTCAGAATTTCATCCAAAATGTATGTTTTTCATTCTACAATAGACTTAAATTGTTGACTAACAAAAGCTGTGACTGTAGAAGTAGAGGAGAGGTTTGCTTAATCCCCGAAAATATTTAAGTTTATAATCTTAACATTCTTAAAGAAACACTGTTCTCGTAGTTCTCCGAGTGCAGTTTGGTTTGGATGGTGCTCTTCAGTGGACAAATTAATTGCAGCATTGAGATTACAGACCAAATCCAAAATATATCATTTGTGCTTTGCTATGAAGGAACTTAATGGAGATGTTTCAGACTCTGCTACTTCACAATGGGATGAAAACTGCTTGCAGGACTGCGTAGTCAACCTGTGAGATTTTACCAAACCTGATACCTGGCTGTGATTCTTACGCCTAGCTCAAAGCCTGACTTCTAAAACTAAGCACGGCTGCTCTGAGCTGCCATTAACCACTGATGGACACCAAGAGAAGCAGGACGAAAGGCAAAAACCTGAGGTTCTGTGGATCACTTGCATTACAGCCCTGCTCCTGGCTTTCCAGCATCCATCCCACACCATTTCACACTGAAGGTCTCATGAGTGAGCTATGCTGGATTGATTTTCAGACAGTTTGTGGCATTTCAGACACCAAACTGCCTGGTTTCTGAGCAGATTCACTTTGTGTCCATGGACATTCAGCTTCATCTTCTGCTAGGAAGAGTATTTGTTGTGCAGGCAATATAGGTTTGAGTTGGATTGCTCCATTATAGCTTTCCCCTCTGAACACATGCAACTTATTGACTGGCGCCTATTCCTTTTTTTTGTTGTTGTTGTTGGTCTTGTTTTGTTTTCTTTGTTGTTTTGTTGTTGTTGCATGAGATGAAATGGGAATGACAAATTTTCTGTGGTTGTTTTTCGAGAGCAAGCAATTGTCAAGAAAAAGGGTGCAGTGATTGTCACTGCTGGTATGTGCTGGGGACTTAATTCCTCTGCTGACTACCATACCCAGGTATTTCATTAATTCTTACTAGTGCAGATTGTGGAGAGTTACAAAATTGGGACTGCAATATTTGGGCAATGTTAATTCCAGGAATTAGCTGCATTTTTTCCAATTGGCAGCTTCCAGAATGACAGCACTGACCAAGTAGGAGAGAGGTAAACTTGCAGAATATTTCATTTCAGAGATGAGGTTAGAGAATGATTGATTACTTGTCTGCTGTAGAGCTGTTTGAAGCCTGCCATCTTTTCTTTGAATACGTCAAAAGGAAATAAGAACGCTGTTCCTTATGAAGTGAGGGCATTGCAAATGTTCCTCTTTAGAAACAACAAAAACTCGACTCACGAGGAATATCGATATTTGCTTTTTCACAGCACTGAGATATTATGAAATGTTGTAAACTTCACTTTTGTAGCCATCAAAACGTGGCTGCAATAAACTGAAGTCTACTTACTGTCAAGTATTAGAGGAAGTACTAATTTTAAAAAGAGTTTATGAAGAGAGAGATATGAATTTAAGATATTGTTCTGCATTTTATTAGATCATCAAGCCTAATAAAATAAAGTAAACATAACTGAGTGTGCCATCGGTTTCTGGTAAGCCCCAGTAATGCATGCTTGCGTACCTGCTGGGTCTGTGTGAAGCATCTTGGTACACAGTGTGTTGGGTTTTTGTTTTTTTATAAATTGGACAGATTGTGGCTCTAATGTTCCCAGTGCTTACACTGCTCTCACAGGGCCTGTGCAGGGATCCTCCTTTACAGCACCTTTTGCTAACCCTGGGAGTGTGAGTGACACAAGCCTGTCACCAGAGCAAGCTTCAGCCTCTGACTTGTGGCTTGTCCTTGCCCAGGCTCTCCTTTTATTCTCTGCTGCTGCAAGTAAGTGAGTGGGCATCCAGGACCTTGCAGTTTGGGACTAGGCTCAGATTCCTGTTTGGAAGCAGCTGTTTCTTTGTAAGCTTGCAGGAGCATCACACCTTTTGCTGAGCAGATTTCTCAGCACTGAACCTTTAGATGAGAGTTGTACTCCAGGGCAGTCCTATAGCAATTAAAAGTGATACAGGAACTGAAGCTAAAAGGGCCAGACAGAGCCAGCTGGAGGGAACAGGGCACAGCAGGGAGGAAATGGGGCTTCGGGCTCAAGAGGACTTGACCATGGCTGCCTCAGGTAACAAAAGAGACCTCGAAGTCCTCAAGTCCTAACTGCACAACCCATGGCTTTTTCTCCCCAGTTGGATTGTTTTTTCTTGGAATTATGCCTGATGTTTTCCTAATTATTCCAGTCAACCCAGTAGTTATGTGAGGAAGCCGATCGCAGTGATTTAAACACTTCTACAAGAGACAGATTAGCAGATTAGTAGTTCTTCTGGAAAATATGCTGCTGTGCTTGAAAATGAATCCTGCTCTTAATGTAGAGACAAATGCAAAAACAAGCAGGTCTGTTATTAGTATTTCCTATTTAAAATAGACTTCAATTTCTGATATTAAAATTGCAAATGCTATAAAAATATGGTGAAGTATGTGTTCTAAAGAAACCTCTTGGGGTTTCCTGTAACTAATTATTTACAGTATGAAGATCTGGCATAACAGGTATAGGCATCCTGGCGATTATGTATGAACATAATCATGGCCTGTCAGATGTTTTTAATTAAGCTTTCTCTAGTCTGAGTGCTCTGAATGGTGATGAGCATTAACATCCTTCAGCTGAGCAGTGCACATCCTATGTGCAGACTGTGGTCATGTGCAGTGTTCAGTTTTAGGCTTCAAAGTACAGACTGAGCTTGAACCTGGGTGACGGGGGGTCTTATATTTGTGCTTTGGTGATTTCTTCTCCCAACTGCTCTGTGTGCAGCTAAAGAGATCTTTGAGTCTCATTCTTTGGCGTAGACTAAGCTAGGTATAAGGAGCTTTTCTGCAGCCTGCAACTCATGATCTCATGGAGGGATCTAAAGGGCAGCCTGGATACTTTCCCAAAGTACACTCCAATATCAGGTTCTGCAAGGTCAACTATACTGCTGAGTCCTATCCCTTGTTCTCAGGACAGCTGCACAAGTATGACTAACACGTTACCTGATGTCTGTGTAATTGGACAGTAATACTGGAAAGCTGGGAATTTGGCCTGATGAGTACTCCAGGTTGAGGGAAGTGATTTTTGTCCTCTATCCGTCTGTGGTATGGACATCTGGAGTTCTGTGTCCCGTGCAGAGCTCCCCAGGGCAAGGAAGAGCAGTATGACAGATTGGCCTCAGGCTGGTCAGGCTCAGGACATCCAGGGAGCCCCTGAGCCTACTGGGACTGAGCAGAGCAGAGAAGGATAAAGGCAGGGAGGAGGACACAGTCTTTGGGTTCCTGATGGATGGCTATAGAGAAAGCAGAGCCTAACCATTTCCCAGAAGGGCTGAAGAAGTAAGAGAGGAAATGGGGACATGCTGCAACAGGGGAGATTCTAGCCAGATTGAAGGGAAAAAAATGTGGAGAGAGTGGAGAGAGATCAACCAGAGCACCAGAGCGGTGGTGAGATCCCATCCCTGGAGATGTTCAGAGCTCCCCTGGAAAAGGCCCTGAGCAACAAGAAGCAGAGGTCAGCCCTGATCTGAGCAGCAGGTGAGATGAGATGGAATCCAGAGTTCCCTTCCAGCCTCATCTGTTCCGTGGCACTATCAAATCTCACAAGAGTGACACGCTTCCAGTATAGTCCTGGTTTTTACAGTGCTTAGAGCTAAGATAGTCTACCAAATTGTTTGGATTTTGCTGTCCCCTCAAGCAATGTATTCGTGTCTGTTCGTGGGAGGAAATACGTGTTTTGGTGTAAGGTGACTGGGGACAGCATCCACACACCTGCACATAGCTACATGGAAATGTCTTGGGTCTGCTTAGGGAGAAAGAGTAAATATTTGTAATTTAACTTACAATCAATTAGACTTCACTTACTATATTATCAAAAATTCTGTCCTAGGAAAGCAAAAGAATTTTGGGAAGGGACTCCAACATCTAGCTAAAAAATCAGTATGTTTAAGAAAAAAAGTTTAATATCTTCAGAAAATATAAACTTATTAGAGTGGAATTGCTTGCTAAAGGATGTAGTAGAAAGGCTATTTCATCTCCACAACAATCTACAGGTAGCTGATCACCGCATTTTTGGTGTAAGGAGAGACACTAAGCAAAAGTGCTCACTGGGGCTAACAGGGTAAGCCAAGGGACTTGCTTTCCCCAGTAGAATTTCCCATTACTCCCAGAGGGTCCACTGATCAAAACTGTCGCAGTGTTTTAAGATTCATACAAAGGAGCTCATTCTGCATGGAGGATGCCCAGCTGATTTGCAGTATAGAGCTTTTAACTTCTTTGAATCTTCCTATGGGATCTAAATAGATCCAGATTCACTAAGCTGTACAAATCAGCACACCGAGCTGGAGCTGCACAAGCTGTCCTGCACCCAGTCCAATGTGTTCTCTTTGTTTTCAATTTCTTTTTTTTTCTTTCTTTTTCTTTTTTGGGGTGGGGAAAAGAGGGGAGAGAGGGTGTTGGAGGAGGTAGTGGCAGTCCTGCTTTATAAAGAGGGAAACTGCCGGCCATCTGCATGTAAAACAGGTTGTTGCTTGCATGAATACCTATGCACGGTCCTTTAGGAGTGCTCATGCATTCCCCAGTTTTGTGTACAAAACTGTGTGAATTGCATGCAATTTAGGGAAACGAGTGTGATCATAAAGAATTACTATGCAAAGTATAGTGGCTCAGCTTTTGTCAGAAAGTAAGCTATGTAAATAAAGCTAATGCCGGTGAAGATGATGAAATTAAGATTAGCAAGTAATGAGTAAAATGATTTACTTGACTACAAAGAGAAAGCGTATGAGAATCTTATCTGGAAAACAAACGTGAATGCTCAGATTCCATTGAAGATGCACCGACTGGTGGCAGCTCCAGATCCATGATATATCCATTATATATAGATCCATTATATATCCACTCGAGCCCTGAGAGGGCCGCGTTAGCAGGGGGAGCCGTGCAGGCTGCTTACAGCACGTCCTCACGGTTACAATGAAAATGCTCCTCTTACTCAGCCGCTTCCTGCAATCATCGTCCATGACTGTAACAGCTTGAAATCAGTTGAACAGGATCCTCTTTCTGTTCATTTGCTTATGATTGTAATTGAGGTAAAGCCATCGTTTTTAAAAATTGGTTAGCTTTTAAGTTCAGACCCTAGGCTTTCTATTACTCAAATGAAAGAGGAGAGATAAAGCGGTTTGTGTTTTAATCAGTATCAACTTCTTAAGTGTCCTCTTTTTTCTTTTAACAAATGCTTGGAAACATAAGCCATGCAAATTTGTGATGATGTGCATAGCGATTTGTAACATCAGTTTTTTGGAAAATGATTATTTGCATTCATGATAAAGTAAATGCTGTCTGTTATTATACATAGCTGCTATATGGAAATCACAGCGCCTAAACAAACTGCATTATGAAAAACATGTGTTTTAAGAACCTGTTCTCTAAAGATATTTAATTTCCATTTAGAATACCAGTTTTAAAGTTAATGACTCTGCTTCAAAACGAAAATTCCCCTTCTCTGAACTTCATCGACTCCTGAAATTTCGTTACTTTGTCCCAAGAAAGCGCTGTCTTTTTAAATCTCTGCTCTAATTCCTCTTTGATTTTGCATCAACACCTTAATGGGGAAAAAATTTGCCACAAATCAGCATCTGATTAGCCCAAATCATCCCTCCTAATCCCCCTCCAAAAAAACACAATTTGCAAAATACTGCTCTGTGCCCATGTAACATCTCTGTACATTTAAAACCCCAGGTGTATTGATGAAAATAAATAGAACATTTTAATTAAAACTCATAAAATTGTTGGACATCTGCTCCAAATTGTTCGACATTTTAGTGGTTAACAGATTTTGTGCACCTAGATAATGAATTACTCGTTATTATTGGCATAAATAGTAGCTGAGGGGCTTTTTATAGCAAGATCAGAAGCCTCTTTGTGAAAGCTCTGGCTTACTTTATAGTCTTTTGGCAGATGCCTATTAGAACCAATAAGTTTAGCTAAAAAAAGGGAGGCAGAGTTAAACACAGGAAACAAGAGTTGAATGTCCGCCAATAAAAATGATCACAAATCAGGGCTGCTGATGTCATAACCCTTGGGGTCAGAGGTTGGGCACGGAATAAATGGCTCTGAAAGGGGCAGCCTGTCTGCGGGGCTGAGCTGTTGTTGGCAGGCGGGCCCGGCCATGAGTAAATGGGAGGCACAATGCCGCCAGTAGGGCTCATTAGCGGCCGGCCGGGCGAGGAGAAGTGTTTGATGAGTCCTACACGTCCCACTGTGGCCCTGTGTGATGTAAATGGAATAATTACTATGATCTAATGGGCGTCTCTTTTGCATGCGGGCCCCCGGTGAATGGAGCCCCTCTTTTATGGCATTCAGCCTGGGTTGTGTAAACTGTGGGGTGCCGTTGGGGATGGGAGCCCGCGAGGCCGGCGGCAGGTCCGCGCCGAGCCGCTCGCATTCAGCGCCGACAGAAAGAGGAGGCCGAGTAATTTGCTTCCCTGCCTTTCACCGCGAGCGCGGCAGATTGAAGGTCACACTCCGCTTGGCAGCGCTTGAGTTGCGCCCGCTGCTGACGCCGTGTTGGACAGATGCGGCGTCCATTTGCGGGGCTGCCGAGGCCGGCCGTGTAATGGCCCCGCGCGCTGCCAGCCCGGGCGGCCGCCGGCCGTCTGCCCTTCTGTTCTGCGCTCCTTCGTCGGAGCTCCGCTGTCCGCGTGCACCCGGCTCTGCTCCGCCGTGCCGGATCGAACCCCGATCCAGACATAACAAACAGCCCGTTGTGGGCTTCATATAGAGCGTTAGAAGCCTGAATTACAGTAATTGCGTTTGTGCAGACGTACCGCTTCTTCAAGCTGAAAAGATGCGATTTTGTCTCTATGTAAAGATTGTTAGGAATGTCCCGTTAATAACATTATATTGATTGTGTAATACTATCTTCCTCGTTTGGATCCAGGCTAATGCAATCCTGACATAACGAGATTTCGTTGTGGCTGATTTCAGATGCCCGTATTAACAATCAGCGTTATTTCCTTATTAATTACATGCTTTGTGCATCCATACGGTTTAAATTAAATCTCTCAGACTTAATTTTTTTTTTTCGACTGGTACAATATTCACAAACTTGCTCCAAAATGTTTTGTGCATTTTTTGCTCAGTGTTCCCCGTGGGCACGCTCTTCAGGGAACTCTAGAATGACTTTTATTTTTGATGTTTGTTTTTATGATACGCTCAGTGCGTGGGTAATTAGGGCCAAACCATGGACATGTAGAAGTCAATGGAAAAACTCTCTGTGAGTTCAGCAGGACCAGGATTAAAGTGTGTGGTCTACATGAAGTTTGATGGAATCCAGTCTGCTGGAAAATATTTTTCCACGGGATATTTTATAAGGTCATTTTAATTATGACCTGTACAGTATTTTGTTGTTTGTGGTCACACGGAATCCGTGTTCATCTCCTGTGAAGACAACAAGATCTTTCCTTTAGGGAATTTTTTTTTTTTTTTTTTAATTTTTAAAGAAGGAATAGATTGTGGATACTTGGGAAGGTCAGATCTAGGTCAGCATCAGTGCTCTAAGCAGTACTCTAAACACATGTTTACATCATTTGGAACCCATTATTCATGGTTTTATATTCCTTATTGTGAAATAATGCATCAACAGTTTTGTTTTGTTTTGTATTTAACTGGTAATATTTGAGCGTTAAACTTCACATCAGCGGAGTGTGGGAGAAACAAACACGTGAAATTACTAGACAAAATAGATTGGAAGTTGATGATCTTCTGTTGCCTGTGGATTCATGGATGCAGTGATGTGGTTTTCTTGGCTACTTCAAAGGAATCCACAAAAAAAGCACCTAATAAAAGCAAAACCTATTGTCAAAGTGTAGATTCTTTATACTGGGGTCATTCTGTTATGTCTTTCTAACAATTTAGAAAATTGTTGGAAGTCCACAACTTGAAAAAGGCTTGAAACCCCTGATGATCTGTCTTTCTATGTGTTATTAGTTACTTGCCATGATTCCTTGGTTCCTTTGCTTTGCTTCTGACTGCTATGGACACCAAATTTGGCTAAAATCAGATAAACCTGGCAGAAAACATCCAAATCTGCCCAGGGCTTGGTCACTGAACCAACAGACAGCAACTACGTGCTTTTCTTTGCCAAGTGTCTTAAATTGTTTGGTTTCACAAGCACATTTTCCAGATGCAAATGAAGCCAGTGGAGATGAGCTTACTGCCCAGGGAAGCGGAGCAGGCTCAGCATTTCACACCGCCCCAGTTGCAAGTTCAGAGCACTCGAGCGGCCAGATCTCCCTGATTTCACTTCTGCTTCACAGAACCCTTTGGTCTGCTGTTGACAACCCTGCAGAGTCAACTGGTGTTTTTTCCTTGGCAGACAGACCCCCAGGAGGGTCAAATAGGACTTTCTGACCCCTGCTAAACGCTAAGGAATGGGATACAGCTCAGTGTGACGTGCTGGTGAGTGCAGGTTTTCAAGACCCTTCCTTGTCCCTGGGTGAGGACATGCCACATCCTGTTGTCTCTTGAGCCGTCTGGGTCCAGCTTTGCTTTCTGTTGCTCTGTGAATCAGAGCAGGCAGGCAGCACGCTGAGCCCTTCCCAAACCTCCCCTGCTTTTCTACTGCCCCGTGTGTACGGCTGTTGCCTGTGGGCAGCACCGTGCAAGGCAGCAGGCGTTGGTGTGAGGCAGCCCTTGGTGTGGCTGGAGCTGGCAGCTCCCGGTGCCCTGGGCACGGCGAGCAGGATTTGTGCCAGGGAGTTCAAAGAGCACCAGAAATGAAAGACACTTTCAAACTAGATTTCCCAAATTGCTCCGCACTCAGCAGTTCCCTTGCTGAGTCTGCACCTGAATAAGTGACTCGACTTCTCAGAGGTGTTCACCAGCCTGTAACTCTTGCTGTTCCTTATGATAAATAAGGTTTCAGTGGGAGCTGCTGCCCATTAAATACCTGGGAAACCTTCCCCAGTATAGATACTATTATTAACATTATTATTCCTTTATTTGTTGGAGCTGTTGCTTGTTCCTGTAAATATTCTGTGGTGAACTAATCCCTCATCAGGCGGTGCAGTGGGTTGACTCTGTCATTTACTGCACTTGAAGGTAAACATTACTGATAGAAATCTGTCAGAGGATGTAAACCACGAAAGCCAGTTCAGAGTTTCAAGCACATTTCTGTCCATACTTATTTTCCTGAAACTGTTTTTCGAGACAAAACCAAATAACTGCAAGTCCTGTCCGCTGCCAGCCGCTCAGGAAAAGGGTTAAATTTAAATAATAATTTCGTGAGCTGTTCCTGTTGTAGGTGGGGTTTGGAATGCAGAGCACAACAGACCCTCACATTTTTCACTGATTATCTTTAATTACTTGTGAGGGCTGAGCAGCTCGCGTTACCCCCAGGCACCGCAGACTGACAAGGAATCTTCTTTCAAACCATTTATAGTGCATCGCATTATCGAGTAACGAACAGAGCAAAACCGACACGAAAAAAAAGTTAATTATTACTTTCATTATTGTCATTATTTACTTCTGAAGCTACTTTTAAACACCCATTCTGTTCTGCAAGTGTTGCCAGCATGGGGCTTCTGCGCTGCCCCTCTCAAACAGAATCTGTTGCTCTTAGGGACTGGCTGCACCTGCGTGTTGAAGGCTGGGGGTATTTATTTTGCCAGGCCTTAACGTGGCGTAGGGAAAATGGAGAATCATCTGTGCTGGAAGGCTTTACCCTACCGTCCTTCTTTCCTTTATTTTTTCCTTCCTATTCCATGCATTTTTCAGGGAGATGCAGCTGAGTGACTTGAAGCTCAGTGGTGAGAGCTTTGCTGCTGCTGTCACAGTACCTTGTGGGAAGGCTGCAGGACTGGGGGCATCCCAAGATGACAGATTTCTGCCAAAGTGTCAGCTTTGGATACTCGACATTTCAGGATCTTTGTTATGAACCTCATTTGATGAGGATAAGGCAGAACAGAATAATGTCTTACAGGGCAGCAGGAAGGCACAGAGGTTTAGTATGCAAAAAAGTATGACATAGCGCCTCACTTCTAGGAACCTCCTAGGAATCACGAAACATCTCAGCGTAGCACACAGGGGCAGTGAGGAGCTGGGGCAGGGAGTCTGGCAAGAATTGGGCCTGTGGGAGTGCAGGCTGAGCGAGGGACTGACTGTCCTGAATCGGGGCAGTGCTGAGCAGAGCTCGTGGGCTGAGACAGCAGCGTGGAGGTCAGCACCCAGAATGGCGCTGATAGCAGAGCTGTGACACCACGTGCTTGCTGTGCCCAACCTGTGGCTCAGCACACACTGGCAAAAATCTAATCTCAGTGTGTTCTCTTGGATGATGGAAGTTTGAACCAGTGTTTCTCACTTGGCTTCATTCATTCATGCAAGTTGTAAAATACATCTGCAGTTCACAGCATGTAATTCATACAGTTGAATTAGTCTGGGAAAATGTGGCTTGAGAAACATTTGATAACCAGGCACTGGGATACCCACAAAGTTCTGAATTTTAACCCCTCCGTGCTTTACAGATGTAATTTAAATTACTAGCAAAATATCTAGTGGCCAGAAGTGCAGACATTGCTGCTGTACAAGTAATTGCTTATTAATCTGGGCTTGTGCTTGTCTTGCTGTAGCAGTGCCAGATTCCATATGTAATTTGTTTGACCTATTTGCTTTTAAAACTGGATATTTTTACTACATCTGTGGGAATGCTAATCGAGCCCTAATAGGCAAATGGAAGTATTTGCAAACCATCTTATTTGTCTTATTTTCAGTGCTGTGGTTTATCAAGTAGCTCGTGAGCAAATTGAAAGCCAATGTGTGTACGCAGATCCTTCGAATCGCAGTGCCGCTGAACGCATCAGGCAGTGGGATCATGTGTTACATCAGTGCCTTGGATTGTCTGATGGCTGTGTTTGCAGGCGAGAAGAGTGTAAGCATGTCCAGATACACTGTAGGTAAAATCTGACTGTGCTTATGCCCATGCTATAATGTCGGCAGTAGCGCCAGCCTCAGCACTCTTTCGGGTGAGTCATTTCTCCTCTGTGTGTCATAAATTCATGGTTAGTGGTGGTTGTTTGTTTTGTTTTGTTTTGTTTTGTTTTTCCTCTCTGCAAAAAGAAGATCCAGGTCAGGATCTAGCAGTCAGGTGGAGCCGTGGACTTTGTGGATCATTTTCTGGCAAACTCACTTAAAAATAGAGATTTGACATAGTTATTAAAATTCCGTCTCTCACAATATTTCTACCAATTGTTACCTCCATGTTTATGGCAATCTAAAAGTCACAGCAACTTCTGCAGCTCTCCTGTTTGAGAGCAGTTTGGTCCACAAAGTTCTGCGTGTGATCTTGTGAATTTTGTTATTGATTTGATGCCAGAAAGCTAAAATCCTTCAAGTCCCACTGACGGGGGTGAAGGAGCACGATTATAGTCTGAATGAACAAGCTATATCACAGCTACTCTGGGGAAGGCAGGATACATTATGCAGGTTGAAGGTGCATCTTATATTACAATGATCTTGAAATGCCAATATAAATAAATTAAGCGGGGCTGCCAAAAGACAATTTTCTCCTTTATTATTCTAGCTTTTCAATTCTAATTAACTTTTTTTTTTTAAATAAGGCTAATGGCCTATAGCTATGGGAGGGGAAGATAGAGCAGAGATAATGGGAACATCATCACAAAAAGAAAAACGCTGTGTAAAAGAGTAAGATAGCAAAGGTGAAGCACATTTAGCACAGGTACTTTACAGTACCCACTAGCTTCGAGCTAGTGAGATGGGTCTTGACTGGTTCTCCCAGAAGCTTTGGCAACTTTCTTCTTTTCTGTTTGGAGAGAAACAAGAGCCTGTACTGAGTGAGCTGGGCTGGGCTGGGTTGCAAGCAGCAGTTTGCCACAACCACACTGCAGTGAGGGCTGGCTGTCAGGACATGGTGGCCCCGGTGACATCTCAGACAGTACAGGAATTTCTCTACAGGTCAGGTCAAACTGCATGTGCAGTAGGAGCCTAGGAATCTCCAGGCTGTGCTGCCGACTTCTGATGATTGCTGGCTGCTGAGAGTTGCTCCAAAGGGAGCAGGTTTCGTCCCAGCACAGCTGGGCAGCTTGGGAATATCCCCAAGAGCTGTAAACAAGTTAAACTGCGTGCTCCAAGTGCTCATCATAGGCATCAGGGCACTCCTAGCGGGTTCATTCGCCTTTTGAAACTACACGACGGCTGTGCACAGCTCCAAACTGTGAGACTACATTGCCTCCACTTACCGGCCTGACCTTGAGCACTTAAAAGCCACCTGACGTCAAAACTGTTAATAACTATGGGGACCAAAGAAAGCTTTGACTCCTTTTTAAGCCTGTTTTACTTCTCCATCAGCTGCCATGAGGGCATCCTTTGAGTAGAGAGAACACATGTAGCTCAACTCCCTCACTTTCTGAAATCCTCGTTCCGTGGTCTCACCTCAGGAAGTTGCAGATAATGCTGGGCAGAGAAGAAACATTTATTAGTCCCTCTGTGAAGGACAGGACAAATCTAGAGGTGGCTATGTCCCCATGCTGCAGAATGCTTTGTTCTGCCTGGAGCCTTCGCTTGCCTGCCCTGCCCTCTGCGCCCAGCTCGGCCTGCAGCGACAGCGGTGCGCTCCAACCTTGCTCAAGCTGAGCTTTAAACCAGTTTGTTTTCTGTCCCAGGGCTGCCAACATGAAATGCTGGCTCTGTTTGCAAGATTCTGCCTGCAGAAATTCCCTTCTGAGAGGGCTACTCCCAGATAAGGCCAAGAGGAAACCTTTGGTTAGGTTGCACCTGGCTGAACGTGGACACAGTGCTGTTGGTGCAGGATAATGTTTGTTTCTTCATTTCATGAGGGATCTTGCCCATACCTGAGATACCTGGACACTTCTCTGGTGATTTGGCACATTTGAGAAATACAAAACGAACAAACAAGGTTTGTGTAACAGAAGCAAACAGCTGGTGGCATGTGTGATTGCTCGAGAGTGTGCAATTAAAAAAAAGGAACCTAAATAACTGTTACATTCCCAACAGCGTAGTCTTGTGAATAACCAGAAGGACCTATTCATTATTTGCCTCCAAATATATCTCCACTCAAATGATTCTTCTGTTTGGGGGAATCTCTATTAATAGAGACCGAGGAAAATAATGTCATCTTTGTCTCTTTCTAAGACATGTCCTTATTTTGTTTTGGACAATGGGGTCATTTATGATGATGAGGTAACTTGTTCTGAATCCTGAAAATGTAATTTCAGATGAACTGTGAGTAGTTTTACTAGCTGTTGAAACGTCTTTGCGACCTCATTTCCAGTTTACAATAGGCAGCATTCTAACACTGGTGTAAACAGCGGCTTGGGCATCTGCGTGCTGCCTTGAATGAAAAGAGAAAAAAAAAGGAATTTAAAACAACACGGCAGGTCTGTGAATATTGCTCTCTTTCCTACCTTCCTGCCATGTGCTCATCTCAGAGGCACTGCCCACCACCCTGGCCCAGCACGGGGGCTCACGGATTGCTGAGCTGCAGCAGTGCAGCCTGCACTGGTGGTACAGAGCAGCCAACAGCTGCTCCACATACAGCAAGCAGCAGCTGAAATGCAGCCCTTTGCCTTTTCCTTGTCTTCCAGCAGCTGCTCATCATGCACGGCGAGCTGCTGATTCTGATCTGAGCACAGGGGAGCATCTCTGCCCTTCCAGTTTCTCTTATTTTGGAAAAGTCAAAGATCAGGATTTACAACAGAAGCCATTACAGAGGGCTCGTAAACCTCTCAGCCCGCAGATTGTAAGCAGGTAGTTAAAGTTAAGCACCTGCTGCAGTGTTTCGCTGACACGCAGCGCTGTGCCCATGCAGTCTGGGGGATGCAGCATTGTGGGATGGGGCCCGTGTCCCTTCCATAGGTGCACTGCCCCATCCTCTCTGCCTGGGCAGAGGGCAGTGATGCTCTGCAGTGAGGCATTGCGACTTCATGGCATCTGCCACACGTTACATTTGTGACTGATCCTTGCACAGATGCAAAACCCTTCAATTTATTGAATCAGTTTCATCTGAGGGAAGCAGAGCAAGTCAGTGGTGTAGTTTCTTCCTTGTTCAGACCATACAGGGGCAGATTCTGCAGTAACATCCTCAGTACTTATATTCGAATGTCAGATAAGGGAAAAAAGATTCAGTTTCAGATGGTGTCCAAGTATCCTGGCTTGTTTATGTCACAAAGTACCTGTATTTAGCAGATGTTACTTACATTTTTACAACAGGGCTAGAAAAACTGAGGAGATGAAGAGAGGCGGGTGCAAGAATTTGCCAGCGTAGATACTGCTGTGGTTTCAGACTCCATTTAAACTAAGCTCATGTAAGCTGTTGTGCTGATACAAGAAGTATGGGGAATGCTGCTGCCACAATTTATGGTTGCATTGTAAATTAACCAGGGCAGCTCAGCTGCTGTAAACTAGTTCAAGTTTATTTCAAGAGTATTTTCACATAAAGCGGTATTGCTTTAATTTTCTATTTTAAAACCACATCATTTTGTTAATCCACTGTAACTTTTTATATGCAAAGTAGCTTTCAGAAAATTGATGAGGTGCCAAATTCTGCACTGCCTGTGTTTCTGCTTCACTGAAGGTTTGGACTTCAGTTACATTTAAGGACAGAACTCAACCTCTTCTCCCCTGTTAGAGTATGGAGGGAACAACTCTTGATCTCATTAATTTGTGTGATTGCAATGGGTCATGTGAAGTATGAGAAATGCTTTCTTATCTGGCCAATAAAACAGACATCATCTTCCAAGGAAAAACATCTTGGCTTTTTCTTATCAGTCTGCTTAGCAAAACAACAACCAAAACCAACAGAAAACCACACACTGACTTCCATACTATGCTAAGATTAAAAGCTTTGAGCAGAGAGGGTTTCACCCAAGCACAATAAAGGCGTTAAGCTGTTCTTTTTGTACTCTTTACTCTGTGAATGAAGTTCAATTCCTCGTGCCTTCTTTACCCTGTGATTTATTTTCCCTCCCTTCTCTATCCAGATAACCATGGTCAAGAGCATCACTAAGAGCAAAAACTCCAGTCTGGAGGACAGCTGGGAGTTTCACAGAGACTGTCCTGGCTGCAGAGAACACACCTAAAATTGCTCAGAGCTGCTGCCTGCTACCCCACTGTGCCCCACTGGCAAACAGTGCAGATCCTTGCAGCCATGCTGGGCATCTGCAGGTGAAAGCCTCTTCAGTGTGACTGGGAGTGCTTGGGAAGTGGCTCAGCAGGTGGGCTGCTTCTTTAGCCAGTGCAGATGAGAGTATTTCCACCACTACATTGGAGTGGCAGTGACTTTGTACTGCTTTGAGGCCTGGCCCGTTGGAATCTCATATCAGCTTTAGTTAAGCAGTGCTGGATGGCTGTCTTCGTACTATTATGCTATTTACAAAATGATTGTAATTAACTAGATGATGACTTAATAAACGTGTAAGATAAATTCTTGGCTGGAGAGCAAAAATGGTTGGCAGCTTCTGCTTTCTTAAATTAAAACAAGAAGTTGCTTCGACATTACATTTCCAAACAGGCAAAAACTTGCATTGCCATTTGCAGTGGTAAAACAAAACGATGACAGTAGTGTTGTTCAAGTGGGTTGTGCTGGAAATTGTTTGACTTCAAAACTCGCATTTATTTGTGCACAAAACCCGTTGCTTTCTTTCCAGCTCACGAGGGGTAACACGGCTATCTATACATGATTATTTACTGTACTAACTCAGAATATTTGCTTTTCCTGTGATGTGTACTTATGTGAATTTAGATTAATTGAGTGAATGCTTCCTCTCTAATTCTCCCTTTCGCTAACTGCTAGTGTTGCTGCATTTGCATGCATGCCAATTGGGTCTCTTTAGAAGAAGCAATAATGTGGTTTAAAAAAGCGACACAATTATTTTAAGCATTTTCTTTCTGAAGTTTTCATCCAGCTGTAGTTAATTTCGGTGTGATTAGCCTGACCTTTCACCCGTTAAGGAAGTAGTTTAGCAAAAGGCATAAATGTGGTCACTGCATATGTGTGTGTGTGTTTTGTGTGTATATATGTAATCATAATCTTTCTGTGGGTTTATGTTCAGCGTGGAGAAGTTTGAATACAAATAGTTGTGCACACTTTTATCTGTGCTGAACGTGGACATTGAAATTATGCATTTTTCCCCTTACAGAAGATTTTGATGAATGCAGTATTGCAAGAAAAGTCCTGGTTTGTTTTTCTTAAGTCTTACTGGACTGAGTCGAACCACATTAAACACTGTTTGACTTTCCTTCTGAGTTCCTGCCTGCATTTTAAATACATCCATTTACTGGTCAGAGATTCAGGACTCTAAAACGTTGCTTGTGTTTATTAAAAGGGTACAAATTTGCACGGAATAAGTTCAAACTACAACATGGATTTGCAGTGCAGGCACAAGGGAGAATGAGAGTTGAGAGAGAAAACAACCTCTGGGTATCTATCAGCAGGCAGAGGGCCTGATCTTGGTTTTTCTCTCTCAAGCATAGGTTCCTGCCTCTGTTAGCCCTTGTGGAGGGGATGCTCTTGTGGATTCATGTGTTACATGCAAAGGATTCATTAATTGTATTGTTGCCTTTTGCTCCTGTTTGAGCCTGCAGTGATTTGAGAATAACTCACCTAGGGATCTGCCTCTGGGTCTCTGCCGAACATTTTACATGCTTGTGTTTGAAAGCTTGGGGCATTTATCCTTGTCCTGCTCCAGAGAGGCTGCCCAGGGGGTGCTGCACGCTTGGATCCAGAGCTGAGCTCCCATCATTTGTGGATCATAAGAACCAGTGCTAAGGCAGCAACTCAGATTAAATTTGGAGCTGCTTTTCAAATGTCACACGCTACAGGAGATGACTGATGGAGAGATGACTCAGCTCTTTGTTTCCTCTTAGTCTGATTTGAGGTGTGCGGTGCTACAAACTCAGCAAGAACAATTTTTGAGGGATTTATAACTGCAAAATTCTTTGGGGATTTAATCCAGTATTGCTGCGATGCCCTTATGACACTCCCAGCTGTAACTGATGCGCCTTAAACAGCATCTTTTAGGTGCTGTGTCTTGACACTAGGTCAGGCATTTGAAAAATAAATCCAGTCTGTGATTCTCTAAGCCCTGATGGAAGGGTGGCTCAGAAGGCCAGTGCTCAGCTCCCAGCCCAGTGCTGCTGCCTGCTGAGCCCTGCCACTGCCAGCGGTTGCCTGTGTGACAGTCCAGGTGGATTCTTAAAATCTCTCCCTTTCCTTTGTTTCTTTAAAATGTGTATTTTCCTCAGCCTGGTTTCATTGGCTGGGGAGTTTTATTTCTTAGGAACCTTGGACAGTGTGTTTTCCTGCTCAGCTAGCAGGAATAATAGTGATGTAATGCTATAGATGTATGGCTGTTGTCATTTGTTGCTAATAACGAGTAAAACTAAGTTACCTGAATGTCCTTTATTCCTCAAATGGCCCTTTTCAGTTAAATGCCTCAAATCTGGATGTGTTCCATACCTTGAGATATGCCTTGTGGCAGCGCTGCTTTACAGACAGAAGAGTAGCCGATCTGAACTTCCACCAGAATGACTTCTGATTACGATCTCCCATCTTTTAATTTTGCAGTGACCTTTTCATTTGGGAAGCAGCTTTCCCTGTCTGCGTGCTGCCAGTCTGGAGACGAGCCCTGTACCTGTGCTGTGTGCACGTTGGCGCGTGGCTGTCACCGTGGGAGGATGATGCATTGTGAGAATGTTGCCTAAAGCACAGCAGCAAAGTTCGCATTCGCAATGCGCTGAAATTAAAGCAGAGCTTGGCACGCTCAGCAACAGTTCAAAATCCGATCTTGTGTTGTCACAAATTTTCTGTCGTTTGCTTAATGATAGCTTGAATTGTGTACGCTATCAGCTTTCCCTTCCTTACTGTAGAGAAATTTGTGTTCCCATTACATCGAGAGCTCTGGAGTTGAAAGCTGCTAGCAGTAGTGCTGCTATGCTCCTGATTTGCCAGAACGGAAAGAGCTGCTCACCAAATAGTCTAATTTCAGCATCTGTCAAAGAAATGAGTCCGATCAACAGCAGAGTTCATTTGATTGCTTTGAAAAAAATTAAGTGCTGCCTTATGACACACAAGGCATAAATTAAATCATAACTAGATCAAGATTACTGACAAGAAGTGATGACAGGTGTTGTGAATAAGATGACACGGGGCTGCTGCCCTGTGTAACAACTGTCAGTCATCGGCCAGTTCTGAGGTTCTGTGGAGAATGGGGAACAGTTCCTAGAAATGCGTAGGAACTGTTATTAACAATCACATCATCAAAAAACTAATTTATGGTACAAACATTTGCTTCTCGAGCAGCTGCAGACACATCTCATACAGCAGCATTCATCACAGCCAGGGGTGTAATACTGCAGGCAGATTTGGTAGAGGGGTTAGGACAAAGTCTAATGAGGATACTGGATGGGGGAGGCTGGGCTCGCTCTCTGGCACAGCCCTCTCTGTGACCCATGGTGAAGCACATCATGTGAGCACAGCAAGCAGTGTGCTCTGTGCCTGGCCCACGTGGCTGCTGGCTGCCAGGTGAACCCCTGGATCCTCTGCACACCCAACTTTCAGTCATGAAACGTCATGAAAATACAGCAGCAGGGAGGAAGGCTCGGCCTTTGCTCCGGAGAATTACACACAGTACCAACAGTGACTGCTGCTGGGATTGCAGTGGTCCTCCACGTGTAGCCAGATCATCCCCACATGCTGTTATTTAATAGATGCAGACTGAGCACAAATATGTAGATGAAATTATATCATCTCTGTTGACACGTTTGACACTTACATTCCCCCAATTAGATTCTGCGGTCTCTGCTGCAGTTTAGAATGAGTAAAAGGAGAGGATCTTTGTGGACAGAGAAATGGATGGGTGGGAAATGTCTGATAGACAGGCCCTGTGCATCAGCATCCTTCTTCAGAGAAATGCATCGTTATGTCTGAACTGTGCTGTTTATGAAGTATCATTAGCATTATTCAGTTACTGACTTCAGATGTCTTCTTCTCTGGTCAGAGCAATCATTATAGGTTTATCCAAGAGGAGCTGTGACAGATGTCATGGTTTGTTACAGTCACTGTATGCCAGATTTAGCCTCCAGTTATGTGCTGCTTGAGTACTTTCTCTAAAAGCATCTTGTGAGTACCCTGCAGTAGAAACAAGTGACAAGGACTTCAGATATATTTGTGACATTGAATGGACGCGTTTTTAGGATGAGATTATGATGTGGTAAGCAGGCAAACAAAGAAGCAGGAGATCCTTTGCACAAAGCCAGCTCCCTGCCTTTTCTTAACTCTGTCCTTTCATTTAGATGACATACTAATGGTAGTCAAGTGAACTAAATTGTCCTGCAAATCTGAGGCTATGTTTTTTTTTTGTCCTCCTGTTGCAAAACTATTACACTTGTTTAATATGACCTGTATTTTTCTTAGAGCTCAAACTACTGTATTAAGTGTTGTGGCAAATTTTTAAGAAGATGAAAAAGGAAGGAGTAAATGAGTGTGGCTTCTTGCGACACAGGGATGTGGGTCCAGGCTCAGTGATTGACTGGGATTGGTCTTCAGCTCCAAAATGCACAAAATGCTGTTGATTGAGCCAGCATGTACGTAGAGGCAATAAGTTACAGCTCTGTCTGGCTAACTGTGAAGACAGGATCCAGTGCCGTCATGTGCGCTTGAACTCAGACTTTGTGTGTCATTAGAGACAAGTTACAGCCTTCTGCATCAGGGGCCTTCTGCCCTCCCTGTGCATGTTGGGGTTGAGCTCTGGCTTTGTAGGCTGGGTGAGGAACTGCGTTTTAAACTGACACAGCACTGCTTGTTCCATATGTACGTGGGGAGTTACAAGCTGGCAGCAGGCACTGAGTGCTGTGTTCCAGGTCAGCTATCAAGTGCTCGTGAAGAGGACATGTAAATACCATATGTTAAGTTTGACTGATGAAAACAAATACACAAAACCCTGGAGAACTCACTGGTGTCATCATAACCCTCAGAAATTCTTTCCTGCCCGCTAGAGAGAGAAGTGAGAAAATGAGTGGCAGAGCATGGATTACCAATCACAGCTGATGCTTCAGTATTTAATTGATGCTCCAAAAGTTGAGAGTAAGGATGTAGCAATGTCCTCTGTAACAGTCTGTAGAAAAGAAGATTGTTGTGAAGGTTTCTATCAGAAGTAGTGCTTCTGTCTCTAAGGAGGAATCGGGCTCTGTACCCATCTCACCAAACGATCAATAGGATGCTTCCAGAATAACCGCATTCTTCTGCACAGGCCGCTTGTCCCATTGATGCTTTCTAAGGGACACTGCTGCCATTTGCTCCTTAATTAGGAGATTAGGAGAATTCTTTGACTGAAAATTAAGAATCACTACGGCTTATTTTTATCACTAAAAGATCGCTCCAGCAACTTCCTCCAGGAAATTGCAAAGGGAAGTCATTATGAGAGGGGGGCTGGGAAGGCAAACGCCAGCTAGATTGTGCATATGAACCCCAGATGAAATGCATCCCCTGTCTGTGAGGGGGGCAGAAGTGGTGTTTACTAGGTCATTTACCATGTTCTTGTTTTTAAAGTTTCCTTTTCCACGATTACTTGTTGACCTTAATTGTTTCCATGCCCATGAGATAAGTCTTTGTACTTCCTATGGAGGCTTAACAGAGAGGTCTGGGGATTGCTTTTGCTAATTGCCCTGTATTCCTTCATTTCCCCTGAGTATCTGTGGCAAGCCTATTCCCACATATGCTACCAAAATCCATTTTAATAGAAGGGGCAGCAATGCACAGCTGACGACATATGTTTAGCTGCATTCAGTGCTCGCTGAAGCATGCCTATCATGTTACATAAAAGGAGAAGGTCAGTACAAAACAAACAGCTTTTTACAAGCTACGGCTTAAGGATCCCGTCCTAAAGAACGCTTACGTTTCAGAGAGAGGCAAATAAGCTTGTCCTTGAGCTCTGTTCTGTGTCATGGCTTTTTTTTTTCTTCTTTTGCATAGATTAGAAATGCTGCTCGTCTCCCAGGACAACCTGTGTTAAAACATTCTCTTCTGGCAGAAATAAAGCTGTCCTGGACCCGATCCTCAGCTCCCCCCAGCCATCCCAGCAGGATGGAGCTGCCTGCCCCCACCCCACACACCTGCTGCTGCTCCTGCAGTACCTGGTGCTGGGCTGTGGGATGGGTTGGCTCTGCGTGGGGCAAAGTGCAGAACAGGCATGGAACAAGATACTCAAGGAAAACTTGGCCTGATGTCAGTGGAACTATTTATTTCCTTTCAATTTTTTTTTCCCCCCCTAAACTGACCTGGTACAAGGTATGAGGTGACTCAGAGGAGATTTCTTAATGAAAATCTCTTTACCTTTAATGGGAAGTGGTGCACACCAGTCCCTTCTGTGCCCATGCTTACCTCTGGCATAAGACAAGGTCTCTTCACTGGGGGCTGGAGGAGAGAATTGAAAGCTTGCTCCATGCCTGGGCCAACAGCCTCTCCTGTCGCAGATGGGCACGGCTTTGGGCTGAGGAATCCATGTCTGCTGGGTGTGCTGGGGCTCACAAGCCTGAGGCAGGTTGGGGGAGAGGGCTGTGGCCTGCAAATCCACTGAGACAGAAAGATGTTGCTTCCCGAGCTCAGTCGTCGTGTGATGTCGCTTGAAGCAGCTGAGTGGCACTATCTGTAAGGGCATCCTCCTGTTCAGCCTTTCCGCATTTTTTGGAGCCTTTGCAAAATGCACCTCCCCTGGGAAGCGCTGCTGATTCAGCAGATTCCTGCAGACAAGGACTGTTTGTGGCACTGATTCATTCACTTCTGTTATTTATACCACTGCGTTAGGTGCTGTGTGAAGCAAGAGCAAAGCGCTGCTCGTGCCCCTGGGGCGTCTGAAGTCAAGAAAAAGGCAGAATACAGGAGCATGTCGTGTCACTCGTGAGAGGGTTGAAGGAGCAGCACTCCTTCAGATGTAGTCAGATGGGTGAAGAAGAATTGTGCTTCATACCTGAACAAAATCTTAGCTCCTCCACTTGATTTCTTTCTTTCTTAAATGAGGATGAACTGCTCCAGGTGTCTGTGCTGAGCTGCAGCCTTCCAGCCTGTTGGGTGCACTCCGTTCTGCTGCAGCAGGAGGGCTGCAGGACCCTGCGCCCAGCTCAGTGCAGGCAGGGACTGCTGCCTGTTGCTATTGCTGGGATGTTGTTTGTTACAGATAGCCAGATACCTGCAGCTAGCAGGACCTGATGCATCTCAGCATCATGTTTCTTCCCCACTCGCACAAATGTTTCTTCTATTGTTAAATGATGTCTCCCGTAAGCAGTATCTCATCTAGGAGGGTCATGATTTCTTCCAGACCTCCAAGTGAGTATGTAAGTGTCCAGCTCTGCCAGCTGTGGGCTTTGTACTCATCTCAGGGTGCTTTTGTGATCTTACAAACTGTCAGGGTACAGCAGGAGCAAATATGCTGCCAACATGGGTGCAGGTGCAGATTTGCCAGGAGGAAAGTAAACTTCTTTCAGTTATTCGATTTTGCAGTGGATTTCCCTCCTATTCTTATTTTCTTTTTCTTTACTGTAGGCATTAAAATGATGCAGATGGTTTCAGCGTTCTTTGGGGGAGAAGTTTACAGATCAGTTCTTGGTGTGGGCTGCTGAAATCCCAGTGCCTGGCTGTGCAATGTAGGGGTGCAGGCTCTGGGGCAGCTGCTGCTGCTTCAGGCTTGGTGGGACGCTGGGGGATGGGGCATCCATTGATCCAGTTTGTCTCCCTTGTGCTTCCCAGTGTTAATGCATTCCACGAGTACTAAATTCGCACTTGTTTGCAGAGTGAGGAAACCAATCAGAGACAAAAGTTCATTTATAGGGGATACGCTGCTGCCTGTTTGTAGCTGAGGACCAAAGTTCCTGTATTTAAGCAGTTATTTGAGGCCATAAACACATCTGACACTGCTGACAGCAGATGCACCTGCCCTAATTGACACGATCAATTGCTGCCAAGTATATTAAGCAAAACCTGAGGGGGATTTTCAGCACGTTCAGCCATGTCCAGGGCTTGGACAACAACCCCAAGTTTTTTCAAGCCTAAGGATGCCCTGAGCCTCTGTGCAGAGCACGATGCGATCGCAGCCCTTGTGTACACACAGCTCCTGCAGCCCTGCTGGCTTCTCCACCCTGAATTTGCTGATTTGATGGCACAGGTCACATCTTTACAGCCCAACACATGCTCTGGGAGCTGCCCAGGAGCCCACGTGCTCCCACCATAGCAGAGGTGGCGGGGTTCCCTCGTGGAGCTGCGGCTGTTGGCGATGGGGCAGCAGCACTCACTTCTCAGCAGGTGCAGAAGTCCTGCAGTAGGAATGTGTGCAGCCTCGTAGCAAAATAGACATCAGTTAATCTCTCATGCCTAGATGATTTTACCGTGACGTTCTGCCAAGCAGCCTGAGGCTGTGAAAAATAAACTGCTAGCATTATAGTATCATTATGTTTCTGATTCTCCAAAGAAGCCAATATTTGTTTGCTTTTCTCTGAAGTGTTTCATGTCACCATGTAGACACTCTCCCCTTCTTTTCAGGGGTAGGAAGAAAAGCCTGGCAGTGACTGCACAGCCTGGGTTCTGTCCTGCTGGGTGCCGGAGATGGTTTGCTTCTCCTCTCCCTCTCCTTCCCTCTCCCTTTCCTTCTCTCTCTCCTCATTTTTTTCTTCTTTTTGCTTTATCCTTGGGATAGCACTGATTTTGGAAGCAGCTGTAGGGTGGCTCTCCTCACAGATGTGACTTGAAGTGCATTTCCAGAAATCAGGAAAACAAAGCACAAGATGTGAGCAACCCATGCAAAGCACCTCATTTTCTCTCTTCTTTGATATCTTTGCAGTTGATTTCGGTTGATAAACATCCTTACGCTAATTGAGTGACTGCTGCAGAGATCATAAAAGCTCTCAACAAGTAAAGTTTATAAACGAGTCATTGATCTGATGGTCTCACCTAGAGATGGCTCTCCCCTGTTGTTCAGAAGGTAAAAAGTTAACTTGCTGTTCTTTGAAGACTTTCATAGATACATTTACGATGAGAATCAGCGAATTACAGTGACTTGGCATCCTGGAATCCAGCATTCCTGCTGGGCATCTCATTGAAAGCTGCCTTTTACTATTGCAGATGGCAGAAAAATATGAAGGAAATAATTACATTGTTGGTTTTTTGCTCTGTTTAACAGCAAGTGCTGAATCTTCATGAGATGTTAAAATGTGCAGCATTTCAGCTGTGCTCAGAATTTGTGTGAAAGCTGAAAAGAATCAGGGAATGATGGCCACCTGTTTCCATTAGAAGTGTGCCAGGGAAGAAGCCTTAGCTGCAGTGCTAACCTGTGATACACAGCCTTAACGTTTTTTGATTATCAAAACCTAAAATGTGAAAAATTACTTCCTCTGAATCTTACAGTGCAGCACAGGATTTCAGTCACAAATGTCAGAGGTACAATGATAAGGAAACAAAAGATGTAATTAAAAAAAAGCAAAACAACACCTTGAAAATTGTCCAGCTGTGTTTCAGCACAACTTTTTTCTGTATTTCCTACATCAGCTTTTGCCTGCAGGGGAGGGAAGGAAAGCGATGACAGGGCAATGTTACAACAGGAGAAAGACGATTAAGGATGGCATTTAAAAACAGAAGTAATAGTGAATGGTGTTGTGAATAGCAGTGCTGATTTGTAGGGGGCTGTAATCCATAATTTAAAGGTTACGTGGACTGGCTGTTATTTATAGGATTTCTTATAAACATTAGAAAAGCATTTCAGAACCAGTACTGTTCATTTCTGAGGAGAAATTACATGTCTATATGGCAAATGGCAAATACTGAACAACGAGAATCGGGATGCAGTGCATACCAAGACATCTTCTCAAACTGTTTGTTAAACCCAAAGAGACAGAAGGAGCATGCATTGCAAGTCCTTGAGTGGGCTGTTCTCTCCAGAAGAGAGAATTTCTGCTTAGGACTTATTGAATTTTTTCATAGCACTTTTTGCTATAGACTTTGATTTTTTGGGTGAAGTGATTCACATCTGTCATCCTTTTTTGCTTTTCGTGTTTGCATAAAGAGAATCCGTGTCCAAGCCTTCAAAGTATTTTACCAAAAAAAAAACCCATTTAAAATTGGCATAGAAATGAGGGGATTGATTTCCTCAGGATTTACACCAGGGCAGGATCTGGCTCCTGTGCTGGCACACAGAATGCGGAGCACTGAGCGATTCCCATGTGCTGAACTGTGAGTCATTGCCTCACGTTTGGAAAGGAGATTTCTTAGCCCCACTGGAAATGTTGGGTTAGCAGCACTTTGCCTGCTTGGCTCTGGCAGTTGTCTTTCATTTTCTTTTTTGGAACACAAAATATATGGCAAGGAAGAGCTGTCAGGATTCCCCAGATCCTTCTTTCCTTCAAAGACATCTCCAGCATCTTTCTGTAGTAATACAAGTTTCCCTAGGCCTCTTGTTTTTCTTGGCTAAAGGAGGACCCGCTGCCTGCTTTCTGCAGTAAAATAGGACCCTGCACTTAGGGGAAAATTAGGGAGGAAAAAAAGGAAAAAGAAAAGGAAAAAGAAAAAGAAAAGCAATTTTTGGGGAGGAAAACCAAATCATTATCCCCCACTTTGTAGCTGTTACAGCCTTTCTGAGTATTGGGACCATCACGTTCCTAATGCTGATTAGCTCTATTTCAGACTATCTCAGAAACGTGGGGTGTCCTTGGAAGGAGCTGGGCTGCACTCACCTTCCTGAGAGCCGTTGGGATGTGGGGACACAGCCTGGCTCCTGCTGCTCATCCTGCTGCTCATCCTGCTCCTCATCCTGCTCCTCATCCTGCTCTTGCTCCTGGCTCCATGCAGCCCTAGGATCACAGTGCCACCAAACCCTGCTGGGATGGCCCGGCTGTGGGGAGCCCTGGGCTGGGGTTCCCAGTGTGCCTCACCTGGCACGGGGTGTGGGAACACGGCTACTAATGTGGGTGCTTTATTACTGCTCATGGGGAAAGCAGCAGAACTACAAGGACGTGCTCGTATTATTCTGCTGCTTGTCTATCTGTAACCCTGTATTCAGAGTAATGCTAGTTAACACCACGTGTATGTGAAGGGAAAGGGTGAATACTACTGAGGCGGAGGTTGTCATCACCAGGCCCTTCTGCCAGAGTTACACAGTAGGCGAAAATGAACTAAAATTGCATCAGGAATGAGTTTGGCTTGTAGGATAGCTCCTGACTGAAGGCTACTTTTTGGTCCACTTTGATGTGTTGAAGAACAAGAACTTCCAGTACCAATTCTGCTTATGTGCATAAATCGTGGGGGTTGGAGAGAGAGAAAAGTGACTTAATGGTTCTTTTCCTTTATTAACGCAGGCTGTAGTCCACTGCAGTGCCTATGAAGTGTGACAGATAACAAATGCTCGGCACTGAGCATACAGTCCAGCAATGCCTGCAGTGTTTATACCCCCGTGGTTGAATAGCTGGGTAGTGAATGACAAACCTTTCTCTTGCATTCATGTTTTTCTTTTCCCATCTCTGAGCCTCCTGCCCTTTGCATTGTTTATACCTTGTCAAACCTGTTTTGAATAAAGCTGCTGCTGCTTTCTTGCTCTTGTCAGGGAAATTGCTGCCCTCTTCTGGCTCACAGCAGTTTTCCACCATCGGAAGGCATCTCCAAATGCCAGTTTCAACGCGATAATACAACCCAATATGAAATTAATTAAGGCTAAACAATAGTTTCTTTAAGACTAAATCAGAAACAAGGGCAAGCAGCCCTATCTAGGACAATAGGATTGGATCCAAATGCAGTTCTAAAGACGTGTCCCGCCTCCCCTGATCAGAGTGCATTTAATGAGATTCATGCAATTTCTTTCCGAAAACAATAGCTTTAACCATTGGTTGCATAACCCAGGATATCCAGCTGAGGCCCCCCAAGTACAGACTGTTCCACAAAAAGGAATGAGAAAAACTCTTCTAGCTCAACTTAAGTAATTAAAACAAGATCTGGAGAAATAGCCGGCCCGGTGAGATGTGTTCCTGAGGGTCAGGGAGTAGAGAAGGCGAGATAAAACTCCTGAGGGCTGAGTTACATTTGCCCACGGCTATCCTCTCTTCTTTCTACTGAAATAGGACTGAGTGGCTCCAAACGTTGAGCCCCTCAGTGCCCTCGGCCCCCTCTGCCCTTCGAGGCTTTCAGCACCTTGCCAGGATCAGGCCCTGCTGCTGTAATTTGGAAATGCTATCTATTGTCTGCATGCTGAGTGGCTCTGGAGCATAAGCAGGCTGAGATGAATTTGAATGTGAACTGTGATTTGTGGCTGTCATTTTATATGGAATTTAAAGAGTTTCTTGGTTGCTGGAGCTACTGCCCTGAACTGAAGGATCTTATGCCATGCAAGTGGATGGGAACAAGACGTGGCAATGCAGACAGTGCTATAGACAATGCTTATTTAGGATTGTGGAAGCATTACAAACAAAGGAAAAAATTCCTCTTTCCCCTCCAGCTACAATAGCTTCATGAAGCATTCAGAGCAACAAATGTCATTTTCTAAGAAGTTAGCACCAGCAGTCTGAGGAGAGCATAACCCTAACAGGGCTGTGTGGAGAGCTAATAGCCATGGCCTCTAATAGGCCATGTTAATAGCAGGCACTATTGCAGAAACTAAGCACTTCATGCATAGCAAAACGCTTCAGTTAGCTTCCAACCAGCCCTCTTTTAAGACTAAATCTGTTTAAGCCGTGCTTTGAAGGTTTAGCTTTTGAATCCCATTCTGATAGCGTACAGCAATCTTGTTTGTCAGGTGATTTTGAAAGCCATGTAGCAAATACAATCTCCTGTTCCCAAGGCAGGAGTGAAGGCAAATGAGAGGTGCTTTTCTGATGTCTGTTTAGAACTTGCAGGCACGATGTGTGTGCATGAAGTTGAAACAGGACTTTTATCTGGATATTTTAAAGGCTGTATTTCCTCTGAGGCTGAGGCAGGACACAATTAAAGCTGCATTACTGGTGCCTTTCACATAATTACTTATGATAAGGCCAAGTGTGGCCATTGTTCACAATTAAACATTTGAGCATCCAACAGATGTGCTTTGATTTGGCAGAATTCTCCAGCATCCAGCCTTTTATCGGCATTTGTAGCAGCATTTATTTCTATATAACTGTTTAAATAAGTAAGATAAAAGATCGACTATGAATGATCATAGAATCATAGAACAGCCTGGGTTGCAAAGGAGCACAATGCTCATCTGGTTCCAACCCCCTGCTGTGTGCAGGTTGCCAACCAGCAGCCCAGCCTGCCCAGAGCCACATCCAGCCTGGCCTTGAACGCCTGCAGGGATGGGGCATCCATCCACAGCCTCCTTGGGCAACCTGTTCCAGTGCCTCACCACCCTCTGATGAAAAACTTCCTCCTGATATCCAACCTAAACCTCCCCTGTCTCAGTTTCAAACCATTCCTCCTCATCCTATCACTATCCACTCTCATAAACAGCCTCCTGTTCAAATGCTCCCTTCAAGTACTGGAAAGCCACAATGAGGTCTCCCCGGAGCCTTCTCTAAGCTAAACAAGCCCAGTTCTCTCAACCTTTCTTCATAAAGTGATAGCACAAGGGTTTCTTTCTTTTTACAATCATTATCCTACACCCAAATTTGTTCTGGTCTGTTTACGTTGTGGTCTGGATGAAAGTGCTCCCAGCCTCTGCTTTAAAGCAAAACAAGGAGAAGAACCAGGCTGTGGTGGTCAGAATGGGACATCCCAATTGCTGCTTCCACCTCAGGATGAAACCCAGTGGGGGTTTGCCTCCTTTTGGAGGTGTTCCTCGTTCAGCTCTGCCTGGCAGGGTTAAATACAGTTGAGTTTGTTTCTCACGAGTTTGCTGCAAGTCTGATTCCAGCTCTGTGGTCACATTAAGGGTTGAACAAATCCACTTGCTGCCCACATAGGCTTCTGTAAATACTGTTTATCTGTGATGGAGTTGTCTGCTTGCAGAAACCCAGAGGAGAATCACTGTGAGCACTCCCTGTATGTTTTTCTCTAAAGGTATGCAAGCACACCCAAAGCTAGTTCCGTGTGTGCTGCACTGAAGGAGAATTCTCATGGCCACAGGGCTTGAAGCAGGTCTGTATGGGAGCTCAGCTCCTTTCTGGGACCGGAGAACAGAGCTGGGGCCACTCTGCAGGAAACTTCCTCTATCTCGTTGTGGTTGGGCTGGTCATGCCATGGGACCGTTCCCATGCCACTCTGTCACTGCTGCTTCCAACCCCAAGACAGATTTTCTGTTCAAACAGAAGGGTTGGGACAAGCCTTTCAACAGCTCCTTGTGGTGTTGGGGATATTTCAAGTTGAGCTGTGTAAAATGCTTTCCGGTCCTTAAAAACGATCTGAAATTTGGGTGAAAACCCAACCCAGCTGTTGTTCTGTGGGCTGGCACATGCTGCTATTATCAGCTGTCCCCACCTGGGATATATTTATGTCTGACTCAACGTTTGTTAATATTTGAAACAAGGTATGAAAAAAACAAACAAATAATAATAAAAAAAAACAACCAACAGAGTAAAACCCAACGACAGCGTGGCTCTGCATGTTACCAGATGCCACTGTGGTGATTTCGAGCATAAGCTGTAGATTTTTATCTTTTAAATGGAGCCATCCCTTGGGCACAGCCACTGCCCCTGTCCACAGCTATCCTTGTCACCCGGCCGGCCGCCGTGCTCGGCGCTGCGAGGCTCACACCATCCAGCTGTGAGGGCTGTGTGAGGAGTATCGCAGCGGACAAGGGCAGGGATGGAGGTCTGTGGTCCTGGGGACATTGTGGTTTAAAGGGACTGGCGTCTGGGTGTGTGCAGTCATCCTTCAGAAGGGCGAGACCACGATGGAAAGCAGCTAGGGCTCAAGGCCTCTGTATGCTTTTATTTGCATTTATTGCTTGCGATGGGAGACATTCATCCTCAGATATTTCTAGAATTAGGAGGAAATGAGAAAAGACAACAAAAGAGTCTAACGCTAACAGCAGGAGGCTGGGAATAGTGCATGGTGCTGCAGGACACGAACCAGCTCCAGCGCCCTGTTCTGCTCCAGTGGCTGCAGCTCTGGAGAGTCCCAGTGCCGGTGCATCCACACCTCAGCCTTCACAGCATGGCCTGAGCGAGGCTCAGCCTGTGAGCCCAGGGGAAGCTCTTAGTCTGTTGTTCCTCATCCCTCATTTTGGTACGGCCTTACCTGGTATTGTGAACTCACATGGTTTTGGTGCCCATCTGGATTTGCCATTTCTCCTCGCACCAGCCGTGAGGCAGAGCCACCTCCATTAGTGCAGTGGATGTAAAAAGGAATGGCCCCTTTTGGGGAGTCTGCTCCTCATCCCACATTAGCTTTGTCCTCCCCGCACACTCTCTGTTCTTGTACAAGACAATTCTCATCTGCAGATGTTTTCCTGGAGCAGCCCAGTTCTCCTCCATCCCCTTTCCGTCTGATGAGGACAGAAAAATACGTCCTCAAGTTTGTATTTTAATAAATGTTTGTTTGGTAGAAAGTGATGGGCATTAGCTAAATGAGTAATCTGCAGTGTTTAATTCTGTAACTCTTTAAATCTGTCTTTAAAACTTTATGGGATGTTGCCTGCAAGAAAAATAGTAATAGCTCTATTTTGTACTTCAGTCACAAGTGGTTGCAAAAAGAACAAGAGAACAAGACAGATTCATAGAAAACCAGATAATGTGAGTACAAAGTCACCAAAGCATCCGTGAAGGACTCTCCAAGATACACCTTTCCAGGAATTTCTAGCATGGCTTTCGAGCAGCTTGCATGCCTTCGTAAGGCAGAGCAGCTCCAGCTGTGACCACACACAGCCCCAAATGTTCTGAGCTTTAACATTTATCAAATGACAGTCCTAAAGTTGACAAAAGCAGAATCCTCGTGGGAGGTGACATCCCTGCACATTGCCAGGTGCTCAGCTCAGCTGGGGACACAGGGCTGGGGGCTCAGAGAGGTGACCAGGTTGTAAGGGAGGGCTAAACTGAGTTCCAGGGCCTTGCTTTCACGACAGACTTGCTGCTGTTTTACAAATCAATATGAAGGTAGAGAAGTTAATACTGCAAACTGTAGCAAACCTTTCAAAATTTCCTGTGCAGGTGGGTGTACACCAGGCACCTTTGGCAGCACTGACTGTAGCCACATCTAAGTGATGCAATCTTATGTAGAAGAAAGTTGTAAGAGTGCCATATTTCTTCATTTTAAGGTAAACTTTTGAAACTTCTTTGCACAGCTTCTTCTGCTTGGCACTGAACAGCACTGCACAGCACCAGCAATGTCTCTGCTGGCTGATAGGGGCTCAGGGGTCTCTGTCTTTTAGAAACGTGCAGTCTCATGCAAGGAGATGTAAAAGTTTACTTGGAAAGACTGCTTACAGCTATCAATTTATTTCAGAATAAAGAAGGAAAATTATAATTGTTTCATCTCAAAAATAGATTACAAAAAAACCCAAGACCCAATAGTGATGCTAATTCAAGTTTCCATTTTTCGGTCCCGTTTTGCTAAATAATTTTTTTGAAGAACAATTTGCAAACTCTGAAAGGTGTGAATTTGGCATTTCTGAGATTTGAAAATATTGGAAGAGTACGTGCAAATGAACCAAGGTTGGTCAAAATTTGGGTCAGCTCAGCCTGAAGTAAGCACTGTGAGCTGGGATGATGGTACACGAGGGCTGCGCTGTGCACGATCATCCTCAGGGCATGGGGTGGATTAGGTGACCTCTGCAGAGTCATTCCAGCCCAGTGATTCTTTGAGAAGGCAAACACACTGGAAGATGCAAATCTTATCTGAAAAGTGTAATGTGAGGCCCGCTGGTGGGATCCCACAAATAATCTGGATTTTGTATGGCTGTGGGAGAAGGTTCAGTGAGTAACTGCTGATTGTTGGTGTTTAGCAGATGGGAAGGAAAGGCAAAGGAATGGTGTGCACGGGGTGTCTGCTAAGTCAGGAGGTTGCATTTCAGTATTGCCCACCTGAGCTGCACGGCGCTCTGAAAAATAGGCAGCTCTTTCAGTTGCTGCCATCTCAGAGAGAATAAAACCTTGCTTGGATGTCTCTTATAAAGAAATCCTTCTGGACATGGCTGTGCAAAACATTGGAGGAGATTAAAGCATAGCATTCCAGTGACTTGTTTAAACATATCTCGTTCTATCTCTTTGCAGCAATCCTTAAGCCCCAACCACCAAAGACTATCTCCTCACAGCAGTGACAAATTCCAATCCCAAACAAACCACCTGGGGCACGCTGAATTGCTAAACACAAATGTCAGGGGTCTATATTATTTCCAATATTCTTTGACATTGCTCATGATGTGGCCTCTGGCACATTCCCAGCAGAAGAAAGTTCAGTTATATTTCTTTCAATTAAAGAATCCGATTCAGTCAACTAATCATGTCAAAAAATGTCTGGAGGAGGGGAAGGGAAAGGAAGAGGAGAGCGTGAGCGTGCGGCGGTGTACGGGATGGGCTGGCTCATGCTGCCTGCAGGAGGCACGCTCACTGTGGGCTCTGGCTGGCAAAAGGGCTGACGAACAGAGAAGTGCCACATGTGGCAAAAAGTTTATTGGTTTGATAAACTTATAGAAGTCCTGCTATTGCACGGGCTGTTGCTGAGAAAATTGTGTTCCTAGGTCTCAGTTTTCCAGTAGGAAAGTTTGCAGATGGTGAGGATCAGGGTAGCAGTAAATGGTGGCCCGGAACAGCTGGGGCTGCTTCACCTGTTTCAATGTGCTGCTGGTCTTTGGTGGAAAAAAAGCAAAGGTTCCCAAACCTCAAAAAAAGTCCAGGATTTTAAGAGTATTTGCATTTGGAATGTTTTGCCAGGTTACACAACAGGATGCAATCCTTGGGATATTTCTGCTTAGGCTTTCCAAACCTCCCTTCTCTGATGTCCTCATGATAACACTGCTGAAATGGAAGCAGATGGACCTCTGCACCCTATCACCTTGGCAAGACTCAGGGGTTTTTCGGGCTGGGGTCTCTTTAGGCACTGTGAGGCAGCAGCCAGATTTCCAAATGCAGAGCAGCTGTGGCATTTCTCATTTCTTCTGTACACCCGTGTGGCAATATGTCCTAAAACCCACCCCAAGCTGATGCTTCTCTTGGGTGCATGCAGCAAGATGCAGCACAGATGTGCAGCCTGCTCCTCTCTTGCACCACTCCATGGTCTTATGACTAGGGACATTTGTGAAAATATTCCAGCACATTTCAGTTACCAAGTCAAGCAGTGTTGATCTGAGTGATCTACAAGGCCATATGAGCGTGCATGTTTTTGGAACATCAGTTTTAAAATCAGGAAAGCATTGCATTTTTCTCAATACCAAATGCAGCCTCACTGCTGGAGAGAAGCACCGTGTGCCTGCCGTGCCTAGACCTCAAGGTATGCTCTGGTCAGGGATCAGCACTGCTGGTAACCTCACACTGCAAAAACTGACATCCCTGGGGAGGGAAATATTGAGGACAGATGTATGAGCTATCGGACCCTGCCCGTTTGTTGCAAATTCTGTGTCATGCTGCACATCTTACATACATTAAGGAGCAAATGGGCTCATTCCTGTGGCAGCAAATATCACAGATCAGAACAGAAATTATTTATGGTGACAGGCAGGTGGTACTGCAGACAGAGATTTCTCTTAACCTCGTGGAAATATGGTCACAGTGGACCCACGGAGGCTGATTTTTTTTCTTCCTGCTGGCTTCAGAGAAATGCTCTGGTTTCAGTCAGTAGTATTTTAAAATAGTGATGTCTCAGGCATGTGGACTTTATACAATCCTTGTTTCTTTTCACCCAAAGCAGTACGGATAACACCTCAAGTTCATAGCATAAATCATGTTTTTATCAGAGAAGAAATTTACCTGTGTGTGTTTGTCATCACGTCTCTTAGACTGGGATAAGGAGACACAATCCAAATCCCCACATCTCTGTGGAATGGGAGATAAATCTGTGCAGGGAAGATGCTGAAAGGCCGTGTTTAACATCTCTACAGCTGCAGCTCAGGGCTGGGAGCTGTGTGCAGTGGCTGCTGCCCAGCTGAGGCTGCAGATGGAGGCAGAGCCTGGCTGGGTCCTGGCTGTGAGCTGTGGGGAGTGGTGGGTGGGCAGCTTGCACCTCTTGTACCTTTTGCTCTGTGATGTGGGGGAGATAACGTTAGAGTGGATCAGGGATACTCATAGGATGCGAGAGCTCTTCTTCCACCAAAAGGAACTGAAGAGCTCGGTGTTTCTTATAGCACTGCAAGAAGGGAGATGGGTTTGTTCTTTCTGTATGACTGGGGAATGTGAGAGGAGGAGGGAAGATGAACTGAACAGCAAACGTTGGTGCAGGAACTACTGAGCAAGAGATGCCCCTGAACACTTCTGTGCTGCAAATGAAGAGGTGTAACAGCCATCCCGGCGGTAAGGCTTACTTAGAATCATAGAGTTCTCCCAGTTGGAAAATTCCCCTGTGGATCATTGAGCCCAACTCCTGGATCCACACAGGACCACCTAAAAATCAGGGTCACGTTAGGGGACGTTATGGAACTGAGACAGGAGCAGCAGGCCAGTGTCAGGACGTCCTTAGTACCACGGGAAGGAATAGAAATGTGTTCTAATACATTTGGTGCCATTCTCATATGTGGCAGTGTCCTGTGAACAGATGCAGAAATCCCCCTTTGGAAGGAGTGCACTGCTCAGCACTGCAGTGCCTGCTGTGGGCACGGTGCAGTCACTGCTGTCCATGCAGCAGCACTGGGCTCAGAAACCTATGCCAGCACTGCTGTGCTCCTCCAAGTCATGGTGCTTTTATGGCACTGTTTGAGCGGGCGCTTTGTGTAAATATGGAATGGCACTGGGGTCAAAGATAATACAAAATACAAGAAAACAAATGGAGAGTTTAGGGGTGATGATGTGCATTTACAGATTATTTTTGCTTAGTGGCCGAAATATCCTCGAACCGGGGGTGCTGCAGGGGAGGGGGAGTCCATAAAGTGTTGTGGAATGAATACACTGCTGAACTAATGAATAGAAACAAGATGTTGGAACCACCACCTAGAGAGGCTGCTGAGTGGCCATAATCAGAGCTCCCTAGGAGGTGGCCAAAATGTCTCCTTGCTATTCATGAGGTCAGAATAGCTTTCGTTTTATAATGTGATCTTTCTTCCTGACCTCCTCTCTGCTCTTAAATGACCTCAGGACTATAAATTCCCTCCTAGAAATAGAATTATTTACTTAACTGTCCTCTGTTTGTTTTAGTCAGTTGTGATCGTTCTTTCGGAGATGTCATTTTGAATCTAAACGGAATTTAGTGGCAGCAGACTCTGGTGTCACTGAGTTTTTGTACTAAAACATGCTTTATATGCACTCACTAAGGTGAATTTGCTTGTAGAATGTACCTGCCTCCAACAACCTCCCTATGAGAAATGTTTTGGATGTATTAAAGCTGATCCTACCAATATTTCAGGACTAATTTGCTGCTGCTTTAAATATCAAGGATAGATTTCCAATGGATCCCTAAGGCTTAAAACATTTGTGTATGGACAGTAGTTCATATATACTTATGCTTGAGCTGAAGTGCTGTATATACAGCTTGCTGGAGAACGTGTGTACTTCTTGTGAGTATGGCAGATTGCTCTCTAAAGACCACTATGAGAGCATAAAACTCTATTATTTTCCATTGAGTTCCAGCAGCACATTTGTCTGCACGATCATTCTAATCATTTATGGTAATTCTGCCAAAAAGAAAAAACATCTTTTTGAAGCACGAGGATGGCTTAAATAAGCAATATTTATAGCTTTGGAAATGGTGTGTTCTGGATGTTAATAATTAGATTGAAGGTTCAAAACCAAAGCAGTGGCATAAAGTTACTGAACTTGAGATCAGTTTTGTTATTTTGATGCAAGGGTAGCGAATGAGTGAATGAATGAATCAATAAATAAAAGAACTAGGTCAACCTGCAAACCAACAGAAATTTGATGTTTTATTTTGTTCTTTGTTTATGGGGTTCACAAAAGTTCAGTTTATGTTGTACCGGGTCTGAACCTCACATGCTTCCAACTTCAGGGCCAGATGTGGAAAGTACCTCAGTGCTGTAAAAAGCAGTTTAAAAGATTGTCTGAGTCAGATGGAGCTCAGAAACCACAGAGATCTCAGAGAGGCTCTTGGGAAACCTCCAGCCGAGATTCCCAGATAAGCTGTGATTGACTTTGAGTTGGTGTGATCCAGAAGGAGGACACTCGGACTCGAAAGGTCTCCAACAAAAGGTCCAAAGCTCTCAGAAGTGCTCCCAAGGTTAAGTGTGGGGGAAGAGGAATTGTGATTGTCAAATAAAAAGTAATGCTTTGTTTGTAGCTTGTGAGTTCAACAAGCATGTCCGCTTTGAAGATCGGCGCTGCTCTGTCAAATCACTTAAGGTTTGGTTCGGAGCCCATTTGTATTAATGGAGCAGCTCCCTCTGCCTCAGTGAACTGAGTGCTTGCTATCAGTTCATAGGAGCTCACCAGCCTTCTGCTGCTGCTGGGACAGCCGGGGGCACTCAGTTGGTGCCAGCACTCTCACACAGACGTGGTCCATGTGTTGCAGGAGCCGTTGCTAAACTACACCTGCCCTGGTCAGCTGAACGGCTGCTGGAAGTCGCTGGCTGAGTTAGGAGTGTGCACAACCACAGCTTGCTCCCCCCTCAGCATAAAAGCTCTCCTGGCCCAGTTGCTACTCCAGGTGCCATGCCTGGGGTCTGCTAATGTCTGCTGGGGCCTCAGCGTCTATTCATACCATGGGTATGAAACCCTCTCTAACAGTTCAGGAATTAGGTGTTTTCCTATCTCTGCTTCCAGGGAGGTATTTGGGAGCATTTTCCAGCACAAAACACGCTGACTAAAAAATGCAGCTTCATTCTCCTCAGCACAAGCAGAGGAGTCAGTGGTGACGCAACAGCAGGGTGAGGCCAGCAGATCAGTTAAGGCCAGATTTTGAAAGCTAAGTAGTCAGCCAGCAAGAACTGCGGAAATATGTAAGCAGCGTGTAACCAGATTCTGTCTGATTACAGCAAACTGGGTGCTTGCTTACATGTGAAACTGTCCTTTAATCACTGTGAACCTGAATCTGAGAGTTGCCCTCCCTGCTCTCACCGTGTTGTACTTCGATGCTTACACACCTCTCCCAGCATTACTTTGCCTCTCCTGCCCTCCAAATTAGTGCATTTCTTTTATCTGTTTTCTAATTTAAGGTTTTTTTTAAATGAAAGTGACAGAAAGGATGGCAATCAGAATTACTCGGCAGAGCACAACTGATGATAACCACTTAACCAAAAGTGTCTCTGGCAGATAGATTTAGTTTACCTAAGAGTTAATGGAAAGCAGTGTCCAATTCCAAGTGTTGACATGATTTGTCAAGTTTGCCATTGTATATGTTTGAAGTTTCCTTTGAGGGGAACTGACCCAAAATTGTAACACTAAATAAACACACTCTTCAAATAACCAATGGCAGTTTCCTAAATTGCCAATCAAATCCATAAATAACGACACAAACTCTGAGTGTATTGAAGTCCTGTTTAACAGAACAGAACTCAACAATAACATTCCTATTAAAATGTATTTTCATTCCAAAGCAGTCTCCCCATGAACATTCAAAATGTAAACAGCCCTAAAAGATTTGTAAATTATCTTTGCCCCTTGGGTGGGTGAGGGGAATGAATCTGAATCTGCATTAGAAACCCTAAAGTTGGATATGAAAGTCGCAGAGACACAATACTGCATATTGTCGTAATTAGCACTTCTTGCTTAAAGAAATGAAAGCAAAGCCCAGTTGTCTTGGGTTATGAGGGCTCCAGAGTCTAAGCAGCATTTAAAGCAGTCTTATTTTGTGAAAGAAAGGGAAATGTCTTTGCATTTTGTTCCCAGCAAATGCCATATCACTGTGGCAGTATTCACCCCAGTTCCACACAGATGCCCAGGACTGGCACCTATCTCTCCCAAGTCCTTTGGTGAAATCAAAGGAAAGAGAAATTCTGCTACAAATTACTCTCTAGAGTCAGGAGTAAGAGGAAAAGAGAGTGTGAAAGCAAGCTGGAGAGGGAATGGAGTTCAGCTCATTTTGGCTTCAAGTTCTGCCTTTTTGCTCTGTCCACCCAACTGGGCTTCCATTGCCCAGCTTGGCAACTCTGTTCCTTCTCTGCTGTGTGGCATGAACCTGCCTCCTTCCTGCTTTGATGTTGTGCAATTTGTATGTTTCCTTGTTTAAGGGCACTGAGGAAAAAGGAGAAATCTGTCAAGGAAGCCATCTGCTTCTGAAATCCCCTTCTCCTCCAGTTGGGTTCAGTACTTTCCTGGGATGCCCAGCGTTGTAGCTCCTTTCACAACAGGATGATTCGAGGCCCACTGAAGTCAGCAGACTCTAACAGACCACAGCGAGCTGTGGCTTGAGATCTTATCTTGCACAGACATTTCATTTTTTCTCATTCAGTCTGTATTCAGATGACTGCTGGAAGCTGTTGGGAATCCTAGCAAATCAGCATCCCCTAGAAGGGGTGTTCCTGTGCCAAAAGGGTGCCAAAAGCACTCATCATTCCTGGTAAGGACAGCAGGGCTGAGCGATGGGGGCCACCTCTCCAGAAAGGACAGTGTGGGTACATGTTGTAGAAATATTGAAGAACATCCTGAAGGATAAATAAAGTGGTGTGAGGTGCAGATATCACTGCAAGCAGGAGAGCCCAATGCAGGTTGTGGCACTGTGCAAATGAGTCTCTGAGCACACTGTACATCGGTGCCTGCTCTTCCTGTGCCCCCATTTTACCACAGCTGCTATAAATTTGGATGGGCATTGCCAAAAATTCAGTGCCAGGAACAGCCATGCAGAAGGTGAGCTTGTTTGCTGAGAAGGCTGACATTTTGGAACTGCTGTGATCAGCCCTGTCTTGGCCCATCTCTGAACTGACCCCTGGCTCCATTCTCACTATAGCTAGTTGGGCACATTTTGGTGGTTGAAATAAAAGGAGGTTAAGAGCCAGGAGAAATCCATCTTGTATTGCAGTACTCTTATATAGCCCCCAAAGATAATTAAGTGTGGCAGTAACGGAACCGAAGGTGCTGGTTTAGCGTAGGTTCTGCCCATGACCTTCATTAATACCCTTTCTTAATTTTAGACCCACATGGATTTTTTTGCCCCTGTTCCCAAAGCCGAGGGGATTAGTGTCAGCAGGCTGGAGGAGATGTCAGCCTGGAGTTCAGAGAGTTAATTTCCCCTTTGCGTGAATCAATAGCTCTCATCACATGAAACCTCGAATCTGTGCCAAAGTGCTCTGCATTACACACACCTCTGTTTTGCCCCCGGGTGCAATACGCAGTTTAGTGAGAGCAAAGATGCCAGTTTCTGTGCAGGTATTTCGCATTATCACTTAGATTTGCCCCAGGGTGAAAAGGAGGAGGGAATCCTCAGTTTCAAAAGGATATTTTAGTCTATGGGGCCACTGGGAATGTGTTTTGCTAAGTGCTATCTACTAGCAGCAAGAGACAAAAGGCTCAAGAAAGACTCAAGCCGCTCTTTGTCACACACAGAGAGCATCACAAAGAGCACATTTATTTTTAGTCTGGTATTAAACCACAATATTCAAACAACATTTAAGCAGTTAAATAACATGAAGCTCACTTTTCTCAAAGTGCCTCACACAGCCATTTGCGGGGATGGTAAAAACGGTATCTGGGGAAAAGCTGCCTTTTGGTATTCCTTCAGAAGGAACTGGGGGCTGAGAATTTCTGCTGCATTTCGGGTTCAGGCAGGGCCAATTTGTGACAGTCAGAATTCCCTGGAAAGTACAGTTCTGCATCCCCCATGGCTCCAAAAGCTCAGAAGTTGGCCATGATGGGCCATGATGGAAGACTGTGAGGAGTCAGCAGTGAGGAGAGAAGGTGGGGAGATGAGAACTTTGTATTTTCACCTTGCTTTGCCTAATGAGAATTCCTTGCAATTGCAAAGCAGTATAAACTTTGGTGCTTAGGCACGTGAGCTATTGAAGATGGCCAAAGCAAGGAGAGATGGACAAGGGCAGGGCATCCCCACATTTCCTCCTGTTACCATGGGGCAGGAGCAGGCGTGTGGGCACTACTGCAGAGCAGCTGTGGTGCTAAGAGAACCCCTTTTGAACCAGTAGGAAAATCCTGGTGGCTGGTTACAACCAACATCAAATTTGAACTAGAGTGAATATTTTCAAGGAGATCTTTCAAGGAGAGATCTTCTTCCAGGGTGATCTTTTGCGTAGATTGAAAGGAAACTTCTGACAGCTGAGAAAGAAGAGTTGGCAGAAAATTATGTATCACAGCAGTAAATCTTCTAAAATGTATTTTTCTAGTACCTTTTATCTGATACCTAAATTCTGCGAGGCAGAAAAATGACATTATTCCACAAGAACTCCCAGAGGAGAAATGATTAACCACAAATCACACTGATTCTAATTTTATACTCAGGGTTGTAAATCTGGAGATGTGTCTTTCAAGTAGAGAAGACCTCGAATTTAAACCAGGTCAGCATCTGGCCAGTGTCCTAAATGGAGCCGGGGCCCTCCTTCCCTGTTTGGCTTTGGACAGCATTCTCTGTCCACAAGAAAAACATCACAGTGATGACATGCTTAGAAGCAAATTCTTGCTTTTGTGAGTGGTGCCACTTGGTTTTGCAGTACTTATGGGGAGTTGAATTCTGGCTGAGAGAAGCAGTCTGGGCGCGAGGTTTGGGGAGCCACGTGCTGATACAGAACTTCTCCATCATCTGATAGATTTGGCTCCAGGTTTTGGTCTGACATCCCCACTAATGCCTTCACCAAGAGCACAGTAGTTCAGCTATTTGAAAAGTATGGTTCAGCTGGTGGAAGTTGGACCTCTAATTCAGCCTTCCCATTTAGGGAGATGTCTGAAGTTCTGTTTCCTCCCTTCCTTCCCAGTGCTGCTCTCCAAAGATCTCTGTCTGGTGACTCCAGTTCCTACATATTCTGTGTCTTTGTGTGGAAAATGGCACGAAAGATATTGATGCAATTCCATGGGAAACTGGGAGTTTCTTTGTTTGTGTTTTGGTTTGGAAAAGGCTACAAAGTCTGCCTGATTCCCAGGCAGGACTGGGGGCTGCTTGTCAATTACATCGTTTTGTAGATAGTTTCACTAAGTTTGTACTGGGTGTCAAAGAGGTAACGAGAAGCTTGAATATTGCAGAAATAATAAATCATCATGTGAAATTCAATAGGAATTGTTTCTTTACCTGTGTGATATGTGAAAACTGTGCTGGAGGCTACATCTCTCAGAGCTGCCCATTACCTACATTCCCTTCAGCTCAAATGTAAATCCTTTAAAGAGGCTGAGGGTGCTTTGAAGTTGAAGTGAGTAGCTCCCAATGACAAACTTATATTTTTTCTAGATGTTGTTAGCCCCAGCCTGGTGTTTCTTCCTCTCAGGTTCTGTAAGGCACAGCTTAACTGTCATGCAGAAGCCTGCAGTTATTGACCTTTTAGAAACTGCCCACTCCTGGTCTCTGCTGAGGTTGTGCTGGTTGTTGTTGTCCTTACTTTGTGTTTCTGATGTTATTTCATCTGGCTGGCAGAATCTGTTTGCAGCTATTGATGACTTCTTCTAAAAGCTGACTTCCATGATTTTTCTTCATTAAAAAAAAAAAAAAAAAATGTGTTCACAAGGAAATTAAAATAATTGTAAAGGTTTAATTGAGTTTTTGGATGAAAAATATTGACTGTGTTACCGAATGATTTGATGGAGTAGATGTTTTAGAGGGAAAGAATCCAAAGGAGAGCAGTTTTGAAACCACCACTGTGAGATTCCTCAAAACACATAAACACAAACAGCCCCGTGTGAGGAAATGTGGACAAACAGTTCCCACTTGGATGATGAATAGGAGCTGTTTGTCTGAAACTTGGGCACTTTTAGCTGTATGGAGACAGACTTCTGGAGGACAACAGCACTCAGACAGCAGAGGAGCTGCAGCAAAGCGTGAGGGCGCAATCACAGACGTGTCAGCAAGCAGCATTCATGTTGCTGCATTAATTTTGCAAGTGGAGACGCTTATCTGAATGAGTTTTTGATCAGAAAAGAGTAGCACTATTTCCCTATGTTTTTTTCTTTACGGTCTTTAGGTAGCTTTGCTTTCTCTCCTTGCAGCTGCCATGAGGTTCTGGTTCCACTGGGAATTAGGGGTGAAGCTCTCCAGGAGAGGAGAGCTGCGGTGTCAGGGATGGGGTAACACTGCTGTGCTGTGTGCTGCTGCCCGGGGTGCCACCAGGAGGGCTGCAACCTTCAGGTCTGAAGTTTGCCTCAGTTCAGGGCTTTGGGTCTTTTGCTGATTGTTTCCTTCTCAAAAGCCAACCTGATCAGACCCATGCTGAGCTTAATGAGGTTCAGGACCTCAGTTCATGCAAACCACAAAGTCAGTAGTGCTTGGACACCCTTCTGTCTTAAAGGGGGATTTAAAAATGCCAGGTAATCTTTCTTTCGGGAGATGAGTTGCTAAAAACAGAAAATACAGAGTTTAGGATGGATTCTCTTGTTGTTTTCTTTTTCCTTCCTGGGGCTTGAGGTCACCATGACTAACCAAAAAGGTATTCCCAGGTCTCGATTCTGTTTTGCAAACTGTTCTATATTAAATATCATCCCTCTACTGAAAGCTGTCAAAACACTTTCATTTCACCGTCACCAGTAGAGAAATCTCAGTGATGCCACGTAACAAGCATTATACAAATAGCTGTCAGGGTTCATTACATCTTCTTTGAAAAAAATATTTTCTCTGGTGCTTTGAGTGCTTTAATTTTTTAAGGTGTCATTCCCAAGCGCTCACGTGCTGACTTGCTCCTTGAACTTTTGGAACTCCTTATCATTATGTTTAATGGAAACTCTGAACTGTGGAATACTGGAGAGAGTTTCTGTGCCTTGGTGGCAGGTCAGTGACATGGAAAGGGCCAGCTGCTGCTCTGGGTGGAGGACAGGAGTGGTAGGAGCTGCACATGGGCTGTGGGCAGCCCCAGTTACTGGAGGTGGTGACAGTGGAGCTGCGTGACCGCAGCCAGGCTCAGGGATGCTATGGCCCATGTGAGGGTCGAGATTCTATATGAATTAATCTGGATCACTTGATTACAAATCTTTGAGAAGTGAGAACAGCACATGCAGCCCAATGGCTGTCCTGACCCAGGGGCAGGTTCCAGACGTCAGGCAAATGAAGGCAGAAAATTGCTAGGAAAAAATGAGGCCCTGTTGATCTGCAGCATCAACAGGTGGCAGTTCCTTCTTTTCTGTCATATTTTCTCTAAGGGTAGAACTAAGCAGTTTCACACACATTCGCACAGCTCAGTATGGAAACTATGTAGAGGAAAACCTTCTGCTATCCGCTCAAGTCTTGTCCAGGTGCTGAGCAAGCAGGTGTGATTACAGCTCCATTGACCAGCACTGCAGGGTGGGCAGTGCCTGCAGTACAGGCTGGGGATGCTGGTGCTGGTTTGCTGGGCTCTGAGTGCACACATCTGTGAGACCAGATTAGAAAATGACACAGACAGTTCCCAGAGATCTGAAAGCAGAAACATGTGTTGGAATATGAGCACAGGCTTTTTCTTCTTAACTAAATTGAGCGGTAGGAGATAGGAGTTGGGGTGACCCTTCCTCTCAGTGGGTGTTATGCAGACTCAGGCTTTAAGCACTTCCTTACGGACTGTCAAGAGTCAGATATGATTCAGTCAAACAGGCAGCGCAAGTAACAATGTCAAGGGAAGGATCTGATGTTTCAATTTAAGTGAATCCATTTGTTTTCTTTTTAATGGGAACGGCACTGCAAGTCTGTAAGAGCTAGAAATGAGCTCAGCGGCTGGAAACTACAAAGCAGAAGCCCTCCTGCTCCCTGAGCTCTGCACAGTGTTATTTGGGTGACCGAGGGCAGGCTGTGCTCAGCCCTGCCTTGCCATCCTTGTTCCTGCACAGATCGTTTTGAATCCATCACCCAACTATTGCCTATCCTTAAGGAAATGTGATGCTGCTTGCCTTCATCTCTGAGATTACTTGAAATGTGGCCTCTGCAGCTGAAGCCAAGCAGGCTCACCGCCCCTCCACCTCTCCTGGCAGGAATTTGCAGACTTGCTGTGAGCCAATGAGTAGCTTTAGTAGCTGCATATTTCCACCTTGAAACTCTACAGCAACCCTCAAGGGTAAAGGGATCTCCACTGACAAAGGGTCTCCAACATGCCAGGTTTCATATGGAGCAATGCCGGGAGCCCTGGTTTCGTGTGATATGTTTGTGTCATTAATTTTTCCTCTTTTCATCTCTGTGAATTTCTAGAGTTTTGCCTTTTAGAAAAAGTGCTCCTCCTTTTATTCTAAGACATATATAGTTTCATTGTTTTCCTCTTCAGTCTCTGTATCCTGTGGTGGCAAATCTTGGAGAGCCAGCTAACCAAGCTGGGAGAACTTTCCAGAGTACTGTCGGCCAGATTATTTATGTCCATTATAAAAATAACTGGGTTTTCTAAGTAACTATCTTGTGGGGCACTCAGTGTAACATTTTCATCACGAATTACCAATTAAAACACTCATCCTTGCAAAGCTGTGTCGAAATGCCCGTTTGGGGAAACTGCAGGCAGTAGCACGGAAGTGGAGCTGTTGGCAAAATGCACCCCCCAAAAAACCCCACTTTTTAATATATTTCAGAAAGTCCTATATTTTTATGCATTCTAAGTTGCACTGCTTATTATCCAGACCCATTCCAGTTTTTGATTTACCTTCAAATTCTTAGCAGAGGTGCCAGTGCAAATGTTACCCCACGTTCGTCTTGGCTGTCTCATATAAAACTGTCCAGGGCTGGGGCCCCAGATGTGTCTCCATTGCCACATGAGGACAGAACAGTCTGACCTTTCTCAAGGCCCTCGCTGCAAATCTGTGGGACAGGAAGGTCCCTCCCCATGGGAATGAAGGGATGGGATTTGACACCTGCCCACTGCTGTACAGGTTTGTGCAGATTGGTGAAGAGTACTTCCCGTTTGTGCTGAAGGGGTGAAGGCACTTCAGTTGCCCGACACCTATAAAAGTCAGGCTGTTTCTTTTGCTTCTCTGTGCTGGAATCGATGTAGGCTTTTAAGGTCACGAAACAGCATGGATTTCAATGAGGAAGATTTATTTCCCTTAAAAGTCATATGGGTTTGAACTTAGGATTTAATTCAAAGACTGGAAATACAAGACATGGGACCAGTTTCTCTTTTAACAGATGTTTGGCCCTTCCTGATCCCTCTGCCCACCCCGTGCACTGAAGAGGTGCACCAGTGGGGATGGGGGATGCTCAGCACGGGGGTCAGCCCCTTCCACAGCACCTCCTGGTGCTGCTCCGCAAAGAGTCCTTTGGGGGAGGTCTTGCTTCCAAAGAGCCCTGAAGAGCCTCTTTTCTGAGTAATTCCTGTTATTGAGAGACTCAGGAGTTTAAATAAAGCTCAGAATCACATGGGGTGTTCCAGTCAACACATTTTTGTTTTCCCTTTTTAATACTAGTCTTAAAAGCGCTCTGTATTCAGCTGTGCAGCAGCCAGCAGCCATTGCTTCCTTCCACATCAGAACATTTAGGAGCATCTATTTTAGTTGGGAGAAAACAAAAAAATCCCACTAATTTGATTTTCCCTTTGATCCCTTATATTTCCTACATGCTTTCCTCTCTGTTTATAGCATCTGACATAATTCCTTTGGTCAGATTTTATGCCTGAAGTCATTTAGGCCAGTTTTAGCTTTGGTTTTTTTGCTTTTTTTTGTTTTTTTTTTTTTTTCAGGGCTTTGACATCTCAAGCAACTTAATCTAGGTCAGTAAAGTACCTGCTGTTGAAAGGAATTTTCTTGAGTAATGTTTTGATGTCAGAAGGGCCGTCCTCGGTATGCACGTGTCAGAGGTCACCAAGCCGTTACTGTACAGAAAGGGCAAGCCACTGTGTGTTAAATATTGGTCATAACATCCGTCTGCAGTGATCTAGATACAGACTTCAAATCCTTTCAAACGTCGGGCTTTGTGATTTTTCACTGGCTGAAGTGTTGTTTTGTACAAATCCCACCGAGGTTTTCCTTGAGGAAGATGGTGCTGTGAGGCTGTTGGGCTCGGGATCACAGCAGCAGCGATTGCCCTGGTTTCACAGAACTCCCAGACCAAGTTTAATTGCCCAGTTTACCACTGTGTGAACCCAGTGAGCTCATTCATGGGAACAACCACAGGATCTGGCCGCGTGGATTACCATGAACTGATGGCAGCTCACAGCAGGAGCAAACCTGGTGGAGCTAACATCCGCACTGCCAACATTTGCATCAAGTTCATGGTTTCCAGTTCCTGCTTGTAGACTGTTCAATGGTGTGTGTTTGAGAACCCTTATCATAACTACCAAAAGCTGGACCATTCCTGCCCAGCAAAGGCTGTAATGCAGTTCTTCGTTCTGGTGTCTCACAGCTCTGCCTCTTGCAAATGGGGCCAGGTAATGAGCTCTGCAGCCAAGGTAGAAATAGCAGCTCCTCTGACAGGGAGAAAATCAGGGATAAAGCTGTGTTGTGTGTGCACCAGAACTGGCAAAGATTCTTTTCTAAGTTCATATCTTGTGATCGATTCAGTTTTGTGTCTCAGAAGGGGAAGCTCCAGATGAAGCTTTTCCTGTCACTGCCTTCAGGCATTTGCAGGGACTCTCCTGTTCCTGCCACCTGCCTTCACAAACGCTGCAGGGGTGTAAATGACCACTTCTGTCCTTCTGGCAGATTTCAGTAGGAAGGATTCAGACATAACTGAGGTAAGTCACAGGTTTGGAGGCAAAAACTCTGCAGAATGTGTAATGTCAGTTCCCTTCCAAATAACCAAAAATGGATTTTGCCCAACCTTTCCCCTAAAGTTCTAGAAAAAACTACTGAGAATACATTTCTCTACTTGTTCAGTCATTTCAAAAGAGGAAGTGCCAGCCAGCATTTCAGCACTGGTTTAGGATATCCACAAAATATCTAATTTGAATGACATTACTGGAAACTGAAGTGGTTATGTATGTGCTCCTTTAGCTCATCACTGAGCAGTCTATCAGTGGTATACTGACACGTCGTGGTATTTTTGCCCTTTTAAATTAACTTGCCTTAATTTGTTACATTTGGTTAGCTGGTTTCTAGTGGATTAAAGTATGACACAATGGTTCTCAAATTGTGCTCTTCAGAGCATATTTTGATGGGCTCGCTATAACCCATGGTCATGAGATGCTGTTTTTCCTCATTTCCAGTTGAGAAGTTGTATTATGAGACTCTAAAAATACATTCACATGTTTTCATTAAACTGTTTCTCCGTGGTAGCAATTGTTATAGCTGCTGTGCTCGGGTCTTTGATCGCTACTGGGAGAAGGGGTGGCTTTTGGGATTGGAAATGGATGGAGAAAGAGCTGATCCAAATACATGTCTGCATGGGGGATGTATTTTTTGCAGGGCAGAAAAAAGGAGAGCACGGCTCACAAGTGGTTTTTGCCTTTTCTTCCTTCTGTGAACTTTGGAAGTAGAAACATTGCCTTTAACGTGCCAGTTGTAAAACTTACAAAGTGAAAGGTGTGTGATTCACTTCTTGGAAATTCTTACAGTTGTGCACAAAACGTGACAGGCAAAGAGTAACTTTTCAGTTGTGACCATTGTGTTTTAGCAAAGAGCTCTTTTATTCAGACATTACTTTGGGCAGCTGAGTTTTGTTGGAGGTTGCCAGAAGGCAGTTGTGAATGCCTTGACTCAAACAGCCTTTCTCCTGCTTGCTCAGCCTTCATCTTCTTAGAAGTGAGCTATGAGAGGTGACTATGCAGTGAGATTCTCAGTTACCATTGTCTAGATGGAAATAAAAAATCTAATACACAAATGTAAGGAAAATGCACATTAAATTGGTCACCCGAGCCCAAGTCTTCCCAAGCAAAGAAAAAGCAGTGTTCTCTCAGACTTATTTATTAGCATTGTTCTTTTCCAGGGGTTAAAATTGAACATTCCTCCTCCTTGCAGCTCTAAACATTACAGTCCACTCCATCTGTTTGAAAGTGGCTGAATAGAGTCAAGAAGGTAAATTAGAATCATCTGCTTTCCAAAGCCTTTCTTGTCTCCATAAAACAATGCCCTCTCCTGCCTCCCAGGCTGTGACTAATTCTCCAGCAGCCCTTTCGTTCCAAGTAAAACTTTCATGTAGGCTGACCGTGTTTTAATGAACAAATGCACCAAACGACTTTGCGGGATTCATTTTTCCCCTCTTTATTTCAGTGGCATTAAATGTGTGAAGGACACAGAGCGGACAATAACACTCCAAATGTGGGTGCTAAAAGGACGGTCAGGTTTTTTTTTTTGCTGCTGTGTGATTTTGACGTAGCTGAAGGTCATGGCATGCGTACAGTTAATTGGGGCTCATGATGAGGATTGCTTAGTACCAGCATATCCATCAGGGGCCTCCACAAGGATGTTCCTTAGGAAACCACCGTGGCCCTGCTTTGGGGACAGGAAGATGCTGGCTGTGGGGACAGGTTGTGGGAGGTAGCAGGCAGAGCAGCACGGTGCCCAGGGACACAGAGCTGACATGGGTGGGAGCAGAAAGGCAGAGGCTGCCCTGAGCAGCTCAGGACCAGACAGATTGCTACCTGGCTGCAACAGCCAGAGGAAAGGGTTAAAGTGAGGAGAGTGTGGTCAAACCCACAAAGAATTGATGTGGTTTAAATCCTTACTATGAAAATCTTGATGTCTTTGCATAGCTTAATGGAGAGCTTTACTTTGATGTGAGAAGATGCTGGTCTGCCCTTGGAAATGCCCATCAGACAATGACAGGCCCTTCTTCCAGACCGTTTTCAGATGGAAACCAGCTCTTGTGGCACTCCAACCTCTTGCTGAGAGGGAAGTAATGTTTAGTTGAAAGAACAAGGCATGTTGGCCACTTCGAAGCTCACGCATTTGACATCTGTTCAAGCTGATTTAACCCTAAGGAACTGAACGTGCTTCTCTTGTACCTCTGCTTCCAGCCCTGGGCTCTGTGCTTCAATCTGCCTTCCTGATAATCAGGGAGCCCCACCAATCATGCATGGTGGTGAAGATGTGTCTTCCCTCTGACTGGCATCATTTACCACTAAAACCCTTAGGCCAGTTGTAAGTTGAGCAACAGGAATACATCTGGAAGAACTCCTTGGATTTCAGCAGTCACCTAAAATTCTGTAAGAATGAGGAGCAAAAAATGCCACCTTTTTTTTTTTTTAAAACCTTCTTACTGAGGTTTAAATTTGAGACCTTTCTGGTCAATTCTTGTGCTAAAGCATTGTGCACCGCCTTCTAGCCTGATCTGGGGGCACCTGACGGTAACTAGCAGGAAAACCCAAGTCTGTGCTCCTGCCACTTTCCTTGTTTGGATCCAGTGCATTTGGTGTCTGCCTTTTAGGGATGCTTTTTTTCAGGTTTTTTCTCTTGTTCCCAGCAGCTGGTGACTCAGGCAGATAAAATACTGCTTGAAAATGGCGAACAATTAACTTTGAAAAAAATAGTTAATTGAAAATAATGTCATATTTTTACGTTCTACAGTTGTCTCTCTAGAGGCAGTAATTACTGTTTATTGTAGTGGTTAATATCTGTGTTTACAGCGATTTTTTTCACATTACAAGTAGGACACCGCTTACACCAAAGTTGCTTGTCTTACTTTTCAGACAAATAAAACTCCCACAGATGAAAGCTTGTCTCACGTAAAAGAACTGCTGAAAAACTGTTTGTATGGACATAAAATCTGACACGATGATAATCTGAAACTGCTCACTCCCCAAGGATGACAAAACTCCAGAAACTTCAAAGCAAAGAAGGAATTGCCAGAGGGGAAATTGTGATTAAAATTAGATAACCTGTATGAAAAGCATCCAATTTGTAGTCTATAAAGGCATTTTAGAACCACAGCTCTTCAGCCCCAGGACCGTAGCTGTAATAATTATCTCAGGACTTTCACAGTGGAATCAAAACATATTAATTTGTTAATGAGTCAGTTTGTAGCAGTAAGGAAAAGATTCTAAGCAGGGAATACAAACATTAACACTGCATTTCTATTTTTAACCAAATGAACTGTTAAAGTCAAAGCTTTGGTTCCTGTGAAAGTGGCTGGAATGGAACTAAAGATTATACGGAGTGCTTCTGGTTTGAGTGTCTGTGAGATGTCAAAAGACAAAGAGAAACCTTGAACCCAGATGAGAATTTCTTCTTGTTTCCACACTTCCCAGCAGAGTTTTTTCATCCACCCCCTGGTTTGCAGCAGCTCATCCATAGAGCTGGCGCTCCTCCAGCCCAACTGCTCCGCTGGCGGCTGCCATCCCAGCAAGGCAGAGATGGAGGCTTCCCTGTGACTGTGCCAATACAGACAGCAAATATGTTATTTCCAGCTAATTATTGTATGCTTTGGATTAGGAGAGGATTAAGGACTTCTTTGAGAGTTTGGGTTATTGTGGGGTTGGAGTGCAGAAGTGTGATGGCAGTGGAAAGTGCAAAGAGAAATACGAAAAGGAAGGAGAAAAGGGGCAAGGAGGATGGATGGTGGAGAGGAGGAAGCAAGGAAGGGAAAAACAGTGTGTGAAGCAAGGGAGTGCAGAAATCAGAACACTTATGGAATTGAAATGGATTGGAGCTTCTTAATACAAAAGAACTTCAGGCTCAGATCAAATAAAACTTATTTCTTGACTCCTCCGCTGCACTATGGCAGTCGTCTTTAATGTAAGAGGAATTTAAAGCCTGATGATATTAATACTATCAGGTAGGGCAGATCTCAGGGAAGTTCTAAGGCCAGGAATGCCCTTCCTATCCCTCGGCTGCTCAGTGCCCTATCGCTAGATCTGGAACAACTGGCAGCATTTCCAGGAGAATGTCTCCTCAGCTGGTGTATAACCTACAGCTTTGTAGCCCCAAGGAGACCCTGCACTGTGATGGTGGCATGGCTTAGCTGGAAATGAGGGGCTCAGGGAGAACAACCTCATTTATCAATGCCCAAAAGCACTAGAATCCCTTTCATGCTATTTGTTTCCAGGTCTTCTCTCTTTGCTGTGGTCAGTAAAATCTGAGATCCAGCGGTGTATCCCAAAGTACCTGCATCTCCCTCATCTTTACTCTTTCAAAGTATGTTGTTCAAATGTACGGTCAAATTCCATTTGGTGCCCTGCCCTCATTCATCGATTTGTAAAAGCAGCCACTCAATCACCTCCGTTTGCTAAGGAGCCAATGGACAAGAAAGGGAAAGAGAAGACATAGGGCTGTAGGGAAAAATAAGATTAACAGGAGAGTAAGAAGTTATCTTCTGGGCCTGAATCTCATAATTAGCCATGGAAGAGTCCTCTTTGTTTTGGGATTCTGGAGAAAAAAAGAAAAAAAGAAACAGAAGAATAATTTACTGGGTTACTCTGAGCGAGAGCTGTTTCATTGCCTTTAGTAACTTTACAGTATGTTAACAGCCAGGAGGAATAGATTCGATCTTTTCCAGATAAGAAATCAGGGAAGAGGTTGATGTTTTCTCTGTGCCTGCCTCCACGTGACATGGTAATCCAGTGTGTTGTACCTGACAGTGGGGAAAAGCTGCACGTCTTCCTATGCTCTTACAGACGGCCTATGCTTGCAAACACCTATAATGATAAAATAGTCATTATATCATTTTTGCCTAGGGCAAAAATATTCTGATGATCTGATTTACGTGTGCGGAGTTATCTCATGCTGGTCTCTATTTATGGGAGCAGTGACTGCAGGTCCTGCTATTATTAGCTCTGTTATGAGTGCTACTTGTGTTTTGTTGCAACATTTTCCATTTTATCTAATGTCCCAAGGCATTTTCATATCAGTAGTGCCAGACGTAAGTAAACATTCCTCCAGCCAGGGCTTTACCGTCGCCTGGGAGCTGCAGGCTGCTGGCTATCGGGATCAGATCTGGAGCCCATTTGTAGTTGTAGCATAAAAACTTTCTCTGTTGGATCAAAGGTTGTCCAGTGGTTAAAACCACGGGAGAACAGGGAGCTGGTGAAGCAAAGGAGTCAACTGCCAGGTTCTTTTCGCTTCTGAATCTTTTTGTATGAGTTTCCATGTGTCCTGCTTTCCAAATAAAGGAATTACAGACATGCAGGCCAAGTGGGAGGTCAAGGCACAGGATCTGGTGCTTTTTAGATGGAGACAACAGCATCATGTGTGTGCATCTGGTTGTTATGGATATACCCACGCAGTATTATAGGATATAGAAGTAAGGATACCGCATGCTGGAAGATTTCCATCTGTCAGACTCCCTCTTAAGAATGCATGCTGGTTTTGTGAGTTTGATTCACAAGGAAAAGGCCATGCAGTACCACTGTCAGTGCATAAGTTGCCGAGGAGCCATGAGAACAGAGGCCATCGAGTGAGTCTCACACGTAGTAAATGCCATAGATAAGTATAATCAATTTTAACACTATGTGCTGGAAGCTTAAACATCTTGGTGAGGACTTTCAATCAGGAAGCAGGGACAGCAATGCATACCTGCTTTAAAGAGGGAGATTTTAATTATGCCTAACTAGGGACGCATGTGCCTCTTACGTCTGTTATTTGCCATTCTAGTCTGGCTGGGAAAGAGCAACTCCACTGGGTTTCATTATTAGCCTTTCTGCTACTAGACATAAAATGTGGAGGGTCGTACCAATCCCCTGAATCATCCTCTCGGCAATATTGTTTGGGTTTGGTTTAGGATGTTTCTCAAATTCAAGTTGAGGCTGGTTTGATGTTTCGCTCTTCAAAGTTATTCAACACCCAGCCCTTTTGTGGCTCCATTGAGTTCAGAAGTTGGCAGTAGAGCCATGTGCTGTATCTGTGCTTTCACAATAGCTGCCAAACAAATTAATCTTTTCCAAAGATGCAACATGGAAGACTATTGCATCTTCTATTTTTATGGCCATGATTTTGCTTTATTTCATACTCAGACTCTAAGTTTAATTTGGCCTTGAGTACTGAGTAACTGCTTATGCACCGGAGATATAATGTGATGCTTCCCACTTCTACTCCTACAAACCAGGGCAATATGCCAGTCAAATATTTCCTATGAACAAATCTGAACTGACCTACAACCCTGGCAGCATTCTTGTTTCATGGTACCTTTCATTTGAAGGTCAGAGCACAGGTTACCAACCTTTTCATTAAGAGAATGGAAATAGAAGCATGGAGCTATCTCATGTCCCAGACTGTCGGCGTCAGCTGATCTGTGTTACACAACACAAACCATTGGACTGTCAGAATTACAATGCTGATAAATAACATTGAGCTTGCTTATGGTATTGTCCATTTGAGAACGCTCATTAAGCATGCTCAATTTCCAAGTCAAATTAAAAGTTAAATGACATTAATACCTTCTTTAAACCCCTGCTCTTGGCCTGGACAATGTGGAGCACCACCAGCAGGAGGTCTGGCTCTTCATCTTATGTGAATCCTCCGTGCAGCAGGGATGTGTGCAGGAGGAGGTGGTGTAAGGCCAGGGAAGGTTGGGTTGGGCCAGGATCCTCACAGCTCCCACCATGGCACTGGAGGTGCCTGGCCCTGCTGCTCCCACCACCCAGCACAGCCCCTCCTGGTGACTCCAGCAAGGCAAATAGCAGGGGAATCTTGCCCCTCATGAATCACTCAAAATGGAAAATAAGCGTCTTAAATTAAAGATACGATCTGTCTGCAACCAGCAAGACTTTGTCAGCACAAGAATAAGACGTTCTCCATAATCCCATTCTTGCTGAAAGAAGTTTATTCAAGTATTTATCTAACCTTGTATTTAACCAGGAAATCCAGCTCAGCTAATCACTTTGTGCCAAAGAAGTATTTGGGTGCACATCTGCCATGACATTTTTGTGTTTTTGTACACCCTGGCCATTCTTTTAATGGTTTAATCACACCCAGAAAGAGCTATGCATTTTTCAATGAAGTTTCCCTCAAAAATCAAAGAGTGTCGTCTTAAGACTTAAGAAAATGTTTTCATTATTTGTAGAGGTGACGCCTTGGGGTGAGCAAGGCCGAGGGGTTCTGCCTCACATGCTTTGTCTGGTCCCTTTCTTCCTCCATCAAACTTCGTGCAATTCCATCCTGTGCTTTATGTCTATACTCTGCACCAATGCTCTCTCCTTCTGAGATTCCAAACAGGCTCATTTTTTTTCCATAATCCCTAACAGTCTGGTAGCTCAGTTACCTCTAGTAATATCTCACCTCAGTAACAATATTGCAGTGTTCTTTGCTGTCTGTCTTCTCATGAAGTGCAAGAGATGCCCTGTACACAGATGCAGACGTGTACAGCTTATGATGAATTTCTAGGTAGAAAGGCATAGGAGAGAATTCCCAAGTTGTACTTTATATGCAGTTAATGAGGATACTGTATGGAAATTGTATGCTAACAGCCATCCTGGGAACATCAGATTTGCAGCACTCTGGGCAGAGCCTCACAGAGTCCCAAAGAAAGTGGCTTGGGGAACTGCACACCCCTGTCCCTATCACCATTCTGGGCATCGCGTGCCTCAGTTTCCCTGCAGGAACAGTGGTGGTGATTGGCCTGACCTGATGCAAGGCGTGCAGAACAGCAGTGCTATGTGCATCTGCTGAGTGCTGTGTCCCCTGTCCTGGCATTTGCAATGAGAGTGTGAGTGGAAGACCATCCCCAAGCAGCATTGGATGTCACTGCCTCATCTCACCTCTGTCTGTGCAAGACTCATGTGTGAGCATCATCAAAAAAGCAAAAAGAATTTAAAAAGGAAAAAGTCAGGCTCTAAAGGCTCGTCTCCCTCCTTGTCCTTTGAAAACAATATCCAACAATAATGATTGTCAAATAATTAGCTGCCGCCACTCCTCCATTGTCCCTGTGCTGAGTCAGGCTGTGCACTCGGGGTGCCCCATCGCCTGGGGAGCTCAGCGAGGGGCTGGGAGCGGTCCGAGCCCCCCACCACCCACGTGGGGACACACAGCAGCCTCAGGATCCCCTTTGCCACCAGCGGGATGCAGTGACGTGCGGTGAAGCACCTCATGGGGTCGGACCACCAGGCAAACAGGGAGCTGCTGAGCGCTGCAGCTGGGCATGTTGTCCTCAGCTGGGCCTGGGAGAATTAAAACCGCGCGTGTGATCTGAGCCCACCGACACGACCCCCGTGTGAGATCCGAGGGAGCTCTCCCCTGAGCAGGGAGCGCAGGATCGGACTGTTAGCGTTTTATAAAGTGTGGCCAGTGTTTTAATAAAGTGTGGCCAGTATATTATCCAACATGCTTTTACAATTACTGCAGGAACAAGGACAGGAACTTCATTAACACTTTACAGGGGAAAGAAAGCTGTGCTACGGGCAAGTGATATATTGCTATTGTGACTGTAGGTGTCCTGCATTTAAGAAAACAAGGAAAAATTCTGGGGAAGGGAGCAATTACACTGTCAGCAAATGTGTTTGGTTAGCGAGGAGCGATTCCCTTCCAAGCCCTGCAGCTGCCGGCAGCCTGCGTCGCAGCGCGGCCAATTTCTGGGACAGAAGGTGACTCCATAAACGCAGCGAGAGCTGTAATGGGGGAGACAAAACTCCTGAAGGGGCGAAAGCAACACATGCAGAACCGTTTACAGTGTGTTTTCCAGCAGCTGCAGCAACCGCTGGCAGGCTGAGGCTGTAAGGGCCTTTAAAGCAGAGGTGAAGGGCTTTGATAGAGCGGGTGAGGTGCATCTCCTGGGCTGCGTGTCAGGCAGGATTAGCTGCTTGGCAAATTATCAAAGCCGACTGATAGCGAAACAAGTTGGGACTCTCCTACAGTGGCAGTTTAAAACTAGGTGTAACTTCACCCAAAACAAATGATTCCAGCGGGGGTGTGAGGGGACTACCTAACTAATTAACCCTTCATTAACTCCCCGGGTGATGACAGTGTTGTGTAGAATTCAGGGTGGTCTCAAGGCAGTCAAAGAACAGTGGGTGACTGAGAGCACACATCTGGGTGAGTCATTCCCATGCAGTGTGGGGATGCAGCCCAAGGTGGGGAGTGGTGTGCTGGGGCTTCCAATGGGTTCCCACTGCCATGTGTTCCCCTATGGAACATCTGGGTTCCCAGGAGCAGCTCACAGTCACACACACGGTGTTCCTCCAAGCGTGGTGAGGCAGCTCTAAGCTTTGGGAAACGCCTCCAAGTATCTGCTGAGATGTAAAACCACCTGAAGTGCAGATTTTTATGCTGCTTTAAATTAAAGGAGAAGAGCAGGAGAAATCTGCATCTTAATTCCTCCAAACGGTGCAGCGGGTATCTGTGAGGTCTGTAACTGCACAGAGAGTCATGCAAACGCTCAGCTGTCTTCAAACAACTGATTTTGCATTTTTGTCCCTCTGTACCAGGAAATACAAAGTATTTCATATGCTTGCAGTGAACACACGTCTTCATTTGGCATCCCCGGCTCCCCAACAAGATCATGCAGTTCATGGAAACTCAGAGAGCAACCCGTTTTGTAGCATATGGAAAGAGCAGGCGTGCGAATGGGCTGCTGGGCCACAACTGTGGTGTGCTGAGGGTAACGAGAGAGATGGGAGGCAATTAAATGAGGGAAAAGTGACAATCTGACAACAGGCTCAATTAATGTAATCAGATCTCACGTTCGCTGTGTGGATGTAGTAAATCAAAGCGTAAGTGGGAATGATATGAACTTTTTAATATTAAAACTATTCCCATAGTATGCAAAGTCAGGGAATACCAGTAAATTTCTGCCTGTCTGTTGCCAATCAGTAACTAATTTAGAATAGACTTTGTTGAGTAATTACGTTTAATAAGAGCTTGTCCATACAAGCTGCTATCAGATGTCATTTTATACAGTTTCAATCCAGATATAATGGCTGAGCTGCACGCATTAACTTTCCGTAATACTGCACTGCCTTTTTATGGGAGGGGGGTGGGAAAATTCAAAAATGATCATTGTGTGGCTTCCTCTCAGACAGTTATATTTGATCTAATGTGATTTATTGCTGCACATCTTGAATGAGCAGAAATGTCTTGAGGGGAAACGAGAGACTTGTTGCAGTAACTGTTGCGTTGATGTATTTTCACCTGCTTGCTTGGTGGGCTCCACAGTTGGCTGCATTCATTGCTGTTTGGGAGCCTTCTGTATTCAAAAGCAACTCTATATCTGTGTGCTCTCTCTTGTAAGGATGTAATAGCTTCCCACACCCTCAACAAGCGGCGATTGTGAAACTAATCCATGCTGGCACAACAAAGTCTTCACCTAGATCACTAATATTGCTAAACATAAATGCAGGACAAAGGCAGACCTTTCATATTTTGAGCAAAGCACAGGGAAGTTTTCCAGGTAGTCCTAGAGGATAGAAGTAAAGGAGAAGTGAATATGGAGGGCAGAGGCTCCGCTTCATTTTAGAGAAGTTTGGGTGCTAGTGTTGCTCGCAGACATAAAACCACAAGCAGTTTTCCTGGTTGCTTAAGGGCTTCTGGGTCCCCACATAACACAGCTCCTTCTTTAATGCATTGCCACTGTTTGTCATCAGCAAAAAGATGTGGGGAGAAGAACCAGAGGCTTTTCTACCATACTCTTTCTAAGAAAGGCATCAGACATGATGAGGACGCAAGGCTCTTCTGCAGTTTAAATACAGAATGAGAAATTTGGAATGTGGTCGGAGTTTTGTCACCAATGTTTTGCATGACGGTTGGGAAGAGCCATATCTTTATAGATTGCTCCATCAATGGTTCACTTCAGGAATTTATAATGTCTTGGCATTTGCACTCCCCAGGCCTGGTTGCAGTCAGCCAGGCCCACACAGAGCAGCAACCCTGAGCAGGTGAGCTGCCTGCTGGGCAGGATGGTGCACACTGCTTCCACCAGGGCTTGCACTGCTTCTGTGCTGCATGCTGGTGGCTGCTGCTTTGTCTTCCCTTGGGAGATGGCCTTACTGATGGCCCTGAGGACATTAGGTATTGGCCAGGAGGTAATTTGTTCTGCTGACACTGATTTGGATCTTTTTGTTGTGTTCCTATTGACTGTGAATTCTTCGTGAGCAAAAAAGTAGAATTTCCACAAAACGATAAGAATAGGCATTTATTTCAAAATAAATCTTATTCATCCTGTTTGCTAAGGTTTCTGTTAAAATGTCTCATGCTGCAGCAGAACTTTGCACTGAATTTTGGGATGCCCTGGGTGTATCTCTAGAACGGTCTGAACCAGAACACATCTATGGGAACTTCAGATTTCAATCTCCATCTAGATGTGAGGTTTAATTTTCTTAACTCTATTTACATTCTGAGATATACAGACAAACTGGTGCCATTTGCATCCTCATCTCCAGCGACTGCACGCCCAGCTGGGCCATGCCCAGCATGGTGACAGCTTCCCAAATCACGTATCCCGCGGAGCAGCGCTGCCTTTTCTCACATGCATGCTCGTTAGGGAATTTCTCTTATTACCTGGGCCATAATCCCTGCCTGGGGGGTGCCTTGTGCACGGAATTAATTTTATTTGGCCGCAGAAACTCCCTGTACCTTTGGTGTGTAAGTCTTTGTATGTAGAGGAGAAACTCCTAAAGCAAAGCGACTTTGCTTTGCCTGACTGAAGGCCCAATTGAAAACCCGTCACCAGGTCGGACTGGGATCAGCTTTACTGGCTGAGATGAGTGGTGTGCAGAAAGGATGGGCTGGGTGGGTTGGAGGTGGGCTGAGGCAGACCAGCACCTGGCATTGGCTCTGTGATGTACCCAGCAGCTCCTGCCAAGTGAAAGCTTTCCATATTTCATTGGTTTTTAGTATTTCCTTCCTTTCCTTTCTCTCTTCCTCTTGTCTGCCTTTGTCCCCTTCAGAAGGGTAATTATTTCCATCCTTGGCAGAGGTAAATGCTGTTCCTGCAACTTCAACGGTTCTGCAGGAAGCACCGTGGTTATTTTTCACAGCAGAAGTGAAAATTAAAACGATTCGGCTGAAAATACAAATAAGATTGGGCCCAAAAGCTCCTGAGCTTTCAGTGTGACTGCAGATCTCTGAGTGGTTGAAATTCCTGCAGAGGTTGGAGGGAAAAAGCAAACATTTCCACCATTTCCAGATGCAGATGAAATCATTTTCATCAATGATAACAGAAAAACGTTGTGTGGGTTTTCTTTTTAATGAGAGCACTTTGGAGGAGAGCAGGAAACAAACCCAAAAGCTGTACTCGAGCATTTCTTAACTGGAGTGTGGATTCATGCGCTTCACATTTCATCAGCATGCTTAATGAGTTTGAGGTGCCTCTAGTAAATCTCAGCCTGTTTAATGAATTCTTTATAGCTCTTAACTGCTTCAGATAGAGGCTGACGAGTGTAACCGGTAGCACAAAATCTTGGCGTGCAATAAGACGAACAGCCCCATCCTTTCCCTCTGGCATCCCATCTGAATTTCTGCAGCAGAGATAACCAAGAATCTGTCACTGCTATGAAGTTTGAAATTTAATTAGGAAACTAATAAAACAGCTCTCATATAGTACTGCCGTTACCGTGGAGATGTTGTGCGTTGCTTAAGAGCTTCTACCAATGGAGAGGGATTGCATGTGTCAGAGATCTCTTGTTTGAGTGAAGGGAGTTTAAGATTGACTGCTTCTCTTTAGTAAATAATTTCCTAGCAGAGTTAATAATTTACTAGGAAGACATATTACTACTCCTTGAAAGAGCCATTTACACAGCTCTGAGGAGCAGAGGCCAGGTAGGATATTAGGTTCAAACACCACTCTCATTGGAAAAATAATTCGGGCTTTCTTTTTTCCCTTACAGTTTCCATTCTTGGTCAGATTCTCAGTGAAAGAGACAGCTTTTTTATTTCTAACTCCAGTGCTCTAAGAATAAGCCTGGCACATCGAGAACTCCCTTCTGTGGGTGTTTTTAGAGCCAAAACCTGGGACAAGTGGTCTCAGCTGGAGCAGCCACAGGTGATTGTGAGAGGGTCAGATAAGATTCTTCAGCATGGATCTTGCTACAAGATCTGCTCCTGAGTGGATGCTCAGTGTGGTGTATCCAGAGCAGCCCTTCTTGACTCAGTGGAAGTCCTGGCACTAATTGCAAGCAAGTTTCAGTTAAGGCAAGTCATTTCAATGCATATCATAGTGAGTAGATAATATTTTATTTTGTTGGTGTGCTGTGTAAAACAGTCCTGTTCGCTAATCTGTAAGTATGCCAACAGTATTAGAATTCACCAGAAACTGGTTTAATCCTACCTTTAAGACCTTTTAAGATTTCAAATATTTTTCCCATACCACATCAGAAAACAGCTGTACTTTGTGTTCTGAATTTTTTTATTTTTTTTTGAGATAAGCCAGCTTACATTTCCAAACGAAGAGCTACTTCAAATCAAAAACATTTTTTTGGTTCTCAAAATGCCAAAGAAATCTTCTTTGACCATTTCAAAACCATTGTTTTTGGAAGACGAATTGAAATGAAAAAAAATCGACTGAAGCCGTCCCACCCCTCCAAACTGTATCTGTTTGGGCAAAGCAGCATAAGCCCGCAATAAAAGGAAACCACATTAAAAAGTATTGACCAAGCCTATTTAATATTTATTGCTCTTTGATAACTGAAGAGAATAGGAAAATCTTCTCAGCAGGGCGCCAAGCAGGAGTTTCTTGGAGAGCAGTTCTACTGAGAACATCGTGGCTCCATTATGATTTTCTCAGCTGAAGACCTGGCCTTTTGGCGTGTCAGTAAATGAACATTAAGGATTCTTTTTGCACTTCCTGGAAGGCCGTGGTAAGGGAACGTCATTGTTTGAGGCTGTGGACAGCACACCAAGCTGCAATGGAGGCAGTTGTTTTCCCAAAGAGCTGGGATTGCAGTAGGCTGCAGAGAGGGTGGTATATGGGTTTGTGCAATAGCATGATTGCTGGAGCCTTCCAGTGACAGATGTACTTAAACTGATTTATTATCAACATAAAGGATGCTCAATAATAATAAAACAATGATGAATCCTCACTTTCTGCTGAAAGACAGCAGCTCATGGCCTGTGGCAGGCGGATGACTGAGTTTGTAAGATGAATTCTACAGATCTCAGCTCAACAAAGTCAAGATGTTTATCATTTAAAAATAAAAGAGCTCTTTAGCGTACTTCTAGTCCTCCAGAATAAAATACTCCGAAGTGAATTGTACTTTCACAACAGCTCACAGCCTTGTCTCAGTGATGGATTACGAGCTGCTCAGCTGTAGCACGTCTTCATCCAGCTGCAGCTCAGGGTAGGACTCAGCTCTGTTGGTAGAACTCCTGTTGTCTTTGCAGAAGTGTCAAGCAAGTCATTTTTATCTCAAACAGCAGTGAGCTCCGTGGGGTTTTGTGAGCAGTGTGACTAATGAAGGTGGCACTGAGCCCCTTCTGCAAGGCAGCGAGGACCCCTGAGCCAAGAAGCTGGTGGGACTGTGCTCATGGGCACTGCAGACTTTGTGCTGAACGGATGATGGTGTCCAACCAGCAACACCTAAAGACGTGGTCAGGATTGAACTGCGTGAACTGAAATGATTTTCCTCCAAGCTGAAAGTCTCTTGGGAATGTTACTGGGTTAAGGATCTTGCTGCATCTCAGTTGTGGGTTCAAATCCAACCTTATTAAGGTGTTGTAAAATTACTTCCCTGAGTTACAACTCGTCCCTTTTGAAGGGTCTGTGCTCCAAAAGGGATTTCATGACATGACTGAAAGTCATCCTTCTGTAAGGAGTGTGGGATGCAGCCATTTAGAAGACAGGATGAATATGAGTATGCCACAGGCATTACCTAGAAGGGGAACGAGGATGAACGAGGATCTTGGAGCGAGGATGGGGTTAAACTTCCATCTCCATGCTATAATTACTGGGAGAAGTGGGCTGTTTGTAATTATCATGATATTAAACCTAATAATTTTGTTGGGCCAGAATTTTTCCTCGTTTATACTGCTATGAATCAGGAGACTGTGAGAGGAGATCTTGGCCAAGGGGAGTTCTTCAGATAAGCTTCAGGCTGAAAGAGATTGAAATCTTCCACTCCCATCATACCCCTCCAAACAACTCCTTCCTTCTTCTGTTAGAGGCCAGGTATACTTGTGGTGCAGACCATATAAGGATCACCACTGTGAATTAACCGTGCTCTGAAGTTCACAATCTCATCCTTTTCAGGGGCACTAAAATACTTTGCATACCAGAACAATAGTGTTGACAAAGTTTCCATCTGTTTTCCATCTTTTCCAAGAAATCTTTAGATGTTGGCTTTGCTCCCAGGAGATCATCTCCCCGAGGAAGCATCTCCTGACCAACGTGCCTTCTCAGACGGCGCTAATTGAGGCGCTTCTATGTGAGTCACAGGGACTTTCCTCTTTCAGCAGATATGAATGATGCTCTTTGAAGTAAAAAATAAATAAAATCCAAACTGTGTTACCGTTGTGGAGGAAGCATGATTTTGGTTGATACAGACAGGACTGTGTAAGGGCTAGACTGTCAGATGATGTAAATAGCATAACTTCATTGACTTGCTGATGAGCTGTCCTTAAAAATTCTAGGTATAAAGTCAGCATCTGACATCAGTAGATCTGGTATAGCGACATGGCTTTGGATGCAAACCATACCCAACACTGAGCAGATCCAAAATGAAAAGACATTTATGAAAGAATTACAAGGAAAATGTAAATAAAAATGCGTTTATTTGCAATGCATAATTTCAGCAGTTTTATTTATAACAATTCCTCAGTTCTGTTACAGATAAAAGGTGTTATGCACTACGTTACCTCAGTGGTTATCTAGCAATCAGTCTTGATTTTATTTGCATAAAAACTTGCAAGTTTTCTTAGGACGCAGAGCTACAAAGTGATGAGAAAATTCTGAATGCCAAATGAAATTTCTCTCAGCCATTGCTCTCATAGCAGAAGTTCCAAAGAAGAAAGGCAAATGGGAAAAGAAAGGCAGCAGCCTTGTGTCCCATGCTTGGGATGCTGCACGCCTCTGCAGCGTGGCAGGACAAAGGCCTGCTGAGTCCCAGCAATGTGCAGCTCAAGCTTCCCACCATAAGCTGCTATCAACTTTTGTTTTGGTTTGTTTTGGTTTTTTTTTTTTTGCAATTAGGAAGCAATTGCTGCCTGGGAAGCAGTGATGTATGTAGGAGCAGCAGAAACAGGAGGGGTCTGCATGCATATTCTGCTCTCTTCACTTCAGCCAGTTTTATACTACTGGGTGCAAAAATAGAGCTGTATGTGACAAGGCAGGAACCCATTCTATCACGTGTAAGAATGGTTTGGTTTGGTTGACTCTGTTTGATCTCTGTTGGATCTGATAGGACATGGAGAAACGGTTTCAGACTAAAAAAGAGGAGGTTTAGATTGGATACAAGGAAAAAGTCTTTTACATTAAGGGAGGTGAAGCTCTGCACAGGTTGCCCAGAAAAGCGGTGCCCCATCCCAGAGACACTCGAGGTCAGAGAATGGGGCTCTGAGCACCGATGGAGCTGTGGGTGTCCCTGTGCACTGCAGGGCAGTGGGAGCAGATGGCCCAGCACTGCAGGCACTGAAGGCCCTGGGCGATGGCGTGTCCCCATCCTCCACCTGAGCTGAGGTGAGCAGACAGCACAGTGCCAGGAGGGAGAGGGCTCCATCTCTGCCTCCACCCGAGCTGGCAGCCCGCGTCGCCCCGCTCTGTTCACACAAAGGGTATTTGGTAATTCTGTACTCTGCAACAATGAGCCTGGTATTTCCGTAGTGATGCATATTGTTATAATCTCTCTCTGCTTTGTTTCCTCGACATATTTTTTTATTAAAAAGCCTTCCTAGCCTTAAATAAGTGCAGAATAAGTGTGGTCATTCTGGGAACATGAGAGGCCTGATATCTGACCATCAAAGCCTGTGCTGTAAACAGGATACTAGTAAACAGGAACCGAGCCCCATATGGAGAGCTTGTGGTTTTCTTCAGCCTCTGTTTGTTATGTCTTACATCCTGTTAATTATAGAAAAAGAGCTGGAAAGTTGGAAATAATCTTTTCTCCAGATTATTTCCAGCTTCCCTCAGATAGAAGAGAATGCAGGGCAGCACTGTCTTACCTTGCTTTCTTCAGATGTAAAGCATTAAGACAATTCATTCCAAGGGGATCGTTTTTCAAGGGGATTACAAGTAGATTTTTTTTTTTAATTGCAGAATGAAAATTAAAATCTTAAAACGTCTTTTTCAGGGAATCCTTTTAGTTTTAACTCAGCTTTCTTTCTGTAGGGTTTGGAATACGTCTGACATCTTTTGCAACCTTTTGAAAGACAATTTATATGATGGGTGCAATTTGTCTCTGGGTAGGTGTGTTCTTACAGCAAAGCTTTTGTTGCACAAAAGCAAATGTTGGAATTTACTTATAGCTGTAGTTTTCAAGTTATCTTTGCCATTAGGTTTTGCTGACGGTGCACCTTTCCCAGCCTGCTCCCATTACTTGCTCATGGCAGTGGGTTGGGCTGTCCAAAACCCAGAGAGGTGACTCTAGAGGTGGCCACAGCAGTGGCAGGAGAGGGCACTGAGCTTCTGTCCCCACTGCTCATTCTTTACCTTTGCTTTGGATGAACAATTTCTCTCCTTTTCAGCTCGATTCAGTTCCAATCTCCAACACTAACAAACTGATTCAGAAGCTTTATCCCTGAAGTTCTGCACTTGGTGGTACTTTCCCCTTTCTCCTTAACAACTTGCTGTGGAGTTCTGATGCCCCAGGGCAGCACAAGGCCATGCTTTGTTTAGACCTGCTCTTATCCGATTAGGTTTTGGTTTTGCAAAACAAAAAGCCAAACTCTGTTTGGTTCAAGGTTCCTGTTATCTGGGATGAGCTGACAGTACCAACCACTGCTGATGTTTCTTAGACAGCCCTGAACCGGAGACCACAAATAAATCTCCCATTATGTTATTTTTCAGCTCTCTACTCTCCACACAGTTTCCTCAAACAGCTCTCTGATGCTAACCATCTGCTCCACGTTGCTACGTGACTCCTGAGCTCCATAAGCCCAAATCTCACGCACTGCACCCCACGTGAGGCTCAGCACCCGCGGGCTGGGAGGAAGATGGGGAGATCTCTCCTGCCCACATCCATGGGCTGAAGGTTTGAGATCCTCCAGTCCTGGGGCTGCTGCTGGAGCAGGAAAATAATTCCAGGTTTATGGGGTCACCAGAAAGAAATGGTGTGAGAATTATACTCCTGCAAACCATATCAGTGGGATGCTGAGAAAAACGCTCAGTTCTCACCTAGCTCTGCTCCCACTAAACTCAAGGAATGAAACTCCTACCAGCTTTACCAGGAGCAGCGTGGCTAGCAAGGGCTTTTGAAAATCCCATTGTATAGCTGCAGTCACTTCAGTATCCATTTTAATGACATGATTAATAAAATACTGATGGAGCTCCAAACAGTTCTGTGTTCGTTTTCCAAAGCAGTTTGACTCATCCGTAACCATAACCAGGCTTCCAATTACACTGGATTTTAATTGTTCTCCTTTCAAGATAATTACCAGTACTCTGAAAAAAATCACTCTGAGGAGCTGGTGATGAGTAGGAATCGGCATCCTAGCTCCTCTGCGTCTGCTGTGCCATTTGAGTTATGAGGAATGTAATCGGATATGTGACACCCAGACAGAGAGTGGTTTCCAGGATCTGTGAGTGCTCTGTTTCAGTTAATGTGTTAATTTGGGCTCCATCTTCTCATTTGTTCTGCTTTGATCTATCATTTCATAAAGCCAAGGCACCACATTATTAAGTGTGCTTGTTTGATTAATGTGCAAGACTGCATTTGCATGCACATTAATATTTTTAAAGTTTTGGTCCAAATTTCTGCAAGCCATAGTATGGAGTAATGTGAGCTGCAATTTCACACTGTGTGGCAACAACTGGTGGGAATGAAATTGTCCTGCAGTTTGGCCATATTCACATACCAGCAGCTATTTTCCATTTGAGAGTTCTGAATATTACCAATAGAAATGTGTTTGTAAGCAAGCTGCCAAGTGAGGCATGGCATGAGCTGAAGGGTGTGGAACAGCAGGCTGAAAATCTCATGCCCAACGTATCTCGAAATTAAAGAACTGGGATTAAAACCTCAGCAAGGAGCTCTTATTCTTTTTGCCTGAGAAGTAAATAGAAGCAAAGGAACTTCATCACACAGAATGCTGTCAACATGAGTGCACAGAAAGAAAAAGAGAACAGCTAGGACTGGATTTTTGGATGTGCTGCCCAAGAGGTTGGCTTTGCTGCTGTTCGCAGCACAGGGCTGGCTTTGGCATGGCTGTGTTTATACTCACCTCGTTAAAACACCAGCTGCCATTCAACCATAAGCACAGATAATACGTGTGCCATTCTGACAAGCTGCAGCTTTCAACTTTCAGGGCTCTGGAAAGTTAAAGGTTTTTTGTCTCTCCCACTGAGCCCAAGGGGTTGGAAGAGCTGCTAAGAAACCCCTGTAATAATTTCTTTTTATAATTCACGTAGGATCCTTTGAGACATAAAGTAATGCCATAATGTGAATATAATCATATAATCCTTTTAATTTTATTATAGTAATTATTGGAATTACTAGAGTATTGTTTTAATAATACTGTTTTTCTTCAAAGTACTCCACAAGCTCCATATTATAATTTATTTTATTTTAAGAAAAAGGCTTCCAGTGGGAAATGCTGATTTTCAGAAATGTGTATTTTTGCTTGGGAAATATCAATTCCGATGATATTTCCACTCATCAGGGTGAAATTTAGGAAAGTTCCAGGACAGCCCTCAGCCATTCCAGCTGCGGGGGGCTCTGGGGCCAGGGCCATTCCATCCAGATAAGCTGAACTTCCCCTTCTCCCATTGGAGATGTTTGATTTTGTTCTTTGCTAGAACTTAAAGCTCTGCTTGGGTCAGTTTGTTTTCCGCTGGACTGGCTGACTTCAAAGGTGCTGGTTTGTGTTTTGTGGGGGGGTTCTCTGCCCCGTCACCGCTGTGGCTTTGCATGTTGCAGTGGGGAGATTTGTGGGGTGTCAAGATTTGTGCATTTCCTAGGGGTGGTTGGTAGCTGGCTTTGCCTGCTGATGTCTAAGGTTGGATTCAGTGGGGAGATCATCTTAAACACCACAGCAGCATCCCCTGCCATCTCATCTGCCATGGAGCGGTGCGGCTGCCCTGCTGCTCCGTAGCCTGGCTCAGCAGGGAGCTTGAAACTGCAAGTTGTGTGGCAGTGCCATCCTTATCAGATCTGGACTGGAATCCAGAGGCAGACGGGCTTGCGAATCATAGAACCATAGAATGGCCGGGGTTGAAAAGGACCGCAAAGATCTTTGAGTTTCAACCCCCCTGCTATGTGCAGAGTCACCAACCACCAGACCAGGCTGCCCAGAGCCACATCCAGCCTGGCTTTGAATGTCTCCAGGGTTGGGGCATCAGTTAGAAGACCTTGCTTTCCTTCCACTTCGTTTTTGCTTCGTAAATGTGTAGCAAAATGTTGTCTCCTTTTAGCTTGTCAGACTAATCGAATCCAGACATTCCTGATTTAAATTACAGCCTTTTCCAACTAACAAACTTTCAGAACTGGCTTTCCTTTTAATCCCTTCTTATTTATTTATTTTTATGTATCTCGTCTTGACAAATTACGTTGCTTCATGTCATCTCAAACGATGTGGTGTAAAACTAAAAGAAAAGCCACTTTGTAATGTATCAAAATGTTATTAAAAAAACCCCCAAATGTTTGTCATTTATTTTGCTCACAAGCAGTCCCAAGCGGCAGCGCACTGTGAGGTTTTCTGTGAATGCATTTACAATAGGAGCCAACCACACATTTCACTGAATCAACAGGCTTGTCTCGAGATATTTATGACATGAATGTTGAAACTTCTGTTTAGTCAGCCATCCCCAGGAAAGACAGTGCCTGAAGGAACCCGGCACACGTTGTCAAAAGGGACTTTGAGGCACCTGAAAACCCACTGAAATACAGCCCAGCCATTGAGGTCTTGCAAACACTGTACCAAGCACCTAATTCCCACTGCAACAAGCGTGGGTGAGGGATGTGTAACACAGCTCCTTCAACACCAGAGCAGCAGCAATCTCTGTCCATAACAGGATCTGAAGCGCAGCTGCTTGCTCTGGATGTGCCACCTACCAAAGCAGCCTTGTCTGGCTGCACGGAATGACTTTGTGTCAGTCCCAGGGTGGGTGCTGCCCTTCTCTTCACCACGTTCCTGCTGGCAGGACGCCGGCTCCCTCCTGGTGTGGGGCTGCTGGGCGCCAAGGATCCCGTAGCTCTGCACAGTGCTCACTGCCTGAGTAACTCCAGAACAAACAGCGTTTTCCTGCATGTGGTGCTCTGTCCATAAGATCCCAAAGGACCTCTGGCAGCAGATCCAATCCATGCCCCAGGGATGAAGGCAGAGGCAGGGCAGGGGACTCTTGGCCCCAGCCTCTCACCACAGCCCCTTGCAGTGCCATCTGAGCTGTTTTTCCAACTCGAGCCAGGCTGCCTCATCATGTCCTCGGTATGAAAAAATTTGTGAAGGGGGGCAACGTTTGATCCCTAAGAGCTTTCAGAAGTGTTAATTCCATGTCTGGAATATTGTCACGAAGCGGCCGAATTCCAGCACGTAGAAATGCACAGGCTGCACCCAGGGGGTGAATGCAGCCAGCTCAAAGCTCTGCCATGTGGAGAAGGGCATTGCTTGCTAGGCTTTGTGTTCGGGCTTTTATGATGCTTTTAAAATGAGAGACTCTTATCGTGGTTCATTTGCTTCCATGCTTGTGGTTTTGCCACTTGGGGGCAATTATAGGATCCTGTGATTCATGCAGAAGTTTAGATGGTGAATTATGTGGCTACTTTTTGGTGGACTTGTGTTGGCATTGAGCTGGAAGATGTAAATGCACTCTGGTCCAGCCATGCTGAGGATTTTCTTGTGCATGGCCACACGATGTAATTTGTTGGCGACACTCCTTGACTGTTTGAAAACGCTGATAGAAGTTTAAACACAAGCTGTTCATGATTTTGCTTTCTATAATAAAGGAAAGCTCTTAATTAAGATCCACTCTGTTGTTGTTGTTGTTTTTCAGTGCATTTTTAATGTATTATTTGCTTTGAGTTTCCACAATGTCTATGCTGTAGCCGTTTCATTTTGTTTCTTCTTTTGTCCCACCAGCATTGATGTCACTTGAAGATTTGATTGTCAACATCACAAAAACAGCACCAGGAAAAGCCACAAGATGCTACATAAAGCCCAGAACGGTTGAAAATTGGAGGACTTCTTTTCAGGAGATACATTTTTCACTGGTGAGTAGGTGGAGCCATTTTATTTTTGCTGATGATTGTCTGGAACAGGCCGAGTTGCTGGGATTGGTGTTCTGGTGTCATTGATACCTTGCCAGGACAGGATAGCAGCAGCAGTGTTTCTCCCCAGTCTTGTCTTTGTAAGTTCTGTATGTCCCATACTCCATTATTAAGAACAGTTTTCCTCCATTTAAACAATGTTATTTCTTGAGATGGCCAAAGGATTTCTTTGGCTGCTCATCCTTCGTCAGATTAGCAGTAGGAATGGTTTGCATCTGTTTGCATCTGGTTTCCAAACAAACAAGGGGGAGCATTGCAGGCTGATCTGTCTGCAACTGCTGTTTAAAAAAAAAAAAAATAGGGATAAACTGTCCACAGTGAAAGATACAAGAGATGATGGCCAGTCCAAGTTGGGGGCTGTGAAGGGAGAGAAGACAAGCAGTGTAGTGAGAGCTCACGTGTAGAAGAAGGTAATCTTTATTTTATATGCTTTCTAAAGGACGAAGTGAAGTCTGTTGTAGATACCTGACACCCTGCCACCAAAGCAGAGACATCTGATTACCACCAAAGGAGTTCAGATATTCAGAGGGTTTCAGCTGTAGATTTCATACCTGCACTTTCTCCAGGCCCTTATCCTCTTCATCAGCTTTGATTTAGTCTTTGCCTGTCTTAGCTTCTTCCAGGTGTTTTTGTCAGACAGGCTTTAGAAGAGCAGCGCAGAAAGGCTGTTGTTTCCATTTAGCACCTCACAGCTTTTTTTCCCAGGTATCCTCTTTATGCATGTCCTAAAACTGTAGCAAACATTCTGTCAGTTACAGGATATATACAAATAAAATATACACAAGGGGTTTAATAGGATGAAATCCAGATGGCAGGTTGTTTTCCCAACAGAAAACACGGGCCAAACCCTAATGTGCTGCAGACTGGCACGGCTGCCTGAGGACAGTGCCAGTTCGCTCTTGGAGAGCCCAGACATTTTCCTACACATTTTCCTATGCAGGCTTCCCTCCCGCTGCTTGAGCACAGCATACGTGGGCTCCATTTCTCCTTTGCAATTACCTGCCGTGGCTGCAGCGAGCTCATGGCGATGTGGTTTTAGCCACCAGAATGCAATTGGGGCTGGGGTTGGGGCAGCCGCACGAACAGAACTTGTGTTTACCCCCTGGGCTGTGAGTCCAGCAGCTGCTCCTATTAGGAAGATTTACATATGACCTTGGCACAGTTTTAAGTGAATCAACTGTTCTTCATGGGTGGGGACAGAAAATCTGTCTCATTTGGACTTGCAGTTGTTGCTGGAACATGAAGCCCACGTTCGGGGTGCAGGGAAAAAAAAATTCATTAAAGAAATAATAGTCTTTCAAAATTAGAGTTTTTAAAGTAATTAAAAACAGAAAATAAGTGGTGTGAGAAGATGAAGATGAGGAAAGAGTACCTGTATGTATTTATTGTCATCTAAATATAAAACTCCTTTGTTTTTGAATGCTAATCTCGGCCTCCCTCCATCCTTCCACATTCCAACAGGGCAGCACAGCACACCTTGCAGGTGTCCATCATTCCCATCACACAATCTGCACAACTCCTGGCTGCTTCTACAGCCCCTCCTTCTGTGCAGGGCCCTTTGGTCACAGTGGGAAGGGGAGGAGTGACAGGCGTGCTCCAGCATTGTACCTGTGGGATGGCAAACCCTTTTGAGTCGTTTCCATGAGGATTTTAGGTTTGGTTTGAAACTTTGGCTTCGGTGGCAGCTTGGCACATATGTAGCAATCAGGTATGTAAATACTACAGTGTGTCTGGATGGTCTGTTTTGAGAAGAAAGAATTGGAAAGGAGTAGAGGTCTCCAAAGCCTGGGTGGCTTGCAGAAGGTGGGCAGGAAATGACTCTTCCAACAAAGCAGGAACTTAAATGAAGCAAACAGAAGGCAGATTCAGAGTAGGTAAAAGGAAATTCTTTTTAACATACTCCACATTTAAACTGCATTCTTCCTGTTAGGCGATGTTACAAATGCTGAAAGTTTAGGTAGGTTCTTAATTCAGGGAAGGAAAATGCATGCAGTGCTATTTCAGCCAGCAGTGCCTGGGGGTGTCCTGGCAGCACACTGAGTGCGGCCTGGGGACTCCGCTGTGCTCTGGATGGACCAGGATGGCTGTGGCCCTCCCCAATGCTCTTAAGGAGCCTACACAGATATTTCACAAGGCAGCTTTGAAATGTGATTAATGTGGACAAATCACTTTGAAATTTTTGGATGAAAGGGGCTGCATCACTGCTAGTCCAGCCCCAAACTCGCTTTGTGCGATGTGAAAGCGATAACCAAGTTGACAAAACTCATTAAATGCAGCGCCTTTATCGTACGGTATCATCTGTAAAATGTTGCAACACCAAATGTTGGCAAGCTACCAGCACATCGTCATCCTCCTTCAGTTACAGAGCAGTGACACGGTGATAAGCTCCTACTTGTTCAGCACCGGGCGCTCCTGGATGATGTGCTGGGAAATTCCCCCCCCCCGGTACCTCGTGGTTCTCTTCTGCCTCGACAGCCTCGTGCTGGATGAGAGCAGAGGAGCAAAGTGGAGGGCAGAGGCTCCAGCAGTGCTCCGGCAAGCAGCCATAGACGTGGGCAGCAGTTGCAAAAAGCTGCTTTGAAAATGGCTATCCAGATTTCACAATTAGGACACACGTCAGTCTGTTGGCGGTTAAGACGAGCTCGGTCCTTCTCCAGCAGCTGATCTCCCCTTGAAGGACATGGTGTTGTTCTGGTTTTGTCCTTACAGGCAGAGACAATGAAGGTTTTATCATGGGGGCAAAGAGAAGGAAGAAGTTTTTGGCATGGTGACAGTGTTTCAGAAACACTTTGAGAGAGCCCAGACTTTGGCTGCTGCCTAGAACAGATAAAAACTAGCTAAGTGCCATGGGGTGTTCCCCTATATTTTCTTACAGTAAAAGAAATTTTCAGTAAAATAAATCCAGTGTTTTAGCAGAAGGCTGAGCTTGGTCTATTGTTGAGTTCATAGGGAAATGTAACAAACAATATTTTCAAGTGGTTTTGTATTCCAGTGAGACTATTTCACAAGCTTGTTCTTAGCTTTTATGGAACCCTTTATATTTTTGGAGCTCCTGAAAACAACAAGCCTGCTAAAAAAATACGGGCACTATTTTTAGTGCTGTCGTGTCTACAATAACAGCACACGGACAGGAACTCCATCAGTGCTAGCAGGGTGCTGCGGTGCCGGGCGCTCTGTGCTCAGGCTGCAGTTCCAAGGATGGGCTCGGTGTGCTGTGCTGGAGCAGGGTGGGCACGCTGCCCTTCCCCTGCAGCCCCCCCTGTGATAACAGCCAGCCCCTCCTGGCTGCCGCCAGAGAGCTGCAGCTCCTGCTTTTGGAATCCTGAATGGGGGAGAAGTGGGTTTTTTACCTGGAGCACCTCTCCCTTCTTTTTTTTACTGATTTTTTGACCCCGTCTTTGATTTCCCACTGAAATACCACAGCTATTATTTCTCCCATCCTGGAATTCCTTTCCCAGCGTTTATAACAGATAGCAGAGGCTCTCTCCAAGCACTGAGCCCCGACTCTGGCACAAAGACATCTGCGTGAGGAGTAGCACCGAGGTGCTGGCCCCTTCTCACTGTAACCCTGTTGCTTCTCCCAAAATGTAATATGAATCCAAGAGCAGCTTTGTTGAACTATAATCTGGGTCAGCGGTGTTTGGTGGGTTGAAAGGTCACACTGAAACCCCATCTGTTTTAGCTCTCCATTGGAACCATGAAAGTACTTTAAACTTGAGATGTTCTGTAGCATTCCTAAATTATCAGTAATGTGTAGTGACACCAAGAACTGTGGTCTAGAAATGCCATGTTTCTCTCTTTTATTTTTTGATCTAACTGGGCGAAGCATCAGATTTAGGAAGTAAATTCAAGTCAGCTGGACATAGGTCAGTGGCTGTGTGTGGAAGGGGACGGTACGGTAGGTGCCTCTGGCCCATAAAAAGCCTGTCCTACTGAGATCTGGCTCCAGGGCTTATTAAATACCAGCCATTTTTGACTAGTAAAAGACCAAACAAACCATGCTTTTTCTCCTTTGATGATTAAATTCAGCCTGAAGTGAGTGGTATCATTTATATAAACACTTGTGTGCTGTCCTAAGAGATTAGCACATTTGCTCGCATGCTTACTTTTAAGGCTGTTTTGCTTTCAGGTGATAGCAAATGTGACCCACAGACTGAGGGAAGACCCAAAGCATCAGGGAGGGCAGAGCACAAGTGCCTTTCTTCTGCTGTTGGGATCCATTCAGGTCCTTCCCAAATCTGCCCTGGAAGAGCTCAGCACCACCAGTTCTCATTGCTGCAGAGCTCTCCTGAACCATTTCCAATTAATTCATTGCCATTCATTGCTGTGTGCACCAGGGACCCCCTTGTTCAGAGTGCTTAATTCTGGAACGCAAAGCAACAAACTCAGGTGGAGGAGGTCAGGAGTGCTGCCACACTGCAGTTATTTCACTCCAGGGACGAGCACAGAGGTCTGAGTATCTCTGATCAGCCTGCTTGTTTTATCCATTTCACATCACTGTGTGAAAGCAATGGGGGCAGAGTGATGCAGGGCTGCACTTGATCTGTCCATACTGTAACAGGGGAGAGGCTGGGACAGCAGCTGCAGGAATTGGTTTTGCTGTTAACATGGAGGAATCAATTGGCTTTAAGTTCAGCAACACTACAACTGTGCCTCAACCTCCTTGCCAGAGAGCAGCACACCCTCTGAGGGGCTCTGACTGCCCCAGCCTGGCGCTCTGTCAGGTCCGTGTCTCTCCTGTAGGAGTCCATATCCAGATGAAGCACTCCAGGTGAGGTTCTATCCTTTTGTCCCCCAGCTTGTATTGATAGCAGGAATTGTCACCAAATCCTCGGATCTTTTGGACCTCACAAGGTTCAGGGGTGGTTCCTTCACAGTGCTGCATCCTTGTGATGCTCTCTGCCTGCTCAGTGCTGCAGGGCAGCTTTCTGTGCATGTATTCCCACTGACAGCTCTTGATACAGAGCGGGTTTCAGGCTGCACTGAAGACCACACTGCTTTCCATTATTTATGGCTGACTTGGAGACAGTGACACCACCAGCAGCCTCCCCCAGCCACCTTTAACCTTTCTGCTCTGTCTGCTGCCTCACTTTCCCCGTGTAACACAGAGATGGGAACCAAGCTCCCTGCTCCGGATTGCAGTCTGATTATTGAGCAGAGTCACGCTAGCTACACACAGGCAAATCTGCAACTGATTATGAGGTTTTTTTTCTCAATTAATTGTCAGAAGCAAAGGGACGTTTGATGTTTAATGTCTTTTTCTTCTTGTTAAATGCATTCTCTTTGCCACCCGTTCTCAGACACTGGGAATAGACAGAACTGCACAATGCAAAGGCTGCCGAGTTGTCACTGCATTCATGCATAATCCATCTCAGGCTTTTTTCTGTTGTTTGGATGTTACACACAGGTCTGCAGGGGACTTTGCTTTTAGATCCGTTGACAAAGTGACACTGACATCTTATTGAGAGGCACAGGATGAATCCTGCACCCCAGCTCAGGGCGTGAGGCTCAGATGCTGTGTATGTTCTTGGGACCTGGTGTGAAGGTGCACCTCTTCTGCTCTCCATGGGCACAGTCTGCGGCTGTCAGCATTATGGTTTGCCTGGGCTGTCCTCACACGTCTGTTTTGGACCAGGGAAGACACTTCCTCTGTCTTAAAAAGTCTTCCTTGGAGCTTCTTTGGAAGTGTTCCTTCACATGGTCTGAGCCAGGAGCAGCCTGTGTCTGTGGGGAAAAGTCAGGGAAGGGGGTTAGAAAGGGCTGTGAGGAGGAGAGGAAGGTGTGCTCTGTGCAACCAAACAGCAGAGATAAATTTGAAGTGAAAACTTGGGGCTGGAGGGTCAGTTCTTCTGTGAGACTTTCTGCTTTTGTACTTAACCCATAAACACATCAACAGTTTGTGGACACTGCATTTTACGCAATAACAAACTCTTCCAGTACTTCATAAATTCAGAAGCTTTGTGCAGGTGCAAGGAGAATCCATTCACTTCTGAGTTGGGAAAACAGGGCTCAGCATCCCATGGTATCTCTGTGCTGCTGAGGCCATTTAGGGAGCAGAACACCTCCTACCCAGGGGTGACACCTTCATCCCGATCAGTGCAAAATTTGTGTTTGTTCCTATGGGGCTCCATTTCATCCTGATCTTCCATAAGGTTGCTCCATTCTGTTGGTGCTGAAAGTGAAGCACAAGTTGGAAGACTTGAACTGATTGTAACTGAGAGAGTTACTGGCAGAGCTCTGATGAAAACGTTGAGAATTCCTGGCTCCATCCTCTGCTCTGACCGCAGGCAGAGCTGAGCTGATTGCAGAGCATCTTTGGGAGCCTCCTTGTTGTAGACCCGAATGCTGAACTTTCAGGAAGACCTGATGTAGATTGGAATGTAGTAAACAGCTCTGTATCAAAACTGTACTTTTGTAACTCAGAAATTGCCAGAGAAAGCAAATAAATCATTCTGAACTATGCTGTTGGTTTCTTTTTAAGTTACCAATTGCACCAATGACTTAAGATAAATCTCTTCTTTTTTTTTTTTTTTTAAAGAAACAACATGGATCTGATATTCGACTGAAAAAAAAAAAGAACAAAAACCACCTTTGAGATGTTATACATCCCATTTCGGATTTTATGGTGAATATCAATCTCTTTCCGCCACCAATAGTTGATGCTCATGTTTTGCAGAGCTTCTCCGCTCAGGCATTTTGGGGAACTGCCAGGACGTGGCTCTGGGTTGGCTTTTTGGGCATCACCCCTCGTGCTGGCTGCAGAGGTATCTGCTCTGCTCATCGTCGCACACATGTGCCCTCAGTTCAACTCCTGAGGGCAAAAGGGAGGCTGACATGTGGTTTGTTGGGATCTTTGTGTTATTTCTTGGGCTGTGCAGGGTGCCTTAGGCTAGATGCTGAGGGTCTTCCAAAACTAAGCCTCAAATCAAACATAGTAAATTAAGCTATGGCATATGCAACACATCATGGCTGTATTTATGTTTGCAGCCTCCCGCTCCAGTATCAAAAAGCCTCAGAGATGAATGCAATCAATAGCCAGTTCACAGGGGAGTTGGCAAGATTTATTATGTTTATGATTCTGCACAAATATTGTTGACGGATTTGTTCTGATGCACAGATAGCTTCCACACTCAGATCAGCAAGCACAGCTAGACCTGAGGGAGCCAGACCCCAGCTGAGGTTCACATCATAGGTGCCTCTAATGTCTTGCGTGCTGTATTTTAAACACTGCCATATAAAGGGACTTTACTCACACAGTGATGGTGTGCTGCCCTTCTTCGATGGTAACAGCAGTGCTATCTCTTTGGGGGTGTTGTATCATTGCCATTAAGTTATAATCATTATTGGCTAATTCAGCAAAGCCCTAAATGTTTGTGATGCACTGCAGTAACTGAAGCACGTGGAAAGCATCCCATTAAGTGTGTAGTCTGAGGCTTTGGTACAAATGCCATGGGATAAATGGGAAGTTTCCCTTGATTTCAGTAGGAGCTGGATCTTGCCCAAATAGCACAAAGAGCCTCCCACACTCCAGAACAAATACAAAGAGACATATGGTTACTGTCAGGGGAACAGGTGGATGTTCATATGGTTTGTAAAGGAGCTGGAGACAGCTTGTTGCATTTTGGTGAGAAGGTTATTCCAGGCAACCGGAATGGTGTGAAAGCAGGGAAAAGTACAGCGTGGCGGTGGAGGCACAGGTGAGACTGGGACATGAGGGAGAGGGGAACTGTTACAAAGAGGTTTGGAAATGGGGAGGGAAAGCTTGACTTGATATGTGAAAGAGGTGCAGGGAAAGCTGAACGTATCTGAGGAAAGGGCTCTGTGGTGGCTCTCGCTGAGGTTGGAGTCAATTGTGGAGGATGGAGGTCACAGAACAGCCCTGGGATTGCTGCAGCTGCTGCTGAGATCTGGTCATTTTTGCTCCTTGCCAGGCGTGTAGTTCTGGGAGAAGCATCACTCGGGACGTGGTGCTGAGCAGGGCAGGGGTGGCTGGGCTGTCCCTCCCACCTAAGGCAGCTCAGGCATCCCATCATCTGCACCTCTGGAGAGCAGTAAACCACCGGCCCAGGGGAGCTGCCTTGCTGCTCACAGGATCCCCTTTCAGCCACTGTCGTTTAGCACAGCAGGAAACCAGAAGCTTCTGATAGCAGAGATGAGATGCAACTTCCAAAGAGCAGAATGGGGCCCAGGGACTCATGCTGTTCACGTGCCCCCACTGCGATGCTGCGGTCCTGTGGGCACAGCCAGCGTGGCTCACACTGGTGCGCATTCAGCTCTTTCCTCTGCCCCAGGATTGGAATAATCTTTGTGTGCTAGGACCTGGTGGAGCACTAGCCTTGGTTTGGGATGGAAAAGTGAGGTAGTCTTGAGAAATGAGCAAGTGAAGACATTTTTGTGCAGAAAACCTACATACGGGCTAGGCAGTAGTGGTGACATACTGCAAATGTGTGAAACAGCAAGGATCTCCCAGCGTTGGCATGCGGCACATCAGAGATCTGCCAGAGAGCTCACAGAGGCTGCCACACACCGTTCTGCGTAGGGAACTACAGCACAGAACTTCATAATGGGAGCCTTTGTATTTTTGGCGTTTACAAAATGAAGGCAATAAAATGTAATTAAAAAAAAAAAAAAAAAAAAAAAAAAGATGAATTCTGGGTGTTTGTGAGAATTTTGTAACTGGAATTCCTTGTTTATACTTGCTCTGCAATTAAGCTTCTGCACTGCTAAAATAGGAATGTTAATATTTTGGAAATGCTAGATCAGCACCATCGCAGCTGTTGTAAAGGATGTGTTTGGAAAGGTACCGAGTGAGATAACCGAGCCTTGTGCTGTTACAACTTGGGAATGGCTTGTAGGGATCCTCTGGAACCTTCTGGCATATCTGCCAGTCCCAGGAACGAGTTCTGAGCAAACACAACTGTGTGTGTGTCAGGAAGAGCGCTCCCCAACCACCTCTATTAGAGCAAGGGAGCAGGAAAACGTGCAGAGCCCTTGGTAATGGCTGAGATGTCAGAGGGGCAGTGCTAGAGTGAAGGTGTTTGCACTCGAGGAATGGTTCACGTTGCTCGTTGCTGAAATCAAATACAGAAGCAGGGGAGGCCGTGGACTTTCAGCCCGTCGGAGCCCTCTCTCATCTCTTCAGGAGCGATGCTCACAGCAAAGGAGCCGGCAGGTCCTGCTGCCACCAGCATTCATCCCCTCCGTGTGGGACACACCTGAAGGGAGCTCAGGCTCACGTGGGCCCAGTTGCTGCTCCCAAACTAATTGCGGCGAAGAAGAACACAGCGCGTGATTTGGTTCGGCACGTCCTGCCCTGTGCCGAGCTCTGCCGCGTTCTCTGAGGCTTCTGTAGGCAGTGCTGCGTGTGCCGCACAACAGATCGCGTGATTTCTGTCGCAGAGACGGACGGAACGGCGAAAAGGTGCAGCTGCAGACGGAGCGGAGGGCCGCGATGAGCGCAGCGTGAGCTCCCCCTGCCCGCCGCTGCGGGACGAGCTGCGGTTCCCCTTCTCGGCCCTTTCCCCATTTCCATCTCGCCCCCTACAGCTTGTGAACGAAACGCACAACCTATTTCACTCCAGTAATGAAAGAACCGCTTGAAAATGATTTCATAGGATCACGGAATCATAGCGTGGTTGGGTCGGAAAGGATTTGATGCTCCTCTCTCCCCCCCTGCCGAAGTCTGGCTGCCTCCCCAGCTCAGGCTGCCCAGTATCCATCCACAGCCTCGGGCACACGCAGGGTTGGGGCATCACAGCTCTGGGCAGTGCCTCACCGCCCTCACATCTAACCTAAACCTCCCCTCTTTCAGTTTAAAGCCATTCCCCCTTGTCCCATCATGTAAAAAGTCGCTCCCTCTCCTGCTTATAATCTCCCTTTAGGTGCTGGAAGGCACAATGAGGTCTGCCCGGAGGGCGTCAGATGTCAGATATTGCATCAGTTGGATGGCAAAGGTTAGAAAGAGAGATAAAGCGGTGTTGTTCACAGCACAGAAGCGTCACAGAAGTTGCCTCGGGTTGCTAAAGTGGGGTGGATGCAAAAATCTTGTAGAGGAGCCGCCTGCGGTGCTGCCCTGGCGCTGTCAGGGGCAGCGGTTCCCCGCTCTGCTGCCGGCAGAGGTCAGCAGCGCCGTCCCAGCGGCTGCGGGAGCGCGAATCGCGTCCTGAGCAGCGGGAGGTGACCGCGATGGGAGCGCCTGGAGCATTGCTGGCGGTGGGCTTGGAGGGGAAGCTCTGCGGCTTTTCTGCTTCTGACCAGGCTCTCCCCGGGAGGGAGCAGGGTGTCAGGTTCGTCCTTTATGGACGGGAATGCTCCTTGCTGTGGCAGAGGAGCTGAGGTACCTGCTGGCCCCTCTCTGTGACAAGTGGCACTTGGTGGCCAGAGGGACACAGAGGCTGGCAGGACAGACCCCTGTGGAACGAGTCCCACTGAGCTCAGGGTGCTGTCAGGCAGCATTTCTGTGCAGCAAGCACAAATAACCCAAACTCTTGCAACCTCACTTTGTCAGCAGGGTGAGGTCATTCCACTTCATGACTTCACAAAGTAAGAACCATTCGGCTTAATTCAATTTGTTAAGACGTTTGATAAATGATTCCTCATCACCAAAGAGTGAAACATTCATTCTGATGCTCCAGAAGTGCTGCCTCTGATATTAGGTTTAGCTCCAGCAATGAGAAAAGGCACCTGTGGTTTTGAAAGTTCAAAGGATCTTAAGATTTGCACCGCAGGGGAGGTGTGGTGATCACAACAACATGAGATTGAAACATTTCTTCCTGCTTCTGTAACACAACGATGTAAGGAGGAGCAGCAGTGGGAGCTGTGTGAGGAGTTTGGTCCTCCTGTCCTGCTCAGCCCTTCAGGACCTGCTTACAGTTCTGTTGGTAATAACAAATAACAGCACTGCTTGGTTCTCCTCCAGGAATTCTGAAGCGACTGCCCCAGCGGTTTGGCAAAGTCCTCCCCTCTTCCTCCATTAACCCACAGCAGCAGGCTTTATAGCTGAGGGCAGGGCTTTATTTAATTAATTAATTGTTTAATTAGCATGATCTGGTCCCCAGCAGAAGCAACCTTGCTCTGAGCTGCTCAGCCCTGAAACGCTGTACCATGGTGCTAGAAATCATCTCTGGTCCTCACAAATCCTTCCTGTTCAGAGGTGTATACGAGGTGCCTGAAAGTGTGTGCTGGTGCTTGTATGGAGGTAAGGGTGCTCCCACCAGGGATGCTAAAGGTACTCTGAAAGAGCAGGGATTCCCTCAGCACAGGGCTACTGATCTCCACCCTCTGAAGGGTGCTGAGGTGTGCTGCTGTGATTGTGAATAAGGCTTTAAGGGTATTGACTGAATAGTACACAGTCTGCAGGTTCTGCTACAGAGATTTTAATCTTGGGCTTGCTTATTGATTTATTGACATAAATATTGTAATAACACACTTGGTATTTATTCTCTTCTCACTAGAACAGTTGGAAGTGCTTTATTCAAGTCTAGTGACTGCAGAGCCCGGTGTGTTGTATATTAGTATTCTTAATTCTTCCACACTGAGTGAATTGATTGTAAGGCAGGGAGTCTATTTTTGTCTCGTAATTTGGATACTTTTCATTGCAAGGTACCAACGAGGAACACTATCAAAAAATAAGATCGTTCAAAACAGTTTGGCTACTTAAGAAACGCCACAAGAGATTAGCAAAGTGTACACAGACACAAACCATATGCAGCCAAGTAAGGAACAGGACAAAGCAAAACAGTTTTAGCAGGTAAGCACCCACACAGCAGCATGTGTTGTATATCAAAGAGGCACAGACTGTAAACCAACGTCCTGCAGTTTGCAGTGAGTAGAAAGGCTCCCAATAAAACCTTGGTCGTCCCTCTTCTTTGGTTTCACAAGCTGTCCTGGGTAGTGGTTGGGAAATTGACTCCTAACTATCACTGGGGGACTGGAGTTGTCCCAGAGCAGGTCTATAAGATTCTATGGGATCCAGGAGACTGAGACTATTGAGTGCTTGGCAAACATGGGATCCTTGCCTTGCTGGGAAGCATCTCTGCAGCCTGTGCACATATAGAGCTCATATATACCTCATATATACCCTGAGAGGCCCAAGTGCTCTCCTCTCAGCATCCATAATGTGGGTAATTGCTAACTGATTGAAAACCAATGGGAAAATCTGTAAGATCCATTCTGTCCGTATGTATGCAAGTTGTAGTAATGTGATAGGAGATACAAGTGCTGTCCATGTATGTATCTGACTTCCATCTGTTTTGACTTGTTTTCTGCACCTTCAACATTTAAATTTCCTGGAGTGGGTGGGCAGCAGTGCTGTGAGGCAGCGCCGGGCAGCCAGGAGGAATGCACTGCACTCCTTTATGGAGATACTCCTTTTTTAATGTGTTTCCCAAACTGAAATGAAGGCCTCTGACTTCACATGGGCAGTGTGGTTTCTGTTTAGGGATACTCTCAGTATCCGCAGTGCGTTTCTTTTGTTACTTTGTGATGTGCAGACATGGGTCGAGAGATTAAGGTTGAAGTGAACCCTGTGCCTCCTGCCCCCAGTGAGTGGGGCAGCACACAGCTGAGGGCAGCTCTCCATTCAGCAAAGACACAGCTGGGTTGCAGCAGGTGCTCCAGTCTGCACCCAGTGAAGGGCAGAGCAGAGACCCACACCTTCAGGTGCATCAGTCTGAAAAAGAGCTGGATCTGAGCCTGGGTAAGTGAAGGTCAGCACAGCTGGGAAGTCTGCAGCGCTGAGCGTTGTGCAGGGATGTCTGGCACAGTTGGGACTGTTGGGATAAATGCAGACCCAGCACATTGCCAGGTACAGCAGGCACTCCTGAAGTGACTTGGGTTACATGCTGGCTTTGCTGTGTAATTATGAGCATTACCTGAGCAGTATCCAACCTGGATGTCTCTGCTGCCAAGGCAGGTAATCCATCCATGTCAGCAGTGAAAGCAGGGCTCGCCACCACACTTCATGTTTGCAATTTCTCTGGTCTGCTGAATTATCTGCCTTGATGAATACGTGGAGTGGAACGGGCCAGGACAAAGGAGGAGATGTTTAATTCGGCCCTTAACCGGGGCTGAAGAATACTAGGGAAAATTAGCCAAAAATATTTATGTTTCCTGCCAATCCCTCTCAGTGATTGCTTTCTTTTTCTTTTCTTCCCTCCAAGTCTCACACAAAGCTCTGTCTTTGGGATTAGCTGTCTACAGGCAGCTCTTTGTTTTCAACCGAATTTAAGATTATGGCTGAGCCATATAAGGGGAGAAAGGTGACACTGGAGAGTTTCTGCAGCAGTAAATCCTGAAATATTCAGGCCTGTGACATTTTTGTAGCTGGCAAATGCTGAGTGAGGCATATCTGGTCAACACCGAGGCCCAAACCTGGTTATGTTTCACTGAAGAACCCGCTACAATTCTCAGGTTCATGTTGCATCATATACTTCTAAAGAGATCTTTCCGGTCAGATAGCAAAAGGCTGATTTTGTTTGCTGCTATTTGCAGTGAGGGGATGAAAATGCTCCTGTTGTTAAACTTCTCAGACTGGAGAGCAGCCAAACAGTGGAGGAAATGCAGAAGAGAGCATCGCTCCGATAAGGGCCGGATGGACAAGCACTGTGCTATTACGTCAGCATGTTTAATTTACATTAACAGCTGCCATTTTTACAATGCAGTGACCACTAATACTGCTTAAAGAGAGGCTGTTTATGCTCCAGTTCATCACAGAATGGCAATAAATCAACAATCAGTTACAGATTCATGTCTAAGCGACCAAGTTTGAATTCACAGACCTTGGGGCAAATGGGATTCTGAGGATTATTAACCTAATGTGCTTATTGCAGGCTTTCCTGCTGGAATTCTTCTGCTAGAAATCATCCATCCCCTTTTACAGTAAGCTTATACAGTTCTAGCTCCAAAATGCATGTATTTAGTGTTCGGAGGCAGGAAGGCAACTTGAGATGTGTTTTTTTTCCTCCATATCTAATGAGTGTTGTTATGAGGAAATCTTCTGCTATATCCGATGCCTCCAGTGATTCTTTTGCAGGCTTTGGATGTACTTAATAGGGTGCCAGAGCTCACCACAAATAGGAAGAAGAAAAAACTTTGTGAAGTCTGAGGCTTTGTCACCATGGTGACATCTATTTGAGTTTGGAAGTTGCTTTAGTTTGAGCTTGCAATTTTTCTTTTTCCTGTCATTAAAGTTATGGCTTTTATCCTCTTGATTTCCTCCTCCCTCTCTTCCTACCTCACTGTGATTGCATTTAAAAACTAAATTTCCTTTCAGGGACAAATATGCAAGATAAATTACCTCCATCCTTTAATGCCTCCAGCAGGCTGCCAATGACGCAGTCCATATCCAGGTGGACCTTGTCTGTAAATGCAAAGAGAACAATACAGTGTCTCTTCTTCTGTGCCTAACAGTTCAACAGCTATGATCAGATATATTAAACAAGAGAGGTCTTTGGCTGCCCTTTAATAATCATGGAGGTGGCCACATTCAACCTCCAATGACTCTACTGGATTAGGTGGAGTTCACAGCAGAGATGGATTGGACCTAGTAAGTATAGCAGTGGTCTCTTGGGTTTGCTTTACATAGCACGCAAAGAAGCTCTTCAAAGATTTGTGGTGCAACGTGACCTTGACTTCAACTCTCATTTTAATGGCTACTTGGAAGATGACAAAGACCACACGCTTTGGGAGATCGCCGTAGGGTGAGAAGCTTCAAAACCACACGGCCAAATCTGAGCATAAGTGAAGTCTGTGCAGCCCACACAACTGCAGTGGCAGCTGTCGGAAGTATGCCAGAGAAAGCCATGCTCCTGGCTGACAACTGGAGGGTAGGGAGTCTGAAGCACAACTTAAAGCACAAATGTTCCTTTGATTGGTATCCAAAATTGGTGGCTGCTTCCTTTCGGGATGAGCATGCTGTGCCTGGAGAGATGCTGAGAATCTCTTGAAACAACTGCAGTCTGCATGGATTGGTGGGCTGATGGGCACTGTGATCCATGCACTGTGGCACTTAAAGCACTTGGTTTTGATGAATTTGGGTTTTACCTTGTTTGAGGGAGGAGCCACTCATTTTGTAATGATTTGCTGACCACTGAGCAGTGTGCTTTTAAGTGGCAGAAATTCACTCTTAACACCTGATTTTCAGAAGACGTTTTCTCCCTGCGTTGACCAGGATCAACACATCATCCCTCTCTGCCTCAGTCTGTCCTCATAATCAACTTCACTCTCAGTAGCACGTGTTTCGTTAAATTTAGCTGTGAGAATGTCACCGATTATGAAGGGAAAAGCAAGAGTGAAGGTTAGGGGGGGGAAGGTGAAGGTTAAATTCAGACATTCATGAGTTTATGGGGCAGTTTGTCCTCAAATCAAAGCCAGGCATTCATGTCAAGCTGCATAAACAGGAATAAAAGTTCATGTGAAACTTGCTAAGGAAGCAAAAGCCCATAAGAATATTTGCCACAAAAAATGTGCTTTCTTCTGCCTTTCCCTCCTCTTGGCCCAAAGAAAGGATGTTGCTCAGAGCATGTTGCTATCCTGGACGACGCAATAATTCTGAAGATAAAGACCCCAGAAAATCTCTGCCAGAAGACACACATTCATGCCCAGCAGCCTGCTGAGCACTGCTGCAAGCACAGTCTGCAGACTGGCAGGAGAAGGATCCCAGAGCAGAGGTGTGTGCCCAGCACTGGGGTTAGGAGCACATCTCCTGGTCTTTCCTGAGGTGTCCAGTGATGGTTTTTCTCAGTGTCACACCCTGTAAAAAGTTCAATTCAAGACAAGAATTTTGGGAAGGGATGGGAAAACTGGTGAGAACATTTTTTAAAAAGCAAATGAACCTCATATCCTCAGCTACCTTTTATTTACCAAACAGAAGTTTCCCTGTGTGATACATTTCTTAAATTATAGGTTTCCCATTTCCTGGCGTCCTAATAAAGTCTAGATGAATGATGAGAGAGTCTGCAGGGAGAATGAGTAAACATCTCCTACTGTCTGGAATGTAAGATGACTACTGTCTTATCCTTTGTTACAGGTTGTTAAGATAAAATTACCCTATATATCAACAGTGCTGTCAATGAAATTAGAAAGGGCATTCTACCTCCAAGCTGCCTGGAGGGTTCACAGAGGTAAAAAGAAGGCGGTTGCTTCTCTGTTTATTTTGGTTATCCACTTGGTATGAAAAAAAAAATGTTTTTGGGGGGCTTGTTATTTAATAAGCAGATGAGAAGCAAAAGAAAAGCCATGGAGTATGTGCAAGTTTGGATATTCCACCAGCTGTGCAGACAGGAGAGGAAAGAAATTGTGGCTTAGTGAGAGTCCTGTGATATTTCATGCCAGAACTACTGCTGCAGGAATGTTTGGGTGCAAAGAGACCCTGTGGTTGTAGATTTGGCCCTCATAGAGGGCAGAGGCTGCATATCGTTGAGCTATCGGGATTGGCATCCTGAGACAGCAATTTGCATTTTTTGAGAAGATCTAAATAAACCTGACTATTAATGATGGGCTGACGGTTGAACTCAATGGTGTTACTGATCTTTTCCAACCTTCATGGTTCTATAATTAATGCAGCTCTAGGAAGTGCCTACAGATTTGGTGTTTTTTCTAGATTTCCTTAAGACCTCTCAACCTCAAGTTTTGCCCCTTTAGTTTCCCTGTTTCTGCTTCCATCACTCTCTGCTCCTGCACAGATCTCAGTCTCAGTTTTAGGAGCACACCCTTGCACATTCCTGCAATTTACTAATGCACAGAAGCGCTCCTTGTGCTAAGGAAAAGTCTAGTGTCTACTTGTTTCACTTGTGGTTAAATTGTGCTGCCAAAATAATCACTTGTTTTAGGTTTGCTCGTTATATTGTCACCACTATTGAATCCTACAGACGTACATGGGATCCAGAGCTTACCTCTCTAGTGCCTCTGTTCCACACAGAATGAATTCTCTGCTCCAGACATTTCCCCTACATCATCCCAGTGCTTCAGGGTGCTGTGCTGGGGCTTGAGGGCTTCTTGTGGAGAGGCCTGAGTCTCGTGCAAGTCAATGGTACCCACTTGCATTTCCACTCATGTCCATGGCAGATTCTGTTACCATCTCTCTTATTCCTTTTCTTCGTTTTTAACCACACACTTTTAAAACTCAGACATTTCACTCTGTATTTTTGGTTTGAAATGAAGAAACAACAAAAGTGAAAACAGGGCTGGAGAAAAGCTGGAAATGAAAAGCTGAAGTTGGGTGAGAAACTGTCGGATTTGCAGCACATCCCTCAGTTTCTGCCATCTCATCTTTTACTGTGTCAGAGAATTTACATGTCAATCTCATACACTTCTCTGTGTGAATGCACACATACACATGTGAGAATTCTCTGTGACGAGCTGCAGGGCTTTGCTCCAGATTTTCCATCCCTAACCGTGTCAAAAGAAAATATCTTAATGCTCTATTCACAAAATGCTTTTGGCCTGTTTCCGTTTGAACGTTCCGCTTGTTTGCCTAGGCAATTCATTGAGGAGTTCATAAAACCTCCTTTTGCCTGAGTTTGTGAATGCCTGCCCACTGCAAGGGCTTGAAATGAAATTTTATAGGGAAAACAAAAAAAAAGAACTACTTGGGATGCGTGCATTTTGTGTACTTGGATATGTTCTCAAAGGAAGAAGTTTTCCTATGGACTGAAGGATATAGTTGTATCACCTACTCATTTTTTAGCTCCAAAACAGCTCCAAGGAAACAGCTGAGGTTTTTGACAGTTCAGTGTTTCCAGCTCTTGTCTCTTTCCCTTTGAGAGTTCCCTCTGTGAAAGGCAATCTTGTGCTTGGATTCTCGCTGCCTCGTTCCAGCAAAAGACCCTGTGCTATCTCAGTTCTCAGCCTAAAATCATGATAGTGGGGACAAAACAGACTTTTCACAGCCCTGCTGCCCAGCCCCGGTTCAGTGCCAATAGCAGCCAGCACAAAACTGATGTTTGTCTTTATTAATCACGCACACGAAATCTGCAACCTGAACTGTGTACAGAAATGAATGGAAAAAGTGCAACCTGACCGCAAAAGTATTATTTTATAAATAAGGTCCTTTAGTAGTAGTTAATTGGATACACATTTTGCTGGATTCATGGAACATTAAGAGCTATCATATCCAAATTGACTGACTGAGTTCATGTTACATCTCCCAAATTACCAATGACCATTTGCCTTGCAACATCAGACCTTGGGTTCAGAAATCTAGCTCGAGGGCCTTTTTTAAGTACATGGCACTTTTTTTTTCCTAATAGAGATTGATTTAGTGTATGTTTAATGGCCCCATAAATCACTCAACATGCCCAACTCGCATACAAATTCTGCCAAAAAAAAAGTTTTCAAGGAAGCAGATGCCTTGTACTTGGAACCAATTTGCCTTGCTCGCTGCGTGTGCATGAACCCACCATTTCAAGATCCTCCTAATAACAATGTTTTGTTCTCCCAGGTCTGAACGTTGGTCATTTGCTCTGGCTCTGCTTTCTTACCATGCCAAGTTACACTTGGGCAATCCCCCCGTCCTGTTCCAGTGCCTTGTAGATCAGCAATAAATAAATTCATTGTGCATTTCAACAAGAAGTAAAAGCAAAAGCCGGAGCTGCGTTGCGCTTGCTCTTGTGAAGATCTATTGTGTGCAAAGTAGTGTGCTATCAAATGGCATAGGTCATTTTTCATTACCCCACTGAGGATGCAGCTCAAAGCAGAGGATTATGGAAACTCATTTCCTTTGGTTAAGGAAAAAAAAAAAGAGTTAACATTCAATAAACTCGAGGGCTATGACGCAATGTGGCCCTCAGAACCTTCCGAGCAGAGCTGTTAATAGCTTCCTTTCCCAGGACGCGGGTTTGCCCCATTCACTTATCGACTTTGATGCATTAGTAAAAGAAAATATCAACCCCTCATAACTCTCAGAAATGATACAATACATCACTTGGAAGTAAGCTAGGATCAACACATTGTTAACTGTTTGATCTCTCGAGTCAAAATTAATGATAGGTGTTTTGCACACAAAAAAATGAATGTTAAAAGCCTATTTAAGCTAACTAAAGACATCCATACAACATCAGGGTTGAATTGGAGGTGATTTCCTGCAATGCAGCTGTTATAAGTTTATCAGTCTGCGGGTGGCAGTAACCAGTAATCATAACCAGATTGCAGAAGGATGGGATGGAACTTATCTTTAAATAGAAGATCTGACTAACTAGCTTAAGAAAGCTGGTTGAGAACGAAGTTCGTGGTACTGTTCACTAGAACACCCAAGGCTTGGGGAAAAGCCTATTTTCTATGTGCTTTAAAGAAATGAAATGATTCCGAAGGTTTAACTGCTAAGCAGGGAGAAACCAAGGTTTGTAATGATTAACAGCAGACCTCCTGCTCTCTGGGACTCACAACATTTACGCAGTAATGATAGCTAATAAGAAATGGCATTAAGAAATATCTTTGACTTTCTCCACTGAGACATTGCCATAGGCTGCTGATAAACTGTTAGTCCGTTCTCCTGTGACACGGCAAGATGTGTAACGCAGCGTGTATTGCTAGCAGAAGAGTGATTGAAAAAATCCCAAGAAATATCTCTGAAGAGCCATGGAGGAGTGTTGCACTGTGAGACAATGCCTCTGGACATCTACAGCCTGTTAGTTTTAATGCGACTTGAATTGCTTCCGTCTGCAGCTAATCTGACCACTGGAAACAGTCCCTTTTGCAATGCCCTTTAATTTTTCTGATTTGCGTGTGGGCGGTATCTGTTGGTCTTAATATGAATGTTTTCCGGATTGAATTAGAGAAAACAAGACGAGCTTTCAAAGCAGCATCAACTTGCTTTGAGAAATGTGAACTCAGGAACAAGCACGGGGCAGTATGGAACCATGAGGATGATTTAGGGCTGTCCCATATCACTGCCGTGCAACCACAAAAAGGAGTGACAGGGAAGTCCCACTGGATTCTCAGATCTCTCAGCAGCACTCCACGGTCTCTTTATACCTCTTTGTTCTTAACTTTGCCGGATGCTCAGCCCTTCTGTGCGCTGCTTCAGATGCTACAGCTCCATCAGTTAGAGCTCTGCTGCAATCGCCTCGCTGCCTGCAGACAGCAGGGACACCCCTATTTCCTAACTCGCTGACCCATGCAGACCCACTATTTTCCATGATTGAATGAATCCATTAAGCAGTTAAGGAATGAGCCAAAATCTTCTTCCATCCCCAAAGTCAGCTGAACAGGAGCTTTGTTTTAACACTGATTAGCATTTAGAATAGCTGCTGTTTTAGCCTTTCCCATCAACAGCTGCTGTGGAGCCGCCGCTCCGTGCTCCCTCCTGCAAGCAGCACACCTCCCTGTATTTGTGCATCTGATGTTAGCCCTGTGCTGAAACTCAGCTCTGGGGAATATCAGATTATTATTGTTTTATTATTATTTTTATGGAGGACAAGTTGAAAAATGGCAGCTACATCTTAAAAGATAAGTATGCTTTAAAGATCCTTCACACACCTTTCCTCCAGAATTCAACAAAAGTTTAAACCTCACTCTTCCCCATGCTTGATATCTGTGTTTTAGGTGTGCAACATCATTTTTCAGAGATTTTTGAAATTTAGAAGAGGTTTTTTCAGTGGAGAAAAAGACAGTTATTGATAAAAACTGAACAATTATCATTTGTTTCAATTAAGACACTCAGCAATTTCCGTTGTTTTTTTTTGTTTGTTTTCCAAATCTTGCTCAACAAATTATTTCCCCGTAGCCATGGAATCAGCTCACTCCCTTCTTCTCCCGTCAGGGACCATAAAACCCTCAGCTGGCAGATCTGTCCGCCAGGCCGAGATGTGACACAGCACAGCAATCTGAAGTTTTCCACTGAACAAAGTAGCAGAGAGAAAGCAACTTAATTGCCTGTGGATGGCAGGTGGATGGTGGCCAAATACTTTCAATTTCTGACCTGCTATGTTTCCCATTTGTTGTTTCTTTGGAAGTGACTCATCCCAAGCAGTCCAGTCCCTGCTCCAGGCAGCTGGATCAGGCAAATCCTACAGCCTCTTGGTGCTCATCTGCTCACTGGTGTGCTTATTCCTTGCTGAATCTTTGGGCATAAAGTGTGCCCTTATGTAGGGTGGCAGGGCTTTGACTGCTTTGCAGCCCATATTGTCATACCAGTTCCATCTGGAACGTGGCTTGTCTTTCACATCACTGTTGCCACTGCTGAAACACACCACCCACCAGCTCATGGTGTTCATATCCACTCTTTGGTCTCCAAGTGTCAATGGCTGCCAAAAGCTACTATTTTTTCTGCATGCAGGAGTTCAGTGGCACACCTTTGCTCCATGTGCACTTCCATGTCAGACACCAATCTGTCAGTCTGCCCCTCTGCTGCCAGCTGTCACACAGCAACAACATGCAATGGGACACTGGCAGAAAGGTTCAACCTTTACTGCCACACTGCCAACATCCACCTCTGACATCATGAGCCAACATCAGTATAGGAATATAATCTATAGTAGTCTGAAATACTCCAAAGTGTTAATCACATAAGATATAGTAAAGGCTACATTAAGTCTTTGTGTGCTTTAGCACAGTCCTTCCACTCATCAATTCGCTGTTGAAGCACAGCCTGGCTGGAGCACAGGAAGCTAAGCTTTAAATGAGGGAAATCTATATGCAGAAAATAGAGGAATTTGTAAATAACTGGTTATGTGCTTCAGACCACTGTCACTATCCTGTACTGAATTCCTAAATGTGGAACCCAGATGCAAAAATAACAAAGACCACATTAAAGCAATGCTAATATACAAGCTCTGGTTTTAGAGGAGGATGCGGAAGCGCTTGGAAGGCTGATAGAGGACTTGGGGAAAGATAGCACAGCCTCCAATTGCGTTTTCAAATAACGTGTGAGGTGAGGGTTTCTGTGGCTCCATCAGACTTCCCAGTGTTGGCCTTGGGCACGTGAGGCCATGCACATGCCACGCACACATGGCAGCCCCTCTGCAGACATGGGGCCTCAGCTGAGCAGGCGGGCTGAGAGAGGGTGGACCTGGGAGCGGTGCAGTCATGGACTGTGAAGCACCTCCCTTCTGTACACCTGGTGATTTCACTAGAATCACCTCGGCTGCCTTACACATTATAGAAGGAGAATGGCTGTATAGCACTACTGAAGCACATGTTGGAAATGAACCCAAGAAGGGTCAAGAGCTCTGCCTTGCAGATGTGTGCATGCAGGTGAGCACAGCTCATCAGGATGTTAGTGTTGTTCTTGTCCATGCACAGGCGGGTGCAAACCTAAACCTAGGCACTTCTGCATCCATCAGCTGCTTCTTCCCCCATTGCTGCTGCAGCTCTCCTTGCCATTTCTGCCCACCTGCCATCTGCAAACAGCCCAAGCCCCATTCAGAGTCCTTCCTGCCTTCCCACCCCTCCTGTGGTGACAGGCTGGGCTGTGAGCCCACAGGGAGAGGAGGGCAGGTCAGGGGATGCCTGCATCCCCATGGTGGTGCTGGCGGGAAGTTCCTCAACTGAGGGCCAGGCAGGTGGGTGGCTGTAAGTGGCTGACAGGAGTCTGCAATAGGCTGTGTAAAGGCACAGTGCAGCGAGGTAAAGGTGAACACCTCAGCGTGCACTGAGCAAACAGGTAATGGCTTCGTTAGTGAGTTCTGTTAGTGAGGCTGAAGCCTCCAGGAGGGCAAGTGTGAGCTCTGCACTTCAGCTGTGCCAGCTGGGGGAAAGTAAACGATACCTTCTGATTGAGAAAACCTGAAGGGTAAAGGATCACCAAAGGAAGTGATAATCAGAGGACCTCAAAGAGGACTGGGTTACAGCATGAAGATTTTGAGCTGAGAAGCTGTATTGAGTTGGGAGCTCAGTTGTAGAGGTTTGGCTGGAGGAGGCCAGGCTCCTTCTGCTGAGGTGCAGGCTTTGTGCTTGCAGTGATTTGGTGGCAGCCAGAAGCTGTGAGCCTGCTGTCACTGGAGGGATGGAGTGCTGGTGTTACCTGCTGTTGTGACCTGCTTCTCTGGGGAAGATGGAAGTCAAGAGCCCTGAAATTTGACACTGGAGAGGTAAGCTTTATCTTTTGTAGTCTTAAACAATGCAATGCGTTTGTTTGGAATAAGTGCTAAGCAGAGCAGTGAGGCTGAGCAGCCAGAAGCAGGGCCTGTGGGAGCAGCATTGTCACACAGGGCATAGTCAGTAGACTGCCCTGCCTGCCTCCATCTCAGCCAGCCTGGGGATGGGGCTGGGCACAGTGAGGTGATTAGGGTGTTGGAGCTGAGCACAGAACAGGCTGTGGCTTAAAACACTGTGTGAAACCTCTGAAAGGAGTTTTTGTGTGATGTTCTTTGCCTGATTATAGATAATATTTTTAACTACTGTTTAAGCACTTGACTTGTTCTGGCTTTGCCTTCTTAGTCACGTCAAGGAATCAGGACTAGCTGTGTACAGCAATCTAGGTAGCTGCCTTGCTGTGGCTAGTAGGATCCCTCTGTTAGCAGTGTGTTTTGTGCCTTATGCTGCTGCTCGCCTTTCTGCTCTGCTTGCTGCTGACAATGAGCACAGGGCAGAGGATATTTCTGCAAAATTCCCACTCAGCAGGCAATAGAGTCCTAAACTTCTGAATTTGCTCAGTGGAGCATGAGTACATCCTTAAGGAAAGAATGGGTGTTCCTTTATCCTTGTGGGGATTAAGTTCATCACTTAAAACAGGGACATGTAAGCCAAGAGTAGGAGCTGGGAGTTTACATTCTGCCTTTGAGGGCTTATCAGCCCTTGTCTCAGGGACAGCAGAGCTCAGCCTGCAGTTCTAGCAGGAGTAATAGTGCTGCCTTGCTCCTCAACCCTGGGTGGGATGTGCCAAGCTTTATCCCACAGCAAGCTGATTCCAGCTTTCTGAGTAATGCTATTTTATGGGAATAACTTCCCTTTGATCTGCAGACGGGAGTCCACAACAGCTGCTCTGGGATAGATAAGGACAGCCACTCTCCAGACTGATGGTGTTTGGAGATTAGTGCTCAAGACATTGCTCAATGGAAGTGTGCAGCCCACAAAGGTTGGTGTGTGCACCTGCAGTGTTGGGGAAGGGAGCAATCTGCTTGTGTGTCAGGGCTGCAGCGTGTTAGCTGTAGTGTAAGTGGACAAATTCCTGCATTTTCCCCCTCTGCTGTATACCCACAACTATTACATTTTAGGGAGAGTGGGAGGAAATGCTGTTCTTGCCTGTTTAAACCTGGGGAGTGTGCTAACAAATGGAAGCAAAGGAAGCTCAATGCTAAATCTGGAGGTTGATGCAAAGGTATTTTGTTGGTTTTCTTTTTAATGGAAAAGCCTCAATTGCAAACTGTTCTCTTAAAAGTAAGTTTCAAGTAAGAAGTTCTTAAAGCTTCTTACTCCAAGTAGATTCACTGAAATGCTTCTTTTTGTGTGATTAAACTTAAATGTTTCTTTGGTCTTGTGAGGTAATGGCAGCACTTGCTCAAGGTAAGCATTTTTGGCAGCGTTAGCTTTGGGCTTCCTGCAAAGGTCACTGACATCTGACAGATATATGTGCTTTCAGTAGGGATAAAGGATAAAGCTCTACATTTTCCTGAAAGCTTGTAGAGGTGATTAAAAATAAAACACAAATATTTAATGTGGATAAGCCCTGCTGAGTGTGAGTCACAATGAGTCTGAGAACTGGTCCTCACCAGGAACCTTGTAGCTTTGAGGGTGAGTTGGGCCCTTTCTGTAGGGGCTGTCCAACAGAGAGAGGGATGCCTGTGTAATGCTTGGAGCAGGGCTGCTATGGCCCTGTGGCCTTTGTTGCGCCTTCCTTGGCACATGGGGATGCTGTGAGCTGGTATTCCCCCCAGCAGCAATGCTAGCCTGGCCTGCAAGAATCAGGACTTGCTTTAAGAGGCTGCCAGAAGTGTGGGTGAGACTGTGGAAATAACCTTTGCCTGTTGTCAAAGGTAGTAGGGAGCGGTGGTGGACATGACTTCACTGCACCCGCTGCTTGGTGTGAGTAACCAGTTCCATGCATTTCCATGCCAACCATCATTTCCAGATGCAATGACTAGCACGGTTTTTTCCATCTCCAGATCTTGTTTGTACTGGCATGATTTAAAATACTTTGTGTAATTATAGTGGTTCCTATAGTCAAACTGCTAGAGCAATGCGTTCTGCTTGGAAGTTTCTTCGTTAGCTAGTAATTTTGGTAATGACAGTAATTCAGATAATCTATCCTCGTGGCGTTGTGGCTTGCAGAAGTAGAGGGCTTTTTTTCTGTAATGCAACCCTATCTATGTATAGCTCAGTCAATATCTAGTATTCTATATGTGTTAAAGTAAGCTTGACTGAGAAATTCCAGTCCCATCACCACAAACGTTCTACTGTTACGTTTTAATGCAATCAAATAAACGGGGAAGAAAAGGAAAGGGACAGAGAGGGGAACATAGCAGGCAGTTGCTGGCACAGGCTGGCTGTATCACCGGGCTGCTTTGGGTGCTCACACTAACAAAGATTCCTTAAACTGTTGGGTAGTTCTGCAGATGCTGGACTTCTCCTGAGCTAGGCATGCTGGATTGAGGTGGAAGAGCCCAAGGCACAGTGAGAAACCTATAGGTTTGGTGCTGTGGTGTGCAGCCCTGGGACTTGTGAGATGTGCAGCCCCCAGAGAGGAATGCTGCCAGTGCCTGATCATGTCTGCCCTCACAAGCTAACACTTGAGAAACAGCAGCTTTCTGGTAGGGATGGCTTCAATGAGTGGCAACAACTTCAGGAAGCAGATGAGCTTCATTTTGGCCTACAGTTCACAACACAATAAACAACTTTGTCAGCCAAATATGACAACATCTATTGAACAGCAAAAATCTTTCTGCTTCTGGAAATGTCTGAATCGTGAAGCTGTTCTCATTTGCTGCTGAAGGAGACACATCTAAATTACTGCTGGGAGAACCTGGTCAGACAGATCAGAGGCAGTCATCTCCCTTGATGTGCAATTACATGTGCTGCTTGCTTTGAGAAGAGGCCAAAGCAAACGGGAAGCAGCAATTAAGGTAGGCACCCGCAATGAAGACTTGAAGCATAGGGCACGGTGTCTGTCAGTCATCACTGTGCAGAAAATCTCTCCATAATCTTCCTAAACAGAGCAGTATTTTTGAATGCTGATTGAGTAACTGTTATTTTTCCTCCAGAAGATCCTCATATGTAGAGGAGGATGGGAGAAGCAGATGTTGATCGTACATTTTTATGAAAAATACTGTAGTGTGGAAGCTTACCCAGTTCTTGACCCTCAGAATACTCTTCTGCAAATCTGTGTGATTTGTGGCAAGTTGTTCAACCCTACCTTCCCTCCAACAGGCAGGGGATGGTGGTGGAAAGATTTGCCATGCCTTTGTCCAGTTACCCATATGTTTTTCACAACTGGAGATACTGAGTCTGGAATGAGGTCTTGAGATCACTGGTGTCTTACCAAGGATAAAATGCCAAGAATCATTATTTTGATGCCTTAAGCAGCAGGAATAGCAAGAGCAGCCTTACTGATATTCTGTGATCACATAATGCATTGCAGATTGCAGAAAAGAACTGTTTAATACTCAGCATGTCATGTCCAGGATGTTTGTCTATAATGTATATGGGAAGTAGTGTGTTTCCTGTGAAGCAATAAAATCTCACTGAAATCTAGCTGCGTTTCGAATTGGTATATAAACAGTTTCAGATATAAACATTTATCTTGTAGGTAACCAATGTGTAGGGTTGTTTCTGCCATTTCCCAGGGATCTGAAAGCCAAAGCTAAATCAAATGACATATTGTTGTCATCTGGTTCCAGAGGCAGGGAGTATCCAACAGCCCTGCCAAAGTCCAGGTGGCAGCAGGAGGGCTGAGTTGCTTGTCTGTGGTATTTATGGGTGGCATGCAGAGAAGCATTGTGGAAGATGCTTTGGAAACACGACAGAGAAGCTGGGTATGTTCCACCTTTCCATCTTGTAGTGCAGGGTAAGTTACACCAGCACACATACTCCATTTGATCTACAGAAATCTTTTATCTGGCAACAGGAAAGTTTGCTTATTCCCTTTTTTCCTCCCATCTGATACCCACCACGCTCTGCTTGAAAATACTGTAGGTGGTGTGAAATACTTTTCAAAACCTAGATAGAGATTCAACTCTCTAGTTCTTAAGACAGAAGTCAGGCTAACAGCTACTTTACTTCTCTTAATTGTACACATTTTGAAAAAATCCCAGCATGAACACATGGATGTGTCTGTAAAGGTATCTGAAGCACAGCAGTCTTGAGAACTAAAGCAGGTTAAGAGATGGAAAATCTCTGGCAGATCAGGAAGGTGGCTTGACATAGTTCTGGACAAATAAACATCAGAAGGGTGGAAGTGAGCTCATCTGCAGGTGCTAAAAAAGGCACCTGCCTTTTTGCACGACTTGCACGACTGAGCAATCAACCTGTTCATCCAACAAATCAAACCTTCCTCACTGTCAGCCACAGAGCCTTGTAAGGGCAGGAACAGTTGCCCTCTATTAAAGAGCACCATTCTGCAACCAGATATATGCTTATGTCTGTCTGGCAAGTTGTTCTGCTGTAGGAACATCAGCATCCCGTATCTGTTTGTGGAATTACGTGGCTTACACCATTTATAGGCAGTTTACAGTAAAGGTTTTACACTTGTCCCAGTGTATGCAGGAAGAGTGGTGTTTCGGAAGGTTAACTGTTGCTTACTTGTTAAAAGTGTGGCACTGTCCTTATGTTTGTAGGGAGCCATGGAGTACCAATTCTGTTTGACAGCTAGAGACTGACATCAGTGGTTACAATCCTCATGGTCTGGTCAGCTTTCCAGCTGATGAGGATATTTCAAGAGGAAGTAGGTGAATCTGTGTTGATATTTCCCTGTCTTTACCCGTTTTCCTAAAGGGATGGGGGATGCACCAGGGAAGACATCAGAGTATGTCCAACACATGGTCTGGAAGTGAAGCAAAAGCAACTCCAGTATCCTGCGGTGTTGGCAGGGATGTTTTGCTCATTTGCTGTCTGAGAGGTGCTGCAGCAGAAAACCAGATCTGCTTCCTCAAAGACTGTAGGACAATTATTATGTTCTCCAGATGGGAGTGACAGTCTTAATTTGCTGTTAGTCTCACCCATCTCCCAAGAAGGAGATCTCCTTTTCTTTTAACTTTGGACTACTGTGTCTTACACACACAACAGGTTTCTCAAGGCTTATTCTTGAGCCAGATGAGAAACATGAAATAGATGAATGCAAATTACAATCTTCTTCCTTTGAAATTAATGCCAATAAAAAGGCTTTGAAGATGGTGCTTTGCAAGTGCTAATTAATAGGATTGTAATTGTGACTACATATTGCTACTGCGGAGGGATTGGGCTGCTAAGTGTTGCTGCAGTCACACAGCTCACCCTGGTTGCAATGATTCCTATTGAACATCTTGCTCTCAGCTGCCACTATAAGCAGGAAATATAAAACTGGGAAGGGCTGATGCCATTTGTGCCTTGGATTGGTTTTACTTCCCACTTATTGCTGTGATGCTGGAAGCATCATAACAGTTCTTCCAGCTTTTGGAGGGAACTGTCTGCCGTACCTGATTAAAGCCTGAAATAGTTGTGAGATTGTGACTAAGTGATACAGACTGCCGACAAGTATGGTGGAGGTTTTGGTGAGTGTACTTCAGTCTGGAGCCCAGCCTTCATCCCCATCAGGCTGACCTCACAAATGCCCATTAGTACTGCTCACTTGCCTCTGGCCCCAGTAGATATTGCTGGACTTTGGGATCATGCTATATGATCTCTGACGAGTGTGGTCTGAGCACATCTCCACTGGAGTGAGCTATGAAGAGCTTTGTCTTCCTGCAAACCAAAGATGCCAACTTTAAAATAAAGATCTGGAAATAAACAGTTATGATCCACTGAAATTCATAACAAAGGACAAATTGAATCCTTCATGCTGTGTAACAGCCATAAATAAAGGCTTTATGGTTGAGAAGTTGCAGGCAATGCTCCAGCAAAATCGGATTTATTCCCTCCCCACCCCCTGCAGTATAAATCTCTGAAAATAGGGGTTCCAAGGGCTGCTCTAACACAACATTAACTGCAGCTTCTTAAACCAGACTCCCTGCCAATATTTATAGTTCACGTTCTGTGCATGGTATGTGTGTATATTATTGCACTAGCTTTTACAGTTGATTTCTCAGTAGTCATGTGAAACCAAAACAACTGATGGACTGAACTTGGGATCATTTGTGTATGACTCCAGTTTTTTTTTTATTTAAAAAAGAGAAAGGATGTATGGAATTTCTGCCTTGCAGTTAGGATAAAAATTGCTTGGTTAAAATTTACTCAAGTGAATGGAGGCGCAGCTTTCATGAATGTTGAGTTACTTCTCCCTCAAAATTGCTAGCCAGGTTTGCAAGAGAAACCTTAAGAGATGGATTTCAACATGTGGTTGTACAGCTGCACAGTGAGGAGCTGTGCAGTACCTCCAGTTACTGTCTGCTTAGAATTCCAGCCCTGAGGTTTTGTAAAAAATAAGGCCTTGGAGTAATTATCTCCACGTCTTAAAACTGCAGTCAAGCCTGGTCATTCTCTGTTAAGGAAGAACAATGCAGTTCACTGGATTTTTAGTGAACAATTTCAGATTCAGGATCCAAATATTGGTCAGTGTTTGCAGAAGGTCACTGGGAAATTAATATTGAATCAGAAGCAAAACTTTATGCTACTTTGTTTGGGGTTAGAGGAGTGTGCTGATTTGTGCTTCCTCCCTGTGTGCACAGTATGCAGTAGAAGCTGGTTTCTAAAATGAGGAGTTTGCTCTCAAGCATCTTTTCTGAGGCTGAGCAATGCTTCCACACAAGTGAGACAGATGTAGAGCCTGCGACCTGCCTGCTTTCGTCTACAGCTTCTGACAAGCACAAAACAAAATGGCTTACATTGTTTGGGACCTGAGAAGTGATATCTTTGAGCTCTGACCCTTCCTAACAGAATCCAGACACTGCATCTCTCTGCTTCCATGTATTTTTACATGAAGCACCTGACACAGCAGTGACGAATAGCAGAGGAATAAATCCAGCAGCCTTTTCGTTCATCAGCCAAGGCAGAGGTCGCCCTGCTGGTGTCACTGCTGGTGTCTGGCCACTGCCAGGGCCATTGCCCACTGCTGTGCAGAGCTCATGTGGTGGAGATGAGGGGATAAAAGGCTCCTGTGACTGCAGTGCAACCCAATGGTGTATATGCTGCTTTGGAAGTTTAGCATCAGCCTGAAGTCCTCGGCCTGAGTTCCAGGTGCTGACACACTAAAGCATGACAGATATGCCGGGGGCCTGGGATCCCCTGCCTTGTCTTAAGAGCTGCCTAAAATAAGATCATTAGGCCCAAGTTAGCAGCAGCACAGAACTGTTAACTGCAGAGTGCCTTCAGCTTCCAGTTCAGAAAGGGTAAGTGCATGTTTCTAATTATGTGGAGTTGCAGTGAATAAAGCCACTTACCCCTCAGCTCCAGACAGAAATGCTCTGTTCCCCAAATTATTGCTGACTGGCTTGGGATTGGGTTTTACTGCAGACAAGCAAAACCAATTCTTTGAGGGTGAGGCTAACTCGAGCAGCTCTGTATAGAACTTTATCCTGCAAATGGTTAAATGCTTAACCGTGCCCACAAAAAGTCTGGACAATTAGCCAAGCATGAAGCTACCTTTCTAAGGCGTAATGGGACTGAAACCATAGCCCCCTGTTCTCCCCTTGCTCCCCCAGTACTTTCCTCTGATGGAAGGGGGGAAAAAATAAAGCAGATGAATATAAAACCTCAGTCAAAAGACTAAGTGATGGAATTAATTAGAAACCTCACAGTACCAAAATAAGTCTCAAAGCATTAAACTCAGTCCTCTCTTAGTGCCTGGTCAGAAGCCCCTGGGGAGACAGTAATGTGCATACTGGGGAACAAACCATTGCGTTATCAAAAACTTCTGATCTTTCTTTGCTGCTGGTTTGGGAATACAAATTTTGCTGCATTGAACAAAAGGGAATCAATAATTTTATTTAGAACAGAGTAACTCAAAGTGGCCTTAATAACTCATTTGTGTTGCTTAAGTGCTTGGGTAATGAATGATTGTAGTATAAAGTGCTCTTAGTTTTTTGCCTCAAGCTCTTGTCAATCATTACCTGATAAATAAAAACTTCAAACAGGCTCCTTTTAACTTAATTGGGCAGTATTTTTCTCTGAAGGAACAGCTGAATACAGTGAATAATGTGCTTGTGGCAGCTATGGAAGCTATGGAAGCCAGCAGGCAGGGTATCTGGATGGAAACATGCAGAAGATGCAAACTCTGAACTCCAAGGATGAGTCTTTGGTTTTAGTTCATCCAGAAGCATCTGTTCCCATTGCAGGCAGAGCTGAAAGGGGTGAATAGAGCTGCAAAGGAAGTCCCACAGCCCTTGGCACTGCCACTTTGCTTGTTCTAGCCCTGCTCTCCATCTGATTTTTAGGATCTACAGCTGATGCTTCTATAGGAATCACAAATCTTAAATTTACACAAATTTACTCACTTAAATCATTATATTATATGAACCTTGGCAGCAACAGAGGCAGCTTCCTGCATAAGGACCAAAGGATCCTATTGTCAGAATTGAAACAGATCTAAAACAGCTCAATTAAGCAAACAGAACATCCTTGAAGTTTGGCTTTGAAATCAAGTTAAAATATCTGATCTATAAAATGTTATGAATGTGCTTTAAAATGTCATTACTCAGATAAATCCAGCAGTTCTGAAGCCGGTTCACTCAAGTTTTACGGCCCTGCCTGTTTATGGCAGCGTATGCATCCACATCAAGAGTTCCTCTTCCAAAACAGTAGATGAAGAGACAAAGCTGCAGTAGCGCTGTGGACTGACAGAGGCTGCAGTGAACTTGGGAATGGAGTTTTGGCTCCTGGTTTGGGAGAGCTGCTATGGAGCCTCTCCAGCAAATTGTGAGTGTTTGTGGCAAAGCTGGAAACCAACTGGTATTTTGTGATATAAGGCTGGATGTGTTGAAGTTGGTGGTGGAGCTTCTGTTGGCTGCTATATAGTGAGGCTGGCGCTGTAAGGCATGATGATGTCTTACTTCTTTCATCCCTTTGCAAGAGCCACATCTGGCTTAAATGGGTGTGGAGAATTTGGTCCGCACTGAGAAGTACTGGAAGGTTCTCCTTATAAGACTAATCAAGACTTACAAAGCCTGGGTAGACATCAGTTAAGTCAAGAAAGGTCTTTCCTCTCACACTTGGCTGGACTTTACATCAGAACATCCTGCAAACTTATGAGTGTATAATCGCTTGTGAAAGGTGATAGTTTAACTCCAGAAAGCTGACAGTTTAAGCTTCTGGATCAGCAAAATGCATTTATGTGAACTGGCACAACTCTGCTCGCAGTTCAGAGTAAACAAGAACCCAAAAATTGCTGTTATGCCACAAAGATATAAAGTTTAGTTAATACAGGAATTCAGACCGTTACTTTTTTCAGCTGCCTCCATAGCAATGCAGTGTGGTATCCACAGTAGGAAACCTCCTGCCAGCAGCATCTCCGAAATATGCTAAAACAATCTAAATTAGAAAATGTCAGCTTCTTGGCTGATGTTCCTTTGGAGTTTCTTTTTTCCTTCCTTGTGCCTCTATAATTTTATTGGGATGACTAAATCTCTGAACTATGTTAGCAGTAAACAGAACTAATTTACCCCCCGCTTCTTTGAAACAGCTGCTGACAGCTGCACTATAATTCAATCATAGATCTTTGCAATGCACTCTGCAAAACATATTCATATTTTTTTTTCATATTCTTTCCTCTGTTGTAGTTGGGCAAAAGGAGCTGCACCAAACAGTGACGTGCTGATTTTGCCAATACACAGAGATTGAGCTACATGGAAACAGATGCTCAAGGTGAAATACTGCCCAGCCAAAAAGGTTTTTTGGATATAGGGAGAAGAACCACACAGATACACGATGTTGTTGGGATATCTTTTGTAAAGTTGCAATGATTTATTTTACTAGTTTGTACAAAAGGCTTCTGACAACTGCTCTATGAGAAGAACCAGAAATGTGTATGCATTTTTGCCAACTGTTAATAAATATCTTCTTAAATAAGGAAACAAATGTGCTTAGGAACTGAGAATCATTTTTCCTGGATGTGATTGAAAAGGAATTCAGAGATGGAAATAAATAATTCTTCTGCTTTGTGACAACTATTTACATAAAAATGTACAAACAGTGAAACTGATGTTAAGCCTAGCAACAGGAATCCTATTATGTGGAAAAAACAAACAAACAATCCCCACATAATATTTAATATATGAATCCTATACAGCAAGATACTGCAGTCCAAGTTAAAAAAAAATGCAATACACCAACGCTGTGACCACCAACACAGAAACAGTTGCAGGAAAAACTAACCCTTGACTACTAAATAGTGGAAGTTCAGGTCTGATTAGCTCGTAACTTCTAGGTAGCACCTTACCTTCCTTCAGGAAGCTTACAGAAACACTGGTGTACATACACATACAACGTCCAAAGATGCTTCTGACCTGTAGGATTTCAATACCTCTCTCTAAGAAATGCCCTGAGGGCAGTTTTGTCATGACTGCTGTGGCTGGTCTTCTCTGCAGGCTCCAGGGAGGCACGTTTGGCTTCAGCAGTTGTCGTGGCTGTGGGTGACAGCTTGGTCAGCCTCACCTTGCTGCAGGTGGAAGTTCTCTGCAGCTGTGTGCTGTGTGTGCTGCGGGTGGGCCGTTCCTGCACATGTTTGAGTTGCCTGGTTTGGAAGTGGGGCACATCTGGAGACCCAAAGCCTACCAATATCATAGAGAGACCTCCACGTTCCCATAAGCCTAATCCTGCTTTGTTGGGAAAACACCAATTGACTTAAATGCAATTAGAATTAGACCGTCAGAAACAAGTTTCCAATTGATTTCACAGAGTAATCTTTTTCTTCCTTGACTTGTTTGTTTGCTTTTTAAATGAGCCATCTGGTCTGGATTTGGTCCGTGACTAAAAGAAGAGGAGCAGGGACTGATTTCCAAATTCTCGTGGTTGCGTTCTGTTATCTTCTTTCTCTCCGTTCTCTAAGGAGGGACCTGGGGCTGAGTTCCCCTGTGGCAGTATTGCATCTCCTCAGCGTGCTGAGAACCGAGTCCAGGCACTTACTGATATTCTGGACCCATCTGTTGGAGGCCCACACTTTAGAAGCTTGAGGATTTAGAGCTGGGTTTGCTGAGGACCTGGTGTTTATTTGGACAGAACTTTTATTTCTAGTGTAAAACTTAAGCCAGTCCTGCTTTTGTAATTGTGATGTATGCCCAAGTTTTGAGTCAGCCCGCGATCGGTTACTGCTAATCTGTGTTCTTATCACAGTGACTTCAATCAAGTTTCAATTACATAGATGTGATGTTTGTGTAACCTGTGCTTTAAAAAGAAGGAAAAGGGGTGGTTTCTTGTCTCTGCTTCCAGCTCGTTGATGTGGCTCCTGAAAGTGTTGGTTTGTTGTGGGGTTTTTTTGTTTGTTTGTTTGGTTTTTTGCTTGTTTGCTGTGTTCGGAGATGAGAGCAGTAGTAGAGCAGTGTCTTGTATTGTAATCACTGACCCTGGAAAGCAAGGTCCCCTGCAGTGTCAGGGGGGTGCTGGCAGTTTGTCTCTGCTCACAGCACCTTCTGACTCCACGTCTTTGAAAAGGTGTTGGAATTTGTTCTGTCATTGAAGCCAATGGATATTATCCAAAGAGGAGGAGGATCTTCATCTGTCTTTCATAACTCCATATAGCTGATTGGGGTACCTCAGCTAAGCATTGGGTTTAATCCCAAGTTGTTTCTTAATGTTTTGCTGCTTTCCTGTTTCAAATTCGTAACACGTAAATTCTTTCTGGTTGCTACAGGGAATTTCTTTTCCCTTGAGTAAAAAAAAGTATACCCTAAAAGTCTTGTTCTTTGGAGTTACTTTCTTCAGTTCTCTTGCTTGCCTATTATGATTTTCTTTTCCTGAGAGTGGTTTATCCTTTTGAACTCCATTCAATTCAGACATAGCTTCTGCTCCTGCAATTTAAAACTGCAACTTGCATCCAATTAAAATTGCTTCTGCTTATGAAACTGAAGCAAATAGAGGGATGGAAGTAATAACATCTCTAACAAAATACCTGTTCACTCCAGGTATATTTTGTTCACTTATTTTATTGCAAACTGTGTTACAGGAACTACACATACTCAATAGTCACAGCACATTCTCACTTTGGATAATTATTAATTTTTAATTCACAATCAACACTGGTGAATTTGCAATCTTCTGAAAGACTCGTTTGCAGAAGTATGTGTTGTAGGAGCCAATTTTGTAGGCAGATTTGATTTTAAATGGTTTCTCTGGCTTGTTTCAGTTTACAAGCTCATTGTCTGTAATAAACTAAAACAAAATGTGTTCAAATGCCACTTAGATCCAGAAACTGCTCCATTGTCTGAACTTTCAGAAGCCCAGTCTTAAAAACTGGGATTTTTGAGCTCGTTGCTGCAGTGCTAACCTTTCCCCCTCCCCCAACATCCATACAAAACTCTCTTTACGAATAGTCTTACTCTTTCCTACAAATCTAATGACAGCCACATGCTCGTACCACCATGTTTCTGTACTTTTTTAAGATAACGTTGGAGCTGTCATCAAAATAGAGCACAGAGATAGCATTGAGTTGGGTGGGAGCGCAGCAAGGTTTCGGCACAGTCTCTGGGTTTATAAAGTGAACCTGAGGAATTAAAGCAGAAGCATGTTAAGATTTCCATTTCCCTTCTCCTCCCTCATGTTTTTGTTTCCCAGGCAGCCCTCTCTCCCCCATAAGCACACACAGACATGTTTTGAACACCTGGCTTTGTGTACAAATGTCTCGAGATGTCCCCTGCATGTATGGAGGCTGACGCACGCACCCAAGTCAGATCTAGTTGGAAATCTTTCAGTGAAGCAGGTTTTCATTAGAAAATTCCCATCTGTCAGAGCAGCCAGTGTTCTGCAGAAGTGTACCAGTTCCAATAAACTCTGCAGGACGTGCGGGTGAGGTTTTGGGAGCAGTCCCACAGGCACTGTGCGGGGGGCCCAGTACCAGCTGGCACCAAGGGCTGCAGGTCCCTGGCTGCTGCTGCAGGGCCTCCAAGAGGGCGGAAAATAAACAGTCCTCCAGGAGGAGAATATGCAAAGCTTCTTGTCTTGGATATGTGGATGCTTCTAGCTTCCCTAGTGCTTTTTGCAGCGCTGTCCTTAGATGTGCATAGGCATAGGACACAGATGAAGAAGAGGAGGGAGCCTCCTCGTGCTCCACAGATGCGTGCAGGGGACATGGCTGTGTCAGGAGGGTGTCCCCATGTCAACTGGGGATGCCGTGCAGCCGGGCACCAGGGGCTGGTGTGTCCCCTGGCCACTTGAGCTGCTGTGGTGCCAATGCACCAAAGCATTGGCTTTGGTGAAGCAGCTGGGGTCCCCAGTGGTCCCTCAAAGCACAGGCACTGTGCCATGTGGATGCGCTGGCTCAGGACTCCTATCTAGACATCTTTGCACAATTGCATAAAATAAATACACCCACAGAGCAGCTGGGCTGTGTAATTCCGGGTTTTGCTGACCCCTTCCTCAGCCTGTCCCCAGATCTGCTTTTGGAGGCAGCATGCTGTGCTGGGTTGTTTTTTTCAGGAGATGCTGGTAGTGGGTCTCACATCCTGCTCTTCCCTCCCCATGCAGTGAGGCTATACAACCATTAAGATGTCTATCATAGGGCCCCTTTAAGCTAGAGAGAGCGTGTCAATGCTTGCAGCAAAGACAGGGTAATTCCTCGCCAACTATTAATTCAGGCCACTTGGCTAGACATGTTTAGCCAGATGCTGCAGGCATCTCAATGAGCTAATGCAGACCTTCCTTCTCTCGTTAGCATAGAGACTTTGGGGGATATGAACTTATTTCTGAGCAGCACCTATTAGAAATAACTCTACTACAAGGTATGTTGCACCTACCAGTGTCTGCACAATGGCATGATTTGTAGCATTCATGTATGAATTCAATGGGAAAGCGCATTCTCCTTCACAGTAATACGCAGCATAGCCCTCTGGAGCGATGATCCAGTCCTTGATTAATTGAAGACATTAGATTGTGGAGAAAGACAGCAATATTGTGCAGAGAAATACAAAGTAGAATGGCACATAAATCTATCAATTCCTATGTCTGCATACAATTACAGTTGCTTGCAAAATAAGAAATCGGACATGCTGGCCCTCCTGCTGCTGTCTAATACACCTCTAAAGCAGCTGCCCTTCCTGCAGGGTCCTGTCCCACCTTGCAGTCGTGTCCATGGAGTCACTGAAGCTCAGGGTCAGTTTTATGATCCATGCGGCAGTGTCCTCCCGGTTGCCCACCCATCGCTGACAGAAATGAAAATACTTTAGCCAAGTCTGAAAGAATTGCTGGAGGATGTGCTCCCAGTGCTGCCAGAGGGAAGTACAGGGCCCTCAGTATCTCACAAGGACTTAAGCATGCTGAGTTCTGGCCAGTTTCACACTAAATATTTGGATATCCTAACTGCGCTTTTCCAGCAGACTAAATGCGGCATGTAATTTTGTTTTTTTTTCCCCCAAGGATAAATAATAATAATTTTAAAAAATCCGTTTCTTAGCTTGATCTCTCTAGCACCCTGAAGCACCATTTGCAGAGGCACCAGTCGTGTGTGGCCCTTACCTGCCACCCCAGGTCCCTGAAGCTGACGTAGAGCTCGTGCTTCTTGCAGGCCTGGCGCTGGTCGCTGCTGCTGTTCTCTGTAGGGGACAGGGGCTGTTAGGCTGGGCTGCCCAACACCACACAACAGGAGTTGCTCTGCTCAGCTGTTGTGCTTGCTGATGCTCTTTTTGTTTGGTTGTTGTTTTTTTTTTTAAAACCAGTTTCAATCTCTTGTGCTGTAGTCGTAAAATATAAATTGCACTTCTGGCCAAAGGCAGCCTGGGAAAATGCTTTTTTGCCCCTGAGTTTTCTCTGACCTCATGTTGGCACAAACCAGATCTCTTTGGTTATTGCCTACTGTGTGAAAAGAACTTGTGAAAGGACTGATAGGAGAAAAGCAACCTTTAATTATTTCCTATGCTTCAAGCTGTCTGAGCAGGATAGCTGCACCTTCAGGCATACAAAGCAGAGCTAGGACATAATGTGAAACCTGTTCTGTCCAATGCAGCTGCAGTCAGAGTGAATGATGATGCTTTATGGCAAACCCAAAGAACAAAGCGTGAGCTACAGACCTAGGAGAAGTACCAACTCTTGTTGGAAACAAAATCAACACAGGGGCCTCAGGCTGCAAGCAGACACTGCTTTGCAGGGGCTTTTCTGACCCGCTCACAGAAGAAAGGAATTATTTTATCCCTCATCCATCCTTTAAAAAGCAATTGATGTATCAGTTAATAAACATGCACACTTTAACTGCAAAGCAGCAATTGCCTGGGGAACTGCAAAACTCTGAGCTCAGAAATGCAAGATATGGAAAAGCATTTTAAGACACTCCAAGATTTGGTGTGTAAGGTACAGAAATGCATACATGTGGGCAGGTCAGAGAAGCCACACCTGTCTCCAGAGCTGCAGAAAAACATCATTAGTCCTAGGACAGGAATGACCTGATTGAAAGTAGGGAGCTGCAACACAACCGAGAGGGAAGAGTTGTTCCACAGCCTTGCAGGTTGCGCCAGACAACCTCCAGGAAAGGCAAATCATGTCTTGTACCCGAGGTTGTCCTGCTCCTTCCACCTCTTGCAAGGTCTTTGTCTGGTGACGTGCTCACAGAAATAGAGCTGGAATGCAGTGCTGCCCTCAGTGGAGCTAGCCCTGCGCTCTGGGTCCTGCTGGGAAGGTCACTGAGGGCCCGTTGTGCTGAGGTATCTCATAATTAAACCGCGTTTCTATTTTAAATGCCTGACAGTTTTCTTCCATATTAGGGAAGTGCAGCTCCCCCCAGAATAGCTGCAGTTATCCTGAGCAAAGAATGGGTTTTCCTCATTTGGGATCATTAAGCCTTTGGGTGGCCGCATTTAAAATTGCAGCCTTTTGAAAAGCTACAGCATTTCAATTCGGATCCTCTGAAATACATTATTGTAGCACTCGTGTTACTTCTTTTAAAGTCCTTATCTTACATCTCCAAATAAGAATTTACTCCGTGTGACAGCTTCTGTGTAGATGGCTTTTCTTTTTCAAGTTGGGTTAGGATATCCCTCAGTTCTACACTGTTTCAAAGAAAAATAGTGTTGCTTTTGTTTGTTTTGTTTTGTTTGAATAACCCCTATTCCCTGAAACCAAGTGGTTTCAGACCAGCAACCAAAAACTAGCAGGAAACCAAAGAGATAACAGCCAACACCGAGTATGGGAGGAACAGTTCCCATGTAGTGCCCAGTCCAGCACAGCACTATCCCACACCCAGCAAAACGGGCCCAGCAAACCTCCCTGTACCTGCAATGTTTGACACCCGGAAAGCTTCCTGGTTCTTTGGTGTTTTGGATCGATTCTGGCTCCTCTGCTTCCCTCCTGTGGAGCGGATGCTGCGGAGATGAACCTCAGTGGCTTTGAAGAAGGCGACCGTGAAGGGCTGCTTGTTCTGTGGGCCGTGCCTCCCAATGAGCCCTGCCAGCTTGGGGTTGATGCTTTGCCCTTAACGACAACACAGCATTGAGCAGGATTGTGTTAACTTTCCATTTTCGGCAGACATTGTAAGTACAGCAGGAGGGAGAGCTGCTGTCTGGTCCAGAAGGGTGGATCCTAGGTACATCCATATGCATCAGTACACCGAGGGCCTGGACTTAATGGGCAAAGCTACTTCTGAGGAGAGCAGCTTAGCACAGCTAACTTCATTTTATATCTGCATGTAAAAGTTACATAAAATACTCCTACGTATAATTATTTTACCCTAAATCCGCTCAGCATTAACTTTTCCTACATTCTTTACAGGGGTTTCATTAAGTTCACCAACCTATAATTTGAAGTGATCCTATAAAAGGAACCATAAAACTCAGCCCATAGGAGCACTAAATGCCCACTGGAAGGTTATTAACTTAAAATAAAAATGCCTTGTACGAAATACTGTCAGAGTTCCAGATATACTGCAGCTGAGAGAAACAAATAGTTGAGATGTTCAGAGACGTTTCGCTTATTGCTGTATCTCAGCACTAAGGTAAGCAATAACCTTGGTCCTAAGCCATTCATCACCACGTGTGCTTCTTTCATCCCGCACTACTGAAATTAGTTTTATTTTTGCCGAAAGCTCATTAAGTGGTTTTGCTGTAGAATTAATTGTTTACAAAAGAGAGATTTATGGTAGGTGAGGGCATCCAGGGTCCCTGTGAACAATTTCCTGGGCAGGGCACCAGGACAGGTCAGGTTGAAGTAGCAGAAAGTTACGTATGAGGACTTTTGTGTGGACACACATCAACTTTCAGCCTAAGCTCCTATCTGGAAATGTGCCTGGTTTGTGTTTGAAATAAACAAGGCTGAGTGCACAAAGTGCTTAAGCAAGCACCCAATGCTGAATAGATAGGGAGTTCTCATCCTTGGGCTTTGCCAGATCCAAGCCTTACTTCCTGAAAGCAAACTCAGCTGAAGGAACTCCATGAATACTGTCCCAGGCAAATCTCTTTCCCCTTCAGAGAAGCCTTTTTGTTTTCCCAAGTTGTTTCATCTACCAGGTACCTCTGTGGCTGCGGTTTTTCCAGGGTAAATTATTTCACCTTTATGGTGTACCTGGAGATTAAGTCAGTGGTGTGCAGTGATGCGAGTGGACTTCACACAGAAGTTTAACAGGTTTTCATTAATGCAACAATAAGTTGCATCTGAGCTATTAGTTCCTTATTTAACACCAATGTGTTCAAGACCAGTACAGTCCCAATGTTTTCAGAAGGGAAAAGAGGCTCTGTATGGGAGTGTATTCCTTTCTATTATTATTAATAATAATGGGAATTCGTTTTATTAAAAAGGAGTGGAAAAATCCAGTATTTGGGTGTATGAGAGTGTTAGAACCAGGTAATGAAGTTAAACCTGAGGGCACGTATGTAAGTCCCCTATAAGCAATGATAAATGTCTACAAAAAGAGCTAAAGCTGTGCTCTTGAACCAGAGGGCAAAGCATTACTTGCTTTTATGAAGCTGCTTTTTAGTACTGTCAAATATGGGATCTCAAGCAGCAGCTTAAGCAAACCCAAGGTGGTAACTGCTGGTGCCAAGCGAGGCAGATTGGAGCAGGGCTGAGAGCTCTGCAGGCTGCTGAGTCACTCCAATATTTTTCTTGCTTGCTGCTTGAGCTGATCCCCATTTTCTATGAGTAAAATTCTACCCTGTGATTCCACATCCGTTATACATATTGATACCCATGTGGCAAGATTATAAAGAAATGATGAGTTACTGAATTTCTTATCTGTAATCTCACCTGGACAATACTCATGATGTCACTTAATTTTTTTTTATTATGGAAGCTGTACTGGTTTCATGGTTGGAGATGTCTATATTTAGGGACAGATACAAAGGAAAGGTCTTTCACTTAAAGCTTTGGGGGTTGCCCAAGCATACAGCGTTCCAGCAAAGCCCTGCTGTGCTTTCAGCAGATGATTTTCATATGAAATCCAGGTGTAAAAGCAGCTCTCTTGCAGTTGGTCTAAATCCAAAACAAAACTTGGGGAGCAAGGAAGGACATGTCCTTGCCATTCAAAATAGAAAGAAAAATTCACATGCATGGTGGAGAAATGTGAGAGCAGAAGTAAGCTGCCAGGGGACTCGGTTACAAACAGCAAGAGACAGTCAGGCTCTGTATCTCTGTATTTACTTTCTGAATGCTGCAGTTGGCTTTCCTAACCACGGTGACAGGCTGATTAAAGTATTTTGTTAATCTATTCTGAGAAAGCAGCAACTTATTTTTTACATTATTTCAAACACGTTTATAAACACAGCTGGATTTTTCAGGAGTGTAAAGAGAAACCAGATTCCTGGTTTGCTTTGAGTGATGTAACAGATGAGAATGCACAAATCATTGAAACCCAAGTTTTCTGGTTTTGAAGACTCGCTCTGATAAATTTGATTTATGCTTTTAAGGGTCTGCTTCTGACTGCCCCAGCTCAGCACATCCCATGGCTGTGTGTGTTGTTCCTTTCCTTGTATGTGGGACCCCAGAAGGTCACAAGTGAAATCTGTAGCCTATAAGCAAACAATTACCTGGGTTTCTCCTCAGTAATGAAAAAAAGACTGGCCTGCACTGTGAGAACACCAGACCAGGGCTGGGCACAGCAGCAATAAGGTGTTCTGAGCAGAAGAGCATGAGAGTGATACTGTAGTACCTATGGAGTTTAGAGATACTAAGCATACCTCCAGCTACTGCTTTTCTATGGGCTCTAGGCTGGATCTGTATGATTTTCCTCTGTGTGAACCTGAATTGAATGAATGTGCCATCACTCTGGGCACATCTGTGATCCTATTTCCTTTAGGAGGCAAACTGGAAATTAAAAGCAAGGACAGGTGACTGAAAACAGGGTTGAATTTGTCTTGGCTCAGTCTTCCTTACTCTTTCAGTTTTAAGAGTTATGATAGCTTTTAAACCAAGTGGAATTTGAATTTTTGTGCATCCCTTCTGAAAATAGTTGAGAGCCAGCTCTTCCCATCCATTCTCAATCATCACAACTGTACCTGGAGAAATGCAGTTGTTGTTCTGCTGTGCAGTTGCCAGCAGTGTACACATAGCTGTGTGTACATCCCAAACGTGGTAATACTGACATGACTGCACACAGATTACTAATCTGCTAAGGCATTGGAGTACACCCTAAGCTTGAAATGTGTCTTTTTCACATCTTGAGCAAATAGGGAAAATCTTAAGGAGAAATATTCTCATGAGATCCTGTTCAAAGGACAGAATACTGAGTGCTTAAGTCTTCTCCTGTCTGGGACCATATACCCCAAGCATTCACCAACTTAGTTTGAAACTCACCATCTATGCTTTCCACAGATAGCTGCAGGCCAAGGTTGTGCTGTGGATTCACCACCCAGTGATTACTGGTCGCAGTGATGTCAAACACCAGCCACCCCTCTTCTGCAGCCCAGATCGTTCGGGAGTCGAGCAGGAACAAATCAGAATCCCTGAAACAAGAAGTGTAACTCCCAGTTAGTTGGACTTTCCGCTGGGACCTCTGAGGACGTTCCCATACGTGCTTTACACAACACGCTTGGTTGGCTGTCAGGAGCAGACAGGTTATTCTGGAGCTTGGCTGGCGTGCTTTCCTGCCTAATCACCTTCCTATGAAGTGCTTTTCTCCTCTTCAAAAAAGGGAGGAGGGGTTGAAGCAGAGTTGAGGTGGTTTGGGGTTACTTTGCTGCTGCATTTCACCTCAGAGCTGCTGATGCGACTTTGGAAAAAATGCTTGCCAGGCACAGATTTGCAAAATTACTGTTTGCATATGCAAACCTAGTAATTGGGTAGACAATGCTGCTCATTATCCTTTCCACACATCATTTCCTGACTTTTATGCATAATTGTAGCACTAGTGCAAGCCAGCTGGAACACTGTCGTGCATATATTAACATATGTAATGGTTTTTTAAACTCGTTCATCTGAGGTTGCAGATAATTGATTGAGGCAATAACCCTCTGCACAGTCACAGGTTTGCATTACATTGGGCGGCAATTTCCTTTCAATTTGTTCTTTAAAATTTTAGAAGACCACTGCTGGATTTTTCAGGTTGTGGAACTGAAACCAGATCAGTAATAGAAAGGATTTCATGCATTTAAGAAGGGTGAAATCATTCTGGATTTACAAAACATTTCCTGGCAAATTTCTGTAAAATGAAAATTTGAGGTGAAAAAAAAACCAAACAAACAACAGGTTGTGCAAAGGAAAGAATCTTCTCTTACCAGAAGCTAAGAAAGAGATAAAACTTGTTGAAAATAGTAACAGAATTGGATGGTGGTGTGGTTCCTTTTCCCAAAGGACTTTACAAGAAGAAACAGGGTGGAAGTGCCTAGACAAGTCCTGCGAGGGCAGCGGTGCACTAAGGTGATAACTGGTTTCAGTGTAATTACATCCTTTTGAATGAAAATACATCCTTGGAAAACCCTTTACTCATGTCCTCGGAGCTAGAAGAAGGCCTTACTAATTTTGCCACTATTGCACTGTCAGTGCAAATACATATTGATTTAACTTCGTTTTCTCAGGGGCTCTTGTTCTATTAAGTGATCAAAAGTGAATCAGAGAAGAGCTGTCAGCATAGAGGCTTTTGCCTTTCAGATTTTAGTAATTATTTTCCCTGGGAGATACAGAGAAATTAGAAGCTTTTGTCCCACACAACTGACTCAAAACAGAAACAGAGTATTATTGCAGCGTTCTTACTACCTACTTCTCCTCTCAACCTTTGTGGGTGAGGGTGTGTGAGGGATGATGGCTTTCCTCTGTGAGCTCATAGATGTCACCACCTCTGGCTCTGGGCTGGCTCTCATGGAACTAAACTACAGAAATGAGTTCCACAGAGCATGTGAGCACAGCACCAAACGTGTAAAGGGAGGATTGTGTTGTTTCCTCACCGGTGCATGACACTGTTAGCCTCTGCATACAGCACAGCTGCGTGTGTTGCATCTGCCTGTGCTGAGTGTGACAGCCTGGGGACTGCAGTGGCTTTCTGGGTCAGCTCAGTGCAGAACAAAGAGGCAGATCTGATCCTTGCAGGAGATGTTCTGGGGGTGTGGGAAGGAGGTAATGACTGCGGTGCCTCCCTTTGCCCAGCACTTCTGTGCCGTGCTTCCTTTTCAGCAAAGTTTTGGTTTGTGGAAGAAACCCTACGTGAGAACTGAACTTTCTGTTTTCTTGCCAGTACACGGGTTCCTACACGGAGCACTTCAGCAGATGTTTGTGCAGCCAGGGCTTAGGAAGGGCCCGTGGGGATGGAGAGGATCAGCCCAGGTGTGAGATTTGCTCTCTGGAGCTGTCAGCTCCGCTGGGCACACCTAGGGCAGCCAAAAACAGGCATCTCAGATACCCCCCTCCCTCTGTGCCTGTGGTAGTTACAGGAATGCATGATGCTTGAGCTCAGACCTGGGGGGCGTGCAGATTTCCCAGGGTTCCATCCCCACCCTGAAGCAATGGCTGCGTTCCCGCAGTGCATGACACAGCCGCGCAGACACCTCCCGCCCTTCCCTGTTTACAACACACTGAGCAGAACGCATCCCAGAGGAGCTGGAGATGAGGGAGTAGTACAGATTGGGCCATTCCGATGGCTGAGTCCAAGTTTCCAGAAATGAAGGACTTTTATATTCACATACTGCATCATTTAAGCATGGCCCCTGACTGGAACTCATGATTCACACAGGGGTTAGTTAATAGGGACTTGGCTTGCTTGGCTTTTCTCCCTTGTAGTTTGCAGGTTGAAGATAATAGCAATAATGATGTATATACATTTTTGTTAACTTCTGCTCAACTTCAGTGTTATTACTCAGAAAAAACAGCCTTTAAGCCTCCCATGCTGACATGATGCAATCAGGGTAACCAGACAACATGAGGCATCAAGTACCAGGGTGAGTCAGGCTGGGAAATTGTATAATGCATTTGTTTTCCTGTAGTTACAGCAATGTGCAAACAATAGGCCTGTAGGGGAAGCCCAAAGTGAGAGAGATCAAAGGGATCCACTAAGGAGAAATGTCCTTCCCACGCACACTTGGAACATTTGGACCCAAAAAGTCCTTGTGTCAGATGCTCCCTGAAGAAGTTCAAGCACCCTTGGATTTGCACTGTCAACTCTGGCCCATCGGCAGTGGCCAGGACTGGGATGACAAAGCTGCCTGGCCTTGCAAGCAGAGCATCTGACACTCCTCAGGTTCCAATGAAAAGAAACCTCCTGTTCTGCTCAAAAGAGCAACCTCCCTTTAAGTGAAAGGCCCTGCTTCCTAAAGACTTATGGCTGAACAGTGTCGAATCACTAGCTAATAGACAACAATCCCTTTAGACATCAGTGTTGGGTAACTGTATGCAGCACAGCAAAGAAATGTTATTCTACTCAGTCTTAAAATTTGTTCTGAGGGCTCCTGATTGATGAGTTGTTGTACAAGTTAGTGCTAGTTAAGTCTGATGCGACTGGTTGTGGTGTTTGATTTGAGATAAAGATCTAAGTGCAAAGAGAAGGTTTCCAGTGCACATCTTACCCACTGGTACCTGACCTAGCAACAGTGTGCAGGATCGTGGAGCAGGATCAATAATGGCTTTACAACCGGGAGGCAGAGATGCGCTTTGGTTCCTTGTACCTCTGTTCAATCCCTTAATCTGAGACATTCAGAGCATGTGGGAAACTTCACTGAGCCTTCTATCAGGCCAAGAGATACAAAAAGGAACACGATCCCCATTTCACAGAAAATTAAGCTGGGACATGGAAATGTTAATGTCCAGATTAGAGTTACATAAATGGTGAAGTCTGCATCCAGACCACAAGTATGTTTTGTTGAGACCACATCAAAATGGTTCAGCGTTCAAAGTGCTTACATCAGTGGGAGTGTCAAAGCTACTAGAGATGATAAAACTCAGGGCTTTCAGCTTAGGCAGGCCAAACAGTATCGGGCTGTCGATGCAGCCAGGGCTGAGGACAGGAGGTTGGCACTTGTCTGCTGATTGCTTCAGTAGTTCTGGTGTGCTGGACACTAGAAAGGAGACACACCTCCCACTAGAAAGCACAGCCCAAAGTTTATCCGCAGGTCACATAATTGCTGTGTGGTCTACAAAATGTCCTTTGCTAACTCGGTGTTTCTGGACTGAAGGTTGAATAACAAGTGTTGCAAAGACAGGCAGGCAGGGGAGGACGCGCCTGAGACTGGAAAGCAGCTGGAGTTACGGATGTGGAAGAGCTGAAGCTGCTACAGGGCTGTGTGAGCAGGAGTGGGATAAGGAAAGGACAGGAGGAAGTGCAATTCATAGCAGTAAGGGTAGGTGAAACAAAGAAAAGGCAAGTAAAAACACCCTGAAAGGGAAGAGCCAGAGAGTAGCTGTGTGGCAACCCCACTAATTCAAAGATAACAGAGAGGATTAACAGCCATCTTTGCCCTTTGCTGGAGTATGTTTTCAGCTTCTCAGATACATGTTAGTTTGTAGCTATAAAGTTTGTAGTAGTTGTTAGTTTGTAGAAGAAATGTATCCCAAAATCAAAAGCGCAACATCCTTCTATCCTTGTGACCACAAGACCTCAGGCTGGGGGACGAGGAAGGACAGAAACCAATGGGAGAGACCCCACAAAATTAGAAGTTGGCAATTCTACTGTCCCAAGAGAGAACAGCAGATCAAACTTGGCGATTTTTGTTTATACTGTAATAAGGAATATATTGCCTTTCTTCTGTTTTCTCCACTCACCTTTCCCCATCCTCTTTTTCAGCTCTGTTATTTCTAGCTGCTGGTTGACACTAATAAGCACTTCCAAATGGGATAAAAATAAATAGGAAGAAGCGCAGGCAGCAGAAGAGAAGCTGGCTCTGGGCAACTTTCATCACAACCCGAAGCGAGCTGATTGCTGTGATGTGCTGCCTTCCCTGTAGGCTGAAAGCCTTGATGGCAGCAGCCAGCCAGCAGGTCCTGCAGTCCCCTGTCGGTGTCTGACAACACGAGGAGTGCACTCAGGCTGTCCAGCTGCTGCTCAGCTCTGATCCCAACCTGCTAGACTGAGCAGCATTTGAAACAATAGCCGTGCTGTGACACCTTGCAATGGACTTGAAGTTGCTTTACAAATATGGGTCAGTCCTCCTCAGTTTTTAAGTGGGCAATGCTGGAGGCACAGATATGTTGAATGTCTTACTGACTGAGCGTATAAACCACAGGAGCACAATCCTATCCTCTTGACTGGTATTATAACCCTAGAGGGGTTCTTTAGGTCAGTGGTGTGGTGCAAGCTGGCAAATTAACTGGAAGGTAGCCCAAGGGCAAAGCTGGCATGGGAGCTGTGGGCCATTCACGTCCAGGTTTGAGCAGTGAAGGCAGGAGAAGGCAAAAAGGGCACCCCAGGAAGGGGAGAGGAGGTCTGGGGTTGGAAGACATCTGTTTGGATTAAAAAACTGCAGTATCCAGATTCCAGTTTGCTTGGTGTCATTGCTTAAAGTTGGCTGCAGCTGTCCAAAGACAAGCTTAGGAAAATATTTTTCAGACTTTCCTACTCTGAGAGGGCCCCAGGATCTCACTGGGCCTCTCCCTGGCACATGACAACACAAACCCGGTGCAGCCCTCCTCCCACACTGCCCCAGCGTCCCCAGCCCTTCCTTCCCTTGCATTCCCCCCTGGTAAAAGCCCTCTCATGCTCCCAGAGGAGCAGCTGCCAGCAGAGCAGCCTCTTGCTTCCCCAGGTGAAGGCATGGCCCCAGCAGGGAGCACAGAGTGCTGGAGATGGTTTCGGAGGGCTGTGATGCTGGCAAGACAGGTTTGTGAACATTTTGTTGAATCTTGGGAGAAATAAAATTCATTTAAATATTTCAACACATTCTTAATTCTGTCTCACATGTCCCCACTGCTGTTCTCCCTTTTCTGGATAGTGTTTGAGAAGGAGATCTAGGTTTCAAATGCTGATTAAAAGTGGCAGTGGGAGACTTTGGTACGAAGCCTTTATGAAGCCCCTTGTACAAACAGTGCTGAGAGAAATGAGGTTATGTACGCATCTCTGACTCTTCATATACAGATGTTTCTGCTGTATTGAATCGCTGTTCATTAGTGCATTGCTTAGCTGAGGAAGAGCCCAATGGAGGATGCAGAATGCCTCCTGCAGCTACTCAAGTGCCTGTGAAGAGCTGTGCTTGCTCAGTGAGTTCAGGACTTGTCAGGGGTTTTGCAGGCTGCAGTGGCTTTTAGGAATGGTCTGAATGAGACAACTAAATGCAGCTCGATCCTTGGAAAGCCACGAGGTTTCCATGCTGGAGTTTCCTTGCTGCTGTGTCCAAAAGCATAACGTGATGAGGACGGTTACTGTCCTATGTGCAGACATCACACACACAAAAGGATCAGAACTACTGTCAGTACCTTTCTAGATGCTGTCAGAGTACCTGCAGGTGTCGTCCTGGTGCTGGGATGCTATGTTAGACTGTATCTTTCTTCACTGCACAATTCCTAGAACTGGTATTTTATGAAGCTCCAAAAAGAAGGCACATCTATCTCTCCTGTTGTGAGGACCAAAGCCCATCTTAGTTACTAAAATTACATGTTTCAACCATAACGTGGGAACAGATCCCCATAAACAGGGAAAGGACTCTGGAGAGGGGCTCAGGTTTGATCTAGGTGTAGAAGTGGCTCAGTTTGAAATACAGACTAAAGCATTTCAGCTGCAAGTCAAACCTGGGAATGCATCATGCAAGATCTTATTTTCTGTAGGGCTGGTAACATGAGCATTCAAATCGTTCTCTGCCTTTGAAGCCTGTGAAATCCACAATGGCCACAAAGCGAACGTGTAACAACTATGTTAGGATTACTAAAGGCTGGTCAAGTACCTGGCTTTATTCTTTCCAGTAACAAAACTCCCATCCACTTCAAAGGGGTTGGGATTTACCCCACAGTGCAAGTGCTGGGTTCACTGAAATTGAAGATGAAAGCGTAGTAAGGTCTGTCAGCTTTGGAAGGTGCAGACAGATGAGCAAGTTTGAGCTCTTGAAGTTGATGGGAGCTTCCTGGTGCCTTTAGTTCCCACTAGCAAGGTTGGTGACCCCAAGCAGGACCTCATGTCCTGCTGCTCAGCACCTTCTTCAGCCCAGATGCTGGCTTTACGAAACTCTTTCCCAAGCTTTTGGGTGAGTGAACCATGAAGGCCAAACAGAAGTTGTGCACACAAAAGCTTTGGGACTTGTTATTTAGTCAAAATATCACCTGTTTTCTCGGTGTTTATTATATTTGGAACGTTCTGCTCATGAAGGTACTTGTTTGCTTACAGTGAATAACTGCTGCTTTGTGCCTGAAGAATGCTATACCTGCTTTTTTACACAGGAGATGTTGATAGTTCGAAAGGTTTGCCTTGCAGTGAATTCATAGATTTGGAAAGACCAGAAAGATTTGGTCATTTAGTCTGGTTGCCTATAAACACCTGTGTTTATAGCTTCGTACTGACAGAGATAATTCATCTCAAAGTCCTGAGGGGCCTGCAGCCTGCTGCAGAGGGTGGAGCAGTGCTCCACAGAGCGAGAGCTTCCATCCTGTGTGCAAGTGTCAGCATCACTGCGTAGAGAATTTCAGGAACAGCCTGCTGTGGGTGCAGCCATCAAGCTGTAAAGACCTATAGCTGTATTTTCACCCGCAGTAAACTGCAGACAGAGTCGTTGCTGCTTAGATACCTGTCAGCCTGCCTGAACTTGTAAAGAAAGTAACTAATTGTTGAGTTGCTGGTACTTACGGTTTATTTGAACTGAGGGCACACCGGCACACCCTCAAAACTGGAGGCTAATCTGAGGTTTAACTGAAATCCAAGCCTTCAGCACATCCAGTGGTCTCTTCATCCTCAAGTAAAAGATCCCTAATCAGCCACAACTTTGTTTTTCCAGCTAAATGCAGCACTGCTTTGGGTCCTAGAAGCTATCCCAGCCTTTCCTGTGTGCTGCAGGAGGAGCAGTGAATGCAGAGCACTCTGTGGGAGAGCAAAGGCTTGGAGAAATTCTAGGTTTTCAGATCTTGAAAGGCAATTCAAGTAATCTGCTGGGAGATGCCACTGCCATTTTATCACCCTAAGAGCACGGGGAGAGGGAAAACCATTTATTGTTTTGTTGGCCAATATACCTGCCATGCTGTAGGGAAGGGAATCAACAGAGCAAAATGCGAGCAAAGGCTTTCTTGCCTGGGGGCGGGGGGAAGAGTTTGGCTTTGTTTTGTTCCTGTTGCTAACAACTTGGGATGGGGCTGACTTTCCAGCCTGCTCAGGATGAGACAAACAGCCAAGAAAGCATCAAAGCGAATGGGTGTTTTTTGATCAACACTGGAGAGAGTTTGTTTTCTTTCTCCACTTGCCCAATGACACACTCACTTGGATGACTGGTCTGTGACAGAGCTGGTTGGAAAATGTCAGTGGAAAAATGCAGAAAAAGAGCAAATATTTTTACAAATGCTAGTGACAATATTTTTACCTTTGGTCAATCCAAACCAATAGGAATATTTTTTCAGCACAAACTGCTCAAAACTCCACGTTGTCTGTGCCAAAATGTATGCAAAGGGTGAATATGCATGACCACTCGTTTAAAAAGATGTTCCTGTGGTGAACGTGATGCAGTAAAATTGCATCTAATCTTGTAGCTGGAACATCTGTATAATTAGCAAGATTCCTCACCTCTTCCACCCGGCGGTTCATGTAGATGCCTGCCCTTTGCAGGCATTTTTTCCTTTAGGAATAAGAACTTGTGGAGGAGGCAGCTCACAGGAACACTTGCTGCTCCAAGCAGCTGTACACACATAGCCATCCCCAGAAGGGACATCACAGACCTCTCCGCGGATACTTTCAACAAACCTGTGGGTCTTTCATCTTAAAATTAAGATGACACTCAGTTCTGTCAGTAAATTTCCCAGCGAGCACCTCACTAATCAGGATATGAAGGAGAACTTCCCTGGCATCATCTTGATGAGGAAGGACATTTCCTCCAAGAACATTTTGGCATTCCCTCCAGACCTGGCACACTGTGCTTCTGCTCTTCCCAAGAGCAAAATTTCTCCCCACAGGTTTTTACCTTCATGACCTACCTAAGAAATACAGCAAAAGGAGGCTTCTGTCTCCATAGGGGCCAAAGATGGAGTTTACACATAAATGTTAGTGGTAAGAGGAATCTAAGAGGTCCCATGCAGCTTGTGGCGTGTTGCCATCTCCCTTTAGAAACCCTAGTTAAAATGTATAGCTTATCATTGTTCAATAAAAATAGATTGATACTATCACAGTCCTCAAAACCCTGCAAGTAAATGTCATTAGAAATACTGAAGAGCCAGGAGTTTGGACCCACGCACCAGTGTTTAAGCACTTACACAACAAAGTCTGCTGAATGTCTCAGCGTTCAAAAATGTTGATAAGGTCTCCTGTCGTATTTTAATGGATCAAAAATGCAAAACTGTTTTTTTTTTTTTCCATTTTTATTACCTCTTATAAAACTATGAAGCCAGAATCCTGATTGCACTATTGTTTCTTACCATTTTGGACTTTCCCCTTTTTAAATCCCTTGTGTTTCTCTCTTCATAAACCTAAATTAGGGCTGTAGCATTATTACCTCATATTTAGTGGTCCTAAAGAATAACTTCTGACTAACATGTGACTGTGAATACTTTTCATGTAAATAAATGTAACCTCACTTTTGGTAGGATATGTATTTAGAAGAAATACGTGCCAGTGAAACTAAGTGCTTTTGATAAATGGTTTGAGATTGCTGATTAATTGGAACTAAAAACAGATGAGGAAATTAAACACATGTTCTTATTCAGGTTCCCCGGAGGATTTGTCAGGGAGCTTGGCATACATTAATAATTGCTTGGAATGGATTTAATAGCTCATCTTGTAGTTTTGCACACACAAAACGATCAGTCAATATAAAGAACACGGTGTCACCTGTCTTTGTTAATTAGGGTTCTCAAACGCCTTCAGTAATAAAGGTTAGCAATTAAGCTACAATTAGAAAGGAAGCATTCAGATGTGGTTTTACCACTTCGAGATCCATAAGCAGCAAGAGGAACAGGGCAGGTCTCCCAGAAAGCTTGAAATACTTCACACCCATGGTCTCCTCCTGCCCTGGGGCACCTTCACCCTGTGCCCTTGGGGCTGAGTACACACAGCAGCACCGTGCTGACGTTGGCACTGAGATTTCACCTCACAGCCCTCATGCCTGAACCCCTTTTGCTGACAGCACCAATTTATCTAGCATTATTGGCCATAACCCTTAGAAGGAACCTGCTGCGCCTGTGCTTTAGCGGGATTTCCCTGCGGGTCACTCACCTTCCTGGGTGCTCCTGGAGGACCTGGTAGACGCTAATCTGGAACGTTTCATTATCGAAGCGTTCGCGGATGTAATCCTTGTATATCCTGAACTCGGCAGCCGTCACTGCTTCCCCCTCTGGGATTCTGGAGAGATCAAACCTGAACTCTCGGTAGTGGCAGCGCTGATGGTGAAACTCTCTGTCATGCTCCACTGAAACAGAAAAACAGCCCATTAGCCACCTGCTTTGTTCCCTTTCCCCTCACCATCAAACACGCTTGTGAGTTGCCACAACAGAAAAGGGCAAGAATATCAGATTGCAGCATCTCATTCTGTCCTTTGGTTTGTTAAAGCACCTAGGAAACACAAGACTTTATCTAGGCTACTGTAAGTATAAAGATGTTTGATGGAGCGTCTTTGAAACAGTTTTACAACTGCCTGCTACAGGTGACTGTTGTGTTTTAATGATTTTGGCAGTGCTTAACAAGTGACTCTGGACATTTGCCACTGATAACAACCAAGCTGCTGTAGGAAGAGGCGAAGGGCACAGGTGGGGCTTTTTGGGAGGGCTGGTCCTCAGCCTGACTGCCTCCTGAGGAAAACACACACATAAACCCATAGCCATGTACACAATTGTGCAGATCCCAGTCTGCGAGGTTTTTCATGCCGGTGACCCACATTTGGTGCCAGCTGAATTCATTGCAGCACTCAGTCCCACTCCAAGGGATGAAGATTTCATTTTAAGGCCCCTGAGCGACAGATCGACCCGCCGCCCCGATGGGGCCGTACCACTGCTTGTGGCTGTTGGGGCAGAGGGTCAGTGAGAAACAGAATTCCAGGGCTGTCCCCAGCGAGGGGAGGAGAGGTGTCAGTGCCCCCTCCAAACACACAAAGCACAGCACCCTTCGTCGGACAAACTCCAAATTAAATAGACAAGTCAAACAAAGGAGAACGGGGAAAAACAGAGGTATGAGGGGACGGACGGACTCGCCAGAGGTCACACCGTGCATCGTTCTAAGAGCTGAGGCTTGAACCAGGGGCTTCCCGTGTGTCCTGGTCCTGTTGTCTGTCCACTTGACCTCCCTGCAGCTCGACTGCACAATTCAAGTAGTTAGCTCTGAGATTTTCTTGGCAAAGAATGCGTGTCTTTCTACAGGCCTGATTCTCTTCTGGCAGCAGTAAATCCATTGTGTAAATCCACTGACTTAAATGGAATTACTCCTGAAAAAGAGGAGTTTCAGCCCAAGTCTGAAAATTGCTATTTAAACGTACAGCACTTGCAGTACAGACATATATGAGTACCGAAGCACAGGCGAGGGCCCCCCCAGCAGCAGGGACAGACTGGGGGGCCCACGGGACCCCAGCAGGGTCAGCACTGCTCTGCTGGCCGACGCACAGCAGTTGGCCGCGGGCGCTTCCTCCTCTCGCACATCATCGCTGCGAGGAGTCCAGGGCTCGTCGTTTGCCACTGTATGATTGCTGCTCAGGGAAATACTTCAGTGCTCTTGCTAATAGCTGGAATTCATCTTAGAGGAGTATTTTAGGTATGAAACCCCTAAACTTTCCAAGACAGAGGCGATTAAGTTCAGCAAAAGGTTTTATAGTTTGGGCAGCCTTCGCTTGCACTGAATGAATGAACGAAGTTATTGTTGTGCCTACAGCTCTAACATCTACTGCAGCCTCAGGAAGATCACTTGCTCTCTCCTACCCTGAAGTGTGAGAACTGTGAGGAGTCACCAGCATTTGTAAAACGCTTGGCAGGCTAAAGCTGCCCCGTAAGTGCAAGCAACACTATTAAATATGCCTCAATCCCTTTCCTCCAAAATATTTGCAGCAGAAAAAGATACAACAAGTATGATTTCAGTCTCAGAGGAATTTGTTTGCACCTAAATTACAGAGGAGTGGAAAAATATTTTAATATGGAATATCTCCTTTAACCACAACTATAGAAGAGCGACTATAATGTTGTGTGTTTTTAATTACATTATGGATAACATCACCAGCAGGGTGGATTATAGGCAGGTCAGCTGTAGCATGTATAGCAAGGTTTGCTTCCAAAGGCATGGGAAGGCTGAATTTTCAGCATACATGTGTGATGGCAAACACATCGGCCAGCATTAATCTTTAGCTACGCATCACACAAAGTCTGACAACAGATGCATCGAGATAGAACTTCTTTGGGTGCTGCTGAGTTCCCAGTGATTCCAGTCACAGCCCCAGAAAAAAATGTGTCATATTAGCATGAGAAATTAATGGCCAGGGTCATAAAATAAAAAGCCCCAAAGTTTGAACTTTCCCATGCTTTGCAGATGTTTGGTTATAGGGTTTTGGGCTGAGCCATCTTTAGTGTTAAAGCAAACATTCCTGTGGCCATAGTCATTAAGATCATGAAAATATGTGGATATGTAACTGAAGAAAGAATCCCAAGAAACCCTTCAGCTCAGTGTTTATTGTTTTTCCTCTTTTTCTCTGCACTCTGGACCTATCTGCTGACCCAGAAGTAACAAATCCTTTCAGAACTAATTTATGAGAAACACTGACCCTGAATCAACATCTGTTAGATGACTGCAGTAAATCTTATTACATAATTAAACAGCAAAATCTATGTTAAAATAATGTTAGGGGTCTGACTTGAACTCATAAAAGCAAGGCTCTTCATTACGAGGACTGAAATCCTATCCTTAATTCATGCTGCTGTGCTTTGTTATTTGTGAACATATGGTACAGTATATATGGTGGTGCACTTTTTGTAGTCCCCAGTAATACCTTAAGTACAACAGCATGAGGTAACAGGGGAGTGCTCAAGAAGCCCGAATTTCCTGGATTTGATGGGTGTCTGTCAGACCTTTGACAACTCTGCAACCAATTAATTACCTGAGGAGTCTGAATTGGGTTGAGGGGCGTTTAAAGAGGGGAATGGTATTCAAAAGTTCAGCGAAACAATCAGGACAATTGCTACATCTCTTTGGATATGGCTGAAGTTTCTCTGTTAGGTCTATAAAATCTGTGATCTTTATTGACACAACCCACCATAACGAGAAGCTTTTGGTCATCCCTGATGGAGTTCATGTTGGTCAGCTGTTGTGTGTTAACTGCTCCTTTAGAAGCCGTCACACAACGTGATTGCTTGGTGGTTACAGCTAATGGCCCTCCTGCCCAAAGAACTTGAACTCATGTTTGTCCTGGGCTTTTACACATCACTACCACCCAAAGGCTTTTGGTGAATGGTTTTAGCCCAGCTCCTGATTTCAAACATTGGAAACTCCAGCTCAGAAACTGCCACAGCTCAAATGCCTTGGCAGGGCAGCTGCTTGGGGAGGAAGCCAAGGCTCTGGACGTGCAGTCAAAGATCATAAAATATGAAAAGGAAGAACAGCCTTGAAAAATAATTCTGCTGTGGAACAGTGTGCCTTAGCTGTGGGAAAACAGTGGATCTGATCCCCTAACGAAATAATCCAAAGGGTTTCACATTTAATGCCCATCAAAATGCTACTTCTCCTCACTTCTAGAGGTGGACTCCTATTCTGGAGGCACATAACCACTATGGACAAATTTATGACCTAATTTAACACAAAGCTCAAAACCTGCCAGTGCAAAATACCTCTTGGGTCAAGAGTGGCATGGTGAGTGTGGCAGTTAGCTGTAGCTGCGTGAGATGGGGATCAGTGGGCTCTCCCTTTGAGGTAGTTCTTTGGAAAAGGCCGAGATGTTGGAGCTTGAGAGCTGTAGTGTGGAGATGGACGACAAATTTGTGAAAAAATAAGACATCAAGAAGTGTAAGGCAATTAAGGTGATGTGAACAAAACCAGCACATACCTGAGGTTACTGGTTATCAGTACCATCTGCCACACCTCTCTTGCAAATATGCAAGTAAGCTCAACATCTCTGAAAGTCTGGCCTCGGCTATCTGTCCGCGATCTGAGTGCTGTGCAGATTGCAGCCATCTACTGACACAGACAGGGCTCTGATCTCTTGGAAGTCTTTTGTTTCTCCTAACCAACTCTGTTCTGGCATTGCAGTGCAGCAAGAGGAGGCAGGGTAGCATAGTTGTGCAGCAGTGAGGATGTTTAAAACATGATGGATACATGTACTCAGGTGTAAAGTAGCCAAGTATCAAGTAAAAAAATATTGAAAGGATGAAGATAAAATGGGACTTGTTTTCACATGTACTTTCTTCAGATGCAAAACTTAAAGATATGGAGATGAAAAATTGTAATGGCTGACATCTAGAACTTATGGTAACATAATAGAAAATACTACCAGAAAAAGTAATGTTGGACAGAAAATCTTGTGATCCTGGTGTAACACCCCAGGGCACCCAAACTTCTAAAGCATACGATACATTAGCAGACAGCTGGGCAACTTGAGCTGATCCCATGTTTGTCATTTTCGCAGCAAATTATGTTAAGACTGGGAATGGCAGCTCCAGCTTTCTCAGCTTCTTTGTAAATGCTGAGTGAAAAGCTGGTCTGAGCTAATTTTGTAAACACTGCCTGGACCACAGGCTTTGTAACTGGACTGGTGGCGGTCAAGGCATGAAACATGACAGCAGTGGCTATGATGAGACAGCCTGCACTAGCTGTTATTTCTGTCCACACATACCAAAGAAATGATAAAAGTTTTTGGCCTCTATACCAAGCACGGTAGCACGACGTCAGTCATTAACTCCATTTATCAAGTACAAACCAGTGGATGCTGGCAATAATTTTCCAAGGATTATTGTATTAAAAATTGTTACAGAACAGTTAAAAGAGCTAATTCAACTCCATAGGGGAGTCAATAGAACTATTTTCCACCAATTTCAACGGGTTTCACAGGAGGCCTTACTTCTGCCAATCTACTTAGTGAAGTTGGGTTTTTTTACATACTTGTTTTCTGAAGGTATAAAAACAACCTCATTTTCACAAGCAAAGTAAACACCAGACGAATACATTTTGTGCTCAGGCTGCCAAACTGTGAAAGCTTTGGTAATTCTATGCCTCCTTCCCCCTGGCACATATGGAGGATGTACTTGGAATACATTTTGAATATTTAAACAAGTAAAAATGTAAAATTCCCCATTAACACTTTCTCCTGATACTGTGTGAATTTTATACAAGGCACTTCAAGAATAGTTGTCTCGTTTATTGTAGTGATCACAGAAGCTGGGATGCTACTTGTTTCTAATTTACAATGGGAAAAAAAGCACCAAAAGGAATGTGTAGTAGGGTGTCTGTAACTTCTTTACTCCCCAAAAAGGCCAGAAGGGATTTGTAAAGGACTTTAATCTCAAATAGATTAAAGGTCCTGAATTCCTGAGACTGAAAGATAAGTCAGAGGAAAGTAGATTCCAAGAGACAACACCCCCTCGCCTCAGCCTCAGCCACGCAGGAGAGCCATCAGCCCTCGCCTGGGAATCCTGCTGCAGATCTGGATGCCAAAACCAATCTGCCACACTTCAGCAGCGAGGTCTAACAGGTTTTCTGAGTGTCCCTGTGGCTGCCTGACCCCGTGGACTGCAGGGGCTGTGGAGGTGAGCTCAGCAGATAGGAAAGTCTTTAACTCCTTCTCTGACAGCTGCAGAGCTGCAGAAAGCCAGCGCTTCCCTCAAGGTGACCGGAGCAGGTTGGCTTGTGCTGCGGGCTGAGGGCTTTAGCCTTGGTGTTTTCACAGAAAAGCAAAGTGTGCTTGGATTTATCATGCAAAATGCTATTTGAATTTCCTTAGAAAAATTCCCTCTGTAAATTAGAGGTCCTAACCCAAACCTTGAGAAACTTCCTCGCATCACCTGTGCAGATGTTCCTACAAACCAGCTGCCCTGGGACCCACAAACGTCCGCAGCCCTACAGATGCTATGGCCTCAAAGATGGTCAGCTCCTGCCCGTGCTTTGCCTGCTGTCCCTGTGGGAAGGGGCTGTGGCATGAGGAACGTTCTGCAGCCCCAGCCAGGCTCTCAGCTGGCCTCATCCCCAGCTGGCATGGGGCAGCAGGGCAGCCCCCGCAGCCCGGCCTCACAGCCGCTGTGAAACGGCTCTGCAAATTGTCAGGATGCCAAATTTGAGAGCTCTTGATGGGATCCTAATTAACAGGGATTAAATGCTCCCTTTATAAATTGCACTCCTTTGTCTCTAAATTGGTGGATGAAATCACGTCGCTTATGAAATATGGGCCTTTCCTCCTTATGTTGGTGAGGTTCGAGGAGGAAAGCAATTAGAGGGAGGATCCAGAGTCCCTGCAGCTGAAAGACCCCACTGGGCCCAGCGGGACTCCTGGAGCAAGAAGCGCAAGGTCAGTCCCTATGTTTTGCTCAGGAGAACAGGGAGCATAATGAAGATGGCAATCACGCCATGCCAAGCCACAGACAGCAAAGGCCCATGCTTCCCTCTCGTTGTGCTTGATGGCAAGAGCTACAGCAGCAGTTGCAGTAAATTTCTAATGGCAAGAGTTTGGGAATGTGACATTCTGTGATTGGTTTTCATGTGCTTCATTCTCTCGGTTATAAGATTTGCTTACTACCATTAATGCAGCTAATGCAGCAGTTAAAGAAATGCCTGAAGAAGAAGCAGCGAAAGAATAACATCTGGGAGTCCTATAGACAGAGTAGACCAAGTGTCCTGGGTTGTTCATAACTGATGGGATTATTGTCTTTAAGAGTGGTAAGAAGTTTCGGAGGGCTTTTTTTACACTGGTTAGCTGCAGCCTCCAACTTATCAAAAAGCTACTGTGGGTTTCTGGAGAAATGAAAGGGAAAATAAATGTTGGTTAAGTCTGTGAGATACACTTACTATGTAGTAAGCTCACATTTAGGCTCGTGGACTCGCACTTCTCAGGGGTCTGGCTGCCAAAGCCCTGTCCTGCCAGTCTCATCTCCACCTGCTCTGTGCTTGTGCATTGCCATTTTGGTCACTCACACCCGTGTGCCCATTTTACACCTGGGTGAAGGAAGGTGAAGGTGATAATTTGTCGTACAGTAACTTCAGTGTGCGGCAGAGCGAAGTCCTGTCCCATCCCCTGGTGTCAATCAGAGCGAATGCATTAATTTCAAGTGAGATGAAAACCAGGCTCCGTAAATCCTGATCCCCAGCCCCAGAGGTTAGGAACAGGGGGATTCTAAATTCTTTAGGGCTCACGGCTGCAGAGCAATCCGGGGTCAGCATTTTTGCTCTGAGAGTGAGGGAAAAAGCCCTCTGGAGTTAATATTCTTCCTTTAACCATCACTTCATTTTTCCAGCTTTCAGCATGAAGGTGGTGTTGCCAGCAAGACCACCTAGCCACAAACCCAGCAGGGAGCTTCCAAAATTCTTCTGAACACTGACTCCTTGTTATAAATTCAGAAGTGGTAATAGCAGCAGTGCGTATCACATCTGTGCCAGGCTTCGGGCCTGGGAAGCAGCACTCCCTACTGCCGAACACAACTTGGAAAGATCCTTTCAGTCCACACATGTATCAGCATTAGCCATTTCTTTGTCAACAAATCCCTTAATACGTACCCTTTCTATCATGTACAGATGTCCAAAAAAATAATGGAATACTGTACTACAAGATTAAACACTTTAATGGCAGCATATGTGTTGCATGACTCTGAACAATGGTATCATTGTGCGTGTACAAACAGCGGGCTGAGGGAGGATGGGTTTAATTATCTCCGAAGCAGCAGCAAGTTCTTCCTGACTCAGTTGAACTTCAGCAAGGGCTGCTCAGAGCAGAGATGAGAATAAGCCTGGACCCTTCCTGATGTTCTGGTGGTAGCTTTATCATCATGCCTGCTCGGCAGGGCTTGGGAGGGTGATGCCAAGCTGCCAACTGCCCAAGAGCCCTGGGATGAGTGGGTGCTGCTGCACCGTGCAGGGGGCTTTCCAGTTAAGGCTCGTTAGGACAGTAGATAGCAAAGGGGAAAGATAACAACCAGGAGGGGATGGACAGGGAAGCATGTGTGTCACTTCTGCATCTGGAGATGCTCCACTGCTGGAATTTTGGTGTAGGCACTTTAAGGCATTGCTAGATGGTTAACCTATTTCTTCTTGAAGAACATCCATGAGATATCTGGGCAGGTTATGTGCAGGTAATTCATTTTCTTTTTTGAGCATAGCCTGATCAGAACCCATTTACGCTGTGGTTTCTCTGCTGAAATCACAAGCCAGACTAGATGAAAAGTATTGTGAAAAATTTACACAGGGGACTGCACTGAGAACACAACTCTTCTAATAGTAAACAGACCAACTGTGGTGTGAATCCTGATGCTGAGTTTGCTCTGTCTGTATGTGTATCTGGGGAAAGCAAAGTAAAATAAGCAGAGAAGTATAAGAGTTGTGTTTCTTCAGAAATACCTTATTCAGAGCCTTAACAGACAAAACACAGTAGGACAGTGCTGCCATCAGTCAGCAGCTGCTGTACAGTAATTCTAGAGGACTGCAGGTGTGTAAGGGAACAGAGAAAAGGAATGATGCAAAGAGAAAGGAAAAAATGGGGAATGAAGTTGTTCCTGTAGACAGACTCCTTCTTCCTTCACCTTCCAGGAGTCTCAAACCTCCTTCTTTCTTTCCATTCTTTGCTGTGAAAGGGGATGCAGCACAGTGGTGCATCCAGCAGCAAGCCCTTTCCCAGAACCTTGGGAATGGCATTTTTCCAGGGAGGCAAGCTGGGAACTGCAGTGATGCTGCAAAACCTGGCTCTTGCCATGTGCTCCCAGCTGCCCGGCATTGTGGCTGTCTCAAAACATCCCAAATTCTCACACAGTCACTGGGAGCGTGGTTAACCGAGGCTGGTATTTAACTGTGCCAGCCTGCCCCACCAACAGCCCAGGCCAGCTGTCTGTATGGCACAGCATGGGACAGCAGCTCTGAGCTGGGAGCTCCTGCAGCTCCCTGCAAGGATCACATATTGCCCAGAGTGGGTAGCTGCTAAGTTTGCTGCCTACCAAACACAGTCTTACTCCTGTATTGTCCTTGTCTGCACCACAATGTGTAGCACAGAGCCATGCAGCCTAAGGGTAGAGACACACTAATGTCAAATGCATCCCTGAAGTCCTGAGTACTCTGAAAGCAGCGTGGGGTTATGCAGAGATGCAGGAATTTATTTTTCTTTTCCTTCTTTCAACACAATGACCACTAATGCTACACTTCTTTCTTTTCCTTTGTAATTCAGGGGGTGGCAAGATTGCTTTCGTGTGCTGTGAAATCAGTGTGATGTATCTGACCAGGCCAGCCTCAGCAGGAAGCCGCACCAGCATTAGGTGCAAACTGCAAGTCACACATCTCACCAGTGCATCGGAAGGTCAAGGAGATAGGGGTGTTCTGGGGACAAGGGGAGGAAGCACAGACCTGGGTCAGGAGGCTGAGGTAGCAGCAAAGCACGGGCAAAGGCAGACCTGCTCTAGAGAAGAGAACAGGGCGATGGGGAGAGACTGCGGAGCACAGACTGGGAGAAGTTAGTGACAGTATAGTTTGTTGAGAAAAATACTAATCCCCCCATCCAGCCAGCAGACAGATGGGGCTCAAGGTGCTTCCTGTAACCTGGAGGCCTCTCAAAAATCACTGATGCAAAAACCAGCAGTTGGCTCTGTCTGCTTGTACACAGCATTGCACGAATGGAAACAAATCCCCCAGCCCAAAGAGGGAGAGAAGTGGCTGAGCAGATCTGTTCAGAAATCATGGGCACTCAGCCAGGGGAGATAAGAGGCAGTGTGAGAGTGACTACTACTATGAGGGTACCGAAAATGGGATGTTTGGGTTAAAATGCAAATTTTGAAACAAAAAGGTAATTCTTAAAGGATTCCAACTGGGAAGCAGTTCTTCAGCTTGGACCGCATTTCAGCTTAGGTGGGAGGGAAGAAAGTTTCGCTGCAACATTTCAAGCCAGCTTTAAGGTAGCTTCAGGAAAGGCAGAGGAAAGGCAGCTCATTGCGGCTGGCTGTGCTGTGAGCTGCCCTGCTCTTCTCTGGGTGCCTGCCCTTGCCCTCATCCAAGGGAAGGATTGAGCCCCTCTGCAGGAAGCTGGGAGCATGCAGCACAGGCACCTCGATCTGCAAGCAGGCATTGTGCATAGGAGGTGCAAAGAAAAAAAGGAGATACAGCAAGTCTTTGATGCTGTGATTTGATCTTGTGGAGATGCAACAGCATCAAGTTATGCTCAAGTATTGCATTCCAGTAACAGCACTGGGGCAAACTAAGAAGGTTTCAGATGTATTTGATAAATTAGATACTGTTCATCATAAACAGCTTGAGTCAGTAATCTTGGGAAGGTCAGTGCCCAGGCATCTCGGGTGTTTGTACAAAGCAGGCAGCAATGGCTGAACATGCAGCTGATACCCACTGTGTGCCAGGATGGACTCCTCTGCCTTCTCCAAGAGGACACTGCCCACTAACTCAGTTTCAGTTTTTTCCCAATTTTGCTTCCATGGCACAAAGAACTTCATAAAAACTTTACTCATATACAAGTGCTTTTCCTGCCTCTATGCTGCTAATTATCTTTCCACGACATTATTTTTTTTAAGTCACCTTCTGTTCCTTATTACTACTGGCGTATTATTATATCACATAAAGTTCCTTAACACAGCAAAAGATTCAACAACATTTGCAAAACTGATACAGAAAGAGGGACTGGATTCTAGACTGGTACAGCTGGTTTAAGGTATTTTAGAAGTAAACGAAATCAAATGAGAATTTATAATCCTTCCTGAGGTCTGGATTCCATCAGACTAAACTCATTAGGCATTAAGGTGCAGGTGCAGCTAAATAAAGGATTGTTCTGCTTTCCTTAATACCGTAGATTCACATCTTGAGTTCAAAATAAAAGTCTTCTGAAAGCACATGTATATGTTGTGCATCTACTGGCAACACTTGAAAGAAAAAGTTCAGCTGATGGAATCTTCAAATGCCTCAGTTTTTGTCAAAGGAATGTGCCCAATTCTGCACTGGCTGTGATAAGGGAGAAGTGACTGCAAATTGGCCCCTGAGTGCTTATTGATTTCATTTGCATTAGGCTTCCTTTCATCTACTGAACAACTGCCCAAATAAATAACGTAGATCTAATCCATCCTTCGTTAGTAATGTAATGCCACAACAACACCAGCATCCCCCCAAAGATTTCAAAGTTTAGGTCTCCACCTGCACAGGCTCCCAGGGAGGAAGGCAGCAGGAATGGAGCTTTCTTGTGGTTCACTCTGATAAGGGGAAAGAACCAGTTTTCCAGGTTTGAAAACACACAACTCGCTGGATTTCTTAGCTGAAATCCCAGATTCTGGCTTTGTTGAGAAAGCAGCTTGTGGGATATTACAAAATAACCAGCAGATATCAGACATTCAACTGTCAGATAAGAATCTTAGCCTTCCAGAGTAATCAGCAAAATTCTGACTGGGAGTGTATGCAATCCCTGCAGTGCCATAAGCCCACAATGGGCCGGACCTGAGCTGGCCTATGCAATAACACCTGCACATTTCTCAGCCAGGGGAGTGCAGGGGCAACAACTAGTGAGGGGAGAGGTCCGTGAGCCCCAGAGGGGGAAACCCTGCAGCAACACAGCTCTTCACTTGCACCTGTGCTGCTACATGCATCGCACATTTTTCAGGTCCAGGGATAGAATGCAGCTTGGTAAACCAGGATTCTTGGACAGAAGTACATATTCTGGAGATGTGGAAGGAAACATTTTGGAAAATGATGACTAGGAAGATACTCCAGAGCGCCCTTCCTTATGAAAGCGGGGCTTCGTCCCTACTTCACATTTTCCTTTGAGATCATCACGTTTCCTTGTGCTGCCAGCATGGCTCGGGGCAGGTGGGGCACTGCAGCACTTCCCTGGCTTTTAAACATAGGAAGCAGGGACAGGGTGATCGCCCAGCAGGGCACGGATCCTGCCCAGCACGTCGCCCTGCATGGCTGTGCCTGCGATGGGGCTCAGTTACGCGTATGAAGTTTTTGCTTTCTAGGGAGGTTTTGCTTTTCAGCACATTTATTTTTACTGAGGCGGCTGCTCATTCCTTTGCTAATTTAGTGTAAGGCTCTAAGAATCATGAATATCAAAGATCAGTAAGTTGATTACATTCCTGTGTAGTTCTGCTGGTAGATGTAGAATGCTGGTGTCCTCAAGTGATGGCAAGTTTAGGCTATTATTTCAGAAATGTCCTCAGAAGATATATGTATTTGCATGCACAGAGTGCACGCATGTGTGTGCATGTGTCCCCTTTACACTTCAAATGTTGGTGGCCAATGCTCCAGGCATAAAATCATCGAAGAGATTTATTTTCAGTTTAATTCCCACCCACCACCTGTATTATACAAGAGGAATGTCTGCACAAGCTAACAACCTCGGTGCCATCAGCAGCTCCCGTATTGCAGTGCTGGATTCCTGACACTGAACCTCTTGGTAGGGCTGGGCCACCCAGCTCCTGAGTCAGCCCCTAACAACAACTTTCTGTTTGTTTTCTGTTGGCTTCCTTTTTTCTTTTCTTTTCTTTTCTTTTTTTTTTGTCTTCAAAAGCAATTTTGCAATTGCAGTTCTGGGATAAAAGATCAGCTGTCGTAATACACGCTCGTGTCTTCACATCGCTTTGGTATGAATGAAGGGAGCACAGTTCACGTCCTGTGCGTACAGTTGTTAAAAATAGCACTGAGATGAGATTATGGCATTTCTGAGTGTCTCCCAAGAAGAGCAACACAGCTTATTCTGCTCAACCTCCAGCCCACCAGCCACTGTCTTCTTCCTGGACTGCCCATATGGGAAGGAGAAGCTTTCTGAATATTGGACACGCTGCTTTAATTGCTTCCCCCACTGTAATACTCTCAGTGAAACAGCTTTCATCTTACAGTTGTAAGGACTAATGAGCAGAATGACAGTTGCTGCTTTCTAAAGAAATGTTCAGGATTTGCTTCAGCGTGTTTCTGCATTCCTTCATGTACTTCTGTATTCCCTCTGTTGGATTTTAACGCAGCGTAACGGTCTGAGATTTCTGGGGATATGGAGTTCTGATATTCTTGTAATTTAATTACAACGCATGCCACTGAGCTGCAGGAACTGCTGCACTCGCAGGTCAAAGCAGCGTTCACACCAGTGAGAGAAGTTTTACACCACGTGTCCAATTCTCTTCTCCTTTTCACCTGTCTCAAAGACAAATGATTCAATGCAGAGTGCTGAAATATCTTCATCTTCTGACTTGGGCTGAGATTTAAAGACTTCTGGTTACCAAAAGCTTCTTTCTGAGTCAAAGAGCAAGAGCTGGGGTGAGGAATTTTGTTTCTTTAGCCCTTCTCTTCTGCAGTTTCTTACAAGTATATTTGTGTAATTAGGGGGCCTGGTAGTAATGCTGTTAAAATACAAGTGGGCACATTTATTGTTTCCTCCAAAAGGAAACAACCAATCTCCAGCAGTTCTGGTTTTTCCCTGTCTCAACTGAACATTTACTGCTTTATGTAGCTAGCAGATTGTGAGGCTAAAGTTACTTCCTTTTTTTTTTTTTTCTCCTATTTCTTTTTGTTAGGAAGCAAAAACAAAAAAAGCTTTCCTTTCTCTTCACCATCGCTGGATTTTTTCAGGATCTGGTCAGAATGGGGAACTTAAACTCAGCATGATGTTTATAGTGCCACGCAAGCTTCAGCAGGAGTGATGTGCACTGCTCTTTATTAACATCTAAAAAGTCCCAGTGGGATTATAATTACTGTAGAGTAATGAACAAATAAAAATAGCCAGATTAAAATGTTCCGAATATTTCTGGGGGAAAGAAGCAATGAGTTTTAACCCTGACAGCCGGGGGAGGAGCAGACTGCCATGCTGGTAGGGGAGGTACTGGTAGGGATCGCTCATCATTCATGGTGTTGCAGGTACTGGGCTGCTGTAAGTAAACTGCTGCTGAAGTATTGATACAAAAGCATTTGAGGATTCAGAATGTCTGACTTACAGCCTTTGCCTTCCATTTGCATGATAAACCTGGACTGGCTTTCCTTAGGAGTGCCGAAGGACGCGTTGCAGCCCATGGCCATTTCAGGCACAGGAGCAGTGAAGCGCTACCAGCCCTGCTCCTGGCTATTCTCAGTCAGGCTTGTCTCTCTGTCTGAATTATGACTCCCAACTACTGATGCTGCATTATTTTATGAGCATTTTTAGTAGCTCTCCCAGGGTTCTTTCGGTCTCTCTTTAAATGTTTTACTGCCACTCTACTATGGAGAAAACAATTGGTAAAAAGGGGAGGATGGAGGCGGCTGTGCTGGTGCCAACCAAGCGAGGTGGCCGAGGCAGCTTTGGCCCAGTGGCCGTAACAGAGTCACAGCTCGAGCTGATTTACGGCCCCCAAACCTGGCTGAAGGCACAGTGCCAGCCCTCTGATGGCTTCAGCTGCTCTGAGGTCACCGCTCAGCAGCCCCATGCCAGCAGCACAGGACCAACACTGCTGGTGGAGGTGGGATGGGAGCAGCAGCGCTGAGAGGCTGCAGCCCGGCGGAGGGAACTTCTTGCTCCTTGGGAAGGGGATTGGGCACAGCAGGCAAAACTCTACAACACAGTGCTCTGTGAGATTGTCAGCCTGAGCAGCACAATGTTATTCCCTCTCATCAACAGCCGCGCAGGGCGTGTGCTTGTCTTAATTATTATTTAGAGGGAAGCAGTGCCCTCTCTTCCCCCTCTCCTCTTTTTTTCTTCCTCTTTTTAAAAGGAAGGTAGCTTTTAAAAGCTTGCCATGAAGATCTAAGTTAAAGGATTTTCTCTACTACAAAGCCCGCATAGTTTCCCAGGCCAGGTGGGCCTGATAGTACTGACTGCATGCTGAAAAACCTCATCCCCACCCTTCAGGCACTTTAATTGTAAGCCTTTCCAGATACACTGGATAAACACTGTCAGAATGAGCCTGAAAGGGCTGCTGTTGTTGTTTTAGCCCTTAAATAATTATGAGTTTGTCTGTCTAATTACAGCATAATCTTCTTTAAGCTTCAACTATTTGCAGTATCTTTTAAACGAGGCAGAATCAGAAACGGTCCAGTTTTGCAAATTTTCACTTCTTTAAGAAAAAGCAGAATTTTTACTTCTGTAAAACTTAGTTCAACCTGCCCAGAGAAGAGCCCTGCAGTGAGATAAAGAGGGGCAGAACAGCATGCGACCCCGAGACGCGGCAGAAACTTAATACTCCACGGATACAATTTTTCAGACAGTTTAGAAATAGTTTAAGGTAATTTACGGGAAGGCTTGAGTGACAAAGCGCATTACTTGAAGTGCCTTTCCTTCGCTGGGCACTTTCTAAATTCTTTCTCTTTCATTTCTTTACTCTCTGGAGGCTTTTAAATCCAGCGAACCAAAACAACACTTTGTTTGTTGGTGCAGCGCAGCGCTGGCACAGATGGCAGACACTGCACCTGTTCCAATAAAACGGGAAACTGAGAGATAAACCATAGCACTCATTAACAGGAATCCGCTGAAACATGAACTATTTGTATTTTGAACCTCTTCCAGGAATAAAAGGAGAAACACATAAACAGACCTTGTTTTCGTCATCGCCAGTTTAAAATTAATTTCTTTAAATGGAACTTCATGTTTGTTTCATGTACGAAGGCACCCCACGGTGCCGAAGGAACGATGAAGATGCTTGAATGTCCTCAAGAGAGAGAGCGATTTTCTCTAGCTACACCTATTCTTTAAAACAAAAAATATCTGTTGGCAGTTTTAATCAGCGAATCCTCCTCTACCACAGTTGCAGGAGCCTTTTTCTTTCGGTGCTTTCTCATGCTGAGTAAGAGCACAGTCTTACTACTGAGTCCAGAATGATCAGAATATCAACATAAACAAAGGCCCCTCTGCTCACCTCTTAGTAACTAACATGGGGAGGCGAGGGGAGCTGAGAGCTGTCTGTAAAGATTGCAACAGAACTCACTGCTAAATGGTTTTCTTTCCTGGCCTGGGGAAAATGCTATGTAATATCTGATGGACTGTTAAAAAGAAGCTGCAAGGGGAAGGAGCATGAAGTAACAGCTAAGTGATGGGTAAATGATGCGTTTGCCTCGATCGTCAGTGTTTGTGCAGTTGTTCAGCATCCCATACATCTCTGTTCCTCTCACACATACATAGAAGAATTAAATGCACAGTGTCATGAAAATTCCTGAGTATCATTTAATGCTGGCAGCCCCGCGCTGTAAAGCCATTTATATAAAGCTGTGGTTGGCAGCTCTCACTCTTGCATGGGAACAAATTAACATTGGCATTCCAAACACAGGAAAGTAAGGAAATTAGAAACACAGTTTATATTTGGCCAGTGCTTTGAAATACTGTACCATGCTACTGATGTCAATTAATGAGAAGCAGAATTTTGCGGAGAGGGTCTGGTTTTGAAACACATTAACACACGTTAAACATGTTTGCACAGGAACTGGATTGGAAGCATCTCGGTTCCAAAACAATAAAGCAATTACACTAAAACTCGTAGTCTCAAAGTTGCCATTAATTCAATCCACTCAGTCTGGATCACTAAAGGATTTTCACCGGCTTCATCACGAAGTCGACACGAACGTGCAACACTGGAACTAGAACTGGTTCTTTTTGCTGCGCCTTTCTCTTAGCAAAAGTGTTGACCAACAAGATCTTAATCCCTTCTGGTTTTACACAAACGCCAAAGAGGATCTGGATGGCAGTTTATCTCCTGGCACAACTCCGCTGCCTTCAATGGAATTCCTCCAGCGCGGAATTCAGCCCCGCAGTCTTTACAACGCACTGTTTATTTGTACTGTGATTCAGATATTTTGATACCAGGAATCTTTCATCGCTGAAGTTTCTCCATGTGAAATATGTCTTACATTAAGAAATATCGGTTTCACATTTTTGTCAAGCATTATTTGTTAAATTCTTTTTGTTGCAATAGATGGGAACTCAGCTGTAGTTCAACAACACGGATTCGGCTAATAATGATAAGCAGCGACTAATAGGAGCTCGTTCATGTTTTGATTATTGGTGGTAAAGGAAACCTCCCTCAAAAACAATGTCAAGATTAGGAGAGAGAAGTGTTTGAAGCAGAAACTACTGCATGCTCATTATTTCAGCACAGGGTCATTTCTCTGGCCCAATTCTGTTCCCAATTGTGCTAGTGTAAATCAAGCGGGAGTTTATTGGGATTACTTTGGACGTACAGTTGTACAAATGGGACCGCAGGGCCAGCTCCAGTAGAATTATGGCCATTTACACCCAGTGAAGTCCTAGCCAAGAATTTTCTCTTGGGTTTCCATTTCCCAAACACGTGCACGTGCAAAGCTTTATCCACATGATCGGGCCTAGCAAGTAGTCCCGTTTACTTCAAACATTTCTAGAACGGGAATCTTAAGCCCAAAACTAATTTTAAAAGCTCCCTCATTTCTAGAAATTCCTTTCCTTTAGGACAGAAACAGATACGTATCTGATAGCTTATTTTATATATCTACTCGTGTAGTCAACTCAAGAGGATATTTTATTTTTTTTTTGACGCCGGCCTCAGAAAGGATGGCTGTACCATGGAGAGGATGCAAAACATCCCGACCTCTCAGTGCTCTGCATCTACTGGTAGTCCCTTTATCTGCCTGCTGTCAAAATTTGCTTACTTGTACTCTTGCTCAGATGACTTCATCCATCATTGCAACTTCTCGCTGGTATTCATCAAGTTAGGATGATTTAGATGTGTAAAACTAAATGTGTTATCATTTTAACCACAAATTAACAGTTTCTATATAAATATTAGCATTTCCTCACTTGGTCCAAGGATTGAAGCCATAATGGCACTAACAGCATATTTGATTTAAACTAATTAAAAACAGAGGCTCTCGCAATTTAATATATTGATTTTACCAGTGGGACTTAAATCTTTTATAATAAGTGTACACAGCTGCGCTGCTCACCCACCACCACTTTTAAACCTAATCCCTGCATTCCTCCTGACAATAACATGACAGGATCCACACATCCCAGTATTAGCCTTAACCCCGGTGACACTGCCAGAATGTATTAAACTAAAACATAGCAGTGTCCTGCTTAAAAGGAGCCTGTCAACAGCCCCGACTGGGCTTTAATAGTTATAATCTCTTTTTTAATTAATGTTTCCAACCTGTTGTACGACGTTCCATCGCACATCCCTCGCTCCAACCCGAAGGAGCGCTTCAAGCTCATGTACAGCAGAAAGCCCTGCTGCTGCACAGGGGCTCTTGCAGCCGCCGTGCAAGAGCCAGGAGGGCGGCGGGATGCGGTGCTCTCAGGAGCAGTGCTGCATGCTTTGCCTGTGCACAGCTGCTCTTTCAGGCACACAAGCTCCAGCCGTCCGGCTCGTCTCCTTCAGAGCGCTTCCGAGCTGCAGCGCTTTGCCTTTCAGACACAGTCAGGGCTGGGGGCTTCCCCTGTCCACAGAAACGCAAGCAAAGGGCGTTGATTGCTGCAGCTTTTTCCCCTTTCTCCTTGCTACAGGGATGAATTTCTCCCTGGAGCCGGCTGGGCGCTCAGAGACCCGCTGGCTGCGTGCTGCACGAGCACTGCTCTGTCCCAGTGATGCAGGCCTCCTGTCGTGCTGCTCCTGTGGCACCCAGTGCTGTGTGCACCCACACTGCCCACAGGGTGTATCTGCTTGGGCAGGAGACGCATCAGCATCGGGTGGAGGGGAGAGGAAGCCCAGGGCTCAGCCTCGTGCACGGCCACAGCCATGTGATGGCGAGCAGGCATTTGGGGCTAACATTTAATCTGCTTTGTTTCAAGTGGGAAATATGTGAAGATCAAATAAGTTCAAATCCAGGTCAAATATCCTTGAAAATCTTTGATTTATATAAGCAGGAAAATGAGGTTTAAAAGAAGTGATTATGAAAGGGTTACTAAAAACACAGCTGTACGCGTACTCTTATATCTGAGGCTCTCCAAAGAAAAACTGTGTGACATCTATATTAACCTTTGGCTGTACACCAACGAAGGCCTGTAGTGAGCTGGAATGCAAGGCAGCCCCTTCCAAATTTTAACACAAGCCAGGTTACAGCTGCAAATGCCTGCAGCCCGTGCTCACTTTATAAAGTATTCCCCGAAGGAAATTTTTTAACTGTTATAGAATCTTTTTCTAATACCCTACAGTGTTAAAGCCTGTTATTAAAGGGCAGAGAGATGGTTCCCCATGCCAAACACTTGTCAACAAAAAGGATAGCCAGATGGTATGAAATAAAAGGAAACTTGGGGGCTCTTCAGCTCCTTCACTTACATTAACAAAAGCCACTTTGATGTGCTCCTTCCAAGAATGACTAATTCTGCCTCCCCCCCCTTATTTTTTTGCCAGGATTAAGCAATGTTGTTCATTTTATAATCAACCACGAGACAAATTAACAAATTGCACAGCACTTGTGCCGACTCCTTAAGAAAATGTTCTGTGCAAGTCTGTTTACCAAGCCAGGATCACCCGCGTAAGGACAGCTCAATTATTTTTAGCAGAAGGGTCCATGCGAGGCAGAGGATGTTTACTCTTCAGCTGCTGTTTACAAACTGGAAATTAAACCGATGCGAAAAATGTTTTGTGTTTTTTCAGGGCTTAAAATGGATCCGCTTGTAAACTTCATTTGGACGTGGGTCTGAAATGGAATTCCAGCTAATGAAATTGCAGTAATAAATTTTATACAATTAGACAGCAATTAACTAACTAGCTTCGTCAGACACTGTGGCTAAACTCTCTTTTAATTTACACGTAAATTCATTCTTGACACAAATCCATTCCTCATCCATCTTAGCACAGGTGTAAGTTAACACAAAATGTCGCCTGTGAATTAACTGGTTATAAATCTAAATCTAATTAATTGTCAAGATTTTACAGGAATATTACATGCTTAGTACAAAGCTCCCTGTAACATAACCCTGAGATGGAGCACCTGTGCTGGGTTCCTCCCTGCCAATGCCCAGTGTAAATTCTTTGGGATAAATACACACAGCATCTCCATAGAAATCAGTGTGTATTTGTGCTCACTCTGAGGTTTTTTTTCTTTTTCACTATGCAACCCAGGCAACCTTTCAGTGTAAATCTTTATTTCTTACACATTTTCCTCCGAAGCTGCATGCCCACATAAACAGATGGAGAATATGAATACAGCAAACAAACCAACCTATCCGTATCTGTAGATGAGCACTTGGAAGCCTGGAATAACACGTTTTGTTTATTTAAATTCAAAATTACTATTTCTTCAGTCGCTTTTACTTCCTCCACTACTGAGGTGGAAGTTTATTATGCGGTGACATTTCCTCATTGCGATGGCTCTACCATAGTAATAAAAGCCTACCTGTGAAACGCAATGCTCGCAGAGGAGCTCCTACAAAAGTAGGACACAGTTTAGTACAGCCTGCGTCCAGCAATTCAGCTCTGGTGTCCAAGGGATGACTGCAGAAAATCTCCCCAAAAGCACCAGTTCTACAACAGCTTCTAATTTTCCCTGGATGTTATGGCACGCTGGACATATCAAAGCAGGTGTCACATTTTACTATATATGTGAGTGGCTGAGCTAATTCATTCAAACGTCCCTAAACAAGCCTGTCTTTGTCCTATAAAGATGAAAGAGCGATGACTATAATGGGATGAAAGGTGTGCACAGGGATGAAGAAAGCTATTACGGATCTATGTCCTTTTTAAACTCGTCCTGGCATGCAGTGTTGACAAGGGAACAAAACAGCGCAGATAAACCTCGGAGAGGTGCCTTGCTGGTAATGATCCCACCTGTCTCGTTTAAAGCCTTTGGGTTTTGCCTGTGCTCTCACATCTGACAGTATATTGCATGGGGAACGCTTTCAGGTTTCTAAGCCAAGTTCAAAACACAGCAGGCCGAAATGGCTCTATCCGCTGTCGCCATCGCATCGGGACATGGAGTACTGAGCGTGCACAGCTCACACAGGCATAACCCGCTCTGTAGGAAGTTCCTACTTAGACGTAGCCCAGATCGTCATTTTCACTTCGCAGTTTATGGAGGGGTTCCTCTGTAATCACAAAGCGTTTGTGTTCAAAATAATTTGGGACCCGAATATTAACTCCTTTTGTTTCACCCCTCCACGGGCTGCAGGAAAGGCCTCTCCTGATGCCGGTGGTGCGGGATGGGAGCGCTGTGCAGCCGTAGCTCTGCGCACCAGCAGAGCTGCACGTCCCCCATTGGTACTTACATGCTTCTTAGGTGCTCTGCCTCCCTGAAATTCTGTGCTTTCAGTCCACTGAAACTCACAGAAGTGTGAATTTCGCTAGGGTTGTTTCCACATCCTTTGTCTTCTGTGCTCTGGGTGTGTTTACGTCGTGTAGGACCCAAGATCCACACAGAACAATGTTTGCGAGATCACTCTTATCTCTAAAGCCAAATATTTGACCACCATTCATACTTTTGGCTGCTCAAATATTTGGCTTTGAGAGTATCATTGCTGATCAGCTTAAGTATCTAGCAGTGATTAGGCAAACACGATAATCATAAATGGAAAGCATCAGCCCTCCCAAAGAGCACATCCCTAGGCCAAACATAACTCAGAGTCCTGCTGCGAGCTTACGGCATTTAATGAGGAGGTGCAGCTTAGTGCAAATCAGAGGTCTCACACAGCATCCCATGTGATGGAAGAATTGTGTTGGGACGGCTACCGTGTCGGGTAATTACTATTGTTTGCCACTGAGCTTTGCAGACACTGATACTATGGGCTCTGGGATTGGAGGAGTGGGGATTTAACTTGTGCTGTCCCTGAGCCCAGAGACCCAGCGAGGCATTAACAGGTTTGTGGATGATGGGAGCGTCTGCGATCCCCAGCGCATTACATGCTGGAGGTGCACTGCTCTGCTCTTTTCTTGCGTTGGGACCAACTTTGAGTCGATCTTGTTTTGGAAATGCTACTTGCATTGTGTTGGGAGTTTGCAGACACACAATCTGTATGTGTGGTGGTTTCAGTGCTGTGCGTGGTGAGGTCTAAAAACGGACAGAGTGAACCACGGTCTGTAATTATATATTGAAAATAGAATGCTCGTCCTGATGGTGTTTTACTCAAATCCGGCCAAGTCAGTCCAAACGGGTGTGCAATCTACAGCAAGCAAATAGAAATCAGATTGGGCCATAGCATCCAATTAGAGAGGCCTAGCGAGCCGCATACAAAGCATGCCAACTTCGTATCATTTGCATAAAACCATCCACATGCGCTTGGGAAGAGAGGCAACTTGGCGGCACTAATGGAGGTCAACAGAAAAAGCTGCAGGAGTGAGTGCGGGTTCATTGTGGGATGCCCCTGAGCCATTGGGAACACACTGGGAGCCCCACGTCCTGGCAGCCCCGTGTCCCGCAGCACCGTGAGCCCGCAGGCTTCGTGTCCTCCTCAGTGAGGTTGGATGCGGCCAAGCCCAGCAGCTCAGCTCCTACCTGCAGGGCCGCTTTCAGGAGGATGGCACAGAACCATCCGGGGAGAAGCCAGTAACGCGCTCGGCGTGTCGGCGTGCGGGTGGCTGTCCGTGCGCTGGGATGGCAGCCGGAGCCCTGGGCACGCACTCTGGCCTCGCCACCACGCCATCACCTTCCGAGGACCGCTCCCGCCCCTCCTCGCCGCCCATCCCGCCACCTGCCCGCAGCCCAGCCCTGCCCCGGCCCCGGGCACTCACCCAAGTTGACGAAGCTCATGACCATGTCGGCCTCGGTGAGGAAGTTGCTGTCCTGCAGGCTGGCCAGCGGCGGCCCCTGGGTGCTGAATATGGGCTTGTAAGGGTAGGAGAAGCCCTCGCCCTCCTCGGCCGCCGCCCCCGCCGCCCCCTCCTCCACGGACATGGCATTGTAGAGGTCCAGCATGAACATGGGGGCCGAGTTGTGCTTGCCGTGGAGGTGCGGCCGCGGGCGGTGCGGCAGGCCGAGGATGGAGAGGATCTCCCGCTGCATCTCGCGGCGCTCGGGGCCGCGCAGCCGCCGGTGGATGAAGCTGGAGTGCACCTCGTTGTCCAGCGTGAAGTCGGCGAGGACGCAGCGCAGCCAGAGGGCGGGGGCGGCGGCGCCCAGCACCAGCAGCCAGGAGGCGGGCTGCCCGCGCCCCGCCGGCATCGCGGCGAGGCGGCGGCGGCGGCGGCGGCTGGGGGGCGGCGCGGGGGGCGCGGGGCTGCCCCGCCGGGGGACGCGCCCCTCCGGCATGCGCGGCCCCGCGCTCACGGTGCCGGCCGCCGGCCCCCGCGGAGGAGCCGCGGCCCGCTCATGGCCCGGCGGGGGCTGCGCGGCGGCCCCGGCCCATGGGACGCCGAGAGAGGAGGAGGGAGCGGAGCGGAGCGAGAGCGCTGCGTCCGGGAGCGGAGCCCGAGCGCCGCGGCCGATCCCGCACGGCGCGGCGGAGCCGTGTGCGCTGCGTGCTCCGCGGAGAGGCAGCGGGAGGGTGGCTCTGGTGGGAGGAGCAGGAGCGGAACCCAACGCGCTCCTCTCTCGCCTGCCCGCTGCAAACCGCTGGGGAGAGCAAAGCCGCGCTGCCGCCGGGAGGGGGAACGGCTGACGATCAGGTTGCTCGGCAGGACGTGCGCTGCTGGCTCGGGGCGAGGGCGGCCGGTCCCGGCGGTCGCATTAACGTGGACGTGATGAAGGAGAAGACGCCCCGGGAGGGAGGGAAGGAGGGCGGGCGGTCTGAGCGGAGGCAGAGTTTGGAGGTGCGGATACGCCGCCAGTGCGCGCTAACAGCGCGCAGCCGTGCCCGGCCGGCGCAAAGCCCGCGGCACCCAAGTAGTTCAAAAGCAGCACTTCTGCGCTCGCACGCATTCGTGCAACAGGGGCGATGGGCTTAGAGTCGCAGAGCCACCAACTCGGCATCGTGGCCGTGCTTTTCGCCTTCCAACCTGCTCGGGCACCTCGTGCCACCCCGCTCCCCTGCTCTGTCCCCTGCCCGTTCCGCAGCCCCCTGCACACCTTTGCGCAACGCTCTGGGAATGCATCGCCTGCTTTCTGAAGCACTGATTTCACTGGGTTTCTCACAGTCTGTGTAACATCTACGGTAATGCAGCCCCAGCCCCGGCCAGTCTGGGTAGCGCTACTCAGTAACGATAGAGAGCAGCATGCAGTCTGCTGCTTCCTCAGGTCTCGCTTGGAAAGCAAGAGGAAAGCAGGACAGAAGATTTATCTGGGACACCGAGCACAGCCCCAGGTAACCTCAGGAACCAGACGCACACACGAAGTTGGTGCTGCCATCAAGATTCATTCCTCAGGCAAAGGAGAAAGAAGAGGGTGAGAGAGGTTCAGTGCAATTTGTTAGATTGCTCCGCTGGTGTTTTTGGACAAGAAATAACTAGCAGTGCTAGCACCAGATCCTCCATCTGCTATGGAAAAAGGAAGTTCTGCCCTTCTTTTAGCTCGTTATGTTTAAATTCCTCATGCAGATGGCAGGTAACTGGTTAAGAGCTGCATGGGAAAGACCCGAAATGGTTTAGCGTGTTTGTGTGCGTCTGTGCGCACCTTTTAATAACAGGGAAACTGAGGCATGGCATTGACATGACTCACAGAGCTATTGAAATAGTGGTGGAACCAGCACTGAATCCAGCTCAGTTGTTTAGGAATGCGTGGGGGGTGGGGGGCAGAGGCGGAGCAGGGCAGCCAGGGTCTTTAGTATGGAGCAGTGCTAAGCCCAGGGTGCTATGGGGGGGCTCAGATGCCACCCCAGTGGGTGCCTTCCCCTCACCCCCCACTGATGGGAGCTTCAGCTCTTAGCACTTGTGTTTCTCAGTTAAGATCAAACTCCCCCATAGTTCCTGAGGAGCAGTACCAACCTGCTCTTAACCAGGCAGCTATTTGCCTAAATTTCTCTCCTGCCTAGGGTGTGGTTTCTTGACCAACTGAAATCCAAGCTGCTGACACCCAGCGCAGCCCTCCAGCTGCAGGCTCACTGCCCTCCCGGTGTGCGCAGGTCAGGAAGCCTGTTCTGTTTTTCAGCATTAATCTTTCTCAAACCATTTCTTGTTTGTTTTTGCTGAGCTAATTTTCTGCTGGATCAGCTCCTTGATCCTACTGAGTGCGTAAGGGATGGTGCTGGAATGAGGGAGGCTGCAGGAATGCACAGCTGGGGGCAAGGAGAGGGTGGCTGGGCTGGGATGCCTGGCGTTTCCCTAAACCAGGCATGGAAGGGCAGGGAGGTGACTGAGCATCTCCCTCTCTGCTCTATCAGCCACACATACCTCAATTTCACTTTCTTTTTTGTTCCTTGTAGGCAGAGTCGGCCTTTTGTCACACAGCAGGACCAGGGGACTCGCATTCCTCAGGGTCAGGGAGACTGGAAGTCTGTAAGGGTGGACCGGTGGAATGGAAAGCAGGTGGCCCTGCTGCCTGAATTACTTACACCTGAGTTGCCCCTAGCTCACGTTTGCAAACTGAATAAATCTCAGATCAGTGTTGTATTTTAAAATGGCATCAGTCTGAGGGAAAAGAAGGGAAAAGAAGAAAAGGAAAAAAAGAAAAGAAAAATACTGTTTGGAAGGCTTGGCTCGTGACTCAACACCTCAGGTAACACACAGCAGTCTGTGTCATTGAAGAAATAGCAGTGGAAGAAATGCAAACCTTGAAGCCTCTTAGTTTGACGTATTTCTTGAAGTAGCGATGTTTGAATCTATCTCCTTCTTGTTTTGTTGGCTTAAGTGGTCTGGTTTTGTCTGAGATTGGATACTTCCTGATTTAATGTAGGATATGTCCTTTAAAAAGGGGGGAATGCTGAAATTGTATCCCCTGCTTTCATAGAGGTAGTTGGTAATCTCTTCTAGCAGTGTTTTCTGTGCTCCTATTGCACCAGGTAGAGCATTAAAGAACTGCATTATAGTTGCAATGAGGGTGCTGCTTGTATATATTCTTAAAAACAAAACCACTGTGAGTGTGAGATGAGAGGGGATCTGTTAAAGAGTCATTTCTTTAACGTGAGGCTCACAGCAATTGACTTCAGCTCGCTGTAGGACACAAAGCAGCATTTATTCTGCTGCACACAATGAAGGATGATGCAGCTCAGACTGCAGTGGTTCAGCCCTCAGATCTGAGCTTGAATTTCAAATCTCTTTCAGACAAGGAAGTTACAAAGGGGATTGTCTTTCTCGTGGACAACATCCTTCTCTTCCCTCCCTTTTCTTGCTGTGTGACCGCCATCCTGCTTCCACAGACAGCGTGCTGAAATGTTGGCACCTTCGTGTCATCGTCCTCTTCCTCCTCCTCCTTCCTGGATCAATTAGGAAACCAGTTTTTCCTCTTCTCTGCTCCTGTCGTTCCTTCTCTTTTTGAGATGGAAAAGTAAATGCTTATGGTGAAGCAATCCCTGTTTGCTGGCACTGGATGCATGGGCTCATTTCTGTAAAAACAACCTCCCCGTGTTTCTTGAAGCTCTATGCAAGCCATGTTACCCAGAGTCACTCTGTGATCTCTCTGAGCTTCATGTGTATGCTGTTATCTGGCTTTTGTCCCTGCTGCTGGCACTGCTTCTGTTGGGGTAGAACTCACTACGCTTGGAAGTACTTCTTTAGGATAAGGAATCTGATTTGAAAACAGGAAATAGAGTGCAAAATTCAGGTATGTGTGTGATGAATTTGTGCTGATCCCAACGCTGTGCACTCCTGTTATGGAATTCAGTTGCATGCAGTTTTACCACATGGGCAGTGAGAAGTGGAGGCTTTGCTCACAAACTCATTTCATGGCTGCTTTCAGACATCAGACACAAAGCATTTTTCTTCCTTGCTCGCTTTCGAACTCCATGCCTTCCCGCTTTGATGTCCTCAGCTTTAACCACGTTTCTTTTCCGTTCTATTTTGCATCTTCTCTCATTTGTCTCAAAGTGCAAGCCCTGAATTACAGCAAACTTTTTTCTTCTCCTTCCAAGTGTTCCCACTGAACTAACACGTGTCTGGGGAACTTGGGGTTGTTCCTCTGGGCTTCGCACATGCGGAACATTTATATAACAACAATAATAGCATCATTATTTGTATAAGACCGCATAATTAGCTTGCATATTTAATTACACTATATTGGATTATCCTTATCAAAAGTTTCTATTCATCTCCTCGGCGTTATTACTGGGAATGAACTCACCAACACACGTAATCGCATTATGGGTAAGCCATTGTATTCGTTCTAATCCAGGAATTTGAGCAGGTCGGGGCTGGGATGGACTGCACTGATTGTGGAGAGAAACTCAATGTTGGTTCTCACTGCTGCTGATGGGAGGGGAGGTGGAGCTGAAAGCTGAGGTTTGGGTATGAGAGAGCGTTGTTGCTTCTGGAGATGGCTGCAGTAACTAAGCAGTGGTCTTTGGGTTTGTAACATCGGGCTCTCATGCTGAATTCCTCCACTGTGTGAGGTGGGCAAAGCTCGGCCCTTCACAGCACAGCACTTGGGAGCACTCCACAAAACGAGAGCTCCGTGGGGTACTTCTTTGTTATTACCCTGAGAGCACAGTGTTGGGTTCACAGCACTGAAACGTTTGTAGCCTAATGTTCATCACACAGCTATTTTCAGCCTGAATGTGGCCCCGTGCTGTATCTGATGTGTTGGTACCTGTGTGTGTAAATGCAGTGGGGAGCAGTAATGTCGTTATACTTTCTATAAGAAACACATTTCTATGGCATAGGTATCAGGTGAATATTTTTTGACACAGGACCACTTTTAGATCCATGTATTACCAAAGCTGCCCGAGCAAAACTGACGTTAATTTTGCGCTGCTAAATTGTTCTGCATACTCTTGATTTAGCTGAGACTTTTGGCATAAACTCGGGCACTTCTTTCCCTGGAAAAAACGCATGCTGAGCACCCAGAAGCCCCGGCTCAGGGCTGTGGGAGCTGAGAACGCTGAGAACAACTCGCTCTGGGTTGTGAGTAGCGCGCATAGCACTGCAGCAGCTCCGTGCCTCGGAAATCCTGCCCGCTGGCAATGCTTCCTTGCACTGCGTGCTCTTTGCTACACGGAGCGCCATCAGATTATCGGGGTTCTTTTAGCTTGTATTTCTGTGTTCTGGAGTGTTTTAGCTCTCTGCTGTTTGTATTTACTAAAGGCAGATTTTAATTTTTTGAATTGTCTGTGTATGAAAAGCATATAAACCTATTCCATGTTTTCAAAGCGAACAAAAGCAATAGCTGATGCTGTGAAATGCAACGAGACAAATTCAGATGGCTTTACTTTTTTTCTCCAGGCAGGTGCGGGGTAACGCCTCAAAAGAACCTTTATTTTGTGCCTTTATTCCAACGGGCGCATAAATGCTTGCATAACCCTTGCACAGCTGCTGCACAAACTGCTCATGCCACAAGTATTAGTAATCCTAGCAGGGGAGGTTGCATGGAAAACTGGGGTGTGTATGCTAAACCATATGTACCGTGCCCCTGAATCATAAAACTTCTGCTGCTGGAGCGGAGAGATTTTTGGAGACCGGTCAGAGAGAACGCAAGATTGTAACAGCCGCACCCCGAGCCTTCTCTTCTGTCGAGGCTTATCGTACTTGCGCGTTTAAATAAGCAGGAAACAGCGCTGGGTCCGACGTTCTCGTAGCGCAGTCCCAGCCGCTGCCCGCCGTCCCGCGCCGCTGCCGTCGGGGCGCCGATCTCCGCCGTTCCATCGGACGGGGCGGCTCGGAGCTGCGCCCGGGACCCCGCGCTCACAGCGCTCTGCCCGAGCGTTTCCAAATCGTACGGAGGCACCGTTTCCTCTGCTGGCGTACGCTGGCATAGCAGCAGCAGCAGCAGCAGCAGCACGCTGACTCGCAGCCCGCAGGAGCCCACCTGGGTGGCTGCGCTGAGCTCCTGGGACCGCGGCCGCTCCTTTTGTGGCGGATCCGTCAGTCGGAGCGCAGCGCTATCAGCGGTTACCTCGCGGAGACTGGAGCTTCTAAGTTTTCAGTCGGAACCTTTTTGCTCGCTCAGCGGTGCTTGGCGCGCACTGAGGCCGCTTTGTCAAGTGCATCCTTTCAGCATTCATCCAAAGCCTTTCTCTGCGGTCGTCTGAGCCCCATAGGCAAATATATACTGTTGGGCTATTAAGATAATTTTTCAGTTAAGACATCGCCGAACTGCAAGCGGGACAATAGAAACAAACCCCCTTTTGTTCCCACTAAACTGTTCCTAATGACCCCCTCCGCAAACAGCGGCCCCGGCCGAGCCCCAACAACGGCCCTCTGTCCCCTCCGCTGTGCTTTGCCGGGCGGCAGCGGGAGCGAGCCGCTGCTGGTGCAGTGCGAGGCGACCAAAGCGATCGCTTCGATGTGCGTTTCCACAATGAGCGTCCTGTACTGAGCGCTGGGCGTTCGATTGTCGGGAAAGCGGCAGAAGGAAACGGTTTGCTTAAATCGAGGGCCTGTGGGGTGATTCTTATGAGTTCCATGCGAAAGTTTAATTAATTAATTGTTTGAGGTCAGTTGAATTATCTGCTTAGCTCGTATGAGAACTATGCGACCGTAAAATCCTGAGAATTTAGGATTTACACACGCCAGTAAAATCCCTTGCATTTGTTTTTGGGGTAAGAGTCACCTTTGGGGGTTATGGTGCTTATGTGGGTGGGAAAGCTCTGTGCAGGGCAGGGTTCTGCCCTTGTTGCCCAGAGAAAAGGGAGTTGTGGTGCTAAATCGAACCCACTACAGATGAAACCCACGTCGCTGTGTCTCAGTCAGTGCCGGCACTGAAGATAACTGTCACAGTGTGTCTGAGCACGGCCATGGAAATTATGAATCGCTTCCTGATTAGTTCTGCCCCTATTTCTGTGCCCTGAATGCATGAGAACAATAGCATGGGGGACCTTCCATTTAAACAAAATCCTATTTACAGAGCATCTTCATTGTATGTAATTAGGAAGTGTTGATGGGTCAGACAGCAAAAGTCCTTAATTTGGGTAGTTCGGGAATTGCACTGATTACATTTGCAAATAGAAATGTCATTTTCTTCTGGGAGAAACCAGGGTTTGTGTTCCAGCATCTGACTTACAGGGGGATTTCCAGCTTAACGGGGTGGTTAGAAACAGATAGGAAGAGATGGAAGGAGAGAAAACATCCACGAAGGCAGGGACCACATATTCTGAGTAAAGGTTAAACCATGGAAACAATTCCTCCTGCAGCAGTCGGAGCACCTTCAGGTCCCCATGGCATCCCAGGGGCTGTGGGCTCACCTGGTGGTGCTCTCTTCTTTGGGCATGGCCCGTATTCTTCCTCCATAAGGGATTTGGGAGGGAGGTTTTGGTGCATCCTGGAAAAAAGGGAGCATTTGGGTAAGAGCAATGAAAGCCCAGTGACAGGACAGGGGAGGAAGGGAAACGTCAGAGGAAACTTTAGGAAATTTCCAGTCAAAACAAAAGGATCTTTGTGAAAGATACAGTTGGCAGTCTGGTGGGAGGAATGGGGATGTAAAATGAATGGAGAGGATTTGCAAGTTGTGCAGAATTGTTCTCAGCCCTGAGGCGAGGACGAAAAGCAGAGCCTTGCTATTGACTATATTTGGTGTGTATGGAGGAGCAGCTTGGACATGGAGGGTGCTAATGAAACACACAGAGCGTAACTCGTGTCCCCACTGCACCACGGGCACAGAGAGCAGTGCTGCTCAAGGGCAGAGCTGAGGAAGAACAAGCAGGGCCTGACCTGGGAGAGCCATCCTTTTCCACTGCAGCTCAGCACAGGTCCCTAAGCATGTGCCCATGTGCCAACGTGCTCCATGAAGGCAGCTGTGTTGTTCTTATTTGTACGTGTGTAAGCACTGTATGGAGTGCTGTACATCTGATTTTCAGTTTTAAATGTGGTAGCTGCCCAAACTGAGAGCGTGACACTATGGTACAATATTAATTTTGTCACAGCTTTCCTCAAAAGTCCTCGTTTTAGCATTGTTTTTTGGAAAAAAATCTTTAAAAATGGCCAGCTTTCTGTGACTAAAACTTGCTGCCTTCAGCTCAAAGTCTTTTTGAACAAAAAATCCCAAGAGGATAGGCTGAGAAATGGCCTTGTTTTCTGAATCCGTTCACTGAAGCTTTTGGGAGTTAATTGATCAGAATAAATGAAGAGACATAATTCCAACGGTGCCAAATGGCAGATTTGATGTAAGGATTTGACCAGAAGCTCTCATGTTCCTCATCTTTAGGGGTCATGTTAGGAATATCGTAATTGTAAGTTGTGGGGAACAACAGTGCCAAGGAGGGCTTTTCTTCAGGCTCTCTTGTGATTGCGTTACGGTAATGATGAGGATCATGGTAGCATTGTGGACTTTCTATTAACCTCAATGCAAATTCGCTGTCTCCTGAATGCAGTGAATGTGGTTATCCACAAATCTCCAAAGCCAAAGCGTGTTGCATGGTGCCATTGTCTTCCATGCTGTCTCGAAATTCATTTTAGTGATGTTAGTTGGTTTTTATTCCAGTACGTGTAAAAGCTTATTGTGAGCTTTCGGCTTCTATTAGTGACAGGAAGGCACAAATCTATTGGTATAAAGCAAAAGTGATCTTTAGAACGTTCAGATCTGCACTGGGAACCGGGCTGTTCAGAAACAAAAAAATATCTAGCATACAAAAAACCGAAGGGTTTGGACATTTGTTTTAGATTTGTCACAGAACAATTTAAAAAACAAAACATGAATAGAAAGAATGAGCCATCCCAGAATAGCCAACATCCAGTGGCTGGGGTATTTACTTGGGCCCTGTCCAAGCAGCACTTTATGGGATTTGGAGCAGACGTTTGACATCGTGTTTTCAACATTATTTTTGTCAGACTCAAATTTGGGCTCTGGAAGTGGGTTGAAAAAGAGCTCAGTTGGAGGGAGCGTGGTGTAGGTGTGCCTCAGAGGGAGGGAAACTTCTTTAGCAGCAGGGCAGAGTGGCCGTGCAGAGAGCAGCCAGGCACCTGTTCTGCTGAGCGCAGGCGGTGCTGTGAACGCTGGGGTATTTTGCTGCCTTTGGGAGTGATTAAAGTAAGCAATGTTCACGTTTGTTCTCTGGTCTTACACAGAACAGATTTTTTTGTCATGGAAATATCTGAACCTGAGGAAGTTTATTTCTGTGGGAATCGATATAACACTTTATCAAAGGTGTATTTTTCACAAACTGGCATTTCCTGATGGCAAGTCACTTTGCCCCTAAATTCCCGACCAGTGTTCTGAGCTGAGATGTAACTCTGCGCTGTACAAATGCAATTCACCTTCAGTATTTCTGTAGGTTTATGCAGAGACAACGAGTGAAATGCTCTGGGGTATTAAAGCTGCGTGTGTGCAGAAGAAACAAGCAGGGTCCAATGCAAAAAGCTCTGGGTGACCTGAGTTCGATGAATACTGAAATTAATTGAAATTCAGGACGGAGAAAAAAGTACAACAAACAGCTTACCGGGTCAAACTTACAGCTCTTCTCCTTTGCTTTGCAAACACAGAGCTTGCAGTCTGGCCCTTTCATGCCTGTTCCCAATCTCACCCTGACGCCCAGGCTCTGCTGGCCATTCGTGCTCAGCTTCTCTTTCAGGTTCTGCCACTGCTCCTGCCAGCTTCCCACCGCCTGCATTCCTTCCTTCCTGTCTGTCCCACAGGGCAGCCTGCTCCCACCGTGGATGTGCTTCACTGGCACTTGGATCCTTGGGCATTCCTGGCTAAGAAGTGAGACCAGAAATTGTCTCAGGGGCATCAAAAGGAACGCATCAAGGTAGGGGCCACACATCCCAGCAGCGTGCTTCCCATGCCTCCGTGCTCTCAATTCATTAATCAGCATGGTTAATTTTAAAGAAGTTACCGTTTCTGCAGCTGGTTATTAGGAATCCTGTTGCTGGGTTAATGGTTCTACTTGAAAACACTTGTGGCATCACTGCAGATGAAGCCAGCTCACTTCAGTATGCCTTGTAATAACGCGTTGCTGCAGATGATATATGCAGTCATTGCCTTGTTTCCATGGAAGAACAGAGTGGAAATATATTTTGCATCAGATATTAAATGCGGCTTGCCCAGTTCCCAGGCAGTTAAATCACTGAGAAGTGTTGGAGCTGGCTATGTTTGATACCATGTCTGCCTCTCTGCTTTGTTCCCATGTACAGATTCAGCATCTGTAATATTTCACTTTGAACATTCGCTTCTGAGCTGTGGGCAGATGAAAACAAACGCCACGCAGAGACATCAGAACCACAGAAGCCATCTGCAGGATGTAGCGTAGCTGTGCTAATTCATTTACTGAGAATTAGGCTAATTACCTACTGAGAAACAGAATTTGTTAGCAAGTGCTCCTGGAACCCAGTCTAGCTTGTTTGGAGCCAGCCCAGGTAGCCTGGACAGGTGCTGCACACACTTCCTGTAATTGAGGAAGCTCTGGGGGATGCTCCACCTCGGATGAAATACATAAACACCACGCTGGCAGCTTCTGGTCAGCAGAGATCCTATCATGCCTCTTCGTCTGGCTCCCTGGGGAACTGCTTACACAATCTCGTTATTTGTCTGACCCAGTTTCCAATATGCTGACACGTTTGTCACAGGTTACAGAGGAGTTTCAGAGGTGCTGCGTCCTTAGCAATTTTGCAGGGGTTAGCACCCACCGAGAAGAGAGAATTCTTATTAGTGCTCCCATTGAGAAGAAGGCAGAATTTAGCAGTTCTTCATTGTGGTTGACAGCAGCAAATGATTCTGATTTGCAGGTTACTCCATCACTCCTTAGCAAATGCAGTTTTCTTCAGTAAATGCAAAAAGCCTGGGGCTGGCTAAGGGGCGCTGGGGCGTTACTACGTGGCTGTGGCAGGGGGCAGTCAGCGTTGTGATGGGGAGAGAAAGAGAGATGTGGCATGAATCCATAAGGAGACAGGCTTCATTGGGTACCGGGAATCATTTGTTAGGAAGGTACTGAGAGCAATCTGGTATGTTCAGATACGTTGATGCTCTGATGTAACCCTTGCACAGTTTCACCCATCAGCCGTCCGTGGCACATCTCCTTGCTGTCCCGCAGCAGGAATCCGCTGTCATTTGACCTGAACAGATCGCTGTAGTAGCTTTTCTTGGTGTGCGTTTAATAAAGTTGTAACCACTGTGACTATAACTCATGGCTCTCGGTCGCTCCGCAGCGGTGCAACCAGCGGTTCGGCATTCCAGCGACATCAGTTCAAAGGGAAGCACGGAAGGCTCAGATGTGCGCCAGAGCTTTGTGGCTTTTATTACTCCTCCCGCACTTCTCTGTTAGGAAGATACATTCTCTAGCTGCAGAAGTAAGAAGTACAAAGCACCCCCAGACCTTGTAGTGCAAAATGTAAGAAGTGATGTTATCTGCAGAAAGTGGACTTTAGATTCTATCAGCGCGCCTTTAGCATAAAGCATTTCCTATGGTAATGCCTCTCACTTTCCCAGACTTTTACGGGCTCCAAGTGGCACAGAGGCTGCAGACCTCTTTGTAATGTTAATGAATCATCTTAATGGACTGTTTTAGCAGCAACATTCATCACCTTTTGTACCACAATGATTTTTTTTTGTTATACTTAAATGGTTAAGTAGGCAATAAATGCCTATCAGACCAACCACTATGGTCTAGTCATCCACCTCGCCATAAATCACCGGTGGATTATTATTGTCCTGTTTAATTAACACTCTTAAGGGATTCAGTCGTTGGATAGACTTTCACCTTGCACTAAGCAGGCATTAACATTTCAAGGAAGAAAAAGTGTGTTTATGTGAAAAGCGTCAATCAATGCGACCCAGGGCTGGTGGCGGTGGATGAAATATGTGTGTGTGTGTCTGTGCATCCCTGTCCGTCGGTTTGCAATAGGAGCTACACCCAGACCTGCAGAGCGCCTGTTTTAGTTATAGCCAGTGGTCGGTTCCGTATCGTCTGCGTTAGGGCTTGAAGATATTTGAATGCATTTGATTGTAAATACCAGCTCTAAAGGATTTGGCTCCAGTCGGTAGGAAGGTGGCATTTTTTGTCAGCATAGAGCATGGGTTTTTTGTTGGTGGTTTTGTTTGTTTGTTTGTTTGTTTGTTTTGTGTGTGTGTGTGTGGTCTGATTCAGCCTTCGTACTTGTAGAGGATTCAATCAAACTTCTTCTTTCCTCTGCAGCACCGGGTGAGAGGGGAGCACTGATCCCGTTGCTGCTCCCTTTTGAGACTTCACAGAAGGAGGAAGTGAAGCAGTGCGAGCGCCGGAGGGCCGGGCTGGAGGAGTGGGTGCTGTGTGCAGAACAGCACCGGCAGCTCTTTTGCAAACGAAATTCACGCGTAGGACACAAGCTGTGTGCAGCACCGCTCTCACTATGCAGACGTTTCTCTGCAGTATGGCTCCGTGCTGCTTTCCTCCTCTTGACAAAATAGAAAGATGGCAGCGCTTTCTTCTTTCATCTGTAATGCAATATAATGCATTTAATAGCAATTTCCTTGTCTTTTGTCAGAGGATAAAGTCATGTGAAAAAGGCTCTTGTTAATGCAGTGTTTCCCATGCCCGAAACCTAATCCTGCTCTCTTTGATTTTGTCAGGCTCGCAGTGCGGCGCAGCACCGCCTGCACATGGTTGGTATCCGTGCTACAGGAACGGCAGCCGAGTGAGACGAATCGAGTGCTGTGCTTCCGTCTCGCAGACACAGCGACCGGCGCATGGATGTCAGAGCGTGGAGGTGTTGGAGGCTCTCAGGGAGCTGTGTGGCTCGTGGGACCCCGTTTCTGGTCTGTACACAAACTTGCTGTGCACATCCCCGTCTGATGGCTTTCCTGCTGAATCATGTTCTGGTACAGACTCCTGCAACTTAAATAACAACTGAAACTGCTAAGTGGAACACGAACTTCTGAATTAAGAGACTGAATCTCCAAGTATTAATTCATTTCCTGTAACGAGGTTCAAGTTCTATAAGATGAAGTCCTTCCTTTTCAATAAAGGTTCCATATTGTATTGGCTAGCAGAATCGAATGCTGCAGGCATGGAAAAGCATTATTTAATGAAGCCTGTTGAGGAGAGGCGAGGAAAGCGCCACAGTTTTCACTGGATGCTTTTGTTTCAGATCCACGGCTGCCAGCATTGACGCTCACCTGCCAGTTTTTATCCTATCTGTAACTGGAAAGGTGGGAGATGATTCACAACATAGGAAATAGCACAGAACTCCAAGGGGGGTTGAATAAGACAAGAAATTAAACTGAGCTCATAAGAGGTGCACTTCAATCGCATGAGAACCTGCAGTGACAGAAAATCAGTCACGTGTGCAGTGCAGTGTTACAGTGTGTGTGCATGGGTTGCACCATGGTTTGTTTTTTGTAGGTTTTTTGGTTTTTTTTTCAAATCATTTAACAGAGATGCACAAAAAAGCACACAAAGTTTCAAGTGTAGGCATGTACTAAGAAGAATCTCCCTCTTTCCCTCTAGACACACCCTGCTAATTAAATCCATCACTGCCTAGCAGTAAGCCCTAGGGATCAATCTTTTCTAGAGCACTGTTACTATCCAACATTTTAGCTCATACAGCGGGCAGCCAAGATTTCATGTCTATGCATATAGCAGGACTGCTAGCCAATATTTCCTGTTCTTCTCCTTCCCATCTCAATCTGGGTACATCGTGTAGTTTTGTTTTTTTTTTTAATAGGTAGGTGAAATGTCAGTGTTCTTTTCTGATTGCTTTCTTATATCCTAATGCAAAGAACTGTGGGAAGGTGAGATGTGAAAGCAATAAAACTAGGCCTGTGTGCTCCGTGTAGCTAGCTGGCCATGAGGAACTGCAGGAAGGATGGATATTGAATGACTTCTATAGTCCGCTGGTTTTTATCAGAGCAGGTCATCGACCAGTGGGCTGCCCAAACCTGTTCCACTGCTTCCCCATTGATTAAATATCTGGAGACATTTACGTGCAGATCAAATTCTCCATAATCTATTTCATCTCAATCACACCCAAGCCCTTTTTCAAGCTGGGGCAAAAACGTTCCCTCCAGTGCTGAGAAAAGATGGTATGTCACCCTAATGTGCTTCTCTGAGTTTCCTTGGAGCCAAACTATGACCTCAGATTCCCAAGGGCTGACATCAGCAGGACTCAGGCAGTGTAAGAGAGGTGAAACCCTTCTCATGTGCCCAAATGTCAAGGAATTTAAAACATGGTTCTTTTCTTTTCCATTGTCAGAGCTGACATTTATGGGGGAAGGGAGGCGCAGAGGGGCTGTGCAGCTTCCAGCCGACCTCCAATGGCCAGCATTGCTTCTGAATCTTGCTACCTGTGTCATCCACAATGAGATGGAGGGTCTTTTGTGGAATTGTTACTTGTTCTTTCCATTTAATTTATTCCCAGCTTCTTTTCCTGCTCTTACTGCCCATCTCAGTGTCATCCTGCAGGCATTCAACTAATGGTTGAATGGGAAGAAATGTAAAGAAAAATGTGGCCTACAGATACCTTATGTTACATACATGCAAGATAAAATATCTGTAGCAGTGCAATGTGTGTGATAGTGAAGCTGGGAGATATCTGAAAGAGTAAGAAACCAGAGGGTGACAATTTAGTATTTTATATGAGGTTCTTCTGTTGTACTTTAACTGGGATGTAATTTCGGTAGTTGTTTTGTTGCTGTTATTTGTTTGCTTGTTTGTTTTCCCCCAAGGAATGCCCAAAAAAGGGATCACAATTTTTCCTAATTCTCAGCTGCCCCTCGTGCAGTGCAGTTCCAGCCCCCTCTCCTCCTGCCATGTAACCCCTCCAGCCAAGCACTGCCCAGCGCCTCCACGGCTGCCTCCAGGTGCTCCAGTGCTGCACAGATCCAGGCCAGCAAGAGGGGAGCATGGCGGGGCTTCCATGGCTGAACAACTTCTGTCTGTGTGCCCTGGGGAAATAAATGGAAGAGCTGGTATAAATGAATGTGGATACTCTACTGCTAATCTTGCCGGTTCGTATGAGAGTGCAAGAAGTGAATACAAAGATGAACTTTTCATCTCATTGAACTCATTCCGCCTCAGTGCGTTTATAGGCAGCTATAAATTCCTATACCTCGGGAGGCAGTTGGCAAAGCTTACAGCACCGGTTTTATTTTCAAAATTATGATGACAGTATGCATTTGTGCAGCACAGAAATGTTTCTCCAATACGAAGTCAGTTTTCTGATTTTACAGTTATAAAAACTTGAAAAGTTATTGATGATTTCTCAAACGTTCAGCGGAAAGCATTTTGTTGTGGTGTTTTAGCATGTTTCAGATAACGGAATCGTGGATGGGATGGGTTGTAAAGGACATTTAAGGTCATCTGTTTCCAACCCCCCTCCATGGGCAGGGACACCAGTTTGAGCAAGTATTAATGCATTTATGCTTAATTATAATTATGAATTATAGAGCTTAATGTATTTATTACATGTGTCTCATGTGAAACAGCAAAACAAATGTTTCATTTCAAAGTCCAAGTTCTCTCGGTTTGAATCTCCAGCAAAAGACTGAACATTTTGTAACAGAGGGAGAAAAAGGATGGAGACTCTGCTGCTGTCTCATAATGGTGAATTGGTCTGAGCGTGGATGTGACTGGGCGCTGTGCAGGAGCTTATAGTGTGCAACAGTTATTCTGTGACCTGAAAAGGGGAAGTTCTTCACAAATCAAGATGAATCTCCATGTTGGTGTGTAAGTTACTGGTTTGTTTTCCCCAGGTCATGCTTTATGAGCGACTCAATGCATCTGATGTGAGCACAGTGTCCTCTCCTGCTTGGTGCTGCGCTGCTCCTCTCTGTGCCCATGGAGAATAAGCGCAGCACTGATGTGGCACAGGTTTCTTAAATCAGGAGATGTGCTCAGGGTGTTATGGGAACCTCTCAGGCAGGATTTCCGACCTGGAGTCTGTGGCCGTGAATGTTGTTTGTTCCCTCAGTTTTTTTTAAATAAATACTTTAAATCCTCCCAATGCTCAGCTCATCTCTCTTATTCCTTCGTTTTTTACCCTGTTTCTTCCAAGTCGCAGCCCGCAGACTGTACAGTTCTCTTCCTACTTGCCATTTTTTGGTGCTTTCCAGAGTAAGTGTGACATGAAAGGCTTTGGGTAATAGCGCTGTAATCAGTAGTTGGACCAGAATTAAACTTCATGTATTTATTTTTTTTTTTTTCCAGGACTCCCTGGGAAGTTTTGCCGCAGCTTTTTCCCTCCCCAAGGAGGTGATACAGACCCGTGGCCGTCCCTTCTGTCAGCCCGAGCAGACAGCCTGAATTCCCATCCGCTCCCATGGGCAGACCCACGATTCCCAGAAAACCTCCCTCCAGCTCAGCGCTTCTTAGAAGAGCAGGAATTGCTTCCAAATGCCAGCAGTGCCTGCTGCGCTGTCAGCAGCGGCTCTCACTGCCTGCACAGATCTGCAGAGCTTTGGGTCCTTCCCAGCTGCCCGTGTGGTCTGATTGCCTTCCTCGTGTCAATTATTCAAAGAAGCGCTTGATTGCTAAGATGCTGGTGTGATTTGAGTGCTTATTTCCCTGTGGCAACTGATCTTCTTTGTTTGTTGGCAAAAAGATTCCTGTTTATAGAAAACGTCGCGTTTCTTTGGCAGGCTCTCTAACATACAAGTGAATGTCATTATATATTCAGATGTATTTTATGATAGAAATTTTGATATATATTTTGTGACTTCTATAATCAAGAGTCCTTGAAAAGCTCTTTGGAGGCAAAATGACTTTAAAAACTGTAAGACTTATCAACCCGTTCTCCTACTTCCTCTCCCTTCATTTCACAGCACGATGCCATCAGTTGTTGAATGCAGTTTCTGGAGGCAAGCTTCAACTCCAACCAGCCTAGATTTTACAGGTTATATGTACTTTTTTCTATAGAGCTCAACTAGTTTTTAACAGAACAAAGGAGGACATGCAGAAAAATAGCGAGATAATAAATGAGCACTGCCCCAGACTTTTAGAAAGGAACTGTCTCTCTGGGAAGGAGCCAGACCTGTGAGCTGACCGTGCCTGAAGCACAAGCAGGAATTCTCCACCCGAAAGAGGCGCTGCTGGCATCAGTTGGATATTTGCTATTTATTAAAATAGATTGGTTGTTGCGGGTGTGTGGATCTGCAGTATATTTCTTTCTAACAACACGCGTGATGTCATTGCGGGCGATGACTGAGATGTGAGCTCTGTCAGTCAGAGACTTCAACAGATGTGTTTGCTAATGTTTTTTTTTTTTTGCTGATTAGGGATGTTTTTAATTATTTACTTAAGCTGATGCAACTTCCTGCGATGAACACAGCCTTGCAGATGTAGAGATGTTCTTAGCGTGTAAGTGATTGTAGTGTGAGCATGTGTTACGTTAGGAAACGCAGTGATGGGTGTTAGTCAATTGCACGAGGACCCGGCTGGAAGTTCCCTGCCTGCTTTACCATTTGGCCATGCAATGTATCTGACATTAAGTGTTATCCTGTAAGAAGAAAGCAAAATGAACAGCAACAAAAGCAGCCTGTTTCCCCCTTGCTATGGATATCCATGGACACCGTGCATTTATCTGTGCAGGAGGACTAACCACAACAGCTATTTCTGAATAAACTGTTCCATCATAGTTCCCTGTGTGGATATTCTAGTCTGGAAAAGTCACGGGTCAGCTGGTAAGCTGTTGCAGAATAGCTTGTTCTGCAATAGTAATTCCAGTCAATTTTCCAGTGCAAAAAAGCTTCCAGTCCTTAGCTCCAAACTCTTGTTTGTGCCAGAAGATTTGGTCTGTAGAGAATAGTATAAATTTGTTCTATTCTATTCTTTAAGCACTGAACTCCCTTTGGGATCTGCCGGGGAGAATTTTATATCATAGGAATTTGTATTTATGTGCACAGATTCTGTAATTTATTAATGAAACTTTTAATTCATACCTCCTAACAGTGAGCTGGATCCCTTTTTGGCTGCAGGATGTCCAGCTCAGCACTTCCCAAAGCCTGGTCCCAAAACAAGGCATCAAGCAGCCTGGAAGAAGATCCCCCAAACCAGGCTCAGGATGGTTGTGGTTTTCATCGCCAACAGCAGTCAACCAAAGCAAAACAAAGCAAAATGTCCAACCTTCTTCCATGCCCAAATATAGAAGGTGGCAGCAGCATCCAGCTAACATTTGAGCTTTCCTGCAGTGGGGAGAAAAGACTGGTCTACAAATATGTATACAGCGTGTGAAAGGGCTACAAATGTGCCTGAGAAAAAGGTGCAGAAAAGTCTTCAGTGAAGGCCAGTGAATCTTACTGCACCCAACCTGCTCTCATGGCAACCCGGTGTGAGTGCTGTGGTTCGATTCCTGTGTATGTTTGAATCGTGTTTTCACCTCTCCTCCAGTGGAAAAAACAAACAAACAAAACCCAGCAAACCAACGCCTGTGTGCTGTTTGCTATTTGACGTATTCTGTATGAGCCTCAGGACCCTCCAAAGCGAAGGGTTGCTTTTAGTCCAAATTGCATCACAGTGCCCCTGGCATTTTTGTGGTGCAGGCCAATTAACATTAGCAACTGAAATTAAAATCTCCAAATGCATTTTGAATAGTGACATAGAGCTGATTTTAATCTAGGCTTTCAAAAACGAGGCAGGAATGTGTTAATCACCCGCCCCTCCCTTCTCGTTATTCACATGGCCCAGGGTCCTCGGTGTCAGAGCAGGCTCCCACGTCACCCTCTTACTTCACTTTCCCCAGGCGTTATTAAATACTTAGTAACAAAGCTCTGAAGTCCATCCTGAGATTTACCTGTTGGCATAAACCTGAGGCCGTGACAGCAGCGGTGCAGCTTTCACTGAAATGAAAGAACAGGTTTTGGCACAAGTACTTTTAATGTACAGCAGCTGGCAATTTTGGGCTTAAGGAGCAAAATCACACCTGAGTTCTCGTGCTCTCGAGAACTTTGCCAACAAAAGGAGAATAAAAAATCAACATTTTACCTTTTTCCTAATCCAGAGGAAATGGTGCAGCTGTTTCCAAGAATATGTTCTATTGACCATGATGTTCACACTGTCACATCAACGCTGGAACAGAAGACATTCTTGCTTTCCAGTTACATTTTAGCACAAATGTCTTTCATTTTTTTTGTTTCAACATATTTTCCCTCTAACACATTTTTTCAATCATCAGAATTTTTCCTAATAACATGTTTATTCAACGCTCAGCTAAACCAGATTCGGAATTTGACAAGTATATAAATGTTTACAAATCAATCCATTAAATGCACTTGCTGCTTCTAGGGGATGATGTGCAGCCACCTGAACACTGCTGCTGTTGGCAGAGGGTTTGGCAGAGCCCAGCTGGTCAGACAGCAGGGCTGGCTGCTGCTGGGGGCTGTGAGGAGGCTGGAGGGAGCTGCCAGCCCCCCGCAGTCCCTCACCATTCGGATCTTGTTATCTTTTTAGCTGACACGTGGACGCTTCAGCCCGAATTCTCATTTTACTCCTAGCAGTGGAGAATGTGGTAACAGGTAAACGTGAGGTGCTAATTTCTGTTAGAAGCAGACAGGTGTTCGTGCAGAAGGTGGTGCTGTTAATTTGCTTGATTCTTTCGTAGTTCAGCACTCATGGGATTTTGATACAGAAGGCGACAGATGAAGAGTTTGATGTTTATATTTGTTTCTTGTGTGTGAGAGACCAGCAGGTTATTCAACAGCAGGGCAGTCTTTGTGTTTTATTCCAGCTGAGTCACTTCCACAGAGGTTTGGATGTTTCAAAATATCTTCTCACTTTATATTCCCTCCCAACATGCTCTTCAAAGGAATAATAAAAGCAGTAGAACGTCCAAGTTCCCAGTACAGAATCCTATTCTTATTTCCATGTAACTATTGCAAGTCCTAGATCTGCTGCAGCTGATTTCCTTTGAAATTCATGCACTTTTGTTTTTACAGTTTGCAGTTACATCCTTGCAGCACTTTTAAAACAGGGAAGTTGGTGCAGTGATTTGGATTCCAGAGAGAGAATCCCTCAATATTCTGGAGTCTCGGTCTCAGGGCAGTTTGGAGACCAGCAAAGGACTGAAATATAAGGTTATGATAGTGCTGGTGAAGCTCAAACTTCTCAGCACATAAAGTTTGTCTATTTGAGTGCTCACACATAATTCTGTTTGCAGCTTAATTATTGTCCATGAAGTTCTCACGGCATTTATGCTGAATTGGGAAAAGACATCCTTTTATTTAGTTCACTTGGTGTTTCTTTGTCTCAGATAGCTGTCCTGCTGCCTAAAATAAATTATTGCTCCTAAAAGCACAAGGGAATGTTGGATCCCTGTAACAGAAGTTAGATGAAAATCACTTTTCCTTTTTAAGAAAGGCCTGCTGGAGTTTGCTTCTGAAAAACTAAACAACAACAGGAAGAGATGGTAACAAAAATCCCCACTTGCTCTCATGGTGATTTGGTTCTCTGCAGGACAGATTGCTGCAGGTGTTTCTCCCTCTATAGCAGGTAAACTGAAAACATCTAAGCAATTCTTTTCCTTTTTTTGTTTCTTCAAAACCCAAAGGCATCAGTTGGAAGGGGCTGTCCCATTTGATGTTGTTAGCTGTTAGCAAAGAATGACCATTCTTCTCTTTTTCCCTTCTTCCTTCGGGCTTTGCTCATTAGAAGATCAGTAACGTTCAGTGTAGCTGGCAGATGATACATCTGGCACCTGTTGCATCCTAACTTTGCACAGTAAGATCTGCTGGCCCACAGAATGTCCGTCCTTCCAGCAATTGTCCAGACCACAGCCAAGTGAGGCAGCAAGAGACTGAAGCTAGCTGGAACATAGTAGGCATTAAGGCAAGCTCTTAAATGGCCAGTGGGGATTTTGTTTTTCCTATTCTCACTGCAGTGTTTCAGCTTTCGTCTGTCTCCTTGAGACTCTTTGCTGATCCAAACACTTCTGCTTGCCCTGAATCACTACAGTTTGGAGAGGTTTGCCTTTGTTTTAGGTGTGAGTGAGGTGCTGGATTTCCCATGCTATTTCATGTTAACTCAAAATAAACCTGTCAGATCCACAGGTCTGCCAGCCAGTCCACTGAAAGAGGTAAGGACAGACCTTTGGTGAGAAATATGTACTGCTGCAATCGTGTGAGCTGAATGTAGGCGACCAGCTGCACGTAAAAACAGAAAGCACCTTTTGATGCAACAAAGAAAAGGAAATGAGTTTATTTATTCTATTGATGCGGTGATTTATGTAGGAAACATTAGTATCCAGCAGTTTAATATCTTGGCACTAAGATACATGCACATTTGTGCTCTGTGCTGCTCTTTTATCTGTAGCATGTACTGACTGCAGTAGTTTTTGATCCAGACAGGCTCTTCCTCTGCAGTTACAGAACATTCTTGGAAGTCGACATCAGACCTCTCATACAGACTATCTCATAGCAGAGCTCCCCTCACGACTGCTCTGAAAAGAGCACACGTGTAACAAATAGGCAGCCTTATGGGAATTACTGGGAAACGGCTGTCATAAAACAAACGTTTACTTTTCTGTGTTACCTTTTTTTTATCCAAGCTGTGAAATTACAGGGTAGAACTTAACAGCTTCAGAGCAGCACTGTTCCCTGTGCCATCTGTGGTGCCCTCTGCTGCACATCTCTGTAGGAGCAGGCCAAGCGCGCATGCTGCTGCATTCCTCACACTGCTCTTTTTCACATCTGAACATTTAATAATGGTTTATGATTAGTTTTCCTGGTCCTTTTCCCTCTAACACACATAAAAATGCATTCTGCATTTATAATTGAAATGCTTTCAAAAAAAATAATAATAATAATAAGGAGAACTTATAGAGTGAAAATGAATAATTAAACAGGGCTTTCAGAAATAAACCTGCTAGTTCTATTACTGATTGTTGTTCATTTATTATCATGGATACTAGCTTATTTGTTTACAAATACTTACATATTTATACACATATATTTAGTTTCTATTCTGTTCATTTTGATGTAAGCACTGAGAATCTTGGTCCTGCTTTTTTTCCAGTTGCTGTTTGCTGCTACGGGGGAGGGACAAGTCATTGAATTATCTTCTCTCATGTAGATACATATCGCTTTATTTGCAATCCATCCCTAGGAGCAGGGTATTGTGTTGTCAGTTCTACATCAAACAAAAATCTGTTGATTTTGATGTTGAATTGTTGGAAAGAACGACGGAGTTTTTACGTACATATTTCCGGAGTGATCTCAAGGTACCTAAAGGCCAAAAGACTGAACATGAAAGAACTGAAAATTTCTATTCATTATTTCCCCTTTCTTCTGCTTGCCTCTGCTAACTGCAGCACCTTGTGTTCGACTCTTAATGGCCTGGGGCCTTCCTCAGATCAGTCAATCCACGATTCTTTTAATTACCTACTCAGGATGGATTTGGACTGCTTACTCTCATGAGTACCAGAAAAGAAACTTCATAGGCAGGAGCCAATGGAGCAACAGCAACAACCTGCTGTCTCCAACATTTTATGCCCCGTGTCGTCTGCCTGCTAACAAGCCTAAGCATGGCGACTTTGGAAGTGCTGCTGGCAGTGAGCTCAGCACAGCACAGCTTCCAGTGTTGCTGCCTGCTGTGCACAGAATGCAGTGTTATCAGCGCTGAGCTCACTACTATTTTCTCCAGAAAGATATTTATCTCCTGAGTAACTACTAATATTCACAGAATGACTGTTTTCAGTCAGCCAATTGCTCTGACACAGTTAGGAGCTTAAAAGTCCTTGGCCTACCGTAGCTGTAGAGGTGGGAGCTGTGTAAATCCCCAGACGTGGCTTTTCATTACAGCAGAGCTGCAGTGGGGGGTCCCTGTACTGTGCATTCAGAAACCACAGAGCAGAAAGAGCATGCAGCTCATCCTGGGCACTGCAGCACGTCTGAACTGAGCAGAAGATGGGCGCACGCTGCTCTGCTGTTCTGCTCCCCCAGAAGTTCTGCATCTTCTCTCGAAGCTCATGATGTCTTCTGAATTTCTGGTAGGAAAGAGGCAAATATCTAAAGAAAAATTGTACGAAATGTGCCAAGATAATAAGGACACGTGGGGTTTCCTTTCAAATTCACAGTTTAGCTGTGTGTTGTCCATTTTGAAGCGATGCCCTGTGGCTAATGGTTCCACATGAATCACACATGGCCCATTGCAGCCAAAAGTCTGACAATATTCAGCATTTTTTTTTCCTTAAAGCTCAGCTTCCAACACTGCAGGTTGAGTATTTCTTCTGAACACAAGTTTTTAACAGTGCATTGAGAAAAACATGAAAACATATCCCAACTCTATTCTAAATCCTCTGAACACTGGAGGCGAGTTATAAAATTAGTATTAAACAAAGCTGTATTTCATTTAGAGAAAAGAAACTGACTTCTCAGCTTGGCACTGGGGCTTTCAGCTTTCTTCCAGCTACTGAGAGCAATCAGGAAGAGACTTTTGGTGCTGGAGGAAGAAAGAAATCACTGGTTGCTCAGGAAGGGTGAGAAAAGTGTTGATGAGCCATGCCGCCATTTTGTGCTCAATGGTTTCACTGATTGCAGTGCCTGCAGGGATCTGGGTGCTGCAGGACTTTGCTTAAGCAGCTGCTGAGGTACAGCAACCCTGAAGATCGATTTTGGCTTCAGTTGCTAATGCAGTCAGTCAGTCCTGGTCAGTCAGGCAGTCAGTTGCAGCCAGTCAGTGGGTCAGTCTGTGGGTCAGTCAGTCTGTGGGTCAGTCTGTGGGTCAGTCGGTCAGGGCGGGAAAGGCTGCATCCATTGGGAAGGGTGGGGCCAACTCCCCCCTTGGAAAGGGCGGGAAAAGTCCTCGGTCAGTCAGGAAAAGCCGTTCTTCAACTCAAGCTCTGCAGCAAATGTCTGCTTTCCCTGAGCAGCTACCCCTGCAGTTTCTCTTTACGCCCCAAAGTAGCCTTTCCTAACCTGGCAGTCTCTTTAAAACAGCTCCAACCCTTCCAGGGAGGTTGGGTGTGCAGTGCCCACCATGGAGGAGCGCGGTGCTGAGGCGCTGCCTGGGCACAAGGATGGCTGTGAGGAAACCAGAGCGTCGGTTCACGGCAGCGACGTCCCTAGGTAACAGCTGGGAAATGCTGCACTTGTGCTCTTTCTGTGGTAGGAGTGAAGTTGGCAGTGCTTGTGCAAAAGTGAGAAACACTGTGCTGCTGTGACACGGGAAAGAGCGGCTCTCACACTGTCCCAGCGCAGCTGGGTTTCCTCAGACTTCCCAGCAAATCTGTAGGTACAGACAGCAGTGCAGCAAACAGTGACGACAAACACATTGAGTGTCATCACGATATGACAGACAGGGAGCATCGCAGGGCTATCTTAAGAGGAAAAGGATAATAATCATAATAGTGGAGAGCTCTTGGTCTCTGTGGCAGGGCATGGGGAATGCATGCTTCTAGCACTCAGTTTGCAGCTCCAGGGCTTGGAGTGCATTGCTTTACCGCAGAGCAGATACTTACTGGTAACTGTTTCTGTATAGTCATGTTACACTTGCTTGCTGTGCTATGAAATGAGTCTTATATGCTACTAATGTTCAAGATCACTGCCTGTGCTGCACAGAAGCGGTGTCTGTTCACAGTTAGAAATGCTGTGTGGCACAGTGCTGCCCTCAGCCCCATCGCAGCGTTAGCTAAACCATGGGGAACGTCATGCAGGCACACTTGGCCAGCACTGCATGTTTGCTTATGAAAACTCAGTTTATCTCTGCGAAGGGAGAGGGAATATCAGGGGTACAAATAGAATTGCTGTCCTCTTCTTTATATTTTGTTGCAATTACAGCTTGCGTTGGCCAAGCACTGAGAAACGGGTGGGAACAGCAGCCTGGGCTTTCATGTTCATGAAGTGCAAATGGAATATTCGGCCAGTGACAGTGAACAGAACCACGTGAATATGTAAAATACTTACAAGAATCAGAGCAATGGTGTGGCTTAGATTTACCACCAACCCAACCATTCATTCATCCATCTGCTTATACATATTGTTGTTATCTTCAACTCTAGTTTTTGCTAACTTGCTCTGCACCTTAGCCTTTCTATTCTGCTGTCACCCTTCACTGCGTTACATAGTTTAGCTTACCAGCTGACCATTCCCTCTACTTTATAGAACTGCTATTTTGGATAATGTGCAATAGGTAGGACCTTGTGTTGAAGGAACAGACCGTGAGTCTGGAAGTCAGGAAATCTTGTCTCTCTGTGACCAAATTTAGTCTTGTTGGACATAAAAAATCAGCACTACTAGTAGGTTTATGTTATATACAGATACTACGATGAATAATTTAAAAGAAAAGATTAATACTTCCCAGAAATCATTCCCAAAGAATGAGAATCTTGACTTAGCAAAACAATGGGGAAGTGCAAGTTGAGTCACAAAGTGGAAGAAATGTATTAAGATGACAGAGGAGAACTTTAATGACACCCCGTTGTTGTTTAGGGACACTCATAGCAAGGTTTAAAACATTACTCTTACTGGTTTTGTAACGGTAGGATAATTAGTGTGGTCTACACTACTTGTCTTTGTGTGTTACTTACTGATAAAATAGGTCTTTGCTGATACTGGTGCTAATGTAAGTTTTTGTTTGCTTGTTGTTTTTGGTTTTCTACTCTTCAATCCCACCTACGCTTATGATGGCATTTAACAGAGTTGTAATGGTAAGGACAGCTGAAATGTTGGTGTCAGATTGCTTATGAAAATAAAGAGCATCTGTCATAACACTCAGAGCAGCCTAAAGTTTGGATGTAATGCATCTGCTTGCAAGGTTACTTGGTCTTTTTAGGTGAAAGATGCAGGTTCTGTTCTTTGCATCTGCTGAGACCAAGCCCTCATATAATTAAAACCCTTAACAGTTTGTTTAGGGCAACAGATCAGAAGGTTAATGTGCACGGCTACAGCAGGAAGTATTTGTTCTGTTGAACTTTTTTTCTGAATTCACAGCATTTAAAAACAACTTAGCACAAATCACAGCCAAGGCCAATATTACATCATTTGAAGTAAAGCATTAATCATGAATCAGAAACCAGCCAGCTGCTCTGAAAGCTCAGCTGGTGAAAAATCCACTGGTTTTAGGGTTGAATAGAAATGTACTTTTAATTGTGCTCTCAGTCATGAATCTGGAATGGAAAGTCAAATCTTACGTGGAAACTAAGGAGAAGGACATGCAAAAACAAAGAAGGCTTTGCAATGTGTATATATACAAATATGTGTGCATGTGTACATGCCTGAAGAAGTTTTGAATTAAGTGATTTCTGGAAGGATGAGGATAGATTATCAAAATGCGAAGTAGAACTGTGTTAAATTATATGAACTGCTTAATTGTTTTCTTTCTTTCAGTTCTGAAGTTCTTGAAGCAATAGAAAACGTTATTCTAGATGTGCTTAAAAGTTTGGCCAAAAAACAAGCACCTGTTCTCACACTGGCTAATAGATCAGATTGGAGGAATGTAGAGTAAGTACCGTGTGTTTTGAAGTCTTGCCTGACATGAATATATATGGCACAAATGCAATGCTTTTATAACTTCCACAAAAGTTGAATTGATGTCGTTCTATCAGAATCAGAATTCAGCTTCTTGAAAAACTGCTGTACAAAGGCAAAGTGACGCATGAGCAGACATTGTGCACTAACTGAAGAGCAGGCCATAGCATAAAGGAGAATGTAAAATTCTGGAGAAAGAATGAGAAAGAAAAGAGGTCCTATAGCCAGATATGTTCTAGATGCGGTAGAAAACAGAAATAGTGCGTTGTGTTTGATTAAACAAAAAGGAAAACTGTTTTAGGCTGGAAACTCTCACTCACAATTTTATTTACCAATCCATTTGCAGTGCTTTCTCTCTCTCTCTTTTTTTTTTTCTCTGCTTGTCCTCATGGTACCTTATTTCTTCAAATGGTAGCAATAAGTTTGTCCTCCTTTTATCCTTCAAAGAAGGTGGTTGCCAGCTCCTACCGTTCTCTTACTGCCATGCTGTGTCCATGCACTATCTTAAGTCCATTATTTGCCAAATAAAGTAAAACCAGATTCTGCAGTGTTATCTAAATTTCAGATCTCATGCCAGCTTACCTAGGCAGGAGCAGAGAAAGAACAACCCGTCCTTTATATCACAGCTTTGTAGAAGTCCATGCAGCAGTACTTTTCCAAGGCATGAAATTCAACTGAGAATGAGAAATCCATTACTTTTTATAGCATGAAAGCAAAAGGATAAAGGAAGGCATGGATCTGTCCCTTATCTCATAATAGCTTTGGGCACCCATGAGCTGAAGGATATTTAGATCAATCTGACTGCAGAGGTCCTTGTAAGTGGACACATTACAAACACTGAAGGTTGTGAAAGCATAGCAGACCTTCCATGCATTACACCTCAGTGGAATACTCAATGAGAACAATAGATTTCTGTCCATCAAAGAAGTGAAGGTCCCGAAGGCAATTAGCTAACTGAAACGCTTGCATGCCCCAGTGAATGCAGTGGTTGGTGTCCTGATGGCTTGACAACAAATGTTTTACTTCAATGGCTGTAAAATGAAAATATTATAACAAAGCTTTGCCATCTTTGGCAGTCTCAGGGGAACGGCCATTCTGGGCTGGGAAAACAGACGTGTAATTTTCCATCAGAACACATAGAGGGAAAACGTTCAAATGAAAACAGCATCACAGTTTGTTAAAAATAAGACACGTCAATCAAATTCAAAAAGCTGAACCATTACTTATGGTGGAGAAATGGAAACTTGCATAGGCATTCCATTGAGTGAAAACATTTGTAGATACCCAGAGAGAGATGTACCTGGGAATGAGGTCAACCTATGAGAATGCCTGCCTAAAGCAGGATGTGTGCTTTACAGAAAGCTACTCTGCAGGGAACTCTGCAAGGCCAGGAAGGACAGCTGGGTGCAGGCTGTCAAGCTAGGCTGAGCTTTCCTTGTGAGCCATGTGTGAGGGCTGTGGGGTTGGTTCTTAGGCAGGGTGTTCTCTAAAAGAAGTGTTCCTAGTGACCTTAATGGAGCACAGAGGTGACTGCTGCTCTGTGCAGATCTGATGCAGGCAGCAGGCAGTGAAAAGCGCGCAGCCTCAGTGCTGCAATGCACTGCAGTGAGTGCTGAGCACGGGGAGCTGCTGCTGCACTGGTTGTGCTCTGCCACCCAAAGGCTGCGAGGAGCAAAGGAAGGCTTCGAGAAACTTGATGTGGTTTTGTATCAAATGATGGTCACCTCGCCGTCAGTGCTTTTAAAAGCACCTGTGGAGTTCTAAAGCAGAAGTGAGTGCTGTGTAGGCAGGCTGTCGTACCTGAGGGCACTACAGAGAAATGCTGCAAAGAAAACGCTGTCTCTTCTGAAGAGATCCTTCAGATACAAAATGAAATGGTGCAGATCATTTAGGTGGGACAGCTGTTCAGAAATTAGGGTGCCCCACATTTTTCTTTCCAAAAGTTCCAAGAATGAAATTGAGTTGAGTTATTCTGATAATAATTTGAGGGCACAAATTAGATCATGCAATTGTAAAATCAAATAATTGCACTTTCTCGTATGTTGTACATCAGAAAATTACTGCATGTTAGACTTGAAGTGTATACATAATAATGAATGACATTTTTTTTCCTTTATTTATTTGTTTGCTGCTAGTCTATCATGTCTAAAAATAGAACAAGCATCTTTGACTTTAGGAGAGGGCTCTCAGTCTGAGCAATCTGGGATAAAATCGTTTACATATCCTTACTTGTAAGCTGACAGTTCTATTGCATTTGTTTGCCATGTGTCAGATTTAAAGATTCTGTAGGTCTACAAATGATACCTCGTTCCACTACAAAACAAATCAGAAGCGACTGCCCTGCAACAGCACCAAAGTTTGGTAAGTTCCAAAGTTGAATTCTTAATTTTTTTTGTTGTATTTTAGTTTGAAACCTTGTAAAAGACATAAATTATGCCTTGTGTGCTACAAGACTAACAAAACTGATACTAATAAGAAGCCCTTCAGCTTTTCCCTGTTGTTACAGTTTCTATGGTGCCTGACTGAATGTCAGATTGAAGCATATTCGCAAAGTCTACAAGTAAAAACATCCCCCTCCTCCAAAAAGCCAGCTGGGAAAGGAATCTTGGAGTACAGACAATAAGCCACTTTACTTTTCCAGAGCAGGCAATGAATTTCTTCGTCTGGACAGCAGGACACGTGTTCCCTCACTCAGCTCCTTCATATGCACTTTTCTCTAGCTGCTAGAAATTACTGGGTACACTGGTTGGTGCCATCTCTCAGTATTTCACACCGTGTTAAAATACGTGCACAGATTGTGTTCATGCTTCACTGTTTTATTGTATGAGACACAAATATCGGTCAACATAAATACAAATGATTGCATGTGCATTTCTGAGCATTGACAACAATGGATTTGTAATGCGTTTTTTCAGCTATGATGCTCAAAATGTTATCGATGATCTATAAGATGGTGCAGAGCAATTCGTATGCAACTAAAAGGTAATGTGACATTTCTGTGGCTTCAGATGCAGTTGTATTATAGGAGTGCTGCTGGGGAAGCAGAGTGGGGTGCAAATCTGTCAGATAACAGATTTCTCTGTGGGAAATCTTTCCAGTGGTTTGATTACCCATGCCTTCAGCTGAGTGTTACTCTGTATTCTGACAGCCTGTTAGCTTTTTCAGTACTGTAATTCATATTGTAATTACATGTTTTGGTCTTGACAGAGATATATACTACTCAGATACACTCCTGTTTGGTAGCCAGAGAGTTGTGGATGATTTAATCAATGAAATCTCTTGCATGCTTCAGATACCTCGAAGAAGTCTGCACATTGTAAGTGGCTTATGATTACTGCTTTTATTCTGTAATCATTTCCAAATCATATGGGCAGTGCGTGAAGCTGAAATATCAACAACACCTGATTAAGTTCTACCGTAACATTTGAAAGGTTTCCTGTTTTCAGAGAAAATTCATAGTTAGCTTGCTTCCAAGAGTGGCACAAAGTGCTAGCCAAGATCACAAGGCCTTTTGTATTACCTGGGAAGGCAGTGCAGAGTGCAAGGCATCTGCTTTGTAGTTTATACTGAGAAGACTTCCTAGCGTGGGGTTTAAGTGGAAGTTTCGAGTGAGTCAGACATACAGCCATCTGAATATCCTGCATCTCATGCTTTACAAGACTTATTTTGTATACACAAATGCAGTTGTTTCTGTACTTTATTGCAAATCCACCTTTATATCCATGGTGTCAACAACTTTGCTGTGTGTTTTAAGAGGTCGATGGCTGCTGATAGCAGCTTGTTACCAGTTGGAATGTTTTCCAGAGGTTTCTTGGTTTGCCCATTCAGTAACAGTAACATAAAAGCACGTTAATTCCAATTTACTCTATGCAACTTTTTGTTTTTTTTCAGCTGTCTACAAGTAAAGGTTTTGTTGCCGGTAATTTAAGTTACACTGAGGAAGATGGTACAAAAGTGAATTGTACCAGTGGTGCAACAGTATGTATTAAATAACTAACAGTAATTAGAATACATAGAACAGTTGCATTTGGAAGGAACCCACATAGATCAACTACCTCCGTGTGATACCCTGCACTTCATGTAGCTCAGGTTGCTCCATTTATTAAACTAACTGACACTCACCCTCTCTAACTTCTTTAGTGGCAACAAAACAGAAAAAATAAACTGAGCCATCACAGTAAGAGGAGTAATTATCTTCTGGACCCAAACTGTGTTCCCATTTACACAAGTTTGATAGTAATGCCTTATTAGCATAAGAGGTAATATTCTCATCATGTGCCCAACGATGTACAAGCAAAGATCTGTGAATGTAACATCAGGATATTTAGTCTCAGAATATCACTAATACAGGACTTGCAAGCATTAGAGGGGCTTGTATTATCAACTGATGTTATCAGAGGTGATACTGAGCTACAGAGAAGTCTATAACCACAGCTGTATAAGCAGCCAGGAATTGCTGATTGCTGTCGCTGTTCAGGTTATGAAAGTGGAAGCAGAACTGTGACTGCTGACTGCTGTCACGATTTCCTGACAGATGTGCTCGTTGTAAGCTTAATCTGGTCACTTCCAAATGGAAAGATTGCTTCAGCTGCCCATCATGCTTTGTTTTTAAGCAAAGTGTAAAGGCCCCCGTTGTTAATACTCTTCTACAGCTCTTCATAGTTTTATTTGTTGGCACCAGAAGTGATTTAGCAGTCAGAAATAAAAACAGACCACACACTTCAATATAGACACGTTCTTTTGCCAAGTTCTTCCTCCAGTCCCTGCTCTGTTATCCATATGCTTGCCAGATTGACCCAATCCTAATACGAGATGTAAACATTGCTGTGCCTTAAACTGTTGCAGCAATATAGTTATAAAAGCAGGTTACAGGTTAATAAAAGAAAGGATTAAATGGTCTTCCAAAGAGAAAGCCCAAATGCTTTAAACCTGGATTAAATTTGCAATCTTAAATTGGCACTGAGCTGACTTTTCTTCTGGCTAAAAGAGATGTGAAATGAATCAGGACATTGTTTTCTCTGTACAGCCCATGCAAAGAGCTGAGCTGTAGCAGTAGCACAGATGCACTTCAGAAAAGTGTGCAGTACAGCAGGATACGAAAGGTTGAATGTACTTACAAAGCAGGGAAAGTGTCAAGGCTGATCTTGCATATTAGGAGATGAATGGTTGTTTTAGGATGTAATGGTGTCCTTCATTACCTAATGTTGTTATTTTAAAACATATCCTTTTCTCTATCATAAATTATTGGTTTGGTTTTTATTGTTTTAGGCAGTTACCGTGCCATCTAACGTTCAAGGAATTAAAAGTATCCTTTGAGCAGAAACTCTCAGTGTGGACTGAAAAAATAAAGTAAAAACAAAGAATATTCCAAGTTAAACAATGTTCTGGTAATTTTTTTCTCTGCCTGTTGGCTCCAGAATTGAGTCAAGAGCTGCTTTTGGCTCCAGAATAAGTATTTTAGAACATTCAGATTGAATGGGTTGCTGTGACGGATTGTCTTATGTGCAGGTAGCCTTAACATTAAAGATCTATACTCTCGTGCCAAATTCATATTAATTGTAGAAAAAGATGCAACCTTCCAGAGACTCCTGGATGATGAGTTCTGCATTAAATTGGCCCCATGTATAATGATTACGGTATGAGTTTACATTTCGTATTGCTGTTAGACATCAGAATTTACAAGGTACCTCAGCCTCATAATGCTGCTCAAACTTGGCCAAAAGGCAGTAATAAGACAGTGTGCCTTAGCATCTTGGTACCGTTTTATTAGAGTGGTAATGAAAACACAAAATGAACATCGTGAAGATTTATTTGCTCCAGCCATCCTCTCAGAGCCTGGAAGCTGATCAAACTCATCCGGGTGCTGCAAAGTCACACAAGGCCCCGCTGTTGTTCTCCATGCTCCTAAACTTTGCAAGCCCAAGTGAAATCAAACTGTTTGATTTTTGGATCTCATTGAAAGATTTACGCAGCTTGCACAAGTAATTAATTCATTAGTTGATTAAGAACCAGAGGGATGTGTAAATATCCACGCCTACGTGTTCTGGGACCAGCAGTGAGGAAGAGCCTTGGGCCCCTGTCTAAGAGGAGAAGCACTTACACTCTGTAGCACACCGTCTGCACCTTGTTTTACATTGTTTCCTTAGTGCTACAAATGCTTTTGAGAAGGAAAAAAAGCAGCCGTTTTCTCTTAATGCTTAAGGCCTATTGGAGAAATTTTCCTGCAGGCGTTTTGTTTGCAAGTTTTAATTGGCAAATGTAAGCATGTATGTAGCCAGATGTTGTTTTAATTAATTTAAATCTGTCTGCTTTATTTTGTTTCCTTAGGGAAGAGGCATACCAGATCTTAACACACGACTTCTGGTCAGAAAGCTCTGGGATACATTTCAAATTCCTATTTTCACCCTTGTGGATGCAGATCCACATGGTAGGTCTGTAGCTCTCTAATAGAGGAAGAAAGCAAGATTTACCTTGATTCTCATTTTGCACTGTAATGCCATAAAAGTGAATTGTTAAAGCAGTCTTCATAAGCATTCCCAGTGTGAAGATAACAGATACCTGACAATTGGTGTTCTTGAACCCAGGTGTGGAAATAATGTGTATCTACAAATATGGATCTGTGGTGAGTATCAGTTCCCACTCGAATATATTGATCTGAATTCAGCCTTGAAGTTTGGATGCACGATGAGTTAGAATGGTTACTACCTCTCCTTATTTTCTTTAAACACAGGCACCATTTTTAGGCCTTTGTATCTGCAAGAAGAGCTTTTTCCTGTAACAAACAGAAATTGGATAACAATGTCAGGTGTTTTGTTTAACTGTATCTCAGTTTCTTCCTGCTATGCAGGCAGTTCTCAGGAAATCCAAATGGAAAAGCATTTTCCAGTTTGCTTTGTTTCTGCCATGGAAGACAAATGATGGCTGGAAGAAGCTGGGGAGGAAAAGGACGTAACTCGTGAGATAGGTGAACAGCACGGTCCTCCAAGGAATCGTGTTGTGTTGGTGAAGGTTTTGGTTTGGGGTGAGAATTTGTGTTTGGATACATATTTTAATGTGGAATATTATGGAGGAAAAGGCAAGGGTAACAAGTAGGGGCACTGCAGTACATCACTAAAAGAATAGGTCCAGAAAGACAAAATGGAAGGCAGGCAGGTAGCAGAGAGAAAGAGGGAGATGGAGGAAGAACATCTAAAGAAAACGAACAAAGAAACAAACCCCACCTTCTGGAAACAGTCATGGCTGATGTTCAGGCTCAAGAATATGTCATAACACATGCTTCAGGGACCCCTGTGGAGACAGAACTCGTGTTTTCAGGTGATCTGCCAGGATTTTAGCTCTGCCAGCAATGTGTGTAAACTGAGAGAACAGCATTTTCCAGGATGAAAATAGATTATTGGGTTTCTGATAATCTTACACAGCGAAATTCACTGATTATATATAATGTGGTGCTTGTAGCAGGGAATATCAGGAATTTCCAGTCGTAGTTGTCACTGCTTCTCCTGGCTTCAGTTTTGTTTGGCAATCAAACTCAGGCTGACTGCAAACAAACAAACAAAAACCACAAGATAAAAAGAACAGAATGCACCAATCTAGAATCTTTCATGGCTGAAGGTGGCAAGCCATAAAAGAGAAACTGTTCTCAGCAATGGGGTGTGGTAAGTTCCAGTTTCCTCCTCTAAAGTTCTGATAGAGAGAAGAGCCAACCAACCCTGTTATGCAACCTGACTGTAGCCAAGAACTGCTTCTATCTCAAAGGATTTAACTAAAAGTCTCTGAATGTTACAGCTGGCTTTTCTTATTCCAGTCAATGTCTTTTGAGGCTCACCAGCTCACCGTTCCATGCATAAAGTGGCTTGGTCTCCTTCCGTCTGATCTCAAGAGGTTAGTTATTTCCCAGAAGGAATGAAACCTTCATAGACAGTAAATAAAATCTGACTAAATTCATCAAACGAACAAAGCCACAGTAACAAAACCAACATGCAACACTTGAATCCAATATTGTTCGCTGTTTTCATCCATTATTCTGGCTTGTAAAGAAGTAACTGGAAATCAGTGTTTCTGAAATACATGAGAAAATGTAATAACTTTATTTACGTTTCAGATTAAACATACGGGCAGATGTCCTGATTCCATTTACGAAGCAAGATCAAAACAAGTTAACAAGTCTACAAAAGAGGCCTTACATTGCTTGTCAGCCAGCGTGGAAAAAAGAGGTCTGTACAAACCTATCTCCTATTTCTTACTTCCACAGGGCAAATCCTGCCACCTGCAGTCCTGTTCCTTCTTATTCTTATAAACTCTCAGTATAGCTTTTGCAACTGTAAAAAAAAAAAAAGGGCACGATTGAGAAAGTCCATGTCTACCCCTGGGTCTGGCGGTTACAGCATCACAAATTAATTAGTTCCTTTTTTATTTCTTTTAGCTGGAAATTATGGCAGCATCTAAAATGAAGGCTGAAATCCAAGTTCTAACTTCTCTTTCATCAGATTATCTTTCCAGAGTGTATTTACCAAACAAATTGCAATTTTGTGGATGGATATGAATGCCTATTTGCATATGGGCTGTTTTTCTTCATATTGATTTGTTTTCTTGACTAAGAGAAAAACAGAGAAGCAAAGGAGTGTGTATCAGCATCTTGCTCAGCTTATTGTAACTAGATTAGGATTGTCTCTTCTTTCTATTTCAAGCTGTAAAAGGAATCACAACTCTTACAGAGTACAGTTTGTTCCACTCTGCCTTCAGTGCTGCACTGTTCCTTCTGCCCAGGGAACACTGTTAGAGATAGGAGCTAGGATCGGATCGAGGAACTGTTTTGTCCTCTGTCTCAAAGCAGACAACGATGCTGTGCACACCTTGCAATTTCTGCAAAGTAAAGGACTTTGTTGGCAACTTGTTGTAAGCACCTCCTTGTGGAAACGACGGCAGCCCAGCACTGCGCTGCTCTGCGCTCTGTGCGCTCGGGCTGGCAGCGCGCAGTCAGAGCTTCATTCCCGCACATCGCAAACCGCTGTAAACGTTCCAGCGACCCAACTGCTATTTGTTTGGAGTGAGCAAGCACGCAGATGTTGTTCATTAAGAGTATAAGCAATCTTGTTAATGGTGCACATCACAACAAAATCCCTCGTTCATTTTTTTTAGTTGGCTCCGAAACGGTGAAAAGGAGCCGGAAAAGGCAGTGATTAAAGCGTATAATAAACCTTCTGTAAAGAAAAGGAATTGACTGCATGGGAAAAGTTTCCAAAATCGATCCGCAGCCAAAACCGTTGCACATATTTTCGGCAGGCTTTTTTCCTACCGCTGCACCAAATTAAAAAGGAACCGGAACCGCTTTTGCTGCCCCGCTCCGCGCAGCGAAGCCGAAGGAGCGCCCGCCCCGCCCCTGCGCATGCGCTATTCCCGCCCCGCGGCGAGCGGCGCCTGCGCAGTGAGGCGCGGCCTGCCCCGTGCGCAGCGCTCCGCCGGGCCGTGCTGCGGGAGGCGCGTTGAGCCGTGCGGTGAGCGAGGGCCGGGCGCTCGGTATCCGGAGCCTTCAAGCGGCCTCGCGTCGCACCGTCCGCGGTCGGTTCCGGTGGGCTCCCAAATGGTCGCGTCCCGTCGCCGGCCAGTCCTCCGCGCTGCCGGCGGCGCGGCCGATCCCTTGGCATGGCGCTGCCCCGCCTGCCCGCAGTGCTGGCCTCGGCGTCGGCCGGCCCGTAGGCACTGCGCGGCCGGGGCCGGGAGCCGGGAGCGGGCAGCCGTCGGCTCGGGGCTCTGAGAGGAAATAGCGGGCTTCCCATAGCACCGCGGGGCGGGGTCTCTCGGGATGCGGTACTTCGTTGTCCCGCTGGTGTCCCCTCCGCTTCTCACCGGGCCGCTTTCTCGTTTGCAGAACGAGGATGAGTCTGTTCGGCTCCACGTCCGGGTTCGGTACCGGCGGTACCAGCATGTTCGGCAGCACGACTGCAGATAACCACAACCCGATGAAGGCGCGTATGTGAGCCCCTGGAAGCCATGCCCTGTGTGCTTGCAGTGCTGCACCCCCGCCAACCCCACAGAGGTAAAGGTTTCAGTGTCACAGTTCTCAAACGTGGCTAATCTTATGTCTTTTGTTTTCTTATAGGATATTGAGGTCACATCTCCGCCCGATGACAGCATATCTTGTTTAGCGTTCAGTCCACCAACACTGCCGGGCAATTTCCTTATTGCAGGATCGTGGGCAAATGATGTGAGTACCCACAGTCAGGCCTACAGATGAATAAAGTAAAAGCATCGGGGCCTACAGTGCAAAATGTGGTCCTTAGAGCTTATGCCGTGGAGCTGGAAGTCTTCCTCTTCTGTTGCAAAATGTGTCTTAATGCCTTGGCACCACGTACTTTGACATGGCAGCTTCAGCTGGGAGATGGAGTTGTGAGCTCGTGTTAGTCACTCCTCTCCCTATGGCTTTTAAGTTTCAGCTCAGAACACGTAATCAGTATTTCTTCTGTTGGGTTTTTGTCATTTTGACTTTTGAAGATTCATTTTCTTGTGCAATTAGACTATCATACTTTGCCCAGTAGAAGAGCTGTGAATGCAGATAAATCTTAGCTGGTTTGACAGGTTTGTGTCAAAGAGATGAGGCTCTTACAGTCTTACTGAAATTTCTGTTGGGATTTGGAGTGTGTGTTCCCAACCAACACAAAGAGAGAGTAGGACTGAAATGTGAGTGGAGGTTTTAACTGTTCTGCTTGGTCTAGTGGCTGGTGGCCTGCAACAGCTTGCTCCTAGCTGACAGCTAAGCATCTTCAAGATGAGAAATCTTCAAGGTGAGAATTCTTTTAACTTTGTAGTCTTACATCTCTATGTTACACCTGTATTTGTGTCTCCTGTTCCAGGTTCGCTGCTGGGAAGTTCAGGATAACGGGCAGACGATTCCAAAGGCTCAGCAGATGCACACAGGGCCTGTACTGGATGGCTGCTGGAGTGATGTATGTTTCAGTTTAAAAATAAACAGTGACATTTAATCGTAAGCCTAAATAAATGGGCACGTATTTTCTGGAAACATAAGTATAGATGTAGATGCATCCCATGATCATTGTATACGTTTCTGTTACTGTGATTGTGTGCTGAGCGTGCTCTAACAGAAGAGGCTGAGATAGGCAGATAAGAGATAAAAGTGTATTTAAAAGTGAAAGTGTATTTAAAGCTAGGAAATAGCACGGCTTTCTCTTTGGGCTTAAAAGAAAATGGGGAAAAAGCCTTGAATGGAGAACCTTAAATCTAAGCTGCTGTATTTTAAGCTGAGTTTCCATTGTGTGTTGTTTATATTTCACAATACAGAAATACAGTGTTTTTGTGAAGATTTTACCAACCTCACGGCCTTCTGCTATTTACAGCAAAGGGACACAGATGGGCTAGTGATGATTTGACCAGCAGAATGTTTGAAGGCTGTTATGGGTATTGTTGGTGTAACGGCCCAGAGTACAACAGAAAAGAATGTGCCAAAATCAACTACCCTTCCCCCCTTCCTTTGAAAAGCTTTTAGCTAGATACTGAATACTTTTTTCTGTATATTGGAGCAAATAATCACTGTTTGTTGGGGTCTTATCTTTGTTACTAACATGCAGGTGTGAAGAAACAGTAGTGGGCAGGCACAGAGGAATGCCTGTTTCCAAGTTGAAGGTGGCATTGCTGAGTGTGCCACTGTTATACAGACTCATAAAGAAATTTCTATTCTGTTTCTTCTTTTCTCTTTTTGTTTCTTCTGTTTGTCTTGCAATGCCTTTATGTGTTACATTACTGTTATATTCTGGAACAGAGTAAGACATGACAATTTTCTGATGCAGATATTTTTTCTCTTGTGCTTTCTCTTGTTTTTCAGGATGGAAGTAAAGTATTTACTGCTTCCTGTGATAAAACAGCCAAAATGTGGGATCTCAACAGTAATCAGGCTATTCAGATTGCACAAGTAAGTCCCAAGCTACTGTGTAGTTTTTTCTTTTCCTTCATTAAAAGCTACCCTTGTTAGCTGAGTGTGCTAATGCTTAGTGTCTCTAAAGTAGATACTAATATGAGAGAGATTTTCTTGAATGGTTTAAAAAGTGTAAATACAAAAATATGAGGAGCATAAATAAGAAACGTGGGTCGTTGCCCTAGTGTGTGCTTTTTCTTCTTCAGCACGAAGCTCCTGTGAAGACCATCCACTGGATTAAAGCACCAAATTACAGCTGTGTGATGACAGGAAGCTGGGATAAAACTTTGAAGGTACAACTTTTACCCAAACAAGGTGCAGAGTGTGCTGACAATCTGTTTATGGCAGCTTTTATCAGAGGGAAAATATTTTCTTAAACACGCGATTCAAGAACAGATCAGTGCAGTGACTTCACTTCATAGAGGGTTGTAGTGTCTGACAAGGATGAATCAGCTTGGTACTATTGGCTCAACTCTGAGCTCTGTTTGTTTTGCTTTCTTTCCATCAGTTCTGGGATACCCGTTCACCAACGCCTATGATGACTCTGCAGCTCCCTGAAAGATGTTACTGTGCAGATGTGGTGAGCTGTGATGTGTAGTAAACTGAGAGTCAGCTGGATGGCTGGGGGGAGGAGTGAAGTGGCTGTGTGGGGCTTTTGTAGGTTCACACTGAGTGCTGGCTGTTAGTATTTGACCTCTGATCTTAGTGACAACACTAATGTTGATGTTCTTGGTCCAACCTCCAGAAAACAGATATTTGCAGCATGCAAAGCGAAGAGACAAAGGCTTGGTGTGCTTGTAACATTCCAAAGGCAAACCAGCAGTAGGACTGGCCTTGCTTTATTTGCAGATTAGGTTGTATACCACTGTTGGAATTCACATTGGAAGGGTCATGTAATAATGCAGGGGTTTTGGTAAGGCTCTCAGTGGCAGTGGAGAGCTGACTTATTGGAAGATCCGCCTGCAGGTGAACTCTTTTCTTCCTCCCTCCCCAAAAAGAAGTCTGGTGCTGTAAAATTCTTCAGGGTTTCTGTGAAATAATAAGTTGAGTTCTCTGTCATGCTAAGAACACCACTGCCTCTCTTCCAACCTGTTTTATAACTCATCTAGGTTCATCCTATGGCTGCTGTGGCCACCGCAGAAAGGGGTTTGATAGTTTATCAGTTAGAGAACCAGCCATCTGAATTTAGAAGAATAGAATCACCTCTTAAACACCAGGTAAAGAGTTACATTCGATACAAGTGCATTTGTACAGATTGTTGAAATGATGTACTTGCTGTTCTTTAAAAAAAAAAAGCAACAAATTGTGTCAAAGGTGGAGTACTTTCCTTCGGTGTGGCACGTGTCCTACTTTGATGTTTATTATGGTGGTATATTAAAATAAATTGCCACCTCCTTAATTTCTAAAATGTTCTCTTCCTCAAATCTAGCATCGCTGCGTTGCTATTTTCAAAGACAAAGTGAACAAACCTACTGGATTTGCCCTTGGAAGTATTGAAGGAAGAGTAGCTATTCATTATATCAACCCTCCAAATCCGTGAGTATTCTTGTTAAATCATTCTCAATTTATTTCTCAGTTTACAACAAAGAACAAAAGAGATGTTTGTTGGTTTTTTTCCCCAGTGCAAAAGATAATTTCACTTTCAAATGTCATCGCTCCAATGGAACAAACACATCAGCACCTCAGGATATCTATGCTGTAAGTACTGAGCTTATATCTGAGGTTGTTTGTGTAGGAAAACAGCGTGAGTTCTGAATGTAAAACCTGCTATGAACTGTTAGTTCTTTTTCAGCTTCAGGTGAAAGTTGTGTTAGACTCTGTGCTTCAGGTTCAGTTGTTGGCATGCACTGAGGAAAAGCAAGTTTTTGCACTTTCTTTAAAACTGAAGTCAGATTAATTATTCATTTCATCCTTCTGGTGGAGATAAAACTTGTTGATCTTGCTGTTATTGCTGATTTTGAGCCAGTGCCATTACACAATATACTAAGCATTACACATTTAATATTTAGCTGCTACAATAAAGATGCTTTCCTTGTTGCTCCAGTTCCTAGTTTCAAAAATGGATCTGGTAAAACACTTCAAAAATAAGATGTATCTATAGTTGCAAAAACCCTTTTGTCATGTATTTACTCTTGGGATTCAGCATGTGTTTTGTTCCAGTTGTCTGTGGGTGACTGTGCTGTCTTCCATAGTATTTTCTGTGATTCTGCAGGTAAATGGAATAGCATTCCATCCTGTCCATGGCACTCTTGCAACAGTGGGATCTGATGGTAGATTCAGCTTTTGGGATAAAGATGCACGAACAAAACTAAAAACATCAGAACAACTTGACCAGCCAATATCTGCTTGTTGTTTCAATCATAATGGGAATATATTTGCATATGCTTCCAGTTATGATTGGTCAAAGGTAAGAAAGGTTTCAACCCGTGTTCACTCTTGTACTTAATGACTAGGGCAATTATCCTGTCACACAAAGCTTTACTGATCTCTGTCACTGGTGATAGAGACTTTCTAGCTGCATAGGCACGCAAGGAAATTTACAGTGGTCATAGTAGGCAGAAAAATGATCACAGAATCACAGAATCACAGAATTGTAGGGGTTGGAAGGGACCTCCAGAGATCATCGAGTCCAACCCCCCTGCTGAAGCAGGTTCCCTACAGTACAGTATGATGAATTCTAACACTGGAGCAGTGTGATGTTCAGTATGGCTCTTAGCTTCAGTTGCTAAGATTGGAAGCAGTGCTGTTTTGCAAATGTGATGAGCAGCACATAAGCAGTGTGGCTCAGGAGTCGTGCTGGTTGCTCTCGTGTTCTGCTGTGGAAATGGCCGTGGTGCACACTGCACACTCAGAAGTTCTCACTAATCTTTGAAATCTGCTTCTCATTCAGATGATTATTTTTTCTTTCTAGTAAGCTGTCATTGTGTTTATAAAAACACTTCTAACAGTGTTTCAATGGTATGTAGTGTATTTCCAGAACCAAGTGCAGCTTGCTGGTGGCACTCACTTATCCATGTACCTTCCAGATTTGACTCAACAAGACCTTATCTAGGTGCGAGAGAATCATAAAGCATTGAGGTGCAGGATCAGTTCTCCTTTATAGTTTATGAAAGGCACAGTTGAAATACGACTGAATTTTACTGGAATTACAGTGGGAAAGTATTCATTGCCTGTTATAACTCACACTCTTAAATTTGAAGATGACATTCATTGTATTTTCAACTTAAATGAATGCAGAAGTAACACAAATGAATTCTATCACATGCCACGAAGGGAAGTAAGGCTGTGATTTCCTTTGTTGTATCTGGTCTTAGGAATGCTGGCCAAAGTAAAATGACTTTGTTAGACAGGGGCAGATGAATTCTTCTGTTCTAAATACTCAGACTGCAGTGGTACGTGTGCACCAAAGTGTCTTTCAGATCTGTTCACCAGTAGGTACTAAGTAAGTTTGTTTTCTGCAACTGTTCCTATGTAGTAGATTTGATAAGCTTCAAGTTGTGCATTGGACCTCAGTAGTTCTACACAATTCTTGTGATTACTTAGCTGGTAAACTGAGCAATATATTACTATAACTAAGTGTTATGACTCAGTAATGTCTGATATCTGACCTGGAAGACGTTGAGTGAATCGTAATAGACAAAACTAATGGGATATTCGTATTTTTGTACTTCAAGATAATGCTGATATTGTCTCTATTGAAGAGAGTAAATAGAGCTGATGTTTCTTTTTTAGGGTCATGAATTTTACAATCCACAAAAGAAAAACTACATTTTTCTGCGGAATGCAGCAGAAGAGTTAAAGCCTCGGAATAAGAAGTAGTGAGTATGAGTCTGAGTTGTGTTACTCTCCTGTGTTTCTGCCATTCATGCCTATACTCTGCCACTTGTGCCCTACTGCACCACAGTTCTGTCACATCTGGATTGTTTTTAATGGGAATTGTAAGAATGATTGGTGTTGTGAATTGCTGGAGGATGTTTTTCAAGCTAGTTATTATGATGTGTCTGTATGTATTGGAGGAGAGGCTGTTGTTCATGTGACTCAAGCACTGTCTGGTCCAAAGCAATAATGGAATTACAGCAAAATGTAAATCTTCATTAGTTATTCCTGCTTAGAAGCTTAGGCATTTGTTTCTTTTATTTTTTTTTAAATTGGTACTAACTAAAATGTGTTAATTGTAATAGTTCTGGAGGAGTTGTACGCATACTGTATTTTTTTGTAAGCACTTGCAATTCTTCATATAGTTCTTCTCAAAGGAGGCTTGTTTTTACTTATGCTCTAGGGATTCTTTCATTGGCTGGTATTTTTTTTAATGATTTTAAATGGAAGTGCTGCCTGCTGTATGCTGGGAGGAAATGCCTTGCAAATTGTTTTCCATTTTCTTAATGACTTTGGTAGGTATGTATAGCATTGACAAATTCAAGACAGAAGATGGATGGACACAAGTGCAAGTTCTGTTTTCCTTTACTTTCACACTCCAGCAATGCACAAGACTTTTGAGCCAATGATTCTCCTGTTAGTCCAAAGGAGAAACTGCCAGTTGTGCCAAGTGGTACAGAGTGATGTCAGCAGCCATTAGAAGTTCTGTTTTGTTCGTGACCGAACCAATGAGTGCAAAATACCAGTGGCCTACACTGCTTTAAAGCTGACGTTTTTTGAGTTCAGAGTTAGTTTCTGCATCTCTGTTAACACTTCTCGTCCCTTAACAGGGGTTTCTGGACTGAAAAGAAAGCTCATTTTTCTATTGACTAGAGAATAGTGCTGGTGAGTTTCATCCTGATGAAAAACGCTGTGAAGCAAAGTCAAAGCAATGTGTGTCCCTCTGATCTGAATCTACCACTGTTTACTTCTGACTGTCCACTTGTACACATGCCAAAGTTTCTTTCTAGAAGTGAATGCTTACTGTTCCTGTTCAACTCTTGTTTGATAACGATGGTGAGGGGATGCATGTATAAAAATACTTGTCATATTGTACAAACCCTGTATAACTGTATGTTGTGACAGTTATGGTTATGGATTCATGCGATGTTTCAAATAAAATTTTTACGAAATGCTTTTTTATATTTTGCAGTTGTGATACAATCACGTGGCCACGTTGCTGTGCTTGCTCCTGTGAGCAGCTTTGTGTCCTTTCACTGCAGTTCATACATTCTTTAAAAGTAAAATACTTCTTGCCCAGCTGCCTTCTCTGCAGATGGAATGCATTTTGCAGCTGCTGTTTTATTATGAATCATACCTGTGGTTTGGCCTCAAAGAATTAAGAGGAGAAGCATTAAAGGCCTTTTGTCTTATGGGGGAATAAAGTTGCTTGCTATTGCAACAGCCAGACACCTGACAATTGGACTTCAGTATAACTGAGTCACACTGTCTTCCCAATCTCCAGCTCACTGGCACTCTGACTTCAGACCCTGCTGTGTTCATCAGTCCTTGCTTGCTTTCTTGGTGTGTATTTCCTACTTGGTGCATCTTTGAGGAAGGTCCATGCTGCTGTTGTCTGTTCTGGGCCTTGTTTCTCAAGCTAAGTTTTTTCCTGCTATTCCTGTGTTGATATGATTTTGGTTTTCACATTCATGGACCATTAGTTTTCTTTAACATAGGAAAAAAATTCCCAACAGTTCAGCAGTAGCTGCTTGCTTGCTTAAATAGAACTGCGTGTGTATGTTTTATTGTTGCTTGCTTTGCAGTTGTTGCTTGTGCCGTAATCTTTGGCTGTTCCCACGCTTTTCCAGTCTTCCCAATCAGCTGGATGCCAGCAGGCAGTAGACTCAAGGTTGTGTGATTGCTGATGGCCAGAAAACTTAAAATCCCGTGAGCAGAACCTCCCACTGGTGTAAATAGGGAAGAATGGGATGTATCACCTCTTGTTTAAACATTCTGATTCTTTGTTTAAATACACAACTGTGTGAATGAAGTTGAGAGAAAATGGATTCATCCCAGGTTGGCATGTACATTTCTATGGGTTCCAATGGAGCTGCACCTGCTTGAGAGGATACTGAGCTTGCCCAGAACGTTTTCATTTTGTATTACTAAGTTGAGTACTTATTCTCGTGTTGGAATCTTTCTTTATCTCAGTGAGGCTTCAGAATTATTTAGTCATTGTGTTAATTGTTCAGACTAATTTTAGAAGGGCATATTTTCCATTACATTGCTATGTGTGTTAGAAACATTCAGCTGAGATGACAGAGTCAAACTTTGGACTGATTTGCTCTCCATTACCCAAAAGAATGCATTGGCAATTTACTCCTCCTCATAATTATTGTGGATTCTTTTGTGAAGTGAACACAGCTGTATCCATTCAAGCCTTAAGAGCTTACTTTCCTTACCCACATCTCGGTGTTACTTGTGTGGCAGTTACTTATCCACAAATACCTGAAGCAGAAAGTAAGATTCCTGGGGAAGGTGTTTCACAGCCACTGTGGTGGTTTGCCCAGAAGGAAGTTTTTGGAGCTTCACCATGGAACATTGCCCTGCTTTCTGTGCTTACAGCTGGCTGAGGTCTGTCCCCTCTCAGCAGTGCTGCAGCAGAACGCAGTGGATGGAATAAATTCAGAAAACAAGTCCCTCGTCGAATTTTCTGTACTGACAGATGCAGTAACTCATAAAAGGCATGAAGTCAACTCAACCTGTTGCTGTGCATCTCCCTTTAAGCCAGGAGGTGGCAGCGTTGGCAGGATGGTGCGTGCTGTGCGCAGATGCTTTGCAGTGCAACTCAGCCGCAGTTGTGCTGGAATACAGGTGCCTTCTTACAGGTGCCTTCATTGCTTCTTGTCTTTGTATTGGCTTATACAGCTTTGAATTCATTGATGCTTTAAAGGAAAAAAAGCACAAAAACTTAAAACGTATTTCTAATATCAAGCTATCCCCCCAAAACACTGACAGAATGCAAGGGCATATGTAAGGTTGCAATGCTTTCCTTTTAATTCAAGTTTTAGAGGAGTGTATCTATCTGTAAAGGTAAACCAAGACCAAGAAAGAAGCCAATCTGTGTACTTCAGTAAAAGCAGGCAGGTAAGCTCAGAGCTGTGTTACCTAAAAACAGGTGCACTTTTTGGCAAAAATTTGAAAGCCTTTGGATTTTCATTTTCAAAGCTAACAAGTGTGCAAGACAACAAAAGGGAGAAATAGTGTGAATTACAATGTCTGTGTACGATTTAAGATTGCTGCCTCACGTAGCTATCTTATCCCTGGGCATCGTCTGAAACAAAGAGCAGTGAGGTCTGCATTGGCAGAATGTCATCGCCTGCCTCCCCAACCTGCAGCAGGAAGGGAGCTGATGAGGAGCTGACATTGCAGCTGCAGCCTTAGCGAAGGGATGGCAGCGATCTGTGGGTGCCACCTGATGCTGGGCTGGACTCAGGCTCACAGGTATCTGTTTCAGTTCCATCAGAGGGTTTGTTAACACAAAGCAAACCTTTGGTTATTTGTGCCATTTCCCTGCTCCTGAAATTGGGATAGTGCTCCTTTAGGTAAAAGAAATTCAAGACTTTCATAAGGCAGCAGGAGGTGGAGGCATTACCACAGGGAGGGCTGTGTGCCTCTGGAGCAGTTTCACATTGGTAGAGCAATTCCAAATGTTTGTGTTGCAGCAGTTCTGCAAATACTTTCTGTTACAGTACATAAAAGATACAATACCTGCCAGCGTTAGCTTTGTAAAGAGAGACCGTTTTCTTCTGTTGACTAATTATCCAGTGAATACATTCAGTTTGAAGAGTCACTTCAATAATTTAGCAGGCAAGTGCCAGGTAATATAGGAGCTTTTGTCTTCCCAGCGGCACAGATCCTGTGTAACTCAATCTCTGGCTTTATGTATTCAAGGAAGTGTTTGGTGTAGCTCCTGTATCAAATGCCACTGAAAAGCAGGCCCAGATAAAAGATTAAGGTAATGCTCTTTGCTCTGAAACAGGAAAGTCTACCCTTTACTGTCCAGTGTATCTTTTGCAGGCAAGAACTGCTTTATAAATGTGAAATACACCTATGCTAAGGTCCAATAATGAGCCTGTTGAAACAACAGAAAAAAGCTGAAAACTGCTTTCTAAACAGGTCTTTGTCTTAATTTATGGCGTATCACCAAATATTTTTCAGTCTGATGCAGGATGCTTCCTGTCATCAACGTTTCTTTAATGCAGACCACTACTTGTGCTGCATTCCTTGGTTTGCTGGACCAGGTGAGGAGAATGATGATGTTCAGTTCCTAGGAATACCACGTAAGCAAAACCCAAATCACACATTTTCTTCAGCCTCTTCTAAGGAATTTATTCACATTTGTGCCTTCTGCCAGAGAAGTTTAAGTTCAGATGTCCTCTTCTGAGTCAAAAGTTTCAGTGATCTTTCCCTACCAGCCTACAATATCACAACTAACCTACAAGAAAGGGAGATAGGTTTTGTTTGGGATGGGCATGACTATTGCACTCAGCAAGGTGCAGAAATAATGCAGTACCTTAAACTGGAATCTAGCTAAGATGTCTACCTTGTATAGAAAGGCTGTTTATTCTCAATTGACTAAAACTGGAATTAAAATGCAATCTTTTTTAAACTTTCTTTGGTAAGGACAGCTGTCTGCCATGCTCCTGCTGTAACAGAGTGGGATTTATGTGGACTCAAAAGGACGGATACCACTTACTGACAGGTAGTTGCTTTCCCACTCTTTTCCTTTGAGATCTCCTTTTTCTACCTAATGTTAATTCATGGTCTAAATCAGCAGGGCTGCAGGCAGTAATTAGTTGCTTATGCTTTGATGTTTAATTTATGGACCAGTTTCTATATGTGAAGAACAACTTTACATTTGCTGAGAGTTATCAGATGATATCAAACAGTGTGTAGCAACACACTGGCTGGGTTGAAATGTCTTTCCACAATAGCACAAAAAGGTGGGAAGCATCTGTTAAGAGTACAGCTTAGTATAAACGTTTCCACTGAACCTTTTCTTTTTTGAGCTACTGTTCAAACACAGGCTGTGTGATGCAGTTAGTTCTCTGATGCTGACCTATGTCTTTCACAATGGCTTCGGTCATGCTGATCACCAGCTGAACACCTTCCTTTGGTGGTCTTGCCAGCAGCAGTGGAGAACTGAAAGAAGATTGAGCTCTCCAAACTATGGTGAACGTGGCAAGTTCTCCACTAGTCACTTTCCTATCATGGAGACATCTGAGACTGCACCTGCTGCTCCCTTGCTCTTACAAGGCCTTCTCTTCATGGGCTGTGCTGTTAATCCTGGTAAGGAAAGAGCACTGTTGTTTTTTATTCTTGTAGACTGATGAAAATGTACTTTGTGGTGATTCCATTCTGTGGGCCTGGAGTCCAAGGCCAGTCCTGGTGTATTATTCCAGAAGAATTATTTCCTGATACAGCACCAATTCATACGTTCCATTCACAACCTTGAATTTATTTCGAATAGAAACTAATCCATCAACCACCTTCTCTCTGAGAACATGTGCATGTGCTGTATACCCTCTTTGCCTCTGTGTTGCTGGCATTTGCCTGTTGAGGTACTGATGACGTTTCACCCTCCGCAGTGATGGCAACGTGCCGGCCGCTGGCTGCAGCAGTGCTGTGAGAGCTGGGTGCCACAGCCCAGGGAGCTGCGACCTCCTGTGACCCTGCTGCTCTCCTGTGGCAACGTGGTGGCTGAGGTTTTGCTCTTTAGCACAAGGCGTGCTGCAGGCCTTACAAGGCCGTGTAGAAACTGGAATCGTTCTGCCTGAAGTTCAGTCCAGGTAACTGCGTTGGTTTTCTTTGAATACCTTTCTGGACTCCATGGATACGGTTTTTGTATCCAATATCGATATGTTGTTTTGATGTCTAGACAGTTCAATTGTGTTCATATCCTGGGCAGAGCCACTGCTCCGCAACGAATCTTTGCTGCCTGGTGTTTGAACAGAGTAGACATAGCAACTAGAAGGCTTTGAGAGTTTCTAACCGTCTCTAAAGAAGGTTAATTAGACCTCATGCTGATCATCTGGTTTTTTGGTGTACAGTATTCTGCACTTGGCAGGTTCACTGCAGGCATTAAATATCCTCCAAAAGTATCAGAGTTTGTTTGGTAGATGGATTGTTCATCTCATTAGATGTGGCGAGGCAGAAGTCAATATTATGAAGGTCTAAAGGAGGCAGTGCAGATGGCTGAGAGCCTTCAGGTTCATCTGTGTGAAGCAGGACAGAAGAGCCCACCTCAGCTCCACCCCAGTGCTGTTGACATGCTCAGCTCTGCAGTCTGGCAGCTGTTAAGGATGCCCATTCTGCATGTACCAGCCTGCTGTCAGTCTGGGAGGTGAGACACCTTGCTGAATGTTTTACTTCACCCTGACCACTCTGGGGTTGGAGTGGGTGGGTGGTTCCTGCCCTGTTTGCTCTGTGGTGTCACACGCAGCTCATGAAAAGGCCATAGGATGTGGCCCTGTCAGCTCTGGTACAGATTGTTAGAAACATTCTGGCATTATTCTTTCTATCTTTTAATCAGAAAATACCACTTATTTTTAACAGCTCAGGAAATACTTGGAGAGAAAAAAAACATGTTGTATCAAAATGCCTGAAATTTTCTGCTTCCTTCCTTTAAGGAATGAAATGGTTGCTTCCTCATATTAAAATAATGGATTTTATGATTTTAAAAATGCTAACAGAAGTTTGAAGTTACAATTAATATTTCCCATGTGTACAATATTAAATTTAAGTTATGAAAACATTTGTTGAACTAATTGGAAAGCTTTGCAGTTTGACTCAAGCGGAATGGAAAAAATAAAAATGCAGGGAGGGCGCTGCCTCCTTTGCACTGAGCATCCCGATGAGCTCACTGAGTGCCAACAACCTGAACGGGCCAAAAGCCATCCTCCCCTGGAAGGTAAGGGCTGCATCACTCAAGGCAAAGAAGTCATCACAGTGATTATGATAAAACCGTTTGGCGTAGATTGCAGTGATGCCAGCAAACAAGTCGCTGTTGTAATCGAGGGCAGCGTTCTCATCACTTAGAAAGGCAGCAAAGCACCCTACAGGCAGACTGTGACAGTTCCCAGCTAGCAGGTCTGATCAGATTGTCTGCATCCTCAGAGCGCTGTTATCCCAGCTCCTCAGCGTGCTCTGCCCAGGCTGGCTATAGTTGGGTTGGCTCCACAGATCCCCAGAGGTGACCTGTGAAAAACAGACCGTGGAGGAGAAACTCCCCAAGAGCAGAACAACCAGCTCTGCTCTGTGGATACCAGCAGGGAAGGCACGACCACTCTAAGTGCACTGCAAGATGTTCAGCTGAAGCACAGTGAAACAAACCCTTTTACTTGCTGACCCAATCATCTGTGGTCCCAAGCACATGCTTCATTTTTCCGCAGCTCCTTCTGGGCCAGGAGCTTGTCTCAGTGATGATTTCCACCTCCCAGCAACAGGCAACCAGCAGAGTCCTGCACATCAGGCTGGACCTCAGTTTCATCAAGGCTTGCCACCAGCTGCTCCCAGCCGGCCACCTCGCAGGCAGCAATTCAGCACAGAAGGACTATTTTCCCTTTCTCGCCATCATGGCCCATTTTGGTCACGGATCTGTTACCACACAGATGCTTCACAGCCACACCTATCAGTCCCAAGCATGGTCTCAGCATGAAGGGAGTCTGTAATGTCTATGCTGAGTGCTGCAGCATGTGGAGGGGAAAGTGCCAAGCTGCTGTGCTGCATCTGAACCTGATGTGAGGAAACTTGCAGGGAAAGTGATGGTGAGGGTACCAGTGAGGAATCTCACCGGGGAAGCTCACTGCCACAGCTCATCTATTCTCACAGCTGGGAGCAAAGCTCTTGCAGTGGCAGCACCCAGCAGCTGGAAGTGATTTACCATCCACTGGACTTTGATTCCTGACATTGCCTGTCCACCGTGTGAAGTACAGGACTGGAAGAAAGGGGAAAGAAATTGCAAGATCTGCATGCATGCCATCAACAAAAGGCAAAGCACAGCACTCCAAACTATAGAACGTCCATATTCATGTGGCATCCTGTTGTGCTAGTTCATTGCAGGTTACCTGCAGCATGAAATCAGACCACTCTGTGTCCACTAGAGCTAATGGTCTGCCTGTGTGCAACCAGTGGAGCCAGCAAAAGAAATGGAGCATGCTCAGCATCCCTGGTTCTGAAATATTTCAGAACAGAAAATAATCCTACTGGAAGACTCCCACTAATGCAAAAGCCTATTCAAAGAGCACTCCTGACTAGGAACATCCTCTATTCAAATATTTTATTAAAAGTGGCCTGAAGAGAAAGAATATTTATTTTTTAATTCTCATTGCAGCAGCTCTGAATTAAGCAGTGGTCGTGGTGTGTTCAGGGCATCAAAGCAGAAAATCAGACAAAGGGCCCAGATGCAGAATTTCCTGCCATAACCTAAACCAAATGCCACTGAACGCAGCTTCCCCCAAGGTCTCCCTGCAACACTGCTGCTCACAGCCGAGCTGGTGGCCAGCATCCAGGCAGAGCATTAGTAAAACTAACAGACCAAACTGTTCCCACACTAAGTCCCTTGCTCTTGAGCTAACTTATTTAACTGCTGAGCATCTGAAAGGCATGTTTCATCTACTGTTGCAACAAGCAGTGAGTGGGTATCCATGACAAAATCCAAGGGCACTGCCCTGCAGCCACGAAGCCTTGGCTGAGCAGCAGCAGAAACTGGAAAAGGTCAGAGTTCCACAGTAGCACTGCTCCATTCTAAAAATAAAGCCCATCAGTTTCTTAAGAAACGAGGGACATTCTTTAATAGCTTTCAGATCAGATGTGTGCTATCTCAGCACACTTCTCCCAAACAAAGGAGAAATGTACGTGAGGACAGTACCACTGAGCCTCACTGGCAGCTGTTTTGTCCATCCCTGCAAGAGAGGGACAAGAGCAGGGCAGGCTTAACAGCAAGCAGGGCACGGGGCTAGCTTTCTCCCTGCAATGAGTTTGCTATCTGCTTTTCTTTGATCCTGCTCTTGTGCTGTCAGGCACACAGCTCCCTCTGCCACCATTTGTTTTCGTTCCTTTAGTCAGGGACGTTTCTATGGTTCTATACCTGTTTGATCTTACAGTGCCTTTGCTAAAGCTCCCAACAGACTCCGTGCACGTGGTTTGGTGACCTGCAGCTGCTCTGTGTTGGCTGTGGGATATGCTGCTGCTGGAGCCCACTGGGAGGAGCCTTTGTGTATCAGTTCTGCGTCAGCCTTAAGGAGTAGATGAACGTGAGTAGAAGTATATTAATGTAAGTAAGAAATCAGTGAGTTTTCTTAACTATGTTATCATGAAATTAATCTTCCCAGTGTGTATTAGGATAGGATGCTCTGGATGTGCCATACAATTCACATAAATCAGGAGTACTGACAGTTGCACACTGCTGCCAGATAGGACTTTTATTGCCTCTGTGTTGGGTGACCGGCGTACTTTTAATTCTTAATAACTACACAGAGCTTTATAGAGCTGTGTGATAGCACATATCAGATCAGCGTTGCTGCTTCTGTGACTTTTTGCTTGCAATCATCTCTCAGCTTTGTGCTGAGCGTTGCCCAGTGTTCCCAAGGCAGCTCTGTAGCTGGAGATACATCCAATGTCTGCAGGAGTTGACCAAAGAAGCTCAAAACATGCTCTTCTCAGGTATTCCTCTTATCATAATAAAAGCATGGGAAAACATCAGCTCCTGCAGCTTTGATCTGCTGGCTGAATCAAATCGCTTGGTGTTAGGGGGAGGCCAGCTCCCCCCGAAATTAAAGTAATTATATGTATCTCTATAATATATACATAGACACTTATTTTTTCTATTATAGATATATAGGCTCTCATAAAGCTACTCTTACTCACTTTCTTTCTCTTTTCCTTTCCACTGTGTTTGGGTAACATCTCAGGCTGTGTTTGTAATAGCTGCATCATGAGACAGGAGATTTCATTTCCCGTCCTGCTTGCAGGCTGTGGCACAGCAAATGTGTGCTCCCCCCACCCCCCAGTGCCAGTGGTACTGTGGGATTCAGAGCAAGGATTGAATCCTCATTTCTTTCTTCTCTTCTGACTGCAGAGAGCTCCCATTGCTGTCTCCACGAAAGAAGAGGAATTGGGTCTCATCCTGAGAGAGAGGTGGGGTGCAGTGAGGCAGAAAAGAGAACAGTATGTGTGATGGTTTTTGTTCTGATGGGTTTGAGTGGCGAGAGCTGAGATGTTTGTGGCGGCTTTCGAGGACTCCAGGAGCCTTGTCTTCCTTGGGGCAGGAGTCCATGTGCATGGTTTGAATCTCTGCCACCACGTGGAGCAGAGTGAGGGCTGTTAAGGGCTGGTGATTGAATGCCAACTGGGTTGTTACTCACCGAGGGTGGCCCAGAGGGCAGTTTGTGGGGGAAGTCATGCAGGCATAGGGCAACGATGCAGTGTCACAGAGGTGCAGCTCCCACTGTGTTCTGACCCCTGAGATGTGCCCTGGCTGTGGGCTGTGCTGCTGGGAACCAATGGCTGATGGTCCCTGACTGCTCCTTGTTCAGAGGGTGCTGCTGCTGTGGGATGCTGGCTGTGCCAGCCCAGCTCCATCTGCCTCTACAGCAATCAGTGGAAATGTGTCTTAGCCTTAAAGTCTGGGGCTTTAGGAATGAAAAGCTTAACGGCTTTCCTTTCTTCTCTTATGGAGCATAGGATGTTTAGAGCTATGGAAGCAGTGCAAGAAAAAATACTAATGAATAACGATGGAGTGCAACCTTAATGCATTCCTTTCTCTGGAAATAACTGGCTTTTCTCTGTGGGCTCTGTAGAAGAAATGTCTGTAGAGGCCGAGTCTGTTCAGAAGCCAGAGGATGGAGTCAGACCCTTCAATGGTTTTCTCGCTAAAATGTTACCCCTGCATTTATCGCCCGGCAAAACTCCTTCTGCCCCACTCTAAAACCATAACGCAGGATGAGCCGAAGGCTCCGAGGCTCCGGCTGATGGAAACCGGGGCGTGGGAGCTGCGGCGGTGAAGGGGTGCGGTGCGGTGCAGGAGACCCCCGCCCTCGCAGTGCAGCAGGAGGAGGCGGGCGGTGCCGGCGGCGCGCCCGAGGCGGGCTGTGTGGCGGCACTCCGCTCTCGGCCCCCGGCGCCCTTCGGCCCTCCCTCCCTTCCTCCGGGGCCGCCGCCGGTGCCCGGCGGGCGCAGGGCCGGACTACGCGCCCCGAGCGCCTCTGCGCGGCGGCGGTGCGGCGCGGGGCGGGGCCGGGCGCGGCCCTACAAAGGCGGCGGTGCGGCGCGCGGCCGATACTCACCGGCACCGGCGGGCGGGGAGGGCGGGCGGCGCCCGCGCTGACGGGACAAAGCGCGGCCATGAGCCCGCTGTAGGCCGCTGGGAGCCGCCGCCGCCTCCAGGGAGGGAGGGAGGGGGTTCTGGCCGCGGGTGGATGCCGGTTGCGGCCGGCCGCGCCCGGCACCATGCACACCGTGCAGAAGGACACTACCTTCACCAAGATCTTCGTCGGGGGGCTGCCCTACCACACCACCGACTCCTCCCTCAGGAAGTACTTCGAAGTCTTCGGGGACATCGAGGAGGCGGTGGTGATCACCGACCGGCAGACGGGCAAATCCCGGGGATACGGCTTTGTAAGTGCCGCCCCAGCGCTGCGCCGCGGGCCGGGCTGCGCGCGGGCGAAGGGCGCGGTGCGGTGCGGTGCCGGTACCGCTCCGTGCGTCCCCCGAAGTCCTCGCTCCGCTGGGACTGCCGGGACCGGCCCCGCTAAGTGCCCTAACGGAGCGCCAGGAAGGCGAGGAGAGCCGCCGGATGAGGGCAGCTCGGTGCGGGGCACGCAGCCCGTTTGGGCACGGGGCGCTCCGAGGAGCGGAGCGGAGCTGAGCTGAGCGCCGTACCGAAACGCGGCGGTAAACAAAGCGGTCCGGGCGCCCGTTGGCGGAGCGCTGCCGAGGCGCGGTCGCTACAAACGGCGCGGTTGTCCTTCCAGGTGACCATGGCGGACAGAGCCGCGGCTGAGCGAGCGTGCAAAGACCCCAACCCTATCATCGATGGCAGGAAAGCAAACGTGAACCTGGCGTATCTGGGAGCAAAGCCGAGGAGTATTCAAACCGGTGAGGAGCCCGAGAGGTCCGTCCCTCTCTTGTTAGGTTGCTGCGGCACGGAAAGAGTGCTCGGGCTGATCGGCACGCTGCCTGCTCGCCCCTGGGTGCTGCTGGTGGAGGACGCGCTGTGGTCGCGTTACCTCTGTGCCGTATCCATTACTGTACCTGTTACACCAGCACAGCGCACCCGAGTTCACGTAACTGAGTTAAAGCCCTTTTCTTCCGCGGCCGATCTGTTTTCCTGCTCTCCCCTCTGTTACGTCAGCGTTAGCACCGAGATCCATTTCAGCGTTTTGCCCTGGGGTTTAATTTTACCCGCGGTGCCGGGCGGTAGATGAGGTGTTGTGCCCGTTGTCTGTGCTGATGGCACCATCCTTTAATCTGAATCCCCATCTGCTGCGTGCTGTGTACCAAACGAACTTGCTCCTAAACGGGGCTCTAAGTTTGCTCACGCACGCAGGACACAAAATGGATGTGCGTTGGTCTGATGTTCTGTGTGTGTGTGCTGAGCCGCAGGGCACAGTGGGTGCCATTCGGTCATATTGTTTTCCTGAATGTTTTTTCAGGTTTTACCATAGGTGTGCAGCAGCTCCACCCAGCCTTCATCCAGAGACCCTTTGGGTAAGTGGATGTTGTTTCTTAACAGTCGGGTGGAAATCAGACTCGCAAATCAGCTTCCTCATTATTTAAAATGCGTGAAAAGAGCCTCAGCTCGGGAGAGGGGAGTTGCAACAGCTGTTGTTAATGCTGGGAGCGCTTTATTTCTGGTGGAGATTTCAGAAGTTTTGTGCATTTGTCAGCTTTCATATAATTCCCAAAGATCCTCCTTTATCCTCAGTAAGTCTCAGTCACAGCAGACCCGGCGCGCTGCTTGCTGCTTTGCCAGCTTCAAGAATTCACGAGAATTCAGATATATGGAAAGTAGTTTCTCTGTTGCAGTACTTAAGGTGTCAAAGCAATTAAGCAAATTCTGTTCTCGTGTTTCTCAAATAAGAGCTGCTTCCTCTGTGCCGTTTCCCACGTAATAATGCTTGGGTACAGTTTTATCCTAGAAAACAAATTGCATTGGAAACAAAGTCTGTTACTTAATGAAAGTAACACTAGGTCAAAAATTGATTTTGGACAGATGTTATACAAGGCTTGAATAGTCTGCAAAAGTGGGCTTTTGTCTGCTGTTTTCAATAGCTTATACCATCCCTGCTCGGTTAGAAAAGTCCTCTTTTTATACATCTAATAGGATCTGGCAGCTGCTCGGGAAAAGACAAGTGTGCTTCACGAGAACAATAGTGACTGTCATACTGCCTTCATTTAACTGTTTAATGATTGATGCCTTTCCTTTTCTATGCTATTTCAGAAAGTGAATATTGATAAGGTTTTTTATTATTATTTTCTAAGAGCATTAAGAAAGTAGTGCATTTTGTAAGGCTTTTGAGCACCTCTCTGTTGTAGTTTTTATGTGACAAATATAAATAGATGGGATTTTGGCCTTTGTCAACAGAAATATTTCATCCCTTCCCTGTTTTCTGTTTGTAGCACTTCTTGTGCCTTTTTTGAGGGATGAGGGGGAAGAAAAAAAAACGAGCTAACAACAAAATAGAAACTTTCACTCCTCTGCCCTCACGCCTGCAGTTGCCAACTGCCTGGGTAATCTCATTCCACTGAGTTTATGGGTGCAAGAGGCTGTGTTGCCACAATAGCGCGCTCCCAGTGTATGCGTTGTGCACAGTTCAAACATGCCAGTTTTCATAAGTGGTCACAGCTCTGTTGGAAGGACTTGAAGAACATCTGTCGTGAAACGAAGAGGAGTTTTTTTGTGTGTGAGAGTCACAATAGCACGGATAGAGAAGCTGTTGTTCTTCAGGAGTGTTGGGAGATACAGCAGCTTTCGGAGCCTTGGAGGTAGGCAGCGCCTCTGAGGCTTTCCAAAATGCACGAGAGCACACAGTAGAGCTGGGTGATAAAGCCCAGCACGTTATGAGGTTTTTCATGAGCAAACAGGCGAGGTGTGCAGGCAGGAGCTGACCCTTGCCTATTCCCCATGCAGACGATCTGCTGTTCCTTCGTGTGCCTCCCAGCAGCCACAGCTCTGCGGCTGTGGAAAACGTGGTTTTTCTTTTTGAGCAGTTCACTTCTTAGCTTCAAATCCAGAAAAATGTGGGATCGAGTGAGTAGGTGTTCCCTGTGATCTAGGCGGCTCCTGTTCCACTTCTTGGTTTCATCATTAAGCCAGCAGAGCTGCACTTGGTGCATGCAGCAGAGAGCACTATAAATTATTTATCAGTTGCCAAGAGACAGGAACCAGGAGACCAGAGGGGTGGAAGGAGAGAGGATTATATATCGTTATTTGCAAGCATCGGTAAACATGAATTTCGTTGCATTCAGTCACCACTGGAGCAGAATGGCAATGGTTTGGCAGAACGTGGAGCCATTTACCTGAGCACCACGGCTGGGGCTGTTCTGTGGCTTCTGAGCACAGCATCAGGTGCTCAGTCAAGCAGTGGGGCTTGGCTGCCAGTTTTCCCTTTGTGTTGTCATTAGATCAGCAGAAACAAGAGCCTGCCAGGCTCCGCTCTCGTATTCCCTTGAACTCACCATGTTCTTTGTCCTCTGTGGGATCTGAGGATGGATGAGGAGTTTATCGGGGTCTGGCAGTCTTTGGAAGTGCGGCCAACTTGCTGTTGCTCATTTGCTGTCCACATTGTAGAGCAAATCCTGGTCTTCCCCAGACAGAGCTCTCTATTTTCTCTGCTTTGCTGCACACGAGGTGTTGCAGGGTTCTCCCTCCTGTACCTTCTGTCTCTGCAGAGTGTTTGCATCCAGGGATTGCCATAGAGTTTCCAAGTGATGATTGTTTATGGGACGTGGGGTGTTATGTGTGCAAGCTGGATGTGGCAAGGAAGAAATGAATGAACAGCCCATGATCTATGAGGCAGTTAGATAGGAGAAAACAAGCCACAAAATGCTGGTTTTTTGGTAAAACGTGAATGGAAACTATGATGAAAGTTACCCAAACATTAGTAAAGATTATTTATAAACCGAAGGCTTCCCCACAGCCCCAGGGACCCAAATGCAGCTGTAAATATTGCCCAGGGTATGCGGAACAGAAAGAGAAACCATGAGGAGCCTTTCTCCTTCCTCCTGCTGTCCTGGCAGGGGAGGCACACAGCAGACAGCACGGAGTCGGTAGTAAATCCTGTTTTGAAAGTAGTCTCTGGGCTGTGGTAACTGGAGATCTTAACAGTAATGTGAGGTGAGGGATATGGCTGTGTCAGGGTGACTTGGAGATCTGGCTTCTGGGGTTAGGGAAGCAGCCCTGGGGGCTCAGTCTGTGGCTTGTCGGTTGCACTTGGCTTGGGGGCAGGTGGGATTGCCCCAGCATTTGCCTGTGGTTACCAGTTGGCATGGAGCTGTGTTTATGTGACCAGAGGATGGGAAGACTCTGTAGATGGACTTATGTCTTAGTGCTGAAATGTCCCTATAAAGAAATTTTGAGAAATATCTGAAGCATCTTTGGAAGCTGCTAAGAGTACCTGCATAGGCCGCTTGGCCAGGAGCATTGGTGATGTGGCAGAGCTGCCTTGTGCTCCCATTGTGGTCCTCGTCTCTGGGACTCCTCCTCAGGGGAGGTTCAGGTTGGATATTAGAAAAGATTTCTTCTCACAGCGGTCAGGCACTGGCACAGGCTGCCCAGGGAAGTGGTGGAGTTGCCACCCCTGAGGTTTTCAAGGTGCATGTAGGTGTGACACTGAGGGACGTGGTTCAGTGGAGGAGGCTCGACGGTTGGACTGGGTAATCTTGATGACTTTCCTAGCCATAATGATTCTATGACCCCACTTCCCCAGGCTGGCTTGAGCCCTGCAGGGAAGGGGATTCCCTGGTTCTCCTCTTCCCAGCTGTGCTCTCAGCTCTGTATGCAGGCGGTGCATGGCAGCTGCATTCCTGTGGCTGTGCCTCAGCAAATGGGCTATCTGTGTGGGAGATCTACCAGTGGCTGAGTAAGTGACTGAGCTCTTGGAAACTTACAGCTGTCTCTTGCAGTATCCAGCTCTTTCCATATCTGCACATGAGATGTTGCTCCAGAGACTTCATCTCCCATCCTTCTGCAGTTGCTTATTTTGCTGGCCTGTGGTCCTGGGCGACACTGGAAATGGTTAAATCTCTGTGATTTTGACATTTCATGCATTGGTCTTGCTGCAGTGGGAAGTGAAGGAGGTCCCTATCTGTGTCAGCCCACCTCCCTTGCAGCTGCTTATCCTTAAAACTTCTCTACTGAGTTCAAATTAAGAAGAAACAAACTTTCAGTGGCCAGAGAGGCACAGGCTGCCCTTGCTCTGTTCAGGCTGACAGCTGGCACCCCCGGCTCTGACTTTCATTGCACCACGTCCCAGTGCTGGCTTGCTGTGGGACCCCCGGCTGCTCTGCTGCTCCTGTGGGGCAGGCTCATCAGCACCTGTTGTGTGTCGCGTGCCAATAACATGAAAGCTTTGGGGGTGGGTGATTTCCTAAGAAACACTCAAATTTGTTTTCCAAATGGCTTCAGCTGCTAGTTCTCAGGCATGCTTGCTGCTATTCAGACCAAAAGATTCCCAGTCAGGAAGAACTCTTTATTTTTTTTTGCTGTTTTTAAGAATAGACTTGTAGTTATAAATGGATCTGATGGCTTTGCAAACTAGGACGTCTACTTCAGGCTGGCAAATGTTGGTACTGGGGCCAAGGCCTTGGTGCTGTTGTTTTGGACGCAGTATTCTCATGTTCTGCATCTTTATAGAAGACACAAAGAGAGAACAGCCTGATATACTGACTGTATGTGTGGCTGTACAGCTGGGGTGCTGAGCTCAGGACACACTGGACCTTTCCTAGGGACCGAGCTGTTGATTCAGGCTTCACTGTGCCATTTGATGTATGTGAGGGAGAGCAGGGCTGAGCTGGCCCTGCCTTAGTCTCATCAACACGTGGCTCAAGCTGTGCCCTCTCCTCTGCGTGGCTCTGTTGGTGGATTTACTGTTCTCCGTCCCAAAGCAGTAGCAGCGGTGACCCAAGTCCTTTCCCCTGGTTGCAAGGAGCTAAGGAGCAGCAGCTGTAAGCCTGTCCTCTTCTGATCCATTGCCACTTTAATCCCAGGGCAGCGGATTTGTGCACGTGCCTGAATTTTGAGAGCAGCCCAGCCTGTTCCTGATCTCGTCTTTCTTGAGCGCAGCTGCTGGCCGCTGGTCCCTAACTCTGTGGTATTAAACACATGCCCAGTAATTCGAATGATAAATGCAGCTCTGACCAGCCTGCTTCTGAGCTGGGGACACCATGAGGGAACAGTTGTGCTGATAATTTGGTAGCAAGGACACTGGGTCACTTCTAAATATGACTTCTATAAAGAACTTCTTCCCCACAGATGGAGCAGGCTGCATACAAGAGCTAAATATACTTTATGATCACAAAAGATGAAAAGTCTTGGACCTCAGAATGAAAATTTACTCTCCTGTTTCTTAATTTCTTGATCCCGTAAGCAGGATTGCACTGACCCTGATTCCCTGTGTGTGTCAGCTGCCCTGTGCCCTCGCTGGGGGCTTGGGGCAGTCGCTGAAGGCACAGCTGGCAGCAGACACCCCAGAAACACTTGAAATCAAATTTCTTTCTTGTCTGAGCAACCGCTTGTTTTATCCATTATCTATTTCTGATAGAAGAAAACCTATTACTTCACTGCTTCTTCTGGAGGTAAAGCACTCTGCTTCAAAATACTTTGTATATCCAGGAAAGAACTTTGATAAATGTATGAAGATTTTAATTAAAAATCAGTGGAAAGAATCATATAAAAAGAAGCCTGCTAGAAATACTCAGTTAAATGTAGGCAGCTTAATCTATATATTATTATCAAGCTTGCCAGGTACTGGAGAAGACTTTAAAGATGTTTCTGCAGCTTTTGCACCTTCCCAAAATGCAGAGGAACGTGGGAAAGCTCAGTTGAAAGTGGAATTTCTGGGGCTTCCTGGACGTTAATCTCTCAGAGCCATTAGTTTTCCTCCTATGTGGACACAATGAACTCATCCTACTGGCTTTCTCTCCTTGATGCTGAAGGCACCTGCAGATGACTGAGGTGAAGAGTTTTCTGCTGCTCCAGTCAGTCTGTCTGTTTTGGCTGTGCTGATAACTGTGGATCACTGACTGGCTGTGGATAAACTTCCATGTGGCTTTTTCCCTGGTGCCAGATGGCTCTTGTTTCAGGCCGATTTTATTTCCACCTCTTCTACCTGAGTGGTTTCCAGCCTGCTTTTCCAAATCTGTTTTTGGTTTGTCCCACTATACTTTTGTTTGGAATTACTACTGGTTTTTCTTTTCCCCATGGGTGTGTGGGAGACAAGATGCAGAGGATAAAGCTGTGAATTGTTGAGCCTGGTTAACTGGTGGTGGAGCTCAGGATGTTACTCTCAGGCTCTTGGTTAAGAAAAAGGATTAGGTCGTTGTAGGAGATGTGTTCTCATCTTCGATAGGCATCCTCTTTCTGTTTACTTTTTTGTTCTTTCTTTTCCACACCTCTGCACTGGCTGTGCTTCCTGATGAAGGCGTGGATGGCATTTATTTTTATTTCTTTCTGTGGGATCCACCTTCATTAGTTTGCATCACAAAGTCAAGATTAGCTAAGGCTGTAAAATGATGGCATTACTGGGCTGTGTTGGGTTCTCAGCTACTGCAGTGCTCCCTGTCCCCTATGGTGTTTTTTTTCCCTGACAAAATGAAGTTAGTTTGAAATCATGAATGTTCATAGTAATCATAAATAGTTGGCATTTGTATTTCTTAAGCAGTGGTTCTGGGGTGCTCAGCTGTCAGTAGGGGTTGTCATTGAATCCTGCAGTATGCTCACTTTCTGCTCTGTACTGATTCCTGCCTGGGACAGTCTGTTGCAGCAGGCTGCTCCTCAGCCATTGCCACCAGCACACTGTGGCAACCAAGCAGGAAACTCAGTATGTACCTGTTTCCAAAGGACTAGAGCAGGAAGAGCAGAAGACAGACAGGCAAATCAGTTACAAGATGAGCAGAATTTTTTTTTCTTTTTTCCTTTTTTGGTGCTGATTTGTGTTTGTGTCACAGTAGGGTACATACACAGCCTCAGTGGCTCACCCTTGTCTGTTTGGAATCTGGCTGATGAGGCAGAAACCATTGACATTTCAATGCACGCTTTAATAGGGACATTTCAGGAATCAGAAGTTTGTCATGCCAGTGGTTGAAGCCCAGCCCAAATCAGTAAATGCTGATGAACTGCACAGTGGTCAGTGCAGAATCAGTGTCCCAGTCTGCATCAAACCGTTCTGCGTTGTGTTTGGATTTGAGAACAGGACTTGAATTTGTTGCATTTCTGCAGCCTGGCGCTGTGGCTGTAGGCATTGCCCAGGCACCAGTGTTTCACCCAGGGTTGAAGAGCCCAGGCAGCTCCTTGTGTGATGTGTGCTGTCCTTGTCCTTCAGGAACGTTGCTCCTGGGGCATCGGCCATGGCAGGATGTGTCTGTACATCACTTACACCACAGTGGTGCTGCACCACTACAGCCAGGGGTTTTCTCAGAGCAGCTTTGGTCTGATGCACTTAGACTCACAAATTCTCTTCAAAATCTCTCTTCAAACCAATCACCCAGGCTATGGTTGGACATGTTACTTCTGTGCAGGCAGTTTTTACGTTGCTGTGGTACCTACCAGCTGGAGCCCAGCATCCCATGATATCACTGCTGGTGCTGTGTACCCAGAGGGCTCAAACACATCCGTCTGTCCTGGCATCACGTGTTGGGGCAGTGTGGGTGTCTCTGTAGCAGCTGACGGGTCAACTCTGGTGGAAATGGAGGCCAAATTCCTGGGGAAGTGCTGCCGTTTGTGCCTGCAGTGGCAGACACAAAGGGCTCTGTTTCTTTTATTCTTCAAGGACTAAATGGCTGGCCATGGCAGTGGCATTTGTGTGCTGATCTGTGAGGCTGCCAAGAGCCCCGTGCTCCTTCTTGTTTACTAAGTGTCTGTGTGATGCTGTGTCCCTCCTGACAGGGGACTGCACTTAGTCTCCCACCTTGGCAAAGGCAGCTCTTGTGTGGCTGGCGGAGCTCGAAGGGGCCGGGAGCTCCAGCTTTCTCAGACCAGCACACTTTGCAGGGGTCTGAGTGATTCTTGCTGGGCCTTCACCCCCATTGCCACCAATGCCATCAGCATCTGCTGCATCTGCTGGTGGAGGCGATGGGGGTGGTGGCAATTGCTGCTCACCTGGGTGATGTTTCCTACTTGTGCTGTGCGTTCTGGATGAAGTTCCCTTCTGGCTTGCAGGGCCTGTTGTGGAGATGAGGAAAGCTGCAGGGAGGAAGGGAAGGCATGTGAACACATCTCATTTTGGAAGATGTTCAGGTTACAGTTTGCTGGTCTGTAGAAAAATACAGCACTCCAAAGGAGGTTTTTTTTGTTTCTTTTTTTTTTTTTTAAGATTTTTCAAATATAACAAAGGAGGGAAAGGTGTTTCAAGACCTTCTAGAGATGCTAAATGCAGCCAGCAGTTAACTTCGTCTGCTGTACTGGTTTTGTTGTCTTTGTAGCTGCAAGTAATCCAACTCGCCTTATCTTGGGTTGACAAATGACTCTCCATCTATATGCTAATTCAGAAGCCCAGACTCCATAATATCTGTAGTGAATCTCCTATAACTAAATGCTAGAAACCCACAGACCAGAAGAGCCTTCCCTTCACACAGAACATGATGCTGGAGTTTTTTCAGTGCAGTAAATTGATGTGTGATGCGTGCCTGTGTATGCGCTGGGCTGGGATTTATTTCTGGAAGCAGGGTACAAGAATACTCCTTGTCTTGTTAGCTAATGGTGCTTTTTATTCAAAGAGGCACTGAAGAGATGGAAACTTTCCTTGCTGAGGAAGTAGCAGTCTAGGATGTTGCAGGCTCGCTGTCTCTTTGGAGCATGCTTCAAGAGGAGCCATGTGCTTAGAGACAGCCCCTGGAGCATGCACTCACATGGGGTGTAGCTTTGATGGATTTCCCAGAGGCTGTCAGCCCAGCTGGGTCATTCCACAGGCAAAGCTCGATGGCCCAAGGAAGAGGCGCCTGCTGCAATCCGATGCGAGCACGGGACATTGAGCCTGAGGTCTGAGCTCTGGTGGGAGCTTCTGACTGAGCCATGCTGGTCTTAATTTGGATCACAACTGCAACAAAAATGATTCAGTGAACGTCTGACACCTCATTGCATTCTTGTTAGTCACTGGCTGATATCAGGTACTGTGTATTTTTGGACTGAAAGGCTCCCTGTGAGCTCTGGAGGTGGCCATTGCATTTAATCAGCCAAACATGGGGGTGCTGCTCCCTGCCATGCATCCTGCCCCATGCCTGTGCTGCCACCTCCTTTCATCTGAAGAGGCAGAGTTGTTGAGAGGAGGAAGGATAGCAATCATTCTGTCATAGTGCAAATTGCCTACAGAAAAAAACAGTGTGCGAGTGGCAAAACAAGAGAAAGATCAGATAACGTGTGTGCTTGTTTGGGGAAAGCCTTTCTCCTGCCTGAAGAGCGGGTGAAAGCATCCAGTGCTGGCTGGAGAGCAAATGGGAACAGCCCCGTAGCTGCTGGCAGGGGCAGCCCCAGGGCACTGAAGGCAACGCTGAGACCCTGGGCGGTGCTCAGATGGGGTGAGGGAGTGAGAGGCCCTGCAGAAGCTTCCAGGCCACGGCTGGGGCAGCGCACGGGGTTCTGCTGCCCTATTTCTGACAGGGATCAAATGGAAGAGTGGGTCCCTGAGCAGCTGAGCTCCGCTTCGCAAAGCGCTTCAGGCATGCAGCAGCCTGCAGCGTGTGAAAAGCCTGTGGGAGGCTTTTAAAGTGGTCGCGTTTGAAAATGCACTGTCACACACATCCACACAACAGTCCCCCAAATGCCTGAAGCTGCATAAGCGTGGTGCAGAGTTATACCTTGGTTTTTGTTTGCCAAAGCAAGTGGGGTTTGGGGGTGGGGATGAGGAGCTGTGTGGGGTATGTCTGTGTCACTGCTGCCACTCAGTGCAGCACGGCAGTCCGATGGAGAGCCTTTGCACATGGCTGGCACCTCTTGGGGCACGGGGCACTGCTTTTTGGTTGTAACGTGCTGTCAGCTACTATTTTGGCAGCCCCAAATCTTCTCATGGGCATTTCCTTCTGTTTTTATGTATTTATTTATTAGTTGCTTATTAGCAGTTCCTAACAAACGAGTAGGCAGTCCTGCATTAAGCATCCCCAGGATGGCTTGGTCTGTGCACGGCTCGGTTCCTGCCAGCAGCACCTCAAGGTACAGACCGGTGATCCTGGAGTGCTGCTCTGACCCAACAGCCACCAAAGAGCATGACGGGGGGGAAGAAAACCAGAAAGAATATCTCGTGTTTTACAACAAACACATTGTAGCGTTGCCCTAAACATCCCGTGTTATGGAAACACCAGCCTAAATGTGTGCTAACTGATAACAGCCAGGAAGGCCCGGGGAGCAGCCCATGGGGCACGGGGAGGGAGCATGGAGGTGACGGGCAGGGACAGCGGGCCGGACCCCTCACTGACCCTCTCCCTTTGCTCCCACAGACTCACGCCTCACTATGTTTACCCCCAAGCTATCATTCAGCCCAGCGTGGTGATCCCCACCCCCGTGCAGTCCATCGCATCTCCCTACATCGACTACACCGCCGCCAGCCAAGCCTACTCCCAATACACCACAGCTGCCTATGACCAGTACCCCTACGCTGCCTCTCCCGCCGCGGGCTTTGTGGGTTACGGCTACACGGGGGCTGTGCAGCCCCCCATCACCGCCAGCACCCCGGCAGCGCCCGCCACCGCCTTTGTGCAGTACCAGCCCCAGCAGCTGCAGCCCGACCGCATGCAGTGAGCCCGCCTTGCTGGGACAAGTCCTTTGCAATGGAAGGAGACAATTAGGACAACAAAAGCAACGGCAAAAGAGAAAAAGAAAAAAGAAAAAAGAAAAAAGCCACAAAACAAAACCAAGATGCAAAAAAAAAAACAAAAAAAAAACCCCAAACCAAAACAAACATAAAAAAAACAAGGAATAAAAAAGAAGTCGCCCTGACCTGTCTCCCATTTATTTAGGTGCATATCAATACCTAAGCTATTTCTAGTGTTACGGGCAAACCCAAAGCCTTGCAGTCTGACTGTGCTCACCAAGAAGGACTTCGGGTAAGTTGTTTTTCAGTCTGGACAGATCGCGTCTTGAAGATGTTCTTAAAGTGACTGAAATGATTCACAGGAAAACTGCAGCTCCTCGCACGTGTCGCAGGCTGCTTCCATCACCCGTGGGCTTCTTTCTGCCCCCCCAGCCCTCCTCATCGAACCTGCAATTTTCTTATTTACTGTTGAGGTACAGAGGTACTCGGAGAACGTGGAGAAAAGCAATCTTATTTTTTGGTTGTACAAAAACTTTGTAATACTCAGAGATGCCTTACAGAGAAAAAAAAAAAAAAGAAAAAAAAAAAAGAAAAACTATTTTTTAATATTTATTGCGATTTTATTCGCATGAGCTGTGAATTGCAGACAGAAGAATAGTAGTAAGTATCTGCCTTGTTTAATTCTCATTTTACTAAATTATTGTACGTAGTTAAAAGTTCCTAAGTAATTGCTGAATCACTTCAACTTGCAAAAGGGAATATCAGCTCGAGGGAGGGCCGAATATTCCTTTAGTCAACGCACTGTACTATTTTCTTATTGTAATTGTTACTCTGTTAAGATTATCTCAAATTTAGGTATATTTTTAAAATGCAAAAAAAAAAAAAAAAGCAAAAAAAACAAAAAACCAACCAAGAATACCGAACATTTTGTCTACTTCAGTAGATCTTTTGTTACAATGCTGCAAACTATGGAGACATTTACAGTATTTATGTCAGAGATTTGGGGCTGTTGGCCAGCTAAGCTTAGGAGAATATCATGAGTGGAGCAAAAGGAAGAAAGGTGTTATTCACTGAACAAATGAGTAAACGTGACCTTTTTGTGCTTATAACGCAACAGCCAAATAAAGGAAGAGAACAGGCAATGTAAGTTAAGTGCATTTCTACAAAGAACAGCAATAAACTATTTTAACTTTTAAAGTGATTGGATACTGTTACGGAGTCATGTTTGCTTGGCTGGAGTGCATTAGGGTGTATCAAACCAAGCTGTTGCAGCTGGCCTCTGTCTGCGATGTGCCAGGGTGGGACCTCAGCCCAGCACTGCGTTGCGTGGTCACTACCTGGGCACAGCATGCACTGTTGGTTGCTCTGTGTCTCCCTGTGGCTCTCGGCAGCTGGGGCTTTCTGAGCTCTGGGAGCATCGTGCTGGGGCTGTGCTTGGGCACAGGTGCTTGAGCACAGGCAGTGTGTGTGGAGCAGGGCAGATGGGTGCTGAGCCTGTGCAGCAGTGCTTACACCTCGTGCCGCCTCAGTGCAAAGCCAGGCAGCTGCCATCCCATCTCAGCCCAGAGCTCTCAGGCAGCAGGCAGTGTTCTGCCCCAGCCCTGCCTCAGTCTATGGGCTGCAGAGGTGCCTGCATCCCCTGAACCTCCTGTGCATTGCTCACATGGCCACATGTGACTTGACCTCACTGACTTGCTTTAGAAATTTGGTTTTCAGATTTTGACAATTAGGAATTTCCAACATTTGTTTTTAAAAGTAAATAAAATGATTCTGTTTGAACACGACAGCAATCTATTTAATCTCTGCAAAGGCGAGGGCAGGACTGGTGCCAAGAAGTGTTGCATCTTTGGCACCAGGTTGTGTTACTGCTCAGAGGTGATGATGCCTAAAGCTGTGATGGGGGAAGAGGGTGCTGTAGGACAGAAGTAGAGGCAGGACAGTTCTGTGTCTGATCAACTGCCCTGTTGAAGTTAAAGGCACAGAGCGGGCATGTCTAACGTCATCAGTAGGCTTCAGAGTAAACAGCCCTTCTAGATGAATGGAAACAGCTCATTCCTCCCTTCTTCATACTGCATGAGAATGCAGAGCCTGATGGTGCTCTGTTAGCTCTGCTTGGGGTTTTACTTACAACCATGCGGGTGACATTTATTTCCTTTTTAAGTAATTACTTTCTGTATACAGCTGTGGGGCTGCCAAACGAGTAAGAGCTGAGCACCGCGTCCAGCCCAGCGCCGGCGGGATTGGAGCCTGGCTGCTGGCTTTGGAGTCCTGTTGGGGTGGGGATATTCAGCAGTTCCTTCTCCCTGTTTGAATATTTGGTGGGGAGCACATTTTGGGGCTGGGAGCTGCTGGAACTGCCTGGCCCTGCAGCATCCCTGTCCCCAAGCCCCAATACGGTCCTGCAGCAGGGCTTAGCACTAGCTGCTGCCTGCACCTGGGGCCTGCCTCTCCCTCAGTCAGTAAGACCAAGGCCTCTGAAGTGTCATCTGTCAGGAAAAGTGCTTAAATTGCCTTGCAATCGTTTAAAAGCTTAATTATTATTATTTTTGTGTGAGCGCACTGCTAGATGGAGCCTCGTCTTTCCCCTGTGCCATGTGGCTTCTGTTGTCCTATGGCCAGAGAGCTTGTGTTGGGCTGCTATTTCCATGCTGGTACAGGCCACCTCCCTGCAGCTGTGCCTGTATGCTCAGTCATTTGCAAGACAAATGCAAATACTTTTCCCAGGAAAGCATCACACTGGGGCAATCCAGGTGAGCGTTGAGCTGCAGGACATCCACCTGCTGCCACTTGTCAGCATTGCCTTAAATGCCAGCACATCCCTCAACACCAGGACTGTCACCCTGACCCAAAGGACAGTGACATCCTGGGGTGCTCAGGCAGTGCAGTGCTGCCCACATGCAGCCTTGCTCCTACAGCAAAGCCAGAATTTCTCGTCTGTGAGGGAAAGGCCTGAAGTGGGGTTTGGTTGCATGGCAGCAGGGATGCTGGTGGCACTTGCCCTTTAAAATGAAAAGTTCACAGCAAAACGGTTTTACCCCCTCACACACAGGGAATGCTAACAGCATCCTTTTCTTTTTTTCCCCACTTCTGGCCGAAACTTGTTTTTCCCTCCTTTGTGCCTCTCTGAATCCTGCCAGCGCAGAGATTCCCTTGTTCAGAGAGAAAAAAAAGGAAAGAAAAAAAAAAAAAGGAGAGAAAGAAAAAGTTAAGCCTGGGATTAAAAACCCCATCACTAAAATAGTCTGAATAACAAAGTCAACTGCCTGCATGGGGGACTGCCGCATGCCTGTCCCATATCGCCGGCCGGCACGGTCATGTGCTGCTCGAGATAGTTCCTGGCAAAGCTTCTGCTCAGCCTGATAGCCCCGCAGCTGCTGATACTGCTCTGCCTGCAGGAACAGCCACAGCACTGTGGGATGATGTGGGGGAGCAGCGAATGTCCCTTTGGGAGCAGAGGAATGGGTTCCTCTTGGGACCGGAGCCACCTCGATGCCTCTGATACTTCCCATGGGATGGGGCACCCCAGGGCCTCACTGGGGGATCTGTCCTCACCTCACAGCCCTATCCCTGTGCTGACAGTGCAGCACAAACTTTGGGGCACAGAGGTGTGCCACGGGAAGGGATGATAGCACAGATAAGACCCTGCTGTGTGAGGGCAATGACAGGCTCAGATTTATCAGCTGTGTGCTCAAAGCCCGGCAGCACTGGGGCTGGGGGATGGCGTGGAGAGGGGAGAGAAGGAGATGCCTCACATGGAGAGGTCAGAGCTTCATGTGCTGCAGTGCTTTAGGGTGAAACTGAGCAATAAAGGCAAGAGCCTGAGAGCCACAAACTCCTCAGCCACTGAACCTGGGCTGTGCCTCGGCAGGTGCTGGGCTGCAGAGGTTATACCCATCCTCTACAGATGTGCATGACTGCATTCGTTTACTTGTGTGGGCATTAAAACTTGTACATAACATTTGAAGAATTATGCAGAGATTTGTTCAAACGTGCATCTATTGTTTATTTATTTGCTTAGATGTTAGAATCCATGTATGTAATTTGAAGACGTAATTTCACACCGTTGTGTTTAAATTCGGTGTTGCACAGCCCTGCGTGACAGCAGAGACACAGAGGTAATGCCCACGTGTGGGCATCATTGCTGTTGGCTGCTTACAGAAAGGTGTTCTGCATCTTTCTGCAAGAGCCACTCTACTCAGCTTCCATCAGCAATGCAAGAAAGAAGCTTAAGGAGAAATAATGCAGCACAGAAAGGCGAGAGGTGAGCTCCAGCCCCGTGCCTGGAGGTGGGTGGGCAGCCCAGCATTCGTTCCCATTGACATGATGGGCCCCAGAGTCCCAGCAGCAGATTTTGAGGAGCTTTTAGACATACAAAGCCAGAGAGCACGGCCTTTTATAAACCAGCACGGAGCATCTTGCCTCAAAAATAGCACTGAGCATCTTATTTCATGTTCAGCACTCAAAAGACCTTTTAAAATCGGGCTAAGCTCGCCTGAGTGGTTCCCGTTTAATCTCTCCCTCTGGATAAACACTGGGGAGTGCACAGATACAGCCGTCCATTTGTTTTCTTGAGTAACATCAGCTGCTCGTGTTTACGTTTGCTTCTTGCATGCTAGCATGTTAAGTAAACCTGGAGCCCTGCGAAATGAAAGTGAAATGAAAGGAATACATGGTACCATGATTTTGCTGAGATCTGGCTTTAAAATTAGCAGATCTTAGGCATAAAGATGAGCCCTCAGGGGAAAAAAAAAGCCTTCAAACCCCACATCCTACTTTATTTTCAACGCTGTACATTGCTATGACTCATTTTGGAAAGGTAAACCAGTTGTTTCCTGTTTCCGACTAAGTTTGTGCGTGTATATATTTATACATTAGTTATGTGTATTTATATGATCTATAGAAAAATCTCGTTAGAAACATACATGCATGAATACACATACGTACTTTCAGCTGCATGCATATTCATATATATATATATATATATATATGAATATTCATGTATACATGGACAGATGTGCAGTACGGTTAGCTGGACAAGAGAAGGCTCTGGGGGGACCTGAGAGCAGCCTTCCAGAACCTGAAGGGGCCCACAGGAAAGCTGGGAAGGGACTTTTTATAAGGGCATGTGGTGACAGGACAAGGGAAAATGACTTCAAATTGAAAGAGGGGAGAATTAGATCAGATATTCGGAAGAAATTCTTTACTGCGAGGGTGGTGAGACTCTGGAAGAGGTTGCCCAGTGAGGCTGTGGATGCTCCCACCCTGGAAGCGTTCAAGGCCAGGCTGGATATGGCTGTGAGCAACCTGGTTTAGAGGGAGGCGTCCCTGCTTATAGCACAGGGTTGGAATGAGATGATTTTAAAGGTCCCCTCCAACCCAAACCGTTCTGTGATTCCGTGATAGTATACTTATGTATGCTATAAACCTACATCAGTGCATGGATGGGTGCAGGAGTGAGGGCTGCCTGCTGGGGGCTTTCCCCTCTGCATGCTCCCCCCGTGCTGAGCCCACTGAAGTGCCTGCAGGGCTCACAGCAGTCTTGCAGGAGCCCCGTGGTTTGTGGCAGCATTCCCACGTGTGCACTTCGATCAGCCAACTGCGAGCACTTCTTCAGTCTCACTCAGACACAGCTATTTTGGGCACCTGCATGCTGGACGAGAGCTTCAGCCCTGCCAGCAGCTCTGTATGGGTGAACGGAAAAAATACATATATACACATATAGCCCTTCAGTTGGAGGACTGCTGGCAGGAGTCAGGCTGCCCCAGCTCTGGGCACTGCCATCCCATCCCACATGGGTGAAGGGGAGGTGCTGTAGCCCAACCCATCCCCCTCCTCATTCCCATCCCCGCTGCCCCCCAGCCTCATCCTGCCCAGCCTGCCCAGCCTCCCAGCAGCACCAGGATGAAGTACAGAAAAAATAATAAATTGAATCCAAATGTTTATACCATTGGCACTGTCTGGGGCATGTGCCTAATAAAGATGAAGAATATTTTCTTGTAACTGCCTGCTAAATTGCCAGAAATGGCTGCTGAGCAGACTGTGCAGAGGCAGGATGGAGGAGGGGGGGGTTAACCTGTTGGGACAGATGATGGACAGACAGATGCTACGTGTTCTGGCTGCTGCACTGAGATGCCTGGGAAAAAAAAAAACCAAAAACAAACAACCAAACCAACAAAGCCCAGCCTGAGCCATTGCAACAGAATGGCTGCAGTGAGGTGACCGGGCATTTACTCATTTCTTCAGCATCATCAGGCTGTGAACGGGGCCCCGGGGGCGGCGGGGCTGCAGGCTGATAAGGAGCAGCTCCGTAATCTCCAACCCCAGCAGCTGGGCGGGCGGCGGTGATAACGCACATGCACAGGGTGTCCAGAGTGCTGTGGGGTTTGTGTAGGTGCAGGGGGGGTAGGATGCAGTGTGCCCACAGCACAGCACCCTGCTGCCACCCTCACTGGGATGCTGCCCGGTCAGGGCACAGCACACAGCTGTCATCAGGGTGGCTATGGGCAGCCCGGCTTCTGATGGGGGTAGAAAGCCAAAATCTCAGTGCTTGGCTAGCACTGCCAAAACAAATGGCAAAAACCAACTGTGGAGCTCACACGCTGATTAGAGGAGTTCCTCATTGGTGTGAGGGGTACGGGGACCTGCAGACCCCCCTTGGAGATGTGCAGGATCTGTGGATGCCCACGGGGCACTGGGACTGTGCCCTAGCACCAGGAGCACTGAGCGCCGCCGCTCTGCACTGCCACCGCTCAGCTCCTGGGACAGCCCCTGTGTGCCAAATTGCACACACGATAAGCTCTGCTGCAAAGCACATTTTTGCCAGAGGGCAGCAAGATAATATCTTAAAATAGCTCTGCGTGACATTTGAGGGGTCTGTGCCACTGCCTTTTCCATGGGCTGCCTTCCCCTCCTGCCCTCCCCAGCTCTGAGCAGGACCATCCCGTGGGAAGGCTCTGCTCCTACAAGCTGAAGCAGCCACGTGTAACTGCGGAGGCAGCGCTTTCTGCAGCGGGCATGGCGCTCTCCTCGTGGCACGGTGCACTGCGTGGCATTGCAAGACAAAGCCCTGCCTCCACACCTCGGTGTGCCTGCAGTCCCTGTGCCAGAAGTTCCGCGCCCGCTCTGCCCGCGCTGCCTTGGCTTGGGCTGAACAGAATTTGGCCAAAGCCCCGGCGAGGGAACAAAGCGGAGAGCCCCAGCAAAGCGTGGGGGAGCTGGAGGAGGGCCCTGCTCCATGCACAGCCTGTCTCCAGCACCAAAAAACAACACTGCATGAAAGTTCAACCTTCCCCTAGCTGCCGTCGCCTCCTTTTCCCTCTCCCTCTGCTCCCAGCGCTGCTCAGGGAGAATGGGTGGTGTTTGCTGGGGTGCACTGGCAGCTGTGTGACACCATGGAGAAGAGTGAGGGGACAATGCCAGCATCCTGCCTTGGGCAGGACAGCTCCAGTGCTCTGTGCTGCAGGCTCACAGCCTTAACCCCCATGGTGCCAGCTGGGCATGGTGCAGCACCGCAGGCCTTGAGCTTGCAGCAGCACTGACAAGCAAATGCTTTAAAAGAATTTATCCCTCCACATTGGATTTTAGGCACATGCTCCAAATCTCTCCTGATTTGCTAATGCTTCTGTGCTGCTGCATGCTCTAGCGTGTCATCTTTAAAGGCAGAGTTTCAATTTCTATCTAACCTTTCTTAATGGAAGGTTAGAAATTCCTTCAAAGAAAATAAACATTGCAATGCCCACACAAATTTTCTAACTTTTTAAAAGGCCCATGAGAGCAGCTGCTTTGTGCAGTTCAGAATTTCTGCATTTAGGAAATGAAGCAGCTCACATAGGCAGGAAAATGTGGCCCACACACTGCTGCACTGCAGACCCAGCTCCTCTCTCAGTGGCCAAACTGCAGCCAGCCCACAGCACCCAGTGTTTGGGTGATCCTGGGAGCCAGCTACTGGACTCTTATCCAGGGCACATACACCTTGTGTCCTTCCAGCCCCTTCTGCTGTGCTAGTATCCCCAAAATCCAGCCCTGCCTGTGAGTGCATCCCCGCAGCTCTGTGTGTCCCCCCACTATGGGTGCCATGCATGGCCTGAGAGCAGCCAGCGGCCATTCGAGCAGCAGCACAGGGCTGTATGGAAATGCAGCACTGTATCTCAGCGGCCATTAAATGCACACCTGCTCCTGCATCATGCTGTGGTGGGATGGCCCTATCCTCTAAGACACGCATGGGTGGCTCCTTGAGTTGTGTTTCAAGCACCCAAACCAGCCATCTAACCCAGCCACCCACCAAACCAGCCATAAAACCAGCCATCCCAAGTGGCTCCCTGGAATGGCTGCCCTGTGTCCTCCCTGCAGGTGGCCCAGGGATGGCCCTGTCCCCCTGTGGCCTGCCTGCCCCTAGCATGCTGGTGGTGATAAGGCTGGAGGGTGCTTCGTTATTACTGTTATCAGAACAAAATAAAGCCTGTCTGCCTCCAATACATTCTTTTGTCTTAATTGTTCTATTTCCCTGTGCCTGTGCTCTCCTGGCCACACCGCTCCTGCCAGGAAAGCAGAGCGCTGATCATCCTCAGATGGTTCACACAGAGGTTTCTGTTTTGTTTTGTTTTAACAAGGATCCAAGATGATTGGGGGAGGGAAAGAACTTTTGTCCTCTGCTTAAAATAATTCAAGAGCTTTCCACTGCCTATGCCAGGCCAGGCCGAAGCAGATATTTGCATAACAAACGAGCTTCTCCTCGCTCTTCAGCCCCAAGCGACTCCTGAGGCTCCTGCTCCATTCTCCAGCTCCAGCTCCAGCTCCATTCTCCAGCTCCAGCTCCTCCCATCGCTGTCCCACAGCCCCATGCAGGAGCTCAGCCGAGGGCTTTCATGGAGCAAACTGGAGAAGGTGGGTGGAAACAAATGCTACCAGAGCCCCAGCGCCATCCAAACACTGCATTCTAAGGAAGAAAGGTGGGAGAGAAGGCAGTTATTCATTTTGAAATGAGTTTCCATCGAGATTAGATCCTTTTTTTAATTACATGTCATTATGGCTACATAATTAAAAACAACAGTCCATAATCGGGCAGATGCTATCATCCCTCCACAGACCTCTTGAGCATCTTTGCAGCCCACAGGTAGCATTCGCTACAGGGCAGAATGAGGATCCTTCTGGCCATTTTCAACAGCGTTCTGAGGCACAATGTCCTTGCCCTGGGACGGTGCTGCCCTGGGCCTCAGGTTTGATCTGATTCCTCCCACCTGCAGCTCACTGCCTTGTCTGCTTCCTCCTCCTGCCCAGTGCCAGCTGCTCACAAGCCCCGCCGCATCAGTGCTGCAATGGCACAGGTATGGGTAGACGTTAAACCGGTCACCAGTTTACAAAGACAAGAAAAAAAAGGAAACAAAAGACCAACAAATAGTTGACTCCGTTCCCAGGCAAATAAAAAAGAACAGTTTGGGATCGTCACCAGTGTCCCTTTGTTTACGGAATGCAGCAACAGAATAGACAAGGAAAGAAAAACCCCTGCTGATAGCGGCAGCTCAGCGTGGGTGAAGCAGGCAGGGACATGCCCAAGGAAAGGAGGGTCAGGCGGTGCCTATCTGCTGCTGACGGGAAATTAATGTGCCCAAAAGCACTTAAAAGAAAATAAAAAGGACCAGACCTGATTGCAGCAGTTAGAAGAGATATATTCTTGGCACGGAAACAAAAAGCAAATTCATAGCAGGTTTGGAGCCGATCTTACTGGCTTACATGGGATTTTATACTTTGGTAATTCCATTGTTGGCTGGTGATACCTGATTTATGGCTGAATAAGGTCCTGATCCTGCAAACATTTACTTATGTATTTTAGTTTTACCTTTGCCCCAGACGCCCTATTAATTTCACTGCAGTGAGGATAGTGCTTGTTTGCAAAGCTGGCGCCTTTGCAAGAAGATCTATGCCATAACGCCTGCGATGAGGAGGAAATTTTGCAGTGAGAAGTGAACTCTCCCAAACGGGTGACTGCTTGTAGCCTCAGGCAGAGACAGCATGGCACACGCAGCCCCTCCAGCCCAGGAGCTTCAGCAGGCAGCAGGGAGAGCCCTCAGCTGAAGCCTGCAGCTGCTCTCAGCTCTGGCAGCCACTGCAACAAGTGGAGAATCAGGCAGCAGCGTGGCATTAAGTTCAGTGTTACACCGTCATTTCCCCTGGGCAGACCATCAAGACGAGCTTCTAAGCAGAGCCAAAACAGTATTTATTTGTTGTTTCCGTTCAAGAAAGTGACATTTACCATTAAAACCACTGGGTTTAGTCTATACCCTCCTTGTCAGGAGAGGGGACATGCTAAAATTCATCCACCAAACACCATCCTTTAACAACACAACGACCGAATCTGCTTCAGGTTGATCACAAGAATAAAAACCTGACAGAGGGGAGGAAGAAAAGCTGCGAAGTTGTGGACACATGGACAGAATGCAGCAGCTTCGGCTGCCAGCCCAGCAAGATGCTCCCAGCAGAGCCGTTGCTCACATGCCCATCACATGGGAACACTCTGCTGCTAAAACCGGCCGAAAGAGAAAAAAAAAAGGGGGGGGGGGGGGGGGGGGGGGGTGGCTGTGTATCTTGGAGCAGCTGCTTTCCTCACTACTGCCGCCAAGCCTTCCTGAGAGCAGAGCTACTCCTCAGTGCAGGGCAGAATTCATTTGCTCACAATGGAGCCATGGGGGCTCTGCGGGCAGCCCGGGCTGTGCACGGCCAGGGGCTGCTGGGGGCCTGGAGCCGGGCCCAGGGGCACTGGAGGCTGTGGGAGGGCTCAGAGCAAAAGCCCTCTGGTGCAGATCTGTGCTGCTCCCTGTAGGAGATGCTTGGCCAAGATGCAGCAGTTCCCAGCCCACACTCAGTGCTAGCTGCCCAGCAAAGCTTGGAAGCTGCTTGTGTGATGTAGGGCACTTCGGCTCTGTGTGAACACTTCCTCCCTGGCACATCTGTCGAAGAACAGAAGCAGCAAGACATGTGCTGCTATACTTTGATTTCAGCATCTCTACAAGCTAATGGCTTGCTGCCTGCAGGCTGGGGCTCCTGCTCCAGAGCCGGAGCACAGCGTGATGTGGGTCTGGAGTTGTGCAGCTCAGGTGGATGCAGCCTGCAGCAAATCTGGGCAGTGCTGGGGCAGAGGGCACAGCCACAGCTCTGCTGCAGCACCCTGGCCCTGTGTGCCTTGCACGGCTGCAGGCTGCTCCCATGAGCTCTGGTACACTTCCAGAGCAACTCCTGTGAATTTGGCTCGGCTTCTAATGCAGCAGCCTGGAGAAGTGAATATTGCCTCTCTACACCAATTTAATTATATATAAAATTAGAAGGAGGAAGTCTTAGTTAAAATTTCATACTTCTGGAAGACAGCCGGTTCGTTAGCATCACTTTAATGAGGCACTAACCTCACTGTAATGCTTTTATTAATGCTCGTCACTTATTGAGTGCCAACAGCTTGGCTCCTCTCCGACAGGCCGGCTGGCCCGCAGAGTGAATGGTTTAGGGGTTCTTTGATGCAAAATGCGAGCGCGTTTCCACCACAGCCACAGGACAAACGACAGTTGGTGAGATGAGACACAGCAAACCCCACCAGATGGTGCCCAGAGCGGGCGATGCAGCGAGAGAGTGAGATTGGGACAGACGGAATGGGCCCGGGAGGAACAAACCAAGGAAGCAGAGGCGATGCTGTCCCACTGACACCACTTCTGTTGGCTGCAGTGGGGTCAGGATGGGGCCAGGCCAGTGAGCAATGACAGCCCATCAAAAACACGTCTCACAATGGGCTTTCTTTGGCCCAAGCATCCTCCAAGCACCCAGGCTCATGCACTCTGCCCTGCCCAAGAACAGAGTCTGCTGCTCTCAGGTAGAGCCCAGGTGCTCCGGACACACCTTGCAGACATGGACACAGACAGAAGGACGAGATTACCCTGACAGCTGCCAGGACAACAGCCCCACACCTCCTGGGAGCTGAGGTGGCATATGCCATATGTTTCTCCTCCTGTTCCTTCAAACTCTCTGAATAGAGGGATTAGAAATTATCCATTGCAGCCTAAAACAGCGGAGCCAAGTGTGGGCTGATATTCCAGCACAGAGCTTACCATGGCAGCAGAAAGCTGGTGGGTGCTGCATGCACACCAGAAAGTGGGACATGGGTTGGCTCTGGTTTCCTACCACCTTCTAGGAATGGCTGCAGAGGTAACAGGAGAGCTCCCAGCAAAGGATTCAGCTCCATGGCTGTCACACACTCGGTTTTTCCTGCAGCTGAAATAGAGCACTCCAAGTCAGCAACAAAAAGAGGGAAAAAAGATTATGCAGAGCAAGGGGGAGGAAGGCAGTCGGCTGCCTGGCACAGAGCGGTGGGACGGGGCCAGCTGGATGAGAAATAGGGCAGAGGCTGGAAAAGCAGGGAGAAACCCCCCCCCCGTCCCCATTGCATTCTACCAAATCCGCAGAGCAACAGCACCAAACCACACAGTCATTGAACTGGAAAATTCTCAACATTGTTTTCTCCACCTAATCTGACAAGATTCAAAGCCAAACATGGACATTTCATGGGGTGCTGATCTGCTTTTTTCCCTGTGAAAGTTTCTCTGGGTTTCTGTGGGAACCAACCTGGTTCTTGTGAAGAAAATAATCATAGAAGAGAAAAGAAAGAGGATATTTTCAAGGAAAACTAGTGAAATGCAGCAGCTCTTAAAGTGACTGCTATAGGTAACTGGGAAAGTGGTAAAACAAAGTTGTTTTTCCAAGTATATTTTTTGCCAAAATGTGGGAGTTTTTTGGTGAAATTAAGAGCTTGCAGGGCTGTTTGGGCCCAGGTGTAGCTGTTGTGCAGGCTGGGCTGCCAGCATGCAAACACAGCTCGCTCACTACAGTGGCTTTAGCAGCAAAAAAACTCCAAACTTGATATTTTAAATGGGATTGTGTTCAGGGCATAGAGAGGAAGTACGTCGTCCTGGTCAGAAACAAGAAGACTCATTAAGAGCTCAGTGCAGCTGTAAACAAGATGCACGTTGTTAGGGTTCATCACCCTGGCAGGGATAACTGTGTCCAAGCTTAATCAAGGTAGAAGGGGGAGTTTGGGAAGCATCACATCCATGGCACACGTCCCTGCTTTGTCACATCGCACCAAGCACTCGATAAAAGGTCCCTTTGAAGAGGAGCCAAGTTCCTCCTTGCTCTACTACAGCGCTGTTGTGTTGGGTTCGCTGAGCCGGGTTTGCAGTCGTGCAAAGGATTTGTGAGAGGCAGAGGAAGAGTGAGAGCGTACAGAGGGAACGAGAGGTAGAGCTGTAATTAACTATTGGGCTTTACTTCTGGGTTTTTTGTTCTGGCAGTGGGACAAGCAGCGCTGTGTTGGTAGAATGCTGGCCCTGCGTTATGAGCAGGCTTGCCTTCTGCATGGCAGTTGGTTTCATATCGTAAGATATTCAAAATCCACACGCCACGTCCCCAAAATCACAAGATTGGTAAGCAAATCCCGAGATTAAAAAGGCTAATAGTAACAAAGGGCTGCCTTTTGTCTCTTAGTGGAGCTGTTAGCCTGCCAACCTGATTTCAATAGGGACTTGGGTAAAGGAAAATAAAAAAGGGAAGGTGAGACTTTCCCATGGTTACACCAGGAGTTTAGTTTCCCAGAAAAGCGAATCTGTAATTCATCTGTAATGAAATGAGATCATTTCCATCTGATGAAGCCTAAGTTTATATTCAGAAAGCTAAAGAGAAAAAAAAAATCCAGCATCTAAAAGCATATGAGCCAGCCAATGGGTATTGGGATGTGTGTGTGCCCAATCAGAGCACACAAAGAACGCACTCTTTCCTTCAATTAGGGGAATGGCCCTGGTTTCCTTAGCAGCATTCACTCTGCAGTGGGCAGTAGAGGTGTGAAATGGAGATGCTCATGATACAGAATGCCTGCAGCCTCCTGGGGCAACTTGGGACCACAGCCCGACTCCTTTTCCTCTGCTGGGTGTAATGCTGTGGTAGGAGCGGCCCAGAAGCTTCTCTTAAAAGCTTGTGGCCCTTTCTCTGTCTTGGGTTTATTGGGCATGAGCTCAACTACTACATGTCAGCCTGCTCTTGGGAAGGAGCTCGCCTGGCCGCTCCTGTGAGGAGCTGGGAGCAAGCAGGGTGCTTTGGCATGGCATCAGCATGGGCTAATTAGTGGCAGGCACACCCTCATGCTCCTGCCAGCAGCCCCAACCCAGAGCACCATGGCTCTGCCCACCAGCCGTGCTGCCTTTGTCCATTTCCCCGCAGCTGTTTGCTCTCAGCTCTGCTGCTTGGACAAGCTGGCCACAGTGGCTGAGCGTTGTTGCTATTTGTTCTCAGCCCTGGCTTGGCTTTGTTGCCACAACCAGGTGAGTATGCAGTCGGTTGGTTCTCCCACTTACTTTCTACTGGAAGGGGACTTCAAATATTTGCTTTCAGAAGTATTTGCAGCAGCTCCTCTACAATTAACAGCATCAACCGAAATGCTCAGAAGGGGTGGGAGAGTGCTCCTGTGCCTTCACTCTCTCCTCAGTCTTGCTGTGATGACCCAGAAACTGTTGGACTTTGTTGCTTTGCTACTGGGTGCATCTGACGGGCAACATATTAGAATATATGTGGGAATTGCCATTGGCATCACCATTTTAGACATCCCAGTTCCTATTCCATACCAGACAACTTTGCAGCTCTCAGGAGCAGCTTTCAGTAATACTTGTACAAGATCACAAAGTCTCATTGACTCACCTTAGGCTGATAGCAGTGCAGCAGAATAGAATCTAGCCCTTGCATTTAATGAACTACAGAACTGCCTGAGGTTAAGTGCTAATTACAGGGGTACTGGTCTGGTCATGCTGGGTTACAGTGCAGGACACCATCCAACCAACCAACCTGGCAAAGCGTGCCTTAATTCTGACAGGAGCTCCAGCCAGACATCCATCCATTGAGCATGGATGCTCTGCTTGCGATCAGTTCAGGGAAGAGTTTCTCTTTGCACAGCAAAGGCTGAGCTGAGACTTTCACTGTATGGGCTCCACAGCCTGCTGGGTATCTGTGACTGCCATCAGCCTACTGCAACCTACCATTAGGAACTTGCTTTAGCAGGGGGTTGGATGAGATGATGCCCAGAGGTGCCTTCCAACCTCTGCAGTTCTGTGACTCTGTGATCACTTGAAGCCTCCAAAGGCGGTCTAAATCCCAGATGAGCTTCCACTCCCTCAGAACACACAGACCTAATGGCTGTATTTCAAGAGCAGACTAAGAATTTTGGAGACAAACTCCGTTGCTGAGATGTGCTCTGAGAGCCTGGCTGTGTTGCCAGGAGATGGGCTTTCCTCCAGACACAAATCATTGCTCCCTGCTGCAAAAGGGATCCACAGTCACAGCAACTCAGCATGAGCTCTGCAAAAAGGGAGAAGCGACCCAAACCAAGGGGTGTTTGGTACTGGGCAGTGCATCCCGAGAGCTGCTGGAGAGATGCCACTGCCTGCAGGGTGCAACACTGTGCAGCATCAGGACAGCACAGGATGGGGCAATCCAAGCAGGAAATCCAGAGGTGGACTCTGGTCAGTGGGTTCGGGCAGGAGCAATGTCTTCCCCAACTCTCACTTCATCATCACCTCTCCCAACTGCCCAACTGGAGTTACTGATCTGTAATGCCGTCAGACCCACATACTGCACAGCATGCGAGTTGTTGCTAGGTCCCTTTTATTCTCCATCCTGCCTGGGCAGAGAGCATGCTTTCGGCTTTATGTACGCTGTAGTTTCTCTCTTTTTGTTCTTTATTTTGTTCTTCTTTTTTTTTTTCCATCTCTTGTAAAGACTTTGCTATGTCAAAATCTGTCAAACAACTCCTCGTGCCATGTTTTTACAAGAATCCTACTTGCTGCACGGTGCCAAACACCCTTTAAACAATACTCAGTGAAGTATTGCGTTGCTGTGCTCTCTCTTGCATGCCATATTTAGACAAAAGTTAGGGAATTCCCTGGCCTAAATGAGGGCTTGAATGAACCCATTCTTTTCCCACCTCAACTAAAAATGTACGTGATCACACCAGGCAGGCCTTCTTCTCAGCTTTATTATTCATTGATTCCGCACTTTATCTGCCTAGAAATCAGAAAGGAAAAAAAAAAAAAAAAGGAATCAGAAAAAGAAACGAATGAAGTGCATGTGAGCGCAGACACACGCTGGGTCCTGCTGGGTGCATTCCCACCGCAGGCAGCAGAACACAAACACCGCACCCCATGCTGACACCCAAGCCGAGCGCACGCGACGTCACATCACAGCCAAATGCAGCTTTATTGCTTGGGCCCGGTGCAAACAAGCAACAAGGTTACGGCCGAACCGCGATCAAGGTTTTCGTGGGGGTGTTGGCAGTGCACCAGGACCCTGTCAGCCACCAGAATGTTCTGCACAAAGGCCGCAGCACGTGGGGCACGGCGTGTGCTGCCCTGTGAGCAGCAGCCCGGCGAGCTCTGCGCTCCCTGCACACGCTGCCCTGCACGTCCATCCATTCAGGCAGGCGAAAGCCGGAGTGCAAGGGCTCCTACTGACAATGCAAAAGTCAATGGGGCTGCAGATCTTTCTGGAGCGGCTATTGAAGCTCCGCATTCCAGAGCGCTATGCTAATCGCTTGTAGCCAGCCCTCCAACATCCCTGCAGTCAGTAATGTTTAAACTCTTTGCCATACTTTTGTCCACAGTGCGTGGGCCCCCCAGATTTTATGACATGTGGCTCTCCCACTTGCTGCCAAGTCCTGTGGGATGTCAGCCCACAGGGCCCAAGCAGATGCCTTCCACGCATGAAATCTGTTGGAAAAGCATCAGATAAAAGCCCGTCTTCCCCTCTGCTCTGTTCCATAAAGCACTAAAAAATGCTCACTATTCTGCCCCGAGAACCGACTTAGAAGGAAATCTGAACCCTGAAGCTGAGCATTGACAACCACAGTGTATGCAGTCTGAAACACAAGGTGAAATACTCTGAAAAAGAAAGCATTAAATGTTTTATATACAAGCATGCACATATAAAATCCATTACAGCCATCTCAGTCGTATCCGTGCTGCCGATGGCGATGGTGGGGACCTGGTGATGGTGCAGACAGGATGCCAACAGCAGCTGCCTGTAACTGCTGTCATTTAATTCCTTCAGTGTGGCTTGAGACAACATAATAACTGAGACATCAGTCACGGCCTGAGCAGCCTGGTGCTCCTGGTGTTATTGCCACTGTGGGAAGCAATAGAGGAAAGGAATGGGATGGAGAGAGCTGTAGTGCTACAAAATGCACCCTTAGGATCAGATGCTCACAAGCACTCAGTTCCCATTTAGGAACCGAAATGAAGCTGGCAGGATTTCAGAAGTGCTCAGCATCTATCAGCTTCTACCGAGAACATGCTGAGCTCTTCTTGAAATTGTTGGAGAAAAACAATTCAAAGATAAGAGCCAGCTTGTGGTTTACAATTAACATCATTGTATGGGTCTTCTTGGCAGTTTGGCAGGAGCAAGAATAGTGGCTTTCACACGAGATATTCCGTATGAATTCATGTCTGAAAGCATGCAGGCAGGTCTGTGAGCAGTCACCCCACTGACTGCCTCCTGTGAAAACTGCACACCCTAAGGAGAAATTTCCACTTTGTGTTAAATGATGCCTTGTGTAGCACTTAGCAAGAAGGGATCTGCTTCTGATTGCATCAGTAGAGACCAGAAAGAGCAGGATGAGCACATAACACACTGAGCTGCAGTCAGGAGAAAACATCTGGAGAAATGCACTGATTTAGTCCTAACTGACATCAGTTTCTGACTTGCAGTTAGGAGCAATATTCTACACAGGTTGATATCTTTAGTCCTCAGTAAGCTCTGTCCCACGAATGCACAGATGCCTTCTGGCAGTGGTGCAAAAGCAGTGTTCTCACACAGCCACAGCAGGGCTGGCTCCAGCACACACCTCCAGTGGACAGAGAGGGCTCTCAGATCTCACCACACCAGGAATTCCCTACACAAGAGTGCTGTGCCTCAGTCAGAACTGCTGGGTAACACCCAGTTCTGGGACTACATGTTTTGTTCTCTTGCACCTTAGGAAAAGTTTATTCTCAATAATGGGTCCAAATCACATTTGTTTGAGATGGCAACAAATGGACGGAACCCAGAGGAGCTGTGCTCCTTTAGAGGGCAGATAAAACACCACACAGCCATGCATCTCAGACCTTACAAACTCAGGCTGTGTTGATTTACTTCCCAACATCTAGAAATGAAAGCAGAACAACAGCAAAATGCATACTGCTGTTTTCCATTCTGACCAAAACATTTAGCATGCCATTCCTCAAATGTAACAATTCTGCACAATTCATTACACCCATCTATCACAGCTCGTTTTTTACAGCTGTAGCAGCAATGCAGAAACAGGGCCTGAAGCAGTGATGGAGCACCTGGTGGGAAGGTGGGGCCAACACAGGAGGGCACAGGTGTAAGCAGTGCATCTGAGTGATGGAAGGGCTGGAGCCAGGATCCACCCCTTTCAGTCCTCATTTAAGGGCTGGCAATGGAGATGTGGGTATCTTTCTTTGGGGGTTTCTGTGTATCTGAGGTCTCTTGAAGGTAAGTAGTTTTCTTTCTTTTGTTTCTGCATCAATAGTTGTTGTTGTTGGGCTTGTTCTCATTTGCTGCAGCCTAGAATTGTGCCACTTCACTATTATTGCTGTATTCTCTGTCAGCAAATATTATAGCATTACAATAGCTAACTTTGTAGGCAATAATTTGCACAACAGGCACCAACCCTAGGGGGAATGCTCTATTCCCAGGAGGAAGGCTGCCTGTTCTGCCTCTTCAGAATAGATTACTGTAATAGGCTGCAGGAATGGGAAAACAATTGATTGCCATGCTTTGGCCATGGAGCAATGCTGTCCTTCCTCTCCTGAATTTGTTCTTCATAGGACAGGACAATCTGAGAAGATTTAGCCAAGAGAAATCTCCATGCCAGTGAGTACTCAATTCAAGCATGGTCTCCCAGTGAGCAGGGAAGACACAGAGCTGCACAATCACTGCCACAGCACTGAGGGTCAAACACTCATCTGTCTCCCAGCTGAGCTGAGCAAACCCAGGTGGGAGGAAACAAAGAGAAATAACGAATTAAAAGGTGTGTCTCCCAGGATGGGGGGCTGTGGGTGTTCCTGCCCCCAGGAGCTGGTTGCTCACATGCTAATACTTGGGGTTTGGACATGGCCTTCGAGTCCTCCTCTTGGTTCCTTTTATTCCCTGCTAGGTTTACACAGCCTCTCAACTTCTAGTGTATATTTAGTCCAAAGAAAAACACCATTAAAATGCCAAGGAGGTTTTCAAGACAACTGTTTTATTATATTAAACTAACTTCAAGTCTAAACTCTGCTTCTGTGAAGTTACTCAGTAGATGGGTTGCTTCAAACCTAAATTGCTGACCGAGTGCAACCATCACCAAAAAAGATCACAGCTTTCACAGGTCAACCAGAGCAGAAAGGCTTCAACAAGAGGATGCCTGACTTCAGGGGTCTGCACACAGCCCTTCTGCTCCAGCTGCCATCCCAAAGATGGGCATTCTTCAGTGCAGAAGGCACCTTCCCCAATCCTGGTGCTGCCAACTGAGCAGTGCTGCAGCTCTGAAATGCCCAGTGCTTCTGTGTGCAGCTCTGGCACATGCTGCTTCTGTTTCTGCTGATGCTTCAGAGGAGAATCAGTCTGAGCACCACAGCCTGTGTGTCACCCAGTGAAACCCAAGAGCTGCATCCATTTTTAGCACCCGGCTGCTTGCCTGGAGATATGTTGCATTATCTGACCAACACGTAAGGGAACAAAATGAACTGCAGCTCCCCCTGCCACTTATTTACCTTCAGTTTAAACAATGCCTCTGCAGCCTGCTCTGCTCTCTCCTGTGCACCCATTTACTCAGCACCTCTTGCAGGGCTGCTCTATTTTTAAAAGTGTGCTGCTGGCTTTTATCTTCAGCTGGCTGCTTTTTTTTTTTTTTTTTTTTAAAGCTCTTGTACTCTCTAAACTTATTTAAAACATGTTGGCAGATAAAAGTAGCAAGGGGAGATACAGCAAATGCATCATGGTTGGCATTGATAATTGAGAATTAAGGCAAGAGATAACAGCAGAGGTTAAAAACAAACCATTAAGCTGAACAGCAGCAGTGTTGGTGCTCAGCAGGTGAGCTGTGATGAGGGAGCTCTGAGGCCATGAGCACTGAAGGCCTCTGGGTGCTGAGTGCACCAATACATCGCCCCAGTACATGCAAAACCACTTCAAAGTCTGGGCATCATTAGAGCTAAGAGTCTTGTTCTCCTGAGGTTGTGGTGTGTTTTTTTTTTTTTTTTTTTATTAACAAATTTGGTGACTCTCTTTGCCAGGTTTGTTTCTGTCCTATTTCTATCAAATCTTGCAATATTTTGGTTGTGTTTTAGTTTCTGTCTGTTTCATGCCATCTGTAACCTTTGCTTTTCTCTATAGATCTCATCTGGACATTTAGAGGAAGTCACAGGCTCATGGACTTGTGTACATGTTATGGCTTCCTGCAGTGCATCCGTCTCTGTGTACGTGGGGGAAATTCTCTCTCAGATGGAGCAGGAGCTGGGGCTTTGTTTGCCTCAGGTGCCAGCTGTGCCCTGTGGGGCTGCCCTGTGCTCCCATGGTGTTCCTGCAGCAGTCCCACAGCCACCTCTGGTACACTGTGCACGTCGGGGGCTGAGCTCAGCTCCATTTCACATTCAGGCTGTCTCAGAGCTGGTTGGAATGAGGGCTTGCTAAAGCTCCCATCAGATGCTGACGGGCCTTTTTGTGCCAGGAAAACGGATGTGTGTGACAACAGCAAAAGTGCCTGGAAGCATCCCAAAGGCTGAGTGAAACGAGGGAATTTTGAGTGGCACCAAACAAAAGGAGCAGTGATTTAATTGCCACAGATGGGGAGGGGGGAGTGGTGTTAGGAAAAGCAGGAGGCTGAGATTAGCGAGGCAATAAAATGAAAATGGGCAAGAGGTGGAGCAAACTGTGCTGAGATAAGGGGAGGTGGATTTCAGTGGCGGCAGATGGAGGGGGAGCTGGCAGCCAAAGAGCGAACAAAAGGAAACCCAACAGGTAATAAATCCGTAAAAATTTCAATCAACAACTGGAAATACCATTTCCAAACCCTTTCCTCCAGGGAGCTGTGATTACAGCAGATGGATGTGCGGGGCTGTGTGCTCTCCTCAGATGCACTGAGGACCTCCTTTCAGGTGAGTGGGGCTCCTGTAGGCTGCACAGCCCTTCTGGCACAGCAGAATGGTGGTCAAACAGCAAGAGGTGAAAGAAACACCTTCTTCCTTGGCTTCCAGGCTGACCATTTGACTCAGCCTGAGTCAGCAGCACGAAGGCAATGCGCTGTGTTTCCTCAAGCCTTGTGGCAGCACACTGCACCAGGTATCTCAGCTCTGGGTGATAAGGCAGCTGTTAGCAAGAAACTCATTAATGAGTAAAGCTGGAAATAGGTGATTGATAACAAGCAGGCATCTGGCCACTTTTAAGGAGTCACTAAGGCCTTGACCATGGAGGTTTTAGCAGATAATCTCTAGACTATCTCCAGCTGTGTCATGTTGGAAAGGCATCCCACATGCTGAGCCTTTGCAGGCCTTTGTGTACCCCACATCAATCCCCCAGTTCTCCATTGCTGCAGGTGGGTCTGTCCCACTCCTCCCTGGCTGTATTCCCATCATTAGATGGGAAATCATTCATTTGACATAATATTCTGGGAGAATGGAAAATATCTGGGTACTGCAAGAACAAAATGGGGAATGAATAGGTGAAGTATTCTGGTTGCTCTGAGCTGGCACTTTCCCACCTAAGTGAAGGCATGGTCTGACTGCTGCTGAGCTGGGTTCAATAAGCCCTGCTTCCAGGCTGCCCCTTCCTTACCCCACATGGGTCTGTCTTCCTCCCTATGCCTCCTCAGCCTGTGTAACATCTCCCTAACCCAAAAGAACAAAATTGTACCATAAAAGGGTATAGATCATTGTTAAATAAATAAATAAAATATTTATGCTTTAAAGGCTTCCATTAGCTTACCCTTATTGTTTGCTACAAGTGGGGCAAAAAGGTGCTTGGAACAATGATCCTTACGTGTGGCCTTTAAGAATCATAGACCAGAAATGAAATTTCATAGCTAAAAGACCAAATGTAAGGGAAAGGGGAGGAAAAAATGCAGCCCAGCACAGGGCCAGGAGAGCTGTGAGCAGTGAGAGGGCACAAGGCAGCAGGAAGCCAGGGCCACAGCTGGTTGTCCAGGAGTTTTCTTGGAAACCCCTGGGACTCCTTGCTCCCAGTGTGTCAATGGGAATAAGAAGCATTTCTACAGTGCTGAGCTGACTGCAAAATCAGGGGTGGTCTGTTTGCTTTTTTTTCCCTTAGGGAAGCACTGTGGTCAGCCAGAAGTTCTTGGACAGACAGTGGGAGTTAAGTGCATGAAATCCAACACTCCATGCTATATACCAGAGGTCAGGCCCAGGGTCCCTTCGGATCCAAAGCACAAATGCAGCAACTGTTTCCCACCAAGAAAGCCCTCCAAAGCCTGTTTCTGGAAAACGCAGAGCAGAGGCAGAATGAGATGGGAGAACAAAGTCAGCCTAATGGACACAAAGCTCTGCGAGTCGACATCTGATGTCAGTGCTTATGGACACCGAGGCTTGGCTCAGCTGCAGGGCCCAGCAGTGGCAGCCCAGGGTGCTGGTCCTTGTCTGACCCCGCTGTGTTTCACATGCTGTTCTCCTCTGGGCTGAGCCAGCTCATCCCGCTCGAAACTCTGACTGAAAACATCATCTAAAAACAGCTCCTCGTGCTGGTGCCCAGGGGGGAGGAGAAGAACTCAGCAGGCACAGATGGAGCTGCAATAAATAGCGGAGCCGACGGGACGGGGTGGGATCTCACACTGACAGCAGCAGCTCTGCATGAGTTGGGATGCAGGATGTGCAACTGCTATGCACCCTGCGCGTGGCTGTGGTCAACTCACAGCTCCTCTGCATCCAGGGCTTGGAGCTGGCAATGAATGCTACAAGAGTATCATGGTGTTCTTACTACCAACTAAATAAGCTTTCCTGTGGTTGAAAACCATTTGTTTTTTTTCTTTAAAGCTTCATATATCAGCTAGACACAGAATTAAACAAACAAACAACCCGGGACATCTAAAATGCTGTGTTTACACTTCTCTTTGGAGGAGCTCAACTGTTCTCTGCTCAGATGCAAATAAGGCGTATTTCCACTCTATGTATTTTTGGTCAGAATGAAGAGATAAATAGTGCACTCCAAACGTCACGCTTCCAACTGGCTCCAGCTTACTTTGGTCAAGAAAACTTCGCACAGAACACCAGCACATTTTGAGCCTGAACTATAATTCTCCTGGCAGGAATTTATTGCTAATCGAGCCTATCTGCAGCATGGGAACCAACAAGTGAGGGCCAAAACCGAGGCTGTCAGACTCACTTCACTTACTGGTTATGAAATGGGACAAAACAGCCCCAGAGTCACACGGAAACATGAGCATGGTGGTGACACGGCCTTTCATGCACAGCGTCAGCACTAAAAACAGCATATAGATGGTTTGGGAAGTTATAAACACCGACCTCATGATTCTATTCTGGGTTGGTCCTATGACAAAAGGGGAAAAAAATAACCGAATGAAAACAGCAACAACAAAAATCCAATGGAAGATAAGAGCCCAAAGCAATGGGCAGCATGGCTGTGGGATGGGAGCTGGCAGCACTGACTGACACCAGCACAGCTGCAGCCCCACAGTGCTTCAGAGCTCCCCTTCTTCTTCCTCTTCTTAATTATTGTGACTTTTTAATTAAACAGCCATTGTCAGGTTACTTGTGCTGTGCCCCTATCTAGCCTCCCATGTCCAAAGTTTGCATGGATACTGAGAATGGCTCTTCCTCATCTTCAGCATGTCAGACTTTTTCGGTTGATCTCAAGTCTACCTCCAGACATCTCCCAAGTATGGTGTGGGGCCGATCTGCCCCAGGCAGCCCTGCAGGAGGCCTGGATGGGACTCTGTGGGGCAGATGCAGAAGTGCAGCCCCAGCTGCACCTGCCCTCCTCCACCCTATGCCTCCATCCACCAATCCATTGATTATTAAGCAGCACTGATCTGCAAATGTGGGACTGAAAGGACTTTGAGAGACGAGCAACAAATTGTTTAGAAGCCAAAAAATTTCCATGAGATAATTTTCAGTGGAAAAAAATGGAGAAAAGCCCCCTGTACCTTAAGTGCAATATAAATTATTATCAGTGAGTGTTTTGATGTAGTTTTAACCTCTGAATTAAGAGCTACAATTCAAAAGACATCTGCTAACTGATGATTCTGCAAAACCAGAAGTGCATCGCCTGCATTCAAATGAGCGCAAAAAAAGCACAAGCACATCTGGTTTCGTGAATCAGATCAGAACAAAAACTGTTCTTTGTTGCTGCTGGTTTTGCCAGCAGTGGAGATGAAGGTGAGTGAAAAGCAGAGAAGATGAGATCTCTGAGGGTCGGGGCATGCAGACATTCCCTTTGCAGAGTCGGCTCACCCCCAGCTGGGGTGATGTGCTGGGGTGATGTGCTTGTGCATCAGCACACAGAACTACTCCTGTCTTTTCCACACAAGAAAAAAATATCAGCTTCAACCCTGAGTCCAGAGATGCTCCTTTGGCCCTGGGTATGTTGAGCACATGAGAGCTGGAGCTGAGGGAGCCCTAGCTGTGTAAGTAAGGGGGATTTCTGCCAAGAAGGCGGGAGAGGTTTTTCTGTAGCTGGCCCCTGGAGAATGCTGCCTTTGACAGAAAAAAAGTAAATGTAAAAAATCCATCCCTTGCAAGCTGGTGAAAGCATGGCTGTGGGCCACGGGCATTCTGATGGGCTTTCTAACTCCCTGGCAAATGTCCCCCACCTTACTGCAAACAGAAGAGGCCTATTACGAGAAGTCCTCATCCCCTCTCTTTTTTTTAATTTAATTTAATTTTTTGCTTGTTCTTCTACAGCACTGCCATCACATTGCTCAAGCAGCAGCCGTGCAAACTGCGGCACTGATCCCTGAAGTGCTGCAGTTCTGATTTCCCCAGCAGTTCTGTACAGTTTTCCCCAGCCACCCTTTTCACAGCAGCAGAGATGATGCTGCCCAGCCCTGCTGCAGCAGCCCCCCACTGTGCTGTGAGCACACAGTGACAAACCCAGCCTCCTGTTGTGCGCTTTGCAGGAGATATCTTTCCGCTCAGAAAATCACATTTCCCTCTCCCAGGGCCATTCCACCATCTGACCAAACACCTCCCTAAATTCAAGACACCAGGACTGAACTCTGGACCGGCCCCGGGCAGAAGAATTATCCACAACCTTGTCCACCAGGGCCCAGTTTTCTCTTGCAGAATTTGTCAAGAACTGCCACCAGCTAACCTCAGCTTGAGAGCAGCCACAGGTTCCAGTATCAGTGCTGTCTGCAGCCCTTCCACAGCTGGGTGTGCTCTGCTCCAGCACCTGGAATGTGCTTCCGGAGCCATCTCCTCTCTTATCACTCATTGCGCCGATAGTCAGCCTGAAACAAGCTCGACCTTCTGATTAAGTTGAACTTTGGCCAACAGGAAAACACTTGTTGTAGCAACACAGTCAGGCACCCAGCTGTCTGCTTTGTGCAGCAGGGCAGTGGGGTTGCATTAAGGCCCGTTCCCCACCGTGAGCACAGGGGAAGAATGGAAACTCAGCAGATGTTGGCATCAGGCTGAGCAAGATGTGAGTGCAGGTGGGGCTGTCAGTTCTGCCTCATGCTTACGCTGCAGAACACATTTCAAAGAAAAATAAGCTTTCCAAATCATTGAGGAAAAAAAACCCTGGTTTGTCACCTTCTGCCATCCCCATGTGCCCTCCCAAAGCCATCCCTGTGCTGAGGACACTTCCTGAGAAGGGTCACTGCTGATCCCCTGCACTTCATCACCAACGATGACCAACAAAACCTTGGGATTAAGGGAACGTTTCCGTGGCATTGAAAATAGAATTGGAAAGGAAAAGATTTAGTTGAAACAAACAAACATGCTCATCAAGCTGCCACAGGCCAAATTCTGTAACTTCATGCTATATTTCAAACTTGGAAAGGAGAAACAACACCAAAACAACAGAAAATGGATAACAAGTAGTAAGTGGAAAGCAATGCAAAAACCAGACATGCAGGAAAAACCACGCTGGAGCGGATCCAGATCTCCCCAGCATTATAAAGCTGTTTTATATTAACGTGAAGGCGAATTCATGAGTTTGTTCTCTACCATCTCCACAGGATTCAATCTAGACAGACCTAAGTACTGAGAAACAGCTTTTCTTCAGTGGTTCCCACCTTGTGAAGCCACACAGCCAGCGCTCTCCTGCTGGTCCCATGCTGCTGCCGTGCAGGGCAGCGGCTGTCACACGAGATCTCGCCCTGCTCGGATGCTGCCGCAGGACAGCCCCACTGCAGCACGGCGTGATGCCCTCAGGGCGGTGGGGACGCGCACTCCCTCCTGGGGGTCTGCAGATGCTTTGCTAGGCGCTGCCAGCCCCGAGGGGCTCCGGGAGGAAAGCAGCCCGGTACCGCTCTGCTGCTCCCTGCGGGCTGATTGCAGAACTGCTGTCACCCTGCAAAACCTCTGTAATCGTTGAGCGGGTGCCAGAAGCCTTGCTCATTCTGGGTAACTCTTGCTGTCTCTTTAGAAGGGATCCTCAGAGCCGCAGCTGTCTGCAGCCAGCATACGACACCTCTTCTTTCTTACCAACACCAATAAAGAAATGGTGCTACATGCACAACACACGTGGTGCCTTCGGGGCAGTGCAGCCACTACTTCAGTCTGGGGGCTGGAGTGCAGCAGCAGTGCCTTCAGCACAGATGTGCCTTTGCCTTTAGGGCTGTGCTGCAGCATGGAGCTCTGCACGAGGAGCCCTGAAGCACCCTCAGGAGGAGCACAGTGTTCAGTGCTGACTCTTCGGGTGCAGAGGAAGGAAGGTTGGAGAGCAAGAATTCTGCCCTTCAGGGCTCATCAAACAGCCACACATGAAAATCGCACCTTCAGGGCCCCAAACACCTGGCAGCAGGGAGAGAAAAGCACTTTTTGGTTTTAAAATGTAAGAACATAACATTCTGTCATTTGGATCACGTCTCCATGTCCATTCAAGTTTGGAAAGTTAAATATAGCCAGCACCTTATAAAATATTAATTGAAGCAAGCACCGCACTGGGACCCATGAATCACTGTGCATGTGTTCAATACTTACAAGTGTAGCTGTGCTGAGGAGTTGGGCTCGACCCCTCACTATGGTGCATAAGGGCTGGTGGGCAACCTGCTGCTGCTGGCTTACCAAGCCATAAACCATAAACCTGTTATGTGGGTGGGGACAGCCCTCAGGTCACAGAACAAGGCTCACAAGTTAACAGCAAAATTTGATGTTAATCCGCAGCTCACGTGTCAGCTGTAAGAGTTAACGTTACAAGCAAAACATCTGGCACAGACCCCAGGAAATGCTCTTATTTTACCTGGTTGGTTTCTGTCTTCTTTGTGAGGATGGTTGGGGCTTTCTCCACACCACACTGGGGCTGCAGTGCTGGGCATCTGACTCATCCATCTAGGCACGGAGGACCTCACGCGTCCCTCCTCACTGCTCTCAGCCACCGATTATCTCAGATCATCATCAGTGCTTTGGATGACCGAATAAACAGGATTATCCTCTCCCGGTGCCTGTTAAGTCAAAACTGGATGGTGATCCTATTAGTGGATCGCAGTAGCACGAGGATATCCAAGCAGGAGATTATCTTTTACTTGCTCTGCGGAGCTGAAAACAGCACTGGGAAACTTTTAATCTCCATGAAGGGGACAGTAGAGCTCACAGAAAGAAACCTGAATTCGTGACCATCCCCTCAGTCAGCTGCCTAGCTCAAAAAAAAGCGACACGATCTACAAAGTCACACCATCCTTTCATTGATACAGTAATGGATTTGGGATGCCAGTGGAAAACATCTTACATGCAACGCCTCTTACATCCCAACTGATCCCAGCAAGCCTTACAAGCGCCACATGCCAACGGCACGTGGGATTAACAGCACTTACAGGAGCCTGTCTGTGCTCCCACTGAGGTTACAGAGCAGGGGCACTCACTGCTGAGTCAGACATGGGCTGGAATGGGGCCAGGCTGCTGAGCTCAAGCCTTGCATTGTGCTGGAAGGGTTTGGGCCTGCGCCTCATGCAGAACAACGGGGCAGGTTGCTGTAAGGCACAGAACAGCACTGTTTGTAACATCTGGATAGTTCACCCTTGTTTTTTCCAGCATCGAGGGTTAAAAATATTGCAAGTTGCATAGGAGGAAATACCCGTATCTCAAATAAAATCTACTTAAAGAAATGATCTGTTTTTTAAAGCAGAGTATCAGGGAAGCAAGCCAGCCATTCCCAACACCTTTTAATAAATGCATGCAGAAAAATAAATTCCTTCAAAAGAAGCTTTGAAGAGTGTAATTAAGCATGAAAGTTACCATATATTAAATTATACATCTAGTAAAAAAAGAATCATTAGCCCAGCAAATGGGCTGTTAATGATTTCAGGTTTGCCTCAGGCTGCAAGCTAACCAACCTGTGCTGAAGCAGCGGCTGGGCTGCTGCTGAGCCTGGCTGCTGCCACAGACCACGCTCACTGCTTGACAAGTGTGGAACAGCCAAACCTACAATAAGTCACACCAAATGTGACCTGTAGAAACAGCTGGCATTTGGGGCAGGCAAAATGCCAACTTTGAGGTGCTGGGAGCTCCTCCACGCATCAGACTCTGGTGTGCATCCACCTGCACTCCCCCACTCCTGCTGGGTCTTGTGGTCCTTTGCTCCTGCCCAGAGGGGTCCCAAAGCCATGGGGTTCCCTGCAGAGCTGCCACAGCCCCACAATCCCCACAGCAGAGCTTTGGCTGAAGCCTGCCTGCCATCAGCACTGAGCCAGCTGCCTGCCCAGAAAGGGGAGATGTGGCACTGAGGGGCACAGTGACATGGAGACATGGCCATGAGGGCCCTGCTGCTCTGCCTGTTGCTGGCCGGCTGCTGCTCCTCTCTTCTCTCTGGGTAATTTCTCCTCTTCCTGTGGTGCAACCCAAAAGCACAGAAACCCATTTCCTCGCTGGTCCCTGAGCTCCACTGTTGTGCTCCCTGGAGAGCTGCTCACGGTCTGAGCTGGCAGAGCAATCCCCCTGAGCAGAAGTGGTGTGAACACAGCACACCGTGGGACGGTCCAACAGCAGGATGAGACTCTGCTTGATTTAAGGAAGCTCTGCTGTCACTATTTCATAACGAGCAGCTCTGGTTAGTTCCAACTTTTTTCAAATAAAACAAAGAGGCGCTTCCCTCTTTTAGGGCTCACATGATCGAAGGGCCAAGATTTGCATTTCCACATAAGAATAAATTGAATCATGTCAGCAGACAGTGGCACGACCCCCAGACCCAGCTCCCACCAGAGCAAGGCCACTTGCCAACTAAGGGAGGGAGTTTCTGTGGAAACAATGCTTACCAACAGCACCGAGAGATAAAGTTTCCTTTCCTGACAGTAGCATTCAAGATACAATCTCAGGTGGCCTTTGGGACCCCATTTGAGACATCTATGTCATTCTATGTCAGATAAGTCACATGTATGGTGCCTAGTCCTTCCTCCAAATGCTGTTTTTTTTCTCATGGTTATTCCTACAAAAAGAACATGGCTCGATTTTGGCAGCAGTTGCACAGACTTCAGGGTAAATATAGCTGCCGTTGACTTTCCCTGAGCCTCAGATACTTCTGAAAATAAGCTTTCTGGCACCCACTGAGGAACATGCTGAACATCTTTAGTTACATGCCCCCAAATAAAAGGGACCCATAAGATCCTTACCAGCAGCCATATGAATTCGATTTGAGATCACAATGAACTCTGGTTAGAAATATTCGGGCGCAGTCCATCTCTCGCTCCACTGACTGCAGTCAGAATATCTTCAGTGTAGCTGGAAAGTAAGATAATTAAATAAAAGAACTGAATTATTCAATTTAACAGCCTCCCCTATGGGTCCACATGCACACTGGAGGCTGTTCTAAGAGCACCTGGGCTTCCACTGTGCCGATCCCAACCTCAGCTCACACAGCTCTCAGGTCTTCATATTTAAAATACACTTTCCAAATTTGTTTTGTTTGTAATACATTAAAAAAAAAAAAAAAAAAGAAAACCTTTCCCACTAAAGCAAGTAGATTTTCCAATGAACTCCAGCACTTAACCCTGCAGCACTTTACTATTTCTAGATTAGAGCATGAGTTTCGCATTTTTTCCAGGAGAAAAAAATATATGCATGAATTTATAATGCCGCTGTAGCAAGCAGAGGAAGAATCCTGGAACAGAAAATAACCCGAGCAATAATACTGAGCCCAAACTTTCCCAGAAGTTCAGGAGCAGCAGCCCACTTCTGCTAAGGCTGCAGACAGTTCTGTGCCCCTGTGTGCAGCTGCCCCATCCATCAGAGCTGGCTGCTCTGTTACAGACAGCCTTTGTTCCACTGGCTCTCTGCTGTTCCAGGGATGCTCTCCTGAAGGGACCAATGCTGACACATTTTGTTTCACATCCTACCTGGCTGGCATGGCCTTCATCACTCACAAGTGAGCACAACAGATGAGCATTGCTTCTTGCTGAAAGCATCCCGGTCTGCCCTGAGAGTCCCAGGAGGGTTTTATCACCACAGCTGGTCATGAGATGGGAATCCTTTTCCATAAGACATCTCCTGATTAGGAAAAGTAGTAATAGAAGAAAGCTACTTCATTTCCCCAGCAGAGCATTTTGGAGGAAGCAAACCAGGGCTTTTCATTCTGTTAGAAACCTGTCTGGGAGGCATCACCCACCCCATGCTCTCCCACCATCTGGGAGAAGATGAGACGAACCTTCTGGAGCTGAGATACACACTGCATGCTCATGGTTGCGTTCAGAAACACGAAGGACAAAGTAAACTCTTTCTTCAAACCACATTTCAAGCCCTCTGAGGATGGACTGCAGCTGCCCAGAGCTGGGCTCAGGGGGCTCTGCAGGGCTTCAACCTGCTGTGCTGCTGTCCCTCCCCACAGAACTGCCTAGGATCAAACTACTAAATGTCATTTATTTGTGATGCCTCTCCTTTGCAGAGATGTGCAGACACTTGCTGTGGGAGCTGCTGGGCATAGGCAGTACCAGAAGGGCACTGCTGTCCCTGGGAGGGCAGGGTGGCTGTCCCACACCCAGAGCTGCCTTGGGAGCAGCTACTGCTGTGAAAAGTGGAAGAATAGCTCCCGTTTTTAATTATCTGATCGAGTTTTTCCACACTAAATTTAATTGAGACAGCAAGGAGGGGGCAGTACTTGAAGACAGACAAGGCATTTGCATCTGTTTTGCTGATTATAGTAGTTGCACATTTTACTTTAAACACCAATGGGCTGCAACTGCTATTCAAATGATATGGAAATTGGTACTTTACACTGAAATCTCCCTTAAGCAACAAAGGAAGGGATTAGCACACGGCTCTGCTTCTCCTTTTCTCTTCTCCTTTTCATTTTACTAAAGCACTGTGGCAGTGGAAATCTGATGGCTCATAAACAACACCTGTATCTTCTAATTTTTATTGCATCAAGCTGCAGAATATTTGAACCCTTTTGTGTAACTATGACAAAACAATTTTTAATTAAAAAAAAGTGGTCTATATCTGAAACACTGAATTATCTTCATGTTCACAGGGCCTGTCCATCTCAGATACATAGGCACACAAGTGACAGAGGACAGCGATCAGCTGGGTGCCTGCACACAACCTGCCTCTCCTGCACAAACCCACTTGGGGCCAGTGCCAGCCAGGACTCAACGGCTGCCCTCAACCCCCTTTCATGCAGTCCCACAGATGGCAACTTTCAGTGAGCTTTAATGGAAATGTTGCATGAATGCACTCTCTCAGCACAGTTATCCAGGACTTGCTGGGGAAACAAAGGTGCATTGCTAATAAAGTATTTTCACACAATCCACTGCAGAACCATTGATAGAATTAAATGGTGAAAGAGTTTGTGCAGCTCACAACATGCCTGTGTCAAAACTTTGATGCTCCAGGGACCTGGGATGGGGGAGATTGTCAGGTCCTCACCAAGTCACGCAGCCCCCTGTGCTGAAAATTGCTGATTCAAACATTGAAGCACGGAACACAATCACTGCGTTCTCATGTTCCACTGAGACAACTTCAGCTCTTCATAGAGCACAGACAGGATTAAACAAAGTAACTCCTTTATCTCAGTAAAATTTCACTACGTGTCCCACAGAATAGAGCATTATCAGTCTGGAACTGCTCACATTACACAGGGACCCAAACGCTGCTCTTACCCACGTGCCTCTGCATCCCCACCTCCTTCAGGGGATTTTTAATCACAGAAATAAAAGGGCAACATCACTTCAGAACATTTGCACTGTATCCATCATACTAAAACCAACACAACAGGGCAGGCCACAGCACATTCATGCAAGAACTCTGATAACTGCATTTGCACTTCTGGTTTTGTCAGCCACACATGAATATTTATGCACATTTCCATGATGTGCCCCTGGTTTGCATAGGGCACAGGTTGTCAGCAGCTGAAAGCCATTAGCATCTGACAGCTGCTGAAAGAGCTTGTTTGGAACAAATAGGTGTCCTGTCCTGCAGAGCAGGCAGGTGATCGGGCATCGTTAGAGGTGCAGCTCTGGCAACTGTCTGACAAGGAAGGCTCTCCCTGTGCTGCTCAGCCCGGCCTGGGCAGGGAGATTTAATTATCATCACCACATAATGGGTGGTTTGTAGGAGGCCCAGACCTGACAGAAACAGATAGTGGGCAAACAGAGCAGATCGCAGCCGATGGAGCAATTACAATCCAAATAAGAGCCCGTGAGCTGAGAGAGCAGATGCTGCTGCCCATCTCCCCATCAAATGTGTGTTTGAATGGGATTTGAGGAAAAGGTAAAAGAGCAATGCTTGCAGAGCTACGGGATGCTGGTGGGGGATGCTCAGGGACAGGTCCTCAAGGGCAAACCCTGGGGACCTCTTGGGAGCAGAGGTGGGGACATCCGATGATGGGGATTGAGAGAGCCCAGGAGGGGCACCTCCCCCTGCAACCAGCACCTCCCAGCACAGCTAGAGCAGGAGTGAGCTGAAGGCTTGTTGTTTTATTCCATGGTAGGGAGATGAGCCCTGTGAAGTTGGCAGACAGCGTTGGGTGTTCCCACCTCAGCCACAGGGAGGTGAACAGAGCCCACAGAATCCTGCTGGGAAAGGCTGCGTGTACAAAGCATGCCCACAAGTGCCCAATGCTCCACAGTATCCATCCAAGCAACTGTGCTTTCTCAAAACCAAAATAAAAGCATTTGGTGGGCAGAGATGAAATCGAGTGGTCAAATATAACAGAAGAGGTACATTGCAAGATTACCCTTCTGAGATGCTGGAAATACATGCCTTCATCCCACACCAACAGCACAGCAATCCCACTCAGCACTATTCACACATCACTCACACCTCCCAGCACTCATCTGCTTCTGGGGAGAGACTTGAGAGCACATGGGGCTGGGCCTTCATCTCACATTCTGTGCCCATGTTTGCAATTATAAGCACAGTCATGGTGAATGCCTGCACAAACGACAAGCTACAAATCCTCTTGGTACTTCCTGGGTTGTTGCTTCACTGGTATTCTTGAAAACAGCAAGTATGGAAATGCCCCCACTTTTCTACAAGCACATGCGTGATACAGCTCTGATTGACAAGCCTTGAAGTTAACAGGAACAGCAAACATCTGTGCCCAAAACCATGGGTGAGGAAGCACCCTCCATCTCTCAGGGCTCACAAAGCATTCACTGCTGCCTGTTTGAGCTGTGTTTTTAAAACACAGGTTGTTTAAAATATACACAATTAGTATTAACAAAGACCTGCATTTCTCAGGGCAAGGCACTGGCACAAGCACTGCCTTCCGTCTGATGTGCAGTGACCTTTGGAAGTATTTTTAGGCACTGTCCCATAAGCAATGCCTCTTGCACCAATTGCTTCTCTTCTGCCCAGATATAAACCAGCAGTAATCGTGAGAGCTGTGTGGGATGGATTTGTGTTCTCTAAAACTGGGGGGAAAAAGACAATTACTGAAGTTTGGAAGAGGGTCTAAGCTGCACAACTTCCTCATTTGTTTAATTCTAACACATACAGAGACTGCATGCCATGGGTAAGGATACTGCAGCACATGGAGAGCCAGCAGGAGGCTTCTCAACAGATCACACCACAAACCAAACCGGTGCCAGAGTTCAGAGGTGTAAGATGAAGGATTTGTTCCTTTTCACTTACTATTTAGAAGGGTCAGGTGAGGGAGCAATCAGTACATGAGGGATGAACAGAGTTCCACTTCTTTTTTAATTCATTTATTTTGCCAAGGTTCCTGAAAAAAAAAAAAAAAAAAAAAAAAGTTCAGCAGCCTTCTGTGCCCAGACTTCTCACTGTCTGCCCACCTTGCAATGCTATGACATGATAGAAAAGAAAATACAACAAGGTGGAAGAGCAGCAAGATCTCAGACTTCAGCAAGTGAAGACCTGCTTAGATGTGATAACAGTGGGTGCAGAAATAAGAGAAAGAAGCTGCTTACCTTCTGGATGCCTGCAAAACCCTGTCATACACCAGCATCTCCAAATGAGATACCTTCACTTTCACTGCCAGCCCTTAAATGAGGGCTGGAAGGGGTGGATCCTGGCTCCAGCCCTTCAACCACTCAGATGCATTGCTTTCACCTGAGCTCCCCTGGGTTGGCCCCGCCTTCCCACCAGGTGCTCCATCACTGCTTCAGGCCATGATGTACCATGATGTACCATGTACCAGCCCTCAGAGCTGCTTGGGGTCCTGGTGGCAAACCCTCCACCCTCAGTCCCCATCCCTGCCATGTGCCCACACTCTTTACACCGCACACAGCAGGAGGAGTGCCGGCCACCTGGCTGTGCAGGCACAGCACTGAGAGAAGTGATGCCAAGGAGCTGCTCACTGTCATTTCCTGCAATTAAAGACTATTTATTTTTGAAGCTTGTGCTGCCAACCCCCCATCTGACTGTCACACTTGCTGAATTTTATTTTCAGGACCTTCCAGTTTGTTAGAGATCACATCCAACTGGTTATTTGACTGTCTGGGTTTAAATACCACCTTTGTAGCTAATCCTGGGTCTCTGTATCACAAATGTGAAAATTTAGGAGAACTTTCTCCATTTGTATCTCATGAAGGAATTCTCTTCATTTAAGGCAAAGGATGGAGTTCTCTGCCAAGCATTTATATACAAATAGAATCACAATCTCTGGCTTTGTGATAGGAGCTGCATCCTCAGGGTACAATTACGGCAATTATCTGGATGGATCTTCTCATCAGTAACCTTTGACTCATCTCCTACAAACTGTCAGTCTTCATCATCAAATGGGGAAAGCAGCCTATTGTTTCTATTCAATCATCTGCTTCTGAGAAAGAGAAAACCCCGCGATGAGGACAGCCTGCCTGCCCATTTCCGTGACCTCCTGCAGCTCTCCTGCATCTGCCAGGCGGGCGGCAGGGACTGGCAGCAGCTCACTGCTGTGCTGCACTGCTGTCGTGAGGAAAGCAGCAGGCGCCCTCTGAAAATGCTGCATTGCTTTTAGGGATTTCAAGGCAAGCAGAAAAGATCTTTTTGCATGCAAAATACGGATGCATCTCCTAGTTCTAAAAGGTGCTGAATGCCTCAGTCCTCTGTGGGGTCTGTTGGTCACCCATTATTTCTGGGACGTGACCCAAGTAGGGAGAGAGCACTGTCCCAGCTCCCATCTAACTGTAATGCATTACACTGAGCTAAAAGGGACTGCTAATGATTTGCACCTATGCAAAGATGGAGCACAGTCTTGCATTAGCACTACTGTTATGCTCACTGCCACACAGCTGGTACTGAAACACCAGCAGAAGTGTTGTCGGAGGGCATGGCCTGGGGGATACAGCCCATTTTAAATGGAGTGATCTTAATTTGGAGTCAGCAATGCAAAGCAACATGGCGTGAATGACTCAGTTCCAGGAGAACATTTAATATAGGATGGTAAATAACTACTGTAAACATTTTTAGAACTTAAATTACTGTGAATTATTATGGGAAAAGGACAGATGAATTGCTATAGCAAAACAATGGAGAATCACTCCTGCCCTAAAGGGGTATGGCTTAATTCTCCAAGCATACAGTCCTTCCAGAAAATAAGTAGCAGTTCCCAGGCTAAATTACAGTCACCATGAACTGCTGCATACTCTTGGGTAAGGTGGTAACAAAAGCAAACAGTAACATCCCTCCTTGCTTTCACCCCATTAGCTGTGAGTGCTGCTGCGTGAGCAGGACAAGGACACAACTAATAACAGACCACAGCTGGAAAAAAATCAAAGCTAGAAATAAACTAAATCACAGCGGTGAGCTGCCACAGGAGTAAGAAGCGAAGTTCTTCATCCTCAAGTGCCGATTCAAAATGGAAACAGATTGAATGAAAACTGTCAGAGGATTCTTCACACCTTCACATTGCTCACACCCCCCATAAGCTCACACAGCCCTGTGATGCTAGGCAGAACCCAACTGGTTTGCAACTGACTTCAAACAATAGCTGGGCTGTCTAGAGCCCAACAACACCAACGACGTTTGCCTGCAGGCATGCTGTATTAATGTCAATTGCTTTCAGATGCGCATTTAGTTTCTCAAACAAAACAAAAAATCAATATTAAACTGTGCAAGTGGAAGTTAGTGTAAGAGCACACAGCATTCTGCCCCGCACGCCTCTACCACCATCAGTCACACAGAGCAGCTCCCTTCATTGCAGGAGGCCACACTGCATCTGCACCCACGTCTAAGAGTTCCTCATTTCACTCTTGCAACTTTTGGAAGGTCTTCAGACTGTGGAACCTGCATCTCCTTTGTGAGCCTTCCTTGTTACCAACAGCTGAATCTCCATCCACGTTTCCTCCCCGCGAGACCCTTTGCCACCAGCCACAACCACAGCCTTTAGTCGTGCTGCCATGGTGCTTTTACATCAGCCTAAGCTCTGACCTTTGCAAAGTTATGAATGTTATTTCAATTTTAATACCTGGAGTTCAATGTCTCTGGAGGAGATTAACAGCACCAGCTTAATGTCTTTAGGTCCTTGCACATTTGCTCACTGCTTTCTAATGTAACGTGATCACTGCATGCTGCCACACCCCTGTTTCTTTTTTGAGTTCAGTGAGATGACTTAAACAAGCAATAAGACAGCAGCGCACTGTATCATCAGCGGGTCTCATTGCTCCTAAAAGCAGAAGAATTAAATCAGAGATTAATTTTCTTCTGTTTCATCTTCCTCCTCCGTACAATGGAGACAGCCATAGCTGCTGCTGCAGGGAGCTGCCAGGTTTTCACAGCAATAGATACAATTAATAGAGCTGTGGGAGCAGGGAGGAAAAGGAGGTGTGCTCAGAGCTGTGGGCAGGGAGCTCTGGCTGCAGCTGTAGCAGCACAACACCTTTGCTTCCACCAGTACCAGCACTGCCCATCAGGGAAGGAACCAGGCAGCACTGCCATGAGGTCACCTCAGGTTTGAGCTCTGAGGTCCCACTGCCATCACTGGACTCTTTCTTTTACAGAACAGGGCAAGGTGCACCAGTGCAAGCTGGTATCAGAGAAATTGCGGCTGTGCACCTTTTCCAATTGCAGTTGTGAGATTGTTAAATAACAGTAACAAATTAATTCTAACTAACAAAAAAAAGTAATCGCTGTGAAGATCTTGAGCAGATGACAGTCAGTGTGTTTTGTTACTGAGACTCAGCAACCAGCAAGATTTAAAAGACACAAGCAGTTATTTTGGATACGAAGGAGAGGGGATCAGGAATTTAAGATGACAGTCAATTTCTTGGAAAGGGGACAATTCAGGAATGGAAACAAGCTGGAAACTCGCTGTTCTCTGCTCTTACAGAACACTGCCTAGGCAAAAGATAAAGATCACTGTGCGGTGAAATCCCAGATCACAGCATGCTGAGCTGCCCTCATGTGTACACTGACACTGTGCACCATTCCTACGCCACTGTAGGAGCACACAGGCACAGGAGTGCAGGCTGGCACGGCCCGAGGAAGGCAGGCTGTACGGTGGGGCTGTGCCCCCTGAGCACACTGCCCTGCAGCCCATCCCAGCAGCGCTGCTGTGGGAGCAAGGCAGATTCACAGCCGTCCTCCTTCCTGGCAGCGAGGCTGCAGCTCGTAGCGACAACTGGAGCTTTGTCTGCTAAGAAAAACAGCTAACGAGAGCTCTTGTTTAGCCTTGAGCTGCGTAAGATGTTAAGCGAGACACCTGATTTCTAACTAAGGCAAAAATAAATAAGTAAATTAATTAAAAAAGAAAAAAAAAAAAGAAAAAAGAAAAATAATCGGAGCATCTTTGTCGCGCGTCTAACTTTTGCTGGTCTGCTGTCGGAAGAGATGCGAACCGGTGCTGCCATCTCCAGGAAGCGCTGCCGATCGCCTCCATCCCGCAGCGCTCAGCACCAACCCAGGGCAGCGCAGCTCACAGCACCGAGCCGTGGCAGCACTGCCGTGAATTTCTATCTCGTGACGTGAGCCGCTCCTGAGCGTTTGATGACTCCTCTGTAATGAGTAACATCAAGTTTGTAAAAGTTGGCATCTGTTCAGAGTATGGGCTTTTAAAGGAAAGAAATAAATGTGTACTGATCTTAAAGGTAGAAATAACACCGTTAACTGTGTAAACTAATCACCTGAAAGCCATGGCAATGCACGTTCTGAACCACAAAGAACGATCAGCGTTCCCAATTAAAAAGCATGAGTCCATAAGGAATGACTCCTGAACAGGTTGAAAGAATTCATTCTTGATTTCAGAAAGGACACATTCTGGCTTCTCACTGTTCAATAGTCATTTTTCAACTTCATTAAAATCTTTTATTTTTGTCTTTTACGTTCCTCTTTGCATAGTCTGATGCTCGGACCCCAGCACAGGATAGCATTCAGCTTGGTTATTGACAATTGAAGCAAGCAATATATTCAGAACATTGATAAAGTAGCTTCTACAGACTTCAGAGATGAATTTCAACAAAGAAATCTGTTGCTCAGAATTTATAACAATAATGAAAACCTACATGAAACAGACACAAAACAAGAATTATTAAACCTTATTAAACGCTCTAATAACAACTGCTATAATGGAAGGAGGAATGGAGTGAATAATCTTGATAAATGAAACAAACTGACTCCTAGTAATTGCCACAAACATCAGATAGGGAGTGCTCACTGAAAGGACAGTTAGCAAATGTTCCTTACGCTGAAACATCGTTGCCTTTCCTTTTCTCACCTCAGGAAAATGCAAACAGACTGAAGCTGGCACAGCTCTCAGTTGTACAGATTACTAAAGAATAAATCTGTTTCAGGTCAGCATGTAAATCCAGAATTCTGCATGTAAATCTAGAAGAAAAATGACATTCAAGCAGAAAGAATCCTATCTTTTGCAACTTACTTCAAAATTAGCTGGTTTTCTTCATCCTGTTGTGTGAATGTAATACAAGAGGTGAAGCTTCCCTATAACTTTCAGACGTCAGTCCATCACAGCCATTTCACAACGTGGTTCTGTCTTCTGCTTTCAAAGCTGTTGCCTCTATTCCTTCTAAAACAGGAAGAATCTCCCTGGCACAATGTTCACTCTTCACAGTAGAGACATCTGGGAACAACTGCAGATTTTTTATTATTATATTTAAAATTAAATATTGTGATGATTAACCAGAAAGACAAGCAAATATTTCAATAGTTTCCAGTATTAGACAGTTTAATGTAGTGAATAAAATAGTTCCAGTATATAACATCATGTCTTAGCTTTCAATTTATTTAGAGAATGAAACTATTTTACATTGAATATTATGTGAGGAGCCAGGTAAGTAAGCAGCACTCATTGTATGTTTAGAAGAAAACTAAGCATGAAGTGTGGAAATTTAATTTTCATATGAGAATATCATCAACAATTAAAAAAAGAAAATGTGTGCTCCAGCAAATCACTGATGGCAGCAGCCACAAGCCATTTCTAACAAGGGCTGAGCTCTCATGATAACAGCCATTAATGAAGGCACACAGAGGATCCCACAGGCCCTGCATGATGTGCAAGCAGTGAGCAGCGATGTATACACCAAAAATGTCAACTGTGTTAAAAAAATCTGGAACTGGCACAGGAATTCTAAAAGTTGTCTGTGTCAAATAACAGACTGAATATCTGCATGAGCACTGTCTAATGAGACATTATCTTAGGGTAGAAATTGAAGCTTCCAGATGAAAGGATCTGAAAGATACCAAAAATATATTGTTTGCATGTACCAAAACATTAATAAACAGCTAAATCTAATTATTGCAAAAGCATACACACTGCAGCTGTAAGATTCTCTCTAACCATACCATTACAGCCTTACCAGTGAAAACAGAAATGTCAATGCTCATGTAAACTCAGCTGCTGATATATATTCATTAGATTCTGAAAGGCTTCAACATTTCTCACTGTGTCAAATTTTGTCTCCATATCATTGGCCACAAATCAGTATAGGTATAACCTGCTATATCAAAATGTGATGTTTGAGGACACCTGGGCATCAGATCTATTTCCATAATTGTCTCTTGATGCATGAGCAGACCAGGATCCTGCCCATGGCCTTGCCTAACTGAATTTTGTGTATATTGTGCTTTGCCCAGTCAACAGAATTGCACATAAATAAGGAAACATCTCTGGATCAAATTTAGACTGTAAGGTAAAATTGCTAGAATATTACCATGCACGTGATGACACTCTAAGGTTTAAGAGTATTAAAGTTAACTTCATCTCTTCTAAGAGTTGCAAAGAAGAGAAATACTTGTGCCAGGAATACACCAGCAGACAGCACAGGTGCTGCTATTGTCCCTATGGAGATCTCAGCTCAGCCAGTGAGTTATCTGAATTGATTCACTTCTTAGGAACCTTTACCTAATGAGAAAAGATGAGGAAGCAGAAGAAAGAGAAGGAAAGAGATTAACTGCAGACCATCCTCTGTCTTACACTGAAGGAATAAGCGCTCAGTGCTCAAGAGCTACTGAGCATCACTAAGTGATTACAAGTGCCCTTCTGGCTGCACAGACATGCTGAGCCAAGAGCTCTGTAAATGGGCCTGGTCACCTCTGCTGCATGACAGAAGGGTGACTCTAGATATTCAAATCACTGGAGTTTTTATTGCTGGATCATTATCTGATCCAAGTACGAGAGAAGAACAATTTCTTCATTAGGATGCATATTGAGATTGATGTGCAATTTGAGTTTTGAAAATGAAAATGTTCCAGTCTGGTTTGTATTAAAGCAGTGCATTAGTAAAAATGGGCTCATAAGGAAACTCACTACGGCTCAACTGAGCAACGAGTGTTTCATTCACCTTTATAAAGGCAAAGTGAGTTTGTAAAAGGGAAAAGAAAAAATGCATTTGTAAGCATTGCAGAGCAGGGAGTTTAGGAAGATATCTGCAGGAGCTGGGGAGCAGCAGGCCCAGAACAAGTACCTGAGCAGAACTTCTGCTCAGCAATTCCAGACTATTCTAAAGCATTCCTCCATTCTTAGCACTTAAATTAGCTTCATTGTGAAACAGTAATTAAGCAGCAGGGAAGATTCACCGCCTTAGCCTTTTATTCTTGATTCTAATTTACATGATTAAATTCTAACTTATTCACTGATTACCTTCTTGCTTAGCATGCTTTAGATTCTCCCTTTCTTTCCTTCTATCCTTGCTTCTTTTGCTGGATGTAGCAGTGTTGGCCCTCACCAATCCACAGTTTTTAGGATGCTTGTGCACATCGCCCTGTTAGCATAATGAGCCACAAATACCTGAATCAAATATTAACATATGTAAGAGCTTTAACACACACAAAAAATCCCCCCCAAAAAATTGTTTTGGCAGGCACATTTTGTACACTGTGTGAAGGGCTAAGTTAGCTAACAACCTCCATAGAACTCCTGGAGATTTGTTCAGAACACATGCTAAAATTCTGTTGGAGAGGAGCTCTGTACATCTGATTTCATATTCATTCACTCTTTTTTTTTTTTCTTCTGATCCATGCATAAGCAAAAACGTAAAATCTGTGGGAAAAAAAAGGTTACATTTGTTTTAGAAATTTGCACATTTGATCCGGAAATGGATACACACCTCACAGCACACAGCTTTTGAACAAGTGAATGATCATTTCATGGTAATTTTCTGGCTGAACTGGTCCTAGCACTCTTTCCCTTCACTTATCTTCTTGAGTTCTTCAATTTGTCTTAAAATTCATACCTCCATGCTGCCTCTTAGTTTGAAAAGGCTACTGTGCTCAAAATGAATAACTTCCATACCAGACTGTACAAGCCAGTACCAGCTCTGAGTGCACGATGTGGCAGACATTCTCTGCCAAAATGGGAATACTATAATTATTATTAATTATTAGTTATTAATTGACCCAAGTAATGCTTGGAAAAAAAAGACACCAAAAATCTGCTCTGCTGGTTTAGCATTAAGGAGTTAACATTCCACCCAGCAAACTGCTTCTTATTCTCTGTTCCTCCTATCAGTATAATACTAGATTCTTAAAGACAACTCCACAGAGATTCCTTAAAACAAAGCATCTTCCCCAGAGTGAGGAGCCGTACCACATTTAGGCATTCATAAGCTGTAGAGTTCACACTGGAATCACAATGCTGCTTAGAGTGAATTGTGAAAAGCTGTTTCTGTTGAAAGGTTTTGCTGCAGCGCGAGCAAGTGAAAGACTTCTCATCACTATGAGTTCGTTTACGTGCAATTAAATGACATTTCTGAAACAAAGAAAATATTTGCAACATAACTATCCAGCTGTGTATCACATTCAACAAATCCACACAGAAAAGGACAAGAGCACTATGGCTCCTTCATTACCCTCCACTGTAAGCAGATGCTGAGGAATGCATCAGTTGCTGCCCAGTCCCTTGGAGAAGGTCACAGCTTCTCCTCCTGAGGTCATTCCTGTTTGCAACGACCACAACCAGGTGGATCAGTGGAACACGCTCCCAGGGAAGTTGCAGATGCCCCATTCCCAGCTGTGTTCAGGCCACGCTGGATGGAGCTTAGAGCACCTTGATGTGCTAGAAGGTCTGCATCCCTAACAATCCTAAGGTTCCCTTCCAACCCAAACCATTCTATTATGTAAGAGCTTTTTTTATCATGCCGTCTAGCATTCTTATGGCAATGTAGTGGTACTCAATTTCACCCAGGACAGAAACAACAACAAAGACAAAAGATGATGTTCACACTACAGGCCTTGCGAATGGGCAAAAAGACAGATTTTTCAGATGGCTGAGAAAGGAAGCAATGGGAAAGCTTTGAATGAGGGCAGAATGAAGATGCTTTTACGTGACAATTTGCTCTATCAAATAGTGCTATTATGGTTTGGTTTTTTTAAAATCTTTTGTAGTTTCCATGGAAATAAGTAGGAGACATCACTGTTGGATCAACCTTCGTATTTCTCCATACTATCAGTTCAGCAGAAGATATATGCAGTATAATTGATGCTTTCATTCTGGATTTTACAGATGTATAAAAAAGTATTTGTCAGAGCTACACACAGATCAGAACCTGTGGGTCTTCATTTGAGCACACACACTCGCTGGACTAGAGATCTCCCCTCCCCCTTTTTTTCTCCCTGTAAGTCAGAGAAAAGTATTGCTAAGTTTCTAAAGTGTTGACTGTGCTGCAACATAAAGAAATACAACACAGGCCTGTGGTATTCATGTCCTGTACATTAGATGACAGCAAAGGTAAGCAACACAGCAACTAATTAAAAGTGGAATACACTGCCAAAGTCCAGTCTTCACTTGAGGCTGGAAAGCAATGTGATCCTGACCGTGTTTGTGGGTATGTTTATGTGCTCAGACCGATTTTACCCAGCGACACTGGGTGAGAAATATGGCTGAAAAATCACACAAAGCACAAATATTTGCCTTTGTTCTCACGTCACTGAGGTGGACCGTTCTTCCTTTATACTTGTGAACATCCAAAAGATGTAACAAGACAGCCTCACTTTTCTGCATTCCTGTTTTATTTTTCATTTAGGAACCATTTTTCTTGCAAATAAACCATAACCACCCCACATCAGTTAGAATGCAGTAACAAATCTCTATCTTATTTAAATATACCCAAAGCGAACCCTGCCTTGCCAAGTCATCCACTTAATGTGCAATAATTTGTCGGTGAGCTGAAATAGCTGCTTGCATGCAGAGCTGCACTGATCACGTTTGAAACTTTTTCCATCCCTGTGAATCTTCTTGTGCTGAGTAAGAGCGCAATGGTTGTGAAAGGCAGCTTCACAGTGACTGCACTGAACTGCCATTCCATGTATGGAGGCACGTTTTGGCACCTGGCAGTCAAAATAATTATTTTAATGGCAAATTTCGGATCTCCACAAGTTTGAACAAGAGTTAGGTTGTGCATAGCCCTGAGTTACACATTGGTTATAGAAGAAAATGGAAGGAAAAAAAAGACCTTCTGTGCTCTCAGCAACAGTTCCAGAGTAATTAAGCATTTGTAAGCTGAAATATCACTGATTTTAATGAAAACTGTTTAACAAATCAAATCCCTTTGAAAATTCCAGCAACTGCTTTCACCTGCACAAGATTAATTTCAAAATGCTACCCAAAGCAGTCTGTATATACAAAGGAATTGTGACATGTAGATAATAATCCCATTTCCACCTTGAAATATTTACATCTGTTAAGTGGCACCTTTCTGAAAACACAGACAGATACAAAAGGCAACTTTGTCTGCCTAAATATTTTAATACAGCCATTTCATAACTTCAAAAAATCTAGCACTGCATCGAGCTCTTCTTGGTATTTGTCAACTGAATCACTTAAAATAAGTAAATACGCTCTGTTTCTTAATACTGATTTCTTAATAAAACTCTTACCCCTACAAGAATATTTTCTTCCTAGAAGAGAATTGAATTTACTCATGAAATAAAGCCACAGTGAGTTTACAGGGATTTGAATCTAGTAGTCTTCCAAACCAGAGCTGTTCAAAAATGTAGTACATGGAATCACCAGAAAACCCCAAGGGCTTGCATCTCCAGAACTATGTATGATAATTTTAACTTCTATTTTCAGTGTCAATCTGTATGCCAACACTGTTTGATATGGATGACAATGGGGAAAAACACAAATCAATTTCCTGCGTATAGGATAAAAATGGACTCATGCAGTGCTCTATTTTTTACATTGTGGGAGAAGATCCCAGCCAGAGAAGAGGCATTTCAGTTTATTGTATCCCCTTCAATGTTTCATGATTGTTTTGTAGCCTGAAAATAATAGTGGATATTGACATAAGCAAATTCAGAGTCCTACAGGTATCCTGGAGGGGAAAAAGACCAAAATACTTGATGTTTTGTATTTTAAACAGCTTAAAGCATCAGCCACAAGATGTCACCCCATCTCCTTGCAGGAGCTTCCCTGTAAATCAGCAGTGACCACATTTTCCATAGCATATTCTGTAATGATGTAAAGTCACAGAACGCATTTGGTTTCATTACAAGCAGCAACAATTACAAACATTTCGGCCCTAATTATCTCTACATTCCCTTTTCCCCCTGCTTTAAACTCACCCAAATCTCTTTTCTGTGCAATATAGGCACTGCAGTGTGGACACTGGTATTTTGGCACATCTTCTCCATGCTTCCTTATTATGTGTGCTTTCATGTTACCACTCTGAGCAAATCTGGTGTAGCAAATGTAACATTCGTGTGGTTTTTCACCTATTAAAATGTGAATATATGCTTAGGAACCCTGTATTTGATACAAACACTACATTCACACAGATCTGAACATCTAATCTTTAACAGCAACAGCCAGACCAAGCAAAATGTAACGTTACCTTGCAATGCACGAAAGGCCAGCAAGTTTACATAGCCCATTCCTATGCAAACTCCTGGTTTCCTGAATCTGCAAGTCAACCTGATGAAGCATAAAACCATTAATTCTAAATTATTAATCAGGAATTATCTTCATTACCTTTTATCCCATCTTGTGGATGGATTCCATTTCACGTACAAAAATGCAGTGTTACAATTGAGTGCACAAGGAGAGGAAGTGAATGGCTGCGACATCAAGATAAAATTGATTCAACCCCAGCCATCAATATTGGGGAAATATTTTCTTTTCCATGACTTTCTTTCCCAGAAATTCACATCAGCTCTGAATATCATCAAAATTACATCAGTGCTGGTGGAAAGCACAGTCTAAGAGCACAGAGAAACATCCAGTGTTGAGGTTTTGAGCCAACTCCAGTCTGGCCCTAAGGGCTGAGCCTCCACCACGACTGGGCAACACGAGGCCCACTTTTAGACATTTCTGGTCAATTCCTCGAAAAAGAAGTTAGTCTGTTTGCACCAGATTGCTCTGAAATGTAAACCAAAGCATAAGTGGGCATATTCAGGAGATGTGAAACACACTGCCATTCGTGCTAACATGAGGCACACATCACACTGTGACTGAACTGATGTGAAACCTGAATTATGAGGTAGATAAGGTAGATACTATGTTCTCAGACAGTGTGCACATTACAGTCAATTTGGGCAAGATCAATCTGAGGTCACAACAATGTGGAATAAGCAAAATGCACAAAGATTGTGCTTTTCAGGTATGCTTTTACTCAAAATCACAAATGAAAAGCGTTGTGATTTACAGTCTGAAATTAGGTCACAAGGAAACCCATGAATTTTGAAGGCCTATAGGAGACACAAGCATAAATCATTACATTGGGGAATCCTACCTGATTCCAAGTGTATCAGATTGCCAAGTGTCTTTTCAGTTTATATGCATCTTTGCAAGCATAGCTGCACAGGTAACATGCATGAGGACGCTCTCCTGTATGTGAGCAAATGTGTCACTGCAGTTTACTTGCCTGGCATAAAAACAAGACAACTTCTGCAGTAACATTTACATTTATAGAAGTATAAACAATTGAAATATCAGGACATTCACAAAATACATCTACTGCAATTTTAAATATTGCATCCGTTACAGACTTAGTGCTGCCTGTGCTGGTTTTAGCTGATATTCTGTACTCTTCCCCCAGATGATCTTGCTTCCATCTTTAGTACCAACATAAGTAAAAGGAGAACCCTTAACATGAGAACAGAAAAAGCCACATTTTAAAATTGGCTGAAAAGAACACCAATTACCTTCATGCTACTCTGTATACCAAATTTAAAATGCCCAAAGCCTTTATTTATCTTCAAGTTCATACAAAGAACATTCACTGCAGAAGCCTAATTCATTCTATTTTTTAACACTGTTTTTGTGTTCTGTCCTACATAAATAACAAATATGCAAGTTAAAATTAGGAGTTACCTTCTGTAGAATTCCTGCATACTTCATGAGCTCACTTCTAGAACCACTTAAATCTACCATACCATTGACTTACATAGAACTAAGCACGATTGTTTCCCCACTTTTGTAGCCCCTGTGGTCCTTTCACAAGTCAAGTTTTATACAACGTCAACTTTGGCCATTTGGCCATGCACTGTCCAGCTGTACATTTGCACTGCAAGCCAAGCATTAATACTGAGCTTGACATATACAGCTTAGTATCTGAAAGCCTACCAACTTTCCCCAAAGGATTCGGAAATGCTGTGCTTGCTTCTGCACTTGAATATTTACACATTGAACACTTGAAAGGTTTTTCAAAGGTATGCTTGTAACACCTGTGCCGTGAAGCTCTCTGCTGGTCACAAATGCCATATCACAGTCACTGCATTTACTGGGCCTGGTCCCTGTGAGAATATATCGTTTCTTAGAACCTTATTTAACAGCTGTTTGATTTGTCTGCATTAAATCAACACAATTTTTGCCAGAACCTTTTTGGGACTCTATTTTTTTAAAAATAGACAATAGACATCCCCCACATACTGATCATAAACACCTGCTTTGTCAATTCGCTTCACATTGCTAAACAGTCACAAAGAAATCATCAGAGAAGTTTCTATCATGCATACAAAAATCCGACAAAACCGAAGCAAATTTTCAGCTGATAAAAATTCTTAGAATGGCAAAAGGTAACAGGGAATCGCAAACAGACCACATCCTGTCAGTGCAGAACTCCAAACAAAACTGGTGAAGCTTCTGAGGACAGAACGATCACAGAATCCACCTCTACGTCTGCCACTTGCCCGTGGATTAAATCCTGCAGACAATATGTAATGGAATAACTAGACACATTAGATACCTGCATGCACATTCACGTGGTTCTGCAGGAGAGCAGCTGCTCGAAAGGCCTTGAGGCTGATGGGACACATGTGACGTTTTCCTTTAGAATGGATTTTCCTGTGGCGGTTCAGACTTGATGCCTTGAGCGAGGTGCATGTACACAACTCACAGCTGAAGGCTGCTTTTTCTCCTGTGAGAACAAAGACGCATTTAGATCATGAGATACAAAAGAATGACTTCACTCTTCAAAAATAGTACTGAATTCAAGATAGTGCCTCTAGTTTAGGGAAAACTACCTCACATTTATACATAAAGGTGCTTCAAAATGCAATAATTTCTGCCTGACAGCTTGTCTTTTTGTAATGTAGCTATTTAAACTTAAGCAACTCACCCCAAGATAGTGCCACGCATTAGTGATATAGTTCAGAACCTAATTCTAGAAATCCTACCTCTGGTCTAACTCCCACCTCCAAGAGAAGATGAAAGTGGCTAAGATGTGGTTCATGAAGGCACTTCTAAACAATGCAACACACTTCTTGTTGTCAGCTGTATGATTAGTGCTAACAAATTTAAAGATTTGGGTACAGCAGGCTAAGCTATCCTCAGCTTTCAGTAAAGTATATGTAAAATCTGGTACAATGTAAAAGCTGCTACAAAATCATTAGTTGACTTCGAGGAAAGATCAATTACTTGAAGAAGACAGAATAAAGTTACAGGATTATATAACGTTTCCAAGTTCTTATCACAGCAGTAACAAGTTCCTTTGAGAGTACCAAGTAAAGAGGAAGCATGCTGCACTTTCAGTTTTGAAAAAGATGAGAACTGCAAAATGGCAAATAGATCATATGAGAAGAGCCTTTCCAGAACAGTTGCCTCAGCTCCCAAGTGCACTTTGTAATGTTTTTCATGCTGAGACCAGAATACATTTTATACAGTGCTTCATAGTGCACAGAACATGCAGCTAACACTCGAGTGACAGCAAACAAGACTGCTTTATTGTTGTTTATTCATTATGGATTCATCCCACAGAACAGAACTTCTTTTGCTTTGTTAAACCTGCTAAGTGTGCTTCCTTTAAACACAGTATCCAAACCAAGGGACATTATTGATTGGTACAACATCCATACTTCAAACTTCCTCCACCAGTATACCTTCATATCCAGATATTATGAGGGACACATTCACAGATTCTTCAACTCCACTGATGTCACCCAACTTTCAGAGTACAGACATGCAGATTCTAGGGAAAGTCACATTACATGCCCTTTCAGCCAGTCCTCTGCAACACACTTTTAACATTCCTGAAATATTAAGACAGCTACGTTCCATTACTCTTATTTAGGTTCTGGGAGATAACCTTGCTGACAGGCACTGGAATTTGCCTACCACTCTCAACCAGCAAGTTGCAACCATTCTAAGCTCATCCATAAACCCCTGAATCTTGAAGCTGAACGGACCAAGGAAGATTAAATAAATTATTAGGCTTATTCATTATATTACTCATTTATACCCAATCTTAACTTTGACAGCTCCCTGGAGGTTTTAAAAACCACATCATGTTCATCTTGTTTCAAAATCTAACTTAAAATATGTTATCAAATAATTAACTACAAATATTATAGTCAACTGTTTACCTTTCTTCTGAGGTGAAGCACTCGTTTGGCATTTTAGATACTTGGGATTTCTTATAACTGCTTGTACTGAGAGATGCATATCTGTGGTTTTTATCTTCATCATGCGAGTCTGACAAATCATCACTAGCTTCACAGCTCAGACCCTCTGCTTCCTTTCCTCCATCCTCTTCAGATTGGGCCAATTGCTGGACCTTATTTTCAAATTCAGTGACATCATCACCTCTGTTAACCTACTTAAACAAGAAGTTTTTAAGCTGCCTTAATCAAAAGTAGTTGCTAATGGCAAAACAACTCAACTTTCATCAAGAATCAATCTGGTAATGCACAACAATCCTAAATACTATTAGGGAAAGCTGCAATGAAATTTCACATTTAGCATCCAGCAACCTAGCTGGGATCTGAACCATTACTAAAATGGAGTCCTTGCTCCTGAGAATTGTACACTGAGTTTCAGAGCATCTTTCTGAGACTGCAGCAAGGAGAACATAGAAACTTATATCCTCAACATTTAAAGAAAAGGTATTTTAAACTTAATTTCAGTACTTTTGCCTTCTAAAAAAGGACAAGATATGTTCTCAACTTTTTTTTCTTTTTTAAAATGAAACTAATATAGGACACACATCCAACAACCACTGTTGTATTGTACTCATTACTAAAAGAAAGGAAATTATCTAACACTATTTAACAGACCTAGGCTATGAAAAACAGAAGCACCACAGCGTTTCTGATGAACTGAATTAAAAGTTTGAGTTGTAGCAGCTTAGAGCTAGTAATCTAGAAAGGCTACATTTTTTGTTTGCTTTCCTCAGTATAGCTTGAAAACAGAGAGCTGCACAAAGGATTAGCTATTTCAGTCCAACAAATCTCATCATTTAGGAAAAATGATACGAAAGTCAGAACAGTGGCCCTCAGTCTTAGTTGTAGGCTCTGAACCTTCTGTCCCTGCTCAGCTGGAGGCCACGCGGTGCAGCTCAGTTGGTTTTCCCACTTTTCAAAGTATTTGAAGTGATTCCATGCTTCCCATCCGGAGGCACTCAGCCTGGTGCCACCTCTCCGAGTGCTGCTGAAGAGCTGGCTGACGGCAGCGCTCAGCATCTCTTACCTTTGCAGCTTAAGTATTGTGCAAAGCTGATGTAGTACATTCATAGAGGCAGTGGAGTGCTATATAAACATCATTATATTATACTTTAGGCCACTGCTGGTTATTCAAGGAGAACAAGTTTTGGATTAAGTGTTCTCCAAAGGTATTGTAAAAATGTTTTTCAGGTAAACTGGTGAGATTTGAGAGACTAACATTTAATCTTGTGTACCTTTCCAGACTAGCGATTTCCAACACTCAAACATCTCACAAAGCCCACTTATCATTCATACTCTATTGGAAACCAGTGCAGAGGAAGGATGTGGAGCCTTCCCTCTAAATGCTGCACAGCGCATTGCAGAGCTGCTATAGCCAACTATGAGCCAGATCCCACTCAACACTTCACTGACCTTAAAAAGTATCCCTTGCCAATTTATGGTTTTCCTCACCTGTGTAAGCGACCCCTGGAAAGCAGCATTTGTGAAATATCTTTAGTTCAAAGTAGCAGCAATGCTGGTGGTTTGTTTGGCTTTATAGTTCCATTAGACAAGGTGGTGTTTTGCCCAGCACCAACATTATACTGTGCTCGTCTGCATACAGTAAGCACTACTGGGTATCCAGGAGCCACATGAGACCTTTTCCAAAGAATTTGGCAGGGACTTTTTTACTTTTGTGTTTAGTGTACATAAGATAGCACACGTGATGCAGCTCTGGATTTCTACAAAAGGTGCAGCCATGAAAAGCACCTCAGTGGTAAGGCTGTGAGAGTGGTAACAGGCTGTAAGGATGGCAAATTCAAATCTTCCTGAAAAATGAATATAACGATGAGCCAGATATTAATTAGGTCATTGACCTTATTGGACCTTATCCTCAAAGGCAGCGCATTCCTGTAATTACCACAGATGTCCTTGACACAGCTACTCTTATCCACAAATCTGTAGAGTTGCAAATGCAAGAACAACATAAAATTTTTACCCTTAGTGACTGCAAATTAGTCATACCTATTATGTTACAATGATTCAACACAAATCCAAAGCAATTATTTAAGGAAGAGTGTGTATTCCATCAATTCAGGGCTAATATTTCAGTGCTGATACCACATTATGAATAATCTTCTGAATCTGTACATATGCAGCTGATATTATAAAAGCTTCATTATGAGGCAACGTAAAACACACTTACTTCAAAGTCTTCAGCTTCATTCTCTTCCCATGTTTTAGAAAATCATTTCAGATGGATTTAGGGGCTGTGTAACCAGCCTTTCTTGTGTATATTTTACACCTCCATATTCCCATCATAGGTCCTAAACCATAACCCTCTGATACCAACAGGATTGCCATTAATTTAAATGCGTTTGGAATTAGGCCCAGAATAGGTAACTACTCCAGTAGAAATGCTATTTGCACATTTATGACCTGTCCACAAAACTCGGGGCTGTTATGTTACAGCAGAAAGAAAAAAACAAACAACAGACCAAAGCAAAAAGCCTAACAGATAAGCCTCAGTTTAACCTTACATTTTCGTAACCGTTCACTTTTATGATATTTCTTTGTGCAGTTCAAAACTCCATTCTCCTCTGGCACATGACTCCTGTTACCCTACTAGGAAACTCAGTCTTTGTTGTGACTTATTTTGACAGTTTTAATATCATTTTCCACCTGGCATCTGAAGTTTTCCATTTTCACTTTCCTCCGATGTCTCACTTTTGTTTCCAAGTGTATGTTGCATTCACACTGCACCTGTCACAGTGGAATCTATGTCCCCTAACATTGGTCTACAAACATATACGCCTTTACTTTTGCTCTTACACCAGGGACAACTGCTGCCTTCGTCACCTGTTTTGCAGTGTGATCTGCTCCTCTGAATGATGATAGCAGGAAATAGCTCTCACACCATCACCTGTTTCAGAGAAAGCCATCAGAATTATAAGTTCTCCTACCTCACGTGCCTCCTTATATGTTGGTCTGTTATCAGGTTGTACTCAGTAAATGGTGACATATTTTCACTTTATTTTCTGGTGCTGTTGTCGACTTGTTCTTTTAGTGTTCCACTTTTGCACTGAAGAAGGATTACTTCAGGGGCTACCAAAGACCTGAACTAAAAAAAACGAAAGTCATATCAACTAATGATAAAAAAAATACATTATATACATGATGTATATACAGATACATTATATTCAGTGCTGTTCCAAGCACTGAAATTAGCAGATTCAGAATAAACTTAGTGCTTCAGCACTGGCCTAGAAGGTTCTCAGGAGAAATTATACGTTCTGAATTTCAGAAAAGACACCGATCACTTGGAAAGAAGACGACTATTAAAACATTTTAGCTTTTTCCTTTTTTGCAGACATCTGGCTCTGGGACAGGAGTTGCAGTTGTTTCCAGCAGGCATTTTTTAGCATTCAGATCTGCCTTGGATTTCTTGCCGAACAGCACAGGACTACTGTCCTCATCTCTACGGCCATTTAAAAGCTGGTCAGACCTCTAGCCCAGTGGCTTAGCTGCAGCCCTGTTGTATATACAGTCCTACTTGTTACTGTACTTTTTCACCATAGCAAAAGAAAGATGGGAACACAGCAAAGCAAAGTCAAAGAGAAGTCATTCAGGGGTGCATTGGTTGACCAGTGTCCGGCCAGGTATAAATTACCACTTCTCTTTCTCAGTGCAAAGAGGAGGATGAGCAGAGATACAGCGCTCTCTTAGAGGCACAGAGATGCTCGGACTGTGCCACTCATGCACAAACCTCTTGATGTGCACTGTATGAAGGCACAGTGAAAGTCCTGTGCTGCTCTCTCTCCAGGGCTCCTCTTGGCTTTGAGAAGACAAATACCCTCTTTAAATATGAGTGGTTCTAATAGAAGAACCAAAACAACTTCTATTGAGTTAAAGACCTTAATACTTTTACAGCTTGCCTCTGCTTTTCAAATCCTGCTCCATGCAGTTAACAATTATAATTATATAGCGTGACAAAAAACCAGGGCATAATAGCATACAGATGTGGGATACATAAAAGGGAAAGCATTTAGCATAAGCTTGTTGGAGCTGAAAGTACCAGGGGTGATTGCTCAGGCACAAGTCACAGGAGTGGTCTGAAAATATTAACCAGAATTGCAATTTGTGTATTAACTGTTTCATCTAACGCTGTTACGTTAGACGATGTTACGACTTAGAAACAATTTTACTATCCAGTAATGCATGGCTTGCTGCTTCTGGCAGACAGCAGATCTACGTGCCTGGGTCTGTTGGGAAGAAGTGTGTTTGCTTCAGGACCTTTTTCTTCCATTTCAAATGACGTGAATGTAGTTACAGTTAACTACACCTCAGTGACTCCCAGTGTTCTTACAGAATACTCTTTAATCAAAGAGATAGCAAAGAAAGTTCTAAAGACAACTCCCCTTAGTTAGTTAGCAAAGCCTTTTGCTGCTGTTTGTGCAAAGGTCAAAGAAGTTACGTTTAAAAGGCAGAAAGTTTTCCTCTTGTTTTGACTAAACTGGAGGAAACGTGCTAGAGCTGTGCAGAATTTGATTGCCAAACATCAAGTGAAGACACACAGTGAGAAAAGGTAGTAAAGGTTTAACCCAACTGATGTAAGAAACAAAATTCAAGGATGCCCATGTTTCCTTGCCTTTATCACACTGTTAATCTTTAATCGGGAAAACAGTTCTGAGAACAGCACTTTGTGGACAAATAAACAGGCATAAATGTCTGGAAGTTAACAGGATCACCAGAGAACAAGACTATTAAATCATTGTCCTAATAAATCAACAGATGAGATGTACAACCCCAAGGAGTTCAAATTCTGCTTCCACGTGGATATGCAGCAAGTGCACGTTAAACCTTGCAGAATCAGCAGAAAGGAGCTGGTCTTTGGGTTCAGAAGAGCACTGGCTTCCTGTGCAAGATTTTTCCAGCTCAGATCACAGATCTGCACAGGTTCTAAAATGTCTGAGGATCCTGAATCGAACTCCTCAATGTAAAAACCCAAAGAAATTTAGGATGGTCTGCAGAGTTCAAGGACAAAATAAGGAATTACTGCCTTAGTGCTACTGCAATGCAAATTCCTGAGCTATGCAAGATTAACCTGTGGATTACTTGTTTTTACTTTACTTGCTGAATGCACATTGGTTGCTGGTCAATTGAGCATATTAAAGCTCACAAATAAGACCTTCTTCCTTAAGTAAAGAGTATTTGTATGCTAATGAACCACCCCAAATCAGTAACCTTGGAGACAGGTATAGATGGTCAGTAAACAGAATTGTGCAGCAGTCAGAATTCTGTCTTCCCAGAAGGACGAGAAAAAAAGTGTGATCTCCAGTGTACAGTATGTAGGGTTTCATCTGACCTATTAACACTTACATCAGGGTTTACCAGCCAGCACAGGATCTATTACACAGGGAACTGCTTTATGTAATGTTGATTTTCTTGCAGCAGTCAGGTTCAAGAACCCAAAGGTATGTAGTGCTTGACCTAGGCACATTTGCCTTCTGACCTTTAGTTGTAGCCTGGCTTTTATTTCTGCACAATCAGCTTCTCTCTCTTCATGTTGTCACTTCCAGTGTTACAAAGTGCTTGAAATATTCATTGAAGCCATTTTCCTGGGAAAAATATAGAACAAATCTTACTTGGATCAGAAGTTTAGCCCAAGTTGGTGCCATCAAAGCAGAAAACGGATCATAGTAATGTTTTTCACTTTAAATAAGGACACACTATTTGCATCACAATAATCTAAAGAGTAGCCAGCAGGGACTGCCTGTGGCACAGAATATAAATATGAAAAAAAATAATGATCTCATCTTATTTATGTTTTAAACTCCTCAGATCAGGAACTATCAACCAAACCAGAAAGAACCCACAAGAAGTGAGAAGGTGACATTGCCAACTCCCAGCCCCTTCCCACGGAGAAGATAAAGGCTTGGAGATGTAAAGTAAAGCATCCAAAGTCAAACAGGAAATCCATAGCAAATCCATAGGAAGAAACAGAAGCTAAACTTGTGGATCTGCACCCACGCTCACTGTAGGGAATCATTCTTCTTGAAGGAAACCAGCTGATGAATGACACGGATCTGTGCCCCATAGGTTGGATTTCATGTAACGAGGAATAAAAATGACAAGTGAGACAAAAGGTAAATGAGAGTCTTTCAGTAAGTGAGAAGTTTGTTGCCAGTTGGATAAACTGAAGCAACAACTGACAATGCAGTGCTGCTAGCAAGCAAACATGGAGAAGTACTGTGCAGCATGCAAAAGGAAGGAGCTCCAGGAACCAGGATTAGCTCATCCTAGAAAAAATAAACCAGCTTACATTTTTACAAGGCACTGCCATTTCATTCCATCGGTGAAGTCTCTCTTAAAAGTGCCAGTGGCACCCCAGTAATCAGCAGGAAGACAAAAACTGCTCTTGAACAAGAGATTGAAACATTGCCTGCTGCTCTGAGACTGTGGGTTTGGCACTAAGGTTTGTCATTTACCCTTCCACAGGTAGGAAGCAGGGAGCCCTTGACAGCTGGAAGCACACAGCACTGTGGTAAACAGCTTTCGCTCCAGGAAGGGTTACCATTTTTATTTGCAAAGCTAAATATTGGTGCCATCTGGGCTTTGTGTGACTGAGCAGAGCAGATGCTGCATAGGTGAAGGGAAACAGAACCTTATGCTGACTGTTTTCCACTCTGTTTAGTACAGTTTGTCCCCATCTCTCCTGGCTGTAGTCCTGCTGTGCATCCAGCCAAAAAATGCATTAACCACACAAAAAATAAGACATGTTGTTATCAGTCTTGTGCTGGCTAAGGTAAATTCAAAGTCTTGGTGGGTCCAAACACTCCATATGCCTCTTAGATCTTCTACAGAGTGCCCACTCTTGTGCCATATCTAGCTACAGGGCACATACCAGTGGACAGAGTCATGCACAGTGTAGTTAAGGCTACATGGCTCAATGCCATCTCTAGAACTAATGGGATAGTGAGAGAGAAGGGTAAATGGTGGACAGCATGCTGCTCAGAACCAGCAAGTGAGGAAACACCATTCGTGGGGAATGCTTGCCTTGCTCTGCTTGTGGGGTGCTGTCTGGTGTGACACAAAGGGAATTAAATCCTCACAGTCATTTACAGGCAATGTGTAGCTAAGCCACAGCACCTCCCTAGTCAGTCACTCCAGTTTTTATTCTTTACAAGAGAAAACAGAAAAGAGAACCTCAGCACCCCCAGTGACTATAACAATATCTGAGAGCCTGTCAGAGAGAGCTTTAAAGAAAAGAAAAGGAGTAAATCCTTTGCTGAAGCAGAAGAATAACAAGCAAGAAACCAGTCTGTCTGTAGTATAATGTTGGCCTTGAAATGTACTGTGGCGCAGCACTTTCCTTAAAATATAGCTTAGGAATGGGAAGTGGAGCTGAAATTATGCATCAGATATTCATGACTTTCATCAGAAAACATAAGCATGCACTAATGCATGTTTCCTGAGATTTGCTGCCATTTGTTTTGAGAAGTTTTAGCAAGTTTTAGCATCTGTTGTCAAGATGAAAAAGCTGGACAGGCTAACAAAAGTTCACCAGCCCAGAAGAAAATCTCAATATTTATTCCTCTCCTTCCTCTGCCTTCAGAACGTATCACCTAACTTGGAGGACATGTAAAAAAAGGGAGACCTCCTCAGTGAGCCACAGACCCAGTATCCTAAGAGCTGCATATAACATGACAGGCACCACTGAAGGTTGGAGAAGGAAATGTGGAAGGGAGGCACTGTGCTCCCAGTTGGCAGAGCACACGAGGAGAGGAGCACAAAGAGCCTCCAAATCTCACGCAACTGCGTCAGAGCTGAAAAAGTGCACACAAGAAAAGGGGCTGTGAGGTGGAAATGTCACACAGAGCCGCAGCGGGTCTGGTGTAAACACCTGGCTCTATCACAGACTCTTTTGCAACTGCATGTAATCCACACAGGTCAGGATTTGTTGTCTAAAAGTGAGCAAGTAGTCCCTGGTCTCTGCAGGCTGTATGTGCATGAGAGCAGCCCTTGGAGCAGGGCTTGTGCAGCTGCTGGTAAAACAGCCACTGCAGCATGCTTGCTCAGTGCCTCTGTGGCAACTGGGCACAGCTTTGCAGCAAAAAACAACAATCAGAAGCAGCGTTCTTCAGCTAGTACAATAACTGGGAGAATCTATTAAAGAAGAGCTATCCTTTAACAGAACAACAAGCGATATAAAAACTCTTCTGCAGTGACAAAATGTGGGATAATTAGTACGGCAGGGGGTAGAATTTCTCAGTATTATTATATGCCATTAACTTTCAAATCTCACTGAGAGTGCTTCCTTACACCTTTGTTTGTAGCAACGAAGTCTGAAACCTTATGGTGCCTTCTCACAGAATCCAAGAATGTTCACATTTACTGAATTGAGCTCCAGTGAGTTGGCAAAAGTGGAAGTGCTCAAAAGCATTATTCTGAACAGGCTGAATGATGTCCATCAAAGCAAACATCCTGAAAACACTCCTTTTGAGGCACTTGTTGAACACGATCATCTCGAAATGTCATATTCGCCCTCATTTACATAATTTGACAGCTTCCAAGAAGACACCTTGATTAGCATCACATTCAAGTGTCAAGATGTACAGAGAAAAAGTCCCAAACAAAAGTTAGATCCAAGGAAGTTGTATCAGCTATTAGATAATATTATACAGTTACTACCAAAGAAGATTTTTCACTTCAGTGGAAAATACGCTTTAAATTCAAGACTTTTTTGGTTTTTTTTAGTTTAAAAAGAGGCCCCCAGACCAGCTCCCATGTTTCTTACCAGTGAAACCCCCGCGCTCATTGAACCCAGAAGGCAGGCAGACATCCAGCACACAGCAACGTGCTGTGGCAGTGGGTGAACACCCCAAGACCAGCACGGCCGAGCTCCTGGAGATACCACTTCTAATTTCCTGTGGCAGCCACTGGAACTTACGAGTCTCCAGTATCTTCAGATTACAACTTCAGTGCCATATGTTGCATATCTGAATCTCTAAATGAGAAGTTTCTTCTAAAAAATCTCGGCCTTGATTTGCATATGCTTCAGTTATGTCATTCCACCACAGTACAAAATACTATGCGTGCTTTATATAGGGGCTTCAGGCTTACTGTGTGTTTGTGGCATGCTTTGAGATCCTCTGATAGGAGGTGTTACCTAAATAGAAGTAATTAGATGCTTAAGTGTCTAGAATTCCCAGTGGACATCTGCACTCGAGCCCTGCTGCCATCACAAATGAAAAACATTTGGAATCCTTAATGTGATTTTTAATGGACATATGTTCATAACACAGTGCCACCAATTTGGCATATTTAGTGTCTTCTCTAGAGAAGCCCACAGTTTGTATAGCAAGACTGTGGGAGGTTAGGATTGCAGTGTGAGAAAATTTGCACAACACCTGCCTGCCTATAATTTAATTGGCAGAATCTAATGCTGCGGGTTTGGGGATTTTTTTCTCCACTCCAAACTGAAGAGGCACGAGGACTAATCCTGCACTGCTACACTGGCAGCTTGAAGCTTTTATTCAGGCTTTAACCATGCTGCAATATGATCATTTTCTGGCCCTGTCTTTTTTTCCCCCCTTCAATCTGAAGTATTACTGTTTTACTCTCAGTCGATTATTTCTATGTATAATGACTTTTATAGGACCACCAGCAAAGGCTGTGATTATTGCTGTACTCCTATGGAAAGAAAAAAAGTCTTCTCAGAAGAATGCGCCATGTTTTATTTTTGCTGAAGCACTTAATGACATATTTTAACATGAAAACATTTGGGCAAAATATTTCTGCTCACAAACACCACTCGCATTATCACATCGGCTCTGATTTTACCTTTGCTTACGGCACAGCCCTTTCTGAAGCAATCTGCAGCACCTCTTATCCTAACAGATTTTTGTTTTCCTTTTCAGGAATGTTTGGCCTTGCTGTGCATCAAGGGCAGCCCCTCTTACTTCACTATTTTTTTCCCCTTTGCATTTACGACACACAATAAAAGGCTTTGCAGGAGAGATAGAGGATATGGTCCCAGGGGAAGCATTCTGACACTGACCACTGCGCTCGTGAGTTCCAGCCCTGCAGTTCCTGCAGCTTGGTGCTGCTCTGGCAGACCCAGCTCTTTGGGGCTTGCAGCTCTGCTGTCTGCATCACTGAGAGCCTTGCAGGAAACACCTCACTGACTGCACGAAGCTGAGCAGGCGGTGGGTTAAGAATATCCTTTGCATCAATTTTGTTGCTTTAAGAAACTCCCAGAAACTTATCTTGCATTTCCAAATTCACCATTCTGTGAGCTATTACTGATAATATCTTACATGACGGTAGAACACCCACTGACATAAAAAAATGCCAGAATTTAGCATTGCTGGCACTAAATGGAAGCGGAGTGCAATGAAATGGCACAGGGGTTATTTCTACACTGATCTTTGTCTGAAATATGTCAGTCCTCACACACTGACTATGCAGGCAAACTGACACAAAGATCAGCCTCTGTTTGTGGACATGATGGTTTAAAATGGAGTGGCAGAAGGCAAGGAGCTGGCAGACAGGCAGTCAGGAGCAGTCAGGGGAGACCTAACTTAAGCACAGGTTAATGTTTCATTGCACCCACAGGATGCAGAGTAAAATAACAAATAATTTTTTGGGGGGGGGGTAATTGCTGAGGCAGTTGGTGACCTGCCTCTTCTCCAAGTTGTAGAGATAGATAACAATTGCTCAGCTTGCATGAGCCTATAGTGAGCCACCACCAGCAATTCTCCAGTACAGAAGCTCAGCATTTCGATTTACACTGCGTGCTTTTTTTAGAGTCACATGGACGAAAACAAGACCTCCAGGCAGGAGCATACCGTGGTTTTTCAGGCCCATCAGTGCTCAGCACTGAACTTTATCCACAGACCAGGCAGAGCAAACACACCTCAGCCAAACCCCAGCTTCACAGCCAACCTGTGAGCAGCAGCTCGCTGTGCCAGCTGCTGGGTTGCGCCAGCTCCCTGTTCCAGGCTGTGCCCAACTTCTTCCACACACTTGGACGTTGTGACGCTTTTGGTTTCAAAGCTAAACTGCATCAAAGTGTGGTCAAACTTCATCAAAGTTTTGTAACTGCTCCAAAGAGCAAATCCAGGGACCAAGAACTACCGCTTTCAGCATTCATTAATCGGACCTGTTCAATGATTACCTCGCCAGGGCTGTTGACAACTTCGCACGATGACAGTGTGTCAGTGGCAGTGTCCCAAAACACAACCAGTGGTGATGTAAAGGACAAGCCTCCCTCACCTCACCCGGTGGGATGGACACCACAGACAATATTTAAGGAAGGAGAACGCCGCCTCAGAAACCAACAAGCACTCCAAAGCAAGGGAAACACCATCAGCTGAAAGGGAGCCAAATCCCCACTGACATCCATCCAACTCAACAGTAAGTACAATGCTTTCTACATATTTTTTCCAGCTTGAGATTAACAGTGATTAACAAAAAAATTCTTTTTGTTGACTTTAGGCAGAGGTATAAAATTAAGCCTACTACAAATTCTGGTCTTTCATTATGCATCATTAATGGTAGAATATCACAGTATGCTAACAAACAAAATATATTTGATTTTAGATCGTGATCAACATTTCAAAGCCCTCAACAAGAGCCACTACAGCTGCAGTAATGCCCCCAGAGCTGAAAGATGAGGTCAACGTCATGCCTAAGGTTATCCAGGGGGATTTGGAGAGCCTGCCTCCAAAAGTGAGGGAGTTCATTGAAAGCAGTGCCAAGCTGTGCCAGCCTGAGAGCATTCATATCTGCGATGGCTCAGAAGAAGAAAACAAAAAAATTCTGGACATCATGGTGGAGCAAGGCATGATCAAGAAGCTGAGCAAGTATGAGAACTGGTGAGTAGTGAAAAGGGGGACAAGGGGTGTCTCAGAACAGCAATGTGCATTCTCTGTCCTGTTTAGGTTTAAAACTGTTCGTAACCTGCAATATTTGCTATCCATGAACATTTTGGCACCCTAGTTTACATAGTTGAAATAATTGAGAACAGCAAACTTTTCCTGTAAAAATTAACATAAAACACAGGAATATCAGCAGTACATTGTCTCTATTTATTAGTTACAGAAATCAGGGAACTGGAATAATGTCATGAGACTTATGTAACTAATCATTAGGAATGGTTGAATATTATTTAGCAAATACATCTTTTGAAGAATTCTACTATTTTAGTCAATTAGTTTATTCGTCAAATACTTTTTTGTGGCATTCAAATAGATCCGTGGGCGTTCAACTGTTATTCAGTAGAGGCATTATTCACATCATGCCAATGCGTTTTGACTGTAATATATTCAGCAAATTCTTTTTTCATATATTTCGTTGTCTCTCCCAACCAACCCAATATGAAAGGAGAATATTAACAACAAGTACATGCTAAGGAATTAAGTGCCAACCAAGAAATCTTCATGGAAGAAATCTGCAAAGACTTTTGAATAACTAAGTGGAGGAATTTGGCAATCTGTTTGCAGACTATTTGGGAGAGAAAAGGGCAAGATTCACCAGATAAATTATTCATTGTTAATTATATGCTTAGCTGTAGTGATGATGGTTATGACAGCCCAGCTAGAACATTTTTATACTCGTGGAAAACTTCTATGCACAGAGGTGAAAACGTGAAACAATCCTTGCCTTTGTAAATAAATGGCAGAAATTTTTAGAGGGGAAAAAGAATTCTGTTTAGTAAACTCTGTCACTGTTTATGACACGCTGATACTCAGTATTTCTGCTGTGATGCCTCTGTCTTAAAAGGACAATGTGAACCTGCAAGGCTGGATTCTCATTCTGCAGGCATTTTGACCAGCACGTAGCATGCTTGCTTGGCATCCACTCTGCTTGAGGCACCACTTTGCGGATCCCACACAAAACAACTGTATACTGATGAGAAGGAGAATTAAACGAGATTTTTAACATTTCTCTCAAAGTCAGCAGCAGAAAATAAAGCTGAGATAAGAGGCAAAGGAACATTAACATGTAACCCGAATTTCCCAAGCCATATAATTTGTTATTCATACTGCAAAGTCTTGAAGCAATTTGTAGGAGCGAATATATCTGACTAATTTTTGAAACTTGTCTCACTTACATTGGCTCTGTCACTTCAGTTTTAGTCTTATAAAACATTGCACCCATTTTGCTAAAGAGTTCCTAGCAGAAGGGTGAAATAAGTGGGTGAAGTGTCATATTGATCTTTTTTAATTTTTTTTTTAAATAATTAACATTGATTTTCCTGGTTTACACTGAAATGCAGCTGGTTGGCTCTCACTAACCCAAGAGACGTAGCAAGAATCGAGAGCAAAACTGTCATTATCACTCAAGAACAGAGAGATACCATCCCAATCCCTACAACTGGAACCAGCCAGCTGGGTCGCTGGATGTCAGAAGAGGATTTTGAGAAAGCTTTCAATATCAGATTCCCAGGCTGCATGCAAGGTGGGTGAGAAAGAAAGGCTGACATGGAATTTTTAGGATTACTGAAACACTAATCATTATTATTCTGATATTTAATAGAAGAAATGTTCGCTGAAGGCTTAGGTGGAGGCTCTCAATGTTAGTCATTGTGTAGGTTTCATCCAGATCTTCTGCACAGATCCAAATGCCTGCCCAACGGTAGCCCTCAGGCTCTTTCCAGTAGAGAACTCATTTTCCTTATAAAGAGGGGCACAGTATGGTTGGAAAATTCAGGTGCTTTCTGCAAGTCACGCAGCACCTCAACACCTGATAGAAAGTGAGGCGAGAACAGAGAATCCCCATGCCCAGCATTCACCTCAGCTGCAGCAGTTTACACCAACAGAGAAGCTTCCACCCACCTCTCCTACTGGCTAGACATTTTGTCTGAACAGCTGCTTTCAACATTTAAGATAAAGCTTCTTGCTACGTGATTTGACAAACAGAAGGATAGATGTTTAAACATCAGAGACACGCACAAGACAAACAGCTTTGAAAGAAGTGAGAAACAACGTCCACATTAGTACAGATGATCTCAAAAGCTCCCTGGTTTGCTCTTCATCACGTAGCATTCTTGCTCCTGTCTCTGTTCGACAGGACGCACAATGTACGCCATCCCCTTCAGCATGGGGCCTATTGGATCTCCTCTGGCCAAGATTGGGATCGAGCTGACAGATTCTCCGTATGTGGTGGCTAGCATGAGGATCATGACACGGATGGGAACAGCTGCTCTGAAAGCCCTGGGCACCGGAGAGTTTGTGAAATGCCTTCACTCGGTTGGATGTCCTCTACCACTAAAAGGTAGGGAAGATTTGAATGTGTCACCCCTGGAAGTACTTGGGCATGTTTTAGAGCTGGCTGCATATTTGCATATTCTCAGCACATTGGAAATGCTCATCATTAAAGATTCGGGGTGGCTTGTGTAATTGCGCTGGGTTAAAAAGTCAATTAAGGAATCAAAGCTCAAGGAGAGTTTCATAGAAAGGAGATTATTACCACCAGTATTTACCAGAGGGTTTCCTTTGAAGCTTCTGGTACGGGTTGCTATCAGAGTCTCGATGCTGATGAAACAGCACAGTCTGATACAGCATGGAAATTGCTGCAGTCATGAGTACAACATTCTGTTCTGCAGAACCATTAATCAACAACTGGCCATGCAACCCAGAGTTAACACTGATTGCTCATCTCCCGGACCGCAGAGAGATCATTTCGTTTGGCAGCGGCTACGGAGGAAACTCCTTACTGGGGAAAAAATGCTTTGCTCTTAGGATTGCCAGCAGAATCGCCAAGGAAGAGGGCTGGCTAGCAGAGCACATGCTGGTAAGAGCTGTTGAGTCCTGATGTGTGTTTGAACAACCATTAAACCTGAATTTAGACCAACATGAATACAGTCACATCTTGAGATCAATAAAATGACAGTCTCATGAGTTAGGTATGAACTTATCACTTAGCAGACTTCTGATAAATAGGAAACTGCTTGCAAGTTCAGGTACCAAACATTCTAAAGAAATAATATAAAATTGGGAACCAAGAAAGATTAAGAACGTCTGACAGTGGCTACTTGTGGGCAGATCTGTGCACTGAGCAAAGCCTAAATGTTATCACTGGGCATCTATATTGACCCTACAAATGGAATCATAAAGGACTGATGCAAGTCTGAAAATTGTCTCTCATGTTATAAACAGGTCTGTGGACTAAAACTTCTGCAATGTTGTCATTTAATTATTCTACTACTGTAGATTACAACTGACAAAAAGAATCTCAAAGTGCATGATTGAAGAGTCTCAGGAGAAATGTCAATGTACTATGAGAAGTATCATGCCTGAAGTGCACTCACTCCATACTAATTTCACAGTAAAAAATTTTGCCTGTTTTTCTTAGCTCTCAGTTAAGAAACACAGCTATATGCAGTCTGTATATTTTTAATCACAAAAATAAAGATGACACGTATGTGACATTTCTAAAAATATAAGGTCTGTTTGCATATAATCTAAGGGCAAGACAAGTGGATTTTTTGCTGAATTAAATACTGCCTGTGTTATTTGTCAACTGTATTACATGCTGCCTCTTTTGTAGGAAGAATTTTGCATAATCAAACGTTTTACCATTACCACTTGCTGGGAGACAGTCTTCAAAATGAAAAATGCAAGAAGAAAGAACTATATTTAACAACTGTCTTTGGTTTTCAATAGATCCTGGGAATTACAAATCCAGAAGGTGAAAAGAAGTATTTTGCTGCAGCATTCCCCAGTGCATGTGGAAAAACCAACTTGGCCATGATGAACCCAAGCCTGCCAGGATGGAAGATTGAATGTGTGGGTGACGATATTGCCTGGATGAAATTTGATGAGCAAGGTATGGAACTGAAATTAGATTGGTGAATAGCCCAGTATTGCTTGCTTTTAGAGTCAGCAAGACTTGCTAAAAGTTCTGGAAATAATTAAAGCAGTTTTATTTATATTTTGTCATTTAACTTCCAGGCAACTTAAGGGCAATCAATCCAGAAAATGGCTTTTTTGGTGTTGCCCCTGGAACCTCAGTCAAAACAAACCCCAATGCTATTAAAACCATATTCAAGAACACCATCTTTACCAATGTAGCTGAAACAAGTGACGGAGGTGTCTACTGGGAAGGCATTGATGAGCCATTACCGCCAGGAGTAACACTGACTTCATGGAAGAACAAGGACTGGACACCAGATAATGGTAACCTGGCTCCGTTCCACATTCTCTCATCTTCCTCTACTGAGTCCGAGTTCCACCTGCCGTTATGACCTTTCTATCACACTCTGTACAGGGGAACCCTGCGCTCATCCCAACTCGCGGTTCTGCACCCCAGCCAGCCAGTGCCCCATCATGGACCCTGCGTGGGAATCGCCTGAAGGCGTGCCCATCGAGGGGATAATATTTGGAGGCCGCAGACCTTCTGGTAAGGGAAGCAGAAACCACCAGCAAGTGTCAAGTGCTCATCACAGGAGAGCCGAAACACAGCTGGGCACAGGCACAAGTTTTGCTATCCCGATACAGAAGCAAGGAGATAACCATGTTAGTTTAGCTGCTCCATGTTAGCCTTTCACACACACGCTTACAGACACTTCCAGTGTGTAAACTGCTAGATGCTAACACCAAACCGTTACTGATAAGAGTGAATTGGAGAGTGGAGAGAGTTCAGGACCCAGTACCTTGGGTAGGAGAAGCATAGCAAATTATTTATGTCAAATTGCTTGGTCTAACTAGTTCAGATAGGAAATGATCAGAGATTTAAACCAGTTGTAGGCAGTTTACAGGTAAAGAAGTTAAATAAATTGGTCTGTTAAAGACCACCTAAAGCTGAAAAAGTGAAGTAATGCTAGGCCTGAATCTAAATCACCATCATGACCACAGGACCAGAATCTGTTTCCAGTAAAATCTGTTGGGAATTCAGATATCTCCCAGCTGATGCGTTCAATAATCAGTAGCCAGTTTTGAGAACATTCATACAGATTGCTCTAAGGCGGCAGGAAATTAACCAAGTTAAAAATCAACAAGGAAAATTAGAATACATTACATAGTAACTGGGATCCAGCAGTATCTCAGTTAGCAAAACCTGTCATAAAAGTGCTTCTGGATCACTAATCACTGAAGTGACTTTGTTCTTTACAGGTGTGCCTCTTGTATACGAGGCCTTTAACTGGCAGCATGGAGTATTTATAGGAGCAGCTATGAGATCTGAAGCAACAGCAGCTGCTGAGCACAAAGGTAAATCAAAATCTAGTCTGCCTATCTGTGTTACAAGCAACCTTCTCTGGAGAGCCTGCTCTCTGTCCTCCTCCTCTGCTCCTGAACATTTAAATCTTGGCAGCTAGTTGTGCAACCTATGCATTTTTACAACAGAAAATATTTATACTGGACTTAACAGCCAGATTTTCCTTAAAAGACAAATTATGCAAAATAATCCCTAGGTGGCAAGCATACAGAGCAGAGTGCAATCACGGTGTTGCCAGAAGAGTTGATATGGAGTTCTTGTTACAGTCTGGGATAAGTAAACTTAAATTTTCTGTGCTGCTAGCGCTCAGCAAAAAATAAATGAATAATGAAGGCCAGCTCTCAAGAACCTTAAACTGTTTGACCTGAGCTTTAAGAAATTTACTTTCCACTGATTGCAAAGATTAATTTAATCTGTACTTCAAGGCTAACATTTGTACCATTTCTCAAAGTTCTGTGGTTCACATGCAGAAAGCTGGCTAAGGGTGCTGGGCAATAAATACTGTGAGGAACTGAAACTTCGTGCTTTAGAATAAATGTTCTCCATTTGTGTTTTGAACAGGAAAAATTATTATGCACGACCCATTTGCCATGAGACCTTTCTTTGGCTACAACTTTGGCAAATACTTAGCACACTGGCTTAGCATGGCACACCGCCCAGCAGCAAAACTACCAAGGATCTTTCATGTTAATTGGTTCCGGAAAGACAGCCAAGGGAAATTCCTGTGGCCTGGCTACGGAGAGAATTCCCGTGTGCTGGAGTGGATGTTCAACAGAATTCAAGGGAAAGCCTCTGCCAAGCCAACTGCCATAGGTTATATCCCTGCTGACACCGCTTTGAACCTGAAGGGCTTAGAAGACATCAACTTAACTGAACTGTTTAATATCTCCAAAGAGTTCTGGGAAAAGGAGGTGGAAGAAGTCAAACAGTACTTCGAGGGGCAAGTTAATGCTGACCTTCCCTATGAAATAGAAAGGGAAATGCTTGCCTTGCAGACGAGAATAAAACAGTTATAGCTGATCAGAAATAGAATTACTTATCAATCCACACATTCTGTAGCAGGATAGAGACATTTTACCAAATCACCACTGAAAGTAAAGCAGCACACTGATGAGCAGGACTTAAGATGAAGGGTAGGTCTTAGTTTAGTTAGACTACAGGTAAGGGCATCCTAGAAATAACTACAGACCCGGTGATTTATAACCACATCAGTTGTTGTGTATTGAGCAGCTGTGGGAATCTGTGAGCACAGTCTTCAAAACTGTGATCTGTCACTTGCATGCACAATTCTGCACATACCTATGATGTATGTAAATTGCTTGCTGACAGCTCAGATATAATCCAGCCTGCAAGGTGCAGCATGTTGTTTCACAACTGCACATAAACCACAAGAGTCTCAGATTAATTTTGTTTTCCATATCTCAGCAGCATCACTTACAGGAAGGAATGAAAAATGAATGTTGTATATATGTATTATCTAAACATATTTCATGACTTAAATATTTTGTAGAAAAATAAAGTTGTAACTTTTATCAGAGTGAAAGATGGCTTTGTATTACTAATGCATATTTAAGACATTGCTATTGTATGTGCCTCATGTTACTGTGATTTCCAGATGTTTTACGTGGCTTATTCTTTAAGCTATTGAAATAAAAGTTTATACAAAACATGACCTAATTTCCAGTATTCTCACTGTTTATAAAACTACGTGCCAACAGATTGGGCCTCCTGACAATAGCACAGCGCAGAGACAAGTTCACAAGTTAGATGTTGACTAGCATTGATCTGCTACTCTTAAGCAAAATAGTTTAAACAATTACTTTCCTTGCAACCTTTATTCGAGCCAAAGGAATGATACAGAAATTATAACACCAACTGAGAGCAGACAGCCAGCTAGAAGCATACTCTCCATAACTAGGCATTACTGGTTGCTTCAGACCTTTGTAAAATAAACTGTCCTCTAGGAAAGTCCCATATTAGGATGTCGCTTGTTTGCTGAAGTCTTAGGATTAGTCTCTGTTCCACAGTACTTTGGCTTCTGCAAAAGGAACTAGCAGAACTGCTGAAGCAAAGAGAGCTTGTGAAAAGCTTTCTAGATTGAGGTGTCTGAAGCCTGAAAGCTTGAGCTGAAAGGGTCTCAGATTGGTTTCCTCATAGACCCAAATGGTAAAACCATCCCATGTTCTCCCAGTTTAAGATATCCTTTATGTGCTTCTCACATCCTTGGCAGGTATCATGCTTTTTCACTTTGGATGCTTGATCTCCCAAAATATATTGCAAATATTTGCTTAGCAAAAAGAAAATCATTTACACTGTGTAATAAGCCTTTTTATAGACCTCGCTTCCTCCCAAAACAAACACTATCAGAGCTGGCCAACAGATGCCCTTCCAAGTTTGCTAGGGGAGGTCACACATCCTGAAAAGCCACTGACTTTGCCTGTAGGAGTTAACTCAAACATTACCAATTCTGAAACAAGCAATAGGACATAAGTCGATAGGTCACACAAAGTGTAGGCAACAGAAAGCTGCGATGGAAGCAGAGCAGAGCCGTGTAGCCTCTGGAGAAGCGATTGCCTGTTGGCCTGTTTGCTGCTCAGTAGCACATCTCTATGGGTGTAGGTCTCCTGAATGTGCTCCAAATACAAATCAAACAGTCAATCAAGGGGGACGACTAAACAACTCAGCGCATTCACCCTCCCCTGGGGTGCAAGGGGTGACATCGTACGTATAAAACAGTTACTTGTAATTGTGCAGTTGATTGGCTTGGTCCATTCCCAAACTTGTGGCTGTTTGGGAGCTGCTGTTTAGGTAAGATTGAGGGAGGAGAAGGAGATCTCAGAGAATCCATCGTGGTAATATCTGAGTGACAGCCAGCTGCAGTCTCAGGATTTCTTAAGGGCCCCCACGAGAGGCTCTTGGTTCTAAACAATGCCAAAACACTCAGCGCTTTTTGAAATGCTGCCCAGGAGATGTGCAGAAGTTCAGGGCTTTCCAGAGCTCTATGAATCTGACAGAAGGAGCGGCTCATGTTTCATGTCAGAGGAACCCATGCCAAAGACCCAAATCTTGTGCCTGTATGGACCTGGATAAGGCAGTGACCCTCGTCCCATGAAATGCTGCTCAGCAGCAACACAGGTACCATCACTGTGAGCCCACATGACTTACAGCTCATCTCCACCTGCAGGTATCGCTGGCACAAGGCACCTCACAACCAGCCCAACACAGGGTGCTGCACTGCAGCTGAGGCCTCGCTTCCATCCATGATGGCTGCCTTGCTGCAGCCTGACAGGCTCTGGGCAAACCCTGCTCTGGGTGTTCTTCCCACAGCTCCTCAGAAAGGGCTAGCACAAAAAATTCTGGCAAAAGCATTGATGGTCATCTCGCTCCACACGTTTTAACCACATGTACCTCCTCAAACACTGCTCAGAGTGATGGGCAGACAAATTGTTCCTGCAAATACAGAAAATGGAGGGAAAGTCTGCTGTGCTGCAAAGGCTGAGAACAAGAAAATAACTTCTTACGTGAATCATTCAACAGCCCCTTTGTATGTAAATGTATCTGTAACCTATCAGCATCTATGGGGAGTACAGTTCACATCCTGAATGATCACAGTGTTTAGTGTTGGCATGGAGAATGTTTAAAAAAGAGAAGGCGGAGGTTTAAAATTTAGAAACTCAGTCAACCGAGCCAGATTATGATCTCAACTTCTCTCCTTCCAACAAATGCTATGCTCCGTAAAAACAAAATGAATTGCAACAAAATGCTTTTAAATTGAAATTTGGAATTTCCCCTGATTTTCTCAAGAAAGAGGGGAAGGCAACAAATGCAATAAACTTCTTCAAATTAGTAAAGAAATATAAAACGTGTCCTATTAAATGAGATTCAGAGAAAGGCAGCATGGGGAAGACTAACACATGAAGAGTACATAGCCATAACATTTGCAACAGCTGTGTTATGAAATGCACTCGGTGTTCTGGGAAGCGAGAAACAAAATACTTTGTTAAAACACTTGTGGATGTACCAGTGGCTGGCGAGAAGAGAGACAAAGTCAAAATCACACTTTAACCACGAATGCTATTGGGGATATGGGCTTCTGTCATGATTTACCAAAACCAGGTGGCACAATGATGGACACGCCATGCCCACGGAGGCCCTGCTCAACGCTGCAAAGTTAGCACAGTCTCTTTAACTCGCTGCTCTCAGGGTCAAATATATTAACACAAAGAAGTCTGCAAAGCTCAGAAGCAGGCCTTGGCCCAACCTCTGTACAGGTTGAGAAGTCTCTGAGCTCGATGCCCTTCTTGGACTCATTTCTAAAGTGTTTCAAGATCAGATTTCCGACCACGTTTTGTCTCATCTCTTCAAAACCCTTTCTCAGGTTCCAATCCCTTTCATAATTAGTCTGAGTACATCATATATCAACACATTTCTGTCCTTTCAACATGAATGAAGGCTACACCAAATAGAGAAGTAAAACCGAGAAGCATCATCTAGCTTGCTGCAGAGCTTTTCATCGGAAAAAACAAAATCCCACTTCCAATCTCACAACTCCGTGGTGATAGAGCTATTTTCAGGGAAAGAAGCAAAATTCAGAGAAATGACATTTTTGCTGTGGGAAATACTGTTTTCCAAAAACCTTGGCTACCATAGTAACATGATTTATTCCATACTTGCGGCAGTGTAGTCAATTAGCTCCCTCACTGAAGACAATTATTGTGACTAGAGACATACCTGGCTGCAAGACTACCAAAAAGCTGCTCATGAACGGCACAGCAGAGCATTCTAAATTCCAAATTAGTAATTGTTATTGATGATGACAGAGGACACTTCTGGCAGTGGTTTAACCTCAGCAATACAAAAGGGCACATTTGTCAAATCGGGGCTGGCACACCTCAGTCAGCAACGTTCCGCAATGCACCTCACCACCTCTGTGAACCCCTAGGTGGAACAGCAAGGGGTAAAAAAAGAGGAAAGGGAGAAAATGAATTGCTGTTGTATGCCTTCTAGCTTTCTGCAGCCATCACAGATATTACTTTTGCCTGACAAACTCTAATAGAGAAAAATACACCAATATGCAAAAATTCAGGCTGATTCTGATCATTGCAAACACAATTTCTCTGTTGTAGGAAGGCACGTGGAAGAGCCCCAAGCTGTTCCAACACACACAGAAGGCTTTCCCTGCTTTCACTACCACCAGTGGCACCGGCCACTTGCCTCTGCTCCTCATCATGTTAGCTTCACTGCACTTGCCATGGCTTTTCTCCATTGTAAGTGTGAGCAGACGTATGCTGACATTACAGCTCTTGTTCAAATCAGTAAGCTGCTTGCAGAACTGTTCCAAATACACACCCCAGAAATGGTATTTGTACCTTCCTTGGAAATGTCGGATACTGACCACTGGGGAATACAAGAAAAAAGACAAAAAGAAAACAAAATAAAACATCTGTTATAATCTTCCCAAAGGAACATATAAAGGCTTTGGGGCTGTTCTTGCACAGCCTAGAGGCCTTGTATTCATCTAACGGAATCTTTTGTAAAGCTGCAGTTTGTCATTGTTAGCCTTCATCCAAACTGCCAGCAGTCGTTCTTGTTCTTACAAAGCACCACAACAGCATTTCTCAAGCAAAGGTGCCCAAGGAATGGCCTTTTGTTCCTGATATACAGCTGTGTTCCAGGACAAATGAAACGCACCCTCTACGAGGTAGACAGGCCAGCCATCAGCCCCCACTAATGCTACCAAAGCACTGTGATTTGCATTTACGTGCTGCCAAGCCTAGAGCAGCCCAGCTCTGCCAGGAATGATTCCTGCTGGCACAAGGGTGGTGAGACCTGAGCAAACCTTCCAGAGGTGACAGCAAACTGCCCTGACTGGTGGAGAATCTGACTCCTGGTCTCTAATGCAACTACTTTCCTTCTCCTATAGCCCATTCAAGTACGATCTCATTAAAATAAGCATGCCTGAACCTTCCTTCCACCTTAGGCTGAATCACCTCAATACTAAACAGCAAGTTTGTGAAGGGCCATAGTGCCAGAGGAGGTGGAGGGCAGAGCCTCTGACGATCAGGAATCCGGGTTTGGTTTTGTACATTTGGTCTGTTTTGTCCTTGGAACTGGGAAGCCTACCAACAGTTACTTGAAGCTCCAGCAATAGCCCAAGGAAAAAAAAAAAATGCTATAAATTTAAGTAGGATAGCAGCTGGGAACAGGAGAGGGAAGAAGTTTTGATAACTGTGGGTCTTACAGTACAAAAACAATATCCCTCTGACACTGGTAAGTAGAAGCAGGCCTCAGATTTCATGGAGTTTTCTTGGACTTTATAGCAACAAGACAGAAAGCTGGCTCCATTTCATCGTAGTTATCTGCACTCAGACACCCCTCCACCCTCGAAGGAGATTAGCAGTGATAATGCATCTGGTACCTGCCCCAGCAATAACAGATCTATGAGGAGAAGATTACAAGAAATTGTTTGGACTCCTGCCCAGTCCTAGAAGCCCTACCAACCATTTCCATAAGTCCCATCGGTTTTTATGGCTTGTCTCTCAAGAAGGCTGCTGAAACCTACATGAAGGAGAGACTTTAAAAAGATTTCTGCAGACATTTATTTTTGGCCAAATTATGATTGCTTGGAGGAAAAAGAAGCCACCATACAAATCTTGTTAGAGACTTCAGCAGAAACTCACAAACCCATGCAGAACTGAGATAAGCTAAAAAAAGCAAGAGCATCCAGGAAGGGAAGACAGACCAGCCAGCCAAATGCAACTCTAATTCCAACCCGTGACAGACCCCTGGGGCAGCTCCAAAGCCACTTAGCGCAGGCATGGAGCAGGGCCAGGAGGAGATGCTGGCAACAAAAGAGCAGCTCTAGCAAGTCTAGCACACAGTTCTGCAAGGGGACTCGGATGGGCTCAGACCCCAGCACAGCTCCCACCTGCACAGTGCTCCGACCGACAACCCTGCGCCTCGCGCTCCCTGCACAGAAGAGCACGCACTGCATGCAAGCCTTGGAAACCAGAGCAACAGCACAGCTGTTAATGACACAAAAACATGCTGGCAGCGCTCAGCACCGCTCGGCAGAGAAACCCGTATCAACCGCCTGCAGGCCAAGGTCTAAAGGGCAATCCGCCTCTGGAGACGGCTGCAGCTCTCAGGAGTGGCATCTTGCAGCCAGTGGGTGCCCTCCCAGCACACAGCCCCGGGGTGCTGCTCCATGCCCCAGGAGGAGAGCACATGAAGCATCCTGAGAGGCGAGGGGCTGCACCCCCTCCCGATGGCTCTCAGTCCCATGCGGGCTCAGCACATCACTGTGATATCTACCAACAAGCAGCTTTCCCCCATACTGCAGTAACCTTAGAAAGCAGAAGCTGAGAGCTGCTTCTCTTCCTGTTCCTGGGAGCAGGTCCCAACCTCCTGGTCCAGCCATGTGCTGCAGGTGCTGCGGATGCAGAGGAAGGCAGGGGAGGACAGCTGTTCCCCAGACATTCATGGTGGTAATGATTTATTTTGAACTATGAATTTGAACAGAAACTGTGCTGCACCTTAAATGTCACTGCTAGGCAAAAGGAGAGTCATGAATCTTTAGCAATCTTCACCAAGCCATAATTTTCAGGTAGAAAATGAATATACATTGGAAGAAACACTCCAGCTGTGTCTCAGCAAAGCAATTAATGAAGGCAGAGTCTCACAACCAGTGCAGGCCACTCTGTCCCAGGGCTGTTGAGTTCTTCTCCTGTTCTTCTTTCTCCCCATCACTCTGCTTATTGTTTGCTTCATTGTTAATCCTACCTAATTTAAAAATAGGAAATTGATTTCTTATGTACCCATTACAAACCAAATCATTTCTTTATTACAGCAAGGATCGTATTTCGTAAGCAAGTCATGGAAAATTAAAACCATGCCTGTTGCTTTGATGAAATAAAGGAAAGAAATGCTGGAGGGAAGGCACTGACAGCTGGGGGCTGTCATGCAACCAGTGGTGCAGGTTAACTCTTTGCAGAACCCACAGCTTCTGCAGCTGCATTTTCCTCCCCCAAACTTCCAGTGGCATTGCTAAGCACTCCATCACTGCTAAAACTCCAAAGTCTCTAACAAAGGGAGAGCAACTCCTCGGAACAAAGCAGGGCAGTGGTTTTGGTACTGAAGATTATTTTGCTGACAGGTTGCAGTGTGTCTGTGTGCTCAACCAGATGCTTCCCAGTGCTAACACTACAGACGTTAGGTGCCAGACAGTGCTGCTGCAGTGCACACAACACAGGAACCCACTCACCAGCCCCACGTTAGCACCACAGCCCTCACAGCACACACTGTTCTAGCAGGCAGGAGAACCACCACCTTTGTCCTGGGACAGATCTGGTCAGACCACACATGGGTTATGTCAGGACAGCAGGGCAGACCCACAGCTCATTAGCAGCGTGCTGTGACTTGGCACAGATGGGGAATTAAAACAAAATCCATTGTATGCATCACCAGGGATTTATGGACTGCTCTATGAACCTCCCTGTGAAGAAGTCAGGACATTGGTGCTCTGAGAACTAATCCAGATAAGCACTGTGGCTAGCAGGGCATTGCAACATTCAACCCAAAGTTCATCAGCTACATCACTACTATGCTGATCTCCAGGCACTGCAGCCAAAGAAACAAAGCCTCTAATTTCCCAATCAGAAAGGAAAAGATCAGCGATTTATCTCTGCACAGTATGTTTTCAATAGTTATCAATGCACCATGCCTGAGGACAAGGGATGAGCAGAGCTGTCAGAACCACGGGAGAAAAACCATGCAAGAGAAAGGTGGCAGCAGGGATCGTTCTGGAGCAGCACTCCACCTCTGGACTGCTTTCTGAGCCAGAAACGATTTTCCTTCGCTCTGGGATAAGACCTCTATTTTGAAGGAAGAAAGAAAGAAAGATTCTGAACCACAGCCCGTGTCTGTGCTCAGAGCTTTGCTGTTCTTTCTGGAAGCTAAAGCTGGTGAGATCGTCGTACCAAAGGGATGCTTACACCAGCAGAGAGGGCTGGAAACACTTTCACCTCTCTCAGCCCTTCCCTTCCCTGAGAGTTGGCCAGGGCAGCACTTGTGTCCTGACAGCAGGCAGCTGCACTTGCCAGTTTGTTACAAAGAGCTTCCGAAGCAGCCAGCCAAAAAGTCCTTCTAAAACTCTTTATGGTCCTTTTGTGCCGATGGTTCTCAGAACTGGAAAACAAGTTTTGTACGTTGCTGGGAGCAGAGGAAACGGGCCCAGGAACACCCCGTGCTGGCCCTTCTGCCCCCCACCAAAAGTCATCTAAAACTGCATCCTTGGGAGAAGCGTGCTCTGTGCTCCTTGCTGCCAGCTTCTCTGCTGGCCGCTGTCACGTGGAACCAGCTTATAAAGATCCCAAGAAACAGGCTATGTAATTACTGCCAATTAGTGCCACTCAGCTCCAAGACTGGCTGGAACGGCCCCTGTAGGGTTCTCCTGTGTAAAGGCAATTCAGTTCTGGCAAGTATTTATTCTGATGATGTATTTGATAAAATAACCCCGCCCCCAAATATCAGCAACACGGAAACATGCATCAGCACTCACACAACAGAGCAGCCTCACCCCACTAATATTTTAATGGAACCACTGGATGTTTTCATTAGCTGCTTTTGACACTATGACAGCAACAATAACTGCCAGACAGATACTGAGACAAGGCACAATAATTAGGTCAAACCTTCAGGATAGAGCTGTCATCACAAGACATAAATGTACTTTTCTTCCCCACTGTCAAAGCTCCATAAGCCATCTTCTTGCTATGAGCTGTCTATGCAGTAAAAAGATGTGGAAGCAACAAGGGTCTTTCTTCCTTCCACTATTCTTCACAGTTACCCTGTGTTTAATTGATCTGAATTAATTATTTAAGGTAAATTCAGCTTTCCTGACCTAATGGCAACATGTCAACTGATTAAGTTTACAAAGCCAGCAAAACGATCTGCACAGTGAGACCAGCTCCCAGCGTGGGTTATTGAGGCCAAGGGATCCTGTGTCACTGCCAAGGACACAGCAGTGAGCACTGAGGTGTGCAGGGTTCCTCTGGGAAGGGCTGGGCTGCCCCTCAGGCCTTGGACTTTCCAGGGGATTCTGCTTCATTTGGGTGCTGAGCCTGTAAGTGGGAAAAGCAGTGCCCTATTTGGACTGCTTTGTCCAATGCAGTAAAATTAATTCCTGGAGTAACAAATGTGTATCAGAAGGAAAAGGTTTGTTTGGGTATCTGCAGCATTCCCCGGCTCTTCTGGCCAACTTCTAGGGCAAGTGCACAGATAAATGAGAAGAAAACACTCGTCAGCATGCTGGCTGCAGGGAGCAATAGATAAGGCAGATAAGGCAGCAAGTGAAACTTTCCTGGTTGCAAACACAGCCCTGGGTAAAGGCTGCTCAGCCACAGCAGAAGTGTCGCTAGCAATAACTGCACCTTCAGGCACAAACAGGACAATAACTGCCATCTTATGAGAAGTCTGTTGTACAGAGAACCTGGAGCCTTCCCTGCAGCCAGAGGAACTCAGGGAGGGCTTTCAGCCTCAAGCCAAGGTCTCCGGCCCCAGGAAGCAGGTACTCAGGGCTGGTCTGCATGAGAGTGTAACCTCACAGAATGCAGAAGAGAGAGAAACATGGACACCAGAGGTCAGCTCAAAGGCCAGTACCACCTGTAGCACCCTCCTCCCACAGCCCCCCCAAAACCTGCCTGTCAGAGCTGGCTCTGCCACCAGGAGGAGAGGCACAAAGTCAGTAGCACCCATCCCCACCAGCCCCAGCAATTCCTGGCCACTTTGGCTCTCTAACCCCAAACCCTTTGAGGAGTGAGAACTTCCCTGCCATGCTGCTGCCAGAGGCTCTCAAATCATCTCACCCCCTCTTTACCCAGCGATTCTTGGAGCCTTCATAAGGCCGTTTCACAGAAACTGATGGAGGCTTTCTGCCCAGCTACTGAGACTTATATATCCCAGCAGTTCCTTCCCTGTATTTATTGCTGTTCTGTTTTCTACCTCTGGGACCTGAGCAAGCCATTGAGCCTGGATGAAGAACACCACAGAAGAATTCAGTCCTAGACACAGCCAAACTTTGGTTTCCAATGAAACAAAACAAAAGGCTGCAAAGAAGTAACCACCTCAGCAGCTCTACAGCCACGTATGTAGGTATTACCAGTGGGGTGAGGGGAGATAAGAACACACCATCTGTCCAGTGAAGTGTCCAAATCAAACTGATTTTTCAGCAGTTTTTTCCACCACTCCAACTTCAGCAGAAACGGTGGATAAGCCACATTTAAAAAGTTGTTTTAAAAAGGGACAGAAGAAGTCCTCATTCCTGGTGGGACAGCAGGAAGGCATTTCCTTTCTGGGCTTTGTCCCAAGATGCTGGACATCCGCAGCTCTCTGTCCATGAGCAGGGCACGAAGCAGCCCTCAGGTCTGACTAGTGAGAGCTCAGCAAACTCAGCATTTGGTTTGAGCTAAACATAAGTATATCTTTCGAGGATGATCATCGCTATGACCCACAGAGCTGCCACGCAGCCTCATGGTAGCCACCCGAGGGGTGGAGAAGTGAGGGGAGCAGGGCTGGGTGGCCACTGAAGGTCTCTCCCAACTCACACGACTCTATGAGCAGTGCACAGCCCTCCCACCCCCCTCAAACACAAAGGAAATCAGTGCAATGGGAGGCAGCTACAGGTGGACCACACAGACATGACGAGCAGGTGGAGGAAGAAGGCAGCTATGCAACAAGGGGATTTACACCTGTTCGTTAAAGAACAAGAGAACTTACAAAGCCTGAGACCTCTGTTTTCACAAAGGGATGGGGTCAGTGCACAGCCCCCACTGGGTACAAACACTGAGGAATGTGGCTCAGTGCTGGTGTAACCTGTTTGCTCCATGCACAGCCAGCCCTGTTGGCCGGACTTTGGCCTGAGAACATTTCACCGCATGTATTAACCCAGCATCCATCAGAGCAAACATTTCATTTTCAGGCTTTGCAGAAGTAACTGAGCCAGGTATGGAGGGCTGCAGCCCCACCAGGCCCATGGGTTCCACCCCGGCACCACAGACACTGTTATTCTTCCAGGCAGAATCACCATCTAGAAAAAGTGCTGGAGGAAAGGTCAGCACTTGTGAGCACCCAGGATGGTGCAGGGGATGGCTGCTGCACCCACTGAACAGTGTTGTGCTTTACCCATACACCATAGCCCTGTGCTGCCATCAATGTTTAACCCTGGTGTCCTAAAGCAACCCCACAGAGCTGCCTCGCACCTGGACACTGCCAAGGGTTTAGGGGAAGCACATGTCACCTCTGGTGGCAAGGAGAGGCTAGCAGGTCTGTTCTCACTGCAAGCAGGGGCACATCTGTGGCCCACTCACACCTGAACGAAGGCATACAGCCCAGCTGGGCTCTGTGATGTTAGAAATCCAACTTACCACAAGTAGTTGTTGATGTAATGCCATTTTCATATTAAGAGATAAGCACTGTAAGAACAGGGCAGCATCACCTGCCTCTCCCTGCTCACCTCTCCACCTCAAAAGCACAAAGCAGCCACAGGTTTCTATGTGCTAAAAATGAAGTAAATCTGGATGTCCTGCATTGCCACGCATTGCGGCAAATCCAGTAGGTCTGCTGGAGAGCTGTTAGCTGCGTGCATATGAGATTATCAATTTCTCTTACCTTTATAAGCACCATGAATTCTCTCAATACAGCAATACAACCACTGCTGCAATGCTCAGGATGCCCCACATCCAACCAGTGCAAGCACTGGGCAGCTCTCTTACAAAGCCAGCAAGTCCTTAATAAGATGCCCCTTCAGTTTCTGCGGACATCCTTCCCCCCCAAGCAGAGCAGAGCCCAGCGCTCACCGCTTTGCCTTCTATGGGGCAACGTGTTCGGCACCCACGAGCAGTCCCCGCCTCCTCCAGGTGCAGCTCAGCAGCGCTATTGGGGCTGCCCCAGCCCCGCTCCCACCCGGCCCGGCTGCATAGGGTGGAGAAGGAAGAGGGGGAATGTCCCCGCAGCGGTGGCACGGGGAGGGGGAAGCGCCCTGCCCTCGGGGTTCGTCTGCGGACACGAGCAGCCGTGGCACATTGCGGGGTGCCCCGAGCCGTGCTCGCAGCACATCGCTCTCATCGAGCGTCCAACCCTACCCCGGCCCTATCTGCGTGTCTGTGTGTCCGTGGCACGGCACGGTGCCTCTTCGCTCGCCCCCTCGTGGCAGCGGGAGCCCAGCACGGCCCGGAGCCGATGTCCCCTCGACCCCAAGCCGTCACGGCCGGGACCGCTCTGAGCCGGGCGGCTGGGACTCGCCTGGCAACAGCAGCACACGTCCCTGTCCTTGCAGCCCCTGATGTACCCTCAGCGCTGCGTTTCGAGGTTCTATGGGGGACCCGACGAGCTGTGCCAGTGCCATTGCTGCACCCATACGCTCCCATTGTAGGCTCAGCCAAAGGATTTTCATCAGATGAGCCCTAAAAAGAGCCGATGGATGCCTGGTTGCTCTCCCAGGCCAAAGCAGCATGCTCCAGCCCCAGCAACTGCATCCCTCCTGCCCCGCAGCCCTCGGCCCTCCACCTTACTGTTTCTGTTTTTCCCCTCTCATTTGGGTTGAAAGCCACAAAAGGAGCCTCCCTCTCCTGCCCCCGCCTCTCCCCCCCTCCCATCTGGCAGGTCTGTGTTATTATTAAGACACTTGAGATTATGGTTGTCTGAAAGTTGAAGAATGACAGCACAGAACCAGATGCTGCACACTGATGAATTACAAGGGCATTATGCAGAGGCAGCTGTGCCATATAAACGTCGGGGTTTTACGCGGTGCCATGATTTTCCATGTGGCATCGTATGGTTCCAGCATCTGGGCGTCACCATCAATGCCTCCCATATATTTTGCTGAGCACTGTCATTATGATAATGAAGAAATTGCAGCAGACGTTAATTGCAGTTCCCGCTGGCTATTGAGAGAAGAGGAAGGCATGGAGCAGGCTGTGGGGGCCTCAGCTGGTGAGGGGTTCCCACTCCCCCTTTGGCTTTCTCATAGCTGAGCAGAGTGTGGTCATGGACTGTGTGAGTCCTCCTTGGTCTCCCTGTCCCCTCCTCTGTTCCCCATTCCCCAGGTGGGCCCTTGCTCTATTGGCAGGACAACGTATCTTCAGTTTTCCAATTAGTTCTGAGTTTGGAAAAAGTCAAGTTACGGTTCTCCTTGGACTTCAGTATCAGTGCTTACTATGGAGTTTGGTATATTTGCCACAAGTCTGTGTGTTTGGCATTTCTTCCTCTCCTGCAGCCTGAGAAAATCTGAATTGCATGCAGAACTGCTCACACCTATAGGATGTGGCCTCCTGGCAATGTCCCCGTGCCCTCTGCAAGGGACCAGGTGGTGAGCCATCTCCTCCCATCCCCACATGGATCTGGGAGTTGCCCCCAGGCTGTGGGTAAGGAGCAGCCTCATATCTCCAGGACTGCTCAGTGTGCCAGGGCTCCCAGGCTGCATGCTTGCCCCGAGCACAGTGCAGGAGGCACTGGCAGCACATGGGGGGTGGCTGCTGAGAAGGCAGCCTGGTGGCACTGCAGCCCCAGCACAGGGATGGGTCCCCACGCACCGCTCAGCCCCACGCCAGGCCCTCCTCTGTCCCCCAGGGAGACTGAGGGACATTTTGGGCTGATGGCTTCATTCTGGGTGCGGGTCCTGGAAAGGATGGCTGCCCAGCGATGCACAAAGCCTCTGGAATTCACCACTGGCGTTTCCTTGCTCTGCCAGCAGCCGGGATGGGCAGGATTGCTGTCCCCTGAGTCACTCCCTGATAACCATCTATTAATCAGGAAGCTTCAGGGATGAAACACTGCTGCTCCTGTTTGCCCCCAGCCCAGTGGGGAGGTGGCCTCATGGCATCACCGTGACTCACAGCAGGAGCAGCGCTGGTGCTGTGGCAGGCAGAAGGCTGCACCAGGATCCAGCCCTATATGGGACATGGGACAACAGGTGGGGCACCACCGTGCCAGGCAGAAGTGACAGCAGCTGCAGGCCCACTCCTTGTGCCCCCCCCCAAAACCCACAGCAACGATGGCCCCAAACCTACCTATGAACTCTGCCCAAGTTGTTACAAGTTCCCAAAGCCCCTCAAGGCAGGGAGCTTCAGTTCCCCTCCTCCAGCCCTGCCAGACCCACATCCATTCCAAATGGCTCCATGGTGTTGCAGGTGGGACTGCTGGTGTTATGGCAGCACCTGTGGCTGGAGGGGCAGCAGCTCCGCTCGAAGGCGATGCAAACAGTACTGAATCTGCTCTCTGGGAAGGCAGCGCTCAGCTCTTTTTTTTTTCCTTTTTTCCAATGGGCAATGGAAATGATGATGAGCGAATGTATGTGGCTGCAGCTTCCATGGAAAAGCACTCGGGCTGCCCGGTCAGCAGGCTGTGCTGCAGAGCAGTGTGCTGTCAGCACAGCCAGCTGGGATGTGCTGTGATGCTGGAACACAACAGAGAACCAAAGAGCATTCATGCCCACTCCTGTCAGCTACCAGGAAAAGAAAAAAAAGAGAAGGTGACCAGGCTGTAGAACTATGAAGAGATGGATGGGGATGCAGGAGCTGCTGGAGGTGCAGCACTCGCTGCTCAGGTGTGGATATCCACGCTCATTCCCCACAGCGCTCAGCAGTGGGGAGCAAAGAGAGCAGTGCCTGCAGCTTGAGCAATGCTCTGCCTGCAGTGAGAAGAAAAGGCCTGGGGGACACGGAGGAGATTTTCCTGGAGGAGGGGGGGGAAAAAGGGAGAGGGAGGCCGCCTGTCTGAGCGCATCACTGCCTGGCACCTGTGTCCCGGGGCAGGCGGCCAAGTGCTGGGAGCAGGCATGGTGCCACGACAGCAGATGGGCACAGAGCAGGCAGCTTTCGGACTGGGGAGGGGGTGGCTGCTGAGGGCAGATTTCTCAGCTGAGAATGTCCAAACAGCTGCCAGTCTGGAGTGTGTACACCTATAATTAAGGGGGTATGCGATTTCTAATCCAGCTCAAACGGAGCTGGATTAATTGGCAAACCTAAAAATAGCACCCATGACCATGTATGGCAAGCTTTTGTGTGCAGTTTAAATTAGGAAAGCGAGCTCTGTTCAGAGTAAGTTGGGAGACACAGGGGCATCGCTCTGCAGTGGGACAGCCTGCAAGTGACAGGAGCAGCCCACAGCACAGCCGTGATCCCACGGCCCCAGGAGCACACGGGGCAGCACCCAGGAACTTCTGCTTATGGGGGAATAGGAGGTGCCCCCCATAGAGACCAGCTCTTGGCTGGGCCTCCCCAGTGTGCCTGTCCCAAAGGCTCCTCAGACGCCCCCCTGTCCCACACAGACCCCAGCAGCAGAACAAACCCTGCTGACTGTGCTCCACCACCGCTGCCTTCCTCGAACGCCCCGCAGCCAGACTGCAAGGTTAAATTGCTTTTAATTTCTGTTTAATTATCTGCAGTGGTACAAATAACTAACAGTATCGATCTGAACTTGGCACACAAAGGCAGGTTTCAAATGGCAAAGCATATTATGGGATCGAATTATTAAATGTAGCTAATGAGCAAAATAATGATGCGGTGCCAAGCTGTAAGAGGTTAGACTTTAAAGTTGTCACAGTTCATAAGCAAGAAAGATTCAATCACATTCTTAATCAAATATTTATATGATAATGTGCCTTAATCAAAATAACAACAATTAATTTGGAGAGGAATATATTGCCTGCTTCCTGCTCCTGCATTGTGGTGGTGTTGCAGCGGGCTTTCCCTGCAGGTTAATGGAACCCATTCACTGCATGGTGGGACCCATTCATTGCATGGTGGGACCCATTTATTGAATAGTGGGACCCATTTGTTGCATGGTGGGCCTGTGTGGTGCTGGGGAGTCGATCAGAACACTGTGACAGTGTCAGAGCTCTACCCACCCCTCCAAACCTTTGGAATGCACCTCCACACGCAGCCTGGTCGCTTCTTTCCCCCCCTCATGCCAGCTGTGTGTGTGTGCACTTTTCACTCTCAGCCTCTTTCACACTTCATCAGAAAGCTGGAATTCTTTAAGCACCAAATTTGCCATTTCTGTTGGAGTCGAGATGAAAAGCTTTCAGTGAACCATCTCTGATTGGAATCACTTCTGCTGCCTTTGCTTTGGCCAGATGTTTCCCAATTACTTATCTGTCAAGT